>NC_138998.1:95010169-96302669 GCF_964374135.1 Grampus griseus
GAAGGCAAGAGTAGCCTGGTATTCATATTAAGATGTGCTATAACCATTAAAATACGACCAGATTTTGAATGCTTAGTTTGAAAAACTGAATATGCATGTAAAATCTCATTAGTTTTTAATAATGAATACAAGTTGAAATAATAGTGTCGACATATGGGTTAAATATATTAAAATTAAGTTCACCTTTTATCTTTAACATGGCTACTGGGAATTTTAAAAGTACATACGTGGATTGCATTATATTTCTATTAACAGCAGTGGTGTAGAGGAAATGGAAACTGTGTTCTGAATACTTACTTGAAGGATCTGGCTTAGAAGTTGAACTGCATAATATAGTAGGGATAATAGTAGCAAACAAAGACTTCTTTTTAAATTGTTTAATTATTAAAAGCTGGAAATTTGGTAGCATGTTTGAAAAGAGCAAAAGGAGAGAACTAGAAATGTTATTACATGAAAACATGTCGCTAATAGGTAAGAAGGGGAAGATGATTAGACCATAGGAAACAAAAGTTACCTTCAAAGAGAAAGAATACTATAGAATAAATTATTGGGTGTTTAAGATAAAGAGAAAAGCTGTTACTTCCTAATTCACGCCCAGGAAATCAGACCATCTAGTTTGGAGAAACTGAAGCAGTATCCGAGGTTCTGCTAAATTCCAAATTCAAAAAAATTTGTAAAATTAAAATCAGTATGAGCTCAAACTGTGGATGAGCTTGCCACTGTGATCCATCTACATAGGAGAGAAGCAGTCTTAGAAATCAGTTACTGCTTGGCTATTGCGAAGGAAAAAAATTAAGAAGAAAAATTCTAGTGTTGCATCACTGAAACACCTTAGCATATTGTTACACAGAAATACAAATGTATTCCTCAAAGGGACACAATAACTTGCATATACCGTATTAGAAATTCTATACATTTTGAATGTATAGTCTGAATTAATTAGTTTATATTTACTTAGCACTTATGTGCCAGACGGACACCATATTAAATGTTTTATATGAGTCAAGAACCATTTCTAATCTTTTTATAGATGAGGACAACTGAAATTTCAAGAGATTAATCTAGGCAATGTCAGAACCCGTAGGGTGGAGCTGGAACCCAGAGAGCAGGGCTGGGACACAGGAGGCTCGTGAGGTGCATTAGGAGCCTTGTTTGCCTTCCTCTAGTGCCAATCCTGTCAGGCAATCCTAATCCCTTTTTCTTAACCACTACGCTATTTTACTTTCCATGTATCTCAAGCAGTTCAAGTATTAGCACCTTGCTACTCAGTAGGGTCTTAAGAGTTGAAATTCATTCATAATGCACTTCTCATCAATTCTAAGTTTACACATCACCTTTTCTTTTCTTTCTTTTTTTTTTTTTTGCGGTAAGTGGGCCTCTCACTGTTGTGGCCTCTCCCGTTGCGGAGCACAGGCTCCAGACGTGCAGGTTCAGCGGCCATAGCTCACGGGCCTAGCCGCTCTGCAGCATGTGGGATCTTCCTGGACCGGGGCTTGAACCTGTGACCCCTGCATTGGCAGGTGGATTCTTAACCACTGCGCTACCAGGGAAGCCCTGAGTGAGGTGTCTTTTTTGAGATAATCAGTTGTGGCCAGGGGAGCAAGGTCTGTAAAAATATGGCAGCTTCCATTCAAATCACATGGCTGAAAAAAGGAAGTATTTCCTTGAAAAGAAAAGCCATCTACACTACAACAGGGAAGTGCTGTAGGAACACTCTTCAAATAAACCCTTTTCTTCTAAGAGGATAAGAAATTAGCTTTATCCCCACGAACCCATTTCTCACTACCCCACGAACCCATTTTTCATTATACAGTTCAATCTCATGACATGCCAAAGGATGTCCTAACTTTTTGTTTAACCAAGACTCAGTTAAATGATATACCTTAGTGCCTATGACATGCCCAGCACTGTACCAAATGTTAAATAAATGAACCACCACCTGAAGTTTCATCAATATTCGATGAAAGGGTAGTTGTTGACATGGCTAAAAGAACATTTAAGAAGTAAAATGCAGTCTGAGACTCAAAAGTAGTCATAAAAAGCCACACCAATGGTACAATTATTTTACTCAAACAAACACGGACAACTCTTTTTACTTTCTAAGATTCTTTTTACAGTAAACAAAATATATTTCCAAAGTTTTACAGATATTTAATTGGAGAAAGATAATACTTCAGTTAGTTTGGAAAGACAACCTTTAAAAAAAAGAGCAAGTGAATTCCATTCAGGATGAAACAGACTAACAGAACTGTATTCCTAAGTGGTGGTGGTGGGATCAATTGGGAGACTGGGATTGACATTTATACACTAATATGTATAAAATGGATAACTAATAATAACCTGCTGTATAAAAAATAAAATAAAATTAAAAAAAAAAAGAAACAAGAGTGTATTACCTGTGCTACTTCAGCAGAGGCTTCCTAAAAATTTCAGCTGACTTCGGAAAAAAAAAAATAACTGTAATCCTAATCCATTTACTTTTTAAGCTATCAAATATTCTCATTCAAGCTACCTTTTCTGTGTCTATCTACAGAGCCTCTTGGAAATGAATTAAAAGTCTTTGACTTCACTCTGTTGAAAAACTCTTGAGAATGCTGAGAAATATCCAGATAACCAGTATGTTTTCTCCTAGGAACAAACTTCAGAGCCTCTTCCCAATTACCAGTGTTTTTCAGACATAACAAAATACGTATCATTTGATCTAAGGTGAGATTTTTGGTGCCAGTGTCCCACTGCAAATATTTATCTAATGGAAGGCATTCTGTTGCCAGCTTCAGCCGTTTTGCTTTGGCTAGGGATGTGCCTGGTTGCATATTCTTATCAACAAAAGATCCCACTACGTAAATTTTGTCATGCTTGAAAGTAGTCATAACGTTGGGAGAATCTGAAGTTAAATATATAATACTGTCCTTTGGAAATAAATCTACATAAGACTTTTCTGTTGCTGTTAAAAGCAATTTGTTCCACTTTTCTCCATAACGTTTAACTAACTCTCTATAGTAGGCACCACCTGTTTTAAGACTGCAGAAATGAATATGGAAAGGATCAACATTTCTTCTGTTCCATCCTTCACTTTCTAAAAGTTGGGAAACAGCATTCTGCAGTTCTTTTGGTTTCATATAGTCGTCATAAGCCATGTCAAAAACCAAAGGTTGTCCAAACTGCATGGCCTGGGCACCCTTCCAGCCCATTGCAATGTCCATATTCCTATCCCAAAGTCGTAGAAACAGAAAGTTTTGCTGTTTATCTTCCTTAGTGGTTTCTGGTAGCTGATCTTTTTTTACTTGTTCTTTTGCTGCTATTTTCATTTCCTTTTTTATTTGCTTGGCTTTTTTCATTTTTTCCTTAATATATAAATATTTTAAATATTTTCTTTTTGACGATTTAGAAACACATTCCATAACTGTTTTGAGCTCTTCTTCACTGATGTGTTCTGGTACTTCTCTGCGAAGCAATCTCCACATCTCAATTAATTCCCTGGTGGCAGCTAGAGTATCTTCATCCTTGCTACTTGAGACTATTGAAACACCCTCTTCTCGCACACTAGATTTCATTGTAATTTTCCACCTATCCAACTCCAGCTCTTCAGGAGGTGATGTACTCTCCTTATTAGGATAGGACACAGCTGGTATTTTGGAAGACGTGTATCTCTGCAGAGTTGTTGAATATAAAACCCTTCTCTTCCTATGAAGGGTAAATGGCACCAAAACTCTGGCAAAAGGTCTTAAGAAGGTGACACTGACACTCATTTTGAGGAAAACAGGCTTGTAAGAAAAGCCCTATAAAAAAAGAAAAATGTAATGAAAAGTTAAAAACCTCTCAAGTAACTGTGCAAGTATAAATTTGAGATACCAAAATGCAATTTATTTCTGAAACATAAAGTGGAATCTTAGTCCAACTTATTTTTGCACCATTAATTTTTCTTAGACTCCTGTGGCCTAGAGCCTGTGATCATTCACTAGGCAAAAAGTTCAAAACTTATTTGGGTTCTTATTTTAGATATGAACTTCACTATTGTTTTAGGCAAAAGGATACCTTGAAGATCCTTTTCAGATTTGTATCTAGGGACCCAGAAGATCAATGTTACCAGATAACAAAGTTATGTACCACTATATGGCTGAGATTATGGTGCTGTATTCTTCTCCACTTTCTACTAAGCCCAGATACAGACCCAAACACAAGACCCTTAACAAGCAATACATGAAGACAAAGGGCAGAAAAGTTACAGAAAATGGCAACTAGTAAAAAGCACTTAGCAGCTGCTGTACCAATGCCCTTATATGTTTTCAAAATAGAAATATAGAGAGATCTACTGATTAAAAAAAAAATAAAACCTCCCTTCTCCAATTTAGACTTTCCAGCAAATAAAGTTATTGCCAAACAAAATATCCAAAATTAGGGCAAATATATATAAGCTCCACAATTTTATCCTAAAGGTCTGGATGTCCACAAAACAATGAAGATGCTTAAAGATGTGAAACTAGTGCTGGACTTGAAGCAAAAAAAGGAATTCAACTTTTCACCAAATGCAACTAAAATACTTGAAAAGTTCCTTCTTCCCTTGGCTTCATTTAATGACGCTGCATGCTCCTGGGTCTCTGACCTGTGCAATGATGCTCAGATCCATTCCCCCCACACCCCCAACACACACAAGGTGGATGTGCTTCTGAGTTCTGTCCTTAGCCCTTTTTTCAATCTAAACATTTTCCCTATGAACTCTGATCTACCTCCTTGACTTTGATCACCATGTACCAGATGACACCTCAAATGCAACAAACTGAAATCTGTCTCCCTTCCCTTCCCAATCTGCTTCTCCTTCTGCGTTATTTCAGGGAGGGACACTACTATCCATCCATTTGCTAAAGGCAGAAACTGGGAGTCATTTCATAACTGTCCCCTCTCACACCCTCCATTCCTAATTTGAGTTATATTTATTTAGTTTCTAAATACTTCTCTAATCCAGTCACTTCTCTTCAACCTCATTTTCTTATCTTTTTTTTTCTTTTGGAGGCGGGAGGCTGTGCTGCACAGCTTGCAGGATCTTAATTCCCCGACCAGTGATGGTACCCGGGCCCTCTGCAGTGAGAGCACGCAGTCCCAACCACTGGGCTGCCAGGGAATTCCCTCAACCTCATTTTCTTAATTGTATCTGCTAGCCTCTAGATTTGCTCTCCTTCATCTCTAAGCAATTTGGAGCTACTGCAGATCTGATCAATACACTCACATCATCCTCAATGTGTATTTTAAAACTCACTGCTGCCAGGTTAAAATCTAAACTTATATATATGGCTTATAAACTTTTTTCACAAAATCACCATTTGCTTACCTCTTCAGCTACATCTCTAGCTATCTGTCACTTCAAACTTTAGATCAAGTATTCCTATTAGATCTTTTAGCACCCTGTACTTCTGCACCATAGTGCTTGTAACACTGCATTGTAATTTCCTGGCTACTTATTAGCCCCACTATGTGGTAAACTCTATCAGGACAAGGACTGTATTTATAGTAACATCGAACCCAATGTTTGGCAGTATATAGTTCACATTTATCATTCAAGTATTTTTCGATTAAATACTCCGGGTCAATGCTTCTCACATTTAAAACGCGTTCAGACACCTTTTAAAGAAAATACAATTTCCTTCAGACTCCTCGAAATAGTTAACCGAGAGTTCTCAGTCCCAATACGAGAAACACTGATTTCGGAAAAAGTCTTTTGAGTTTTGTCTTTGTAAATGGTAAATATTTTTAGGATATCAAAGAAACAAAACCCCCAAATATTTAAAAGGGGAACAAGGATATCATTTTGGGAAACACTGCTCTCGTCCCAGGTACTGTACTTATAGTTTATTAAATCACTAGGCTTCCTCTTATCTGTGGGCCTTCTTAACGCACAAGCTCCGGTATGCGTATGTTAGGTCTCCCGCATCCTCCCACCTCACCACACACACTGGGAGACAAGAAACCCGCCCGTACCAGGAGTGCAAAGACAGTGGCTCCGGCCGGTGCAAACCACAAGGAACCCCAGAGGACGCAGGATTCTGCCGGGAAATGCTGCCCAGGGATCCGCGCTGCACCTGACCCACAGATTACCTATCACTCTACACAGTATCCGTCGTTGACCCGAGACCCGCAGCCGGAAATCTCTTCCCCTCCTTCCGGCGCTGCCATATGACGTCATGCCAAAGGGGCAAGCCTTCCGGCCTGGAAAGCAGCGCTGTCGTGCAACGCAGGGTGAAAAACATCCACTGACAGTAGCAATACAAAGACTATTGAGACCGCGTTGTGAGGTTTGGGGGCTGAAGCCAGGTGAGAGTGGGTAAGGGATGAGTGGAATATGAGAAAATTGAGTCATCAAGGTTAAACGTTTTTATGAATCTTGGCAGAGGCAATATTCGGTAGGCTCAGCCTCCGGTGTGGTGTCCAGGAAATTTTTGTTATTTTTACTGTGCCTGGGAGAGACTTGACCAGCTGATGGGATTGTTAGCAAGGGAATAAGGAAAGAAAGGTTGAGAAGGGTGAACTTCCTCAGAAGATTGAAAGAGATGGGATTCAGAGGACAGATGGAGGGAACTGGTCTTGGATAGGAGGAGGAAATACCACTTCCTTTGTAACAGGAAGAAGGGAAGAAACTTAGGTGGGGATGGAAACCAGTTTGTAGATATGGCACTTGTAATTTTAGAGTTCCCATTTCTGTGAAAGAGGTAGTCAGCTGAGAATCTCTGGAGAGCGAAGAATGGGAGAAGGTTTCAAATTGTTATGAAGAGTGAATGTGACACTCTCAGTGATGGAGAAGTTTTTCACGTATTGCAGTATAGGGAAGTCATTCTGGCTTATACGTGGTTCTGCCTGAACTTTGTGTGAACTGAAACACAGCCTGACTTACGGCCTGTCAAACACTTATACAGCACATCTACTTTAACCATTAAGATAAAGAATGTCCTCTTCGAAGATAAGGATAAATAGCTCTCTTCCTGTGGCATCCATTAACACTTTCTTGAAGGTAAGGTTCCCTTCCCAGACACCAGGATTATGCTGTCTCATTGAATACATACTATTCTGTCTCTTTTGAAACCTTGAAGGAGTGTACCCCTGTCATGTTTGATGTATGTTCTTTGTTTTATTTATTTATTTGCGGTACGCGGGCCTCTCACTGTTGTTGCCTCTCCCGTTGCGGAGCACAGGCTCCGAACGCGCAGGCTCAGCGGCCATGGCTCACAGGCCTAGACCGCTTCGCGGCACGTGGGATCTTCCCGGACCGGGGCACGAACCCGTGTCCCCTGCATTGGCAGGCGGACTCTCAACCACTGTGCCACCAGGGAAGCCCTGTTCTTTGTTTTAATAATAAGGTTTGAAACTGTGCTGAAAACCATGCTTCGATGGAGCAGATCCTTGGAGCTGCTGAGAGGCTGCCTCCCAGGCTATAGTCCTCAGTTTGGTTCTAATAAAACTCTTTTCTATTACTTATTATAGTTTGATTGTTGATTATTTGTGTCAACAGTAGAAGCAGAAAGTAGAATTGTGTTTACCAGGGACTAGGAGGGTGGTGGTGAAAACAAGGGTTTGTTTAGTGGGTATAACTGTTCAGTTTTGCAAGGTGAAAAAGTTCTGGAAATCTGTTGCACAACAGCACGAATATACTTAACACTACTGAGCTTAAAAATTGTTAATATGGTAAACGTGTGTGTTTCTTAAAATCACAATTAAAAAAAGAAAGAACGAAGTGTGAGCTGACTAGGGAATGACAGTCATGTTGTTAGGCAGTGTTTATGGTCTAATTCAGTTTGGGCGTCATGATTTATAGTGATATCAGTCTATCTTATATGATCCCTTTTACCTCACATGAGATAGACTTAACGTTATTACCTCCCTGGCCACCCCTAATCTTCCTAACAGTGGTTCACAAAGTGGGATCCCCAGACCAGCAGCATCAGTATCACCTAGAAACTAGTTAAAAGGCAAATTTTGGGGCCCCACCTACCAATTCTCCTGAATCAGAAACTTTGGCAGTGATACCTAGCAGTCTTTAAGACCTCCAGGTTATCCTGATGTACTTTAAAGTTAGAGAACTGCTGCTTTTGAAGAAGCATTGAAAAGGAAGTAAGAGACTTTCTTGCTGTCTTTTTTAACAGAGACTTCCCACAGTGAATTCACAATATGTTCTTTTTTTCTTTGTTAAAATTTTAATATGTTTAGTCTGGTATTGGGAAGTGACACACAAATCTTGGTGTACTTCGCTTACAATGATCATAGCCTATTACCTCTATTTTCCACAAGAAGGGGAAAAGTTATCACATACTGATGTCAGAAAGTCTTAGGATTTTCCTGCAGTCCTCCCTTATCAGTCTTTTCTCTATCAGGACACATCTCTGGTCTGCAGCTTATAGCCAAAAATCTGGAGATATCCTTTTTTGACTTCAAGCTGCTAAAATAGAGCAACATCGGAAGTCAGAGTAAGGGAATAGTTTAGGGTGACCCTAGGAGAGAAAATTAAAATAAACTTTATTTTCAACACAAGTATTTGTGGCAAAAATTCTGATGTCTTGCAGAGAAAGAGGAAACCAGTTTCTAAATACACAGCTGTTTATCAAAACAAGAAAAACTTTAAAACAGGATAAAAATGCTCCCAGACCAAGATAATCTTATAAGCAACAATTGAGTTGAGCTGCTATACCATTAATTTCAGTTGGCATCATTTCTGATGTGGTAGTCTAAAATATGTCTCCAAATTCTTTGACACTCTCTCACGAGGTGGAGTCTAATTCCTCTTCCCTTGAACTTAGTGACTCATGTCCAACAAATAGGAAAAAAGTAGACCAGTATACAACTTCAGAGAGTAGGTCATAAAAGGCGGTGCAGTTTCTGGCTTGCTTATTCACCTGGATGATTCATCCTGTGGGAAGCTAGCTGCCATGTTGTGAGGACATTCAAGTGACAAAGACTCTCCTTGACCAGACTTTAGTTAGGCTCTTCTGAGCCCTCTCCTGGGATTAGTCCTTGACCTTGACCTTCTGTGAGATTGCATAGGTCAATTTTAGCAAGAATCCTGCTAAGTCATCCCCCAACCTTGATATCTTATCAAGTTTCTCACTCCTCACTCTTCATATCAAAGCCCTTGTCCTGCCTTTAGCAAGAATCTCTCTACCGTTGAGGTCTCTTAGTTTTCCATCCACTGATATCTCCACTCTGCTCCTAGCTATCTTTATTGTTTTGGAGTTGAGCCTGATCTCTGTTCCCTATTGCAATGTCCCTAACTGCAATAGTCTTGAGTAAAGTCTTCCTTACCATTTGAACAAGTGTCAGGTTAAGTTTTTAATAGAAGCAGCCTATGGAAGAAGTCCATATAGCGAGTTACTGAGGCCTCCTGCCAACAGCCAGCCCAGCTTTAGATCACTGCAGCTTCAGACAGTCTTTTTTTTAAAAAATAAATTTATTTATTTATGGCCACGTTGGGTCTTCGTTGCTGCGCGTGGGCTTTCTCTAGTTGCGGCGAGCCGGCACCACTCTTCGTTGCGGTGCGTGGGCTTCTCATTGCGGTGGGCTTCAGTAGTTGTGGCACGCAGGCTCAGTAGTTGTGGCGCATGGGCTTACTTGCTCTGTGGCACGTGGGATCTTCCTGGACCAGGGCTCAAACCCATGTCCCCTGCATTGGCAGGTGGATTCTTAACCATTGTGCCACCAGGAAAGCCCTTCAGACAGTCTTGAGTGTGCTCTCTGAGGGATCCTGAACCAGAATCACCCAATTAAGCTGCTCCTGAATTCCTGACCAACAGAAGCTGTGAGATAATAAATGTTTGTTGTTTTAAGTCACCAAGTTTTGGGGGTAATCTAATATGTAGCAATAGATAACTAATACACCTGACTACCACATTAAATAGTAAATTGGGGGTTATGAGAAACATCAACGTTCAGTTAGTTAAATATAAGACAAAATAGTTTTTATGGCAACACTTTTTTTTTACTTTTTTGGTGCTTTTCACAGTAAGTGCATTAAATACATTCTAGATAGACTATCTGTGTTGGTAGAGACTTCTAAAGCTCAACTTATTTACACAATGGGAAATGCAGGCTGGGAGAGAGGAACTGGTTTATCCAATGCTAGGAGTCATTTATTTATTTATTTATTTTTTATTTTTGGCTGCACCTCATGGCTTTTGGGATCTTAGTTCCTCCACCAGGGATTGATCCCAGGCCTGAGGCAGTGAAAGCACCAAGTCCTAACCACTAGACTGCCAGGGGATTCCCCCTGGGAGTCATTTAAAATCTGCATATCCTGATTTACAATTCAGTGCTTTTTGTTTTTTTTTCATTATGCCACTCAAGACATGGTTCAGAAAGAGAAATTTGAGATATTATGTCTATACTGTTAAGGAATTGTCATAGTCTGTTCAGGCTGCTATAACAGAGTATCATAGACTGGGAGGCTTAGACAACAAATATTTATTTCTCACAGTTCTAGACACTGGGAAGTCCATGATCGAGGCACCAGAAGATTCAGTGTCTGGTGAAGGCCTGCTTCCTGCTTCATAGATGGCTGTGTTCTCACTGTGTCTCACATTGTAGAAGGGAGCTTTCTGGGGTTTCTTTCATAAAAGTACTAATCTCATTCGTGAGGGCTCTACCCTCATGACGTAATCACCTCCCAAACACCCCACCTCCTAATACCATCACGTTGGGGATTAAGATTTCACCATGAATTTTGGCGGGGACACAAACATTCAGTCCATAACAGGAAATATAGTGTATACTAGGTTAAAAAAACACTAGGAGGGACTTCCCTGGCGGTCCAGTGGTTGAGAATCCACGCTTCCACTGCAGGGGGCACGGGTTGATCCCTGGTTGGGGAACTAAGATCCCGCATGCTGCACGGAGCAGACAAAAAACAAAAAACAAAACCCCCAAAACTAGGAATAAGAACACTAGGAAGACACTAGAAAGAGCTATGTACAGAAAAATTTGTATGTCCTATTAGATATGGCAGGGTCAGTTTTTCAAATGTAACATCTATAAGATGTTATAGAAAAGCCCAAACAAACTTCTTGGCCAACTCAATATTATACATAAATAGAGATGCAACAAGGATTTATTGTATAGCACAGGGAATTATATTCAATATCTTGTAATAAACTATAATGGAATATAATCCTCAAAAAAACGGAATCATTTTACTGTATACCTAATACTAACACAATGCTGTAAATCAACTACACTTCAATTGAAAGAAAGTATTAAGCATTTCTCAAACTACTGCCAAAATTATTTTGGTCTCCTGGCTTCCAAGCTTGTTCTCCTTCTAATCTATTCTCTAAACTGCAATCGGGATATTCTTATAAAATGTAAATCTGATAATATTCTCCTGTCTAAAACCATCCAATGGCTTCCATTGTCATTAGAATAAAGTAAAAAAAAATTCTTTTTAAAATTTATTTATTTTTGGCTGTGTTGGGTCTTCGTTGCTGCATGGGCTTTCTGTAGTTGTGGTGAGCAGTGGCCACTCTTCGTTGCAGTGTGTGGGCTTACTATTGCTGTGGCTTCTCCTGTTGTGGAGCATGGGCTCTAGGCACACGGGCTTCAGTAGTTGTGGCATGCGGGCTCAGTAGTTGTGGCTTGTGGGCTCTAGAGTGCAGGCTCAGTAGTTGTGACACACGGGCTTAGTTGCTCCACGGGATGTGGGATCTTCCCAGACCAGGGCTTGAAGCCGTGTGCCCTGCATTGGCAGGCGGATTCTTAACCACTGCACCACCAGGGAAGTCCTAAAGTAAAAATTCTTAACATGGACATTGCAGCCTTGAATAAGCTGCCTGTTTATTTCTCTAACTTAACTTTGCAGCTACTGACAAAACCTCTCTCCTTTACCAAATCAGAGTCTGGCTCCTCTGAGCCCTCCTCTTAACTAGGCTCTGACATTGGGCTCTGCCCTGGATCTGCTTAGTCCAGTTTTAGTAGGAATTATGCTGAGTCAGTTAGTGAAAATCTCACCTTTGGTATCTGAACGTCCTCTATTATATCTGATAAAATTCCTCATCCTCCACTGTCAATATCTTACCACCCCTGGCCCGCCTTCAGTAAGAATCCTGTTGAGTCAGTCTAGCAAGAATATCTATTATCCCTAATGTTTTTACTTAGTAGTTTTCCATTCACTGACCCTCACCCTGCTACTTGGTTATAACCGCCCTGCCCCACCCTTGTCCTTGTGTTTGGAGTTGAGCCCAATCTCTCTCCCCTACTACAAAACCCCCATTGCAGCAATTCCTTTTGAATAAATCTTCCTTACTGTCTTTAATGCATGTCATGAATAATTTTTTCTTTATCACTACTCCCCATAATCTTTTAGTTCCAGCTGAACTGGACTTCTTCCTCCTGCCTTAGGACTTTTGCACATGTGATTCCTTTGCCTATGACTTAGTTTTTCCAGATAACTACTATTGTTCTTCAAACTAGGCATCATTTTCTCAGGGAGTATTTCCTGAACCCCAAGGCTGTTAGCTCTCATGCTAGATGTTCTATGACACCCTTTATTTCTTAACACTCTTCACACTTGCAATTTGTTGTTCATTGTGAACTCCAAATAAGGTTAAAGGCAACGTTGGCCTTGTTTGCCAGTGTGCCCAACACTAGTATTGACTAGTACATAGTAGACACTCAAATATTAGCTGAAGGTATGAGTAAACACACACACGAGATCAACAAACATAAACAAAAAAACTCACAAACATACAAAGAATGGAGTTGCTTATGATGTTTAATTTTTATGTTCACTTATATTTTTAATACAGCATTAAGAATGCAGAAGTCAAACACTGACTTAGTCTTTAATTTCTATCAACTACAGTTTTGGTGTCATTCTATGAAACTGAGAAATCTTTTCAAAAGAAGATCCTCTAACTAGACTACTCTTAATTTGACTAATACTGTAAAATATTAATGATAGTACTGACTGACTTCCTGGTTCATCAATAGGCTACGGAAGAGAACATATTCACTTTTTAAAAGAGTTAACAAATCAAATTTCAAGCCAGAACATACTGCCTATGAGTTGGAAGTATTCTTTTTCTTCTAGCATCTACATTAGCAAAGTTTCAGTGGGACAAAACAATCTTAGATGGCAAAAAAGTAACTTAAGCACTTTGCTTTCTTTTTGTGGAGCTTCTAGTTACTATGGGCACTCGAGAGAAATTAATAGCTGCTTTGGCTTTTAAAGATTTTCTGAAGTATTTAAAAATTGACTGAAGGCTAGAGGAAGGGGCTAAGTTGTGTTCTTCTGTACCAGCAGAAACCGTGGGAAACTCATTTTTCAAAACAGTAGCTGCAGGTTTATCCAAAGGCTTTGGACTTGTCACCCATTCACGGCAGTGGTGCTTTATCCATGCTAATAACTGGATGTCACTCCCCAGCTGGTGTCCTACGTGATGTTCAGAGTCAATAAGTGCAACAGCATATACTTTGCTCATTACTTCCCACTTTCTACGAACAAGCAAGTCCATAAAAACCAAGCCTCCATAACCATGTACAAGGAAGGCAACATCCTTGCCTTCAGCCTTTGAAATGAAGTAATCCCAAATATAAGACATGTGTTCTTCAGGAGTGTTGCTGCATCTTTTTGGAATACATTGGAGAGACTGCTGGAGAGATAAAAAGCTCTCAGTCTGAACCATTTTTCTGGAAGGAGACTCAACATTTTGTGTTAAAAGGCCTTTCCACTCTTTTTCTGTCTGCAGGTCCACAAAATTATCGTTGGGGTTTAGCACAATTACATCATAATGTGCCTGCAATGCCATTTGAATACATGGTATCTGACTTCCATGTTGGAGACCATGATGTATTACTGCCTGCTGACTCCACTGACCAGCTCTAAAGACCCCACGGTCCTGAAGAAGGACGAGAAGAGCAGAATGATGACTTGTTAATGCTCTCTCACTCATGAAAAAGAAGCTTCTTGGTTCCTTATCAGCCTCTGGTGGGATATATACTTTTTGTAATTTGCACACTTTTTCCAAAAGTTCATAAATGTATTGTTCAAGCAAATGGCCAAGGGCCTGGTAGCGCTTGCTATTCCTCTCCAGGACATTTTTATAATAGTTAAAGACAAAAGGCTGATGTGTCTCAGTGTGTCTCAATTCAGCTTTTTCATTGAAGTCATATTTAAGTTCCTCTAGTAAATCAGATTGTTCTGTAAATTTTCGGAAGCTCAGTTCCTGAGTCACTGGTAACCACTGAAAGTGAAAAGCAATATTATGTCAGTACCAGAAAAAATAAAATAAAAATTTCATCTTGCTAAAGTCTTTCTGCGGGAAATCATACTGAATTAAGCACTTTAAGAAGACATTAACATTATGGTAAAGATTTTAACTCAAAATAATTGTGAACGATGCAAAGTAGTGAGAAACTGAATACACTAAGGGACAATGGCCAGACGGTATATAAAAACAGAACTCTGACCCACAACCTGCAGCAACTTGCCCAGGAAGCCAATCCCTTATCTGTTGATCCAATAAACAGCCCAGGAAGCCAGTCTTGTAAGTCAGAATCTCAGGAAGTCAGACTGCTACCTCTAGTGACAAGCTGAGAAGCCAAACAATAACTTCTGTTACAGTGGGTCCAAAATGGCCAGGACTTGATTAATAACTTAGAGCTTCCCTAATTTTTATCCCCGCTTTCAACTTAGGACCCACCAGAGAAAGCCAAATATGCACCCCTAAACAGTCACATAGGATGCCTCCCTTCTAGTTATCTTGCATTCAGCTTCCTCATGCCAACAGTGTCCAGTCAGGACATACCAGCAGCCTTCCCTTTTTTTTCCACTACAAAGCTTTCCCACTCCTCTGCCTGCCTTTGAGTCACTGCCAAAATGCAAGTGATGGTGGCTAACTCCCTTGCTATAGTGAGCTCAGAATGAATAGGTTTTGCTTTTCTCATTTGGTTGGTCTTTATCTCCACAGTAAGCATTCAAACATTTTTGCTATTAAATAAATGGCAGGGGATGGCAGTAGAAGTGAAATGTGAACCAGGCAGTGTAGATGATGATCAATTTATCTACTAATAGAAGATATGGTTATTCTGATATTTGAAAATAAAAAAAGTGACTGAGAAGTGAACTTAGTTATTGTCAACATAGCCCAAAGGGAAAAGAAAAGACTTTGAAAGGTTAAGTCCTGGAAAAAAAATCTCAAATAGACTCTATTCTGAGGCAAACAAACAAACAAACAAAAAACAACAAAAAAGTTAAGTGGCTTGTGCCAAACAACTGTTAAATAAATGTTGGGTACCGAGGCTATCTGACTCCAATTCATGTTCTTAACAAATTCATGAATACTCTCACTCCTTAATTTCTTAACACTCACACTGGCAACCACAACCTACTTCCAATAAATAGCACTCCATAAAATGATTTTCAGTGCCACTCAAGCTGCTATCAAGGCTTAAGGCAAAATCAACATGGTGCTTGCTTGCTTTGATTTCTTAACTCTTTTCTCACTTTCTGAATCTTATTCCCTGATTCCCAATTAATACTTCATGAAGGGGTTTGGTTGTTCGAAGCATCCAACCTATCTACACTGCTCTCTATTCTTTAAAAACTTTTTTCCTTACACTATTGCTGATTTCAGGTGCTATTATGTAATTAATATATTTTCCTAGCGTGTAAATGACAGATAGGAGCCTCTGGAATTAGATTGATTTAGGTTTAAATCCTAGCTCCAAATTTTATGTTGAGTGACTTTCAGCAGGTTTCTTTACCTCTATGAGTTTCGGTTTTTTCTACTTTTGAGTCTTAGTTTATGTTATCTAAAATAGCAATCCTTATTACCCTCTATCCTGCTACTCTGCTTATTTTTCTTCATAGCCTACATTACCACCTGGTATATAATTGTTTGTATATTTGAAAATTATCTGTCTCCCCTCACTAGAATAAAAGCTCTATGAGAACAGGAACTTTGTTTAATTAACTGCTGTATCTGCAGTACTTGGAACAGTGTCTGACAAATATTATATAAATATTTTTTGAATGCATAAATGCAAAATAGGATAACATCATTTATTTCACAAAGCTGCTGTGAGAATTAAATTAACTAATATAGGTAAAAACCATTTTATGTACTGTCTCACACGTGGAAGTTTCTGTAAAGATAGGATGATCTTCCTTTTTGAGAAGTGTGAAATAAAAAAAACATATATCTCTTGTCCAGCCTTCCTTATTCATTCAACACTGTGATTTTTATCCACATTAATAAACATAGTCCTAGGTCATTCATTTTATCAGTTTATAGTATTCCATTGCTTGAATATGCCATGGTTTGTTTAACCATTTTCCTGTTGAAGAATATTTAGGTTGCTCCAGTTTTCCACTATTATAAACAAAGCTATAACAAACATAGCTATATTTTTGTGCACATATCAAGAGTTTCTTAAGGCAATATACCTAGAAGTGGAACTTCTAGGTCATATCAGCATCTTCCATTTTACCAGATATTGCCAAATTGCTCTCCAAAAAGGAGGGTCTATTTTATACTTTGGCATGGATGAGGAGGTTTGCCCAGAAAAGCAGTAATCTCTTAGATCTAAAAATACTTTGTTTATTCAGGTGCTGTGCTGGAAACTGCCTTTTTCTCTACTGAAATAAAGAGAAAGGTACTGAATATTTAAACCTCAATGAACTAAACCTAAACCAACTAAACTAAACTAAACCAACGAACTAAAGAACCTTGTTAGCTAACTTTTCTTTCAATCAGAGAGTAAAATAAAATGAGTATTTTCTAATAGCACATAGTATATGGCATTCAGTTACTCTTTTTCACCTTTAAGTGCTTGTGTACCTAGTTGTTTGAGAAACAATTCTCGGGGGAAAAGAATGGGAGTTTGCAAACTGGAAAACCCAAATGGCACACAGATATATAAAGGACAGGTATAGGTGGGGTGAACAGGAGCAAGGTGCAGAGTATCCTGTAGAATGAAAAGGTAGACAATTCTTTAGAATTTATTGTAGCATATTTTGCTTGGTTAATATACTCAAACTTGTAACTCTCATATCTAGCTGTCTACCTGATATATTTACTTGGATGTCAAATAGCCATTTCAAACTTAACACGTCCAAAGCACTCCCTTCAGTCTACTCTCCCTTTAGTCTTTCTCATCTTATAATTCCATTCTTTCAGTTGCTTGTGCTGCAACCTTCTTTTCTCTCTTTCACACTCCACATCTGATCAATCAGCAAATCTGTAGGCTCCCTTATTTGAAATATATCTCTAATCTAACCACTTGTTACCTCTCCACCTCTACTGCCCTAGCCCTAGTACAAGTCACTATCAACACTAACCTTCATTATTAAGCCTCCTATCTAATCTCTTTGCACTCTTATCTCCTGGTAGTCTGTTTAACACATAGCAGCTAGAACAATCTTTTCAAAACATCTAAATTGGATATCACACCCCTGTTCAAAATGCTCCATTGTCTCCCCTCTTACTCAGAATAAAAGCCTAAGTTCTTACCATGGCCTACAAGGTCCCCCATGACCCTTAGCTCTCCAAGGTCATTTCCCTCCATTTCTCTCACTTGCTTACTCATCTAGTTACATCATCTGGCTCTTAGCGCTTTCTCAGGTGTCATTTCCCACCACTCTCTTGCTTACTTCACTCTAGCCCCACCTGGCCTCTTTGCCGCCAACTTGTAAAGCAAATTCCTATTTAAGGGCATCCCCCTTGCTATGCCCACAGATTGGGATACTCTTCCCCTAGATATCTATAGGGCTTCATTTCCTTCAAGTTTCTGCCCATCTGTTATCTGATCAGAGAAACTTTCTCTGAGCATTCTATCTGAAAGGGCAATCCCCTCTAATCCTTCCTTACTCCCTATCTATCTATGATGCTTCATTTTTCCCTCCCTTCCTCCTTCTTCCTTTTCTTTTTTTTGGGGGGGGGGATTTTTTTTTTTTGTATTCAAACAGAAAGTCACAAAAATTATAATCATCCTCATCAGTTCACTCAGTTTTCTTTTCTTTTTGTTTTTGCACTTATTACCAACTGACATATACTTGCTTACTGTCTGTTCCCTCCCATTAGAATATAAGTTTGGGACTTCCCTGGTAAACCAGTGGTTAAGACTCTGTGCTTCCACTTCAGGGGGCATGGGTTCAATCCCTGGTCTGGGAACTAAGATCCCACAAGTTGTGCGGCACGGCTGAAAAAAAAAAAGTTCCATGACAGCAGAGACAAGGACTTTGTTTTGTTTTGTTCAGTAGTTCTTGGAATAGTGCCTGGTGAATAGTAGGCACTTAAACATTGTTGTTAGAATTTTACAATTTTTGCTAAGGGCATAAGAAAGTAAAGAGAAAAATCCTCTAGCTGTATATACAGGAGAAAGATGCACACAAAGCTTTTGAAAAATTATAGAGGCTCCTTCTATAATTCTAAAGTTAATAAATGTTGATTTATGAATTATTCTTAGAGACTATCCTATACATCTATATATATTTATTTTCTCTTTTGAAAATCAAGATGGTCCATTAAAATAAAGGAGAGAAACTGTTTTATATACTTAGTTTTCTAAAGAGTGGTTTGGAATAAGATAACTTAGCTTTAAGAATAAGATTGTCGGACTTCCCTGGTGGCGCAGTGGTTAAGAATCCACCTGCCAATGCAGGGGACACAGGTTTGAGCCCTGGTCTGGGAAGATCCCACATGCCGCGGAGCAACTAAGCCCGTGCGCCACAACTACTCAGCCTGTGCTCAAGAGCCCGCAAGCCACAACTCCTGAAGCTCCGGCGCCTAGAGCCCGTGCTCTGCAACAAGAGAAGCTACAGCAATGAGAAGCCCATGCACCTACAACGAAGAGTAGCCCCCGCTCACTGCAACTAGAGAAAGCCCGCGTGCAGCAACAAAGACCCAACTCAGCCATAAATAAATAAATAGAATAAGACTGTCAGAGCTGCAAGGGATTTCATTGATATTCTTAGCTAATATGTTTATTTTATAGAGAAGTGAGGCTTTCAAAGGTAAACTGACATGCCCAAAATAACTCAGGCAGCTCTACAAACTTGAGAGAAGATTCATTTTTTACCAGTGATTTTAAAAATACACAGTATTGGGCTTCCCTGGTGGCACAGTGGTTGAGAGTTCGCCTGCCGATGCAGGGGACACGGGTTTTTGCCCCGGTCCGGGAAGATCCCACATGCCGCGGAGCGGCTAGGCCCCGTGAGCCATGGCCACTGAGCCTGCGCGTCCGGAGCCTGTGCTCCGCAACGGGAGAGGCCACAACAGTGAGAGGCCTGCGTACCGCAAAAAAAAAAACAGTATTTTTTCATTCATTCACCAAAAATTTGGTGAGGGGTTTTGTTAGTCACTTAGTTTTCTATATCGAATACTCTAGTCATTTTAAGAAGGGAAAAGAGTATATAATCATTAATGAGAATTTCAAGTTAGGTCCTTTTAGTAACCTGGATTAGGTGGTGACACTGCTGTTATAGCCATGACTAGAGCAAAACATAGTTATTTTAAATTATTTAACTAATTGTGGTAAAATACATTAAAAATTTATAGTTTTAACCATTTTTACATGGGCAGTTCAGTGGCACTGAGTACACCCACATTGTGTGCAACCATTAATACCATCCATCCATCTAACATTTTTCATCTTGAAAAACTGTAACTCTGTACCCAGTAAGCTATAATTTTTCATTTCCCCTTAGCAGCAGCCCCTGGCAAATCTTTCTACTTTCTGTCTCTGAATTTGACAAGAAGAGGGTGGGTGGGGCAACAGAATCACAGATGCAAGTAATTTTAATTAGCTTACTTTGGTTTTAACAAACTCCTTCTCTAGGATCATAAAGTGGTTATATTTAACAATATTTTACATTCTTTACAAGTGATCAGTAAACTTTTATGAAAATATAATTTTACAACCTGGGAAGTTAGGGTCTAACCCCACGTTACACAGTAATATACCCTATTACAGTAATTACAGTCCTTTGGTGTATTTAAGAAAGAGGTCCTGTTGTATATCCTATGACATTAAGAAGCACAAATGAGTGATACTTCACTAAGAAAATGAAAAAATATCTAAAGATACTTTTTTCAATGAACATGTTTTTATTTACTTATATATTTAGAAAACCAAACTAAACCAAAACAAAAAAACCCCTGGAAAACATCATTTAAGAATTACTGTTTTGGTAAAAAGCAGCACTATTTTTATTTTCCCAACAGATAAATGCAATTATGAGGGCTTTTTTCAGAAAAATAATTATGCCTGTATACAATTCCATTTAGTAAATTATAGAAAATAATAGAGCTTATGAAATTTTATATGTAAAAGATTCAAAGAAGAGCAAACTAAATCTCTTCCCCCTGCCTACCTCTCCCCAGGAAAGACTAAAGAAGATTAATTTAAGCCACCTGAGGCAAAGACAGAAAATAGGATATTAGTGATGGAAAGAAAAAAATCAGATGTTAGAAATCTTGGGTTGCCCAAATTTGAGTATGTAACAGAATCTCCTAGGAAAGTTTCTTAGAAAACTAATTTAGTGAACTATTATAAAGATACCCTTGTAACTACCCCAGGTTAGCTTTGCGAGCCCCCCCTAAAGTGCCTTCAAGTGCCCTCTTCCTCCCCTCCAAGAGCAAGCACTCCAGACTTTTATAGAAATCAATGCTTTCTATTTCTTTATGGTTTTATCTCCTATGTACACAGCCCTAAGACCTATAGTTTAGTAGTTGAGTTTTGTTCTTTTTTTTTTTTTTTTAAACTTGATATGCCTTCCTGGGAAACTGAAATTCTGACAGCTAGATTTTGGATTTACTGACGTTGCCCAATCCTAGATCCTATGCTTCTTGATTGGGATTATTTAGAGGTAAGGGGGTACCAAAAGATAAATGATAAAGAAGACAGGACTACCTAAAGCTTCAATTTTACTAAATAGTAACATAAAATGAAATTTTTCTATTAAAATCAACCAAATGTATTAAGGCATAGAAATGCTAAATAAATATCACATTTTAAGACAGAACACTCTAAAGTTAGTGTTGGTGGGGAGGGATAAATTAGGAGTTTGGGATTAACATATATACTACTATATATAAAACGTAACCAACAAGGACCTACTGTATAGCCCAGGGAATTATACTCAATATATTGTAATAAACTATAAGGGAAAAGAATCTGAAAAAAAATAGGTGTATACTGTGTTTTCAATCTTCAGCTGGGTCTGGGACACCAGACCCTGTCCCAGATGCTGGGGACACACATAGTACCTGCCTTCCAGGAGCTCCCTCACTCCTGTGAGGTCCAGAGAGTCAACCCCACTAATTTCAGTCCTTAGCTCAACACTGTTGCCCCTGTACCTTACTCATTAAGAGCAAAATAAATTTGAATGCATGAGTTAAAAAAAAAAAGATGTATATGTATGTATAACTGAATCACTCTGCTGTACACCTGAAACTAACACAACATTGTAAATCAAGTATACCACAATTAAAAAAAAATGAAGAGCAAATCAAAGACTATGCAGCCAAAAAAATCAGAAAAAAAACGTATTAGAGAGGTATGCCATGAAGTTAATTAATACAAATATAATTTTTTCTGTAAAAAATATATTAATCTAACATAAAAACCGAAAAAGAAGATAGTGGTGTATGTACAGGATACCTGGGGCTGAGCCCCAGAGCCAAATGACAGTTTAAAAAACTTAGGTTATTAACGGTTTGTCCTATAGCCTCCTGGACAAGAGATTACCCATCTCTTGCTTAAATACCTCAAGTTACTGCAGGTTTTCATAACTTCTAGGAATAGGCTATTACACTGTAGGGCAGTTAAAATTGCTCATTGTCTTAAAAAGGAAGATATCCTTGAAACAAAAAAACCTATAGTCATTTTTCATGAATCATATGTTAATTCTTTTATATCTAGAAGAAAAATCCTTCACATAAGAATTCTCAATATTTTAAGGATAAGATTCAACTACTAACAAAAATGAGGCTAATAGCAACATGACACAGTGCTCCAAATATCTTTGCAAAATCTAGGCTTTCCAGGAGCCCATGGTAAGGAATTCCAGATTTTAATTTCTAAAACAGTTTAGGAAGTCAGGATGTACCCAGTGCCCAACCGAACCTGTTTATACTCAGATTGTACTTAAAGTTAATTCACCTGTGAAGAGAAGGGTCTTTTTAGATTTTGTTAAGCTCTCCTCAAAGAAATTGTTAATTAAGGGGTAAAATAAAGGGTTGATCAATTTCACACTGCCACTATGTCTTGAAACTATTAAAAAAACACACCCACTGCTTTTAATAGTGTAGTCAAAACAAAAATATAATGAATACCTAACTTAAACACTTTATATGCACTTTTAACACTCAATAAAGAACCATACTCATTAAGATCAAACCAGTCCATCCTCTCCTCCTATAAAATACTGGGCTGATGAATTTCTAATCTCAAATAATCTTAATTTAAAAGGCTCTATACAGTGTGAGCTAAACATACATAAGAGAAATGAACTTATTTACAAACATACAAAGAGAAGATAATCATTCACTTTTTTTGGTCTTTCTTCCTTATTTTAAAATAAGGAAGCTTTCTCCTAAACATCATAAAACACTATAAAAGAAAAGACTGTGTAATTAGTCTTTCATAAAAGGAAAAGTAAGGTTGTTAAATGACTCCCTCAAAAGTAAAAAACTGAACTTTTTAGTCCTATAGTTGTTTGCAATACAGTCAACTATGTAGTAGAGATTGTTAAAACTAAACAATAAAAATACTGGTTTAAAAAGCAAATTTGAAAATAAAAAGCAAATTTAAAATTCTTGAGCTTAAAGGCCATTTATCTTCACATATGTTATTCAAAACCAGCTCCAATTCAAAGAAACAAACTGACCCACTAAGTCTTTATTAGCAGAAATGCTGTATTTGGTTCAATGACAAGTTTAAATGACATATTTGCAAGCTGAATGATATTATTTCTTATAATTTCATTTCTCACAGGTTCACTTCTTACTGCTAAACTTTAAAACTTCTTTTAAGGAAGCTGTAAGTTTGGACTGAAATGGATTAGGCCTACTTACAATTTCCTTTTTTATGTTTCCACCTCTTAGCTCTATTTCCATCTTTTGCAGTTAGTTTCCTATAATATTGGCTGATGAATTGAGCCAGTATGATTCTTGAGTTAAATCATTCAATTAAAAGAGTTGATTTATGAGGAAACTTAAAATTCAGATATTTTTCAGTAGGCAGTGTTTTCATTTGTTAAACGTAAACTAGGGCCTCTAAATGAAATCCTTGTAGTGAATTTCATTCTCATCAAGCCCTGAAGTATTTCTGCTTTTCAGCCATTCCTGCCATGTAAGACACTCCCCCCGGCCCAATAGGATCATCACCTGGAGGCTTACTTTTAGCTCCGCACAGGCCACACTGTAAGTAAGAAGCAAGGCTCAAGAAGCACAAACCTGGTCTCTGGTAATGAGCTGGACGAGTCCCTTTACTGGTCTTGGTAAAATGGGGGAGGGGGAGCGGATGTTAAACTGTGGGAACATTCCAGTATCATTTTGCCTCTGGAGCGCTCTGCTGAATTTTGTGAAACTTACTGTGATTAAAGCTTACACAGTAAAAAAAAAAGTTATTCAAATATGTACATTACGGCTAATAAAGTAGGACAATTTTCTAAACTGATGGGTCCTATGAAAGGACAAAAAAAATCAGTCTGCAAGTACTAGTCGTTGAGGTCGAGGTCAGGGTTATTCCTTTAAGTACTGTAATAAAAATTAGCGGCACAAATTCGTTTACACCCACCCACTTTCTAGCATCTCAGCATTTTATGTTTTAAAAAATTGAGGTGCAGCTTATCTTTTTTCCTGGCCTTTAAAAATGGTGAGTTTGAAGAGATCCTTTCTATTACTCTGACATTCTCTCCTCAGCTGACCTTATTGATTTCCACTCCAACTGCTAAACCAGCAGCTAGGCTATTGATTTTTGTCGTCTTAAAATCTTTTTTTCTGAGTCTGAGGAAGCGCCTTGAAGACAAATATATGGGAGAGTCCATGAGGAAAGTAGTAGCATAAAAGGACTAACGTTTTGTTCTCATATTTCCGGGGTCCCCTCGCGGGATTCAGTGAAGTGGAGGAATTCCTAAAGTTTCCCCGGTTTAGTTTTTAGTCAACTTAATCTTCAAAGTCAACAAAGCCTTGACGATCTCGGGCTAAAACCTAGCACCCAGTCTCAGTTTCTAACAGGGGCAGAGACAATGAAAACAGCGTCACTTAATAAGCACTTGCGACGGTAGCCCGCAGAGAAAACTACCCCCAGGAAGTGATTTCCGGGTGGAGGTGGGAGGGGTGGCTAATTTCCGGTCTGAGGGCCGGCGACGGCTCTTGCGCAAGCGCAGTTCACATTTTCCTGGCTTTTTTTTTTTTCCCCTCCCCTCCCCCTCCCTTCCCCAGCCTGAGGGGTCTTGAGGTGACAGCGACTGCGATTCCAGCAGGAGGAGGAGAAGATGGACAAGGGGAAGGCCGGGCGACGGCGATCTTCATCCGGTGAGAAAGGGTCGGAGGAGGGCTGAGCATATTGTTTCCTACCTCGGGCAAAGCGGGGGAACAGGCGACGACGGGTGCTGCGGCCCGGAGCTGCGAGGGCTCGGGCTCCGGCTCGGGCTCGGGCTCGGGCTCGGGCGCGGCGGGGAGGGGAGGAGGTGAGGGGAGTGGGGAGTGGAATGGAGTGGGGTGGAGGGGCGCGCACAATGGAGGGTTCCCGGGTCTCGCGGGCCCCTGCGAGTCGAAGACCCACTCCGAGCTGTCATCAAAGCCTCGGCCGCTCTTCACCCCGTCACCCCTTTTCATTTTTGTCCTTCTCCCGCGAGCACCCTCCTTGGGTCTCATCGGCCTGCGGCTCTTCCCGGTTGGCTTGCCGCTCTCCTGCCACGCCTTCCTCGTAATTCCACCAGTGTTCCAGTTTCATTTCCAGCTTCTCAGCGCCTACTTTCCTCTCTTCCTTTGATTCTCGACTTTGACTCTTTCTCCCCCCTGTACCTCCTGGCAGGTAAAAGCAGCAAAGAAGGAAAGGTTGGGCATGTTAATTGACACTTCATTCCTCGTCTAAGTGCTGCAAGCAACGTGTCTTGCTTGGTCTTCTGAGCCGGCCCGCTTAATAACGTTTTTATTTTCCAGATACCCCCTTCTTCCAAAAGCGATTCAAAAGTCGAACAAAGGATTTGAAGCCATGTTTCGTTGTGTTTTTATTCTCAGCGTGTTTTTGTTTTTGAAATTGTTTTGCTGCTTAAATGACTGTCTTCAGTTTTGGGTACTACATCTTAGAAACACAAAAGTGGAGGTGTAAGACGCGAGGTCGAGCCCCTCCCAGTCAGCAAGTTTCTGTCAAAGATCTCATCCATTAAGGGTACCGCAGTTTCTGTATTAAGTCCTGTGGACTTACCAGAGGAGGAGGGGACAAGGGCTCTTTAATAAGCTTACACTCTAGTACACTAACATTCAGTGAATCAATTATTTCATTAAATTTTCTTATTTATTATTGTGCCATCTATTGTTGCATAGACAGTCTATGCAGTCTATTTAGACAATTCTACATTTATTTAGGAGTGCCCTTGTGGCAGTGTGCCTCAAACTTTTTTGGCCACAAAGGAGCGTGAACATGGATCTCTGGGACATTGCTTAAAGTAGCTTAAATTCCTCTTCATAAGCAACCAGTATTACCATTTGTGTGTGTGTGTATTCTAGAGATATTCTTTGCTGTTGAAAGTATATGTATGTATTATATATATACATATATACACACATATGTATGTATGTATATGCCTTCAATAGATCGATGTTTGTTTTAATATACTTTTTTCTCCCCTAAAACCTTCAAGTGAAATTGACACATAAGGCCTATGCACAGTGTTTATCTGGTGTCATTTGTGTGCTTCCTCACACAGAACTTTAGGGGTAATCATACCTCAGTTTAACATGCACAGCCTTTTTTCAATAAAAGCATTTCTCCTTGGCTTAGTACGTTGTTTTGGGGGTAAGGGCAAGATATTAGCCTTGTTCTTCAGTAAATCCCATCCTCTTTACCTGGTTACACTTAGATTTATTTATCTATTTATTACAGTTAATTTGGTGCAAGTAGTTGTGGGAAGTAAAATTTGAGAGTAAAATTGTTAATTCTTTTTAAATTTTATTTATTTATTTATTTATTTTGTGGTACACGGGCCTCTCACTGTTGTGGCCTCTCCCGTTGCGGAGCACAGGCTCCAGACGCGCAGGCTCAGCGGCCATGGCTCACGGGCATAGCCGCTCCGCGGCATGGCATGTGGGATCTTCCTGGACCGGGGCACGAACCCATGTCCCCTGCATCGGCAGGTGGACTCTCAACCACTGCGCCACCAGGGAAGCCCTTAAAATTGTTAATTCTTAAAAGACGTTGATATTTATGTGAGCTATCCCTCTGGAGAGGATTTCTTTTTCTGCTGACTTCCCTTTTGGAGCTGTCCTTTCTGAAAAGTAATTGTTAATGTATAGTAAAAACCATTCTCAGATCTAATATTAACTAGCTGTTCTCCAGTATTCATCTGGTTTTAAGAGATGAATATTAATTTTTAAGAATGATTCTTTTCTGAATAGTGTATATTTAATTTTCTCACATAGATTCTCAGAAACAGAACAATCAGTTGGCTTAAAGGGATTCTGAATTCTGTGTGACATTTATGTGCATGCAGTTGCCATTTCATTAGGAGGGTTGCTAACTGGAACTTGAATGACTGGAAGTGACATTTATCATCGTGAGAATTTCATAAGTACCCAAAGGTAAAATTTTGATTAATAACAGGAAGAATTCTAGGTTAGAGGTATAAGGAAGGCGGATAGCAGTCGAGAGAGAAAACAAGATATGAAGTTTCAAGTTTCCTCTGTGAGACTGCACTAGGTTTTCCTAAACTTTCTCCTGAACAAGGAAGAACTATGAAGGGTTACATAGTGTATTGCTCAAAACTCTTTTAGTTGCAAGTAGCAGAAACCCAATTCCAGGTGGTTTAAGCAAAACAAAAAAACAAGCATTTGTGGACTCACATAACTGACAACTGTAGGAGTTGGATGGCTTCTGGCATGGCTGTATCTGTTTTAGGCACTGGTTCTCAAGGTATGGTCTGGGAACCTCTGGGTTCCCTGAGTCCCTTTTGGGTCTGTGAGCTTACACGGTTTTTCATAATTTTAAGACATTGTTTGCCTTTCCCTCTTAATCTTCTACCTGTGTACAGGACAGTTTTCCAGAGGCTACATGACATGTATCACAACAAATTGAATGCAGAAGCATATAGAGGAAATCATCTGTCTTTTATTAAGTCAGATGTTAAAGAGAGTTGCAAAAAGTAAAATAATGCCATTCTTCTCAATGTTTTGAAACTAAAGTTATTTAAAAAATAGTTACGTTAACATGCATTGTGTTATTGTTTTTAAATGAGTTAATAAAGAAAAATTCTGTAAGTAGAAGAACCACGAAAACTCTGATTGCCCTACTTTTCTGGAATGTGACCATGAATCAAGAATCAAGCATAAAACACCTCTAAGCATGAGAGGAGAAATCACATGGTTTGTATGCTAAAGTTCACTCATGAGAAGCTTCTGAAGGCTTTCTTCCTATTATACTGAATCTATGTGTTTAAGTTATTTATTACCCCAATAAAGATGAATATCCTATTTCCAGGTTTCCAGCATATCAAAGCAGTGAATTAGATGGGGACACAGATAAAAAATTATTGGTACCAGAGACAGGTCTAGTGACAGTTGAATGAAATAATAAAGTGCTAATGGTCATTCAAGGGAGCATGACCATTAGAAATGTTTAACAACAACAAAAGTATAACAGATATATTAGAGTCATAGATCACAACTTCCAAATGAATTTTTGAATTAAAACAGGAAAGTTGAAGTAAATTTCAAGTTATCAACTGTTCAGGCAACAACTTTGGAGATCTGTGTTCATTCTCATTTGCAGTTAAGGATAGATAAGTTTTTTTAGTACTTAGGTACTAAACAGCATGCTAAGAATTTTACAGATGTTATAATTCTTTCGAAAACCTTCTGAGGTGGTTATTATTATTTCTGATATACAGATGAGGAACCTGGAATTTAGGGAGGGTAAGCAACTGTTAGCAATACAAGAAGCAGAGCCAGGATTCAAAATCTGGTCTTTCTGATTACAAAACATATAATTTAAATCTTTTTTACTGTCATAGGATGTTAGTGAATCTTACTTGGAAAAAAGGTTTGATGGACAAATAAATGGGACAACTGTAGTTATAAGAAAATTTTATTTACTGCAGGATTTTTCAGAGCTTTTGCTGTGCTACTATACATTCTGCCTCTCCAAGAGATTGAACATGCAGTGTTTTTCAGACTTGCTTGATTTTGAAACTCTTCCCTCCTCCCCCAGTTTCAGCTTGAGGATCTAGTGTCCCATGATGATACACCTTTCTTTTTTCAGTAGGTCCAGGTGATGGCTGCATATTATGCAGTGTCTGATGAACCATAATTGAAGTTCAAAACCAGAATCTACAATTAATCATGGTAAAACTACTTTATTTGCAGTGATGTTAGCTGAAGCCATTGGAATGGATAGGATTACCCACAGAAAGAGTATGGAGTGAGAAAAATCTTGAATCACATATATTTAATTTCAAAGTAAGGAGGAAGAGACACTGGTGAGCAGTTAGGCAGATTAGAAGGAGTATGATAGGTTTGGGAAGCAAGGGAGAGTGAATGCAATGTAAATCAGAGAGTTAAAGCAGTATGAGGATGCTGGATTTGGCAATTAGTAGGTCACTTTTTTTTTTTAACCACTGATTTTAGTAGAGCAATAGGGACAAAAGCCAGATTTCAAGAGGCTAAATGAATGAGTGGTGGTGAAGAAATAGAAGATGAGATGTGCATTAAAGATTTTGGAACAAGCTTGAGTATGAAATTAAGTAGAAAGGATTATTTAAAAAAGACTATAAAAATCAGGTTTGTATGGCATGGGAAAGGGTTCACTGGAGAGAGAACGATATCTGGTAGGAGATAATTGATAGGGTGAAGTCTTAGAAGAAATGGGGGAGGATAGACTCAGGACAGTTTGTTAAATAAGACTTGTGTAAAGGTGGGAAGATGGATAAAGATATAGATAAATTTTGAAAAGTTAAGGATATTGCAATCATGGCTTCTAAGTGAAATAGGCAAGATCATCTTTTGAGAAAGAGGGACTTTCAGGTGGTATTGGGAGCTCAAAATAGAGTAGGAGGTCAATTAGGGATGAATAGAAGAGCTGTTGGGCTTCCGTCGTGGCGCAGTGGTTGAGAGTCCACCTGCCGATGCAGGGGACACGGGTTCATGCCCCAGTTCAGGAAGATCCCACAGGCCGTGGAGCGGCTATGCCCATGAGCCATGGCCGCTGAGCCTGCGCGTCCGGAGCCTGTGCTCCGCAACGGGAGAGGCCACAACAGTAAGAGGCCCGCGTACCGCAAAAAAAAAAAAAAAAAAAGAACTATTAACTAATTTTGAAAAGGTATTTGTTAAAACACGTGTGCGTCTGTAGATAGTACCAGTTGTGGTTACTACAATTATGATTTTCTTTAGCAGTGCTAATCAGTCTAGGAGCAAGAATTTGGGGGGAATAAAAGAATTTAGTTTTACTTAGGGTTAAAGGGTATTATACGATGTGGGGGTAAAAAATGGGATCAGTGCGAGTGAGGAAATGGAAGGGTTAAAGGACAGTATGTTGTAGAATGAGAGGTTCACATTTGTGAGCTTGAGAAGTGTAACCCTATTAAATCTATTTGTGAATGCACGTTGTTGAAATGGGAATGTGATATGAAGAAGTTTGTTGGACTAGAGTAAATTAAGATGAGTCCATTGTATTGAGTGATTTGATTTATGAAAGTTTTAGAGCTTCGGTATGATGGTAGGTTTTAATGATAGAGAGGAAAACTATGAATCAAGTATCAGAATATTCTAGGAATGTTGGAAAGGGTCTTGGGTCAGTACATGGCAATTATAATATGGGTGAGGTAATAATACATACAAGTTATGGGAATTTTAAAGGAGGAATTATTGCAATAAGGATGAATATTAATTGGAAGTGGTGGCAGGGGGAGGAGGTTGTTAATCCCTTCCCCTGTTTTTATAAGTGGGAGAAGAATATTCTTGAGAGAGTCTTAAAAAAATAGTGTAGTAAATAAAAAGATGTATAATGTATAATTATGTAATAAAAAGGATTCAGTTAAACTGAGGTGGAGGAAATGTTCAAGGAGAAGATTCAGAATTTAAGGAAATTGTATTGACTTTGGAAAGGAATTTGGTGGGCTGGGGAAGAGCTAGAGAAGAGTGTAGATGAAAACTATACCTCAATAAAAAGAAAAACAAAGAGAATATTAAAAAGACATGTACTCAAGGGTCAAGTTAAAAAAAAAATGTAGTGGAAAGGGTAGAGTGGCATTACCTAAGAGATGAGAGAATAGCAAGGTAATAAGCTGTAGGGATTGGAATCTAGGGTGGTGAATGTGATTCCCAAGCCTGGTGATAGAAGGCAGAGGATTGGAAAGTAGATTAGAGGGGGGATATGGTAACACAGGGAGTGGGTTATGTATAGGACTGAGTAGCTCTAAAGATTCAGACTGGAACTTTGCTGTAATGGTGCTGTCTCAAACCTGCCTCTCAGATGTATAACTCTAATGTGAGTCTTCAGTAATTTAGGAGGCTGGCTAATGTGAGCTGCTTCATCACATATACCTAGATTGATAACTCACTTCTTGGCTTCACTTAGCATTGCACTGTCCTACCACCCATTTCTCCCTGTCTAAAACTTATTATCTAAAACTTACTTCAAAGCCCAGTTCAATTGTGCCTTTTCAAGAACTATCTCCTAATTAACTCAAACTTAAAAAATATTCCTATTTTTGAATTTCCATGGGTGTTTGCGCCTCTTATGTGATGTTTGCCAGATTCCATCATATATTCTAGCTTGCTGAATTGTTTAATCTCTGCTTTTATACCGTTAACTCTGTGACAGGGGCTGTCTTATTCATTTCCTATCCCCGTAGCATCCGGCATGCCTAGAGTGTTCTGGTTAAGAATTCCACCTCTGGAATCAGACCAGTGATGGATTAACATGGTGACCTTGGGCAAGTTATTTGTATTTTTCAAACCTAGATTCTTCATCTATAAAATGGAGATAATGCCATTACTGAACTCACAAGACTTTTGTAAGATTAAATAAAATAATTTGTGTAAAGTACTTAGCATAGTGCCTGGCAATGATAATTACTGTTGTTTAAAATAAATGTTTATGTAATATATGAATGAATGGTTCCACAAGCTCCTTGAGAAAAAGTCATGCTTTCTGATTATTTGACATATATATATAATGGGAATAATTAGAGTGATTTTTCTGTATGCTAATGTAAATACATTAAGGTTTCTTAAAGAGTATTTTAGTATAAAATATTGTAATAATAATAGTTATCATTTATTTGCAGTATTTGCCAGATATACTCTAAAGGGAGACGATCTCCCTTTATTTTGAAATATAGTTGATTTATTGTGTTTGTTTCAGGTGTACAGCAAAGTGATTCAGCTGTATATATGTTTTTCAGATTATTTTCCATTATAGGTATTACAAGATATTGAATATTGTTCCCTGTTTTGTACAGTAAATCCTTGTTGCTTATCTATTTTATGTATAGTAGTTTGTATCTGTTAATCCCATACTTGTAATTTATCGTTCTGCCCACTCTCTTTCCCCTTTGGTAACCATAAGTTTTTTTTCTATGTCTGTGAGTCTGTTTCTGTTTTGTATTTAGATTCATTTGTATTAATTTTTACATTCTGCATACAAGTGATATCGTATATTTATCTTTTTATGACATTTCACTTAATATGATATTCTCTGGGTCCATTCTTGTTGCTGCAAATGGCAATATTTCATTCTTTTTTATGGCTGAGTAATATTCCATTATATGTATATATATGTGTGTGTGTGTGTCTACACACACCGCATCTTCTTTATCCAGTCATCTGTTGATACACACTTAGGTAGCTTCCATGTCTTGGCTATTATAAATAGTGCTGCTATGAACATTGGGGTGCATGTATCTTTTTGAATTAGAGTTTTCGTCTTTTCTGGATATATGCCCAGGAGTGGGATTGCTGAATCACGGTAGCTCTATTTTTTGTTTGTTTGTTTTTTTATTTAATTTATTTATTTTATTATTTTTGGCTGCGTTGGGTCTTTGTTGCTGCGCGCGGGCTTTCTCTAGTTGCCGCGAGCGGGGGTTACTCTTTGTTGCAGTGCGTGGGCTTCTCATTGCAGTGTCTTCTCTTGTTACAGAGCACGGGCTCTAGGTGCATGGGCTTCAGTAGTTGTGGCACGCGGGCTTCAGTAGTTGTGGCTCACGGACTCTAGAGCACAGGCTCAGTAGCTGTGGAGCATGGGCTTAGTTGCTCCATAGCATGTGGGATCTTCCTGGACCAGGGCTTGAACCCGTGTCCCCTGCATTGGCAGGTGGATTCTTAACCACTGCGCCACCAGGGAAGCCCCTCCAGTTTTAGTTTTTATTTTTTAATTATTTAAAAAAATATTTATTTTATTTTATTTATTTATTTTGGCTGTGTTGGGTCTTAGTTGCAGCATGTGGGGTCTTTGTTGTGGTGCTCAGGCTTCTCTTCTCTCTAGTTGTGGTGTGCGGGTTCCAGGACATATGGGCTCTGTAATTGTGGCGTGTGGGGTCCAGAGCGCATGGACTCTGTAGTTTGTGACACGTGGGCTCTCTCTTTGAGGCATGCGAGCTCAGTAGATGTGGCCCCGTGGCATGTGGGATCTTAGTGCCCCAACTAGGGATTGAACCCATGTCCCCTGCATTGGAAGGAGGATTCTTTACCACTGGACCACCAGGGAAGTCCCCATTTTTTGTTTTTAAAGGAACCCACATACTGTTTTCCATAGTGGCGGTACCAACTTACATTCCCACCAACAGTGTAGGAGGATTCCCTTTTCTCCACACCCTCTCCAGCATTTATTATTTGTAGACTTTTCCATGATAGTTATTCTGACTGGTGTGAGGTGATACCTCATTGTAGTTTTGATTTCCATTTCTCTAATAATTAGCGACATTGAGCATCTTTTCATGTGCCTTTTGGCCATCTGCATGTCTTCTATGGAGAAATGTGTACTTAGGTCTTCTGCCCGTTTTTTGATTGGGTTGTTTTATTTTATTTTGTTTTGTTTTTTTGATATTGAGTTGTATGAGCTGTTTGTATATTTTGGAAATTAAGCTCTTGTCAGTCACATTGTTTGCAAATATTTTCTCCCATTCTGTAGGTTGTCTTTTCATTTTGTTGATGGTTTCCTTTGCTGTGCAAAAGCTTTTAAGTTTGATTAGGTCCCATTTGTTTATTTTTGCTTTTATTTCTTTTGGGAGACTAGACTATGTCACTTTAATCTTGGCAATTGAAAAGCTGGATATTGTCCCCTTTTTAGAGATGAGACACTGAGTCTCAGAGAAGTCACAGCTAGTAAGCCAAGATATAAATTTAGGTTGTTGGACTTTAATATTTTTACTCTAGAGCACTGTGCTATACCAGACAGTCACAAGCAGCGATGCATCATTTATTAAAATGCTCTAATACCAACCTAGTATCAGATGGAGCAACTCAGTTATAGAACCCCTAAAATTTTGGGAAGTCACAATAGTAGTCACTAAAAGAAATGTACAAACATTCTGCAAAATAGGATAGAAGCATTTTTAACTCAATGAGTCTGTCTGTGATTTAAGCAACTGATATTCCTTTTTTAAAAATACATATATTTTATTAAATTGAAAGTTGACTAGAAAGTGAATTTATGTAAGAAAGGTTTTCTTACCATTTATCTAAATGTTATATATTTTTGGTAGTCTGAGAAATGCTACTTTATTGAAAATTATTTAAATCTATTGAAAGCTTAAGTATAGAAGTTAAAGTAATTTTTACATCAGTGATTGCTCGAGGAAATGCATATGGTGAAATTCATGCTATTTTCATGAAATGAGAGAAATTATTTCAGCTATGTAGATTTCTGGATAAGCTATAGCCCATTCGTTATAACTGTTATTTTAAAGGTTTTTTAATTTTTAAGTTGAGATATTACATACGACACAGTACAATATCTTTAGTTTGATGATTTTTTATACTTGTATACATACACTTGTATAACTATCACCTAGATCAAGATACGGAACATTTCCAGCATCTCAGAAGGCTAACTTGTATCCCATCCCAGTCAGTCAGTAGTTTTTCCCTGCTCGGGTACTCACACTATCCTAACTGATTTGTTTTACCTGTTCCTGAATTCCACATAAATAGAATCATACATTCTTCTGCATCTGTTTTCTTCTGAACGTAATGTCTGTGAGATGTATCCGTGTTGTGCACAGCAGTAATTCATTCTTTTTTATTACTATGTAGTTTTCAATTAGCAATAATTGCGCCTCGGATAAACCTCGTTGGCTATGATACTGCCACTGTGCAAAGCTTGTAGTTTTCTATTGTATGAAAAGGTTTATCCATGCTCCTGTGATGGACATTTGGATTATTTTTAGTTTTTGGCTATTAAGAACAAAGATAACTTAACATTCTTATACATGCCTTTTGGTGGACGCAGGCACTCATTTCTCTTGATTAAATATCTAGAAATGTAATTGTTGGACATTGAGTAGGCAGGTGTCTAACTTTAGTAGATACTGACTGGCAAAGTAGATGTATTCGTTTACACTCCCACCAGCAATATATGAGACTTCTAGTCTCTTATCAATACTTGGTATTGTCATTCTTTTTAATTTTACCCTTTCCAAGGGCTGTGTAATGGTATTCTCTTACCATTTTAGTTTACACTTCCCTAGTAATAATGAAATTGAGCATATTTTCATATGTTTATTGGCCACTTGGACATTCTTTTTTATGGAGTACCTATTCAAGGCTTTTTCCCATTTTGAAGATTGGGTTGTCTTGCCTTTGCTTTATACGAGTTCTTTATGTGTTCTGGTTATGAATCCTTTGACAGATATATGTATTATACAATATTATTAACTATAGTCACCATGCTGTACATAGATACATGAATTATAAATAATCTTCCAGTCTGTGTTTTGCCTTCTCACTCAATGATGAGGTTTGGTGAACAGAAGTTTTTAATTTTAATGAAGTTGAGTTTATTAATCCTTTTCTTTATGGATTAGTACTACTTGAGTCTTGTTTGAGAGATCCTTGCGAACCCCAAGGTCATGAAGATATTCCCCTCATTTTTATTCTAGAAGCTTTGTTTGTCTTTGACATTTACATCTATGATCAATTTAAAAAGAATTTTTGATATAGTGTGATGTTTATTACTTATTTGTTTACCTTGTTTGGTTATCAAATTGTGTCAGCATTACTCATGGAAAAGATCATCCCTTTTCCACTGAATTGCAGTGGTGTGTTTGTCATAAATAGGTGATCACATTTGTGTGGGTCTCTACCATTCATTTTTATTATGAAATTTGTGAGAAATTTCAGTGAATTGTAAGTTCCAGGAAGACTTAGGCTGTGTTTAATTTGCTCACTACACTATACCCACTGGCTAGCACAGTGCCAGACACATGATAGACATTCAGTAATTATTTGTTGACTGAATGAAAGAATCATAAAAGAAAATCCCGTAGAAGTCTGAAAAATGTTGGTGAGGAAAGACTTAAGCTGTTCTCTGTTGCATAAATGCTTAGATATGTAGCCCTCACCTTGTGTTCTCCACCCCTGTGGCCCCCCACCCCCCATTATAAGAATTTATCTGGTCTTATGGTTCAACCAACATAAATCGAAGACCTACTGGATACTAGGATTTTTGCCAAGGAATTTCTTATTGAGTTCTTAGAACCAACTTTCTTTTTTCAGTTGTCATCATATGTATATTGTTTAATTGAGAAATTTTGTGAGAATCTGCTACTCTTTGATTATTTTTGACCTTTAGTCCTTCAGGTTCTGTAAAATGTATCAATGTAAATTGTAAATGTAACAAGCTAATTTGAAACAAAAGATAACTGAAAAGATTTATTCTGTTATGTTATCTCATTTAATGTTAAATTATAATTTTTACTATGTCTTTGTAGAAATTGTCACAGAAGGGAAAAGGAAAAAGCCTTCATCTTTGGAGTTACATAAGGTATGTATTAGTTTTGCTCTTAACCTTTGCATTATCTTTAGAGTTAATAATATTGAAAGTATTTTGGTATTTGTCTTTTTAATAAAATTTTAGGGAAAATACTGTAAATCCATAATTAATCAGTGTTCTTTTGGGAATGGTATATCCTAATAAACCAAGGGTTAGCTAGGAAACCCTTTCTGGGACCAGCCTTGTTTAAATCATTGTAAAATTTTCCAGTATACTTTCCAAGTCTTATTTTAGATTTATATAGAACAGAACTCATTTCTTTGATGACTGAATATATTAGAGCACCTGAGATTCATTCACTTCTGATACTGTAGATGTTGAAGAGTTGTATTCAAGTCATGTGCTGAAATTTACTGTTTGGAATATGTATGTATGTCCTTTTAAACATACTTTTTTTTCATTTATTTATTTCTTTTATATAAGCCAAGAGTAGCAAAACAAGTAAAATGAAGTTTCTACCTACATAGAGGTGTTTAAAAAAATTTAATCTGTGTTTTTAGAAAGATAATCTTTTTTCCTATAGAATTTTGTGATTTAAATGCCATAGTACCTTGATTTGCATTATAATAATTTATTAGAGACTTTTCTCTGACACATTCTAATTATACACAGAGGACTTTAATTTGGTGTATTTTTTGGAACAAAGAGGGACAAGAAGAAATCATAAAGGAGGGCTGTGAGAGGAATCAAGAGTACCTTACAAGACCACACAGAGAGCATGGCTTTGGATACTCTTTTTCTACCTTGGCTTACTTCAGATTTTGTGGGGTGTGGTTTCTTCATTTAAAATTCTGGGACTTCCCTGGTGGCACAGTGGTTAAGAATCTACCTGCCAGTGCAGGGGACATGGGTTCTATCCCTGGTCCGGGAAGATCCCACATGCCGCAGAGCAACTAAGCCCGTGCGCCACAGTTACTGAGCCTACACTCTAGAGCCTGGGTGCCACAACTACTGAAGCCCGTGCTCCTAGAGCCTGTGTTCCGCAACAAGAGAAGCCACCGCCATGAGAAGCCCACACACCACAGTAAAGAATAGCCCCCACTTGCCGCAACTAGAGAAAGCCCATGCAGAGCAACACAGCCAAAAAAAAGAAAAAAAAAGAAAAAATTCTGGATTTAGGGAATCCAGGCGGTTCAGTGGTTAGGACTCCATGCTTTCACTGCTGTGGGCCCGGGTTCGATCCCTTGTTGGGGAACTAAGATCCCATAAGCTGTGCCATTCAGCCAAAAAAATTCTGGATTTAGCTTAAGTGAGGTAGATGAGGGAGTTAAAAAAGAAATTTACATTGTTATTATACCCAGTTTTATTATTTATTTATGTATTTGATTTTTAAGAATTTTTATTGGCGTATAGTTGATTTACAAGGTTGTGTTAGTTTTAGGTGTACAGCAAATAAATCAGTTATACATATATCCACTCTTTTTTAGATTCTTTTCCCATGTAGGTCATTACAGAGTATGGAGTAGAGTTCCCTGTGCTATACAGGGAACTTATTAGTTATCTATTTTATGTGTAGTAGTGTGTATATGACAATCCCAGTCACCCAGTTTATCCCTCCCCCACCCCTTTCTCTTCTAGTAACCATAAGTTTGTTTTCTACATCTGTGACTCTATTTCTGTTTTGTAAATATGTTCATTTGTACCAGTTTTTAGGTGCCACATATAAGCAATATCATATGATATTTGTCTTTCTCTGTCTGACTTACTTTACTCAGTGTGACAATCTCTAGGTCCATCCTTGTTACTGCAAATGGCATTATTTTGTTCTTTTTTATGGCTGAGTAATATTCCACTGTATATATATATACCACATCTTCTTTATCCATTCCTCTGTCGATGGACACCTAGGTTGCTTCCATGTCCTGGCTATTGTAAATAGAGCTGCAATGAACATTGTGGTACATGACTCTTCCTGAATTATGGTTTTCTCAGGGTATATGCCCAGTAGCGGGATTGCTGGGTCATATGGTAGCTCTATTTTTAGTTTTTTAAGGAACCTCCATACTGTTCTCCTTAGTGGCTGTATCAGTTTACATCTCCACCAACAGTGCAAGAGGGTTCCCTTTTTTTCTCCACACCCTCTCCAGCATTTATTGTTTGTAGATTTTTTGATGATGGCCATTCTGACTGGTGTGAGGTGATACCTCATTGTAGTTTTGATTTTCATTTCTCTAATAATTAGTGATGTTGATCATCTTTTCTTGTGCTTTTTGGCCATCTGTATGTCTTTGGAAAATGAGAAAAATGTACATTTAGATCTTCCATTAAAAAAAATTATTATTATTATTATTATTTTGGCCACACCGCATGGCATGTGGGATCTTAGTTCCCTGTCCAGAGATTGAACCCCCACCCCCTACATTGGAAGTGTGGTGTCTTAACCACTGGACCACCAGGGAAGTCCCTGTTTGTTTTTTTGATATTGAGCTGCGTGAGCTGTTTGTATATTTTGGAGATTAATCCTTTGTTGGTCTCTTCATTTGCGAATATTTTCTCCCATTTTGAGGGTTGTCTTTTTGTTTATGATTTCCTTTGCTGTGCAAAAGGTTTTAAGTTTAATTAGGTCCCATTTGTTTGTTTTTATTTTCATTACTCTAAGAGGTGGATCCAAAAGATATCGCTGCTATTTATGTCAAGAGTGTTCTGCCTATGTTTTCCTCTAAGAGTTTTATAGTATCTGGCCTTACATTTAGGTCTTTTTCAAAAAAACCTATTTATTTATTTATTTTTGGCTGCATTGGGTCTTCATTGCTGTGCGCAGGTTTTCTCTTGTGGCAGGCGGGGGCCACTCCCATTGCGGTGCATGGGCTTCTCATTGCAGTGGCCTCTCTTGTTGCGGAGCACGGCTCTAGGCACATGGGCTTCAGTAGTTGTGGCATGCGGGCTCAGTAATTGTGGCTCGCGGGCTCTAGAGCGCAGGCTCAGGAGCTGTGGCACACGGGCTTAGTTGTCCCGTGGCACGTGGGAACCTCACGGACCAGGGGTCGAACCCGTGTCCCCTGCATTGGCAGGCAGATTCTCAACCACTGGGCCACCAGGGAAGTCCCCATTTAGATCTTTAATCCAATTTGAGTTTATTTGTGTGTATGTATACCTGGTTTTAAATACCTCTGTATTGACTGCCACTTCTTTTCTGCTTAATACCTTCAGTGAAGTGAAATGCTTTGCTTTAGGACATTGGTTTATGCATCTTGCTCTGAAGCTCCACCATTAGAAATTCATAATTTGTATTATGAATTTGTATTATGAGTGTACTGACTAAATACATTTCTCTTATTTTTAGTTGTACAGCAATGTTTTTTAAAACTGTTAATTTTCAAGTAACTTTAAATTTACAGAAATAGTACAGTTTCCATCTACCCTTCACTCAGCTTCCCCCAGTGTTAATGTCTTACATAACCATAGTACAGTTATCAACATAAAGAAGTTAACATGGGTATATTTTAAACTATAGACATTATTTGAATTTCTTCAATTTTTTCACTAATGTCATTTTTCTGTTTTAGGATCCAATTCAGGATCTCACATTGCATTGATTTCCTTAAGTCTATGACAGTTCTTGTCTTTTTTCTTTCATGACCATGACACTTTTAAAGAATACTAGGCAATATTTTGTTGAATCCTTAAGTTTGGGTTTGTCTTATGTTTCTAATCATGTGTGATTAGATTAAGGTTGTGGCTTTTTGAGAACAATACCACAGAAGTGTTGTGCCCTTCTCAGTTGTCCTATCAGGGGTACATAATGATGGTATGTCTTATTACTGGTGATGTCAGTCTTGATCACCTGGTTAAGATGGTGTCTGTGTGGTTACTCCATTGTAAAGTTATTTTTTATCTTTAATAAATAGATATCTTGGGAGAGATATCTTGTGTTTTTTCTCCCAGTTTTATTGAGGTATAATTGACATATAGCACTCCATAAGTTTAAGGTGTACAATATAATGATTTTTCTTACATATATCATGAAATGATTACCACAGTAGGTTTAGTGAACATCCATCATCTCATATAGATACAACATTAAAGAAATAGAAAGAAATTTTTTCCCTTGTGATGAGAACTCTTTGGTTTTATTCTTTTAACAACTTCTATTTATAACGTACATCAGTGTTCATTTCTTTATCATGTTGTATGTTACATCCCTAGTACTTATTTATCTTACAATTGGAAGTTTGTATTGGGAGAGATATTTTGAATCTATGCAAATATACTGTTTCTTCTTAAACTTTCACCCACTGTTTTAGCATTTAACAGTGGATCTTGCTTGCAACAGTTAAAATACGATATTCTATTGGTGACTTTCTATTTTCTTCATTCCCTCTATATTTATTAAAATTCTTCTGGAATGGATAGCTGTCCCTCTTGTCTCACTTATTTATTCAATTATTTACATATATCAACATGGACTTATAGGTATTTATTTTATTTTATGTGTTATAATCTACTACTGTCATTACTGGTTGTGTTGATCAAAGTATTCCAGCTTTGGCATTGGAAGTTCTTTCAGGATGGCTCTTGTGCCCTTTTGACATGCTCCTATGTTTGTTTGTTTGTTTTTTTGAGCTCTTCCTTACTTTCTGGTACTATAAGATACTTTCCAAGGAGCTCTGTTTTTTTAAATTCAAGAATAGTATTCAGAAACCCAGCTCAGGGTGCTAGATGCGCTCATTGCTGCTGGGGTGTCATCATTTCTAGGCTCTCTCAATAAACAGGACTAGAAGAATATATGTGTACTAACTCATACATATACATACATATCTGTATTTATTTCTCTATCTGCTTATCTATACATCTAAAGAAACCCTCATGAGTTCAGTACTGTTACTTCTGATTCCAATCCAATACCACAGGGCTTATTTTAGCCTGCCCTCTTTCCTTATTTATTTATTTTTTAATATTTATTTATTTGGCTGTGCCGGGTCTTAGTTGTGGCACGCGAGATATTTGTTGCGCCACGTGGGATCTTTAGTTGCAGCATGTGAACTCTTAGTTGCAGCACGCAGGATCTAGTTCTCTGACCAGGGATCAAACCCCCCGGCCCCCTGCGGAGTCTTAGCCACTGGACCATCAGGGAAGTCTCCTTCTTCGCTTATTTTTAACTTTTCTGTCTCTCAGTATCTACATTATATTTTCTTATCTGTTCAACCATAATATGCACGTGAAGTTGTGGTACTACTGTTTAAAAATGTAGAATTTTTTTAGAATATTGGCATATTAAATTCTTGTTAGCAGTTAATAGTATTGCTTTTTCTCTCAAGGCAGCTAGGGAAATAAATCACTGAAAGGATTGAAGTTTTGATTGGTATAGGGACAACACTCTGATATATTTTAAGTATTTAAAAAAATATTTCTAAATCAATACTAGATTGTTGTGAAGAAATTAGAAAATTCAGTTGAACAAAAAGAATACCACCTGGACACAGTTAAAATTAACACTGAAGTGTATATCCTACTAATTTGTCTGCGTATCTGTATATCTATCTATAATAAACAAATATTTAAATATTAATGGTTGAAAACCACAAAATACTATTTTATTATTTACTTTTTCTACTTAATTATATATTATAAACATTTTCTGAAATCAAGTTTAAAGCATTGCTCAGTAGATACTTATTGGGTACTTAACATGTATTGGACACTATACTAGGCATAAGTACCAGGGAAGCAGTGGTAAACATTTTCAATGACTACATTATATTCAACTGTAGGGATGTATCACAGTTAATTTAACCACTATCCTGTCATTATATTTTTGAATTGTTTTCAGTTAAAAATTATAAATTGTACTGCAGTTATTATCCTTGTAGCTAAATCTTTGGAACATCATTATCTACTAATTATTCCTGGCCTTTTGATAGGTGCTGGAACTAGATTAACTCAAAGCTTATATCTCTGGATAGATGTAGAGTAAGAGTGTGAATACTTTGAATTCTGCTAATGGGGAGATCCATAGTCTTTGGCTTTTTAAATGAGGAGGTTGATACTGAAAACTAAAAACCAAGACTTTCATTCTTCCTTGGTAAGTCATAGCCATATCTTTGAGCAGACCCCAAAGTTTCCCTAAATAATAATTCTACATCTATGTAGTATCTGAAGAAATAAGTGATTAAGGTTCTGAAGTTCTGTGTTAAGAATACGGCAGAGATCATTTCAGCTTGTAAGGAGCATATGTTAGCAATGCATAACTTGTCGATAGAATCCAGCATATTCACCCCCCCACCCATTATCTTCTTTTGATAGCATTCTCTTTTTGAGGGCATACTGTAATGAATTAGGTATAAAATGAACCTCAAAGTGACTGTGTGAATTGATTTGCTGAAAGGCTTGTTTAGTATTACATTTGAACATTAGTAAGTAAAATAAAATAAATGTTCTTGAGCTTTGTTTTTGGGAAGTTGTTAGAGTTCTGTCAATGTATTTAAGTATAACTTGAAGGGAAGGGGGTTTAGAACCCTTTTTTGCCTTAAAAGATTAAATTTTGATCTTTAAAGTATTAGGAGAGTATTGAAAATATTTGAAAGTATTAGGAGTCCGTTCTGATTCTTGTAATGGAATTATAATATAGGCTTTGCAGAATCATTAGTGGCTTAGAATCTCTGTTGATTGTACACAATTGAGATCATGATTAAAATTTGTCTATGAATAGATCAGATTGTTGTAAAGAGACAGACATTATTTTTATGATTTAATCATTAAGAAAAAAGTGAGTGTAGAAAAATTTGACGGAGTAGTTAGTTGTACCTAAAATCTGCTTGCCACGCATATACAATATTAGACCGAGAGATTTAGATATGTAATTTATTGACCAGGAAGCTGCAGCAGAGGTTTTTCTGGAGCTTTAAATGTTTATTTATTTTGTCTTGCTTTTAATGGTTGCGTGATAGTCCTATTAAAAAATAAAACATGTGGAAACTGTAGGAAGACACAAAAATGAAAATAAAAATCACTCCTTATATTAGCATTCAGAGCTAGTCACTGGTAAACGTTTTTGTGCATATCCTTTCACATTTGTTTTCCATATATGGATTTTTTTTTTGCCTTATAAAAGAGAGATCATTCTGTAGATATGATTTTCTTTATTACTTGTATTGGAAATAATTTCTTATTTGTTCTGGAACATGTTTTTTAATAACTGCTGTACAGTATCTCATTATTTGTCTTTACAATAATTTTATTTGTGTTCTTTTATTATCATTGTTTCTATTTTTTCTATACTATAAATAATATATAGTCTATGTCCCTGTTCATAAATGTTTGTATGTATATACAGTTGGTCCTCGAACACAATGTATTTGAACTGCTTCAGTCCACTTATGCACAGAAGTTTTAAAAATAAATACTATAGTACTACACGATCTGTGGTTGGTTGAACCTGAGGATGTGGAACTATGGATACATAAGGGTGATTATAAAGTTACTCAAATTTTCAATTGCGCAGGGGTTGGTGCCCCAACTCCTGAATTGTTCAACGGTCTACTGTACTTTGATTTTCAAACCTTTTGATGCTTGTTTAGAGTTTTAATAAATTTCCAGATTTCATATGTTTATGCTTTTAGGGGAAGTAGAGAGCTCCTTTTTTTGAAGATAGGGTAAATTATATTTTGTGTCCATCCTAATGGAAGTATACATGAATATTTATTAGGGTAAATAATTTATTAACATTGAGTCTAATCCACTTATAGGTAAAATAATAAAAACTAATTACTGTGAAAAAAGAATATAAAATCTTCCACAGAAGACATCAGAAGTCTTTTATTTTTACAAAATACTCAACACCTATACCCAACTCTTTAAAAAATATCAGCTGCTATTCTTCAAGTTTGAACTTGGTATCTTTTTAGGTTATTACTAGGGTTGTGTAACAGATTATCCCCAAACTTAGTGGTTTAAACTTACTTGGCTCATGAATCTGCTGTCTGGCCAGGGTTCAGAGATAGCTTTTCTTGGTTTCATTTGGAGTTAGCTAGGTTTACTTGGGGGCTGAGGCCTGGAATCATCTTAAAGGATCACTCACTCACTTACCTTGATACCTGTGTTTGGAAGCCTCATATATCTTGTTATATATCTGTTCTTTTTAGCCTTCTCATGAAATCTTTGCAGCACAGCAGCTTCAGGGTATCCAAGATTTTTTTTAACCTATGGCTTACGGCTCCCAAGGTATCTATACTGAGAGACAGAGAGAGACGGAAAAAAAGAGGGAGGAAGGAAGGGAAAACACACAAATATTGCTACATGAAAGGTAGGCTGAAGCAGTGTAGCTCTACATAATGCTTTTTATGATCTAGCCTTGGAAGTCACAGGCCTGCCCAGATTCAAGGGGAAGGAACATAGACTGCACCTGATGTTGGAGAACGGGTCAGTATCACATTGTAAGAAGAGCATGTGGGTTGTAGAATATTGATATGGCCATGATTGGAAAACACAATATGCCACAGTGTCTAATGTAGGCTAAATATCCTACTCACAAAGGATCCATGGGTGTGAACAGTCTGAAGCCCTTGTCTTACTCCCTGAAAAAACAACAGTTATTCCCTGATTAAGAATACAAAGGAAATGACTGATTTAGAGATAATGTTTTGGCAGATGAAGAATTATAAAGAGGTACCTTTTATATAAATTAAATATAAATAATTAAGATGTTACTGATGCCCAAGAGGATTAACTCCAGGGTACTAATGAAATAAAAGTGTTCAGATACCCTTTCTTCACAATTATTTTATCCTCCTAACTTATTTTTACTCTCATTGAAATCATTTTATCGTTGTCACTGGTTGTAGTTGATACAGTGCTTATATGTTATGTAATAAGCTGAACTTGATGCTTAACCATCATTTATAATGTGAAAGTTAAATTATTTTAAGTTCTAAACAAATGATTTCAAACTTGTGGCTACACTGTATCCATCCATTCATTTGTTTATTCAGTATCATGAGCCATACACTTTGGAGATGTAAAGGTGACTAAGGGTGCTCTCTTTAAGGACTTCCACAGTCTGGAGAAGAAGACAGACATGTAGACAAATAATTATAATATAGTATGATATGTGTTAATACAAATTACCAAGTACTAACACCCAGAGAAAGGAACGCCTTGGTGTGGGAGTGTTGACTGTGTGGATAAGAGAATAATTTTGTGCAGAATCTGAGGTATTTAATAGGGGAGAAATAGAGGGAAGAGCATTCTAGGTTGGAGGAGCAGTATGTACAGAGGTGTAGAGATGTATGCTTGAAGAAGGTTGAGCAAACTCAGTGGGGTTGGGGTGTAGAGTTTGTGATATTTGGATGATGTCAAAGAGCCCAGATTGTTAAGAGTTTTATATATAAGTAATGGGTGCTATTGTTGTATTTTAAGATTGTAGCCATAATTAGATTTGTGTGTTAGAGACCTCTGGGGATAGTGTTTGAAAGATTAAAAGGGAAAAAAAACTGCAAGTAAGAATAGTTAAGAAGTTATTATGGGGGGAACCTTCAAGATGGCAGAGGAGTAAGACGTGGAGATCACCTTCTTCCCCACAGATACATCAAAAATACATCTACATGTGGAACAGCTGTTACAGAACACCTACTGAACGCTGGCAGAAGACCTCAGACTTCCCAAAAGGCAAGAAACTCCCCACATACCTGGGTAGGGCAAAAGAAAAAAGGAAAAACAGAGACAAAAGGATAGGGGTCCTCTGGGCAGGAGCAGCAGATTAAATCTCCACAATCAACTTGATGTACCCTGCGTCTCTGGAATACCTGAATAGACAATGAATCATCCCAAAACTGAGGCGATGGACTTTGGGAGCAACTATACACTTGGGGTTTGCTTTCTGCATCTAATTTGTTTCTGGATTTTTGTTTATCTTAGTTTAGTATTTAGAGCTTATTATCATGGGTAGATTTGTTCATTGATTTGGTTGCTCTCTTCCTTTTATATATATATATATTTTTTTTTCTCCTTTTTCTCTTTTTATGAGTGTGTATGCATATGCTTTCTGTGATTTTGTCTGTATAGCTTTGCTTTTACAGTTTGTCCTAGGGTTATAACTTTTTTTGTTTTTTTTGGGTGTAGTTTTTCACGCTTGTTATCATTGGTGGATTTGTTTTTGGTTTGGTTACTCTCTTCTTCCTTTCCTTTTTTTTTTCTTTTTAATATTTAAAAAAATTTTTATTTTAATTATTTTATATTTTTCTCCTCCTTCCTCCCTCCCTCCCTCCCTCCCTCCCTCCCTCCCTCCCTCCCTCCCTTCCTTCCTTCCCTTTATCCCTATCTCCCTCCCTCCCTCCCTTCCTCCCTTCCTTCCTTCCTTCCTTCCCTTTATCCCTATCTCCCTCCCTCCCTCCCTCCCTCCCTCTCTCCCTTCCTATCTCTCCCTTTTCTTCTGAGCTGCGTGGCTGACAGGGTCTTGGTGCTCCGGCCGGGTGTCAGGCCTGAGCCTCTGAGGTGGGAGAGCCAAGTTCAGGATATTGGTCCACCAGAGACCTCCCGGCCCCACGTAATATCAAACGGTGAAAGCTCTCCCAGAGATCTCCATCTCAGTGCTACGAGCCAGCTCCACTCAATGACCAGCAAGCTACAGTGCTGGACACCCTGTGCCAAACAACTAGCAAGACAGGAACACAACCCCACCCATTAGCAGGGAGGCTGCCTAAAATCATAGTAAGTTCACAGACACCCCAAAACACACCACCGGATGTGGTCCTGTCCACCGGAAAGATGAGTTGCAGCCTAATCCACCAGAACACAGGCACCAGTCCGCTCCACCAGGAAACCTACACAACCCACTGAACCAACCTTAACTACTGGGCCAGACACCAAAAACAATGGGAACTACGAACTTGCTGCCTGCGAAAAGGAGACCCCAAACACAGTAAGTTAAGCAAAATGAGAAGACATAAATACACAGCAGATGAAAGAGCAAGGTAAAAACCCACCAGACCAAATCAATGAAGAGGAAATCGGCAGTCTACCTGAAAAAGAATTCAGAGTAATGATAGTAAAGATGATTAAAAATCTTGGAAATAGAATGGAGGAAATACGAGAAACGTTTAAGAAGGACCCAGAAAACTTAAAGAGCAAACAAACAATGATGAACAGCATAATAAATGAAATTAAAAATTCTCTAGAAGGAATCGATAGCAGAATAACTGAGGCAGAAGAACGGATAAGTGACCTGGAAGATAAAATAGTGGAAATAACTACTGCAGAGCAGAATAAAGAAAAAAGAAGGAAAAGAACTGAGGACAGTCTCAGAGACCTCTGGGACAACATTAAATGCACCAACATTTGAATTATAGAGGTCCCAGAAGAAGAAGAGAAAAAGAAAGGGACTGAGAAAATATTTGAAGAGATTATAGTTGAAAACTTCCCTAATATGGGAAAAGAAATAATCAATTCCAGGAAGCGCAGAGATTGCCATACAGGATAAATCCAAGGAGAAACACACCAAGACACATATTAATCAAACTATCAAAAGTTAAATACAAAGAAAACATATTAAAAGCAGCAAGGGAAAAACAACAAGTAATATACAAGGGAATCCCCATAAGGTTAACAGCTGATCTTTCAGCAGAAACTCTGCAAGCCAGAAGGGTGCGGCAGGACATATTTAAAGTAATGAAAGGGAAAAACCTACAACCAAGATTACTCTACCCAGCAAGGATCTCATTCAGATTTGATGGAGAAATTAAAACCTTTTCAGACAAGCGAAAGCTAAGAGAATTCACCAACACCAAGCCAGCTTTACAACAAATGCTAAAGGAACTTCTCTAGGCAGAAACACAAGAGAAGGAAAAGACCTACAAAAACAAACCCAAAACAATTAAGAAAGTGGTAAAAGGAACATAAATATTGATAACTACCTTAAATGTAAATGGACTAAATGCTCCAACCAAAAGACATAGATGGCTGAATGGATACAAAAACAAGAACTGCATGTATGTTTTCTACAAGACACCCACTTCAGACCTAGGGACACATACAGACTGAAAGTGAGGGGATGGAAAAAGATATTCCATGCAAATGGAAATCAACGGAAAGCTGGAGTAGCAATTCTCATGTCAGACAAAATAGACTTTAAAATAAAGACTATTACAAGAGACAAAGAAGGACACTACTTAATGATCAAGTATCAATCCAAGAAGAAGATATAACAACTGTAAATATTTATGCACGCAACATAGGTGCACCTCAATACATAAGGCAAATGCTAACAGCCATAAAAGGGGAAATCAACAGTAACACAATCATAGTAGGGGACTTTAACACCCCACTTTCACTAATGGCCAGATCACCCAAAATGAAAATAAATAAGGAAACACAAGATTTAAATGATACATTAAGCAAGATGGACTTAATTGATACTTATAGGACATTCCATCCCAAAACAACAGAGTACACTTTCTTCTCAAGTGCTCATGGAACATTCTCCAGGATAGATCATATCTTGGGTCACAAATCAAGCCTTGTTAAGTTTAAGAAAATTGAAATCATGTTAAGTATCTTTTTCAACCACAATGCTATGAGACTAGATATCAATTACAGGAAAAAATCTACAAAAAATACAAACTCATCGAAGCTAAACAATACACTACTAAATAACCAAGAGATCACTGAAGAAATCGAAGAGGAAATCAGAAAATACCTAGAAACAAATGACAACGAAAACACGACAACCCAAAACCTATGGGATGCAGAAAAAGCAGTTCTAAGAGCGAAGTTTATAGCAATACAATCCTACCTCAAGAAACAAGAAACATCTCAAATAAACAAGCTAACCTTACACCTAAAGCAATTGGAGAAAGAAGAACAGAAAAACCCCAAAGTTAGCAGAAGGAAAGAAATCGTAAAGATAAGATCCAAAATGAATGAAAAAGAAATGAAGGAAATGATAGCAAAGAATAATAAAACTAAAAGCTGATTCTTTGATAAGATGAACAAATTTGATAAACCATTAGCCAGACTCATCAAGCAAAACTGGGAGAAGGCTCAAATCAATAGGATTAGAAATGAAAAAGGAGAACTAACAACTGACACTGTAGAAATACAAAGCATCGTGAGAGATTACTACAAGCAACCATATGCCAGTAAAATGCACAACCTGGAAGAAATGGACAAATTCTTAGAAAAGCACAACCTTCTGAGACTGAACCAGAAAGAAATAGAAAATATAAACAGACCAGTCACAAGCACTGAAATTGAAACCGTGATTAAAAATCTTCCAACAAACAAAAGCCCAGGACCAGATGGCTTCACAGGTGAATTCTATCAAACATTTAGAGGAGAGCTAACACCTATCCTTCTAAAACTCTTCCAAAATATAGCAGAGGGAGAAACACCACCAAACTCACCATCACCTTGATACCACAACCAGACAAGGTGTCACAAAAAAATCAAACTACAGGCCAATATCACTGATGAACATAGATGCAAAAATCCTCAACAAAATACTAGCAAACAGAATCCAACAGCTCATTAAAAGGATCATACACCATGAGCAAGTGGGGTTTGTCCCAGGAATGCAAGGATTCTTCAATATATGCAAATCCATCAAGGTGATACACCATATTAACCAACTGAAGGATTAAAAACCTTATGATAAGCTCAATAGATGCAGAAAAAGCTTTCCACAAAATTCAACACTGATTTATGATAAAAACCCTCCAGAAATTAGGCATAGAGGGAACCTACCTCAACATAATAAAGGCTATATATGACAAACCAACAGCCAACGTCATTTTCAATGGTGAAAAACTGAAACTATTTCCACCAAGATCAGGAAGGAGACAAGGTTGCCCACTCTCACCACTGTTATTCAACATAGTTTTGGAAGTTTCAGCCACAGCAGTCAGAAAAGAAAAAGAAATAAAAGGAATCCAAATCAGAAAAGAAGTAAAACTGTCACTGTTTGCAAATGAAATGATACTGTACATAGAGAGTCCTAAATATGCTACCAGAAAACTACTAGAGCTGATCCATGAGTTTGGTAATGTAGCAGGATACAAAATTAATGCACAGAAATCTCTTGCATTCCTTTACACTAATGATGAAAAATTTGAAAGAGAAATTAAGGAAACACTCCCATTTACCATTGCAACAAAAAGAATAAAATACCTAGGAATATACCTACCTAAGGAGAAAAAAGATCTGTATGCAGAATACTATAAGACACTGATGAAAGAAATTAAAGATGATGTGAACAGATGGAGAGATATATCATGTTCTTGGATTGGAATAATCAACATTGTGAAAATGACTCTACTACCCAAAGCAATTTACAGATTCAGTGCAATCCCTATCAAACTACCACTGGCATTTTTCACAGAACTAGAGCAAAAAATTTCACAATTTCTATTAAAACACAAAAGACTCCTAATAGCCAAAGGAATCTTGAGAAAGAAAAAAGGAGCTGGAGGAATCAGGCTCCCTGCCTTCAGAGTATACTACAGAGCTACAGTAATTAAGACAGTATGGTACTGGCAAAAAACAGAAATATAAATCAGTGGAACGGATAGAAAGCCCAGAGATAAATCCACACACATATGGTCACCTTATCTTTGATAAAGGAGTCAAGAATATACAGTGGAGAAAAGTCAACCTCTTCAATAAGTGGTGCTGGGAAAACTGGACAGCTACATATAAAAGAATGAAATTAGAACACTCCCTAACACCATACACACAAATAAACTCAAAATTGATTAAAGACCTGAATGTAAGGCCAGACACTTTAAAACTCTTAGAGGAAAACATAGAACACTCTATGACATAAATCACAGCAAGATCCTTTTTGACCCACTGCCTAGTGTAATGGGAATAAAAACAAAAATAAACAAATGGGATCTAATGAAACTTAAAAGCTTTTGCACAGCAAAGGAAACCATAAGACGAAAGGACAGCCCTCATAATGGGAGAAAATATTTGCAAACGTAGCAACTGACACAGGATTAATCTTCAGAATATACAAGCAGCCCATGCAGCTCAATAACAAAAAAAACAAACAATGCAATCCAAAAATGGGCAGAAGAGCTAAATACACATTTCTCCTTAGAATGTGTACAGATGGTCAACAAACACATGAAAGGATGCTTAACATCACTAATTATTAGAGAAATGCAAATCTAAACTACTATGAGGTATCACCTCACGCCAGTCAGAATGGCTATCATCAAAAAATCTACAAACAGTAAATGCTGGAGAGGATGTGGAGAAAAGGGAACCCTCCTGCAATGTTGGTGGGAATGTAAATTGATACAGCCACTATGGAGAACAGTATGGAGGTTCCTTAAAAAACTAAAAATAGGGGCTTCCCTGGTGGCGCAGTGGTTGAGAGTCTGCCTGCCAATGCAGGGGACACGGGGTCGTGCCCCGGTCCGGGAAGATCCCACGTGCCGTGGAGCGGCTGGACCCGTGAGCCATGGCCGCTGAGCCTGCGCGTCTGGAGCCTGTGCTCCGCAACGGGAGAGGCCACAACAGTGAGAGGCCCGCGTACCGCTAAAAAAAAAAAAAAAAAAAAAAAACAACTAAAAATAGAGCTACTGTATGACCCAGCAATCCCGCTACTGGGCATATACCCTGAGAAAACCATAATTCAAGAAGAGTCATGTACCACAATGTTCATTGTAGCTCTATTTACAATAGCCAGGACATGGAAGAAACCTAAGTGTCCATCGACAGATGAATGGATAAAGAAGATGTGGCACATATATACAATAGAATAACACTTGGCCATAAAAAGAAACAAAACTGAGTTATTTGTAGTGAGGTGGATGGACCTAGAGTCTGTCATAGAGAGTGAAGTATGTCGGAAAGAGAGAAACAAATACCGTATGCTAACACACATATATAGAAAGTTTAAAAGAAGAAGGTTCTGAAGAACCTAGGGGCAGGACAGGAAAAAAGACACAGACGTAGAGAATGGATTTGGGGACACAGGGAGGGGGAAGCGTAAGCTGGGACGAAGTGAGAGAGTGGCATTGACATATATACACTACCAAATGTAAAATAGACAGCTAGTCAGAAGCAACCGCATAGCACAGGGAGACCAGCTCGGTGCTTTGTGACCACCTAGAGGGGTGGGATAGGGAGCGTGGGAGGGAGACACAAGAGGGAGGGGATATGGGGATATATGTATATGTATAGCTGATTCTCTTTGTTTTATAGCAGAAACTAACACAAGAATGTAAAGCAAATATCCTGCAATAAGGATGTTAAAAAAAAAAAGTTATTGTGATACTTCATTTATCTACTTTTTTACTGAATGAGAGAGGCTTTTTATAAAATTATATTCGACTACCTATAAAGTAAGCACTGAATTTAAAACTAATACCAAAATATTAATGCAAGTAATATAATGGTTCTGTTAGCTCATTCAGCTCTTATTTATATTTCAGTTAAACTGGTTATTTTCTCATTCTGGTTTCAGATAAAAAAGATGTTAAATGCAAAACCAGAGGATGTTTGTGTTAAGTCACCATTGTCCAAACTCAGAAGCTCAGAACGCTGGGATCTTTCTTTGCAGGGGGTAAATAAAAACTATTTCCTTTTAAGTATGTGGTGTTACTTGGTATGTTTAAAATAATTTAATAAAGCTGAATTTTAATTTTCTTATATGTCCTTTTTTTTTGTTTTCTAATTGCAGGTTTTAAGTTTATTTCTGGCAAATGTTGAAGTGATGCTTTGAGGTTAGGGTCTTTTTCAATTTAAATCTAAGAACATCTTATTATGCATGGTTGTTTCCTTCATGAATTTAAATCTCATTATTGTTATATATATGATATTTAAAATTTATGAGAATATTAAGCTTACTAGAATCCTTTGCTCTTTTTCTCTGTTTTGTAAGTTTGAGAGGGTACATCTTAAAGGGTGACACAACTATATGTGTGTGTATATATATATTTTTAAAATATTTATTTTTTATTGGGGTACGGTTGCTTTACATTGTTGTGCTAGCTCCTGCTGCACAGCAGAGTGAACCAGCCATATGTATACACATATCCCCTCCCTTTTGGATTTCCTCCCATCCAGGTCACCACAGAGCACCAAGTAGAGTTCCCTGTGCTATGCAGCAGGTCCTCACTAGTTATCTATTTCATACGCAGTGGCGTATGAAATAGATTGACCCAGATGTCAATCTCAATCTCCCAATTCATCCCAGCCCGACACAACTATATCTTAAAAGGTATCCTGATTATGAATCTGGAGTAATTTTATTACTATTAAGTATTACTATAGAGTTCTCATGAATAAAGCTTAAGATAGCACTTTATAAGTTTTTTTTTTTTTTCCTTGACGGGCACAACTCATGGTCAAGGTTTTAAAAATAGAATTTTTCTAAGATTTTCTAATTCTCCATTTGAGGATATACGTATTAGTCTACTAGGGCTAACATAACGAAAGACCACAGGTCAGATGGCTTAAACAACAGAAAGTTATTTTCTCACAGGTCTGGAGGCTGGAAGTCCAAAATCAAGGTGCTGGCACGGTTCATTTCACTAAGGCCTCTCTCCTTGGCTTACAGATGGCTATCTTGCTTTGTCCTCATATGGCCTCTTTTCTGTGCACCCACATCCCTGGAGTTTCTTCCTCTTCTTGTAAGGACACTAGTCTTATAGGATTAGGATCCCACCCGTATGACCTCATTTAAACTTCATTACCTATGTAAAGGCCCTATCTCCACATACAGTCATATTAAAGGTTAGGATGTCAACATATGAATTTTGGCAGAGACAGTTCAGATCACAACAGGAGAATTTTAGGATAACAGACTTTAAGTCACCTTGAATGTATGTGTTTTTATGTTACAGACAAGAAAAATTAACCATTTACTATAACTTGTTCTCAGAGGAAAGATTTGTTGTTAGTATTAGTTGCTTTAACATTTATATATTTATTTATTTTGGCCGTACTGCATGGCTTGCAGGATCTTAGTTCCCTGAATAGGGATTGATCCCATGCCCTCAGCAGTGAAAACATGGAGTCCTAACCACTAGACCACCAAGGAATTCCCTAACATTATTTAAAAATTTAATAATTAAATAATGCATTTGCTTTTTATACAGGGTACAAAAAAAGGAAATAACAAATGGGACTATTTCTTAAATGCAGTCACTGCTGACAGTTTTTTTTCATTCCTTTCAAGGAAAAGAAAGCATATTGCCCCCATATGACTCTGTATTATTTTTTGATCATTGCTTAAGAGGGATCATGAAATACATAGTAATATTAGTAATATTGTTAATTTTTTTCTTCTATTTTAACACATTTAGATCTCTTTTATTTATTTTTTATTGGCTTTGCAATACTCCCAAAATATACTATATACAATAATTTATTCACTTAGTGCACTGATATTAGACAATTCGGTTGTTTCTAGAGTTTTGCTGACAGAAACAATATTGCAAGACCTTCATTTTTTGTAAACAGGGAACTATTTTTGAGTGGGATTACTGGGTCTAAGGAAGTTTGTATATTAAATTTTAATGAATATTGCAAAATTGTCTCACAGAAGATTTGCACCAATTTATATTGCCACCAGTGAGAGCTCCCATATTTCTACAGGTTTAGTATTACTGGATATTATCAGGCAGTAAAATTGTTGCCAGTAGAAGAAAAATATACATTATTTTTTTAAGCTTTTTTTAAAAAAATATTTATTTATTTATTTTTGGTTGCATTGGGTCTTAGTTTTGGGGATCTTTCGTTGTGGTCCGTGGGCTCTCTGGTTGCGGCACGTGGCTCAGTAGTTGCAGTGCATAGGCTGACTTGCCCCGTGGCATGTGGGATCTTAGTTCCTGGACCAGAGATTCAACCTGCTTTCCCTGCATTGGAAGGCAGATTCTTAACCACTGGACCACCAGGGAAGTCCCCAACATACATTATTTTAAGAAAATTTTATCTCTGCATTTATATATTTTACTTTATGTTTTAGAATACTGAATGGAGTAAAAATAAGATATATATATCATTTTAAATACACACACACACACACACACACACACACAGTCTCTTGGAAGTAGATGGATGCTTTTTGTTGGGTTTGTTTTCTTAAGGGGTGTCTTACTAAATGTGTTTTTTCCTTTACCCTTGGGTCATATAATCTTCCTTTAGTATTTGGCCTTCAAGAGGCAGATGTGGATCACCAGAGTGCTCTTTTTTAAGAAATAAATTTATTTATTTTATTTATTTATTTTTGGCTGTGTTGGGTCTTCATTGCTACGCGCGGGCTTTCTCCAGTTGCGGTGAGTGGGGGCTACTCTTCGTTGCGGTGCGTGTGCTTCTCACTGCAGTGGCTTCTCGTTGCGGAGCACAGGCTCTAGGCATGTGGGCTTCAGTAGTTGTGGCATGAGGGCTCAGTAGTTGTGGTTTGTGGGCTCTAGAGCGCACAGTAGTTGTTGCACATGGACTCAGTAGTTGCTCTGTGACATGTGGGACCTTCCCGGACCAGGCTCGAACCCATGTCCCCTGCATTGGCAGTCATATTGTTAACCACTGTGCCACCAGGGAAGTCCCCAGAGAGCTCTTTAGGTATTAAGTCTCTATGTTATATAATCTACGGTCTTCTCTTTCCTTAACACCTTTTCATTTCAGCAGTCTCCTTTTCCTGAGAAGTAATGGCTTATTTTCTCCTATTTCTCTCTACCCACTGAGTGAAACAAGGCCTCCTCAGAGACATATTTTCTTTTCCTATGACCAGTTTCCCACTCTAGTTGCACGTGTTCCTTAGGATAGTGATACTTAACTTTTGGGAAATCTACATCGTGTTTGAGATTTGAAGTGGCAAATGTGTCAGCTTTACCTTGCTCCCATGTTGCTTTAGACTTAACGGTATTTGTTAAGTGTGCTTCATAGTTTGTAGGGTTTGAGGCAGTACCAAAATCTTGCTTTGTTGTTTCTCCCACACGCTGTAGGTTTCAATGAAATAAAAAGGGATAAATACCACTCTCCATAATCTTCAGATTATGCTATCTTCAGCAGAATTTTAACTTGTTTATTTTTGTTTATTAACTGAGATGCAATTATATAAAGCAGGCTGCACAGATCTTAGGTGTATAATTGGATGAGCTTTGACTAATGTAACATATGCAACCAATATCTCAGTGAAATAGAGCATTGTCGTGAGCCTTGAAAGTTCCCTTATGCCCCTTACCATTGTATCTTCTCTTTGCCCGCTGTCCCTATTCCCACCCTGTTCCTGACAACCAATTTTCTGATTTCTATATCAGTAACATAGTTTTGCCTATTCGTATAGTGTATACTCTTTTGTGTTTGCCGTCTTTTGCTTAGTAAAACGTTGTTGAAACTCATTCCTGTTTTCTGTCTATCAGCAGTTGCTGTGAGCGGGGGGGAGGGGTACTCGTTGGGGTGCGTGGGCTTCTCATCATGGTGACTTCTCTTGTTGCAGACTCTAGGCACGCGGGCTTCAGTAGTTGTGGCATGTGGGCTCAGTAGTTGTGGCTTGTGGGCTCTAGAGTGCAGGCTCAGTAGTTGTGGTGCCCGGACCAGGCTCGAACCCATGACCCCTGCATTGGCAGGAAGATTCTTAACCACTGTGCCACCAGGAAAGCCCAGTTTGTTTCTTTTTACTGCTAAGTAATATTCTGTTATATGAGTATAACACAATTTATTAATCTAATTCTTCTGTTGATGGACTTTTGGGATTGTTTTTAATTGGTTTTAATTTGCTTTGCCCTGGTGACTAATGGTGTTAAAATATTTTCATATGTTGATTAGCTGTTGTATATTTTCTTTTTTTGTGAAGTGTCTGTTCAAATTTTTTGCCCTTTTAAAAATATATTTTATTGGCAATTAATTTACGTATAATTAAATTAATCCATTTTAAGTGTTCTCTGAATTTTGACAAAGGTATACATTTTTGCAGCCACCACCATTATAAAGGGGTGTGTGTGTGTGTGTGTATTTGTATTTATTTATCGTTTTTTTTGTTGGTGTACAGTCCTATGAGTTACAAAATCTGTATAGACTCATACGACTATCATCACAGTGAAGATACCGTACAGTTCTATCACTCCAAAAAATTCCCTTTGTAGTTACTCCCTATCCCTACCCCTAACCCGTGGTAATGTTGTTTTCTCTACCTGTAGTTCTGTATTTTCCAGAATGTCACATGAATGCAATCATGGAGTATGTAATTTTTTAATGTTTTGAGAGTGGCTTTTTCATGTAGTATAATGCCATTGAGATTCATCGATGTTGTATATATCAATAGTTTGTTTAACCATTCCCATATTAACCACTGAAGGACATATGGGTTGTTTCCAGTTTTTGGCAGTTAGGAATAAAGATGCTATACATATTTGTATACAGGTCTTTTTTGTGAGCGGAAGTTTTTAAATTTCTCTAGGGGAAATACCTAGGAGTGGGATTCCTGAATCATATGTAAGTGTATGTTTAACTGCCAAACTGATTTCCAGAATACCATTTTACATTCCCACCAGCAATGTATGGGACTTCTGGATGCTCTGTAACTTTACCAATACCTGGTACTGTCAGTTTGCTTATTTTTTAAAATAATAGACTATTTTTTAGAGTTGTTTCAGGTTTACCAAAAAACTGAAGGGATAGTACAAACAGTACCCATATATTCATTCTGCCCTTCCCTATGCTCACACACAGTTTCCTTATTATTAACATCTTGCATTAATGTGGTACATTTGTTACAGTTGGTGAGCCAAATACTGATACATTTTTTTAATATTGAGATGTAATTGACATGTAACACTGTATTAGTTTTAGGTGTACAACATGATGATATTTATTTATTTATTTATTTATTTATTTTGGGGATCGAGCCATTTTATCTAGGGGCTTTGGAGGAAGGTTGAAAGGCTGGGAGGACAGTGAGATCTGATGTCCTTCTCCCAGCCGGGAGCTCCCCAGCTTCACCATCTCTGAAAGCCATAATGATTGATACATATTTAAATTGCAAAATTATTGCCACAGTAAGTTTAGTTAACATACATTACCATTACATAGTTACAGTTTTTTTTTCTTATGATGAGACTTTTAAGATCTACTCTCTTAGCAGGTTTCAAATGTATAGTATAGTTTTGTTAACTAATCCGCCATGCTGTACATTATGTCCCCAGGACTTATAACTGGAAATTTGTACCTTTTGGCCACCTTCATTCATTTCCTCCAGCTCTCAACCCCTGCCTCTGGCAACCACAAATCTGTTCTCTGTATCAATGCATTAAGATTCAAAAAAAATTCCACATGTAAGTGAGATCGTACAGTATTTGTTTTTCTCTGTTTGACTTATTTCACGTAGTATAATGCCCTGACAGTCTACCCATGTTATTGCTAATGGCAAGATTTCCTTCTTTTTTTATGGTTGAATAACATTCCATTAAAGTGTGTGTGTGTGTATATATGTGTGTGTATATATATATGTACACATACCACATTTTGTTTATCCATTCATCCATTGATGGACACTTAGATTGTTTACACATCCTGGCTATTGTAAATAATATTGCAGTGAACATGGAGTTGTCGATAATTTTTTTTTCAGGTAGTGATTTTGTTTTCTAAGGAAAAATACCCAGAAGTGGAAATGGAATTGCTGAGTCATGTGGTTTTTAAAAATTTTTTTGAGGAACCTCCATAGTATTTTCCATAGTGTCTCTACCAGTTTACATTCCTGCAAGCAGTGCACAAGGGTTCCATTTTCTCCTCATCCTTTTTTTTCTTTTTAAATATTTATTTATTTGGTTGTGTCAGGTCTTAGTTGTGGCACGCGGGATCTTCTATTGCAGCACATGGGCTTCTCTATAGTTGTGGCGCATGGGCTCTAGAGCACGCGGGCTCAGTAGTTGTAGCACGTGGGCTCTCTTGTGGCACGCGGGCTCCAGAGCCTGCGTGCTCATTAGTTGCGGTGCACAGGCTTAGCTGTCCTGCAGCATGTAGGATCTTAGCTCCCTGACCAGGGATTGAACCTGTGTCCCCTGCATTGGAAGGTGGATTCTTTTTTTTAAATAAATTTATAAATTTATATATTTATTTATTTATGGCTGCGTTGGGTCTTCATTGCTGCGTGCGGGCTTTTTTCTCTAGTTGCGGCTAGTGGGGGCTACTCGTTGTTGCAGTGGGCAGGTTTCTCATTGTGGTGGCTTCTATTGTTGCGGAGCATGGGCTCTAGGCACCCGGGCTGCAGTAGTTGTGGCTCTTGGGCTCTAGAGTGCAGAGTCAGTAGTTGTGGCGCACGGGCTTAGTTGCTCTGCGGCATGTGGGATCTTCCTGGACCAGTGATTGAATCCGTGTCCCCTGCATTAGCAGGTGGATTCTTAACCACTGCGCAACCAGGGAAGTCCCAGAAGGTGGATTCTTAACCACTGGACCACCAGGGAAGTCCCTCTCCTCATCCTTGCATCCTCTTTTTATGTCTTGTCTTTTTGATAATGGCCATTCTACCAGGTGTGAGGAGGTAGTTCATTGTGGTTTTGATTTGCATTTCCATGGTGTTTAGTGATGTTGAGCCCCTTTTCATGTACCTGTTGGCCATATGTATGTCTTCTTTGGAAAAATTTCTATTCAGATCTGTCGATTTTTAAATTAGATCTTTTGTTTTTGCTATTGAGTTGTATGAGTTCTTTATATATTTTGGATGTTAGCCTCCTATCAGTTATATGTTTCAGAAATAATTTCTCCAATTCTGTAGATTGGTTTTTCATATTGTTGATGGTTTCCTTTGCTATGCAGACATTTTTAGGTTGATGTAGTCTCACTTGTTTATTTTGTTTTTATTGCCTTTGCCTAGGTGTCAAATCCAAAAAATCATTGTTAAGACACTGATATCAAGGATCTTACCCTTTATGTTATCTTTTAGGAGTTCTATAGTTTCAGGTTTTATGTTCAAGTCACTCAGTCCATTTTGAATTGATTTTTGTGTATGGTGTAAGATAGTCATCCTGTTTCATTCTTTCGCATATGGTTGTTCAGTTTTCCCAGCATAATTTATTGAAGAGACTGTCTTTTCCCAACTGTATATTCTAGTGTTATTTATCATAAATTAATTGACCATATATGTGTAGATTTATTTCTGGGCTCTCTCGTCTGTTCAGTTGATCTATTTTTGTGTTTTTATGGCAGTACCATACTGTTTTGATTACTATAGCCTTGTAATGTAGTTTGAAATCAGGACGTGTGGTGTCTTCAGCTTTGTTCTTCTTAAGATTGCTTTGGCTATTCAGGGTCTTTTGTGGTTCCAAACAAATTTTAAGATTGTTTTTTCTATTTCTGTGAAAAATACTGTTGGAATGTTGATAGGGATTGCATGAATCTGTAAGTTGCTTTGGGTAGTACGGCCATTTTATCATTATTAATTCTTCCTGTCCATGAGTATGGCATATGTTGCCATTTATTTGTATCTCTTCAGTTTCTTTCATCAGTGTCTTACAGTTTTCAGTGTATGGGTTGTTTATTCCTAGATATTTTATTCTTTTTACTGCAGTTGTAAATGGGACTGTTTTCTTAATTTCTCTTTCAGGTAGTTTATTGTAAGTGTGTAGAAATGCAATTGTTTTTTTGTATGTTGATTTTGTATCCTGCAACTGTACTGAATTCGTTGATTAGTTGTAACAGTTTTTTTTGGTGTGATCTTTAGGGTTTTCTATGTATGATATCTTGTCATCTGCCAATAGAGACAGTTTTACTTTTTTTCGAATTTGGATACTTTTTATTTATTTTTCTTGCCTAATTGCTCTGGCTAGGACTTCTAGTACTCTGTTGAATAAAAGTGGTGAGTGTGGCCATCTTTGTTTTGTTCCTGATCTTAGAGGAAAAGCTTTCAGCTTTTTACTCTTGAGTATGACATGTGATGTGGGCCTGTTATACGTGTCCTGTCATACATAATTGAGGTACATTCCCTCTATACCTGCCTTGTTGAGAGTTTTTATGGTGAATGGATGTTGAATTTTGCCAAATGCTTTTTCTGCGTCTATTGATATGATGATATGATTTCATCATTCATTTGATGAATGTGATGTATCACATAGATTGATTTGTGGATGTTGAAGCATTTTTGCATACCTGGAATAAATCTGACTTGTTCGTGATGTGTGAACCTTTTAATGTATTGTTGAATTTAGTTTGCTAATATTTTGTTGAGGATTTTTGCATCTGTGTTCATCAAGGATATTGGCCTGTAATTCTTTTGTAGTGTCCTTGTCTGGTTTTGGTATTAGGGTAATGATGGCCTCATAAAATGAGTTTGGGGGTGTTTCCTCCTCCTCTGTTTTTTGGAAGAGTTTGAGAAGGATTAGTAATAATTCTTCTCTAAATGTTTGGTAGGCTTCACCAGGGACTCCATCTGGTCCTGGACTTTTGTTTGTTGGGAGGTTTTTGATTACTGATTCAGTCTTGTTATTAGTAATTGTTCTGTTCATATTTTCTCTTTCTTCATGATTCAGTCTTAGTAGGTTATGTTTCTAGAAATTTATTCATTTCTTATAGGTTGTCTAATTTGTTGGCATATAATTCATAGTAGTCTCTTATGATCTTTTATAGTTCTGTGATCAGTAGTAATATCTCCTCTCTAATTTTTGATGTTTTTGTTTTGTGAGTTCTCTCTCCTTTTTGCTTGTTGTGCCTAGCTAAAGGCCATTTTGGGGTTATCTTTTCAAAAAACAGCTTAGTTTCATTGATCTTTCCTATTATCGCTTCACTCTCTAGTCACTTATTTCCACTCTGATTTATACTTTCATATGTTTTCTTGTAACTAATTAGTTCCTTTTTTGGCTTAAGGAAAACCCTTCAACATTTCATGTGTGGCAGGTCTAGTGGTGCTTCTCTGGAACTTTACCTTTTGCTTGTCTGGAGCTCTTTATCTCTCCTTCAGTCCTGGAGGACAACTTTGCTGGGTAGAGTGTCCTTGGTTGGCAGTTTTTTCTTCTTTCAGCACTTTGAATATATTGAGACACTCCCTTCTGGCCTGTAAAGTTTCTGCTGAAATATCTGCTGATAGTTTTATGGGGGTTCCCTTGTATATAAGAAGTTGTTTTTTCTCTTGTTACTTTTTAGATTGTCTCCTCGTCTTTAACGTTTTACAATTTAATTATAATGTGCCTTGGTGTGGCTCTACTATAGATGCATCTAGTTTGGAACGCTCTGGGCTTCCTGACTGTGGATGTTGGTTTTGTTCCGCAGGTTAGGGAAATTTTCAACCAGTATTTCTTTTCCTTTTTTAAAGAGTTTTATTAGCAACTAATCAAGATGCTTTTTTTTTTTTTTTTTTTTTGCGGTACGCGGGCCTCTCCCATTGCGGAGCACAGGCTTCGGACGCGCGGGCTCAGCGACCGTGGCTCACGGGCCTAGCCGCTCCGTGGCATGTGGGATCTTCCCGGACCGGGGCACGAACCCGTGTCCCCTGCATCAGCAGGCGGACTCTCAACCACTGCGCCACCAGGGAAGCCCTCAACCAGTATTTCTTTAAATAAGTTTTCTACCCCTGCCTTCTCTTTTTGGTACTCCTATTATGTGAATATTGTTCTCCTTTATGTTGTCTTATAAGTCCCTTAGTATATGCTCACTCTTTTTATTCTTTTTTTGATCCTTTGATTGGATGAATTCTACTGCCCTGTCTTCGAGTTCACTGATCCTTTCTTTCACGTCATCTAGTTTACTGTTGATCTCTCTATTGAATTTTTCAGTTCAATTATTAATATTCTTCAGTTCTGTGATTTGGTACTTTCTTATATTTTCTTTCTTTTTGTTGAAATTTTCATTTTGTTTACGCATTGGTCTTTTGACTTTGGTGAGCATCTTTATGACTAATTTTTTGAACTATTTATCAGGTAGATCACTTATTTCCAGTCAGTAAGGTGTTTTTTTCTGAGGTTTTATCTTGTTCTTTCATTTGTAATGTATTTTTCTGCTTTATTTTCCTTCATTCTCTGGTTAGTTTCCATGTATTAGATAAAACAGCCACCTCTCTCAGTCTTGAAAGATGGATCTTATATAGGACCTGAACCTTATCCTTTAATCCTGTCCTAACTCTTGGTTGTTTCTTAGACCTCTGTGATTGTCCAAGCAGTCTTCTTTGTTTATAGTGGCTTCCAGTAGTTGAGTGTGACAAGACCTGTCCGTATCCCAAGGGGGAGGGTCTTAGCACCTAGATGCAGGCTGATTGGAAGCCAGGCCCCCAGGCAGCAGCTTTTAAAGTATACAGCTAGGGACTTCCCTGGTGGCGCAGTAGTTAAGAATCCACCTGCCAATGCAGGGGACACAGGTTCGAGCCCTGGTCCGGGAGGATCCCACATGCCGTGGAGCAACTAGGCCTGTGCACCACAACTCCTGAGCTTGCACTCTAGAGCCTGCGAGCCACAACTACTGAGCCCATGCTCCGCAACAAAGAGAAGCCACTGCAGTGAGAAGCCCATGCACTGCAACAAGGAGAAGCCCCTGCTCGCTGCAACTAGAGAAAAAAGCCCGTGTGCAGCAACAAAGACCCAACGCAGCCCCCCCAAAAAAAAAAAAAAGTACACAGCTATACCTCTTTCAGAGTAAGACTGGCAGACAGGTGTTTCTGTTTGTTTGCTCTGTGCTGTAACCTGGGGGGATAGCTGGTTAAAAACTGTTCTGCTCTTAGGTTTAGTCCTGTGGGACCTACGAGCACATGCCCCATTGGCCACCAGAGCCAGGTGATTAGGGGGTATCCCCTGGGCAGCAGCTGCAAAAAGTGGTGTGCCAGTCTTGTGCATAAGCTCCTTTTTGGGAGATAAGGGCAACCTGGAGGCAGAGGGAGAGCTCAGAGATGGTGCCTACCTGCCTCTGTGGTCTCTGGAGAGTGTTGCAGTTGGACCTGGGATGCGTATTAAATTAGAAGCCTGCCCTCATACTGCAGATTTTGAGATAAACAAATAGGCCTCTTTTATAGAAAGACTGGGTGCATTTTAGTCTGCTGCCTCTATTCTGGGTCCTGGAGGGTTAGCCATGGTGAGTCCATGTGAGCCTTTTAAGAACTGTGTCTTAGTATGCCAAAGCCTTATGGGTCTTATATTTAGATGCAAGTTCTGTTGCCTTTTAAAGCTAAATGTTTTGGGGGCCTATCTCCTTGGTGATAATCTTAAAAGTTGGGGTGCTAAATGTGGGGTGCAAACCCATTGCTCCTTAGGAAAAAGCTGGGAGTTGTGAGTTCCTTTCTGGCTGTGTTCTGATCTGCTGGGGATGGTGTTTATGGAGAGATTATGTCTCAGCCTCTCCTACCAGTTTTTTTTTTTTTCCCCCTTTTGCGGTACGCGGGCCTCTCACTGCCGTGGCCTCTCCCGTCGCGGAGCACAGGCTCCAGACGCGCAGGTTCAGCGGCCATGGCTCACGGGCCTAGCCTCTCCGCGGCATGTGGGATCCTCCTGGACCGAGGCACGAACACGTGTCCCCTGCATCGGCAGGCGGACTCTCAACCACTGCACAACCAGGGAAGCCCTCTTCTACCAGTTTTGATGTGGGTTTTTTCTCATTTGTGTGATGAGTTGCTCAGCTAGTTTCTGGATTTCTTTCAGAGGGAGTTGTTCTGTATGTAGCTGTAGATTTGGTGTGTCCATGGGAGGAAGTGAATTCAGGACACTACCTACATCATCATTGTGAACTGGAACACCTCTGTTATATTATTGACTGAAGTCCGTAGTTTATATTAGGGTTCACTTTTTGTATAGTATATTCTATGTGTTTTGAGAAATGTATGATGACATGTATCCACTATTACAGTGTAATTCAGAATAATTTCACTGTTCTAAAAATTTCTTGGGCTTCCCTGGTGGCGCAGTGGTTGAGAGTCCGCCTGCCGATGCAGGGGACACGGGTTCGTGCCCCAGTCCGGGAAGATCCCACATGCCGCAGAGTGGCTGGGCCCGTGAGCCATGGCTGCTGAGCCTGCGCGTCCGGAGCCTGTGCTCTGCAACGGGAGAGGCCACAACAGTGAGAGGCCCACGTACTGCAAAAAAAAAAAAAAAAATTTCTTGTGCTCCACTGATCTTTTTAATATCTCTATAGTTTTTTTATCTACAGTGAAAACTTTTATATTTTGAACTAGCTAGCTGGACTCAGTTTAGACGATCCCAATTCTGTTGGCTACTCCAACGCATCATAGTCAGGAGCCAGTAGAACATATGCCTTCTTCTTTCCATCAGACCATGTCAATGTCAGAGCTTCTTCACAGCCTGTTTAATTTGATGTTTGTTGGCCTTGCCATCCACAATGAACACCAGTGTGTTGTTGTTTTCTGTTTTCTTCATGGCTGACTTGGTGGTGAGGGAGAACTTGATGATGGCATAGTGGTCAAACTTGTTTCTTCTAGGGGTGCTCTTCTGAGGATATTTGTGTTGCCTCTTGAGCTGCAGTGTTTTGGGCCGTTGGAAGGTGGGTGACATCCAGATCTTCTTTTTTTGTGGCTGTGGATGCCTTTCAACCGTACTTTCTTAGCCTTCAAAGCTTTTGCTTTTGCTTTGGCTTTGGGAGGTGCAGGAGGTTCTTTCTTTGCCTTTGGCGCCATCTGCGTGAAAAGCTCCATAGTTTTAAAAATTTATTTATTTATTTATTTTTGGCTGTGTTGGATCTTCGTTGCTGCGCTCGGGCTTTCTTTTAGCTGCGGCGAGCGGGGGCTACTCTTCATTGTGGTGCGCGGGCTTCTCATTGTGGTGGCTTCTCTTGTGAATATGGGCTCTAGGTGCACGGGCTTCAGTAGTTGTGGCTCACAGGCTCAGTAGTTGTGGCTCGTGGGCTGTAGAGCACAGGCTCAGTAGTTGTGGCGCATGGGCTTAGTTGCTCTGCGGCACGTGGGATCTTCCCGGACCCAGGCTCAAACCTGTGTCCCCTGCATTGGCAGGTGAATTCTTAATGACTATGCCATCAGGGAAGTCCCCATATATATTTTTTTAAATCATATTGTCATATACTTGGAATCATACAGCCTTTTCAGATTGGCTTCTTTCACTTAGCTATATGCTTTTATGTTTATCAAAGTGTCTTTTTGTGGCTTGATAGCTCGGTTCTTTAAAAAAAATTTTTTTTTTTTAGAAAGACTATTTTTTAGAGTAACTTCAGGTTCACAATAAAATTGAGCAGAAATTACAGACAGGTCCCATATATCCCCTGCCCCTACACATGCACAGACTCCCCCAATGTCATTTGTGTTTATTGCTGAATGATACTCCATCATGTGGGTATACCACAGTTTCTTTATCATCTATTGAAAGACATCTTGGTTACTTTAAAGTTTTCACAATTATAAATAAAGCTGCACTAAACATTAATGTGCAGATTTTTGTGTGGACAGAAGTTTCCAGCTTATTTGGGTAAATACTAAGGAGTGTAGTTGCTAGATTGTTAAGAGTATGTTTAGTTTTGTTAGAAATTGCCAAAGCGTCTTCCAAAATGGTTGTACCATTTTGCATTTCCACCAGCAACTAATGAGATTTCCTGTTATTCCACATCCTGGCCAACATTTGGGGTAGTCAGTGTTTTGGGTTTTAGCCATTCTAATAGGTATGTAGTAGTATCTCTTTGTTTTACCTTGTAATTCCCTGATGACATGTTTTGGTGAGCTTCTTTTCATATGCATATTTGTCATCTGTGTATCTTCTTTGGTGAAGTGTGTGTTCCCATTTTTGGCTCATTTTTTGTTTTTGGCTGTGCTGCATGGCTTGTGGGATCTTAGTTCCCCAACCAGGGATTGAACCCGGGCCCACAGCGGTGAAAGCATCGAATCCTAACCAGTGGATCACCAGGGAATTCCCTCATTTTTTAAATTGTTTGTTTTCTTGTTTTTTAGTTTTAAGCATTATTGTATATTTTGGGTACCAGTCCTTTATCACATATGTGTTTTGCAAAGAGTTTTTTCTAGTCTGTATCTTAACTTTTCATTCTTTTAACAGTATCTTTCACAGAGCAGTTTTAATTTTAATGAAGCCCAAATTTCAATTTTTCCTTCATGGATTGTGCTTTAGGTATTATATCTAAGGAGTAATTGTTCAACTGAAGGTCACCTAGATTATCTCTTGTGTTATCTTTTAGGAATTTTATAGTTTTGCAATTTACATTTAGATCTGTGATCCATTTTCAGTTAATTTTTGTGAAAGGTATAAGATTTGTGTCTCTTTATTTCTTCATACACGAGTGGCCAGTTCTTTTAGTGTCATTTGTTGAAGATTAGCCTTTCTCCAATGAATTGCCGTTGTTCCTTTGTTAGAAATTAATTGATTACATTGTGTGGATCCTTTTCTCAGCTGTCTATTCTGTTCTATTGATCTATTTGTCTGTTTTTTTGTCCATACCATGCTGTCTTGGTTACTGTAGCTTTATAGTAAGTCTTTAAGGTGGGAGTATCAGTTCTCTGAGCTTGTTCTTTAATATTGTATTGGCTATTCTGGGTCTTTCATCTTTCTATTTAAAATTTCAAATCAGTCTGTCGAAATCCACAAAATAACTTGCTGTGATACTGATTGGAATTGTGGTGATTCTGTAGATCAAGTTGGGAAGAACTGACATCTTGACAGTATTGAGTCTTCCTATTCATGTTCATGGAATATCTATTTATTTAGATCTTTGATATCTTTCATTGGAGTTTTATAGTTCTTTTTATATAGATTTTACACATTTTTAAAGATTTGTACATAAGTATTTAATTTTTTCAGTGCTAATGTAAGTGGTATTGTGTTTTTAATTTCAAATTCTAATAGTTCTTTACCTTCATGTAAGAAAGCAATTAATTTTTGTATATTCATCTTGTCCTGCACTGTTGCTATAATTGCTTATTAGTTCAAGGAAGTTTTTTCTTTTTTCTTTTTTTTCAAATTCATCTCTGGGATTTCCTACATAGACAATTATGTCATCTCAAATAAAGGTTTTATTTTTTCCTTCCCAATCTGTATCCCTTTTATTTCCTTTTCTTGTCTCATTGCATTATCTAGGACTTCCTGTATGAGGTTGAATAGGAGTGATGAGAGGGAGCATTCTTGCTTGTTCTCAATCTTAGCGTCAAAGCATATGGTTTCTCGCCATTAAGTATGATGCTGGCTGTAGGTTTGTTGTAGATATTCTTAATCAAATTAAAAATATTCCCCTCTATTCCTAGTTTTCTGAGAGTTAAAAAAAATCATAAATGGCTTTTGGGTTTTGTCAGATGCTTTTTCCACATCTATTGATATGACCATTTCATATTTCTTCTTTGGCTTGTTGACATTAATGGATTTTTCAAATGCCTAACCATCATTGCTTATTTGAAATAAGTCTCACTTGTTTATGATATATGATTCTTTTTATACTTTGTTGGATTTGATTCTGTTGAGAATATTTGCACCTATGTTCATAAGAGATATTGTGTAGTTTTCTTTTTTTGTAATGTGTTTTTCTGGTTTTGGTATTAAGGCTGGCCTCGGGACTTCCCTGGTGGTCTGGTGGTTAAGAATCTACCTTCCAGTGCAGGGGACGTGGTTTTGATCCCTGGTCAGGGAACTAGATCCCGCATGCCGTGGGGCAAGTAAGCCTGTGTGCTGCAACTACTGAGCCCGTGCGCTCTAGAGCCAGTGTGCCACAACTAGAGAGCCCACGCACCACAACTACTGAGCCTGCACACTCTGGAGCCTGAGCGCCACAACTAGAGAGAAGCCTGCGTGCTGTAACGAAGAACCCGTGTGCTGCAACCAAGGATTCCACATGCTAACAACAAAGATCCTGCATGCTGCAACTAAGACCTGATGCAGCCAAATAAATAAATAAATAAATAAATAAATAAATAAATAAATAAATAAACAAAAGGACAAATAGAAAGGCTGGCCTCATAGAATGAGTTTGGAAGTGTTCCTCTACTTCTATTTTGTGAAAGAAATTATAGAGAATTTGTATAATTGATTCCTTAAATGTTTGGTAGAATTCACTGATGAACCAAACTGGGCCTAGTCCTTTCTGTTTTGGAAGGTATTAAATATTGATTCAATTGATTCAATATCTTTAATAGATATGGGCCTATTCAGATTACATAAGTTTTGATCAATTGTATCTTTCAAGGTATTCGTCCATTTTCATCTAAGTTTTCACATTTGCGGGCATTGAGTTGTTCATAGCATTTCTGTATTATTTCTATATAATGTCCATTGGACCAGTACTGATTGCCCCTCTTTCATTTTTGATATTAGTAATCTGTCTCTTCTGTTTTTTTTCTTAGTTAACCTGGGTAGAGGTTATCAATTTTATTGATTTTTTTCAAAGAACCAACCTTTGATTTGGTTGATTTTCTCTGTTGATTTCTTGTTTTCAGTTTCATTAATTTTTTTTCAATTTCATTGATTTCTGCTCTTTTATTTATTTATTTCTTTTCTTCTGCTTACTTTGGAATAAATTTGCCCTTCTTTTTTTAATTTCCAAAGCTGGAAGTTTGCATTATTGATTTTAGAATTGTCTCCTTTTTTAATACATGCATTCGATGCTATAAATTTCCCTCTAAGCATGTGCGCTTGAGAAGAATGTGTATTCTTCTGTTTTAGATGAAGTATTCTATAAATGTTAATTAGATTTAGTTGACTGATGGTGTTTTTCAGTTCAATTATTTCATTACTGATTTCCTTACTGATTTTCTGCCTGCTGGATCTGTTTCTGATAGAGGGATGTTGAAGTAGATATGTCTATTTGTCCTTGTATCAATATTTCTATCAGTTTTTGCCTTATGTATTTTGGTGTTGGGCATATATACATTAAGGATTATTATGTTTTTTTGGCAAATCGACCCCTCTATCATTATGTAATATTCCTCATTATCCCTGTGTCCCCAAATTTGATACTGTTTTTTCCTCTGAAATCTCAGTCTGAAATTAATATAGCTACTCTGTCTTTTGATCTCTTAGAATGGTGTATCTTTCTTCATCCCTTTACTTTTAATCTGTTTGTGTCTTTATATTTAAAGTGAGTTTATTGTATACAATGTAGAGTAGGGTCTTTTTTCTTTTTTAAATCGTAGATTGATTTGATTTTCAAATATTAAACCACCGTTCTGTCCTAGAATAAGCCCTAATTAGTCATGCTGTATTATTCTTTTTATATATTGCTGGTTTTGATCTGCTGATTTTTGTTGAGTATTTTTGTCTGTACTTATCAGGGATATTGGTCTTTAGTTTTCTTGTACTCTCATTATATTGATTTAGTATCAGTATAATGTTTGCTTTATAGATTGAATTGGGAATTGTTTATTTCTAGTTAATGGAATAGGTTGTGTAGAATTCACTTTATTTTCTTCTAAAATGTTCATTTGAATGTCTGTGAAAACTCTAGGAAATCCCTGCTAGAATGAGAGCTTCAAAATTAGGTAACTAAATGATTTGATCCTGTAGAGTAGGGGGTTAGTGGAAGGGGAGGGTGGCAGATGTGTTTATAAAAGGGTAGCAGAAAGGATCTTTACGACACAACTGTTCTATATCTTGAGTTTGGTTGTAGTCACAGAGATGAGCACATGTGATAAAATCGCCTAGGACTAAATGCACGCATACAAACACACACACACAAGTATGTGCATGTAAAACAGGTGAAATCTTAATAAGGTCATGGATTGTTTCAATGTCACTTTCCTGGTGATGATATTGCTGTGCAGTTATGCAAGGTGTTACCATCAGGGAAAACTTGTTGAAGAGAATACAGGATTCCCCAGATAGCCTCTCTCCCCGCACCTCACCAATTTATCCAGCTGTTCAGTAGATGTTGGTTACCAAATAATTTCAGCTTATGTTTTCTGATAAGTGTTTTCACTGTTGACATTACATGTTGCTAATTTGGAAATTAGATGAAGAGTCAATAGAATTGAAATTCTGATATAAAAGTTAAATCCTGACCAATAATCTCAATTGGTTGGAAAGTCATCATCCATCTTTATTACAGTAGGCTGTGACATGGATAAGTAGTTGTAAGCAAAGCTGATATTTTCTTCAGGTTGCAGATTTGGTTCATTTTTAGTATGTAAGGAAGTACTCAGTTGAGACTGTGAACACTGCACCACTTAGAATGGGTATAGAGTTGATTTGTCCAAGAAAAATTTTAGTCAAGTTCCTATCGAACATTTGGTTTTAATTATCATAGTATTTTATTTTGATGCCCCTGCTAGAATGAGAGCTTCAAAATCAGGCAACTAAATGATTTGGTCTTGTCTCTAAGCAAAGTCTTTTATTCTTCTATAAGTTTTTTCATATTTAAATTACAACTGTTCATACTATTTCAGCCTTCCTATTTGTGATCAGATAGCTTTCAAAATATGTATATGAATAAATTCTCATTCATAATCAGATTGTGGGAGAATTCTTTGTTATCTGATTTTTTTTCAGAGATAGCATGTATATAGGTTCATAGACTAAGTGAAAAATTGTATCTCTGAAAAATACAGATTATTATCCAGGCTGCAATTCTAATCCAACTTTGGAAAGAAAAAACATTCTAGTGTGATATTAACTATAAGAAACAATTTATCAAAGTCTAAGTGAATTTTTGTTTTCCTTTGATAATGTCTGTAGATACACTCCAGATTACCCTTGGCTGTGGTAGGATTGGAGATGGGCATTGAAACATGTTACTGTTATTTAGAGTTAATAAAATTTTAATCAATTCCCCTCCTCTCCTATTAAAGATACCTTCATTTTGTCTCATTGTGTTTGTTTCATTTTTTGTAATAGTTTAAAACTTCTCATTCTTTTCCCCCCTCTTTGGTGGGAATTATGTTTCTTTTCTGTACAGAATATGAGACTCAAAGACTAGTACTCATCATTTTGCAAATATAGGTAAAACCTAATTACAACATTATTAGTAGGGTAGAAAAAAATTTGGAAACAAAAAATGTGAAAGCTGCATTTACTGTGAGATTAGTGAAACAGTTGTGGAAAACTAGTTAACCAGTGGTTCTGAGTCTAACTTGTGAGCTAAATTATTCCCAGTCCTGGTTGCAGTTTGATGTAAACAAATAATGTAATTCATTGTGAGAACTGTTATTAGTAATAGAGGTATGTAAAATAGTGTTAGAGCAGAGATACTGATTTACTTTTCTAGAGAGTGAGGAAGGCTTCATAGGTGGTGTTGATCTGGGACTTAATGGACAAGGAGAATTTGGGAGGGCAAAGCACATTCTAGTAAGAGGAAACATGTACAGAAAGATGTCAAAGGATCTGAATGGCATGCACTTTCCGGGAACTACATATAGTTTAGTGTTGTCGGAATAGAAGATTCATGGGAAGCAGAAGTGAGAAAGATAACTCAGTTCTTTTTTTTTTTTTTCTCCTTAGGTAGTGGGGAATACTTAGGAATTTAAGCAAGAGAATGACATCAGATTTGCATTTTTGAAAGATTTAACTTTCTTGACGGAGTGGCTGCTGGACTGGGGGGGAGAAGAGACCATTTGCTGGGAATCCCATTAGGAGAACATTGCAAGAGTCCAGGTCAGAAGTAAGAGGCAGAACTAAGACAGTGATACTGAAAATGGAGGAAAAATGTATTTTTAATCTAGTTATATTGATACATTTACATTTTGTAGTGAAATGGGGGTGACAATGTGTTTAGGATGATATCTTGATAGGACGGATTTCCGAGAATTTGTATAATTTAGAATTACAGCATTGGAAGGAGCATAGGCTTTTATGTCAGGCAGACTTGGGTTAACTGGTGAAGTTTATTCTCTGAGCTTCACTTCCCACTTATAAAGTGATGAGTTTTATACCATGTAGGGCTGTGGTGTTAATGAGATAATAATGCCTGGAGAATAAAAATGACAGTGTTTATTGAGGGCTATCATGGTTAAGACAGTGTTTTATTTTGTTTTTCATTACTTAAATTTTTTTTTTTACTTTTAAAAATGTATTTCCAATTATGGTAAAACACACACAGCATAAAATTTATCATCTTATCCATTTTTAATGGTACAGTTCACTGGTATTTAGTATATTCGCATTGTTGTGCAACCATCGCCACCGTCTATCTCCAGAATTCTTTACATCTTGCAAAACCACAACACTTTACCCATTAAACAATAACTCTCCATTTCCCCCTCTCCCATCCCCTGGCAACCAAAATTCTACTGTTTTCTATCTCTGTGAACTCTAGATACTTCCTATAACTTGAATCATAGAGTATTTGTCTTTTTGTTACTGGCTTATTTCACTTAACCTAATGTCATTGCGTTGGGAAAAACGCATCTTCCTCCCATGTTTCTCCTTTACTCTCATACTACTATCATTTTCACAACACTTCTCACACCAGATGTTTGTGGGTTTTCCCCCACCAAGCAATCCTCTGGGACATGAGCTGGGTGTCCTACAATTTATCTCAATTCCGACACTATCTACCTGGAGATGGTTTCAGATCTCACAGGTTGTGGGCTCAGTCCCAAGACTGCTCCCACCCCACTTCAGATGCCAATCACAATTCCAGGTTGTCACCTGTGCTTCTGACCAGCTGGCTATAAATCTGAGATTCCCATGACTCTCTCCTCAGGTTTGATTAATTTATGCTAGAGCAGTTCACAGAACTCAGAGAAACACTTATTTACATTTACCAGTTTATTTAAGGACACGATAAAGGATACAGATGAATAGCCAAATGAATAGATACATAGGGCAAGGTCTGGTAGGGTCCTGAGTGCAGGAGCTTCTGTCCCTGTGGAGTTGGGGTGTGTCACCTTCCGGGTATATGGATGTGTTTAGCAACCTCAAAGCTCTTTGAACCTCATATAATATTTTTGAGATTGTAATGGAGATTTGCTCACATAGGCATGACCGATAATTAATTCTGTTTCCAGTCCCTCTCCCCTCTCTAGAGAATGGTGGGGCAAAGATGAGAATTCCAAGCTTGTAATATTGGCTTGGTCTTTCTGCTGACTAGCCCCTATCCAGGAGCCATCTAGGATCTCACCCAGAGTCGCTTCATTAATACAAAAGGCAGATCTATCACCCAGGAAATTGTGAGGGTTTTAGGAGCCCTGTGTCAGGGATTGGGGTTAAAAACCAGATATTATAGCAAAAGATGCTCCTATCACCAAGGGAATTACAAGGGTTTTAGGAGCTCTGTGTAGGAACTGGGGCCAGAAACCAATATAAATATTTTTTATAATCTCATAGTTGTCAAAGTTCATGACTAATTTTTTGAACTATTTATCAGGTAGATCACTTATTTCCAGTCAGTAAGGTGTTTTTTCCTGAGGTTTTATCTTGTTTTTTCATTTGTAATGTATTTTTCTGCTTTATTTTCCTTCATTCTCTGGTTAGTTTCCATGTATTAGCGTGTTGTAGCATGTGTCAGAATTTCCTTACTTTTTAAGGCTGAGTAATATTTCATTGTATGTATATGACACATTTCATTATTATTGGTGTTATTATTGATGGGACACTTGAGTTGTTTCCACCTTGTAGCTATTGTGAAAAATGCTGCTATGAACATAGGTGTACAAATATCTCTTTGAGGAAGACAGTATATTTTAGCTCTAGTTGATTTACATTGTTGTGTTAGTTTCAGGTGTACAGAAAAGTGATTCAGTTATACATATGTATACATATTCTTTTCCATTATGGTTTATTACAGGATATTGAATATAGTTGTCTGTGCTATACAGTAGGACCCTGTTGTTTATTTTATATGTATTAGTTTGTTTCTGCTAATCCCAAACTCCTAATTTATCCCTCCTCTACCCCCTTTCCTCTTTGGTAACCATAAGTTTGTTTTCTATATCTCTGAGTCTGTTTCTGTTTCATAAATAAGTTCATTTGTGTCATATTTTAGATTCCACATATAAGTGATATCATATGGTATTTGTCTTTCTCTTTCTGACTTACTTGACTTAATATAATCTCTGGGTCTATCCATGTTGCTGCAAATGGCATCATTCTTTTTCATGGCTGAGTAATATTCCCCCCCATATATATATATACACATATACACACACACACACATCTTCTTTATCCATTCATCTGTCAATAGACATTTAGGTTGCTTCCATGTCTTCTTGGCCATTGTAAATAGTGTTGCTGTGAACATTGGAGTGCATGTATTTTTTTGAATTACAGTTTTCTCTGGATATATGCCCAGGAGAGGGATTGCTAATCATATGGCAACTCTATTTTTAGTTTTTTAAGGAACCTTCATAGTGTTATCCATAGTGGCCACACCAATTTACATTCCCACCAATAGTGTTAAGAGGGTTCCCTTTTCAACACACCCTCTCCAGCATTTGTTATTTGTAGACTACTTAAAAAAAATAATTTATTTTTTTTTGGCTGCGTTGGGACTTCGTTGCTGCATGTGGGCTTTCTCTAGTTGCGGCAAGCGGGGCTGCTCTTTGTTGTGGTGCTTTTTGGCCATTTGTATGTCTTCTTTGGAGAAATGTCTATTTAGGAAGGAAGGCAGTATTTTAAACTTATATAATCATCACATATCCTTGTGAGATAGTAACCATTATTACGCAAGGAAACTAACGCATAGAGAAGATAAGTAATTTATTTCCCCAGATTCACACTGTTTCTCTTTTTAAAAATAAATAAATAAATTTATTTATTTATTTATGGTTGCATTGGGTCTTCGTTGTTGCATGCGGGCTTTCTAGTTGCGGTGAGCTGGGGTTGCTCTTCATTGAGGTGTGCGAGCTTCTCATTGCGGTGGCTTCTCTTGTTGCAGAGCACAGGCTCTAGGCACGTGGGATTCAGTATTTGTGGCTCACAGGCTCTACAGCACAGGCTCCGTAGTTGTGGTGCATGGGCTTAGTTGCTCTGCGGCATGTGGGATCTTCCTGGACCAGGGCTCGAACCCGTGTCCCCTGCATTGGCAGGCGGATTCTTAACCACTGCGCCACCAGGGAAATCCCCACACTGTTTATATATATATATATATATATATATATATATATATATATATATATATTTAAAAAGTTTTTAATTTTGGCGGCATTGGGTCTCTGCTGCGTGCAGGCTTTGTCTAGCTGTGATGAGCGGGGGCTACTCTTTGTTGTGATGTGTGGGCTTCTCACTGCGGTGGCTTCTTTTGTTGTGGAGCACAGGTTCTAGTTACATGGACTTTAGTAGTTGCAGCATGAGGCCTCAGTAGTTGGGGGTGTGCAGGCTCTAGGACGTGTGGGCTTCAGTAGTTGTGTGCGTGGGTTCAGTAGTTGTGGCTCGCAGGCTCTAGAGTGCAGGCTCAGTAGTTGTGGCTCATGGGCTTAGTTGCTCCGTGGCATGTGGGATCTTCCCAGACCAGGGATTGAACCTGTGTTTCCTGCATTGGCAGGCGGATTCTTAACCATTGTGCCACCAAGGAAGTCCTGTTTCTATATTAACTAAATCAACTTTAACTTTGTTTGTAGTTGGATTAAATCTAAACAGTTAGTAAGATATCTGACTCTTCCCTAAACTTTTTCCATGAAGCAGTTCATAGGGAATCAGTTGTAATCCCTTCCAATTGTTTATAAATGCAGTTACTTCAGAATCACAGACTCTGTTTAACTTGGCATGTAATTATTTTTATTTCCTTTAAACACATTCACCATTTTTCATAGTGATGTAAGCTTTTGAGTCTTAAAATGTCTATTTCCTGACTAAAATTACCTTTACATTTTTAAATGTCTTTTTTCTTTTTCTTTTCTTTTTTTTTTTTTTTTTTGCGGTACGCGGGCCTGTCTCACTGTTGTGACCTTTCCCGTTGTGGAGCACAGGCTCTGGACGCGCAGGCTCAGCGGCCATGGCTCATGGGCCCAGCCGCTCCGCGGCACGTGGGATCTTCCCGGACTGGGGCACGAACCCGTGTCCCCTGCATTGGCAGGCGGACTCTCAACCACTGCACCACCAGGGGAGCCCTCTTTTTCTTTTTTTAACGAATTAAGTCCAGACCCTTTATTTATTTATTTATCTATTTATTTATGTTTTGGCTGCGTGGTATGTGGGATCTTAGTTCCCCAGCCAGGGATTGAACCTGCACTACTTGCAGTGGAATGTAGAGTCTTAACCACTGGACCGCCAGGGAAGTCCATAAATGTCTTTCTTCTGTAATTTATTGGACTTTTATATCCTCATTAGCAAAAGATGCCAAGTGTTTTGTAGATTGCAGTTTTCCCCCTCTGTGAACTGTTATGACTTTGGCTGTTTATCTTGAATTTCTAAATAAAAAGAAAATTTAAGTGCCTCTTAATTGTCATATTGCTATATTTATTATTGAAATTCCAAATCCCATTTTTTTTCCTTAGTGGAAAAGGAGCCTAAGAAATAAGGTCCTCTCTGTAGACCATAAAAGTAAAAAAGGTGTACGTGGGCGTCCTGTCACTTCTAAGACATCAGCAGAAAGGTAAGATATATGTATGTGTGTGATATAGGATGGGCTTATACTATGTATAGTGTGACCATGAATGATTCATTTAACCTTTTTGGTTCTCAAATTTCCACAACTTTTAAAATACAGTGATTGAGTTCAGTGACCTCTACTGTTCCTTCTAAGCTCTTTCTGTGATTCTAATTCATCTTAACTCCTTGTTTTTGTGTGTTTGTAACATCTTGAAAGCTTTAGCTAAAAAAGCAAGAGTTACATATAGACTCGTTAAGATGCTGGATTCATCTTTTGTCCTCCATTTAGCAACTCTGGTCTTAAAGTCATAGTATTAATGAATAATGGATATGCGGGAATTAAATATCTATGGGATTCAAATTACAATTATTACCAGCAGGAAATCGGAGCTAAATTTTAGTATTGGACATCAGTAAATGCTTAAAAAGTTGTTATTTTGCAAAAGGGTATTATCTGTTTTAGAATAGTGAATGAATAAAAAGTGACAGTAACAGTTAAAAATTACAGTTATTGGGAGTTTGCACAAATGAGAAGACTAATTGGAGTTTTCTTTCTATAAGTTTATTTATTTTTTATTTTATTTTTGGCTGCATTGGGTCTTTGCCGCTGTGCACGGGCTTTCTCTAGTTGCAGTGAGCAGGGGCTACTCTTTGTTGCGGTGTGTGGGCTTCTCGTTGCAGAGCACAGGCTCTAGGCATGCGGGCTTCAGTAGTTGCAGCACATGGGCTCAGTAGTTGTGGCTCGTGGGCTCTAGAGCACAGGCAGTAGTTGCGGCACACGGGCTTAGTTGCTCTGCGGCATGTGGGATCTTCCCAGACCAGGGCTCGAACCCGTGTCCCCTGCATTTGACAGGCGGATTCTTAACCACTGTGCCACCAGGGAAGTCCTAATTGGAATTCTTGATTTTATGTCAGAGCACTCTGTAAGCTGTTTAGTCTGAATTCTCACCTTTCAAGTGAATTGTCCTTAGGAAATAAGCATATTGGTGACTCCATATCCTTATCAATACTTATTTTCCGTCCCTCCTTCCCTTCCTTCCTTCTTTCCATAGTTGTCCTAGTGGGTGTGAAATGATAATCTCATTGTGGTTTTGGTACATATTTCCTAATGACATTGAGTGTCTTTTTATATGCCTGTTGGTCATTTGTATATCTTCTTTGCAGAAATGTCTGTTTAGATCCTTTTAAAAATTGTTTAAAAATTGTGGTGTTTATCTTTTTATTGTTGAGTTGTAAGAGTTCTTTATATATTCTGGATACAGGTCCTTATTAGATATGTGATTTGGAAATATTTTCTCTCACTCAGCTTTTCACTTTCTTGATGGTGTCCTTTGAAGCATGAAAGTTTTTTTCACTTTGATCAAATCCCATTTATCTGTTTTTCTTTTGTTGTTGTGCTTTTGTTGTCATATCTAAGGAACTATTGCCTAATCTGAGGTCATGATGATTTACTCTTGTGTTTTCGTCTAAGGGTTTTATAGTTCTAGCTCTTAGATTTAGGTATTTTATCCATTTTGAATTAATTTTGGGTATGGCATGAGATAGGCATCCAAATTTATATTTTTGTTTGTGAATATGCAGTTGTCCCAGCAACATTTGTTGAAGAGGTACGAATTTTTCTTGGTACCTTTGTTGAAAATCAGTTGACATTAATGTAAGTGTTTATTTCTGGATTTGGAATTCTAGTCCATTGATGTATATGTCTGTTTTTATGTCAGTACCGCTGTGTGCTGTACACTGTATTATTGCAACTTGGTGGTAAGTTTTGAAATTGGGAAATGTGAGTCTTCCAACTTCATAATATTTTTCAAGATTTTTTTAAAAAAATTTTCTGGCCGCACTGTGCAGCATGCAGGATGTTAGTTCCCTGACCAGGGATCAAATCCATGCCGCCTGCAGTGGAAGCATGGAGTCTTAACCACTGGGCTGCCAGGGAAGTCCCTTTTCAAGATTGTTTTGGTTGTTCTGGGTTCCTTGCATTTTCAACTGAGTTTTAGAATCAGTTGGTCATTTTGAGCAAAACAGCCAACAAGGATTTTGATGGAGGATGTGTTGAATCTGTAGACCAATTTGGGGAGTATTGCTGTCTTAACAAATTAAATCTTCTGATTCATGAATATATCTTTCCATTTATTTAGGTCTTATTCAATTTCTTTCAACAGTGTTTTGTAACTTTCAGTGTGTCTTGGACATTTATTGTTAAATTTATTCCCAAGTATTTTCTTTTTGATGCTGTTGTGAATGGAAGTGTTTTCTTAATTTTAGTTTTAGATGGTTCATTACTAGTGTGTAGAAATCCCATTTATTTATATATGTTGACCCTGATTTATATATCGTGACCCTGTTTGTCCTGTTCTAGAAATTTTTAGTAGATTGCTTGGAATTTTGTATATACAAGATCATGTCATCTGCAAACAAAGATGGCTTTACTGCTTCCTTTTCAGCTGGAGGCCTTTAATTTTTTCCCCTTGCCTAATTGTCCTGGCTAGAATGTACAATGTATAATGGAAGTGGTGAGAGTGGAAATCTTTGTTTTGTTCCCACTATCAGAGGGAAAGCATTCAGTATTTCACCATTAAGTATGATGTTAGTTATAGGTTTTTTATAGATGCCCTGCTATGGTTTGAATGTTTGTACAATATCTCCCCAAAATTCATATGTTGAAATCCTAATGCCCAATGTGATGGTGTTTGGAGGTGGGGCCATTGAGGGCGGTGCTTAAGTCATGAGGGTGGAGCCCTCATGAACGGGATTAGTGCTCTTTTTATAAAAGAGACCTCACAGAGCTTCCTGGTGCCTTCTACCACGTGAGGACACTGTGAGGAGTCTGCAGTCTGCAACCCAGAAGAGGGCCTTCACCAGAGCCTGACCATGTTGGCCAGCACCCTGATCTTGGACTTCCCAGCCTCCAGAACCGTGAGAAATAAATGTTTGTTGTTTATAAGCTGCTGAGTCTGTGATATTTTGTTATAGCCTGAACAGACTAAGACATGCCCTTTTTCATGTTGAGGAAGTTCCCTTCTGTTCTTAATTTGTGGGAGACTTTTTATGATGAATGTGTGTTGGATTTTGTCAAATGCTTTTCCTGCATTTATATCATGTAATTTGTATCCTTTATTAATATAATGTATTACATAAATTGATTTTTAGATTTTAAACCAACTTTGCATTCCTGGGATAAATGTCACTTGATTCTGATTTATGATCCCATTTATATGTTACTGGTTTCAGTTTGCTAGGATTTTATTGAGGATATCTATGTTTGTATTCAGAAGGGAAAATAACTTGCTATTTTCTTATGTTGTCTTTGTCTGGCTTTGGAATGAGGCTAATAATAGCCTTGTAGAATGAGGTGAAAAGTGTTGTCTCTTCCTTTGTTTTCCGGAAGAGGTTTTGAAGGATTGGTATTAATTCTTGTTTAAATGTTTGATAAAATTCACCAGTGAATCCATCTGGTCATTCATTGGTGGTGTGTGTGTGTGTGTGTGTGTGTGTGTGTGTGTGTGTTTGTATGTGTGTGTGTATCTGTGAAGTTTTCCAGTTAGAAATTCAGATTTTTCCTTGTTATAAGTCTGTTGAGATTTTCTATTTTTTTTTTATGAGTCTGTTTTGGTAGCTTTTGTTTTTCTAGGAATTTGTATATTTTATTTATCTAATTTGTTGCCATACATTTGTTCATAGTATTCTATTATACTGTTTAAAATTTCTGTAATACTGTTAGTGATGACCCGTCTTTCATTCCTTATTTTAGTAATTTGAGTGTTTTCTTTCTTTTCTTTTTTTGTTCAGTCTACCTAGATACTTGTAAATTTTGTTGATCTTTTCAAGGAACCAACTTTTGGTTTCATCAGTATTCTCCATAGGTTTTCTATATTCTATTTCATTTAGTTTCACTGTAATCTTATTTTTTATTTCTTCTCTTTGTTTTGGACATAGTTTGTGCTTCTTTTTCTAATTTCTTAAGGTACATGGTTAGGTTATTGATTTGAGATGTCTTCTTTTCTAGTATAGGTGTTTAGTTTTAAATTTTATTCGAAGCACTGCGTTAGCTGCACCTCATAAATTTTGGTATGTTGTGATTTTCTATTCATTAAGCTCAAAAGTATTTTCTAATTTCTGGTATGATTGATTCACTTCTTTTGAAAGTGTGAATTGTTTAATTTCTATGTATTTTTAAATTTCAAAGATTTTCTTCTTTTATTGAGATATAATTGACATATAACATTATATTAGTTTCAGATATACAACATAATGATTCTATACTTGTATATACTATGAAATGATCACCACAGTAAGTATAGGTAACATCCATCACTCACATAGTTACAGATTTTTTTGTGTGTGATGACAACTTTTAAGATTTACTTTCTTAACAACTTTCAAATATACAATACAGTATTATTAACCATAGTCCCCATGTTGTACATTATATCCTCATGACTTAGTTTTGCTGTTGTTAATTTTTAATTGAATTCCACTGTGGTCTGAGAATGTTTTGTATGATTTCACTTCTTGTAAATTTATTGAGGTTTATTTGTGGCCTGGCATGTGGTCTTTCTTGGAGAATGTTCCATGTGTTTGAGAAGAATGTGCATTCTGTTCCTGTTTGTTAGAGTGGTCTGTGGATGCGTTGGTTGATGGTGTTATTCAAGCCTTCTGTATCCTTGCTGATTTTTGTCTAGTTGTTCTATCAAGACTGGGGTTTTAAGTGTTGAACTATTACTGTTGAATTGTTAATTTCTCCTTTCTGTTAGTTTTTGCTTAATGAGCCTTGTGGTCCTGTTATTAAGTATATGTGTATTTATAGTCAGTATATCTTACTGATGAATTAACCCTTTTGTCAGTGAAATGTCCCTCATTGTTTCTACAGACTTTTTCTTTTTTTTCTTTAAAGTCTATTTTGTCTAATACTGATAGAGCCCATTCCACCTGTCTTAAGGTTGCTGTTTGCATGGTACACCTGTTTCCATCCTTTTACTTTGAACCTGTTTATTTCTTTGAGTCCAAAGTGTGTCTCTGGTTGAGAGCATATTGTTGGATCTTATCTTAGTCTGTTTAGACTGTTATAACAAAATATCATAAGACTAGGTGGCTTATAAACAAAAAACATTTATTTGTTATTTATAACAAAAGTGTTATAATTCCTGGGAAGCCCAGGATCATAGCACTCCCAGATTCAGTATCTGGTGAGGGCTTCCTGGTTCTTAGATGGCCATCTTTTTACTGTATCCTCAAAGGGTGGAAGGGGTACTCTCTTGAACCTTTTTTATGAGCACTAATCCTATTCATGAGGGCTCTACCCTCATGACCCAGTCACCTCCCAAAGGCCCCACCTCCTACTGCCATCACTTTGGGGGTTAGGATTTTAAAATATGAATTTTGAGGTGAAACAAACATTCAGAACACAGAAGGTCTTGTGTTTTTTTTTTTTTTAATCTACTCTCACCATCTCGACCTTTGACTAGATTATTTAATCCATTCACATTTCATGTGAATCAAGGTGTCCTCTAGGCTGTGCTTCCTTTGAAGGCATTAAGGAATAATCTGTTCCGTGTCTCTCTCCTCTCTTCTTCATGCATTCAGTCCTCCATATTTACATGTTTTCCCTGTATGTCTTCATGTTGTCTTCCTTCTGTGTATGTCTGTTTCTGCCATTTTTATAAGGATACCAGTCATAAGGTACAGGCATACCTTGTTTTATTGTGCTTCATGTTATCGCACTTTGGAGACAATGCATTTTTTACAAATTGAATGTTGCAGGCAACCCTGCATTTAGCAAGTCTGTCGGTAGCATTTTTCCAGAAACATTTGCTCACTTTGTGTCTCTGTGTCACGGTTTGCTAATTCTCCCAATATATCAAACTTTTTCATTGTTATTATATTTGTTATGGTGATCTGTGATCAGTAATTTTTTAAATTCAAGTATAGTTGATTTACAATACTGTGTTTCAAGCAAAATGATTCAGTTGTATATTTTTTCAGATTATATTCCATTATAGGTTATTACAAGACACTGAATATAATTTCCTGTGCTATACAGTAAATCCTTCTTGCTTATCTATTTTATGTATAGTAGTTTATACCGGTTAATCACATACTCTTAATTTGTCCCTCGCCACCTCTCCCTCCTGTTTGGTAACCATAAATTGGTTTTCTATGTCTCTGAGTCTGTTTCTGTTTTTTTTTTTTTTTTTTTTTTTTTTTTGCTGTACTTGGGCCTCTCACTGTTGTGGCCTCTCCCGTTGCGGAGCACAGGCTCCGGATGCGCAGGCTCAGCGGCCATGGCTCACGGGCCCAGCCGCTCCGCGGCATGTGGGATCTTCCCGGACCGTGGCACGAACCCATGTCCCCTGCATCGGCAGGCGGACTCTCAACCACTGCACCACCAGGGAAGCCCCTGTTTCTGTTTTTTTTTTTAAAAACATCTTTATTGGAGTATAATTGCTTTACAGTGTTGTGTTAGTTTCTGCTATATAACAAAGTGAATCAGCTATATGTATACATATATCCCCATATCCTCTCACTTTTGCGTCTCCTTCCTATCCTCCCTATCCCACCCCTCTAGGTGGTCACAAAGCACCGAGCTGTTCTCCCTGTGCTATGTGGCTGCTTCCCACTAACTATCTGTTTTACATTTGGTAGTGTATATATGTCATAGCTACTCTGTCACTTCGTCCCAGCTTACCCTTCCCCCTCCCCGTGTCCTCAAGTACCTTCTCTCCATCTGCATCTTTATTCCTGTCCTGCTCCTTGGTTCATCAGAACCATTTTTTTTTTTTTTTAGATTCCATATATATGTATTACCATATGGTATTTGTTTTTGTCTTTCTAACTTACTTCACTCTGTATGACAGTCTCTAGGTCTATCCATCTCACTACAAATAGCTCAATTTTGTTTCTTTTTATGGCTGAATAATATTCCATTTTATAGATATGCCACATCTTCTTTATCCATTCATCTGTCGATGGACACTTAGGTTGCTTCCATGTTGTGGCTATTGTAAATAGAGCTGCAATGAACACTGTGGTACATGACTCTTTGAATTATGGTTTTCTCAGGGTATATGCCCAGTAGTGGGATTGCTGGGTTGTATGGTAGTTCTAATTTTAGTTTTTTAAGGAACCTCTATACTCTTCTCCATAGTGGCTGTATCAATTTACATTCCCTCCAACAGTGTAGGAGGGTTCCTTTTTCTCCACACCCTCTTCAGCATTTATTGTTTGTAGATTTTTTGATGATGGCCATTCTGACCGGTGTGAGGTGATACCTCATTGTAGGTTTGATTTGCATTTCTTTAATGATTAGTTATGTTGAGCATCCTTTCATGTGTTTGTTGGCAGTCTATATATCTTCTTTGGAGAAATGTCTGTTTAGGCCTTCTGCCCAGTTTTGGATTGGGTTGTTTGTTTTTTTGATATTGAGCTTCATGATCTGCTTGTATTAATCTTTTGTCAGTTGCTTCATTTGCAAATATTTTCTCCCATTCTGAGGGTTGTCTTTTTGTCTTGTTTATGGTTTCCTTTGCTGTGCAAAAGCTTTTAAGTTTCATTAGGTCCCATTTGTATATTTTTGTTTTAATTCCATTTCTCTAGGAGGTGGGTCAAAAAGGATCTTGCTCTGATTTATGTCATAGAGTGTTCTGCCTATGTTTTCCTCTAAGAGTTTTATAGTGCCTGGCCTTACATTTAGGTCTTTAATCCATTTTGAGTTTATTTTTGTGTATGGTGTTAGGGAGTGTTCTAATTTCATTCTTTTACATGTAGCTGTCCAGTTTTCCCAGCACCACTTATTGAAGAGGCTGTCTTTTCTCCATTGTATATTTGTGCCTCCTTTATCAAAGATAAGGTGACCATATGTGCATGGGTTTATCTCAGGGCTTTCTATCTTGTTCCATTGATCTGTATTTCTGTTTTTGTGCCAGTATCATACTGTTTTGATTACTCTAGGTTTGTAATATAATCTGAAGTCAGGGAGCCTGATTCCTCCAGCTCTGTTTCTGTTTCTCAAGATTGGTTTGGCTATTTGCAGTCTTCTATGTTTCCATACAAATTTAAACTTTTTTTTTGTTTTAGTTCTGTGAAAAATTAATACTACTATTAATGAAGCTACTGTGAATATCCATGTACAAGTGCCTGTGTGGACATGTTTTTATTCCTTTTGGTTAAATACCTAGGAGATGGGTTGCTGGGTCATTGAAAGTACATTTTCAACTTTGTTAAGCAACTGCCAAATGTTTTCCAAAAGCAATTGTGCCACTTTACATTCTCATCAGCAGTGCAGAAGAGTTTTACTTCCTCCACCCTCCTGCCAGCACTTGTATGGTCAATCTCTGTCATCATCCCTTTTAATGTATGTGTAGTGATATCTTATTGTGGTTTTAATTGCATTTCCTTGATGAATGATGATGTTGAGCATCTTTTCATGTGCTTCTTGTTCTTTTGTATCTTCTCTAAAGTGTCTGTTGAAATATTTTGCTGTCCTTCCCCCTTTTTTGAAAAGACAAACTTTTTTTAAAGACTGGAAAGATGAGGTTAATGATATTGAGCACCTTTTTATGTGCATATTCGCTATTCATATGTCTTTCTTGTGAAGTGTTCAAATATATTTAAATATATAGAAATTTAAAAAATTTTACCTTTAATTTGGGGGGAAAAGATTGCTGACTTCTGCCTTAGGATATTATTAGTCAATCAGATTACAGTAAAGCAAATTTATGAACATGAAATAAGTATTTTCACAGAGAATCCAAATTGTCTTTTTCACTTAGAGCCAACTATTAGAATTACCAGTAAAATCACCAGTGGTGATTCTTATTTGGTTTGGGTGAATAGAAAAATGGCATTTTCCAACATTGGATATTTTCATATTTAAAATTATTAAAATTACCACTGGGATATTTTCCCAAATAATTTAGCAAATTACTAATAGTAGTTTTCTCAGACGAAAAGTATACCTTATATATCCTTAAGATTTTAGAAGTATTTTCATTTGATCATTTTAAGTTGTACAGTTGTAAAACCTATAAAAGAGTAGTCCTGAATGTAAAAAATAATTTTTTTCACTAATCAATAGATAGTTTTTGACTGGGTAAAGATGTTTACCATTCTTTACAAAATTAATTGGTTGACATTTCTCTTTATGTAAATAGTATAGTACTTGCTTAGTATAGAAAAGAGAAATAAAGACAAGTTGAAAGAAAAAAACACAGCCAGTCTCTCTTAAAATTTAAAGTAGAAGATTTTAAGAGACTAATAAGTAACATTCCATTAAGTGGCTTTATCATTGTTTACTTAACCATTCTGCTATTGCTGGGAATTTTTATGTTTTTAATTTAAAAAATTTTTAAATTTTTGGCTGTGTCGGGTCTTCGTTGTGGCTCGTGGGATCTTTGTTGCGGCATGTGGGATCTTTCGTTGGTGGCGCACAGGCTTCTCTCTAGTTGTGGCACGTGTGCATTGTAGCATGCGGTTTTATTTTTCCCCTCTCTCTAGTTGAGGTGCGTGGGCTCAGTAGTTGCAGCGCGAGGGCTTAGTTGCCATGCAGAATGTGGGATCTTAGTTCCCCGACCAGGGATTGAACCTGTGTCTCGTGCATTGGAAGGCGGATTGTTTACTGCTGGACCACCAGGAAAGTCCCTATTGCTGGGAATTTAAATTTGCTTTCATTTTGTTGCTTTTATAAATAATACTGTGATGAATATCTTCATGCATAGCTTTTTCCCCGTTTCATATTTTTTTGGTACAGGACCAGGCGGGATTATTTTGTTAAGAGTATAACAAACACGCAAGATGTTGTTAATGTTTTCCCACATTTGCCTTCTCTCAGTCTCTTTTCATACATGTATGTAAGTGCATATCACATATGCATATTCATGTACACATTTTTTTTCTGCAGAACCATTTGAAGGTAAGTCACAGATGTCAGGCACTTCACCTCTGAATACTTTAGCCTGCACTTCTTAAGAACAAGAAAATTCTTTTACATGGTAACCACAATATATTATGAAGAAAATTTATAATAATTTCATATTATCATGTAATATAAAGTCTAGAATCAGAATTCTCTAAATGTCCCCCAAAATGTCTTTTGTTAAAATAATCTAGGATCAAATTGAGGTTCATGCATTTTATTTTTTGGTTATTATGTCTCATTAGTCTCTTAATCTTAGAATAGCCCCTGCCTCCCCCCGACCCCCCTAAACCATGACATTGATTTTTTGAAGAGTTCAGGCCAGTTGTCTTGTAGAATGTCCTACATTCTAGATTTTTATAATTGTGTTTGTCCTCATAATTAGGTTCATGTTACATTTTTGGCAAAAGTACTTCATAGCTGATGTCATTTGCTTATTGCATTATATCGGGATATGTAGTGTCTGCTTGTCCCACTGTTGGTGACCTTACATTTGATCACTTGGTTAAGGTGGTAGCTACCAGATTTTCAGTTATAAAGGTGCCTTTTTCCTTCGTAATTAATAATCATTTGTGAACCTAATTATCTGTTTGCATTGTGCTGACACCAAGGTGGCTGAGCAGTGATGGGAAAAAAAATCACAAAACACAGTATGTTTATGCCATTATAAATTTGTGGTTATTAACCCTACTGGATTCCTCAACTTCAAGATAATCCTACTGTGTTTCTCTAGTCAGCTTGTGTTCCCCCTCTCCACAGTGATGATTTGAAACCTGTTCTCTCCTCAAGCCTGTGTTCTTTTACCTTTTGTATCACTTTGAAAAAATGATCTTGGTTTCTGGAAGAAGGAAAAGGGGTTCTTCTCCCACCATAAACCAGCACAGTGGAGCAGTTAAGAGTCCTGGCAACAGAGTTGAGAGTGTGTGGCTTTGGATCCCGCTCTCACCACTCACTCATTTAACTATGGACTTAGTTATTAATCATTCTATTCTTGGTCTTCTCAGTTGCAGAAGAATAATTACCATTATACTTCACAGAGTAGTTGTGAGGATTAAATGAAGTGTTAATCATTGTAGAGGTCTTAACATGCTTCCTGGTGTATGGTGCATGTTCAGTAAATATTAGCTCTTTTTATGCTATTTCTTAAGAAACTTAATTATAAAGTTAATTATACTGTCTCCTGTATCTTCAACCTCTCCTAGTCTGTTGACCTCTTCCCCTAAGCACTGAAACTTACACAGCTATTTTCTATCTTAAGCTAACTAACCAACCAATAACTAACTAAGAAGACCTTTCTTGCATCTCACATTTATCTTCAGCTCTTGTCCTATATCCCCCTTTTGTAGCTGTTTGTCAACTGCCTACATTTGCTGTGTCTGTGTCCCTTTTCTTCTTTCCCATTTCTGCTCCCACCATTCCACTAAACTATCCCTAAGCACCATTTCCTCTCTAAATTCATTATTACCCTTTTCTCTTGGTGTTTTCTTTATTATTCATAAAAGATCAAAGTCATCTTTTAAAAATACAGCTCTGGTCTCATGATTCTTTTGTTAAAACTAGGGGATTGATATTGTTGTTGACATTAAAGTTTCAAATCCTCAGTATAGTCCACAGGGTCCTGCCTAACTGCCCATCTTTATCTTATACAAATTTCCTCTTCACTTTAAGCACTTGAGCCAGGTAAGTCCTTTAATTTCCTTGAACAAGCTTTACTTTTGTCTGAGCATTTACATTTTGTCCTCCTTTTTGAACCACTCTCCATTTTCCACTTGTTTCCTTTGGATAGTATCAGCGTAAATGTCATATTCTCAGTAAAACCTTCCCTGATCTGGTTCAGAAGAAATGCAGCACCTGTATTTTCTGTTCGTATTGCTCATCACAGTTGTAATTAAATAACTAATCGGGTAATTCTTCTTTGGAATGTAAGCTCCATGAAGGCAGGAACTGTAACTCTTTCGTTTGTTGCTGAATCTCCAGATTCTACTAGTACAGTTGTTTTGCTAGAAGGTATTTGGTAAGTATTTGTTGAATGAAGAATGAATTATTATTCATTCATAGAAATTTCACTCATCTCTTTATTCTTTAATGATAATTCTAAAATCTATAAACTTAAAGTATTTGGAGTTTCAGTGTGTTCTATAGAGGTTCCTCTGAAGACTTCTATCCCGCTTCTTCCAGATGATCTGAAGATACAGCCCCAAGTGGCTGCGGCAAACAAGTGATTTCTTTGAGCTCTGTTTTATATTAAAAATACACGAACACTTTGCTTTCTCTTTCTTAATATTATTAACATTTGTTAAACAAACAGTGCCTAAAACTGGTACTAGGGAATAGAATAAACACTCTTCTGATCACACATTTCCAATTCTTCCAGCCATTCCTCATTTGACATTGTCTCACATCTACTTGGTAGCCTGTTCACAGTCCTGAAGAAACTATATTTCATGGTTCTAGAACTGAACACAGTTCTTCAGGTATTATCAGCACATAGATATGTTGAATGAGTAATGGGCAAAATGTAATGAGGCAGAGCTGGAAGTGTTTGGATTTATCAGTTTTACTTTTGAAATTTTTGTAGGTACAGTAAGTGTTTTAAATTGACATATTTTTAGAAATAAGGTAAAATTAAATTTATCTTAAGACTGTGTAGGGTTAAGATTGTAGATGTTGTACTGTTATCCTTAGTTTTAATTATGTTTTCCAAATCAAATACTAAAACAAAAATACATTTTTAGTGCAGAAAGCGGTTGCCTCTGTGACATGATGTGCAGATGTGTGTTGTTGTTCCACTTGTAGTGTGACCAAGCACAGATTGGTTACCAGCAATCCAACAGCTGTACGTGTGTGTGACCACAGATGTAGTATACTAGATAGAATTCTGAAGAAAGTCCCAATTTAAGTGAAATGTGCTTTAGTTTTTCATGTATATTTGAGAATGATTGGCATATTTTTTACTTTTGATATTTACTACTCTGGTTAATTTCTTGAAGGACTGAATTTAGAATTCCTGGAAGTTTTCATTTGTTATAATTTGTGATGAATTCATGTATTATATAATGTTTAGTACTGTATGTATTAATTATTTATGTGTGTAACAGGCAACTCAAAGTTATGTTGACGAATGTCCTATGGACGGATTTAGGACGAAAATTCAGAAAGACCCTACCTAAAAATGATGCTAATTTATGTGATGCCAACAAGGTGCAATCAGACTCATTGCCTTCGACATCTGTTGACAGCCTAGAGACATGTCAAAAATTAGAACCTCTTCACCAAAGCCTTAATTTATCTGAAAGGTATGTTGTTCAGTATTGCTTTTGTTCAACTTACCGCAGTTGAAATAATTTAAGTCCAATAGTCTTCAAAATAAGATTGTTGGAAATGATCTTTAAGAAAATCTGCATATACAGGTGTGACTCCCTCAAATCTTAAAGTTGACAATCTTAATTTACAAAGTTAATGATTCTACATTTCATTAGATTGACATAGAATTATTTTTAAAAACAAGTATTCTTAGTGCATTTAGCTTAATAATTTGATTCACATGTACATATTTTTAGAGATTCACATATGATATAAAATGAAGAACTAGATATATATAGATGGGTAAGGACCTAGATTAAATATTTTTTGAAAGGTGTGTTAAAGATGCAGAAATAAAACAGGTATGTATATCTATCTGTAGATCTTTTAAATTTTCTGCATCTTTAACATACCTTTTAAATATTATTTAACCTGGGTCGTTACTACTTTGACGTTGTGAGCTTCCTTGTATTTTACATGCGTTTTTTTTAAAAAGGAGATGATTTTGAAATATTACTCCCAGATTTTTGATAATAAATATGCGGTTTAATTTTGAAAACTAACAAGTTTTGTTCTATATTTTTTAAAAGAATTATATATGAAGTTTGGGGCTAAAAATTAGGAATTAGCTCTGGGAATTTGTCATCTGTAACATATTAATATTTTCAATGTATTTCCACTTATAGTTTTAACCCTTAAATGAGTATTTTTTAGGGGAGGTATTTTGCTTTCAATTAGCATATCCTGTCATTAGCTAGATGGTGCTTTGGTTATTTGGTCTGTAATCTGATAACGATTTGTAAGTGCTTTAAGCCAAGATCCAGTGAAAACCTGTTAACTTTCAGCACAATTATTTTAAATATTAAAGAACTCTGTCAAAACATCTGAACATAGTATTATGCATTAATTGTATTTTTAAAAAGGACACTTTTTTTTAATACATCTTTATTGGAGTGTAATTGCTTCACAATGCTATGTTAGTTTCTGTTGTACAACAAAGTGAATCAGCCATATGCATGCATAGATCCCCATATGCCCTCCCTCTTGCGTCTCCCTCCTACCCTCCTTATCCCACCCCTCTAGGTGGTCACAAAGCACCGAGCTGATCTCCCTGTGCTGTGCGGCTGCTTTGCACTAGATATCTATTTTACATTTGGTAGTGTGTATATGTTGATGCTTCTCTCACTTCGTCCCAGCTTACCCTTCCCTTTCCCCGTGTCCTCAAGACCATTCTCTATGTCTACTTCTTTATTCCTGTCCTGACACTAGGTTCATCAGTACCATTTATTTTTGGACTCCATATATATGCATTAGCATATGGTATTTGTTTTTCTCTTTCTGACTTACTTCACTCTGTATGACAGACTCTAGGTCCATCCACCTCACTACAAATAACTCAACTTCATTTCTTTTTATGGCTGAGTGATATTCCATTGTATATATGTGCCAAATCTTCTTTATCCATTCATCTATCGATGGACATTTAGGTTGCTTCCATGTCCTGGCTATTGTAAATAGTGCTGCAGTGAACATTGGGGTGCATGTGTCTTTTTGAATTATGGTTTTCTCAGGGTAAATGCTCAGTAGTGGGATTGCTGCGTCATATGGTAGTTCTATTTTTAGCTTTTTAAGGAACTTCCATACTGTTCTCCATAGTGGTTGTATCAATTTACATTGCCACCAACAGTGCAGAGGAGGGTTCCCTTTTCACCAAGGACACTTCTTTTAAAAAAGGCAAAAACATAAAAAGCTATGTAACAGGAATTTCCGTACTAGATCATATCTGATGTAAATTTAACTTTCTAAAGCACCCAAAATCTTAGAGTCAAACAACTTAGCTTCAGTAATTTATGAAGCAGTTTGCTCTCATTGTCCTGGAGTCCAGTGTTTTTCCTCCTTAGTACAGGTGAGCTATTCCCTTACTGTGCTGCTAGATCTAAATAAAGGGGGCTAAAGGAATGACCCTTCCAATCCCTTTGATTCTCTTGAAAAGAAGCTTTAGCTCTCTTCCAAATGACATCTGTCCCCTCATCCCATATCTGTCCTTTTTTCAATTAGATCAGCATGATTGGAAAAGTGTAATGTTTCATTCTCTTGGAATAGTTTTTTCACCACAAGTTGTTAGCAGCTAGATTATGTGTCCATGAAATTTAAATATAATGTGAAGAGTCCCAGTAAGATTCTAATTTGGTTTTCACTGTGTGTGTGTTGTTCTGTTCACTTACTGGGATGAACTACTAGTTAGTCCAGACTTTTTCCCTCAGCTCTAGGTGTCCTAAATTTAACTTGTTCCAAAGTGGATCATCGTCTTTGTTCTCAGACTTGTTCCTATCTCTGTATCTCCTCCCTGTCTGAATATATGACTCCTCTTTACACTTAGTTCTTCAAATTAGAACTTGGAAATTGTCCTGGCTCCTCTTTTTTCCTTATCCTTTTTATCCAATCATTTATCATGTCTAGTTATTTGTACCTCCTAAATCTGTCTTGAAATGATCTTTTCTTCATCTTTATTGCCACTGCCTCAGTTCAGGCCCTGATAACTTTGTGCCTTTATTATTAGGATCGTAATTTGATTGGACTTCCTGAGCATAGTCTTTTTCTTCTAGGTTATTTCTCTGTATTGTTGCTGAAGTATTCGTTCTGAAAGGTAGATGTTACTTGTCACTCTCCAGTTTAACATCTTTCTGTGGCTCCACATAAAGTTTAGGATAAAGTTCAAATTCCTTACCTTGGCATACAAGGTCCGTGATGATTTCACCTTTGACTACCTCTAGCTTTGTGTATGTCCACTCTTCCATATTTATGCTGTGCTTTAGATTTAGGAAACTACTGGTAGTTCACTGAATGTATAATGCTGTTTTATTCCTCTGAGCTCATGCTTTTTCTCTTATCTTGGGAACAATTCTCCTTTTCCCCTTTACTGATTTATATTGAGCTCATTATATTTAACATTGAGCTCATTTCTTCTTTGATTCCACCTGCCACATCTGCATTTGATCCCTTTCTTTGTCTTGCTAAGCAGCCTGTTCCTGTATCATAGCACTCATCACACTATACTGTGATTTTTAGTTTCTCTGCTTCCCTGACAATAAGCTTCATGAGGGCGGGGACCCTACATTTTATTATTTTTTTCCTTGCACAGTACTGGGCACATACTAAACGCTCAATACATGTTTGCTGACTATAAGAAAGAAATTGCTTCTCAGCAGAGTTACATCTTCAGTCTCCTTGATTGAAATGTCTTTTCCTCCATCAGAACCAATTATCTGCTCTGTAATTTTGGGGACAATCAGGAGAAGAGATATCACAAGCTTCAAATAAGAAAATTGGAGAACTGTTTAGGGTATAGCTTTAGTTAGATGTTTTCTTTGTGGAGCTTGCTATCTAGACTAGGAGACTGAGACTTTTACATGATGCTGTTTGTCTTATTTTCATTTTACTTAGGTAGGATTTCATTATTTCAGAAAGATGAAAGAGAGAAAAATTTATTTATTTATTTATTTTTTGCGGTACGCGGGCCTCTCACTGTTGTGGCCTCTCCCATTGCGGAGCACAGGCTCAGGACGCGCAGGCTCAGTGGCCATGGCTCATGGGCCCAGCCACTCCGCGGCATGTGGGAACTTCGCGGACCGGGGCACGAACCCATGTCCCCTGCATCGGCAGGTGGACTCTCAACCACTGTGCCACCAGGGAAGCTGTATTTTTAGTTTTTAACTTAAAGTTTAAATATTGAGTAAACCAAAATTACTCATTCATTCCCAGAAATGTCATTTTTTTACTTTTTAAAAATTTTATTTACTTATTTGTTTTTATTTTTTATTTAAACTTTTAAATTTTATATTGGAGTATAGTTGATTTATAGTGTTGTGTTAGTTTCAGCTGTACAGAAAAGGAGTGGCATTTTTTAGAAATTTTATGTGCGTTCTAGGATCTAAAGGTAGTGATCTAAGTAAGTTGCTTTTTAATGAAGATAGTTTAGCCTTTTAATTTCCGGATAAAGTTGAGAAGAAAAACAGAAAACACATGATACCAATCAATCTTGTTAAATAATGAAGAACAGGGTCAAGAGTTTTAGAAATATCAAATTAGCAGTATGTGGGATGCATACATTTCTTTTTAAACAAGTAAACCATATTTTAGTGTAGGTTTTATCTCCTTATGTGGTTCATATCTGTTTTCCTGGGAGAATATTTCCAGATCCTTATCAACTTTGGACATTAGGCAAGAAAGAGCCTAGTGGGAGACATGTGCAAAACTTTTGAGACGGTAAAGCATCTTTCTCCTGTTTTCATCTATTGGCACCAGAGATTATTAGAGAAATATTGACACAGTGTAACTATATTCTGTTAAAAAAAAGTTAGTTCCTGGTTCTTGGAATTCCCCTAAATGGCTTAATTATATTTATTCATGTTTTTCTTAAGTTTGCCTATGTTTGAAGTTTTAGAAAATTATATATTCCAGATATTGTGGTGGTAAGACTTTCTGGACACCCCGGTATTCTTGTAACCTTAAGAGTTCTTTAAGCCAGTAATGTTTTAGTTGAGTGATAATATATTCACTTAAAATATAGCTTAGTAAAAGAAAAGAGCAAACTTAGGAAATCTGTGAATCTCTTTAAGAAAGTAATTCAAAAATGAAAAATTTTTTTTCTTTGTAGCTTAAGAAACTGATTTGGAAAGTAATATTTTGAATTATATCATCTGGGATAAGAATACATTTATAGGAACCCTAAAAAAGACCCGGTGCAGCCTAAAGAAAGAAATGACCATTGTTAACCAAAAAAAAAGAAAAAAAATGTTTTGATCAAGAAAAAAATAAGTTACATAGCACAGTTTTAGAAAAACATTCATCTAAATTACAACAAAATAAAAACTAAATTAGCATTGTAATTTTTTTGCTTGTTATTTGTAGCTTTATTACCAGATGTAATTGTTATCTTTCAACAAGGGTTCCATTTCTTTAAAAATTTGCTCTTAGCATCAAGTATGTCTTATTAGCTCTTATCAGTTTTTCAAAGTTTTTCCCCATTTATTAAATTATTTCAATCTTATATTTACCTTGCTACCAATATGTGGGGGAGGAACTCACAATTTGTGATTGAAAAAATTAAGAACCAGAGAAAATAACCATGTAAAGACACAATCAATAAATGATATTACTTCTCAGGCCGATATACTTTCTGTTTCATCTCACTGCATTACAAAATTTGTTTCTCCTTTGGTTTAACATATTATATGTTGAAGTGTGATTTCATAATATTAGTAAGTAAAGTTAAACAAATTCTGTTTTACTTACTGATACTATGTGCATACTTGGGAAAAAATTGGATGGACTGTGTGAAATGACATTTTTCAGTCCTTCCTTATATATTGCGATAGTATGAGAGATGAAGTATACACCTTTATATATTTCTTGTGAAAATTCAGAATCTTTTGAAATGCTGGCTAGCCCTAGAATTTCCATGGCAGTGCTAATTTATAAGTTGTACACCAAAAGACAGTTTAGGTATTATGAACTTAGTTATTACTTTATAGATTTGTTTTCTGTAAGGCTTTCATTACAGAGCTCTCTGTTTCTTCAAGGTACACAAATTACATAAGTTGAGAATAGCTGATGAAAGATGTTTGGGCTATGGTTAGTGTTATGAAGAGCTAGGTGTACTGTAGGCATTGCTAACTATTTAACTGTATACTTTTCTAATAAAATATTTTCATTAAGATTGCAGAGCATGATGAATTATGACAGTCAAGCACTAATTGAAAAGATAATTTATAAGTTTGAGCAAGACTTCAATAATAGGAAAATTAAAGTGAGCTTCCATTTATTGTATATTTACTGTGTGCCAGGACTTGTGCTAAACTGCTTTACATCTATTATTTCATCTAATCTTTATAATTTTTTAAGGTAGATATTATAATTCTCCCCATCTTTGAGATGAGGAGATCAAAGATAAGAGGTATAAATTATGGTAAGTAACTTATCTAAGGTTATATAGTTACTAGGTGCTGAATTCAGAACCCAACCTTATGTTTGACTCCAGAGTCCTTGGTCTTAACCTCTGTGCCATACTGCTTTTCATTCTTTTGACCTTTAATTTTTTAATAAGTAGGTATTGGACTTTATTACATATTTTATGTGATGTCTATTAACCTTTAAATATTCTACTTACTTAAAAAATTTTTTTCTTGTGGCATTTGTTCACATAGTGGTAGAATGCTTTCTAATTGAAAGGTGTATCATGGTAGACATGCTGAGATAGTTCCCTGAACCTTCTGATAGCTTCAGAGGCCCTCTAGGGCTCTTGTGCTTTAGAAATGCGGGTTCTACTGCAGTTTGGTATATAATCTTTTCAAGTGGTTTTTGGGTGAATTTTGACATTTTTCTCTTCTAGGAAAGACTTTCAGCTATTTGTTTAGCTTAAAAATTCTCATTTATCCTCTAAGATTCTTTTTTCATAGCTCTGCTTTTTCTTCCTTCAAAATCTAGCAGCAAAACAAACCATAAAAGAATAGAATGATCATTTATTATTCAGAAGCTAATTCTAATCTTTATAATTTTTCCCTTTCATTGCTGATATTTGTATTTTTTGTTGTTGTTGATTATTCTCTTCAGTACTTTTTATAGGACTAATCTTCTATGGACTCTCTCTCTCATATTTGGAGAGACAGCTTTTTTTTTTTTTAGGGACTCAACATTTAAAAACACATTTAAACATACTGTAGTCAGGCATTTAAACAGAGGTACTAAATTATAGCTGATATTTCTTTGGTATTTCTTCCTCTGTGCCCCAAATTTTCTCTTTATAAACACTACGGTTCTTGGATTATTTTCATTATGAGCCACATTTTAGAATTCAGTAATGATAGGGGACCATAAAAAGAGTGTATCATCTGCTCTTAAAATGAGCTATCAACTAGTATATCAGATTCTCTCATCTCTTAAAAGTAAGTAAAATTTTAATTGTGCCAAACTATTTGGAAAAAAATAGTTCTTACCCAATAAAATTCTCTCTTCTAATATTCCTGCATTTTTCCTAAAGCATTGAGAACTGTAGTTGAGTTTTCTTTAGTGATTTATTTCACAGCAATTCCTAGTGTGAGGTCAGACAGAAGAAATCTTGAGACTCCTTACTGGTCCTGTATTGTCTTCATTCCTACTTCAATTCGAGGATTTTAAGAAGGGTTCTGTCAGACATCAAATATACAAAGCAGACAATAATAAATAGGATTCTTAGAGATTTAAATCATGAGGGGAGATAGAAAAATATCTCTGTCCTCCTCTCCCCACAGTTAGTGGTTGTACTAAATGGCTAACTTTCTTTGCTTTCTTCCTTCACTCGAACTCTGAGTTCAGAGAGTTGTATTTACTGCTAGCCTTGTTTTTAGATCATATACTGGTTAATCAACCCAGTACACTTTTTTGTGGAGGTTGTTCTGGAAATGGATATTTTTAAAGTTTCCTGAAGTATCTACAGAAAAGCTCAGTTATCTTGATGCTGTGGCAGGTTAGTATTGAGGATGCAGTGTAATGGGATAAAATTAAAAGAACCAAAAGATAATTGGCCAAGGTCCTTCTTCCAGGAAGAGTTGCTTATACTTGGGCAACCATTTAACTTTTCTGAACTTTGAGTTCTTCATGTTTAAAATAAAGAGAAGGCTAAGTTATTTTAAAGTTCTCCTATGAGCTGAAATTTTACATTATCTGGAACATAGTGAAAAGAACACAGTGCCTCTATGTAGTGAAAATAGAGTACCTCTGAGAACTACAGCAGATGTAACAAAGTACAGGGAAGCTCACATTTTTTTACTTAAACAAAAGTACTCTGGCCCTTTCTAGGTGTTATGTATTGTCTCTCACAAAAGGTCAATAAAGTGCTTCAAGTGACATATGGGTAACAGTCAAGGGGGACATCTAATAAAGAGGAGATAGGAAACTTAAAAAATACACTAATGTGAAGTAAAAAAATCACAATAATTTGGCCTGGGCCAGTCAATTCAGGACAGATAGTTGCCTTGAGGGCATCATTGTAGTGTGGAAAAGAACATCAGTTGTTTATAGTAACAACTGGCTAACCAGGAGAAGATTAGGCTATCCTCTTCTGTTTAAGGATGATATGAAACCACCACTTTAAAAAAGTTTGGAGTGTTAAAAATTACACTTTACTAAACATTTATTTTGTTGACCCTTTTCCCTGGTGCTATTATATAAAGAGTATTTATTACCATCAGTGTATGTGCTGTTTCACTTAAGGACTCTATCATTACCATAGATACAATCTGAATGATGTCTTCCTTATTGGATTTAGCATTTGTCATTTACCAATTATGAGTATTGTTATTTACCAAGGACCTTTCTGTTGAAGGAGAATAAAGATTTATTGAATTGGTTTGTAGTATCTGTGTTTTTAATAACTACTGGAAAAGCAAAAGCATTTTTTGAGAAAAACTGGTTAAAATTTTAAACAACCCCAATAGCATCCACTAAGTACAGTTAAGCCATTATAGTGGCATGCCAATCTATGCCAATTTATAAGATACAAGTATTTCTAGAAACAAAAAAAAGAGTGTTCATCCAACATTTTGAGTTTTTATGGGCTGATTTCTAGGGTGATATAATTCTAATAGCTTACTTGTACTGAGTTGAAAATGCTTGAAAATTCAACTTCCTAGAATTTTTTTTACTGCAAATTTCAGTACAGTACAGTGTTTGTTATTTTATATGACAGGATACCCAGAGTTATATTGACGAATGTCCTGGGAACGGAGTTAGGAAGAAAATACATAAAGACCTCACCTGTAACTGAGGCCAGTTTGGGTGATACAGACAACTTGCAATCAGAGCAGCTTTCTTCATCATCTGATGGCAGCCTAGAATCTTGTCAAAATCTAAATCCTCACAAGAGCTCCTTTTTATCTGAAAGGTATGTTTAGTGATAACTTTACTCAAAATAAATATTTTACTTATTCTCATGAGCCTTCCTCTATTCTTCCCCCACAGATATGTTACTGCTAAATGAGAGGCAGCTGTGCTCTGATGGCTAGTATAACTTTTCTCCCCTGGTGGCTGGAACGGCTATTGGAACCAACAGTCCATAGCTAATAATCAGTTTCAGACAGTACCGGTCACTCTACTTGTGTTTTGGGAAAATGGAGGCAGACTCTTAATGAAAATTTAGTTACCTATTTCAGTTTATTTGTCTGGTATAATTGAAATTCATTCTCCTGACATCTGTCTATTCCTTCGCCTTCTTTGTCCTATTCATCCATCTGGCTTTCTCTCTATCCATCCATCCATCTGTCCGTCCGTCCATCCACATCCATCTTTTCTTTTTTTTTTTTTTCTTTTTCTTTTTGCGGTACGCGGGCCTCTCACTGTTGTGGCCTCTCCCGTTGCGGAGCACAGGCTCCAGACGTGCAGGTTCAGCGGCTGTGGCTCACGGGTCCAGCCGCTCCGCGGCATGTGGGATCTTCCCGGACCGGGGCACGAACCCGTGTCCACTGCATCGGCAGGCGGACTCTCAACCACTGTGCCACCAGGGAAGCCCCCCTCCATCTTTTCTTATTCACTATTTGTATACTCATATTCTAGAACTGTACCTGGCCATTAAATATCTGCTGAATGAATGACTGAATGCATTCTTCACAAAAAATGGCCTGAGATAGCTGAATTCCATTAACAAACATGGCTTACTGTACTGATAAGAGAAATGGAAATCAGCAGTTGCTTTTGTTTTAAGCTTTAGCAAAGGCTCATTTGGGGGCTGTAAATAAGAAAAAAATTTGCAGTAAAAAGCTAGGGGATGTCAGTTAGTAAATAGTACTAGATCTTTTAACTTTCATTTACCGTGAACTTCTCTATTTTATTTTCTGCTTTCCACCAGTACAATAAATAGTTTTGATCTGAGTGAAAAATTATTGATCCAGTTTTAATTGTCCCTCTACCCCCAACCAAAAGGTAACTTCTGGTTTGTATTTCTCTTGTAAGCCTAGTTACATTAAAGAGTATTTATGGTTGCCTTTTAAAATATCTATAACAAATTTCTTAATTTCTAACACATTCTGTTTTTATAAACTCTGTTTATTTCTTATGAACTTAAAAATTTTATGAATTTTTCTCCTTTTGGAAAATATTTTGTGTTTCACTTAGGTTCTACTTAGTAAATTCTCAGTGACAATTTTAACTTTATACTTTTTATGAATTTGCTGAAAAAAAAAGCTCCAGTGGCATTATCCAGTTACTAATAAATTTAATGTAGAATCAGAGATAGTAGAAATGCATTTATCATTTTGCACTATAAGTGTTTATATTTGCCTCCTGTACTAGACCATGAGATCCTTAAGGAGAGATCATATCTTATTTACATTTATATCCAGTGCTTAGCTCAATACATATTGAATTTTGTGCACTTGGGTTAATGTTCATGTCATTTAACCTTGATCTTTGGTTTCCTTAGTTGTAAAAAGAGAAATATATATATATATATATATATATTTTTTTTTTTTTTGCGGTACGCGGGCCTCTCACTGTTGTGGCCTCTCCTGTTGCGGAGCACAGGCTTCGGACGTGCAGGCTCAGTGGCCATGGCTCACGGGCCCAGCTGCTCCGCGGCATGTGGGATCTTCCCGGACTGGGGCACGAACCCGTGTCCCCTGCATGGGCAGGCAGACTCTCAACCACTGCGCCACCAGGGAAGCCCAAGAGAAATAATTTTGAATAATGTTTCTAACCTTACAAAATTGTGTATAATCATTTTAAAATCTCACTTGTGAGAATTCTTTATGAAAATAAAATACCATACAAAAAATTATTATTGAAGATACTTTCTGTAGAGAAAGTCACTTATGTACTGTTCCCATGGAATTCAAATGACGTGAGTGCACATTCATGCTGTTATGAAAAATAGCACTATTGTGAGGATTCTGTGAAACTATCAAATTGTAATCTATACTTTTCAGGCTTTATACCAACCTGGGGCTAAGGTTTACTAGTAACAACTCTAAAATTTCTGGCTCTTTCTAAAATCTATTCAGTGAGAACTCTCCTAAGGTCCTTTCCAAATAGTAAGGAAATTTCCAGGTGGTATTTGATATGGACTCTGGAAATTCATTCTTTTCGTGGTAATATTCTTTCTTTGATTCTTGCATTTAGAATAGGCATAGACTTTGGAGCCAGATGCCTGGATTCAGATTTTAGCTGTACTGCTAACATGCTGACTTACCTTGGGCAAGTTACCTATTCTATCTTTAAAACAGGGATAATTATACACACCTTATAGGATTATTGTGCAGATTTAAGGAGATAACCTATGTAAAATGCCTAGAACTTGATAGGTAACCAATAAATGGTAGTCACAATTGCCACAGCCATACTAGTATTACCATGTGGTTTAAGGAGTACTGTACTCCTTAAACCAAACTAGTTCTCTCTTCCCTTAAAATGAGTTCATTTTGAGGAGAATCCAGAGTGCCCCATAAATTTTAAGTATGGCCATATCATCACTTCAGTAGATATGCCCCATTAAAACTAAATACAGGATGAATACAGGATAGGCTCGAGGAGGGGACTCTTGTAACCAACCTCCTCCTAGTTTGCCTGTCTTAAAATCAGAAAGAGTAAATAGAAATTAGATCTTCTCAGAAGGAAACATGATGTTCTGACATTATTGTTACTGTTCTATTATTGTAGAGAATGTGGCCAACTTTGTTACAAAGACAGAATGTCAAGTAGCAACTAGAAGTTGGTGGGTTGAAGAATGGGGGCTATGGCTGAAAACTGAGGAGGTTTCCTCTGAAAACCCAATGCTTGTGCCCTTGATGATACATATGAAAAAATGTTATATGAAGGCTAAAAATCTTACTTTAGCCTTAGCTTGTCTTTATTGTTCAGAGCTGTTATTACCAACTTTAATGACAGCCTGAATGTAATTATATAGGAAAAAAAGTCTTGTGTTTTATGCCAAAAATAAAGGATTAATAGAAAACACCAAAAGTGAATAGGAAATTTAAATTGAAATGGTCATCTTGAAGTAGCATATTTGCTTTTTCTAGATGCCAATTTATTTTAACATATAGATACTTAATTATTAACCTTTATACTATTCCTATAACAAATTTTAAGTAATATTTATTAAGTCTTTAATATGATATTACACTGTGATAAATGCCATACCTGTATTAACTCATTTAGTACAGACTTGAATTGCAGCTCAGGCAATTTGCTTAACTTCTCTTTCTCTGTACCTCAGTTTAGCCCATCTGTAAGATAAGATAATAATACCTAGGTATGCTGGAGGAGTAAATGAGAAAATCACTTATTATCTTTCAATTTGATAACTTTTTACATCAATACATAGAGATCTATTTTATCTTCTTTTACATATATTTACTTCCTTATGGGTGGACATTTAGGGTATTTTTCATTTTTTATCTGTATAACAATGCCATAATAAATGGAGTTATCCTTTTTTATAAATTTATTTTTTTAATTTATTTATTTATTTTTGGCTGCATTGGGTCTTCGTTGCTGTGTGTGGGTTTTCTCTGGTTGTGTCGAGCAGGGGCTACTCTTTGTTGCGGTGCATGGACTTCTCATTGTAGTGGCTTCTCGTTGCAGAGCACGGGCTCTAGGTGCTTGGCCTTCAGTAGTTGCAGCACACGGGCTCAGTAGTTGTGGCTCATGGGCTCTAGAGCACAGGCTCTGTTGTTGTGGTGCATGGGCTTAGTTGCCTCGCGGCATGTGGGATCTTCCCAGACCAGGGCTCAAACCTGTGTCCCCTGCATTGGCAGGCGGATTCTTAACCACTGTGCCACCAGGGAAGTCCATTAAGTTTATTTATTTAGTTTTGGCTGTGTTGGGTCTTCGTTGCTGCATGCAGGCTTTCTCTAGTTGCAGCAAGCGGTGGCTACTGTTCGTTGTGGTGCATGGGCTTCTCATAGTGGTGGCTTCTCTTGTTGCAGAGCATGGGCTCTAGGCACACGGGCTTCAGTAGTTGTGGCATACAGGCTCAGTAGTTGTGGCTCGCTGGCTGTAGAGTGCAGGCTCAGTAGTTGTGGCTCATGGGCTTAGTTGCTCTGCGGCAAGTGGGATCCTCCCAGACCAGGGATCGAACCCGTGTCCCCTGCATTGGCAGGCGGATTCTTAACCACTGCGTCACCAGGGAAGTCCCAATAAATGGATTTATATATATATCTTTGTGTACTTAATCTTACAAATCTTGTAGTGCCATTCTCCTGTACTTTATCCAGAATTAAGTGATATCATTGAAATATTTTGATGACCTGTTGGCAAAAATAAACATAATTGTTTTCAATAAATTGTTTTCATTTCAGTCATTATTTTAGTGAAGATGGATTTTGTATTTCGCACATGAGTTTCTTCTTTAGTCTTTGCATGTATTGGGGTGTTTCATTTGTTTCTTACTAATTTATAAGAACTCTTATGAAAGGTACTAACTCTTTGTTATATGTGTTGCAAAAATTTTTTTAGGTTTCCTATTTGTAATTTTACTTTGTTTATACTAACTTCTGTAGTATTGATACTTAAAGTTTTATTTTGTAAAACCTGTCAGTGTTTGACCCCAGTGTTTTGGTTTATTCTTGGAAAGACCTCCTCAACCCCAAGTATAAAAATAGGTCAGTGAACTACAGTTTAATTTGTGATGTTTTGAGTGAGGTATTAGACCCAGAATAACAGTCTGGAGATAACTTTTCTAATTGTTTTGGTTCCTTTTTGCCTTTCTGGAGTCTGATATAAATGTCTATGGATACATGGGTTGCCTCCACTTTTTGGCTATTGTGAATAATAACACTGTTATGAACATCAGTGTACAAGTATCTGTGTTTCTGCTTTTAATTATTTTGGGTGTATATCTGAAAGTGGAATTGCTGGATCATTTAATTCTATTATTAATTTTTTGAGTAACCCTCACACTGTTCTCTGTAGTAACTGTGCCATTTTACATTGACACAGCAGTGCACAAGGGTCCTGGTTTTTTCACATCATTGGTAACACTTGTTATTTTTTGTGTTTGCATAATGGCCATCCTAATGGGTGTGAAGTGATATCTCATTGTGCTTTTGATATGGTTTTTCCTAGTAATTACTTATATTGAACATCTTTTTCATGAGTTTATTGGCCATTCATGTATCTTCTTTGGAGAACTGTCTGTTCAGCTCCTTTGCCCATTGATGAATCAGGTTGTTTTTTATTTCTTTACTTTTTAACATCATTATTGGAGTATAATTGCTTTACAATGTTGTGTTAGTTTCTGCTGTATAACAAAGTGAATCAGCTATATGCATACATATATCCCCATATCCCCTCCCTCTTGCATCTCCCTCCCACCCTCCCTGTCCCACCCCTCTAGGTGGTTGCAGAGCAACAAGCTGATCTCCCTGTGCTATGCTGCTGCTTCTCACTAGCTATCTGTTTTACATTTGGTAGTGTATATATGTCAATGTTACTCTCTCACTTCGTCCCAGCTTACCCTTCCCGCTCCCCTTGTTCTCAAGTCCATTCTCTACGTCTGTGTGTTTATTCATGTCCTGCCCCTAGGTTCATCAGAACTTTATTTTTTTTTTTAGATTCCATATATACGTGTTAGCACACGGTATTCGCTTTTCTCTTTCTGACTTACTTCACTCTGTATGACAGACTCTAGGTCCATCCGCCTCACTACAAATAATTCAATTTCGTTTCTTTTTATGGCTGAGTAATATTCCATTGTATATATGTGCCACATCTTCTTTATCAATTCATCTGTCAGTGGACACTTAGGTTGCTTCCATGTCGTGGCTATTGTAAATAGAGCTTCAGTGAACATTGTGGTACATGACTCTTTTTGAATTATGGTTTTCTCAGGGTATATGCCCAGTAGTGGGACTGCTGGGTCATATGGTAGTCCTACTTTTAGTTTTTTAAGGAACCTCCATACTGTTCTCCATAGTGCTGTATCAATTTACATTCCCATCTACAGTGCAAGAGGGTTCCCTTTTCTCCACACCCTCTCCAGCATTTATTGTTTCTGGATTTTTTGATGGTGGCCATTCTGACCAGTGTGAGGTGATACCTCATTGTAGTTTTGATTTTCATTTCTCTAATAATTAGTGATGTTGAGCATCTTTTCATGTGTGTCTTGGCAATTTGTATATCTTTGGAGTAATGTCTATTTAGGTCCTCTGCCCAGTTTTGGATTGGGTTGTTTGTTTTTTTGATATTGAGCTTCATGATCTGTTTGTATATTTTAGAGGTTAATCTTTTGTCAGTTGCTTCGTTTGCAAATATTTTCTCCCATTCTGAGGGTTGTCTTTTCGTCTTGTTTATGGTTTCCTTTGCTGTGCAAAAGCTTTTAAGTGTCATTGGGTCCCATTTGTATATTTTTGTTTTTATTTCCATTTCTGTGGGAGGTGGGTCAAAAAGGATCTTGCTGTGATTTACGTCATAGAGTGTTCTGCCTATGTTTTCCTCTAAGAGTTTGATAGTATCCGGCATTACATTTAGGTCTTTAATCCATTTTGAGTTTATTTTTGTGTATGGTGTTAGGGAGTTTTCTAATTTCATTCTTTTACATGTAGCCATCCAGTTTTCCCAGCACCACTTATTTAAGAGGCTGTCTTTTCTCCATTGTATATTCGTGCTTCCTTTATCAAAGATAAGGTGACCATATGTGCATGAGTTTATCTCTGGGCTTTCTATCCTGTCCCACTGATGTATATTTCTGTTTCTGTGCCAGTACCATCCTGTCTTGATTACTGTAGCTTTGTAGTGTAGTCTAAAGTCAGGGGGCCTGATTCTCCAGCTCCGTTTTTCTTTCTCAAGATTGCTTTGGCTATTCGGGGTCTTTTGTGTTTCCATACAAATTGTGCAATTTTCTGTTCTAGTTCTGTGAAAAATGCCATTGGTAATTTGATAGGGATTGCATTGAATCTGTAGATTGCTTTGGGTAGTATAGTCATTTTCACAATGTTGATTCTTTCACTCCAAGAGCATGGTATATATCTCTCCATCCGTTTGTATCGTCTCTAATTTCTTTCATCAGTGTCATAGTTTTCTGCATGTAGGCTTTTCTCTCCTTAGGTAGGTTTATTCCTAGATATTTTACCCTTTGTTGCAATGGTAAATGGGAGTGTTCCTTTAATTTCTCTTTCAGATTCTTCGTCATTAGTGTATAGGAATATAAGAGATTACTGTGTATTAATTTTGTATCCTGCTACTCTACCAAATTCATTGATTAGCTCTAGTAGTTTTCGGTAACATCTTTAGGATTCTCTATGTATAGTATCATGTCATCTGCAAACAGTGACAGTTTTACTTCTTCTTTTCCAATTTGGATTCCTTTTCTTTCTTTTTCTTCTCTGATTGCTGTGGCTATAACTACCAAAACTGTGTTGAATAATAGTGGTGAGAGTGGGCAATCTTGTCTTGTTCCTGATCTTAGAGGAAGTGTTTTCAGTTTTTCACAATTGAGAATGATGTTGGCTGTGGGTTTGTCATGTATGGCCTTTATTATGTTAAGGTAGGTTCCCTCTGTGTTTACTGTCTGGAGAGTTTTTATCATAAATTGGTGTTGAATTTTGTGGAAAGCTTTTTCTGCATGTATTGAGATAATCATATGGTTTTTATCCTCCAGTTTGTTAATATGGTGTATCACAAGGACTGATTTGCGTATATTTAAGAATCCTTGCATAAACTGCACTTGATCATGGTATATGATCCTTTTAATGTGCTTTTGGATTCTGTTTGCTAGGATATTGTTGAGGATTTTTGCATCTATGTTCATCAGTGATATTGGCCTGTAGTTTTCTTTTTTTGTGACGCCTTTGTCTGGCTTTGGTATCAGGGTGATGCTGTCCTCATAGAATGAGTTCGGGAGTGTTCCTCCTTCTGCTATGTTTTGGAAGAGTTTTAGAAGGATAGGTGTTAACTCTTCTCTAAATGTTTGATAGAATTCACCTGTTAAGCCATCTGGTCCTGGGCTTTTGGAAGATTTTTAATCTCACTTTCAAATTCAGTGCTTGTGATTGGTCTGTTTATATTTTCTATTTCTTCCTGGTTCAGTCTTGGGAGGTAGTGCTTTTCTAAGAATTTGTGCATTTCTTCTAGGTTGTCCATTTTATTGGCATATAGTTGCTTGTAGTAATCTCTCTTGATCCTTTGTATTTCTGCAGCGTCAGTTGTTACTTCACTTTTTCATTTCTAATTCTTTTGAGTCTTCTCCCTTTTTTTCTTGATGAGTCTGGCTAATGGTTTATCAATTTTGTTTATCTTTTGAAAGAACCAGCTTTTAGTTTTATTGATGTTTGCTATCATTTCCTTCATTTCTTTTTCATTTATTTCTGAACTGATCTTTATGATTTCTTTCCTTCTGCTAACTTTGGGGGTTTTTTGTTCTTCTTTCTCTAATTGCTTTAGGCGTAAGGTTAGATTGTTTATTTGAGATGTTTCTTGTTTCTTGAGGTAGGATTATATTGCTATAAACTTCCCTCTTAGAACTGCTTTTGCTGCCTCACATAGGTTTTGGGTGGTCATGTTTTCATTGTCATTTATTTCTAGGTATTTTTTGATTTCCTCTTTGATTTCTTCAGTGATCTCTTGGTTATTTAGTAGCATATTGTCTAGCCTCCATGTGTTTGTATTTTTTACAGCTTCTGTGCTGTAATCGATACCTAGTCTCATAGTGTTGTGGTCTGAAAAGATACTTGATATGATTTCAATCTTCTTAAATTTACCAAGGCTTGATTTGTGACTCACGATATGGTCTATCCTGGAGAGTATTCCATGAGCACTTGAGAAGAAAGTGTACTCTGTTGTTTTGGGATGGAATGTCCTGTAAGTATCAATTAAGTCCATCTTGTTTAATGTATCATTTAAACCTTGTGTTTCCTTATTTATTTTCATTTTGGGTGATATGTCCATTGGTGAAAGTTGTTTTAAAGTCCCCTACTATTATTGTGTTACTGTCAATTTCCCCTTTTATGGCTGTTAGCATTTGCCTTATGTATTGAGGTGTTCCTGTGTTGGGTGCATATATATTTACAATTGTTATATCTTCTTCCTAGTTCGATCGCTTGATCATTTTATAGTGTCCTTCTTTGTCTCTTGTAATAGTCTTTATTTTACATTCTGTTTTGTCTGATATGAGAATTGCTGCTTCAGCTTTCTGTTGATTTCCATTTGCATGGAATATCTTTTTCCATCCCCTCACGTTCATTCTGTACATGTCCCTAGGTCTGAAGTGGGTCTGTTGTGGACAGCGTGTATACAGGTCTTGTTTTTGTATCTATTCAGTCAGCCTGGGTCTTTTGGTTGGAGCATTTAATCTATTTACATTTAAGGTAGTTATCGATATGTATTTTCCTATTGCCATTTTCCTAATTGTTTTTGGTTTGTTTTTGTAGGTCTTTTCATTCTTTTGTGTTTCCTGCCCAGAGAATTTGCTTTAGCATTTTTGTAAAGCTGGTTTGGTGGTGCCGAATTCTCTTAGATTTTGCTTGTCTGTAAAAGTTTTAATTTCTCTGTCGAATCTGAATGAGATCCTTGCTGGATAGAGTAGTCTTGGTTGCAGGTTTTTCCCGTTTATCACTTAAATATGTCCTGCCCACTCCCTTCTGGTTTGCAGAGTTTCTGCTGAAAGATCGGCTGTTAACCTTATGGTCATTCCCTTATATGTTACTTGTTGCTTTTCCCTTGCTGCTTTTAATATTTTTTGTTTGTATTTATTTTTTAATTTTTTTTTTTGTTTTGCGTAACACGGGCCTCTCACTGTTGTGGACTCTCCTGTTGCGGAGCACACGCTCTGGACACGCAGGCTCAGCGGCCATGGCTCACAGGCCCAGCCGCTTCGCGGCATGTGAGATTTTCTGGACTGGGGCACGAACCCCCGTCCCCTGCATCGGTAGGCAGACTCTCAACCATTGCGCCATCAGGGAAGCCCTGTATTTAATTTTTGATAGTTTGATTAATATGTGTCTTGGTTTATTTCTGCTTGGATTTATCCTGCATGGGACTGTCTGTGCTTCCTGGAGTTGAATGAGTATTTCCTTTCCCATGTTAGGGAAGTTTCCAACTATAATCTTTTCAAATATTTCCTCATATCCTTTCTTTTTCTCTTCCTCTTCTGGGACCTGTATAATTCGAATGTTGATGCATTTAATGATGCCCCAGCGGTCTCTGAGACTGTCCTCAATTGTGTTCTTTCTTTTTTCTGCTCCCTGGCAGTTATTTCCACTATTTTATCTTCCAGCTTGCTTATCTGTTTTTTCTGCCTCAGTTATTCTGCCATTGCTTCCTTCTAGAGTATTTTTAATTTCAGTAATTATGTTGTTCCTCACTGTTTATTTGCTCTTTAGTTCTCTAGATCCTTGTTAAATGTCTCTTGTATTTTCTCCATCTGTTTCCGAGAATTTGGATCATCTTTTCTATCGTTACTCTGAATTCTTTTTCAGGTAAGTTATGTATCTCGTCTTCATTTATTTGGTCTTGTACGTTTTTACCTAGCTTCTTCATCTGTAACATGTGTTTTTGTTGTTTCTTTTTTTTTTCCTGGGTGGTGCTGTATTCCTGTCTTACTGGTTGTTTTGCCTGAGACTTACAACACTGAAGTTTACAGCCAGTTGGATAGAGCTGGGTCATGGTGCTGAGATGAGGACCTCTGGGAGGCTTCACTCCGATTAATAGTCACTGGAGTCTGAGGTTCTCTCTTAGTCCAGCAGTTTGGACTCGGAGCTCCCACCACAGTAGCTTGGGCCCAACATCCGGAATGGGAACCAAGATCCCGCAAGCTTTGTGGCACAGTAAAAAAAAAAAAAAAAAAAAAAAAGCAAGCAATAAAGAAAAAGAGGAGCAGTACAGTATCAAAGAATAAAAAACAAAATAAAATTAGAAAGATAAAAAATATATTAGGAAAAATAAAAGTATAATTGAAACAACCACTTGCTGGGGCTTGCTTCTGTCCTTTTTGGTGTCCATGGTTCCCCACCAGTGCCTGGTAAGTGTCCTAGTTGTGCGGAGATGTGAATTCACCATCATCCTAGTATGCCATCTTCTGTTTTTTATTTTTGAGTTTTAGGAGTTCTCTCTCTATTCTGAATATTAATATATTATCAGAAATATGATTTGCAAATATTTTCTCCCATTTTGTGGGTTGACTTTTATATTCTACTGATACTGCCACTTGATGTACAGAAGTTTCAGTTTTGATAAAGTCCAATATATCTATGTTTCCATTTTTTGCCCATGCTTTGGTGTCATATACAAGAAATTTTTGCCAAATCCAGTGTCATGAACATTTTCCCCTATGCCTAGAGTTTTATAGTTTCAGCTTATGCATTTAGGCCTTTGATGCATTTTGAGTTAGCTTTTGTGTAGGGTGTTAGGTGAGGGTCCATCTTCATTCTTTTTGCATGTGGATATTGTTTCTCCACATGCTTTGTTGAAAAGGCTGTCCTTTCCCCACTGAATGGTCTTGGCAGCCATGTGAAAATCATCTGCCATATATGCAAGGGTTTATTTCTGGGTGTTGTTCTATTACATTGATCTCTATATCTGTCTTTATGCCAGTTCCATGGTGTTTTGATTATTATAGCTTTGTAGTAATTTTTGAAATCAGGGAGTGTGAGACCTCCAAATTTGTTGAAGATTGTTTTTGGCTCTTCCGGTTTCCTTAAGGTCATGTATGCGTTTTAGGATAAGTTTTTATATTTCTGCAAGAAATGCTACTGCAGTTTTGATAAGATTGAATTCAGTGTGTAGATTGCTTTAGGTAGTATTGACATCTTAACAATATTAAGCCTTCCAATCCATGAACATGGGATGTGTTTCCATTTATTAATGTCTTCTTTAATTTCTTTCAGCCACATTTTATAGTTTTCATTGTACACGTCTTTTGTCTCCTTGGTTAAGTGCTAAGTTTCTTTTTCTCTTCTTGAAGCTATTGTAAATAGATTGTTCTCTTAGTTTCCTTTTTTTGTTGTTGTTTATTAATTCTAACAGTTTTGTTTTTGTGTATGTGTAATCTTTAGAGTTTCCTACATGTAAGATCATATCATCTGCAAACACAGATTATTTCTTTCCAGTTTCGATGCTTTTATATTTCTTTTTCTTGTATAAGTGCTCTGGCTAGAACTTCTAGTAGTGTGTTGATTAGAAGTGGTAAAAGTGGGCATCCTTGCGTTATTCCTGATCCTAGAAGAAAAGCTGTCAATCTTTCATCGTTGAGTTTGATGTTTCCTGGGCATTTTTAATATATGGTTTTTACTATGTTGAGGTGAGTAGTTTGTTTCTATTCCTAGATTGTCGAATTTTATTTTTTAGTTATTAGCAAAAGGTATTGAATTTTGTGGAGTGCTTTTTCTGCATTAATTGACATGACCATGTGGTTTTACACTTTTATTTTGTTAATGTGGTGTGTTATATTGATAGATTTTTGTATGTTGAACCATCCTTGCATCCTGGGAGTAAATCCATGTAGTTAAGGTATATAACCATATGAGCCATTTGAGGTATTTTATTGAGGATTTTTGCATCAATGTTCCTTGGGGATATTGGCCTATATTTTTATTGTAGTGTCTTTGAATTGATTTGCTATCAAGGCAATGCTTGACCTCACAGAATGAGGATGTATTCCATCATCTTCAGTTTTTTGGAAGAGTTTGAAAAGATTATCTGTTAGTTGTTCTTTAAAAGTTTGGTAGAATTCACCGTTTGAGGCTGTCAGTTCCAGGGCTTTCCTTTATTGGGAGGTTTTTGGTTACTGACTCAATGTCCTTACTAGTTATGGGTCTATTCAGATTTTCTATTTATTTGTGATTTAGTAGGTTTTGTGTCAGTAGGAATTTGTTAATTTCATCTACATTATCCAATTCATATAGTTGTTCATCGTACTCTCTTCTAATCCTTTTTATTTCTGTCGGGCTGGTCGTAATGTTTTAATTTTCATTTCTGATTTTATTAATTTGAATCTTCTCTTCGTTTTCTTAGTCCATCTAGCTAAAGGTCTGTTGATTTTATTGATCTTTCTGAAGAACGAACTTTTGGTTTTGTTGATTTTTCTTTTTTTTCTCCCATTCTCTTTTTATCTCTGCTCTTATCTTTATTATTTTATTACTTCCACTACCTTTGAATTTAGTTTGTTCTTTTTCTAGTTCCTTAAGTTGTAAAGTTAGGTTGTTGATATCAGATATTTCTTCTTTTTTGGTGTAAGCATCTGTAGCTGTATATTTCTCCTTTAGCACTGCTTTTGCTTCATCCCATGTGTTTTGATATGTTGTCCTTTCATTTTCATTTATCCCTCAGCGTTTTCTATTTCCTTGTGATATCTTCTTACACCCATTGCTTGCTTCAGAGTGTGTTGTTTAATTGCCAAAGATGTGAGTATTCCAGTTTTCCTTCTGTTACTGATTTCTAACTTCATCCTGTGTGGTCAGAGAAGATGCCTTGTATGATATTTATCTTTCTAAATCTGTTGAGATGTAGTTTTTTTGTCTTAAAATACAGCTATCATGGAGAATGTCCTTTGTACACTTGAGAAGAATACATATTCTCTTGTTGGGTAGAGTATTCTGTATATGACGGTTAGGTCTCGTAGGTTTATTTTATTTGTTTAAGTCCTCTAATTCCTTACATATCTTCTCTCAGGTTGTTCTGTTCCTGTTGAGAGTGGGGTATTGAAGTCTTCAACTATTACTGTGAAAATGTCTGTTTCTCCCTTCTGTTCTATCAATTTTTTCCTTAATATATTTTGATAATATTAGATGTTAAGTATTTACAATTGTTAAATCACCTGTTGTATTGAACCTTGTACTAATATATAATGTCCTTCTTTCTCTCCTGTGAACTTCTGATTTAAGGTCTATTTTGTCTGATATTAGTATAGCCACCCTTGCTCTCTTTTGGCTAGTATTTGCATAGAATATCTTTTTTCATATTTTCACTTTCAACCTATTTGTGTCTTTGCATCTAAAGTGAGTCTCTTGTAGACAGCCTATAGTTGGATCTTTTTTTTTTTTGCCATGCCATGCAGCATGCGGGATCTTAGTTCCCCGACCAGGGATTCAACCTGCACCCTCTGCGGTGGAAGTGCAGAGTCTTAACCACTGGACTGCCAAGGAAGTCTTGGATCATATATTTTTAATCCATTCTGCCAGTCTTTATCTTTTGTTTGGGGTTGAATTAATTACAATTAAAGCAGTTATTGATAAGGAAGGACTTTCTGTGATTTTGATATTTGTTTTCAATACACCTTATAGCTTTTTTGCCCCTTATTTCTTACATTACTGTCTTTCTCTGTGTTTACTTGTTTTTTCGTAGTGAAGCTTTTTGATTTCATTCTCATTTCCTTTTGTCTGTATTCTATAGCTGATTTCTTTGTGGTTATCATGAGGATTACATTTAACATTCTAAAGTTATAACATGCTAATTTGAATTTATGCCAGCTTAATTTCAATAACATTCAGAACTGTGCTCCTCTATAGCTCTGTCCTCACATCCTTTCAATTACTGATGTCATAAAATGATATCTTTATGAATTGTTTGTTCAAAAGCATAGTCTAATAATTTAAAAAATGCATTAGTTTCTTAAGTCAGTGGTCCCCAACATTTTTGGCACCAGGGACCAGTTTCGTGGAAGACAGTTTTTCCATGGACGGGGATCGGGGGGGTGGTTCAGGCAGTAATGTGAGTGATGGTTCAGGCGGTAATGCGAGCGATGGGGAGCGATGGGGAGTGATGGGTAGTGGCAGATGAAGCTTCACTTGCCTACTGGCTGCTCACCTTCTGCTGTGCAGACTAGTTCGTAACAGGCCGTGTGGACCAATAGCAGTCCGTGACCCGGGGATTGGGGACCCCTGGCTTAAATCATGTAGAAAGTAAACGGGCAAGTTACAAACCAGTTACAATACCTGATTTTATAATTGTCTATGAATTTACTTTTACCAGTTATCTTTATTTCTTCATATGACTTTGAATTACTGTCTAATGTCCTGTCATTTCAACATGAAGACTCTCTTTAGTTTTTCTTATAGGGCTGTTTTTTCTTATAGTGGTAATGAACGCCCTCAGCCTTTTTTTTTTTTTTTTGCGGTATGTGGGCCTCTCACTGTTGTGGCCTCTCCCGTTGCAGAGCACAGGCTCCGGACGCACAGGCTCAGCGGCCACGGCTCATGGGCCCAGCTGCTCCGTGGCATGTGGGATCTTCCCGGACCGGGGCACGAACCCATGTCCCCTGCATCGGCAGGCGGACTCTCAACCACTGCACCACCAGGGAAGCCCCCGCCCTCAGCTTTTGATTGTCTTAGAATATCTTAATTTTGTCCTAATTTTTGAAGGACAGTTTGGCCAGATATAGGATTTCCTGTTGACAGTTTTTTCCTTTAGTCCTTTGAATATACCAATTCAGTGCCTTCTGGCCAGCATGGTTATTGATGAGAAATCTGCTCATAATCTTATTGAGGATCTTTTGTGTGTGATGAGTCACATTTTGCTTGGTGCTTTCAAGATTCTCTCTTTGCCTTTGTCTTTGGACAATTTGATTATAACATTTCTTGGTGTAGATCTCATTCAGTTTACTCTACATGTAGTTCCTTGAGCTTTTTGGGTATTTATATTCATTTTTTTCATTAAATTTGGAATTCTTTGGTGATATTTATTCCAATAATATCTTTTCCCCTTTCTCTTCTCCTCTGAGACTCCAACAATGTGTATATTAGTCCATTTTTTGGTGTCCCGTAGGTCCCTTAGGCTCTGTTTACTTTTCTTAAATATTTCTTCTTTCTGGGCCTTCCCTGGTGGCGCAGTGGTTAAGAATCTGCCTGCCAATGCAGGGGGCATGGGTTCGAGCCCTTGTCCGGCAACATCCCACATTCCGTGGAGTAACTAAGCCCATGGGCTACAACTATTGAGCCTGCGCTCTGGAGCCCATGCTCTGTAACAAAGAGAAGCCACTGCAAAAAGAAGCCTGGGCGCCGTGACGAAGAGTAGCCCCTGCTCGCCGCAAGTAGAGAAAGCCTGTGCGCAGCAATGAAGATCCAACACAGCCAAAAAATAAATAAATAAATTTATTAAAAAAATTTTTTTTTCTTCTTTCTGTTCCTCAGATTTGGTCATTTCCATGATCATATTTTCAGGTTCAGTGACCGTTTCTTCTCCCTGCTCAAATCTGCTTTTGAATCTCTCATAAATTTTCATTTCAGTTATTATACTTTTTTAGCTCCAGAATTTCCTTTTGGTTCATTTGTGTATTTTGTCTTTTATTGATATTTTCATTTTATCATAAGTCATTTTCTTGACTTTTGTCCAAGATACTTTTCTTTTTCTTTTTTTAAAATTTCTCCGCATCACGTAGCATGTGGGATTTTTGTTCCCTGACCAACCAGGGATCAAACCTGCATCTCCTGCTTTGGAAGCACGGAGTCTTAACTACTGTACCACCGGGGAAGTCCCTGAGGATCTTTAAGATAGTCGTTTTAATGTCTTTGTCTACTGAATCTGCCAACTGGATCTTTTCAGGGACAGGTTCTGTTGATTAATTTTTTTTTCTGTTGAATTGGCCATACTTTCCTGTTTCTTTTTATGTCTTCTGAATTTTTGTTGTTGTTGAAAATTTGACATTTGGATCTTATAAGATGCCAAGTCTGAAAATCAGATTCTCCCTTCCCCAGCATTTGCTGGATTTTTTCCCTTTGTTAGTTTTTTAAATTGTTGTAACATATCCCTCTTCCAGGGATCAGCCTGATATGTAAACAAAAGGTCTTTTCAGGTTTTTTCTGAACCTGTGTCTTTCCCCGGTTATGTCTGTGACATTCTAAATTTCCTTGTACATGTGATTACGTTTCAATGTCCTGGTCCTTAAATGTTTGGTTCCCATAAGGAGAAAATGGGAAAAATGAAGGGAGGAAATAAAATAGGTGCTAGTTCTTTAAATCTCTTGGAAGTTGTTTTAGCTGGATGGGGAGATTGTTGCAACAATGGTAGTGGTTGTTGTGGCAATGGCTGCCTGTCTCTATGTCTGCTTATCCACGATCAGAGATAGCAATCAGTGATCACAATACAGATTCCCAGTATTTGGAGGATGAGGTCCTTATTGCTCATGTTGGTAATTGTAAGCCTATGCAAACTGTTCTAGGAACTTGGGCATTGCTGCTTGCCTCCAAGCTGGGCATAGGTAACTGCTACCATCCAAATTGCCTAAATTGACCAAAATTAACTGCAATTTACTGTTGAACCTTTTGACTGGAAGTTGTAAGCCTTCCGTAGACTCCAGAATTCCAAAGTAGTTACATCATACAGATTCTGCCAGTGCAGTTGTTGTCTAGGTGAGAACATGGTAGGTGTTTCCTACTCTGCAATCTTCCTGAGGTCACTTGGTATGTACTTCATATTTTATTGTACAGGGATCTTTGATTTATTCTTGGTGTCTGACTTTTTAGTACTTTTATAAATGTAAAAATTTCTAAGTGGGGGTGGGGGAGGGAAGAATTGGGAGTTTGGGATTAGCAGATGCAAATTATTGTATATAGGATGGATAACAACAAGCTCCTACTGTATAGCACAGGGAACTATATTCAATATCCTGTGATAAACCATGGTGGAAAAGAACATGAAAAAGAATATATATACATATAACTGAATCACTTTGGTGTACAACAGAAATTAACAACATTGTAAATCAACTGTACTTCAATAAAATTTAAAAAATTTCTATGTTGTTAAGTAGTTTTGAAAATGGAGTAATTACTGTATAATATATTCTACTGTAAAGGAATGCTGTAGGTTAATAATTTTATATAGTTTTTTATTTCAAAATTTTTACCCACTTAAATAATACCATAATGAGTTGTTTTGTTAATTATAGTTATCATGGGTGAGAAGATTGTCAGTAAAGATTGAATTCATTCTATGGCTAGTCTAATTAGTACCAAATTGCTTTCCCAATTGTTTATCAATTTGCTTTTAAAAACTAGTTTATTGATATGTTACTGACAGAATATTGTATTAGTTTTAGGTGTACAACATAATCTCATATATGTATATATTGCAAAATGAGTAACACAGTAAGTTTAGTTAACATCCATCACCGCACATAGTTACAGTTTTTTTTCTCTTTTTTTAAATATTTATTTATTTGGCTGCGCTGGCTCTTAGTTGTGGCATGCGGGATCTAGTTCCCTGACCAGGGCTTGAACCCAGCCCCCCTGCATTGGGAGCGCAGAGTCTTAACCACTGGACCAACAGGGAAGTCCCAGTTTTCTTTCTCTTGATGAGAACTTTTAAGATCTACTATCTTATCAACTTTCAAATATATAGTACACTGTTGTCATCTATAGTCATCATGCTGTACCTTACATCTCCAGGACTTATTTCTCTTACAACTGGAAACTTGTACCTTTTTACCACCTTCAGTCATTTCATGCCCCTGGCTCTGGCAGCCACCAATCTGTTGTCTGTATCTAGGTGTGTGTTTGTCTGTTTTTAAATTTAGATTCTACATATAAGTGAGATTGTACAGTATTTGTCTTTGTCCAAGGTTCATTCATGTTGTCACAAATGGCAGGATTTCTTTTTTTATGACTGAATAATATTCCATCATGTGTGTGTGTGTGTGTGTGTGTGTGTGTGTGTGTGTGTCAGTGTCACATTTTCTTTATCCATTCATCTGTTGACGGACACTTATGTTGTTTTCATGTCTTGGCTGTTGCAAATAATGCTGCAGTGAACATGGGGGTGTGTATATCTTTTTGAGAGAGTGCTTTTGTTTCCTAAGGATACATACTAAGAAGTGGAATTGCTGGATCATATATTCTATTTTTAATTTTTTGAGGAACCTTCATACTATTTTCCATAGTGGCTGCAGTAATTTACATTCCCACAGCACTCCACATCCTTGCCAACACTTCTTTCTTATCTTTTGATAATAGTCTTTCTCACATGTGTGAGATTATACCTCACTGTGGTTTTGATACACATTTCCCTGATGATTAGTGGATGTTGAGCTCCTTTTCATGTACCTGTTGGTCATTTGTAGTCTTCTTTGGAAAAACCTCTGTTCGGTTTTTCTGCCTATTTTTTAATGAAATTGTTCTACTTTTTTGGTTGAGTTGTATGAATTCTTTATATATTTTGGATATTAACTCCCTTATCAGATACATGATTTACAAATATTTTCTCCTATTCCATGGGTTGCCTTTTTTTTGTTGTTTTTTTTTTTGGTACGTGGGCCTCTCACTGTTGTGGCCTCTCCCGTTGCGGAGGACGCGCAGACTCAGCGGCCATGTCTCACGGACCCAGCTGCTCCGCGGCATGTGGGATCTTCCCGGTCTGGGGCACAAACCTGTGTCCCCTGCATCGGCAGGCGGACTCTCAACCACTGTGCCACCAGGGAAGCCCCATGGGTTGCCTTTTAATTTTATTGAAGGTTTCCTCTGCTGTGCAGCTTTTTGGTCCCACTTTTTAATTTTCTTTTGTTGCCTTTGTTTTGGTGTTTAATCCAAAAAATCATTGCCAAGATCATTGTGAAGGTACTTACTCTCATGTTTTTTTCTAGGAGTTGTATGGTTTCAGGTCATACATTTAAGTGTTTAATCCATTTTGTGTTGATTTTTGTATATGGTATAAGATATTTATACAGTTTCATTCTTTTGCATGTGGCTGTCAAGTTTTCCCAACATCAGTTATTGAAGAGACTCTCCTTTTCCCATTGTGTATTCTTAGCGCCTTTATCATACAGGAGTTGACCATATATGCATGGATTAATTTCTGGCTCTCTATTCTGTTTCATTGATTTATGTGTCTGTTTTTATGCCAATACTATATTGTTTTGATTACTGTGGTTTTGTAATGTAGTTTGAAATCATGAAGTGTGATTCCTCTGGCTTTGTTTTTCTTTCTCAAGATTGCTTTGGCTATTTGGGGTCTTTAGTAGTTCCATACAAATTTTAAGACTGTTCTATTTCTGTGAAAAAGGCCATTAGAATGTTGATAGGGATTGCTTTGAATCTGTAGGTTGCTTTGGGTAGGATGAACATTTTAACAAAATTAATTTTTCCAATCCATGAGTATAGAATATCTTCCCATTTATTTGTGTCTTCAGTTTCTTTCATCAGTATCTTATAGTTTTCAGTGTACAGGTTTTTCTTCTTCTAGGTTATATTTATTCATAAGTATAATTTTTTTCTTTTTGCTGTAGTTATAAATGGTATTTTTTCTTAATTTCTCTTTCAGATAGTTCATTGTTAGTGTATAGAAATGCAACTGATTGTAGTGTGTTGACTTTGTATCCTGCAACTTTAGTGAATTCATTTATTCTCACAGTTTTTTGCTGGATTTTCTAGGGTTTTCTTTCTATAAGATCATATCATCTGCAAATGACAGTTTTACTTTTTCCTTTCTGATTTGGATGCCTTTTATTTATTTATTTTTTCTTGTCTAATTTGTCTAGCCAGGATTTCCAGTACTGTGTTGAATAAGAGTGGTGAGAGTGGGCACCCTTGTCTTGTTCTTCATCTTAGAGGTGAAGCTTTTAATTTTTCACTGTTTAATATGATGTTAGCTGTGGGTTTGTGACATTGGCCTTTATTATGTTGTGGTATGTTCCTTTTAGACCCAGGTTTTTGAGGGTTTTATCATGAAAGGTTGTTGAATTTTGTCAAATGCTTTTTCTGCATCTTTTGAGGGATCAGATGATTTTCATCTTTCATTTTATTAATGTGGTTTATCACATTGATTGATTTTTGGATGTTGTACCATTCTTGCATCTCTGCAATAAGTTGCACTTGCTCATGGTGTTTGATCCTTTTAACGTGTGTTGTGGAATTTGGTTTCCAGTACTTTGATGAGAATTTTCACATCTCTATGCATTACGGGTATTTTGGTATATAGTTTTCTTTTCCTGTAGTGTTCTTAACTGGCTTTGGTATTAGTGTAGTGATGGCCTTGCAAAATGAGTATAGAAGTGTTCCCTCCTCTTAAAATTTTTGGAAGAGTTTGAGAAGGATTGTCATTAATTCTTCTTTAATTGTTTGGTAGAATTACCAGTGAAACCATTTGGTCCTGGGCTTCTCTGTGTTGGGAGGTTTTTGATTACTAATTCAGTCTCCTTGTTATTGATCTGTTCAGATTTTCTTTTTCTTCATGATTCAGTTTGGTAGGTTGTATGTTTCTAGATATTTGTCCATTTCTTCTAGGTTATATGACTTGATGTACAATTGTTTGTAATAGTCACTTATGATATTCATATTTTATTCATATGATATTCATATATTCATATTTCTGTGCTACCAGTTGTAATGATTTTATTTACAAGTCTTCTCTTTTTTCCTTTAGTCTAGCCAAAAGGTTTTTTGCCCCCAGAAAACCAGCTCTTAGGTTATCCATATTGTTGGCATATAATTACTTATTGTAGTCTCTTGATGATCTGTTTTGATTTGAGTCTTTTTTTTCTTGGTTCGTCTAGCTAAAGGTTTGTCAACTTTATTTTTTGAAAAAACTAGCTCTTAGTTTTGTTTATCCTTTCTGTTGTTTTTCTTATTTTTATTTTATTTACTTCTGCTCTGATCTTTGTTGTTTCTTTCCTTGTGCTTAGTTTGGGCTTCATGTGTTCTTTTTCTAGTTCCAAGAGGTGTAAAGTGAGGTTGTTTATTGGAGTTCTTTCTTGTTTTTTAATGTAGGCATTTATTGCTATTAACTTCCCTCGTAGAACATTCCATAGATTTTGACATTTTATGCTCACATTTTCATTTGTTTCAAGATATTTCTTGATCTTCCTTTTGATTTTTTTCTTTGGCCAGTTGGTTTTCAGTAGCATATTGTTTAACCTCCATATACTTGTGAATTTTTCAGCTTTCCTCCTGTTATTGATTTCTCATTTTATACTGTTTGGTTGGGAAAGAGATTTTGTAGATTTTAGTCTTCTTAAATTTGCTAAGTCTTGCATTGTGGCCTATCATGTAACTTATCATGGAGAATGTTCTGTGTTTATGTTTTATAAATGCATGTCAGGTCTATTTGGTCAAGTTTACGGTTCAATCCAATGTTTCCTTTTTGATTTTTTTTTGTGTGTGTGGTCTGGATGACCTAATGATTACTGAAAGTGGGGTGAGGTATTGAAATCCCCTACTACTGTTGTATTATGTTTTCATTAATAGTGATATTATGCTCATCATCCAAAACTTGTTTTTCACACAGTATTATATTTTATGTATTTAACCAGTAGGTTATATTTTAAATTATTTTCTCCGTAGGTAAAATTTGTAACTACACTCCAAACTTTATTTAAAAAAATTTTTTTTAATTTTTATTTTTTTGCGGTATGCAGGCCTCTCACTGTTGTGGCCTCTCCTGCTGCGGAGCACAGGCTCCGGACGCGCAGGCTCAGCGGCCATGGCTCATGGGCCCAGCCGCTCCGCGGCATGTGGGATCTTCCCGGACCGGGGCACGAACCCGTGTTCCCTGCATCGGCAGGCGGACTCCCAACCACTGCGCCACCAGGGAAGCCCCAAACTTTATTTTGTACATAACTTTTGATATGTGAACCATGCTTGAAACATATTAACAATTACCTTTGACTTAATTTTTGATTACACATAAGTGTGATTATCATGTACTTGTGTTCGTGGAATTTTTACTTTTTAGACCTCTTCGATGTATTTAATACTTTTATTATTCTTTGTTCATTTTGCATGTGCACAATTCTGTGTTGTGCTTATCTTGTTTTTTTCCTTCCAAAGAAGCATGGAGAACTTAAAGGTAGAACAGGAATGAGAACTTATTTCTCAAGTCATATTTTAATATTCTTTTTACTGTTCAGATCACATCCTCTGCTATATAGGACGCCATTTGTAACCTGTTATTTTTATCATGAATATATGTCAGCTGGCTTCTAAATTCATTTGTGTTCAGAAGAATTGAGTATAATATTATTTTGTTTTGCAGGAGTTCGCAACCAAGTCAGACAGATAATAATTATGCAAAGCAGGCTGCACACACTAAAGAAAAGCGAAGAGATGATGATAGCATTTCACTTGTAATGTCTGATACTCAACCTAAAGGTTAGTGAACCTCAGAAAACTGTTGCCAATTGAATTTTTGTCTGTTGCATTTTTTTTTTTTTTTTAATTTTTTTTTTTTTTTTTCCGGTATGCGGGCCTCTCACTGCCGTGGCCTCTCCCCCTGCGGAGCACAGGCTCCGGACGCGCAGGCCCAGCGGCCATGGCCCACGGGCCCAGCCGCTCCGCGGCATGCGGGATCCTCCCGGACCGGGGCACGAACCCGCGTCCCCTGCATCGGCAGACGGACTCCCAACCACTGCGCCACCAGGGAAACCCTGTCTGTTGCATTTTTAATAATATTTTTTTAACTAACTTTATTTATACATGAAAGTAAAGAGATTTTTTAGTGACACAAAGAAAATTGCTAAATTTACCATTTGTATACATCTCCTGATTTGTTTACAAAATCCAGAAGTTAAATTTGAATATTATTATTTTCTTTTTTTTTGTTGTTGGGGCTGGGCATACAGGTATAAAGTTATAATGTTAGTTTGACTCTTTCTAAATGTCACTCCCATGGATATGTCTAGTAAGTGATATTACTGCTAACTTGATTATTATTATTAGCTTCCCACTGTCTATCCTCCTACTATGAAATACATTCTTTATTCATTAAGATTTCTCTCGACTCTAGGAGGATGCCAATACAAGCCACTATTAGCCCAAATTTAAAGGTAAATACATCCCAGACTTCTGAAAATTCACTGTAGGCCTCCTTGCCTGTCGGGTTAATGAATTGACTTCTTTTCTCCTTTTTGTCTCTTCTTATAAAGATCGTAAAATAATTTATAAAAGCTTTCACCAAAACAAATTTATACATTAGTCAAATGTGAAACTAACATCTTCAAGGGTCTCTTGGATTATTAATAGCTTCAAACTAGTTGAGGTATTTTGTTTTCTGAATGATTTTATAAATTATTCACAAGAAACGGGGTCCTTCACTGGAGGACTTTTTACAAAGTAAAAATTCTTTGTACTTCATTTGGAACACAGCTGTTTTCACATTTTAAATAGTCTTTTTCATAGAGGAGGAAAACCTAAAAGGAAACGAGACTGATATCTTTGATGTATACAAGAAACCAGCTGCAACTCTTATGAGGGCAATCTCTAAAGTATTGTGACTCTGTAGACATAATCTTTCAATTGGTCACTAGGTACTATCTGCATATAATGAAAGACATTTTTTTTTTTACAAATTGTTCTTTTCCCAGAAATAATTATCTTTAATTACAATATAAAAGTGTAAGTGGGCTTATATTTGTACAAGTGGCCTCAATCAGATACTATCAAGACACTGTTAAACCTTCATTGCTTTCCTGGGTAGAGTAGGAATAGTTAAATAAAAAGCTTTCTAATTTGTGCCCTTCAGTATTCCTTCAAAGTCACAGTGGAATTTTAGACTTACAGCGGGGAAAAAAATGCACGATAAAAGAAACACTTTATAGTTTCTTAGTATCCCTGAAGCGTCTCCTCTTAAGTAAAGTGTTTTTAAGAAAATTAGCTATTGAAACTTTATTGAAACTCACCGTATTTTCATCCTATAGATAATTGTGTCTAATACCAATTGTTTAACGTGAGCCCATAAATTAATGAGAGTTCTGAATTAAATCCCAGTTATACCATTGTCAACTTCCAGTTTTTTTGAGATATAATTGACAGCACTGTATAAGTTTAAGGTGTACAGCGTAATGATTTTAACTTATGTACATCATGAAATGATTATCACAATGAATTTAGTGAACATCCATCTTCTCATATAGATACACAATTAAATAGAAAAAAAATTTTCCTTGTGATGAGAACTCTTAGGATTTACTCTCCTAACAACTTTCCTATATAACACACAGCAGTGTTAATTATATTTATCATGTTATACATTACATCCCTAGAACTTATTTATCTTATAACAGGAAGTTTGTACATGTCGACTGCCGTCTTGCAATTCTGCCTCCCCCTGCCTCTGATAACCACAAATATTATCTCTTTTTCTGAGTTTCTTTGTTTTTGAATTATAATTGACCTACAGCATTATGTTAGTTCCTGTTACATGACATAGTAATTCAATATTTCTGTACATTTCAAAATGATCACCACGATAAGTCTAGTTATGATCTGTCACCATACCAAGATATTACACAGTTATTGATATATTCCCCACATTAGATGTACTTTTCTTTTGTAGTACATTAAGTTTGCCTTGTAGCATTTGCTTTTTTGAATTTAATACATTGGAAATATTTAACATCTTATTTTTATAAGAATTTGTTACCTCTTTAATTTTATATGCTAGTAATATTTGCAAGTAAAATTGTATTTGTTATCAGGTAGAGTCTTGTTTTTACAATGTCTAGCTCTACCTAATAAATTTATCCCTGTTTCCAATGTGATAGTCTTGGCTGATGTGCAATTAGTAAACTGTTAGAAGGAAAACTCCTGTATAATAGGGTTTTTTTCGAGCCCTATTTCTTTCATCAGTTTTTTTTTTAACTTTCAGCTTTATATTTATTATAGTTGATTAACAATGTTGTGTTAGTTTCAGGTATGCAACAAAGTGATACAGTTATACGTATACATGTATCTATTATTTTTCAAATTCTTTTCCCAATTAGGTTGTTACAGAATATTGAGGAGAGTTCCCTGTGCTGTACAGTAGGTCCTTGTTGGTTATCCACTTTAAATACAGCAGTGTGTACATGTCAGTCCCACACTCCCTAACTGTCCCCTGACCCACACCCTTCCCCCCGGTAACCATAAGTTTGTTCTCTAAGTCTGTGAGTCTGTTTCTGTTCTGTAAATAAGTTCATTTGTAACTTTTTTTTTTTTAGATTTTGCATATAAGCGATGTCATACCGTATTTCTCTTTCTCTGTCTGACTTACTTCACTCAGTATGACAGTCTCTAGGTCCATCCATGTTGCTGTGAATGGCAATTACTTCATTCTTTTTAATGGCTGAGTAGTATTCCATTGCATACATGTACCACATCTTCTTTATCCATTCTTCTGTCGATGGACATTTAGGTTGTTTCCATGTCTTGGCTATTGTAAACAGCGCTGTAATGAATATTGGGGTGCATATATCCTTTTGGACCATGTTTTACTCTGGGTATATGCCCAGGAGTGGGATTGCAGGACTATATGGTAGCTCTGTTTTTGGCTTCTTAGGGAATTTCCATACTGTCGCCATAGTGGCTGCACCAATTTACATTCACACCAATAGTGTAGGAGGGTTCCCTTCTCTCCACACCCTCTCCAGCATTTATTGTTTGTGGATTTTTTCATGATTGCCATTCTGACTGGTGTGAGGTGACATCTCATTGTACTTTTAATTTGCATTTCTCTAATAATTATCACCGTTGAACATTTTTTCATGTGGCTCTTGCCTATCTGTATGTCTTCTTTGGAGAAATGTCTATTTAGGTCTTCTGCCCATTTTTGGTTGGGTTGTTTGTTTTGATGATATTAAGCCACATGAGCTGTTTGTAAATTTTGGAGTCTAATCTCTTGTTGGTCACATCATGTGCAAATATTTTCTCCCATTCTGAGGGTTGTCTTTTCGTCTTGTTTTTGGTTTCCTTTGCTGTGCAAAAACTTTTGAGTTTGATTAGGTCTCATTTGTTTATTTTTGTTTTTATTTCCATTACTCTGGGAGACAGATCGAAAAAGATACTGCTGTGATTTATGTCTGAGAGTGTTCATCCTTTGTTTTCCTCTAAGAGTTTTTATAGTGTCCAGTCTCACATTTAGGTCTTTAATCCATTTTGAGTTTTTTTTTGTGTGTATGGTGTTAAAGAATATTCTAATTTAATTTTTTTAACATGTAGCTGTCCAGTTTTCCCAGCACCATTTATTGAAGAGACTGTTTCCTCCATTATATAGTCTTGCCTCCTTTGTCATGGATTAATTGACCATAGGTGCATGGGTTTATTTCTGGGCTTTCTATCCTATTCCATTGATCTGTATTTCTATTTTTGTGCTAGTACCATACTGTTTTGATGACTATAGCTTTGTAGTATAGTCTGAAGTCAGGGAGCCTGATTCCTCCAGCTCCACTTTTCTTTCTCAAGATTGCTTTGGCTATTCTGGGTCTTTTGTGTCTCCATACAAATTTTAAGATTTTTTTGTTCTAGTTATGTGAAAAATGCCATTGGTAATTTGATAGGAATTGCATTGAATCTATAGATTGCCTTGGTTAGTATAATCATTTTGACAATATTGATTCTTCCAATCCAAGGACATGATATCTTTCCATCTGTTCATGTTGTCTTTGATTTCTTTCATCAGTGTCTTATAGTTTTTGGAGTACAGGTCTTTTGTCTTCTTAGGTAGGTTTGTTCCTAGGTGTTTTATTCTTTTTGATGTGATGGTAAATGGGATTGTTTCTTGAATTTCTCTTTCTGATCTTTTGTTGTTAGTGTATAGAAGTGTAACAGATTTTTGTGTATTAATTTTGTAACCTGCAACTTTATCAAATTCATTGATGAGCTCTAGTAGTTTTCTGGTAGTGTCTTTAGGATTTTCTATGTATAGTATCATGTCATCTGCAAACTGAAAATCTAACTTCTTTTCCTTTTATTTCTTTTTCTTCTCTGATTGCTGTAGCTAGAACTTTGAAAGCTATGTTGAAAGTGGCAAGAGTGGACATCCTTGTCTTGTTCCTGATCTTTGAGGAAATGCTTTTATCTTTTCACTGTTGAGTATGATGTTAGCTGTAGGTTTGTCATATATGGCCTTTATTATGTTGAGGTATGTTCCCTCTATGCCCACTTTTTGGAGAGTTTTTATCATAAATGGGTGCTGAATTTTGTCAAAAGCTTTTTCTCCATCTATTGAGTTGATCATATGATTTTTTTTCCTTCAATTTGTTGATGTGGTGTGTCATATTGACTGATTTGCAGGAATTGAAAAATCCTTCCATCCCTGGGATAAATCCCACTTGATCATGGTGTATGATCCTTTTAATGTGTTGTTGGATTTGGATTGGTAGTATTCTGTTGAGGATTTTTGCATCTATATTCATCAGTGATACTGGCCTGTAATTTTCTTTTTTTTTTTTGTAGTATCTTTGTCTGGTTTTGGTAACATAATGAATTTGGGAGTTTTCCTTCCTCTGCAATTTTTTGGAACAATTTCAGAAGGATAGCTGTTAGCTCTTCTCTAAATGTTGAATAGAATTCGCCTGTGAAGCCATCTGGTCCTGAACTTTTGTTTGTTGGGAGTTTTAAAATCACAGTTTGAATTTCATTACTTGTGATTGGTCTGTTCATAATTTCTGTTTCTTCCTGGTTCTGTCTTGGGAGAGTGTACCTTTCTAAGAATTTGTCCATTTCTTCCAGGTTGTCCATTTTATTGCCCTATAGATGCTCTCTTATGATCCTTTGTATTTCTGTAGTGTCAGTTGTAACTTCTCCTTTTTCATTTCTAATTTTATTTGTTTGAATCCTCCCTTTTTTTCTTGATGAGTCTGGCTAAAGGTTTATTAATTTTGTTTATCTTCTCAAAGAACCAGCTTTTAGTTTCATTGATCTTTGCTATTGTTTTCTTTGTCTCTGTTTCATTTATTTCTGCTCTGGTCTTTATGATTTCTTTCCTTCTACTAGCTTTAGTTTTTGCTTGTTCTTCTTTCTCCAGTTGCTTTAGGTGTAAGGTTAGGTTGTTCATTTGAGATTTTTCTTGTTTCCTGAGGTAAACTTGTATTGCTATAAACTTCCTTCTTAGCACTGCTTTTGCTGCATCCCATAGGTTTTGGATCATTGTGCTTTGTTTTCATTTGTCTCTAGGTATTTTTTGATTTCGTCAGTGATCCATTGGTTGTTTAGTAGCATATTGTTTAGCCTCTATGTGTTTGTGTTTTTGACAGTTTTTTTCTTTTTTCTTCTTTTTTAATTAATTAATTTATTTGTGGCTGTGTTGGGTTTTCATTGCTGCACACGGGCTTTCTCTAGTTGTGGCAAGTGGGGGCTACTCTTCATTGTGGTGTGTGGGCTTCTCTTTGCAGTGGCTTCTCTTGTTGTGGAGCACGGGCTTTATGTGCATGGGCTTTAGTAGTTGTTGCACCCAGGCTCAGTAGTTGTGGCTCGTGGGCTCTAGAGTGCAGGCTCAGTAGTTGTGGCATGTGGGCTTAGTTGCTCCGCAGCATGTGGAATCTTCCTGGACCAGGGCTGGAACCCATGTCCCTTGCATTGGCATGCGGGTTCTTATCCATGGCGCCACCAGGGAATTCCCTACAGTTTTTGTCTTGTAATTTACTTCTGATCTCATAGCGTTGTGGTCAGAAAAGATGCTTGATATGATTTCAATTTTCTTAAATTTACCAAGGCTCTCTGTGGCCCAGCATGTGGTCAGTCCTGGAGAACTTTCCATGTGCACATGAGAAGAATGTGTATTCTGTTGCTTTTGGATAGAATGCTTTATAAATATCAGTTAAGTCCATCTGGTCTAATGTGTCATTTAAGGCCTGTATTTCCTTATTGATTTTCTGTCTGGATGATGTGTCCATTGATGAAAGTAGAGTGTTAAAGTCCTCAGTATTATTATGTTACTGTCATTTTCCCTTTCATGGCTGTTAGCATTTGCCTTACATTTTGAGGTGCTCCTATGTTGGGTGCATATGTATTTACAATTGTTATATCTTCTTCTTGGGTTGATCCCTTGGTCATTATGTAGTGTCTGTCCTTTGTCTCTTATAATAGTCTTTATTATTTATTTATTTATTTATTTATTTGCGGTACACAGGCCTCCCACTGTTGTGGCCTCTCCCGTTGCGGAGCACAGGCTCCAGATTTGCAGGCTCAGTGGCCATGGCTCATGGGTCCAGCCGCTCCACGGCATGTGGGATCCTCCTGGACCGGGGCACGAACCTGTGTCCCCTGCATCCAGGCAGACTCTTAACCACTGCGCCACCAGGGAAGCCCCTAACAGTCTTTATTTTAAAGTCTACTTTGTCTAGTATTAGTATTGCTACTGCAGCTTTCTTTTGATCTCCATTTGCATCGAATACCTTTTTCCATCCTCTCACTTTCAGTCTGTATGTGTCCCTAGGTCTGAAGTGGGTCTCTTGCAGACAGCATATGTATGGGTCTTGCTTTTGTATCCATTCAGCCAGTCTTTATGTCTTTTGATTGGAGGATTTAATCCATTTACATTTAAGGTAATTATCGATATGTAAGTTCCTATTGCCATTTTCTTAATTGTTTTGGGTTTGTTTTTGTAGGTCTTTTTTCTTCCCTTCCTCTCTTATTCTTTTTTCCTCTGGTTGGATGACCATCTTTAGTGTTGTGGTTGGGTTGCTTTTTCTTTTTCTTTGTGTGTGTGTGTGAGTGTATCTATTGTAGTTTTTGGGTTTGTTATTCCCATGAGGTTTTGATATAGCAGTCTATATATGTACAAGGTTGTTTTAAATTGCTGGTCCCTTTCCTGCCTAGATAAGTTTCTTTAGCATTTGTTGCAAAGCTGGTCTGGTGGTGCTGAACTGTCTTAGCTTTTGCTTGTCTGTGAAGCATTTGAATGAGAGTCTTACTGGGTAGAATATTCTTAGTTGAAGGTTCTTCCCTTTCATCACTTTTAATATATCGTGCCACTCCCTTCTGGCCTGTAGAGTTTCAGCTGAAAAGTCAGCTGATAACCTTATGGGAGTTCCCTTGTACGTTACTTCTCATTTTTCCCTTGTCACTTTTAATATTTTTTTCTTTATCTTTAATTCTTTTCAGTTTGATTACTATGTGTCTCAGTGTGTTTCTTCTTGGTTTATCCTGCCTGGGACTCTCTGCTCTTCCTGGACTTGGGTGAATGTTTCCTTTCCCATGTTAGGGAATTTTTCAGCAATTATCTCTTCAAATTATTTCTCAGGTCCTTTCTGTCTCTCTTCTCCTTCTGGGAACCCTATAATGTGAATGTTGGTGTGTTTAATGTTGTCCCAGAGGTCTCTTAGACTGTCATTTATTTTCATTCTTTTTTCTTTATTCTGTTCCACGGCAGTGATTTCCACCATTTTGTCTTCAAGGTCACTTATTTGTTCTTCTGTTATCTCCTCAGTTACTCTGCTATTGATTCCTTCTAGTGTATTTTTCATTTCAGTTATTGTATTGTTCACCTCTGTTGTTTGTTCTTTAGTTCTTCTACATCTTTGTTAAACATTTCTTGCATCTTCTCCATCCTTGCCTCCATTCTTTTTCCTTGATGCTGCATCTTCTTCACTATCATTATTCTGAATTCTTTTTCTGAAAGGTTTTTTATCTCCACTTCAGTTGTTTTTCTGGGGTTTTATCTTGTTCCTTCATCTGGGAAATATACTTTTGCCATTTCATTTTGTCTAATTTTCTTTCTTTATTTTTCTTAAAAATAAATTTATGTATTTATGTATTTATTTATTCATGGCTACATTCATTCTTTGTTGCTGCGCACAGGCTTTTTCTACTTGGGGCGAAGGGGGGCTACTCTTCGTTGTGGTACATGGGCTTCCCATTGCGGTGGCTTCTATTGTTGCGGAGCATGGGCTCTAGCTATATGGGTTTCAGTAGTTTTGGCATACGGGCTCAGTAGTTGTGGCTCATGGGCTCTAAGTGTAGGCTCAATAGTTGTGGCACACGGGTTTAGTTGCTTCGTGGCATGTGGGATCTTCCCAGACAAGGGCTCGAACCCGTTCCCCTGCATTGGCAGGTGGATTCTTAACCACTGCGCCACCAGGGAAGTCCTTATTTTGTCTAATTTTCTGTGATTGTAGATTTCGTTTGGCAGGCTGCAGGATTGTAGTTCTTCTTGCTTCTGCTGTCTGCCCTCTGGAGGGTGAGGCTATTTAAGAGGGTTCGACAAGCTTCCTGATGGGAGGGACTGGTGGTGGGTGGAGGTGGGACTCATCCTTCTGGTGGGCAGGGTTGTGCTCAGTAAAACTTTTTTTCTTTTTTTTTACATCTTTATTGGAGTATAATTGCTTTACAGTGGTGTGTTAGTTTCTGCTTTATAACAAAGTGAATCAGTTATACATATACATATGTTCCCGTATCTCTTCCCTCTTGCGTCTCCCTCCCTCCCACCCTCCCTATCTCAACCCTCTAGGTGGTCACAAAGCACCGAGCTGATCTCCCTGTGCTATACGGCTGCTTCCCACTAGCTATCTGTTTTACATTTGGTAGTGTATATATGTCCATGCCACTCTCTCACTTTGTCACAGCTTACCCTTCCCCCTCCCCATATCCTCAAGTCCATTCTCTAGTAGGTTGGTGTCTTTCTTCCCCTAGGTTCTTCATGACATTTTTTTTCCCTTAGATTCCACATATATGTGTTAGCATACGGTATTTGTCTTTCTCTTTCTGACTTACTTCACTCTGTATGACAAACTCTAGGTCCATCCACCTCACTACAAATAACTCAATTTCGTTTCTTTTTATGGCTGAGTAATATTCCATTGTATATATGTGCCACATCTCCTTTATCCATTCATTGGATGATGGACACTGAGGTTGCTTCCATCTCCTGGCTATTGTAAACAAACCTGCAATGAACATTTTGGTACATGACTCTTTTTGAATTATGGTTTTCTCAGGGTATATGCCCAGTAGTGGGATTGCTGGGTCATATGGTAGTTCTATCTGTAGTTTTTTAAGGAACCTCCATACTGTTCTCCATAGTGGCTGTACCAATTCACATTCCCACCAGCAGTGCAAGAGTGTTCCCTTTTCTCCACACCCTCTCCAGCATTTATTGTTTCTAGATTTTTTGATGATGGCCATTCTGACTGGTGTGCGATGATATCTCATTGTACTTTTGATTTGCATTTCTCTAATGATTAATGATGTTGAGCATTCTTTCATGTGTTTGTTGGAGAACTGTATATCTTCTTTGGAGAAATGTCTATTTAGGTCTTCTGCCCATTTCTGGATTGGGTTGTTTGTTTTTTTGTTATTGAGCTGCATAAGCTGCTTGTAAATTCTGGAGATTAATCCTTTGTCAGTTGCTTCATTTGCAAATATTTTCTCCCATTCTGAGGGTTGTCTTTTGGTCTTGTTTATGGTTTCCTTTGCTGTGCAAAAGGTTTTGAGTTTGATTAGGTCCCATTTGTTTATTTTTGTTTTTATTTCCATTTGTCTAGGAGGTGGGTCAAGAAGGATCTTGCTGTGATTTATGTCACAGAGTGTTCTGCCTATGTTTTCCTCTAAGAGTTTCATAGTTTCTGGCCTTACATTTAGGTCTTTAATACATTTTGAGCTTATTTTTGTGTATGGTATTAGGGAGTGATCTAATCTCATACTTCTACATGTACCTGTCCAGTTTTCCCAGCACCACTTACTGAAGAGGCTGTCCTTTCTCCACTGTACATTCCTGCCTCCTTTATCAAAGATAAGGTGACCATATGTGCATGGGTTTATCTCTGGGCTTTCTATCCTGGTCCCTTGATCTATATTTCTGTTTTTGTGCTAGTACCATACTGTCTTGATTACTGTAGCTTTGTAGTGTAGTCTGAAGTCAAGGAGCCTGATTCCTCCAGCTCCATTTCTCATTCTCAAGATTGCTTTGGCTATTTCGAGTCTTTTGTGTTTCCATACAACTTGTGAAATTTTTTGTTCTAGTTCTGTGAAAAATGCCAGTGGTAGTTTGATAGGGATTGCATTGAATCTGTAGATTGCTTTGGGTAGTAGAGTCATTTTCACAATGTTGATTCTTCCAATCCAAGAACATGGTATATCTCTCCATCTATTTGTATCATCTTTAATTTCTTTCATCAATGTCTTACAATTTTCTACATACAGGTCTTTTGTCTCCTTAGGTAGGTTTATTCCCAGAAATTTTATTATTTTTCTTGCTGTGGTAAATGGGATTGTTTTCTTAATTTCACTTTCAGGTTTTTCAGCATTAGTGTATAGGAATGCCAGAGATTTCTGTGCATTAATTTTGTATCCTGCTACTTTACCAAATTCATTGATTAGCTCTAGTAGTTTTCTGGTGGCATCTTTAGGATTCTCTATGTATAGTATCATGTCATCTGCAAACAGTGACAGCTTTACTTCTTCTTTCCTGATTTGGATTCCTTTTATTACCTTTTCTTCTCTGACTGCTGTGGCTAAAACATCCAAAACTATGTCGAATAAGAGTGGTGAGAGTGGGCAACCTTGTCTTGTTCCTGATCTTAGTGGAAATGGTTTCAGTTTTTCACCATTGAGGATGATGTTGGCTGTGGGTTTGTCATATATGCCCTTTATTATGTTGAGGAAAGTTCCTTCTATGCCTACTTTCTGGAGGGTTTTTATCATAAATGGGTGTTGAATTTTGTCGAAAGCTTTCTCTGCATCTGTTGAGATGATCATATGGTTTTTCTCCTTCAGCTTGTTAATATGGTGTATCATGTTGATTGATTTGCGTATATTGAAGAATCCTTGCATTCCTGGGATAAACCCCACTTGATCATGGTGTATGATCCTTTTAATGTGCTGTTGGATTCTGTTTGCTAGTATTTTGTTGAGGATTTTTGCATCTATGTTCATCAGTGATATTGGCCTGTAGTTTTCTTTCTTTGTGACATTGTTTTCTCGTTTTGGTATCAGGGTGATGGTGGCCTTGTAGAATGAGTTTGGGAGTGTTCCTCCTTCTGCTATATTTTGGAAGAGTTTGAGAAGGATAGGTGTTAGCTCTTCTCTAAATGTTTGATAGAATTCGCCTGTGAAGCCATCTGGTCCTGGGCTTTTGTTTGTTGGAAGATTTTTATCACAGTTTCAGTGCTTGTGATTGGTCTGTTCATATTTTCTATTTCTTCCTGATTTAGTCTTGGCAGGTTATGCATTTCTAAGAATGTGTCCATTTCTTCCAGGTTGTCCATTTTATTGGCATAGAGTTGACGTAGTAATCTCTCATGATCTTTTGTATTTCTGCAGTGTCAGTTGTTACTTTTCCGTTTTCATTTCTAATTCTATTGATTTGAGTCTTCTCCCTTTTTTTCTTGATGAGTCTGGCTAATGGTTTATCAATTTTATTTTCTCAAAGAACCAGCTTTTAGTTTGCTATCATTTTCTTCATTTCTTTTTCATTTATCTCTTATCTGATCTTTATGATTTCTTTCCTTCTGCTAACTTTGGGGGTTTTTTTGTTCTTCTTTCTCTCATTGCTTTAGGCGCAAGGTGAGGTTGTTTATTCGAGATGTTTCCTGTTTCTTAAGGTAGGATTGTATTGCTATAAACTTCCCTCTTAGAACTGCTTTTGCTGCCTCACATAGGTTTTGGTTCGTTTTGTCTCCATTGTCATTTGTTTCTAGGTTTTTTTTTGATTTCCTCTTTGATTTCTTCAGTGATCACTTTGTCATTAAGTAGTGTATTGTTTAGCCTCCGTGTGTTTGTATTTTTTACAGATCTTTTCCTCTAATTGATATCTAGTCTTATTGCGTTGTGGTCGGAAAAGATACTTGATACATTTCAGTTTTCTTAAATTTACCAGAGCTTGATTTGTGACCCAAGTTATGATTTATCCTGGAGAATGTTCCATGAGCACTTGAGAAAAATGTGTATTCTGTTGTTTTTGGATGGAATATCCTATAAATATCAATTAATTCCATGTTTTTTAATGTATCATTTAAAGCTTGTGTTTCCTTATTTTATTTCATTTTGGATGATCTGTCCATTGGTGAAAGTGGGGTGTTAAAGTCCTCTACTATGAATGTGTTACTGTCAATTTCCCCTTTTATGGCTATTGGTATTTGCCTTATGTATTGTGGTGCTCCTATGTTGGGTGTATAAATATCTACAATTGCTATATCTTCTTCTTGGATTGATCCCTTGATCATTATGTAGTGTCCTTCTTTGTCTCTTGTAATAGTCTTTATTTTACAGTCGATTTTGTCTGATATGAGAATTGCTACTCCAGCTGTCTGTTGATTTCCATTTGAATGGAATATCTTTTTCCATCCCCTCACTTTCAGTCTGTATGTATCCCTAGGTCTGAAGTGGGTCTCTTGTAGACAGCATATATATGGGTCTTGTTTTTGTATCCATTCAGCCAGTCTGTGTGTTTTGGTGGGAGCATTTAATCCATTTACATTTAAGGTAATTATCGATATATGTTCCTATTCCCATTTTCTTAATTGTTTTGGGTTTGCTATTGTAGGTCTTTTCCTTCTTTTGTGTTCCTTGCCTAGAGAAGTTCCTTTAGCATTTGTTGTAAAGCTGGTTTGGTGGTGCTGAACTCTCTCAGCTTTTGCTTGTCTGTAAAGGTTTTAATTTCTCCATCAAAACTGAATGAGATCCTTGCTGGGTAGAGTAATCTTGGTTGTAGGTTTTTCTCCTTCATCACTTTAAATATGTCCTGCGAGTCTCTTCTGGCTTGCAGAGTTTCTGCTGAGAGATCAGCTGTTAACCTTATGGGGATTCCCTTATGTGTTATTTGTTATTTTTCCCTTGCTGCTTTTAATGTTTTTTCTTTTATTTAATTTTTGACAGTTTGATTAATATATGTCTTGGCGTGTTTCTCCTTGAATGTATCCTGTATGGGACTCTCTATGCTTCTTGGAGTTGATTAACTACTTCCTTTCCCATATTAGGGAAGTTTTTAACTATAATCTCTTAAAATATTTTCTCAGTCCCTTTCTTTTTCTCTTCCTCTTCTGGGACCCCTATAATTCGAATGTTGGTGCGTTTAATGTTGTCCCAGAGGTCTCTGAGCCTGTCCTCAGTTCTTTTCATTCTTTTTTCTTTATTCTCTTCTGCAGTAGTTATTTCCACTATTTTGTCTTCCAGGTCACTTATCCGTTCTTCTGCCTCAGTTATTCTGCTATTGATCCCTTCTAGAGTTTTTTTTAATTTCATTTATTGTGTTGTTCATCATTGCTTGTTTCATCTTTAGTTCTTCTAGGTCCTTGTTAAATGTTTCTTGTATTTTCTGTATTCTATTTCCAAGATTTTGGATCATCTTTACTATCATCATTCTGAATTATTTTTCAGGTAGACTGCTTATTTCCTCTTCATTTGTTATGTCTGGTGTGTTTTTATCTTGCTCCTTCATCTGCTGTGTGTTTTTCTGTCTTCTCCTTTTGCTTATCTTACTGTGTTTGGGGTCTACTTTTTGCAGCCTGCAGGTTCGTAGTTCCCGTTGTTTTTGGTGTCTGTCCCCAGTGGCTACAGTTGGTTCAGTGGGTTGTGTAGGCTTCCTGGTGGAGGGGACTAGTGCCTGTGTTGTGGTGGATGAGGCTGGATCTTGTCTTTCTGGTGGGCAGGTCCACGTTTTGTGGTGTGTTTTGGGGTGTCTGTGGACTTATTATGATTTTAGGCAGCCTCTCTGCTAATGGGTGGGGTTGTGTTCCTGTCTTGCTAGTTGTTCGGCATGGGGTGTCCAGCACTGTAGCTTTCTGGTCGTTGAGTGCAGCTGGGTGTTGGTGTTGAGATGGAGATCTCTGGGAGATTTTCGCCGTTTGATATTACATGGAGCTGGAAGGTCTCTTGTGGACCAGTGTCCTGAAGTTCGCTCTGCCATCTCAGAGGGACAGCACTGCGTCCTGGCTGCAGCACCAAGAGCCTTTCATCCACACAGTCACGAAAAGAGGAAAAGGGGAAGAAATAATAAATCTTGCTCTCAAAGTCCACCTCCTCAATTCGGGATGATTCATTTTCTATTTATGTATTCCACAGATGCAGGGTACATCAAGTTGATTGTGGAGATTTAATCCAGTGCTGCTAAGGCTGCTGCGAGACATTTCCCTTTCTCTTCTTTGTTTGCATAGCTCCCGGGGCTCAATTTTGGATTTGGCCCGCCTCTGCCTGTTCGTCGCCGGAGGGCGTCTGTTTTTCGCTCAGACAGGATGTGGTTAAAAGAGCAGCCTATTCGGGGGTTGTGGCTCACTCAGGCTTGGGGGAGGGAGGGTCACGGATGCAGGGCGAGCCTGCAGCGGCAGAGGCTGGCGTGACGTTGAACCAGCCTTAGATGCGCCGTGCGTTCTCCCGGGGAAGTTGTCCCTGGATCCCGGGACCCTGGCAGTGGCGGGCTGCACAGCCTCCCGGGAGGGGAGGTGTGGATAGTGACCTGTGCTCACACAGGCCTCTTGGTTGTGGCAGCCGCAGCCTTAGCGTCTCATGCGCGTCTCTGGGGTCCGCGCTGTTAGCTGCGGCTCGCGCCCGTCTCTGGAGCTCCTTTAAGCAGTGCTCTTAATCCCCTCTCCTCACGCACCGGGAAACAAAGGGAAGAAAAAGTCTCTTGCCTCTTCGGCAGGTCCAGACTTTTACCCAACTCCCTCCCGGCTAGCAGTGGTGCACTAACCCCCTGCAGGCTGTGTTCACGCTGCCAGTCCTCTCCCTGTGCTCCTACTGAAGCCCGAACCTCAGCTCCCAGCCCCGCCCGCCCTGGCGGGTGAGCAGACAAGCCTCTCGGGCTGGTGAATGCTGGTCGGCACTGATCCTCTGTGTGGGAATCTCTCCGCTTTGCCCTCCGCATCCCTGTTGCTGTGCTCTGCTCCGCGGGTCCGAAGTTTCCCCGCTCTTCCACCTGCAGCCTCCGTCCGCGAAGGGGCTTCCTAGTGTGTGGAAACCTTTCTTCCTTCACAGCTCCTTCCCACTTGTGCAGGTCCCGTCCCTATTCTTTTGTCTCTGTTTATTCTTTTTTCTTTTGCCCTACCCAGGTACGTGGGGAGTTTCTTGCCTTTTGGGAGGTCTGAGGTCTCCTGCCAGCATTCAGTAGGTGTTCTGTAGGAGTTGTTCCACGTGTAGATGTATTTCTGATGTATCTGTGGATAGGAAGGTGATCTCCGTGTCTTATTCTTTCGCCACCTTCCCCCTAGCCCTCAGTAAAACTTTAATGCACTTGTCTGATGATGGGTGGGGTTGGGTTCTCACCCTTTTGGTTGTTTGGCCTGAGGTGCCCCAGTACTGGAGCCTACAAGCTGTTTAGTAGGGCTAATGGCGGCCTCCGGGTGGGCTTCCACCAGTGGGTACTTCCCAGAACTGCTGGTTCCTGTGTCCTTTTCCCCAGCCACCATCCGCCTCCACAGGAGACCCTTCAGTAATAGCAGGGAGGTCTGGCCCAGTCTCTTACGGCGTCACTCCTTTTTCCCCTGGGTCCTGGTGTGCACGAGACTTTGTGTGTGCTCTCCAAGAGTGGAGTTTCTGTTTCTCCCAGTCCTGTGGACATCCTTTGATCAAACCCCACTAGCCTTCAAAACTAGATTCTCTGGGGACTTCTCCTTCTGTTGTTGGACCCCCAGGCTGGGAAGCCTGATGTGGGGCTCGGAACTTTCACTCCTGTGGGATAACTTCTGTAGTATAATTGTTTTCCACCTTTCTGTCGCCCACTTGGCGGGTATAGGATTTGAGTTTATTGCTGTTGCGTCCCTCCTACCATCTTGCTGTGGCCTCCTCTTTGTCTTTGGATGTAGTGTATTCTGTGTTTGGTAGGTTCCAGCGTTTTTTTGTCCTTGGTTGTTCAGCAGTTAGTTGTGATTTTGGTGTTTTCATAAAAAGGGGATGCACTCACGTCCTTCTACTTTGCCATCTTGAGGTAATCCCTCTTCAGTTTTTCTGTAGCATTTATGTTTAGAAGTTATAACTTGATATGGTATTTATAAGTAGAAATTGTCTTTGACTACCTTTGCAGTTTATAGAATTACAAATAAAATTTATTGTGCTTTTCAAAATACTGTGTTGATAATTTGGGGGTAGTTTACTTTCCTGGGGGGAGGGAGTTAAGAATGTTGTCTTTGGAAATTGGAAGACTGTTGACAGTCTTGGAGTTTTTGCCCTCAGTCCCGTCCCCATGCCTGCCTTTTAAACAAAGACAAAGAGAAATTATGAATGTTAGTCTTTAGATGTTTATAAAGCTAGAGTAAGAGCAAGAATAGTTTGAAGAGAAGGTGTATAGTGTTGAAGAACTTTGAGTGAATGGAGAGGTCAGGCCATTCAGTGTTACATAGACTTTAAGTTATGAATTGAAGCAAGCTGCTTTGGGACTTGCTTTGTGTGAACTCTGAGTTGGTACTTGTATGGTGTAGATTCAGAGAGCAAAATAATTCAGTATAACCTGCAGTTAGTTAGGATAACCCTCAGTTAGGTAGAACCTTTTGGAAGGTATTTTTTTATATATATATATTTGATATATATATATCAAATATATATATTTGATATATATATATTTTTTATATATATATTTGATAACTGAAATACTAAGCAGGTTTGTTAATACTTGATATGGGTTTCAAAATAATGCTTTTTTGACTTAAAAAAGGGAGTACTTCCTTTTCTGTAGGGTAATAAATTTATTGGAGGTTTAAAATTATAGGGTCTTGATTTTTTTTTAAAAAAGAAAGTGTGAAGGAAATCGTTAGCCTTATGAATAATTATTTATCACAGTCACCTGCTGAGGAAAGGTATTTTTGTTCCTTTTAAAAGAGCAGTGATCAATACTCTACTCTTTCAAATTATTGTCCCTTTTCATTTAAAAAATATGTATATATAAAACTTAAATTTAAAAAGGACAACTAATTGCTAAATTAGTTGTAATTTCTAAAATCACAGTGAATTTAAAAAACTTTTTAAGAGACTAACTTTCAAAATTTTATTAAGACTTTTTTTTTGTATCAGAGTAAAATGCAGTTATGGGAAAAGGAAAAACATGGTTTGGTTGCTTTGCTTTGGTTACTAAAGAATACTACCTTTTAATATATTTCCCATATCTTATACTTTTTGTACAATGAACATTTGCTTTGTGTACGCAGTTTAAAATGGGATATGTCTTTATATTCATCCATGTTAGTATGAGAATTTAGCAGTGGACTATGAAAAAACTAGCTTTGAAAGTAGTATAGTCATTTTGATGATTTTATTTGAGCTCTTCTAAATGGGATTCTTTCTTTACTTTTTGGCCATATTTATGTCTCTTCTGTTTTTTTAAGACCTCAATAGGGGAAGTAGAGGTTGTGATCATCTTGAAGAGGGGAGCAGAAACAAGGATAATACAAATTCTGATTCAAAAATGGAATCCACTCTGATTTCCAGGAAGAGGAAACAAAGGCTTAGAAGTAATTTACCTGGTTCTCTTAATCCTACTTCTTTGTATAAGTCAGCAGAACAGACAGTAAGTAGAGGTATTTAGATGTCATATGAAATAATTTGTGCCATGATAAAAATGAATTGACTGTGGCCAAATAATGTTCTCCTGGCTTTCTGCTTTTATCATCATATTTCTTTCTTTTCTTTGCCTATTTTTTTCATTCTGTTTATTTTTAAAAAAATACTTTAAATACAACTTTTTTTTGCAGTAATACAATTATGGGAACAAATTTCAAATACAGTCATCACTGAGTATCTACATAGTATTGGTTCCAGGACCCTGCACATACCAAAATCCTTAGATGCTTAAATACCTTATATAAAATGGTGTAATATTTGCATATAATCTACATCTTCCTGTATAGTTTAAATCATCTCTAGATTACTTATAATAACTAATACAATGTAAATTATATGTAAATGGCTATAAATACAATGTAAATGCTATGTAAATAGTTGTCTCTGCATGGCAAATTCAAGTTTGGCCTTTTGTAAATTTCTGGAATTATTTTTCTGGAAATATTTACCATTTGCAGTTGGTGGAACCTGCGGTTGGTGGAACCTGCGCATACAGAGGGCTGACTGTATTATGAACAAGTAAAACAGTTAAAAGTATTTCTCCTCCGATAACCAGCCCTTAGTTAGTAGTTTGATGTATATCTTTCAGACCTGTTTGCTTTTTTCCTCCCCTTATAACCAAATACTATTCATACTGTCCAGTCAATTGCTTTTTCACTTGCTCTGTGAGGTTATTACCTGACTTATTTTATCAGTAGTAATTTACTTACGATTTCTATAGACATCTCTTTTTCCAGAGTTTAGGGAATTTGTTGTAGAGAATTACCATACGTACGTTAATGCATACATTACCTATTTTCAAAGACTTAGTATGCAGTTAACAATAAAAGTATGAGGAGACAGCTTTTTGAGTCCTTTGATTCACAAGGCATTTCAGGACTTTGCTGTGCCTTTGAGTTATAATTATAAACATGATTTATATTTATACAGTAATAGAGATGTGAAGGCAGTGATTGATTTTCATAATTTTTCATATTGTTATCCTCTTAAGTTTTTAATTTTTTTGCTTTTTTGTTACTAAAGTCATATGATGTCAAATGACCTCTTTTGCAAAATAAAACTGTAAAAAAAATTCCTCTCATTTAAAGTTGACAAGACTGTGGAAGACCTCTGAACCACTTGTAAATATGGGAGTTTCTCCTTCCCATCCTTTTGAAAAATGTTTAGGCATCTGATTGGACAGACCAAACTCTATATATTTGAGAGACACTGGCAAGAGTAATGTAGTATAATTGAGTAGTTTTCTACCCCTATATTTATAGAAATGATATAATGTTTTTACTTCTATACTCTTCTTTAGGAATTTAAACTTAAAAAAACTCTTTATGTTAGCCAAATTTGAAAAATGCTAATTTTTGTATGCATTTGTTTATGTTCAGAAAGAACAAGAAAATGACCCAACAGTATCCACTGAGTTGGAAGAGTCAAGTGAAAACTATCAGGAGGACCCAAAACTGCTTGAAGAAATTATGCTTGAACCCATAGAAAGTGATTTTACTAAACTATCCTCACTTTGTAGTCAGGAGTTGGCTTTGAGTGCTGCTCCCCAAATCACCTCTGAATGTTCAACCACTAAAACTTTTGAGAGCTGTATTTCTACTGATACTGTGGGGAATTGTCCTGTGGTCGAGAAGGATGAGAATGAATTGAACACAGTAGAAAAACCTGTTTTAAGTGAACATAGTGAAGGGAACCAATCATTTATCTCTGCTGAACCAAGTAAGTAACATGAGGATAACAATTTTCTCTCCTCTACTTATTTCTTTTCTTTCTCCTCTCAAACAAATTTTGCTAGGCAATAAGTTATTTATTACATCATTGTGGAATATATTAACTTCAGAAAAAAAAGACTTGGGGTTTTGGGACTTCATTTATTTTGTAATATTGATTTAGGTAAGGAATGGAGTACTTGGAAGCAGAAGTAATTTTTTTTTTAGATTAGTGTACTGTAATCTCATCAGTAGTTTTTTATAAGTTTCTGTAAGGACCATTATTATTGTCATTTTGGTTGATTAAGCTGAAGTACAGAGCATTTAAGTGCTGTTTAATTATTGTCATTAATTTTTTAATTTTCCAGTATTTGATGCAGTCACATGGTACAAAAAAGGTTCTAAAGGATATCCAGTGACTGGTCTCCCACATCTTTCCCTAGCCATCCATTTCCCCCTCCTAAAAGCAACTAATGTAACAGGATTTAAAGTACAATTTAGAATGATGGTGTAATAACATGATTAGAACTAGAATTTGGTCCTAAGTTCTCCTCATGACTCTATCCATTTATAAATATCTTCGTCCTCTAGAAGTTAAGGTTGCAGGTAACTGCCAAATAATAGTGCTGACATGGAAACATTGTATGTGACTAGTGTAAATTAGATAATGAATGATAGGCCAGTTTCTAAATTGAATAAAGTTAGATGATTCAGTTCAGTGGGATTATGAAAGATATATTACATGAATTACAAAGTTCCCTTTTTATGTATGATTATTGTGACACATTTAAAAAATATATTTTACGTTTTTAGTTGTTGTTTCCAGTGATGAAGAAGGACCCGTTGAACATAAAAGTTCAGAAATTCTTAAATTACAACCTAAGCAAGATCATGCCATCTCTAATGAAAGTGAGAGTACTTCTGAGCCAGCAGTGTCAGAACTACCACTGATTACATGTGAATCTGTACGGGTAATTTATTTCTGTCTTCTCACAGATTAACAGTGAAATATACACTATTGGCTAATGACTATTTTTTTTTCCGTCAGGCAGAATATTATATAAAAATTATGAATTTTCTTAGTTTGAATTTTTTTTTTTTTTTTTTTTGCGGTACACGGGCCTCTCACTGTTGTGGCCTCTCCCATTGCGGAGCAGAGGCTCCGGACGCACAGGCTCAGCGGCCATGGCTCACGGGCCCAGCTGCTCCACGGCACGTGGGATCCTCCCGGACTGGGGCACGAACCCGTGTCCCCTGCATCGGCAGGCGGACCCTCAACCACTGCGCCACCACGGAAGCCCCCTTAGTTTGAATTTTGAGACAACTTTCATATTAGTTTGAGGGAAGTATGTAATTGTTTTAATTTGAAGTGAAAGGCTTAATACCATTTTTCTTCTGGCCATTTTTATTTTTTAAGTCTAAATATTCTGACTTGAATATTTATTCTTTTCTTATGGTTCTCATTGGACATTTAAATACTTCATCAAAACATTTTCTAGAATTAAACAGTTTCCAGTATTTGTCTGGTCTTACAGTACAATGGTGACTTGGAATTATTCCTTTCCCTCACATGCTATTAAGGCAGCATGATAGAGGAAAGAACCTGACTTCTGGAGATACACAGATCTGTGTTCAAATCCTGGCTCTGTCATTTGGGCAAGTCCCTTAACTTCCTTAAGCCTGAGTTTCCTTATATCCTGAATGAGGATAATAACACCTAATTCACAAGATTATTTTTTGAGTATTAAGTGAAACAACATATGAAAGCATTTAGAACAGTGTCACAAACCTATCAGTTTGGTAAGTACTTTGTCTCTTTCTCTTATAGAAAATAGTAAATGGAAGTGTCTGTTGGTTTAATGTCAGCTAGTGGTGTTTTTGACATACCTATAGCTCTAAAGTAAGGTTCAAGTTATTTATTGTCAGTATTCATTCATATTATCAGCTCTGATTATCCTGTTTTAAAGAAATGATTATCGGTAGACCACCAGTGCAGAATTATGGTTAACTTCTGTTTTTTTTTTTTTTTTTTTTTTTGCGGTACGTGGGCCTCTCACTGTTGTGGCCTCTACCGTTGCGGAGCACAGGCTCCGGATGCGCAGGCTCAGTGGCCATGGCTCATGGGCCCAGCCGCTCCACGGCATGTGGGATCTTCCCGGACTGGGGCACGAACCTGTGTCCCCTGCATCGGCAGGCGGACTCTCAACCACTGCGCCACCAGGGAAGCCCTGTTGGTTGTTTTTGAATAATGTCAGAGGCTGTTATTCTATGGAAGAATGGTGAAGAATGGTGAAGAATTTGGTCAGTTCCATGAAAACAGTCTGATGGGCTGATTAGTGTTTCACGGGTGTTTCTTTCTTTTTTAAAAAAATTTATTATTTATTTTATTTTTGGCTGCGTTGGGTCTTGTTTGCGTCATCTTCATTAAGGCATGCGAGATCTTTCATTGCGGCGCGTGGGCTTCTCTAGTTGTGGTGTGCGGGTTTTCTCTTCTCTAATTGTGGTGCGTAGGGTACAGGGCACGTGGGTTCTGTAGTTTGCGGCACGTGGGCTCTCTAGTTGAGGCTCGCGAGCTCAGTAGTTGTGGCGTGTGGGCTTAGTTGCCCTGCGGCATGTGGGATCTCAGTTCCCTGATCAGGGGTCGAACCTGAATCCCCTGCATTGTAAGGTGGATTCTTTACCACTGGACCACCAGGGAAGTACCTCACGGGTGTTTCTGTTGCATTTGGTACTCCATAGAGAGATTACCTCAGGAATTGTGTTCTGAATTTTTGTTAAAATGTAACAATTGTTGCCCAGTTGGGCCAAAAGCCTACTTGATGGCTTAGTTGTTTTGTAATTAAAACAGTGTTGACAATGAGTTCAAAATTCTAAATGAATTACAGTTCCCTTGGCAGTATATAAATTGACAACACAGTATGAAATGACTGTGTTAAAGGAAAATGACATCTCTTGTAGAACTGACAGCATATGATCACAGCCAAGCAGCAAATAATGTAGAGATCTACCAGAATCTATAAGGCAGAATAAACCTCCACACCCTCCCTTGTTTCCAATTTTAAATGAAGTTATGAGAAACATAGATTGACAGTTTTTAAGAGGCAGTTAGTCTTTACCAAATGTGAGGCCCAATAAGGAATTCTTTCTAATCCATCTTCTCATTTTGTCACTTAAAACACACAGGCAGTCATAGAACCATCTGTAGTTGATTAGATTCCCCGTTTTTACTTAGGGGATAAGAAGAGTTCAGTAAGCAATAAAAGCTGAGAATGATAAAGAAATTCTATTAGGCAGGTAAATGGCATTGTGAGCTGGGTTAAAAATGATGAGTAATGTGCATGTTTCAGGTGAGGATTAATCACATTTTCTAGAGGTAGGAGGAGAGTGAGTACACGTGCATAATTGCTCTAGTAGTAATTTATTTGGTTATTAGTGATGTTAAGGTTAAAGAGGGATAATGTGTAACAGCTAGGCAAATGTGGAGTGGAAAAAGTCATCTGAAAGCAGTGTAAAGCTCCAAAGAGCTGGTGGGAAATTGCTGTTGCTGATACTGCCTGGTAGTCTATTGTAATTTAAAAGCAGAGTTGTGAATTTTTTGAGCAGAAGTGGTATGATTTTTGAGGTTTTAGGCAGCTGGTTGGCTATCCTCAGCCATAGTGCATGTAATAAAGTATATAGATTTGATGTAACAGGCGGTTCTTAGGCACTTATATTCCTTCATTGCTCAGTAAAAGTGCAGTAGTTGAGAGCATTGTCTTGGTTTATGGAAGCAATTTTATGTGCTTGAAATAACCCTTGACCTGGAGTTAGAAACCTGCATTTGTCTTAGTTTTGCTTCTTACTAACTGCATTACCATGGGCAGGTCACTTAACCAATCCAAACATATATTAACTCTACTTATAAAATACAAAAAGAAAAAAAAAATCTTGCCCCATGGGGTGGTTGTGGTGATTAAGAGAGATGATGTATTTAAAAACTCATTTGAAACTGTTTAGTTATATATATTTTAATTTATAAAATTAAAGTAATTTAATTATTTAAAATTAAATTAATTATATAAATTTTAATTTATTTCTGTTGAGTTAAAAATGAATAAAGCCTATTAGAGAATACTGACTTTGAAATGGCTTTGATACAGAGGAGAATGTATTTCTGAAACTTGGGCCTATGGAATTAATTTAGGATTCAGCTTTTTAGAGTAATTTTCTCAAAGTAAACATATACTTAACAAAAAATTTATTTATTTAACTTATTAAATTTTGGCAGCTTTGGGTCTTCATTGCTGCACGCCGGCTTTCTCTAGTTGCGGCGAGCGGGGGCTATTCTTCGTTGCTGTGTGCAGGCTTCTCATTGCGGTGGCTTCTCTTGTTGCAGAGCACTGGCTCTAGGCGAGTAGGCTTCAGTAGTTGTGGCACGCGGGCTCAGTAGTTGTGGCACATGGGCTTAGTTGCTCTGCGGCATGTGGGATCTTCCTGGACCAGGGCTTGAACCCGTGTCCCCTGCATTGGCAGGCAGATTCTTAACCACTGCACCACCAGGGAAGTCCAACCATAGACTTTTCAAGGAAAAAAATCTAGATAACTATTTCTTCACAGTAAGAACAGTGTAAAATCCTCCATAGATTCATTAATAGTAATTTAAAGAAGTATTTGACTTTGAAAATCATCATCAGCATTTATATAATACTTAGGTTTATATGCATTTTATAATTTTTTCCTTGTTAGGCTTCATCTGAATTATGTCAATATAATCCTGTCATGGAAAACATTTCCTGTGTTATACCTAGTAATGAGATGGATCTACAACTGGATTTTATATTTACTTCTGTTTATATTGGTAAAGTAAAAGGAGCTTCTAAAGGTTGTGTTACAGTAAGTATATTTAATTGTTTTTTTAGCTTTGCTTTTTGGACAAGGCATTTTCAGATTGTCTTCTCTTTTTTTAGTGCAAATGAAAATAGAATTGAGATTAATTTTATGTAGGACAATTTGAATGTCATTATACCTATTTTGAAACATATCTTTACTTGTGAAATCTTGAAACTATAGAGGAATGCCCTAAAATCATATCTGTAATCTGACTAATGAGGATTATGTATGAAAAAAATCATATGTAACATTGATATTCTTTGGGCTCTAAAACTTACTTGATGGTAAAGTAAATTTTTCTTTATGGTATAGTTAATAGCAAAAAGAAGAAATCTCATTTTGATGGTTTAAATTGTTCTCCAGATTCCCGAACTTGTTATTTAAGGATCTCCAGGAATAGTTCCTATTCTATTTTTCCACTTTTTTTCAGTTTTAACTCATCACACTTTGCATATGAAAGCCATATTGGATTTTGCTCAGTTCTCTATATTTTCTCACTATTTTTCTGCCTGTTAAAATCTTTTAAGGCTTATCTGAAATACTTCCTCTTCCAGAAAACCTTTTCCTGATTTCTCCTTCCTAGCCATAATTAACTTCTCCTTTTACTATGTACTTACAGCACTTTGTTTGTACATCTGTTGTAGGATTTATTCTGTGTGTTTTTGTTTGTATTCTTGCCTAAACCTCTCCATTAGCCTTTAAGCATCTTGTGATGAAGAGTCGTGCCTTTATTCCCCTTTACACTTTACATAAATGGCTCAAACCTAAAACACTTATAAACATTAGTTGAATTGTCCAGAAGAAACTGCCAAAAGACCTCACACTTATAAACATTAGTTGAATTGACTATGTCAGATTATAATTCAGGTATTTTCCTAGAAGTTTTGTTAATATTTCACTCTGATGGACAAGGCAGGGAATATAAAAACGGTAAGATATGATCTCTGCTTTCAAGGAACTTGTAGTCTAATGAAACAGTCTTGTTTACGGGAGAGGCCACAACAGTGAGAGGCCCGCGTACTGCAAAACAAACAAACAAAAAAAACAACACTTAAGGAGGTCAGATATATACAAAAGATACCTAGAGAAAATTTAGCATCTTGTCACAGAAGGAGCAGAAAGAGCAGGAACCTTGCTGAATCCTTAGTCAGAAGGGAATTTATAACATGGAACAAAGAAAAATGAATGCTGGGAATGTCAGCAAAGCTAAGGATCAAATCCTGCTTTGTGATTTATTTACCAAAGTCAGTGACACCCTGTGAGGTCTTTTGGCAGTTTCTTCTGGACTTTGTCTTATATTTTTTTAAATATTCAGGAAACTTTTTTTTTTTTTTTTCGGTACGCGGGCCTCTCACTGTTGCGGCCTCTCCCGTTGCGGAGCACAGGCTCCGGACGCGCAGGCTCAGCGGCCATGGCTCACGGGCCCAGCCGCCCCGCGGCATGTGGGATCTTCCCGGACCGGGGCGCGAACCCGTGTCCCCTGAATCGGCAGCCGGACTCTCAACCACTGCACCACCAGGGAAGCCCTCAGGAAACATTTTTGAAAAGTATATTAAGTAAAGTCTTACTGGTTTTTATAAATGAGCATATTGAGAATTAAATTACTTGCACAGGGTTCTTAAACTTCCATAAAACTAAGTCTTTACAGTGAAACATCTTTTTGGTTTATTGAGAAAAAGGCTTAAGGCTTTTAGTATAGACTTTGATTATGTACTTGTGGTTTAAAAAAGAAAAAAATTTTGAAAAATTTGAATAGTAACACATCTTAATACGAGTGGTAACTCGTATTTTGCTTTTTTATTTTTCCTTTAGTTCACGACAAAGTATATTAAGATCCCATTTCAAGGTAAGCTATCATTGTCTTATGACCTCTTTTCACTGTAATTTTGAGTATAAAATAATTGGTCAGCAAAAATTCTGAGATATTTCTGCAATTAGTTTTTCATACTTTTTTCCAGTGTAGAATTTATGTAAAAATAAGGTTAATAATATGTTTCAATTTAACACTTTTTAGCAGCTTCAAAATGAGTTAAAATGTTTTATAACACTTAAAATATACTATTTTTATACTGTTGTTTTAATGACTTCAAGTAATATGAAGGGACTCATGGCAATTTCTTGGGATTAACAAAAGTAGTTTTGATAGCAAGATTTTTGATATATAAAAATGGATGAAAATAGAAACTAAGTAAAGAAGTATAAGGAAAATTTTTAGTGTTGCACACAAACATGTAAAATGGTTTTGTGTAGGGATTAAGAGAGATTTAAACAGGCAGAACTGTTTCTTATCTGAGTAAGGCAATGTGGATTGGAAAATGGACCTATAATTTGTAGAGACTCAAACAAGTTTCTCATTCTTTTTCCAAATAAAAAACCTTTCAGAATAAATAACATTAAGAGAACAAATAATAAGCAACAGAGAATAGTCTCTTTAGAGAATGAATTATGAGAAGGATGAACAAAAACAATATATACAAATAGCACTTCAGAAATGAACTGGGGAAGAGGAAACCTGTGTTTCCCAGTTCAGAAATGAACTGGGAAAGACTGAAGATGAGATTGAAGTAACTTTAGTTGGACTCCCCAGATACCCATGTACAGAATCCACAACTGTATGTTATAATAATGAATGTAATGATTAGGAAGCTACTATAAGTAGTAAGAATATGTAAGGCATATATAATATATAAAAATAAATATAATGATATTCCTAATTAGGAAATTTTAATAAGTTATTGTGGAATAATATAATATTAGCTATTTAAAGAAACCAAGGCCTGTGATTCAAGAGGAAATAACTTCATAAAAATAGTGCTATAATCTGTAGATAAAGACCTGGGTAACAGAACTACCTCTCAATTTCTTTTTCTTTAATAGAGGTATAAATTATGTACAACATTATATTAATTTCAGGTGTACAGCATTATGATTCGATATTTGTATATATTGCAAAATGATTCCCCCAATAAGTCAAGTTAGCATCCATCCCCATACATAGTTACAAAAATTTTTTTGTGTGTGATGAGGACTTTTAAGATCTATGCAATAGGCCTTAAATATGCAATACAGTATTATTAACAATAGTCACCATGTGCTGTACATTATATTCTCACTGCTTATTTATTTTATAATTGGAAATTTATATCTTTTGATCCCCTTCTGTCATTTCGTCCACCCCCTGCTTCTGGCAACTACCAATCTGATCTCAGTATCTATGAGCTTTTTTTTTTTTTTTTTAAAGATTCCACCTATAAGTTATGTCATATGGTATTTGTCTTTCTCTGGCTTATTTCGCTTACTTAGCATAATGCCCTCAAGGCATGTTGTTGCAAATGGTAGATTTTGTTCCTTTTTTTTTTTTGGTCAAAACAGTATTCCATTGTATATATCTCACATATTATTTATCACATATTCATTCATCCATTGATGGACACTTAGGTTTTTTCCATATCTTGGCTATTGTGAATAATGCTGCAGTTAACATGGGAGTGCATGTATATTTTTTCTAATTAGTGTTTTCCTTTCCTTTGCATAAATATCCAGAAGTGGAGTTGCTGGATCATTAAAAAAATATTTTTGAGAATGCTCTGTTTTCCATAGTGGCTGCACCAGTTTACATTCCCACCAACAGTGCACAAGTGCACAAGAGTTCCTTGTTACCACATCCTTGCCAATACTCATTATTTCTTTTCTTTTTGTTAATAGCCATTCTAATAGGTGTGAGGTGGTATATCATAGTGGTTCTGATTTTCATTTCTGTGACGAGTAGCAGTGTTGACCACCTTTTTGTGTACCTGTTGGCCATCTGTATGTTTTCCTTGGAAAAATGTCTTTTCAGTGTCTCTGCCTTTTTTTCAGTCAGATTGTTTGGGGTTTTTTTGCTGTTGAGTTGTATGAATTCATTATATATTTTGGATTTTAACCCCTTATCAGATATGTGGCTTGCAAATATTTTCTCTCATTCAGTAGGTTGCCTTTTAATTTTGTTGATGATTTCCTTTGCCATGTAGAAGCTTTGTAGTTTGATGTAGTCCCACTACATCTAACTAAAATCTATAGGTAAAAACCTTTGTAATGGAGCTACCTCTCAAATTCTTATGATACAAACAAACATCAAAAATGATACTTTAGGTTTTCATCATTAATATTTTGTGCTTTGTTTCAAATGTTGCTTTCTTTATAGCTTTTCTATCCCAAATGAATATATATAAATATATATATATATATATATTTTTTAAAAATATTGTTTTGACCATACTGCACAGCATGTGGGATCTTAGTTCCCTGACCAGGGATCTAACCCAGGCCCCTTGCATTGGAAGTGTGGAGTCTTAACCACTGGACTGCCAAGGAAGTTCCCAAATTATTATTTTTTTTTTGACATCTTTATTGGAGTATAATTGCTTTACAAGGTGTGTTAGTTTCTGCTTTATAACAAAGTGAATCAGCTCCAAATGATCTTTAAAAGGTGATTTTAATTAAAAATTTTGGAAAAATACTCTTGTCAGTGGTAATGGGTTTACGATTTTATAATGGAAGAGGAAAATATTAGTCAGCTTCTTCAAATCCTGTCTGTGCTAAATTCCCATATAAAAAAAATTTTTTTTTTTAAAACAAGGCATGCAGGGACTTCCCTGGTGGCGCAGTGATTAAGACGCTCCCAATACAGGGGGCCTGGGTTCGATCCCTGGCCAAAGAACTAGATCCCACATGCATACTGCAGCTAAGAGTTCTCATGCTGCAGCTAAGGAGCCGGCGAGCCACAACTAAGGAGCCCACATGCCGCAACTAAGGAGCAGGAAAGCTGCAACTAAGGAGTCCACCTACTGCAACTAAGACCCGGTGCAACCAATAAATAAATAAAACAAGGCATGCATGTGAAAGGTTTTTGTAGGTGGGGAAATCTAGGGGTCTAAGTGTTTATTTTTCTGCAGCAGCTGTGGGAGAAATTTGATTTATTCATATTTATATTAGCTGTTTGGCTGTGGCTTAAAGAAAATAGTTTATTTTTTCTTCACATTTAAGAATTCCAGAGGTAGACTGAACAGGGCTGATATGATGTTTATTTGGTCATCAGAGGCCCAGACTCCTTTCATTTTCTTACTCTGTCATCCCTGACACATGACTTTCATCCTCTAGTTTGTCTCATGGTCCATATGGCTGCTCATACTCCAGCCATCGTGTTTGTTTTTTTTAAAATAAATTTGTTCATTTATTTATTTTTGGCTGCGTTGGATCTTCGTTGCTGCGCGCGGGCTTTCTCTAGTTGCAGCGAGTGGGGGCTTCTCTTCATTGCAGTGCGCGGACTTCTCATTGTGGTGGCTTCTCTTTTTGTGGAGCACGGGCTGTAGGCGCATGGGCTTCAGTAGTTGTGGCACGCAGGCTCAGTAGTTGTGGCGCACAGGCTTAGTTGCTCCGTGGCATGTGGGATCTTCCCAGACCAGGGACTGAACCCATGTTCCCTGAATTGGCAGGCGGATTCTTAACCACTGTGCCACCAGGGAAGTCCAGCCATCATGTTGTAATGTTCCAGGTAGAGAGCAGGAGGAAAGGAAAAATGGTAGAAAGAATACATACCACCTATCTCTTTCCCTTTTAAGGAGTCTTCTTGGGTGTGCATACCACCTAACCTTCTGCTTATATTTTCTTAGCTAGAATGTAGTCAAATGACCACTCATCTATTTGCAAAGGAAGCTAGGAAATAGAGTTTTTAAGAGGTGGTATCTTGCTTCCTCATAAAATTAGGGTCCTGTTACTAAAATCCCTAACAGTAGGTAGGAGAAATGATAGGCAACTCCTACTTTCAGTGTCTGTCATAGCCCTGTAACAGAATAAACTAAATATTTTGGGAAAATTTGTTAATGAGGTAAATTTTTCTTGTGATGGTGTTAAATGCCCCCTGGCTTTTTTTCTTCTTTTTTTTTTGCGGTGCGCGGGCCTCTCACTGTTGTGGCCTCTCCCGTTGTGGAGCACAGGCTCCGGACGCGCAGGCTCAGTGGCCATTGGCTCATGGGCCCAGCCACTCCGCGGCATGTGGGATCTTCCCGGACCAGGGCACGAACCCGTGTCCCCTGCATCGGCAGGCGGACCCTCAACCACTGTGCCACCAGGGAAGCTGCCCCCGGCTTTTTTAAGGGAATCTTTTTAAAGCAGCCTTCCTAAAGAATATTTAACTTTCATACTAAGAGCTTGGAACATTTGGATTAGTAATAACTACCTAGATTTCACAGAAATAGTATCTGTGTAGTATAGTATTTCACAGAATAGTATCTATTTGGGAACATTTGGATTAGTAATAACTACCTAGATTTCACAGAAATAGTATCTGTGTAGTATAGTATTTCACAGAATAGTATCTATTTGGGGCTGTGAGCTGCATGAGGAAGAAATGCTGAGAAGTTTTTCTGAAGGTTCTCACTCTTTACTTTTAACTTAATCTGTCTGTCTTTGCTGCCAGTTTCATTGACAGTTTTCAGAATGGAGGAGTTACAGTGTTCATAGACTGGAAGAATTAATATTGTTAAAATGTCCATATTACCCAGAGCGGTCTACAGCACTGTAATCCCTGTCAAAGTTCTAATGGAGTCTTTCACAGAATCTAATGGAGTCTTTCACAGAAATAGAAAAAAAAAATCCTAAAATTTGTATGGAACAACAAAAGACCCCAAATACCCAAAGCAGTCCTGAGAAGAACACAACTGGAGGCACCACACATCCTGATTTCAAATTGTATTACAAAGCTATAGTAATCAAAAGAGTATGATATAGGCATAAAACACACACAGAGATCAATGGAACAGAACTGAGAGCCCAGAAATAAACCCACATATATATGGTAAATTAATTTTCAACAAAGGAGCCAAGAATATACAATAGGGAAAGGATAGTTTCTTCAATAAATGGTGTTGAGAAAGCTGGACAGCCACATGCAAAGGAATGAAACTGGACCTCTACCTCTACTATATACAGAAATCAACTCAAAATGGTTTAAAGACTTAAACGTATGACCAGAAACCATAAAACTCCTAGAAGAAAACATAGGAGGTAAGCTCCTTGACATTGGTCTTGGCAGTTTTTTGCATCTGACACCAAAAGCAAAGGCAACAAAAGCAAAAATAAACAAGTAGAACTACATCAAACTAAAAAGCTTCTGCACAACAAAGGAAACCTTTAACAAAATGAAAAGACAACCTACTAAATGGGAGAAAATATTTGCAAATCATATATCTGATAAGGGGTTAATACCCAAAATATACAAAGAACTCATACAATTCAACATCAAAAAAACAAACAACCCTATTAAAAAATGGGCAGAGGACCTGAATAGACATTTTTCCAAAGGAGACATACAGATATCCAATAGACGCATGAAAAGATGCTCAACATCACTGATTGTCAGTGAAATGCCAATTGTCAGTGAGATACCACCTCACACTGGTCAGAATGGCTATCGTCAAAAAGACAGTAGATAACAAGTGCCGGAAAGGATGTGGAGAAAAGGGAAACCTCTTCCACTGTTGGCACACATTAGGATTGTAAGTTGATGCAGCCACTATGGAAAATAGTATGGAGGTTGGTCAAAAAATTAAAAATAGAACTGCCATGCGATCCAGCAATTTCGCTTCAGGGTATTTACCCAAAGAAAACAAAACAGTAATTTGAAAAAGTACATGTACCCCAGTGTTCATTGCAGCATTGTTCACAATAGCCAAGGTGTGAAAACAACATAAATGTCTTCTAATAGATGAATGGATGAAGATGTGTTTTATATATATATATATATATATATATATATATATACACAATGGAATATTACTCAACCATTATAAAAATGAAATCTTGCCATTTGTGACAACATGGATGGATCTAGAGGGTATTATGCTAAGTGAAATAAGTCAGACAAAGACAAATACAGTATGATCTCACTTGTATGTAGAATCTGAAAACAAAAGGGAAGGAGACTCAAAGATAAAGAAAAAAAGCAGCTGGTTGCCATAGAGGAGGGTGGTGGGGAGTTGGGAGAAACAAGTGGAAAGGATTAAGAGGTATAAGCCTCCACTTATAAAATAAATAAGCAAAGGGAATGTAATATACAACATAAGGAGTATGGTCAGTAATATTGTAATACCTTTGTATGGGGACAGATGGTTACTAGACTTACCATAGTAATCATTTTATAATGTATGCAAATATCAAATCATTATGTAGTAATGTGAAACTAACATTATATGTCAACTATATTTCAATTTAAAAAAGGCATACAAATCAAAAACAAAGAAAAAGAAAAAGGAGCCAGTAAATAGAGAGTAAAAGAAGAGGGAAGGTAGGTTAGAATAGGACATGACAGGATAGGAAGAGAGGAAGTCAGGAGGTGCCACCAAAAAAATTGCATCCTAGACCTTTCAGAAGCTCATATGACTCTGGGGAATCTTTGGGTAATGGCTGGTCTGTGTAGTGGAATGCAGATGTTTGAGGAGAAGAAAAATAGGCGTTAAGTGGCTTATGATAGCATTTGCAGTCTTGGTTGATAGTATTAACCAAGATAGAATTATATAGTTTTTTCAGTTATACTATGCTTAGTTTTCTGCATTGATAAGATAGTCCGAGATCATATAGTGTGAGAGGCTAAATTCCTACATTTAATTATCACTTAAAAATTGTTTGGCCCTTTCTAATTTTTTAAAAAAATTTTTTACGCCCTTTCTAATTTATGTGATCTTTTTTACTGTAATAATACTGTTTAGGTATTTCAGCCAAGTTTACTGAAATGTACTGGAAATGATATTTTTGAAAAACCTTGCATATAATTCTTTTTTTTTTTTTTGCATATAATTCTTTTTAAAAAATACATTGTGTTAAAGAGGAGTCATACAGTGCATATGGAGTGTATTCCTAAATAGATTAATTTATTACCTTGTTATCTTTTATTTATTACAGTGTCCCTGCATGAGATTTCATTGCTAGTGGATACTACACATTTAAAGCGGTTTGGGTTATGGAAAAATAAAGATGATGATCACAGTAAAAGAAGTCATGCTATCCTCTTTCTTTGGGTCTCCTCAAATTATCTTCAAGAGATTCAGACCCAATTAGAAAACTCTATGTTAAGCCAGCAATGTGAGTATAAAAAGATTTCTAAATTTCAGGATAATCTGAGAAGTCCTATAAATAAAGTAATTTTCCTCTAAAATAATTTAGTAGAATGTAATTATTTCATTGAATTGAAATAAGTTCATTGAATTCAAAATAATTTATCCCTTGATATTACGTAAGATACTTTATTCATTTAATTTCTCCTTTTAATTTTACTCAACTGATTAAAATTATCTTCTAAAATAAAAGGACTACCTTACCTTTTAGTCACTTGACATCCTTGGCTACCTGTCTTAAGAGTTTCTTGCCCTTATTTCATAATGAACTGTGACAGAACTAATCAGTGGCAAAGTCAAATAAAATACAGAAGTCTTTATCTTCAACATTTTCTATAGTTTCTAAAAAAGATAAATCAGTTTATTTACTTATGTATCATTTTTCTAAGACTGGGTTGAATACTTTTCTGGTGCTCCCATAACACTTATCTATCAATATATAATATCTTGAGATATTTCCCAACTTTGTTTAGTTTCCAGCTCCTAAAGGAGTCTGGTTTAGAATTGGGTAAATCAAATTGGTAAATTTCTTTCTTATCTCTTTAATCTCTCTGCCATTTCCCCTCCTACTCCCTTGCACATTAAAGATGTTAAGTAGTGAACTAAATTTTATGTCTTTAAAATTACTTATTTTGCTGTCCTCATTACTTCCAAATTAATTGGGAAAATTCATGATTAAATAGCAGAGAAGTTGGAAAAATACACAAGCCATTTATAATCATTATGGGAGGAGAGAATGTCATTTGATGAGAGAAAATGATTTTGAAGGAAGTGTCTGAATGGAAATTTTTTTAATTGGTAGATTTGATATATGAAGAGGGCTAGAGAAAAACAATTGCTTAGTCATCATTCATTTACCTATTCATACATTCATTAACAAACATTTAAGAGCACCTAGTAAATGCCAGGTACTGGAGATGCAGCAGTCAATACCATTGTGGAGTTTGTATTCTAACGTAGTAGGAGTCTAAAAATTGTGAGTTTTGGTTCTAGGTTACTAATGTCCTGTTTTGGGATTTAATTTGCCTGGGTTATTAACTAACATACAAAATAGTTTGTTGAGTTGTATACCAACCTTATTGTTACTAATAATTATTTTAATTATAATCCCTTTGAAAAATAACACTACTGATAAAAACTGATTTCTTTTTTCTTTCATAGCAAAATCCACTGAATTCATTTTCCTTGAGCTACACAGTTCTATTTCACAGAGAGAAGAATTGAAATTGCAAGACATTATGACAGAAATAAGTACAACCAATGGAGAATTAGAGCTTTCTTATCCACTGTCTTGGGTTCAAGCACTTCCTTTATTTCAGAACCTCTCTTCAAAAGAAAGCTCTTTTATTCATTATTACTGTGCTTCAACTTGTTCTTTCCCTGTTGCTACTGCTGAAGAAATGAAGATGAAATCAATATCTCAGGTTAGCATATGATTAATATAATTAGTGAGGGGGAGGGAGGCAGTTCGATAAAAATTCTTTTTTTGAAATGAGCATGATTTCAGAATGCTGTGTTTTGTCAAAAGAGCACAGGAACCAACCTAAAGGAACTCCCAGTGCCAGAGCTGGAACAGTTAGATCAACAAAATCAGTAATGATAGCCTGTGATTATTATGAAAAAATAAGATATAATGCCAATTAATCTATATTGATACAAATAAATAACTGGATGAATGAAAACATAAAAAAAGGTGGGTAAGGGACAATTCTTTCTTAGAAAAGCGTTGCAATTAATAAATGTAAAAGGAACAAGAGAAATATAAAACCACCTCTAGAAAAATCATAGTTATGATTGTTGCAGGTAAGGTCCACAGAGGGATGCTAAATTTAATGGATGAAAACTTAAGGGAAAACAGGATATGTGTACAATATCAATCTCTCACCCCAAATATTAATTAATTACAAAAAAGAAGTAACTTTTTTTTCTCCACTGTAGTAACTTACAGTGGAGAAACATTGCAGACATCACCTTAACCCAAGTGATTGAAGTTAACATTACCAGTAATAAGATATATTGACCTAATGTACCTGTCACATCATGCACGGAGAAGAGTACATCATTTCTGTGTTGTTCTTCTCAATATTGTATAACTTCAGTCTAATTGTGAGAAAAATCAGACAAACCCAGTTACAAAGTAACTGATTAACAGTCTTAAAAAATATCAAGGTCATGAAAGACAAGGAAAGATTGAGGATTTGTAGGATCCTGAAACAAAAGAAATTTGTTAGCGGAAAAACTAGTAAAATCAGAATAAAGTTTGTAGTTTAGTTTGTAGTATGATACCAACATTAATTTCTTAGTTTTAATAATTGTACTGTGGTTTAAAAAGATGTTAATATTAGGGGGATCTGTGAGAGGCTTATTTGTTTTTTGCAATTCTTTTATCAATATAAGTCTAAAATTATCTTGGAACAATTAATGGTAAGTTTTAAAATGCTGTGTTTATTTTTATAGGAGGTTGCTAATACACATGTGGCTTGTGTATCTCTGCCAAATACCTCTAGAAAGAAAAGCATTTATTAAGTTTGCTGTGACATGGGCGTGTGCACACACGCACACACACACACACACACACTCATGTGGGTTTGGTCTGGGGCTAAGCTGGTTTTTTAAAGGTCTGTAGAAAGCCACATTAGTGGAAGTCAAGATGTAAGCCTTCACCACTGTCTTGCATAATGTTGTAAAAATTTTGCCTGGTAATTACATTGTATATACAAATTTGTATCATAGTTTTCCATTTAATAATAAAATATCAATTTATGTTCTTATAAACTCTTCAGTCTCTCATTTAAATTTTTTCCTACTATTTATCACCTCTTTTGTTCACTTTGAACAAAATGAATACTGTTTTCAGATTCCTAAGTTAATTATAAAGCCAGACCTGTAAGTAACACTTCAGGTTAAACTTTGATCATTGTATAGTATCTTTTGATCCAAAGTATTATTTTGATTTAGTTATATCTTTATAGAAATTCTAAGAGTATATATATAACTCATTGGTATGTATCAATATTTCTTTTAGTCACATTTTCTCTTACCAGTCTAACTTTTGACTTTGTCCTTTTGAGAGTTAATACGTGTTGGTGCACATATAAGACCTTTTTCTTTGCCATTTTCTGTCAGCCCTCAAATACAGATACAGCCAAGCCTACTTACACCTTACTACAGAAGCAAAGTAGTGGTTGCTACTCACTTTCTATTACATTGAATCCAGATGAAGAATGGCGAGAAGTCAGGCCCACTGGACCTGTTCAGAAGTATGTACTGTGTCATATCCCGTTTGTAATAGGTGGGCAAATTAGTAGTTTTCATTCACATTGCTGATTTTAAGTACTTTTCCTTTTTAAATGTTTTGAGTTTTACTTTCTTGCTGACAGTTAATAATAGAAATAATTATTAAAAAGTTAAAAAAATTATTAAGAAAACAATCAATGCCATTTCATTTAGTTTTATGTTAATAAGACAGAAATGGTAGCCAAGATGTCAAATGTGGTAAGATTAAAGCATTTATTGAAAATATTTGAATAGAAGAGTATGGTTTTTAAGAATATGTATTCCGTATCTGAATATATAATAGGGAAAGTGAAATTGCTTATTAATGTGTGCCTCAATTTAGGGTACTTTATCAGAACTTCCCTTTCAGAAGTACTTCTTTGTTCGTATTTCGTCTTTTATATGTCTTCTCATGGTGGTAAGGCAGCATAAGGGAGTCTGTGCACTTGAGAGTGATTTCTATTCCTCTTCAAGATTCCTTTTCTCTGTTAAAAAAAAGAAAAAAAAAAACAAAGGAAAGCACAGGATAGGGAAATAGCCAATAAAATAGTAACTTTCATTTTAGCCCTTAAAATTTTCCTGTGTTATTTCATTTAGGTGCCACGGTTACCAAGATTAAATCAACTGCAGATGATTCTTATCTTCTTGAATCTTTCTAGTTCAACAAGTACATATTATACCTTTATTATTGACTATAGTTGTGCAATGAGTACCACCCTGTCTGTTCCAAGATTATAGTCAGAACTCACAACTGCTCTTATGTCTGAGCTTTAAGAGAGGGTGCCAAAGGAAAAATGCCTAATTAGTTGTCATTTTGTTTTCCATTTCTTTCTGGTTGTGCTCTAATTATTTATATCCTTTATGTTCTCTTTAAGTTATGCATCGTAAGCACTTTTTTATGGGAAACTTGCCTCCTAAGCTCCCATGGTAATTCTTCATTGTCCAGCTGCTGGTGTAGACTAGCCACCAGTAGGAGAGCATTGTTTTTGACCGTTGACTCTTTTAGTCTTGGGGATTCAAACTTAGCATTGGAAACTGGAGTGTAGGAGAATCTTCTATGTTTTATTACTTCATTTTGTTGAAAGTTAAAAATTGTACAGAAGAGAGACATCCTCAACGGTATTGTCATTGACTGTGAGATAACCTATTGATTAGACAAATACTGAGACTAGCCCACATGGGAAGGATTGGAAATGAAAAGATACTCAATGAGAGTACTATTAGTAGCTTGTGAAAACAAAGGAAGGAAAATATAATTGCTTGTATCATGTCAAATATTTTTTACCCTACACATTTTAGTTATTGAATACTACTGCCCTGTTATTGTCCTATATAACAAATCCCTTTGACACTAGAGTTTTCAATATTAGTATATTTTAATTTTATTTTTACTTTTTAAGGTTGATTGTATATCCTCCACCACCTACTAAAGGGGGCTTAGGAGTAACTAATGAAGATCTGGAGTGCTTAGAAGAAGGAGAGTTTCTTAATGATGTAATCATTGATTTCTACCTTAAGTAAGTACAATGATAAATGATCTTGTCATTTGTTTTACAGGTTTTGATGTGACTATTAAATATCTTTATCTCTGAAGTAACTCTAGCTAAAAATAACCTGCCAAAATTTCAGATTTGAAAATTTTTGTCTACTAAAGTTTTCTGGTGTTGACTAATTCAGTTTCATTCCTTTACTTCCCATAGATACTATATACTTCAGAAGAGTTACTGTTGTTTTGTTTTATTTGTTTTTGTTTTTCCTTGCTATTGATTGATACTTCTTTTTAGATTTTATTTATTTATTTTTGGCTGTGTTGGGTCTTCGTTGCTGCGCGTGGGCTTTCTCTAGTTGCGGCGAGGGGGGCTACTCTTCATTGCAGTGTGCGGGCTTCTCATTGAGGTGGCTTCTCTGGTTGCAGAGCACGGGGTCTAGGCGCATTGGCTTCAGTAGTTGTGGCACTCAGGCTTAGGAGTTGTGGCTCACAGGCTCTAGAACACAGGCTTAGTAGTTGTGGCGCATGGGCTTAGTTGCTCCATGGCATGTGGGATCTTCCCGGACCGGGGCTCAAACCCATGTCCCTTGCATTGGCAGGCAGATTCTTAACCACTGCGCCACCAGGGAAGTCCCTGACTGATACTTCTTGGACTATAGTATTATTATAGTGAAGGAAGTACTTATATAATTACAGATCACTTTGGGAACCAGAAAGAAACAACTCTGTAGTTCTCTATTGTGTCTTTAAGTGCTGTAAAAGTTAGCTGTCATTTTAAAAATCCATATAACTATTCCATTAAAAATAGTTTTCAACTTTTTATATAGCCAAGCTGAAGGAATGTGTAAGAAAGAAACTTTCATGCAGCAGTAATTTGTCTCTAGCCCTCATTTTGTACTCTATCCCTATACCTACATTTCTAACATTTCAAGATGTCTCCTAATTATTTCACTGACCCTTCCCAAACCAATTTATTATTATCATATTATTTCAGCCCTATTGTTTTACTAAGAGTGCTATCCTTATTCTACTAAGGATAGGCTCAAAAATCTCACGTTATTATCTACTCTTCATCTTGGACATTGTAGATTTAATCTCTAGAAGTTCTGTTTGGGTCTTTTTCATATCTTTCATGTCTCTAACTTTTTGAACATATGGAATATAATTATTATATAACAACTGTTTTAATGTCTTTTTCTACTTATTCTAGTGTCCTTGTCAGTTCTGGGTTGGTTTCAGTTGACTGATTTTTCTCTTCATTATGAGTGGTATTTTTTTTTTCTTCTTTTTTGCATGTCTGGTGATTTTTTTACTGGGTGCTGGTATATTCCTATAAATATTCTTGAATTGTGTTTTGAGACAGATTATTTGGAAACAGTTTGATGCTTTTAAGGATCTTGCTTTTTAAGGTTTGTTAAGTGAGCCCAACAAATTAATCCCCACTATTGAGGAAAGACCCTTCTGAATACTCTACTCAGTGCTTCATGAATTATGAGGTTTTCCAGCCTGGCTGGTAGCAGCAGGCAGTATTCCCACAACCTGCGTGAATGCTGGGTACCATTCCCTCTACTTTTTTCAGGTAGTTCTTTCCCCAGTCTTAGGTATTTTCCTTACGTACATGCAGTGATCAATATTCTGCTAAATTCTTGAGGAGGACTCTGCAGATGTCTGAAGTTCTCTGTCTATAGTGCTTTTTCTTTTCCAGTATTCTGATCTGCAAACTCTCGCTGCCTTAGTCTCTCCTGACTCTCAGCATCTCCTCAACTCAGGGAATCTGCCATGTTCCACCTGGGTTATTCCCTTCTGTGCTGCAGCCTGGAAACTTATCAAGGCAGTAAGCTGAGGCAATTACGGAGCTCACCGTTTCTCAAGGGTCACTGTTCTTTGTTGCCTGACGTCCAGTGTTTTAAAAACTATTGTTTCATGTGTTTTGTCTGATTTTTTGCTTGTTTCAAATAGGAGTGTAAGTCTGATCCCTGTTATTCCATCTTGGCTGGGAGTAAAGTTTTCATTATCATTGACTCTTTACCCTCCCTTCCTTCTCTACATACTCAGTTGCCTGAGTAGTAGATTCGGTCTCTCAGATTTGTTTATTGTCTTTCTTTTGTCATCATGATCTTTTTAGTACTACTTATCTTACCTAAATTATTATTCTTTTAAAACAGTCTCCTTATATCCTTTATCTCTGTTTTCCTATCTGTTAAGTATATTATTACCACCATTATTATTCTTTACTCCATGAATGCTATTCTCACTAGAAACTTTTATTAATTTCTTACTACCTGTCAAAATGAGTTCAAACACAGTCAGGCATTTGAGTGTCTTGATAATACGACACTAATTTGTCTTTTCTGCCATCTACTTATAACCCTGAACCTATTACATAGTCCAGCAAAACTGAATTATAAACAGTTTACTAAACAAAGCCCATCCTTATTCACTCTTTTGCCTTAATGCCGTGTTACTCTTGCTTCGTGGAATATTCTTTTTACCTTAACCTGTTGAAATTTTATTCTTCTATCAAGCTTCCTCACAAGGGTTATCTTCTTGAAAACTTTTCCTGGTTTTAAACAGATATTATTAACTCTCATAATACCTTATTTGTATCTCTTTTATGGTTCATATAATATTTTGCCTTATTTTAAAGTTATTGGGTAGCATTATGATTATTTTCCTTCTAAAGGTTGAGCATCTTATATCTTACTTGTTTTTGTATTCCTAAATAGTGTCAAATTTATATTTTGTGAGATGAATTGGATCATCTTTGATGTTAATTTTGATATGTTTTATTGGAATTAACTAATATAATTTTATTTCAGATTCAGTTCTAAGAGTATTTTTCTATACTTCCTTTTCACTGAACCTGCCTGTATCTCTGACTCTTTGACTTCTTTTCAGAGGGGATTCTACTTTATTTTTTAAACTACTTTCTATTTATTTTTAATATTGATGAATAACTTTCAAATAGGAAAGTGCACAAACTTTAAGTGTATGGCTCATGAATGTTCACATATGTGTGTACCCATGTTATCGCTATTCAGATTAAGGTAAGATTAAGATTAAGGTGTGTCGCCTTCCACATAGTATACCCTCCACATAACCACATTAAGAAAAATTCAAGTTGTGTTTGTCTTTTATGTTTTTTTAAAAAAGCAATCCCAAGATCATTTTTGGACCTTTATAAACTATTAACAATAGTAGAGTTCTCTAATTATGAGAGGTTTAATCACTAAGTGATTGAATTATAAACTTGTGTTGAAGAATTCTTTTAGTAAAGAAATGGACTAAGGATTTAGAGATTAGTCATGTCTCAGAGTTATTAAAATTTCTCTAGATTTATTTCGGAGCGTCATGGTTTCAGTTTTGTATTTGATTGCATGATTATTTGATTAATATGTCCTTGTACCGTCACTCTTCTGAATTGTAAGCTCTACGGGAGCAGGAATTTTTTTTGCCCCCTCTCATTTTATGTTGCTAGTATAAATATGGTGCTTGGCACATATTAGGAATTTGAGAAATATTTGTTAAGTAAATGAATATGTGGAAAATTTCTGCTTTAATTGATCTTGATAGAAGGTGAGGTAACTAAAGAACAAAAAAAAGCTGAAATCAGAGCAAATTACAAGATTGCTTTGACTCTAATAGGACATAAAAATGAAGATTTTCTGAACACAGATAATTGGAGGAAGACCAGATAAAATCTAAAAATAATTTACTTTTGTGGTGTTACTTTGCAGGTATCTTATATTGGAGAAGGTGTCAGATGAACTTGTTGAACGAAGTCACATTTTTAGTAGCTTTTTCTACAAATGCTTGACAAGAAAGGAAAATAATTTAACAGAAGATAATCCAAATCTTTCGTAAGTCAGTCTTTCAGTGTACTTAAGTTTTAAGAGGAAAACATGCTATTTTGATGGACTTAGTGAAATAACTTCTTACAGTATTTCCTAGAGTGAGCAGTATTACCACTTTTGCAGGTGCTGGGCCTGTTTGCTCTGAGAGGCATTTCTTACCCTTCCACTGTTCTGTTCTCTATCACAGGGAGGCTGACTCTTACTGGTTGCATTTCCAATTGCATGTTTTGTGGGGGATATTGGAGGTTGGGAGGCAAGGAAAGAAGAAGTCAGGATGTTTCTTCCTTACCCTCTTTGCCTTGGGCAGTTATTCTGGTAGTGGTTCTAGTTCCTCTGTGGGTCCTTCTTTCACTGGACAGACCTGATAGAGCTCTAGCTTCCATTTGGAGGTACTACTTCTTCACTTTGCCCTTCAACATAAGGATGTAGCATTGTCCTACTATGCTAAGCTCTGGTTGCCTCACTGATTGCCTTTTGTGGCACTGCGCTTTTTCTATCACCACTGTAGCCAATTATTTGCATTACATTTTATCTGTCTTAAATATATAGGGAGGTTTATATTTTCCTGGTTGGACCCTCACTAACATACTACTATTTAATTAAACTGATGTAACGTTATAAAAATACCATGTTCCCACAAATCAGCTGAATTTCTGTCCAGGTATTTTTTTGATTAATTCTAAAACCTATAGAGCAGTGGATGGGGCTAGGCAAAAAGGAGGAAGGAGTAATTCTTGTATCTTAGCAGTAACTTGGATAGTTGTGAGCCTGGAGCCACTTCACCCCTCTCCCTGCCCCTAACAATTCGTGTGATAATCTATATGGTAGGCCCATGGTAAAATTAAGAGTTTTTATTTTTAAAAAAGTTAATGTAAGCATTTGTCTACCACTTTACAAGGTACATTTTTGTACATTATTTCTTCCCATAACAGTGCTTTTAGGTATGTAAGGCATTTTTCAGATGAGGAAGCAGGCCAATAAAGATTGGCAGAACTCTGGTAAGTGACAGAACTGGTTGGTACTTAAATCTTTATCTTTTAACCTCTAATCCAGAGATGTTTTTGTTATACTGGACTGCCTTTGAAAAAATGGCTGTGAGAGCTGTTTCATCCCTTTAAAATAATAGGAATAATAGGCAAGTAAGAAGATGATTAAATGGGTAAACTGTCTGAATTTCTTGTATTGTTGGAGAAGGAGGATAGGAATAGAGAGAGTATTAACATTTATTGAGTACTTGCTTGGAGCCATGGCAGTGAACATAACGTTATTTTGTTTGATTCTACAGTAGTCTTATGACATAATGCCATTATTGTTATGAATTGAAGCTTAAAGAAGTTAGATAAGTTATCCGAAGTTGGATATAGCTTTCCAGTTTCAAAGTTCAAGCTTTGTCTGTTGTTTTTAGTATTGCAACTATATAACTTATGGCCTAAATTGGGACACTTGAGAGAATAAAAGGAGGCTTTATTAATAGCTACGCTGGGCAACCCATGTATACTGGGGCTGCCCTGTACAAACTGAGATGTGTAGTCATCTATATTTTGAGTGTCTTTATGGATTTGGAATTTGTGCTGGTAGACAAGGCCTGCCAGGGTCAACTAAGGAGAAAATCACAATCTGAAAATATTCCTGATAATCAGGGTTAATGGAGAGGGATATATGGAAGGGGAAGATTTATTAAATAAATTTGATATTTAACATTTCTGATGCCCTCCTCTTCTATTTTATGAGTATAGAAACAGATGGTTGGCACCATGCACTTAATCCCACATTTTGTTTTAAGATTACTAGTCAGTGTGGAGATTATGCATTTGGCATACCCACGTAGAAACTGAGGAAATGAAAAGGTAGATTCTGCTGTATTAAAAAAAAATTTTAATTAAAAAATTAGAAAAAATTTAGATGTTGTATGAATGATCATATATAAACATAATACAGAACTGAGTTAGATGAGTGGCATCTTCCAGTGTAAGATAGATCTTATATGTATCTTATGTATAATATATATTTATATATACACATACACATATACATATGAACACATACCTACATATACACCCACACAAATACTCATACTAATGCTTAGCCTGATATGTATACAATTAGTATTCACACAAAGAATCCCTACATCGGTTAAAAAAGAAAAAGAACCCAGAAGCAAAGTGACAGGGGATACAAAGCATAATTTATGGCCAGTAAATCCTACAGGAAGCTCAAACTGCTAGTGTTAGGAAATAGCAGACTAAATGTTTCACAAAGTCATTACTGTGGTTTATGAGATCCTGCAATATCTGCTTCTGTCCATGTCCCTAAACTCATCTCGCAGCATTCTCTCCCCTTATTTATAGCACTTCAGTTCAGCCTACCTCCTTTCAGTTTTCAAATATGCTTAAGCTCTTTCCTGTTTTCTGACAGAAATTTCTTCTTCTGGCACTTTTAAATTTATTTTACAACATGATGTCTAATCATTTTTTTGTTTGTTTGTTCATTTTCTGTTTCTTATTCTAAAATACAAGCTCCATGAGGTCAGGGACTTCATCTGTCTTATTTTCTACTCTATGCTTGGTGCATTTTGCTCAATTCTTAGAACATACTAGGAACTCATAATGAAAGATAATAATGTATGTTATTGAATGGGGAAAGAACTGTTAGACATTAGTTGAGGATTTTCCATGCAGTTAGGAACAGAGAATAAGCGATTATATTGCGGCCCCCGTATTCTCTCCTGTCATCCTTGCCCCATCCAATATCTAATGTATTCCCAATCAAATAAGGTTAGCATAATCAGGAAATCTATCAAACAGCAACATAACAAGACAAAAGAAAACCAGGTGTCTATCCTTAAGATCTTTCAGATGGAAAACAAATTAAGAGACTCTGCACTAGGTAAAAATAATAATTTATAATCGTTGTAATGGTTGGGTCATTTTGAAATAAGAAAATTTGGTAAACATATGACTCATTATTTTATGAAGTTAATCTTTTGCATAGTGACTAATTCCTACCTCATCTTTTAGCCCCATTCTTACTCCCAATGTCTACTCCTGTGAGTTTGGTTAGATATTCACATGGACAGGGATAGGGCAAAGATGTCTGTTTCCTGTGTTACTTGGTATGTAAATGTTTAAGAACTTGATGATTTGTTTAATTTTCTGACTAAAAAGAGGTCCTTCGTGGGACTGAGCCAGAAGTCACATATCACCATCTCCTTTATGCCACTGTGAAATGCTATCCCTTTCCTAGAACGTTTTTTGACATCCAAACTTGGTTTGATATCTTCCTTCTTTAACTTCCCTAATGAGGTAAAGAAAAGGAATTATTATTCATGTGTCCCAACCCTTTTCTTCATGTTTTTCCTAGATGCCATCACCATAATTCCTTTGTATCCTTTATGACACTTATATTTTAATTATTTGTTGTAGTCTTTTTCTGCCTTTATTATTTTGTAAATCCTTTTAGGGCAGTGTGAGTGATTTTCATTATTTGTTCTTAGGAACCTAATAAATATTTGTCAAAGAAATAAAGGGTGGATAATGGGTATGCTTAACTCATTGTCCTATAATATTCTTATAAATGAAATAAAGGGAGATGAGTCTCATCTTTAAAAATCTAAGACTATATACCTCATCCCTCCTCTTCCATTAAGTTTTAACACCTCCCTTATCACAGATATAACATTTAGACAATTCTGTTAAGGTTTAATGATAATATTTTATATCAGCCCAGGTGGAACTAAATAGAATAAATAGGTATAGCTATTTATATTCAGTTGCTGAGACACTTTTGGAATCTGTAAAGCATTTTATGAATTGCTGCCTTTCTTTTATCCATACTTTATTGTTTATAAATAGTGATCATATTTAAAAACAGCCAGGAGTTAATAAAATGAGATAATTTTCTAGTCTGTTAAATATTATGTACCTTGAAGAAGATGGTTAAATAAACTAAAGCTAGCATTTTTCAGTGTATAAAAAAGATCCCTGAAATCCTTATCTTAAATTTTTAATTTTTTATCTATCAAATATATCTATCTTTTTGTTCCCAGAATGGCTCAGAGAAGACATAAGAGAGTAAGAACATGGACTCGTCACATAAACATCTTTAATAAAGATTACATCTTTGTGCCTGTAAATGAGTCGTGAGTATTTCAGATTATTTAAAAAAAAATCGGAGAGTACAGAAACATACTTTGTGCATTTTTAGATTAATAATCAGTAAAAAGTATGAGTAGATAAACCCAGGTATTATTTTTAATTTTTTTCTAAAGAACTAGCTAAAATAATGAGTTTATCTTGGATTTTGGTTTGACAGTACTTATATTGTAAATAGTGGGGAAAAAAAATGACAAATGCCCACAAGACTATAATGGCTTAGACATTCAGTTTATTTTGAGGTGGGACTCAAGAAAAGATTTTCTAAACAAAACAATCAAAAGCTTTTAGGATAAATTTTCAAATATTTAAGAGAACAAGGTCTTTAAGCACTAACAGAAAAAAGGTGATGCTATAAGTCTCTTTGTTTGTTTATTAAAGCAGATTCTCAACAGGAAACACTAATTATATAAAAGTAAATGAGTTTGACTTACTCAGATTTCATCCTAAGAAGTCTTAGTGCTTTTTAAATTAGTTTTGGAATCGTGTTCAGATACCACGGTGGACTTCTTCAAAATTGATGTTTGTTATACCCACCTTCTCAGCTATAGTTCTAGAACCTATTCTTCTACATTGTTTAGATTTTGTGTTATTAAGATTATATTTCTTTTTCAACAGGTCTCACTGGTATCTTGCAGTCATTTGTTTTCCATGGTTAGAAGAAGCTGTGTATGAAGATTTTCCACAAACTATATCCCAGCACTCCCAGGCTCAGCAATCCCAACATGACAACAAAACAATAGGTGATAAACTTAATGTGGATGGTGTTTTTAATAATGTTGGCAACAGTAAAATGATTATAGAGAACAATATGAAGTTAAAGGATAGTATAATTATTTCTTATCATTTAGTTTATTAGAAGAAATGTCTGAAATTTTCATGATAGATACCCAAGACTCATGTATAAACAAAATGTAATTGTCAGGTTTTACTGTTATATCAAGTTTTATCATAGCAGTTTTTATAAAATAATCTTTCTAAAAGATTATTTTTATAAATCTTTTTTTATAAATTATTATTTTTATAAAATATTTTATAAAATATTTATATTTTTATAAATTATTTTTATAAATATTTTATAAATCTTATTTTATAAATCTTTTATAAAATAATCTTTCTAAGAATTCAAGGCATAGATTGAAATCTCCCCTTTTTTCTTTTTCTTTTTCTTTTCTTTTTTTTTTTTTTTTTGTGGTACGTGGGCCTCTCACTGCTGTGGCCTCTCCCGTTGCGGAGCACAGGCTCCGGACGTGCAGGCTCAGCGGCCATGGCTCACGGGCCCAGCCGCTCCGCGGCATGTGGGATCCTCCTGGACCAGGGCACGAACCCGCGTCCCCTGCATCGGCAGGCGGACTACCAACCACTGCGCCACCAGGGAAGCCCTTTTCTTTTTCTTAATATAAATTAACACAATTCCTGTTGACACTAGTAATTTGGTTAGGTAGTTGCAGGTCTCTTATAATTCTTCCATGATTTTTCTTATGTTACAACCCAAATCTTAAGTAAGCAAATAAGCCTACTTTCTTCGAGAAAAAAAAAATCAAATTGTATTTTATAGCTGTAGCCTAAGCAGCAAGCAGAATTAATAATAGCCATTACCGTTAATACTGGCCAAAACCTATCTCTTGTGGGGGAGAAAGAAAGACTGATAAAGCAACTGATTACTTTCTATTTTGTCTAATCCTCCTATGCTGCAAAAGTGTATTTATGCAACACTCTATGATCATATGTTAGAAGAACTATTACTAGGCAAATTAACCCTCCTCCACATTAAAACAGCAGAGATTTTGATAAGTAAGCAATCTATGAAGATTGTCTTTTTACAGGAAACTGGCCCCAGCTAACTGGTATTTCAAGTTTTGGCTCTGGGGTGTATGTATTATGTGATGACAGCCAATTAAGCATTGTCAGTTTTATCCATCGATTGAATTTTTTTGTAACATTAACCATAAAAAAAAATTAAATAGTTCCCAGGTATTTTTTCCCTTTAGTTACTACTATGCATACAAATTACAATTTAAACTTATCTAAATACTTTGTATTAGACATAAAATAAACACACATAACTGTTTTGTTATTTCTAACTAGATAATGATCTGCATACTTCTTCAGCACTATCCTTGGGTACAGAAGATTCTCAAGTAAGTGTGTTTTTATAAATGTGAAGGAAGGAAAACTCATGAATATAACAATTTTATCTGGAAAATAGGGCATAGCTAGGTGGGCTATGATGGATATTGGTGTACCATAATTAAATTATGCTGTTTTATGATTCTTTGGAATATTTCGTTGGGGTAGTAAAGAGAACAAGAGAAATTATTCTTTTTGCATCTGTTTAGCTTACTTTAACTCCCTAGGTTTGTTTATAGTTTATCTGATCATCTTGGTCCACTACTTTTTCAGTTTCTATGGAAAAATGTACTTTTATTCTTCATTATGTCATCAGTTTTTGCACTCAGAGTAATTAATTACCTATATTTTATATTCCACTTTCTATTATTATAAATTGTTGGTATAAATCATTCAAAGTAGACTCATGGTCAGTCCATACGACTCCTGAGGCTAAGATAGTTACTGTTAACTTTTCTTTAAATGGACCTCTAAACTGATATTCATGGTCTAGATTTGGTATCTTAATTGATTAAGGTAGACACCTAATTATTTTTTAGTACATACAGACAGCAGCAGCCTCCCTGGCAGAGGCCTGTGTCTTTACTGTCACTGGTACGGGGTGGGCAGAAGGAAGGAGGTTTCCTTTTCTGATGTCACAGCAGCAGAATAGGGGAGTTCCTTCTTGCCTCTAGAGCCAGGTTTCCCAAATTGGGTTCCATGGAATACTTGTTCTAAGATGCAGTTTATGATAAAAAGGATTCTAAGGTCAGTTAAGTTGGGTAAACCCTGTGTCCTATTCCTCTCTTAGAGATTCACTGTTATATTAGAATAATAAAGGTGCTGAGAAGTTCTGCATATTAAAGTTTGATCTATTGATTCTTAAATTTATCAACAAAAATAACAAAATACCCCATCTCTTGTCCCTTAGTATACATTAATAATCTGCTTCTTATGCTTCAAAGGGAAGAAGTCTGTCTCTATTGATATCATATACTGAATTAAGAGAATGTGTATAAGGACAGGTTCAGTTAACTTCTTCATCTTTGCTTAAGATGGCAACTCTGAATAGAAGTAATTCAAGTTCCATGTTGTTTTTTAGACCATGTTAAAGCTCCATAACTTCTTGAGGTCACATGTAAAAGTGCGTAAACTACTGTTTCACCAGTATAAGAAATCTATAAATTAAAAAAAAATGAAGTTGGCTCACTTTAGATGATGAAAAGAACTCTTATTTGAAATTTTAATTTTAAAGTTATTTGAAACATTTTCTATTTCTTTTTTTTTTTAATTTATTTATTCGGTTGTGCTGGGTCTTAGTTGCATCTCGTGGGCTCCTTAGTTGCGGCTTGTGGGCTCCTTAGTTGTGGCTCGTTGGCTCCTTAGTTGTGGCAGGTGGGCTCCTTAGTTGTGGATTGAGGGCTCCTTAGTTGTGGTTTGAGGGCTCCTTAGTTGTGGCTTGCTGGCTCCTTAGTTGCGGCACACGGGCTCCTTAGTTGTGGCATGCAAACTCTTAGTTGCGGCATGCATGTGGGATCTAGTTCCCTGACCAGAGATCGAACCCAGGTCCCCTGCATTGGGAACACAGAGTCTTAGCCACTGTGCCACCGGGGAAGTCCCTATTTGAAACATTTTAAAGAGTAACTGAATATTAATTTATTCACACTAGCTTTAATTGCAAAGTCGTAAAAATTCATGTTATTTCAGAGTCCTGAGATGAATATGTCAGTACCAAAGAAAATGTGTAAAAGGTATGTACATGCTATAATAATAGAGTCTTTTCAGATACATAGGTTTACTTCATATAGGAATATATACATCTTGATTTCTTCCTGTGATTTTCATAGGCCATGCATTCTCATACTAGACTCCTTGAAAGCTGCTTCTGTACAAAACACAGTCCAGAATTTACGAGAGTAAGTAATGACAATTTTACTAAAATCTCAATAATTTTTAAGTTGCCTTAAGAATTACTGAAAAGATTATATCAGGAATTATATTTTATTATTTATTTAGATGAGGCCTGTAAATCTAATTAATAACAAATATCCCCATTATGTGTAAAATATTTCTCAAGGATTATATCAAAAGTCAATTTGGAATTTGTATTCGCAACTGAACAAAAGTCATAATTTTACAAAGGAGCATTGCAAATATTAGTGGTTGTCAAAAGTTAACACTTTAGGAAAAAATAAGAACTCTTTTACATTCTTATTTTGTGTGTGCATGTGTGTTTGTAATTTTTAAATTTCCTACAGGATCTGGAAAAAACTAGCAACTAAAGTTTAAAAATAATTTGTTTAGTTTACTTTGTAATATAAGTGACTTATGTATATGATTTGTGAAAGTTGAGTTGTTGAAAAAAGTCTGGCTTTTAGTTTGAAACTCAGATGATTTTATTTAAAGTAGCACTTTTGAAGCCTCATACTATAATTTGTGCTGTTAAGGTTTAAGTCTTTTGAAATGTGGCTGGAGGCCATATATTTGGCAGCAAGTGTTTTTCCATTTTTGTGAAATTGTTGCATAATAGTAAAGAAATTTCTACTCGAGTCACTCTACTTTTTGATGATTTAAGGTATTTAGAGGTAGAGTGGGAAGTTAAACGAAAAACTCATCGTGAATTCAGCAAAACAAACATGGTGGACCTATGCCCTAAAGTTCCTAAACAAGATAATAGCAGTGATTGTGGAGTATATTTACTGCAATATGTGGAAAGCTTCTTTAAGGTATGTAAAGACATAAATACGTTTTTTATTCACAATTACCAGCATATAACCACAAATTACTGGGCAAGCAAAGAAGCAGGAAAATGTTAGAGGTAATCAAGAAATAAGAAAAAAAAAGGCATAGAACCATATATAACCCAGATATTGGAGTTGGAAGATAAGAACTTTAAAATGATTTGATTAATATGTTGGAGAAAATAGTCAAAGATAAACAAAATGGATGAAAATGGAATCTGCTAAAAAAAAAGTCAAGTGGACATTCTCAAACTGAAAATGCATAATGATATATCTGAAATTAAGAACTTACTGTATGGGTTTGATAACAGACTGAATAAAGCAGAAGACAGATAAGGGAACTTTAAAAAAGGACAATAGAAAGTATCTCACTGTAGCTCAGAGATGAAAAAGAATGTAAAGAAGAGAACAGAGCATAAGAGACAAGTATGATACAGTCAAAAAGTCTAATTTACATGTAATTGGAGTTGCAGAAGGATTAGGGGTGGAGAGAGAAAATAAGGCAGACACAAATTTGAAGAAAAATTTTCAAAACTCAAAGACTTGTGTATTGAAGAAGCTCAGAAAACCATAAACTACATAAGTACAATGAGGAGTATGGGTATTATTTTCTAGCTCATCAGAGACTCTATAGGAACTGTAGCAATGTTAAAAAGAAATTTTAAATAGCAAGGGATCACTCTGCTTTTTGAACTGTTAGCTCATTACTTCAGTCATAACCAGTATTATTTATGAAGATAGGTATAGCAAAAGGTATTTTTGACCAGAAGCTTGTTTGGAGAATCCTTAAAGGTACTTTCAAAGCATGAGGGTTATAGTATGCAGTTTTAACTTTTGGTATAATTGGGGAGGATTGATAATATACAGTAGAACATGGTACACATTATGGAAACCACTAAACATGTTATGCTGTTTTTTTTTCCTTTTTTATTCTAGACTGGAACTTCATTATAGGGTGACAGTTCTGGCCTTCTAATACTCTTTCCAAAGAGATTTGATTTTGTTTTTAGATATCCAAAGTGCCTTATTACATGACATAGTCTGAGTCTGTTATATAATTCTACTTTATGTAGCCTCAGTCAGTAGAACATACTTCTAACATAGGTGGTAGCACCACTTAAGATTGCTGGGGGGAAAACCTCAGAACACTAAATCTCGTGTTTCACAAATTTGTGCACTAATATAACAGAGTGTGGATTGAAGAAAATAGGTTTCAGGTTGACCACTCAAAACCTGTGGAACTCTGTAACTAGGCCATAAGAAATACAATTTTAATTCTAATAAAAACACTTGCACAGTTAAATCTCCACTGAGATTTGCCCCTAGAATCACAGTCAGTCCTTCATTTCAGCTTTATACTCTGGGACTCCTAATTTCTTGTTTAAGATGTAAGTCCTTCTTACATCTGGCTTCTAATAGTTTCATCAAATTTGTAAACATGATCTAGGGGTAGTCTTATTCAGCAGTTACTCATTTATTTTTTTAAACACAGGCAGAATTGTCTTTGCAGTTGCAACTTGCAACTTCCTTATTAAGCTTAACATAATGGAAAATATATCAGTTCCTTAAGCCACTAAATTGGCTATTTCGTGGACTAAAAGAAGGTACTTCTGCAGGATTTTCTATTTTTTATGTGAGATTCTTCATATACTGCTAAGGCTTCCTCTTCGTTTCAATAGTTTCAAAATATTAACATGTTGGAAAAAATTGTGTTCAAACCAGCCTGACTTCTGCATTGTACTGAATCATTCTCTGTTTACTAATTCTCTTTGCACTAATTCACTTAAACATGCATTGTAGCATAACATATGGTGTTTAATTTTGATGTTCAGTAGTTAGCAGTTTAATGAAAATGTTCTAAAATTGATTGTGGTGATGGTTGCCCAACTCTGAATATACTGAAAATCATTCAGTTGAATACTTTAGGCAAATTGTATGTTATGTGAAATATATCTCAGTAAAGCTGTTATTTAAAAAAGTTAGCAGTTTCTCATTTCTTATAAAAATGAGCTTAAAACAAATTTGAATTATACTGCTAAAATGATTGCACTCTGTCTTTTCTCTCATTAGGATCCTATTGTTAACTTTGAGCTTCCAATTCATTTGGAGAAATGGTTTCCTCGTCATGTAATAAAGACCAAACGGGAAGATATTCGAGAGCTCATTTTGAAACTTCATTTACAGCAACAGAAGGGCAGCAGTAGCTAGTTAATCTGTACAAACATGACACAGATGTTCTATACGATTACTGGAAAGCTGCTTATCAGCATTTGTGTTAGCCAGCTCACAGAGAAGAAAATAACTTGCAGTAGTTTTATAAGTCACTGTACATTATTTAAAATATATAAGATATAATATTAGGATTGTTAGGATCTCATAGATGGAGTGGAAATGGGGGTGATATAGATAAAGTCATTAGATAGAAATTAAAATTTCATAAATATTTGATATTTTTCTGATTAAATATGCTTGGATTATGCAATAGCATATGTCATGTGGGAATGTTTTTATAGATAATAAAACTATGTGATCTGTACTTCCACATAACTGGGAGTTGAAGGGAGTTAGGTCCTCCCTGGTGCCAGCCCCAGTGCTTGTCAAATTCGTTGACAAGTCACATTATAATGTAATTCTATTCTTTGCAGCTCAAGCATGCAATATGAATACTGTGTATTTTTTTTTTTTAAAGAATTTAGTATCAAGGCTTCAGAAAATGCCATTTACGGCATCCCTTCTGTATAGTGTGAGAGAAGACATAATGTTAGGAAGGTGATAAAAATTCACTCATTCAATGCGCAGCTTATTTTTCTCAGTTGCTAGGTGGAACCATTACTCTATTCTAATTGTTGTTTGTTTTCCATTTCTTTTGATGTCATGTGTGGGGATCTGAGAATTTAGTTCATTCATTCAGAGTGAAATTTGGAAGAAAAATTTAGCTATCCAAAATAGGTTTTTAAAAATTGTATATGTAGCTTAACTTAGTTTATTTGAGGTATAGCTATATAAATATTGACTTCTGTCCTATTCTGACATCCCAGAATATATGTACACAGTTTCTGTAAGTATAGAAGATAAAATTGGTGACTTTATAACTTTAATTAAAAAAATATCCTCAAAGTCTTCTATATTAATCGTTAGGACTAAATACATAATTTTATAGCTGTTTACCCAGTATTCATCTGCAAAAGCCAGATTACTCTCATTGCTTTTGTATTTTTATAAGGACATGTGATCCCCATGGAGCATAAGTTTTTGTTAAACATTCAGGTAACAGTTCTGAATTGATGTGATGATGGTGGTATTACATATGATTAAACACTTCATAACTTTCTAATGTTATCAGGAATATTTTGAGGGGATGATTATATTGTATTTTCTCAGACAAGAAAAATGTTTTTTAATCTTCTGTTTTAAGCATCTCTTTACACTGTTACTGTATATAAAGCAGTGAAGCAAAGGCAATTTAAGATGAAGCTAAAAGTCGGAACATTTTATTTCAAAATCTTGTGAATTGAGGTTGTCAGTTAAGCCTTAGTGTCCTTAAGTTTCTGTTAATCTTGTCATCATCTTTATATTGTTCAAGATATTTGTCCTTTGGAGATTTCCTATAAAGATGGTTATAATTACATGTTTCATTCCCAATTTCTGTGGGGGGGGAGGGGATTTTTTAGATGACTTAATTATTTTGTATATCTAATTTTGGGAAAGCAAGTATCTAATACATCTCCTTGTGACTTCTTAACTTTTTTGTTTGTATGTTTTTCAAAGACACCGCTGTTCTTTACCATGTTTTGAAGATTGTTTAAAATTCATTTTCCTAAATTCATATGGAAATAATGCTTTGAGAATATCAACATTTTATATTAAACATGTTTCCAATTCATTAAATTGAGGTGTAATTTTTTTCCTTAAGAAATGTGAGCCATTCTTAGAAATAGATTTTAAATTGTATGTTACTCAGTGCATGTCATATAATTGATGCTTAGATTAATTTTTCTGTTTTAGCAGACATGTGGTAATTTTGGTAGTTCAGGGAACATTTTTTGAGCGTCTACTACTAGCAGGCAATGTACAAGGTAGAAAAAACGGAATGACAGCTCTTATTCCTAAGTCATTTATAGCCTAATGGGAGAAATGGACATATGAACAGTTTTAATATGCCTGTTAGAAACAATCATAGAGTTTTTTGGGAGCACAGGAGGGTGTTCAGCCTTCGGGTTTGTGTGTGTGTGTGTGTGTGTGTGTGTGAGAGAGAGAGAGAGAGAGAGAGAGAGAGAGAGCGCGAGCACGAGGAGATGGTGAGAGGTGGTAGAGAGGTAGTAAGAGGGTTGTCACTAGACAGGGAAAGCCTTTTTAGAGAAGATAATACTGTTTCTCACAACTCTTGGGATAAAAAAATGGTAGCTCTTTTTTTTAAGAAAAAGTTTAATACCTCTTAAAATCAGCTTTTGTGTGTGTGTGTGTTAGGGGGAAAATAGGTCTAGACTTATCATACAGAGCCCTTTCTAATTTGATTCCAGTCTACATTCTATCCTCATCTTTCCACTGTCACCTACTTTGTAGTCATATAAAGTTATTAATTTATGCTTTAATTACTTTTAGCTTAACACCAAGCTTAAGCCCTTTCTTAATAGGAAATTATCTTGTGTTTTCTTTCTTTCAATAGTATTTCTTTGGAAAAGTACTAAGCTAAAATGAATGTGAAATGTCTTTTGTATTCTATATATATATATATATATATATATATATATATATATATATATATATATATATATATATATCTTTTATTGTGAAAATGACCTCTAATTGTTGAACTGTCTGGACTGGGAGAACTGTGAGTAGACATGCATACCCCAAAGCCCTCCTTGACCAGAACTTTTTAAAACTCTTTAGGAAAACCTGGGCCCCTTCTTCCCTCTGTAGAGTCTCTTGTAACTAACCTTGTCCTTATGGAACTTTGCAAACTTTGCCCAGGGGCTGTTAAAAGACTTGGTTCTGTGTGTATGAGGCTTTCTTATGCTGGTGTGGTTTGCACCCACCCAGGTGGTCTGTACTCTTACAACTGAGTTCGTCCCTTTTGGAAACTGGAGAAATCAGGATCAGGGCTAGTTTAGGATTCTGAAGAGAAATGTGCTTTAGATCTTTACAAAACATTTTTTTTTTCCAGAGAACTTCACCAGAGGTACATAAGATATAAATTCATTGCTATTTGATAGTAAATCCTAGCTTCCACAGGGTTTTTGACTAATTTAATTCCTTTCTACTAGATTTATTTGATAAAAACAACTGCCCTAATACAAAATTTTTATCTGGTCCCCCATTGTGGTAAAGATAAAAAAAAGTTTACTTTCTTGGTTAAGAATTACTCACGTAGATAAAGACACTGGGCCTCATGTGTAATAGCAAATTAAGCAACAAAGTTATTATTATGTAGCTACCATTTATATTGTGTGCTTAGTAGGTGCCAGGTACTTTTCTAAGCATTTTCTGTGTGTTAACTAATTTAATGCTCACAATATCTCTATCATGAGTTAGCTTTACTATTCCTATCCTATTTTATAGATAAGGAAGGAGAAGTAAGTGGTTACAGTGAAAGATTTTCAAATTTTTTAATCGAGGGAAATTTACAAGAAACGGCACCAAGAAAACTAACTTTATTTTGTATGTAGCTCTGTATTTCGGACATAGACAGGTATAGTCAGCCTGGGCGTTTTATGCTTAAAAATCATAGGTTGTAGAAGAACCCAGAGAACATGTGAATCTATCAGGTTTGACTAATAGATTGAGAAAAGTTGTAAAATTCAGTGAATTATATGTGTAACATTATTATTATTTTTGGAAACATTTTTAAGTGCAGCGCTCATTAAAGGCAAGGAGAGTGTTAATAAAGAGCTTAGCTGGCTAGATTAAAGAAATTGTCTCTGCCCATCTGTCCTAATTAGCTTATCTCTCCTGCTTTCATAGCATGCTGGTTATTTCAGAAAAGAAGTGAGAGGTACTTTGAAAGGACACCATTTTTATTTAGCCAATTTATAATGATTTTGGAATGGTTGTCAATTTTTGAACATAAACTGTTTAAATATTAGACCTTTTCTGTAAAAATTTGTTACTGGAAGTTTCAGGCCTTTGGGTGCTCAATTAAGGATTTTGGCCTCTTTCTTGGTTTTGGCTCAAATGATTATGTTTCCTCATTTTGGGAAGATTTCTCTGGGTATTCTGATATTTGTCCTGATAGAAGGAAACCTTCCATCATTAACAGGTATTTAAAAATCTACATTATTTTTTATCTTTAGATCTGAAGTATATTTTCTTTAAAAATAACATTATTTGATATGACTGCTGTAAGAAATTGAACCAAATATTACTCTAGTCTTTGATATTGCTTCATTTAAACTGTATGAAAATCTCTCCAATAATACTGGTTTTCCTCTTCATTAGTAATTCTTGGTTCAAAGCTTACTTCCTCTTATTTCTTGTGTTGAAATTGGATGTATACTTGATTTCAATAACTAACAATCTTGAAATAAAGGACTAGGAATTAAATGGAGAAAAACTTGAATGCTTTACTTCTCCCCTCCTTAAGCACACATGTCTATAATTCGAGCATTGAGTTCAAAATCCAAATGTGGTGCAAATGTCAGTTTTTCTTCATTTGTTACCTTTCATTTTATGTCTCCATTCATCATCAGAAGCTTTGTTTATGCTTTCACTCTGTAGCACAAACCTACTTATCTTTAGAAGAGAGCCAAGAACCCAAGAGTACAGTTTCTTTTCTCCTGACTGACTCAGAATCCACAGACTCTTCTCTGTCTATCGAAAAGAAACAACCTATGGACCACAGAGAAACTGAGAGACAGTGGTTGCTCAGAAGAAAGCGATCTACTCTGTTTCCTAATGGTGTGAAAACCTGCCCAGATGAAAATGTTACAGAGGCTATGGCAAACCATGTGAAATATTTTAAAGTCCGAGGTAAGCAAACATTCAAACCCTTGGGCTCTATGATAAAATTCAAACATAGTTCTAAAACAGTTGTTGTATTTGAACATTATAGTTCAAAATTTGTGATGCTTTGGATAGAGACTGAGCCAAATATTGTCTGTCTACTAGCCATGGAAAAGACTTGCTAAGAGTATGGTATTTATACAGCTTCAGAGGAAAGTTTACATTATTTTAAGAGAGGACATGGTTTAAAATTTTTGAAGCACTTCAAAAATACCAGTTTATGTTTCTGGATAAATTAATTATAACTTTTACTTCTGCATTACAGTAATTTGTCTAAATATACCCACAAAAGATGTTAACTAAGATATACATAACCTACTTGGCTAATTATTTTATATACATGGAAATATGATCAATTTCTATATTTTATAGTTTAGCCATTCTACAGATTCAAGCTATTCTAGTTGTTATACACAAAACTTTTTACCTCTCAAATGGTGGCAGTTCTCACAATGGACCCTAAAGCAACAAAACTAGGAGTTTATTTTATTTTTTTTCATTTTTAAAAATTAGTTTTTATTGGAGTATAGTTGCTTTACAATGTCGTGTTAGTTTTTTCCGTACAGCAAAGTGAATCAGCAATACATATACATATATCCCCTCTTTTTTGGATTTCCTTCCGATTTAGGTCACCACAGAGCATTGAGTAGAGTTTCCTGTGCTATACAGTGGGTTCTCCTTAGTTGTCTATTTTATACATAGTAATGTATATGTGTCAATCCCAATCTCCCAATTCATCCCACTCCCCCTTCCCCCTTGGTACGTTTGTTTTCTACATCTGTGTCTCTATTTCTGCTTTGTAAATAAGTTCATCTGTATCATTTTTCTAGATTCCACATATAAGCAATATTATATGATATTTGTTTTTCTGACTTACTTCACTCTGTATGACAGTCTCTAGGTCCATCCACGTCTCTGCAAATGGCACTATTTCATTCCATTTTATGGCTGAGTAATATTCCATTCTATATATATCTACCACATCTTCTTTATACATTCCTCTGTTGATGGACATTTAGGTTGCTTCCATGTCCTGGCTATTGTAAATAGTGCTGCAGTGAACATTGTGGTACATGTATCTTTTTGAATTATGGTTTTCTCCAAGTGTATGCTCAGGAGTGGGATTGCCGGGTCATATGGTAGTTCTATTTTTAGTTTTTTAAGGAACTTCCATACAGTTCTCCATGGTGGCTGTATCAGTTTACATTCCCACCAGCAGTATAAGAGGGTTCCCTTTTCTCCACCCTCACCAGCATTTACTTTTGTAGATTTTTTGATGATGGCCATTCTGACTGGTGTGAGGTGATGCCTCATTGTAGTTTTGATTTGCATTTCTCTAATAATTAGTGATGTTGAGCATCTTTTCATGTGTTTGTTGGCCATCTGTATATCTTCTTTGGAGAAATGTCTATTTAGGTCTTCCACCCATTTTTTCATTGGGTTGTTTGTTTTTTTGATATTGAGCTTCATGAGCTGTTTGTATATTTTGGAGATTAATCCCTTGTCCATTGCTTTGTTTGCAAATATTTTTTCCCATTCTGAGGGTTGTCTTTTCATCTCGTTTATGGCTTCCTTTGCAGTGCAAAAGCTTTTAAGTTTCATTAGTTCCCTTTTGTTCATTTCTATTTTTATTTTCATTACTTTAGGAGTTGGGTCAAAAAAGATCTTGCTGCGATTTATGTCAGAGTGTTTTGCCTATTTTTTCCTCTAAGGGTTTTATAGTGTCCAGCTTTACATTTAGGTCTTGAATCCATTTTGAGTTTATTTTTTGAGTTTATTTTTGAGTTTTTATTTTGTGTTAGGGAGTGTTCTAATTTCATTCTTTTACATGTAGCTGTCCAGTTTTCCCAGCACCACTTATTGAAGAGACTGTCTTTCCTCCATTGTGTATCCTTGCCTCCTTTGTCATATATTAGTTGACCATAGGTGTGTGGGTTTATCTCTGGGCTTTCTGTCCTGTTCCATTGATCTATATTTCTGTTTTTGTGCCTGTACCATACTGTCTTGATTACTATAGCTTTGTAGTATAGTCAGAAGTCCAGGAGCCTGATTCCTCCAGCTCCATTTTTCTTTTTCAGGATTGCTTTGGCTATTTGAGGTCTTTTGTGTTTCCATACAAATTGTGAAATTTTTTGTTCTAATTCTGTGAAAAATGCCATTGGTAATTTGATAAGGATTGCACTGAATCTGTAGATTGCTTTGGTCAGTATAGTCATTTTCACAATATTGATTCCTCCAATCCAAGAACATGCTATATCTCTCCATCTGTTTGTGTCATCTTTGATTTTTTTCATCAATATCTTATAGTTTTCTGAGTACAGGTCTTTTGCCTCCTTAGGTAGGTTTATTCCTAGGTATCTTATTCTTTTTGATGTGATGGTAAATGGGATTGTTTCCTTGATTTCTCTTTCTGATCTTTCATTGTTAGTGTTTAGGAATGCAAGAGATTTCTGTGCATTAATTTTGTAACCTGCAACTTTACCAAATTCATTGATTAGCTATAGCAGTTTCCTGGTGGCGTCTTTAGCATTTTCTATGTATAGTATCATGTCATCTGCAAACAGCAACAGTTTTACTTCTTTTCCAGTTTGGATTCCTTTTATTTCTTTTTCTTCTGTGATTGCTGTGGCTAGGACTTCCAAAACTGTGTTGAATAATAGTGGTGAGAGTGGACATCCTTGTCCTGTTCCTGATCTTAGAGGAAACGCTTCAGTTTTTCACTATTGAGAATGATGTTTGCTGTGGGTTTGTTGTATATGGCTTTTATTATGTTGAGGTAGCTTCCCTCTTTGCCCACTTTCTGGAGAGTTTTTATCATAAATCAGTGTTGAATTTTGTGAAAAGCTTTTTCTGCATCTATTGAGATGATCATATGGTTTTTATTCTTCAGTTTGTTAATATGGTGTATCACATTGTTTGATTTGCATATACTGAAGAATCCTTGCATCCCTGGGATAAATCCCACTTGATCATGGTGTATGATCCTTTTAATGTGTTGTTGGGTTCAGTTTGCTAGTATTCTGTTGAGGATTTTTGTGTCCATGTTCATCAGCGCTTTGGCCTGTAATTTTCTTATTTTGTGATATCTTTGTCTGGTTTTGATATCAGAGTGATGATGGTGGCCTCGTAGAAAGCTTGGGAGTGTTCCTCTGTAATTTTTTGGAACAGTTTCAGAAGGACAGGTGTTAGCTCTTCTCTAAACATTTGATAGAATTCGCTTGTGAATCCATTTGGTCCTGGACTTTTGTTTGTTGGAACACTTTTTCTTTTATATTGAAGTATAGTTGATTAATAATGTGTTAGTTTCAGGTGTACAGCAGAGTGATTCAGTTATACATGTATCTATTCTTTTTTCAAATTCTTTTCCCATTTAGTTTGTTACATAATTATTTTATTTTCAATTAAACAGTGTTATCCTTGATCTCATACCCTTTTATTATATTAATTCATTCTCTGTTCCTTATATTTACTAACCAGAATTGGTTAATTGACCATAATATGTCCCTTAGATATTTGAAGGATTCCCAAACTTTGCTTTTTGCTGCTCAAGAGCCAATAAAAAGCCATAATATGGATGTGATGCTAGTAAATTAAAGTGGATATAGATAATGAAATGATAGTGAAATCAGACTTGTTCATTCATGCATGTATTCAACAAATGTTTATTGATCATTTACTATTTTCCAGGGACTGGGCTATATAAACCTTCAGTCTGAGCTGCTACTTTGTCTTCTTCTTTATTTTCCTCTATGTTGTCCTTTCTGTCCTCCTTCCTTATCAAAGCAAATGCTTTTAAAATAAAAAATTTAATATCAGATATTACATATATTTATATGTTTGATTTTTTAGTTTCTTAAAGTGGCACAGTATGTTAGAACTTATTTTTTCAGAGTGTATTTATATCTCTTGGTTATATTTTGGACTATCAAACTTACTAAGCAATAAACTTTTCTTTCACTTTTTAAATGGAAGTCCATTGACCTGGCCTTTTGTGAGTAGGACATATTCCAGAAGTGGGAAATTCCAAAGAGAGTGGGAAGAGAAAAAGGAACTGAAGATGAATGAGAATGAGTGTTTAATATATCAAAATATGATTTCTACTACCTGGATTTTTATGTAATATTACTTTAAAATAGGTAAGAATACCAGAATACCTAGATAGCTTCTGGTTAAATAGTGAAGAGGAAATAACCAATCATTTAAGGAATATGATTATGTCTTTTAATTTCTTTGCCCTTGTGTTTATACATTCAAGAGACGCTATTGAAAAAGAAGCCAACCAAAAGAAAAATAAAGCATTCCTTGAATAATTGACTTTAAAATACAGATTCTGTGAATGAGATCATTGGAAAGGGACCTCAAAGCTAAAATGATTGACACAGCACATCAAGATTATAACAATGTTGATATAGCTGTTACTGTCATGATAAAGAGTAAATATTTTATTTGTTATGTTTTGAAATTTAGGAAAAATGAATATTTCAACATAGGTCTTGATTTGGAAGAGATTTGGAAGAGATAATTGGATTATGCCCTTAGAACCAATTGTTTTGAGATTGGAGGAAAAGATCCACTCACTGTCCAACCAGGAATCTTTGGTTTTTCCACCAAGCTAATTCAGTGTAATGGTTTGCCCAATTTTTCCTTCATAGATAATTTGGTATCAGTTGCTAGTTGGTATAACACATTTGAAAAATATCTCCATTTAAGCAAGAAGCAACTGAATTTAACCTAGTCATTTGTGAAATTAAAGAGATATTTAGGGTGCTTGGAGTAGGAAGTAATAGTATCCCCCTTTAAAAAATTGTATTAGTAGTTGGACCTTTTAAAATATAGCTTTAAAAGGAAACCGTAAACAAGAAGAAAAGACAGCCCTCAGAATGGGAGAAAATATTTGCAAATGAAGCAACTGACAAAGGATTAGTCTCCAAAATTTACAAGCAGCTCATGCAGCTGAATATCAAAAAAAACAACCCAATCCAAAAATAGGCAGAAGACCTAAATAGACATTTCTCCAAAGGAGATATACAGATTGCCAACAAACACATGACAGAATGCTCAACATCACTAATTATTAGAGAAATGCAAATCAAAACTACAATGAGGTATCACCTCACACCAGTCAGAATGGCCATCATCAAAACTACAAACAATCAATGCTGGAGAGGGTGTGGAGAAAAGGGAACCCTCTTGCACTGTTAGTGGGAATGTAGATTGGTACAGCCACTATGGAGAATAGCATGGAGGTTCCTTAAAAAACTAAAAATAGAACTACCATATGACCCAGCAATCCCACCACTGGGCATATACGCTGAGAAAAAAGAGTCATGTACCACAGTGTTCATTGCAGCTTTATTTACAATAGCCAGGACATGGAAGCAACCTAAGTGTCCATCAACAGATGAATGGATAAAGAAGATGTGGCACATATATACAATGCAATATTACTCAGCCATATAAAGAAACAAAATTGAGTTATTTGTAGTGAGGTGGATGGACCTAGAGTCTGTCATACAGAGTGAAGTAAGTCAGAAAGAGAAAAATGAATACCGTGTGCTAGCATGTATATATGGAATCTAAAAAAAAAAAAATGTTTCTGAAGAACCTAGAGGCAGGACAGGAATAAACACACAGATGTAGAGAATGGTTTTGAGGACACAGGGAGGGGGAACGGTAAGCTGGGACGAAGTGAGAGTGGCATTGACATACATACACTACCAAAAGTAAAATAGATAGCTAGTGGGAAGCAGCTGCATAGCACAGGGAGATCAACTTGGTGCTCTGTGACCACCTAGAGGAGTGGGATAGGGAGGGTGAGAGGGAGGAGATATGGGGATATATGTATATGTATAGCTGATTCATTTTGTTATACAGCAGAAACTAACACACCATTGTAAAGCAATTATACTCCAATAAAGGTGTTAAAAAGAAATATGTGGCTTTATTAGGGTATACATTGGTAGATTATAAACTGCACATATTTAAAGCATAGGATTTGATTTGTTTTGACAAATGTATTTATCCTTGAAGTTATCACTACAATCAAGATAATGAATTGTCAATTACCTCCAAACATTTTCTCATGTGCCTATATAATCCCTTCCTCCCTCAGCACCTCCCTTGACCTCAGTGCTGAGGCAACCACTAATCTGCTTTCTATTACTATGTATCGTTTGCATTTTCTACACTTTTTCTACTATGTATCGTTTGCATTTTCTACATATTTTCAATGTCCTCATACTGTTTACTCTTTTTTTTTTTTGTCTAGCTTCTTTTAATCAGTTTGTTTTGCGACTCATCCATGATTTTTTTTGTGTATCAGTGGTTTGTTACCATTTACTGTTGGGTATTATTCCATTTTATGGATATACTGCATCTTGGGATATTTGGGTGCTTTTCAGTTATTGGGGATTACGACGAAAGCTGTCATGAACGTTTTTGTACAATTTTTTGTGTGAACATAATGCTTTTTATATCTGTTGGTTAATAGGAGTGTAGTGGGTGGGTCACATGATAGCTCTATGTTTAACTTTTTAAGAAATTGCCAAAACTGTTTTCCAGTGTAGTTGTACCAACAGCTGTATATTGGGATTCCAATTTTTCCACATCTGTGCAGCACTTGGTATAGTCAGTCCTTTTAAACTGTAACCATTCTAGTAGATATGAAGTAACATCTATTGTGGTTTTAACTTGCCTTTTCTTGATGGCTAATGATGTTGAGCACTTTTTCATGTGCTCATTTCCCATTTGTATATCTTTTTTGGTGAAGAGTCTATTCGAATATTTTGCTCCTTTAAAAAAATAATTGGATTGTTTGTTTTATTATTGAGTTGTAAGAGTTCTTTATGTGTTCCAAATACCAGTTCTTTGTCAGATATATGTTTTGCATAAATTTTCTTCCAATGTTTGGTTTGTCTTTTTATTTTCTTAACAATGTCTTTTGAGGAACAGAAGTTTTAAATTTTGATAAAGTTCAATTTATCAGTTTTTTTTTTTTTTTTGCGGACGGGCCTCTCACTGTTGTGGCCTCTCCCGTTGCGGAGCACAGGCTCCGGACGCGCAGGCTCAGCGGCCATGGCTCACGGGCCCAGCCGTTCCGCGGGCACGTGGGATCTTCCCGGACCGGGGCACAAACCTGTGTCCCCTGCATCGGCAGGCGGACTTTCAACCACTGCTGCGCCACCAGGGAAGCCCTATCAGTTTTTTTTTTGCATCATGCTTGCTTTTGGTGTTGGATCTAAATTTGCTTAGCTCAGAACCACAAAGACTTTCTCTTGTTTTTTCTGATAGAAATTTTATAATTTTTAGGTTTTACATTCAGGTCTATGATCTACTTTGAGTTAATTTTTGTATTTGATGTATATGGATCAAAGTTAAATTTTTTTGCTTTTGCATAGCCAGTTGTTTCAGCATCATTTATTAAAAATATTATCTTTCCTTGCCGCTGAACCTTTGTTGAAATTCAGTCTTCTGTATATGATGGGTCTATTACTTCACTTTTCATTCTCTTTTTTTTTTCGGTACGCGGGCCTTTCACTGCTGTGGCCTCTCCCGTTGTGGAGCGCAGGCTCAGTGGCCATGGCTCACGGGCCCAGCCGCTCCGCGGCATGTGGGATCTTCCCAGACCGGGGCACGAACCCGTGTCCCCTGCATCGGCAGGCGGACTCTCAACCACTGCGCCACCAGGGAAGCCCACTTTTCATTCTTTTACACAGGTCTCTTTGTCTGTTTTTATGCCAGTACCTAACTGTCTTGATTACTGTGAGCTTTATAATAAGTCTTTGAGTAAGATAGTGCAAGTTCTTCAACTTTGTTCTTTTTAAAATTTGTTTGGTTATGCTAGGTCCTTTGTCTTCCATATAAATATTATAATCATCTTGCCAATTTGTACACAAGAGGCTACTGGGATTTTGATTGGGATTGTGCTGAATTTATTGATCAATTTGCAAAGAATTATAATCTTAACAATATTGACCCTGCTGATCTGTGGATATATCCCTCCATTTATTTAGATCTCTGTCAGTTTCTCTCAACAGTGTTTTGTAATTTTCAGTGTATAGATCTTACACATCTTTTTATCAGATTTATTTCACTTTTTTCATGCTATTGTTAACATTATTTAAAAAAAATTTGGTCTCTGATTGTTCCTTGCTAGCATATAGACATACAACTGAGTTATGTGTATTGATCTTTTATTCTGTAACTTTGTTAAAATCACTTATTAGTTCTAGTAGCTTCTTAATATACTCCTTAAGGTTTTCTACATGGGTGATTATTTCATCTGCAAATAAAGATATAGTTTTACTTCTTATCTTCCAATTTGTATGCCTTTTATTTCTTTTTCTTGCCTTATTGCATCAAATTAACTGTTCCTCATGCTTTGGGCTCCACGATTCTGAAGGGAAATTATATTACCCTAAGAAAAAGGTTTGCTCCATTCTAGATTTCTGTGTACTAGATAAGATGCACAGCCTGAGTCCTAGTAACAGGATTAAAGACAGATTAAATGCCGGCATTTCCTTCTTCAGAATATCGTCATTACATTTACCCTTCCTCCACCCGTTTCCAGGACAAGTTTCTCTGCCAGAAGAGAGGCTTTTGTAGATTAGTTATCTTCGAAAATAGAAAGTTATCTCCAGTGTTAACTAAAGGCTACATGAAAATCATTTGACAAGGATAGGACTTCTGAACAAATAGGCCAAATAGAGAAGTATGTGGCGTTTGTCTGTGGTGGAGTTTTGCCCTCCTTAGTACCTCTTTCCTTGAAATAGCCCTGATTTTGCTCTTGTCTGTACAGCCTGTACTGTCCTATCTAGGTTTCCCCTCTCTGAGCTGCATGAATACTCCAGACTACCCCCCAATTCTCCTCCTGTATCAGAATGTAAGTGTTTTGAATTCTATTATTCTCAATTGGAAAACCACTGGATAAATTAAGGATGTGCAGTTGATCCTTGAACAACATGGGTTTGAAATGTGAGGGTCCCCTTCTACTCACATTTTTTTGAGTAAATACATACTGCAGTGTTATATGATCCAGGTTTGGTTAAATATGTGGATGTGCAACCGCGGATAAGGAGGGCTAACTGTAAAGTTATATGTGAATTGACTGCAGAGGGTCTGTGCCGCTAACTGCCACATTATTCAAAGGTCAACTGTATTACCTTTCTGGAGGGAATTGCATTTTTTATAGTTTTACTGAGATATAATTAACATACCAATTAATTCATTTAATGTATAGAATTCAATGGTTTTCCAGTATATTCACAGAAACGAGTAACTATCATCACACTCAGTTTAAGAACATTACATCACCTCAAAAAAAAACCCCACCCTTTAGATATCACTTTCTTACCACTCTGTCTCCCCTTCCCCTCCCCCCAGGACTAAGCAACCACTAATCTACTTTCTGTCTCTATAGAATTGCCTATTCTGGATTTGTCATATAAATGAGATAATATAATATATGGTCTTTTGTGACTGGCTTCTTTTACTTAGCATAATGTTTTCAAGGTTCATCCATGTTGTAGCATGTATGAGTAGTTTATTTTTTGTGGCCAAATAATAACATTCTATTGTATGGATACACCACTTTTTGTTTATCCATTTGTCAGCTGATGGATATTTGGGTTGTTTTCGTTTCTCTTGGGTGTATATCTAAGAGTAGAATTTCTGAGTCATACGTTTAACCACAAGAGGAATTTCCAGATTGTTTTCCAAAATAGATGTACCGTGCCCACCAGCAGTGTATGAAGGTTCTGATTTCTCCACATCTTTGCCAGCACTATAATTTCCTTAAAAAAAAGAAAAAATTACAACCATCCTAATGGGTGTGAAGTGGCATCTTGTGGTTTTGATTTGCTTTTGTTTAATGACTAATAATGTTGAGCATCCTTTTATATGTTTCTTGGATTTGAATATCTTCTTTCAAAGAATGTCTTTAAATCCTTTGCCTTTTAAAAATTTGGGTTATTTATCTTGTTTTCATTGAGTCATAAGCAATCTTTATATATTCTCGATACAAGACCCTTATCAGACAAATGATTTGAAAGTATTTTTGTTTTCTTGATGGTGTCTTTCACAAAAGACAAAAGGTCTTTTTTTCACCATGCACAAAAGGTTTTGATTTTGATGAAGTCCATTTTATCTATTTGTTATTCTTTTGCAAAACTGTTTATGCTCTTCTGGGTCCAATTTCATATGAATTTTAGAATTAGCTTGTTAATTTCTGTAAAGAAACCAGGGTTCTGATAGGATTGCACTGAGTCTGCAGATCATTTTGAAGATACAGTTGGCCCTCTGTATCTGTGGGTTCTGCAACCACAGATTCAACTAACTGTGGATTTAGGATTGCCGTGTACACACTGCTATATTTAAAATGGATAACCAACAAAGACCCACTGTATAACATAGGGAACTGTGCTCAATATTATATAACAACCTAAATGGGAAAAGAATTTGAAAAAGAATAGATACATGTATATGTATAACAGAATCACTTTGCTGTACACCTGAAACCAACACAACATTGTTAATCAATTATACCCCAATATAAAAAAGTTTAAAAACAAACAAAAAAACACTTGAAAAAAAATTCCAGAAAGTTCCAAAAAGCAGAACTTGATTTTGCCGTGTGCTGGCAACTATTTACATAACATTTACATTGTATTAGGTATTATAAGTAATCTAGAGGTGATTTAACATATACGCGGGTGTGTGCATAGGTTACATGCAAATACTACACCATTTTATATAAGGGAATTGAGTATCTGAGGGTTTTGGTATCTGCAGGGGTTGGGGGTTTAACAATTAAATCTTCCAATTCACGAACATGGAAAGTTTTTCCATTTATTTATGTTGTCTTTAATTTTTTTTCAACAGTGTTTCATGGTTTTCAGAGTATAAGTTTTGTACTTTGTTACATTTATTCCTAAGTATTTTATTATTTTTGATGCTTTTGTAGATGGAATTGTTTTCTTAGGTTCATTTTTTGTTTGTTCATTGCTAGTGTATAGACATACAACTGATTTATATGTATTGATCTTGTATCCAACACTTTGCTAAACTTGTTTATTCTGTAAGTTTTTAAGTGGATTTCTTAGGAGATTTTTTCAGGAAATGACATCCCCCAAAGCATAATTTGTAGGAGGCAGCTTATGCTATTCTTTTTGTGAATTCATGAGAGATGCCAAGGGAAGGCCTGCTATGAAACCTGGTATGATTTCTACACTTCTGGATGCTCCAGCTGCATTTTTCCTCACACAATAATGTTTTTCTAAGATTTTATGAAAATATTTTAAACATATAAAGTAGTTGAAAGAATAGTTTAGTGAACAACATAGTCTTACCACCTAGCTCTACAGTTAACATTTTATATTTGCTTTATCACATATCTATCTATCCAACCATCCTATTTCTTAGATGTATTTCATAAATTAAAGGTATCATTTCATTTCCCTGCAGAACTTCAGCATGAATATCATTAACTAGAGCTTAATATTTGTTTACTTTTCTGAAGGTGGAATTTACATAGAGTGAAATGCATAAATCTTAAGAATACCATTTGGTGAGTTTTGACTAATGCACACATTGGTGTAATCCAAACCTCTCTTAAATTTGGGGATAGTGCCACCACAGAAAGTTCCCTTATTCCCCTTCCAAGACAGTCCTCCCTTCTCAACCCCAACTACCAGGTGACCACTCTTCTAATTTTTTTAAACCATAGCTTAGTTTCACCTATCTAGGACTTTATATAAGTAGAATAGTATGAACTCTTTTGTGTAAGGCTTCTTTGACTCAGCCTTTTGAGATTCATTCATGTTTTTGCATGAATTAGTAACTTGTTCCTTTTGATTCCATTATGTGACCGTATGTTTGTTTATTTTCCTGTTGATGGATACCTGGGTTGTTTTCTTTTTTAAGTTATTATGAATAAAACTGGTCTAGCATTGAACATAAGTCTTTCTGTGGATATGTGCTTACGTCTCACTTGAAGGAATACCTAGGAGGGGGGTTACTGGGTCATAGGTTTGGTGTATATTTAGTTATATAAGAAACTACCAGTACTTTTTCCAAAGTGGTTGTACTATTTTTCATTCTTGCCAAAAATGAGGGTTGTGTTTGTTCCACATGCTCGCCAAAATTTGATATTGTCAGTGTAAAAAATTTTAGCCTCTCTGGTTCATGTGTGGGTGGTTCAATTTCCATTTCTCTGAAGAATGAATGACAGAGCACTTTTTCACATACTCGTTGACTCTTTGTATCTCGTCCTTTGTAAAGTGTCTGCTTCAGTCTCTTACATATTTTAAAAATTGGATTGTTTGCCTTTTTGTTAGGGAGTTGTAGAAATCCTTTAAATATCCTAAATACCAGTTCTTTATCAGATATATGTATTTTGAATATTTTCTGTCAGAGGTATGGCTTACCTATTCATTTTTATTAATAGCATCTTTGTTGAGCAGAAGTTTTTAGTTTTGATGAATTCTAATATCAGTTTTTTGTTTTTTCTTTTATAGTTGTTGCTTTCTGAGTCCTGTCTATGAAATCTTTGCTTATCTTCAGGTCATGTATATATTCTTCTGTGTTTTCTTTTAGGACCTTCAAAGTATTAGCTTTCATATTTCAAATTATTTTATTATGTATATTGTGAAGACGTTATTGAGATTTATTTTTTCTCATAGATATATAGTTATTTGGTCTCACAGTACTTTTAATACTTTCTTTGAATCACCTCATTTCATAACCAGATCTTATAGATAGTCGCTTTTTGTTTGTTTTTACCAACCCAGACTTTCATCTTTGCATTGTCTTCTGGTGTGTACTAAGCTGTCATTTGGAAGTTTAAAGAGGAAGAAAGGAAGAACTTGAATCTACAAGTGGTCACCTCTGCCTCAGTCTGTCTCTGTTGGAGTCTTCTGTATGCTGTAGGGTCAGAAGTTCTAAAGAACAGGATTTAGGATGTAGTTAGTTCACTGAAAAAGAAACTAAGTTTGCAACCAAAGGTTCATTCAATTTAACCCTGAAAAATCAGTTGATAGAGAAACTTTCAATATTCATATATTTTAATCTCTGTTAAAGCCTAAGAGGTTTTTTTAGTCTGAGACTCTTCTTCCATCAAATAACTGTTGGACAACCAGAATCCAATATGATAATAACATTTAATATTCATGTAGCACTGTAGTTTATAAAATACTCTCACAGATAAATTAAGTAAAGCAGTTATTATTCATCTCATTAAAAAAGAGAGATGAGTACATTGAAATGTTGACTGGCTAGGTCAGTTACTCTCGGTTATCAAGCTAGTACACAGTGAGCCTAGGGCTAGAATTGAGATCCTTCTGACTCAGTGAGTTCAGGGCCTCTATCTCGATATGCTGGTAGATTAGCATTCAGTCCTCTTGAGATGAAAAACGATTTCCTTGATCTCTGTCCACTTAAATCCATCTTTCTCCCTTACCACCCTCCTCCTCTTCTCTCTCATCCCATCTGTTGTGCGCAGTGCCCTGCATCAGGACACTGAAATGGTTACAGGATAGCAATACACTTAGTGCTGTATAAAATGTGCAGACAGCCTGTTTAGGGTCCTTTCAGAGTTGATGCTTTGAAATAACTTAGCAGATACATTAAATTAGCTTTCATTTTAATACAGCAGTATGTTTCTTCTGAATATCATTTTCTTTTCTTTTTAGTTCTCGTATCTTTTAAAAACTTAATAGATTTTATTTTTTGGAGAAGTTTTAGGTCTACAGGAAAATTGAGCAGAAAATCCAGAGTTACGTATACTGCCACCCTTACACACACACACACACACACACACACATTTTTCCCTCTTATTGTGAGAACCCCAAAGTGCTTTCTCTAAAAATACCTCTCTGTTTGTTTTTCAGTATGCCAGGAAGCTGTCTGGGAAGCCTTCAGGACTTTTTGGGATCGACTTCCTGGGCGTGAAGAATATCATTACTGGATGAATTTGTGTGAGGATGGAATCACAACTATATTTGAAATGGGCACACATTTTAGTCAGTCTGTGGAACATAGAAGCTTAATTATGAAGGTAAATGTAGTAACAAGGGAAGAAATTACTGGACTGTTGTAGGAGTGCGTATACATAGCTCAGGCCTAAGGGAAGAAAGAGCAAATGCCAAATCCCTGCATTACTCTTTTTTGTTGAATTAGGTTGTTCAAGTGACCTACCACAGGGTGGCTTAGTCTTTGTATCCCTAGCTCTGGCCATTATAATAAGCATTGTTAACCCAGCAAGAGCCTCATGCTTGTTTATAAATGTAAATATTTGGAAATAATACTCAGCAAAGATTTAGGCTAAGAATATAAATCTGTGAGAGTCAAACATTCTTGCCAGGGTTTTTCATCTTATCAATTCAGAGTGGTGCAAACGACTCTAATTAAGATAGAGGATATAGGTCATTGGATAAATGTTTAGTAAAGTATAAATGTGATTCTAATTAATGAATTTGCTTACTTGTTTTCCTTGTTTTAGATTTAGTTTACTCTTAGCAAAGGATAAATAAGCATGCATATAGACAAATTATCTGCCCACCTTCCCCTTTCATGTTGCATGCATGTATTCATGACAAGAGAATGGAACTGTTTAGATATACGTGGTAGATTGCTCATGCTGTGTGATAGGCCCTTTATAGCCTTCTTCCTTTTGTTCAAGTCCTACATGTCCTCAGCTCAGATGTAACCTCCTTTGTGAGGAATCAACCCCCAGCCTAGCAGATTTAGCTCCCATAATCCTTTGAACTCCATAATTCTTTATTCATTCTTTAATGTTGTACTTCTTACATTTTATTATTATTAGTTGTATATGTATATGTGGGCCAATGTATCAGAAGAATAGAATTGACAGGGGACCAGACTGGAGGGGTGGATAACTTAACAAATTTATAGTTGATAGGAAACCATTGAAGGGTTGTAAGTAGGTAAGTCATGGGGGCTGATTGGACAGTTTTGAATTGTAAAATGGTTATTATGGTTTCTATACGCCATGTGATAGATTAGAGGGGACAAGATGAGCAGAGATCAGTCACGACTCCAGGGCCGAGGGGATGAGAGTCTTAACTAGACCATGAGATAGAGAAAGGGAGCATAGGGGATATAAGTAGGAAAAAGATTAGTAGGACTCTGTGATGGATTGGATGGGAGTGGGATAGGATGAAAGAATGGCCCAGGAAGCCTCCCAGCTTCTAACTTGGATGACTACCACTGAGAAGTCAGGCAGAGAAGCGGCTTGTAGATGCTGACAGGGAGAGTGAGTTTGCTTTTTAATGTGTTGTTTTGAGCCATTTGTGAAATGTGAATTGCTTGATATTTAGGTATGAAGCCAAGAAGAGTGGTCTGGGTTATAAATACAGCTCTAGGGATCACCAGCCTTGAGGTAGTAATTGAAATCATAAGAGTGGCTGAGAACCTTACTTAAGCAATCACTGGCTGTCCAAAATCTGAAGGAAGCTTGATTTTACCTTTTTTTTTTCTTAAATTGAAATATAGTTGATTTACAGTTGTGTTGATTTCTGCTGTACAGCAAAGTGATTCAGTTTTACATATATATATATTCTGGGGTTTTTTTTAGCTTGATTTTAAATATAACAACAACTGTTTACACATAGGTGGTGAATTTATGTGGTTGACACCCTTTATCAGAACTCAGAACGCCAGCATTTGTACAAATAACCACCATGCTGGCCTATAAAATTTTAAAGCTAATAGTATAACCTGATAAAATGATGATTTTGCTATATGCGTATATGTATCTTGAGAGAGATTAATTAAAGGAAATAAAATCACAGTTGAAGCTGCTGGATGGTTGAAATTAAAAAAGAAACAAAAAAGAGTGGCTGAGATTATTCTAGGAGAGTCTGTATAGTAAGAGCCGTGAGTTATTTATAAATATTTTGGGAATTATTTAGAGTAATAGCCTCTCCATTTTACAGATAAGGAAATTGAGGCCCAGCACCAGAGAGACTGTGGGATTTACCTCCATAGCTAAGAAAGAGAAAATGGAATTCTTCTGATTCTAAATTAGTGTTCTTATTATCGTATTGGTCTCAAAATAAAACCACTAATTTAGAGGAAACTTGGAAACAGTTTGCTTTGGAATGCCCCAGAGGAAAATCCAACTATTTATCAGACAATTTATCTTTTTATCTGAATTCTGGAGAATCAGATTTCATAGTTATTTTATCCACATGATTATATTGGTCTGTGATGAGAGTTTCTATAAATGTATTAGATCACAAAACAGTTTGGTTCTAAGTCCATGGAAGGTTAACGTAAAACTCTACCAATCTCTTACCTGTAGATCTTTTTGGAATGAGTAGCAGGTGAAGTCTGTTAATCTGTGCGCATTAAGAGAGCACAGGGACTTTTGTGCACATACACAGAGACTTGAGTGTCAGGACATTCTTGGAGTCACAGAACAAACTTGGCATCATTAGTACCTTGCTTTAACTATTTCTCTAGCCATAGAGAATAATAACATAGATTCTGTGTTAGGGCATTAGTGTTCTAGATGCAATACATTTTGTTTACTGCTTATTAACTGTCATTAATTCACATGGTCATTTTTATATCTTTGTTTTCCTTAGAAACTGACATACACAAAGGAAACTGTAAGCAGGTGAGTGTCTTTTTTCCTAAGTTCATGCTTGGCAACAGACATGTATCATACCTATTCCCAGACTCATCCCACATTTGATGATTCCTTCCTGTTTTCTTGCCAGTTCCTGCAATGACCAGGCCTGTGGGTTAGTCTCAAATGCTTTTCCTTATCTTGAGGCCACTTCCCTTCCCAGACCACCTCTGCAGCCACTGTGCTAGTTTACTGTCTGACCTTCCCAGGAGGCAGACTTGGTCCTCTCTCTTGGGTGAGAAAATAGATTTTTGGAAATGGAATACCAAATGATCTACTCTTGTTGAGGCTTACAGGCTAATGATAATATTGATCTAAAATGGTACACCTTAGTGGAGGATGGTTTACTAAATGATGGGTTGTGGTGTGGGTCACTTTATTGTGTAATGATGATTATGATGTTGAAGCATAGGAATAGCACAGCCTTGATGAATCCTCCAGTGGTATGAGTCTTGGCTCTGTGGGCCTTTAGGCTTAGGATTAAGGTCATTTCTGGCTCCTGAACAGTAGCAGGACAAAGCAGATCATGGAAGGTGAGGGATTTTGAGCCTACAGGGACTAAAGATTTCCAATTCTATCCATACTCAAAATATCTAGATTATGCCAGCACGTAAGTGATTTTTTTTGAAAAACATCACTAGGGCATGCAATTCAGGTCAGAGTCCAGAATTTTGCCTCAAATTAGATGGAAGGACAGATTGAAAAACCAACTAGGTGAGTCAGTGTCCAGAGGTCTAGCCTGGGCAGCAGAGTCCAGGCAAAAGCATAGCTGGAGTACACCTGTGGGTTGTAGTGGGGTATATGTAAGTTTCAAATCAAACATGAGTAAACAGGAGGAAAGTGGGACTCCTTGTGGTCTCACTTTGTACAGCTAACAGTACCACTGAGTCTATGCTGGGGCCTGGGATTGAGCTCCTGCTTAGCTGTGGGGCAATGTGGTGCTTTAAATGTGTGTTCTTCACCTCTGAGAGCCAGAGCTCGGAGGTTACTTGTGATTGCCATTGCAACACGAAATGCAGTAGACTAAATAATCTTGTGGGTCCTACCAGTGCCAGTAATCTTCATGGTTGTATGTAATAAAAATGATAGCACATCTTACATATCTTATATGGTTAAGAAGTATATAAAAACCATAATAAATATGGCTCTTAACCTGGAAGAAGCCTTGGAGTTTACCTGTGAAAATGGACATTGGAAAGATTGTAGCTTGTGAGTTATTATAAAGTGGTGGAAGGAAGGTTATCTGAAATAGAATGGAAAGTTGTAACACCATATGTGGATTGGTGTCATAACACATAACACATGAGGTGAACAGAGGTAGCTGGAAGATGTTTGAGGGGTAGTTTGTGTATTCCTACGTAGCTCACTTCAACTGGGTGCAGTTTTCTGCATTCACCTACTATTTCTTGTAATGAAATTGTGTATGTGTAGAAGAGAAATTCTTATTATGGTTAGTTTTCCTGATGTGTTAACCATGTTGAAACATTCATAAATAAACATCATAGAGAACTGACTGTGTCACATATTTTTATTGTTAAGGCACTGTATGTCCTAGATAAACGAGGAGACTCAAAATACTATGCACCATCCTTAGAAAACAGGACATGAGTAAAAATAGCAATACAGATGAACAAAAATATAACTGAATTTTGAGAATTTAAAAGTTGGTATCCTTCCCATGAAACTAGAGCAGACCAGGTCGGGGTGGGATGAAAAGTTGTGGTACTTGCTGAAATGGTACTTGCTGAAATGAGGTGACCTGGAGTTAGGTAACCCTGGGAGTGAAACCATGGGAGTGGTGTAGGAATTCACTAAACCCCTCTTTCTTTAAGCTGAATATTATAGTCATCCCTTAAAACCCTTAATTTGCCCATCACTTTTCTATATTTAAATTTATTTTTATGATTTTCTTGAGATTACTCTCATTTTCTGTGTTGAGATTCTGGTACTAGTTTTCTATTTCTGCTGCAACAAATTAACCACAAGCTTTGGTAGCTTAAAAAAACACAAATTTGGGCTTCCCTGCTGGTGCAGTGGTTGAGAGTCTGCCTGCCGATGCAGGGGACACGGGTTCGTGCCCCAGTCCAGGAAGATCCCACATGCCGCGGAGCGGCTGGGCCCCGTGAGCCATGGCCACTGAGCCTGCGTGTCCGGAGCCTGTGCTCCACAACAGGAGAGGCCACAGCAGTGAGAGGCCCACGTACCGCAGAAAACAAAACAAAAAAACCCCACAAATTTATCTTACAGTTCTGTAGTTCAAAAGTTTGACATGAGTCTCAAGGTGTTGGCACGCCTGCGTTACCTTTCTGGAGGCTCTAGGGGAGAATCTGTTTTCTTGCGTTTTTTAGCTTCTAGAGGCTGCCCACACTTATTGACTTATGACCCCCTTCCATCTTCAAAGTTAGCAGTGGCTGGTCGAGACTTTCTCACATTCTATCACTCTGACACTCTTCTGCCTCCTTCCACATTTACATTGGGCCTACCTGGATAAACCAGGATACACCCTCTTCCTTAATGCCAGCTGATTAGCAACCTTAATTCCATCTGCTACCTTAATTTCCCTTTGCATGTAACCTAACATAGTCACAGGTTCTGCGGATTAGGATGTGGACATCTTTGGGAGACCATTATTCTGCTTACCACAATACTTGTCTGTAATTTAAATTGCTTCTTTTACATGAACTCTAACCTATCTGCTAACATATGGCTTGTACCAAATAGTCTGCTGTGTACCAATTTAACCTTCCCCCTACTATCATCTGGCAAGTCTATTAAAAAAAAGCATTTTCCACCTTACTCAGGACCTCACATCCCATCTTACCCTTTAGACACCAACCTGTCATTGTTTTTTTCTCTCTCTCCTGAGTGTTCAACTTCTCCTGTTACTAACTGCTCATTAGCATTTAAACATGCTCAAGTGTTCCCAGGTTACCTGTTTTAAAAAAAGCCCTCCTCCAGCACTTGTCTCCAGCCAGACATCTTGAAAACATCTCCCCTTAGCTCCAGTCATAATTTATTCAAATACATTTTCCATCCCCTTTTCTCTTGCTTCTCCTTCTGGAATTCCTATTATGCATAGATTGGCATGCTTTGTATTATCCCATAGGTCTGTTATATTGCTTTCATTTTTTTCATTTTTCTGTCTGCTGTTTTGATTGGGTAATTTCCATTATTCTATCTTCCAGATCACTTATTCTTTCTTCTGCATTACTCATTCTGCTGTTCATTGCCTTTAGCTCAGCTTTTGTCTCAGCAAATGAATTTTCTAATTTTTCTTGGTTCCTCCTTATAGTTTCTAGTTCCTTTTTACAGTAATCTGAATTTCTGTCGATAACCTTTCTTAATTCCTTCAGCATTTTCATTACCTCCTTTTTGAACTCAGTGTATATTAGACTGAAGAGGTCTGTTTCATTGTTTGTTCCTTCAGGGGAATTCTCTTGGTCTTTTAACTGGGAGTGGTTCCTCTGCTTCTTCATTTTACTTATATTTCTCTCATTCTGTGAGTTTAGGAGAAACAATTATCTACTGTAGTCTTGGAGGGCTATTTATATGCAGGATCATCCCTGCATAGCTCATGTGGGTTTAATAGTTTTTTGGTGTGAGGGCTGTTTTTGGTTTGAATGATTGCTGTCTCTTTCCTCAGCATGTGCTGTCCTTTATCCCCTTGATAGAGGGTGTGCAGGTGCGTGGCCCTACGCACATGCTCCGAGGAAGGCGGGGGCAGTGGGTCCAAGCTGCCTCTCGAGTCCAAGATGGCAGCAGCAGCTCGCACCTGGAGCTCGTGTAGGCGGTGCCCTGCTGCAGAGGAAGAAGCTTCTATGGCGGTCCCGCCCCTCTCCTTGTGTGCTTCCCAACAATGGCACCTTGCCTCTGTGGTGCACCCCCTAGCAACGGCACCTTGCTTCTTTTCCTAATGCCTCTGCATACAATATTTTATTTAGTTTTCATCAGCACCCTTGTGAAGTAGGTAGGGCAGGAGGTGTTTCTATTTTAGAGATTAGTTCTTGAGGCCCAGAGCAACTGAGGTATTTTCCCAAGTTATACACAAAGTTGGTGATACATCTGGGACTAGAACCCAGGATTCCTAATTCCTTGCCTTATGTTCTTTTGTTGTCACATGCTCATTACAGTTAACAGATTCTAGAACAAAGCAAAGTATAGTAAATTGTAAAGGGGAGTAGTAATCTAGATATGAAAGTATTGTTGGCTTGTTTTACTGTATTTTTAAACATGTATTCCATGTGGCTATGATACCTTTTGACACAATTCCATCTGAATTCCACTGACATGATTAGGTAGTCGTTGTGAGGAGTAAATTATGAGCTGGATAAACTGAGAAAATGAGACAGTAGGGGGTTGTTTGCTGCTGGTATTAAGCTGAAGGTCTTAGCTGACCAACTTCAAATTTGTGGGTTGGCCTAGAAATGAAGCATTTCTGTCTCTAAACCCAGTACTACTCTGTGTTCTAGTTCTGTTGTGAGTCACATTTTAGGGTATCCCTGCAGGAGGCACACCTAATGAGAAAATGTGAAAGGTTTCTTGTTACTGTCTTTTGAAGGAAGTGTGGGAGGATGAGGGATTAAGTGTTAGACAAACGATTTGAGTTACTGAGAGTTGCCTACTTACCATCATTAAAATAATGTTATTTTGAATTTAGTAAGTGAAATCCAGTTCTACTGAAGTGAGCAGACTTCTCCATTCTGAGTATTTACTTAGAGAATTAGCTTAAATTTGATTTTAATTTGGGGGACAATTTGACCAACCCCAGGTGAGGTCTGGTTTCTCTGCCATGCCATCCCAACTTCCTTTTCTAGTTACTGTAGTATTGTACTTTGTTTTACTTTGACCTCTTTACTCTTCATATTGATTGCTCTCCAGCTTTCACTGGGTTTCCCTTCCTCTTTCTTGGTCCTTACACATTTTGACTTTTAGGTCTTTTAGTTTATGTACACCACTATCATTAAGACCAAGTAAAACCATCTTGGTTGCTCTTCTAGGGAATATGGGTCACATAAAGTCCATGTGATGTGGAATTAATGTGGGTAAGAGTGAGGTTTCTGGAATCAAATGGGCCTATTTTACATCACAGCTCCATCATTGGCTAGCTGTGTGACCCTGAGCAAATTCTTAATCTCTTCTATCATTAGTTTCCTCATATGCATAAATGGGGATAATAGTGTCTTCCTTTTAAGACTGATGCCAGAATTAAGTGAGTTAACCAAGATAAAGCACTTAACACAATGCCTGACACGATAAATTTAGTTGTAGTCATTCTTGCTATTATTATCATTGAAAAGAGAACTGGATATGGTTAGGAATTTTAGGTATGGCCTTGGGTGACCCTGAGAAAATTGCTTTACCCATTTGCACCTTGATTTTTCATCTATAAAGTGAAGGTATTGGGAGGGATTCTGCCTTGTGGACAGTTGATAAATCCTATTCAAGCCTGATGATGTTAATGTCTCTTCCAAATGCATCTGAATCCTGGTTTTTTAAGCTCCGTCTCCTGCAACCCAAGAAGCCTCTTGGTGCTTTCTCATCATCCAGGTCTTCCTCTACTCATCATTCATCAGAATGACTTATCCAGATGTCCTATTCCTTTGGGTTCTTTTGGATGACAGCTCACTTAGTAAGCAGTTTCCTGCAAGTGGATGAAAAATAACCAATAGTGGTAGGTTTGGTGTACTGGTTTAATATGTTATTCTTTCTAGATAGTATTTCTAAAACCAGAAGAATCCTTATGGTGAGATTTTTTTTAACCTATATTTCTCAAATTTTCTACCAAAGCCTGGGGCTTTAGGGAACATGGCCCTAGTTGACTCCCCCACTCCAATTCCAGTCATGAAATGTCTTTGAAACTATCATATTTTATCTTAATATTCATTTAAACTTTATATTCTACTCTATAGCCACACTTGTTTTAATATTAAGATGTTTTAAATTCCATATCAGTTTTTACTTAGCTCCCTGCCTATGCTTTTACTTTCGAGTAAAAAATTGCTGCTTCAAGATGTGTGCCATGTTTATCTGGTGGCTGTGAGCGACCCTTCCCCTGCCCCACCGTGATCTAGTTTAGAGCAGCAGGACAATTTAAAGGGGGTGGTTCTGAAGTGAAGATGGGACTCACTGAGACATTAGCAAGTCTGAGAGGGAGACATTTTGACTGTGATTAACTCACCTTCGAAAGGTGACTTGTGGAAAGTTGAAGCGAGTTTTCAATTACTATAATTTAAATTGTATATTTTGGGGGTATATGCAAATTTGGACTTGCAGAAACCCACCTTCTTTTCTTTAGAGCAAGGGCTTTCTCAGATTATCCTCTGATCTCTTCAGATCTTTGCTTTCAGTTGCAGGGCAACATGGTAAAAAGATAGTCAGGGACCTGAAACCTGAGAGCAATGTGGCCTATAGCAAATCATTTCTCTAAGCTTGACTTGTTTTATATTAAAAAGTTTTATGACTCTGTGATCTCTCAAATGAGATGAGATTTGGGCTTATATGTTCGCCTTAGCAGCCAGTGCTTTCGTGTCTGTACTACTTGTTGAGTTTGTAAGCATGTATTTGTTATCTGTTTTCTATTAGACGGTAACCTTCTTAGACCATGGGTGTTTTGTTCACAACTGTATGTCAAGTGCCTTCTACACTACAGTGGTTGGCCAATAGTATTTATTTATTTGTTCCCAAAATATCTATTCAGTGCCTACTAAATGGTAGGTTCTTTTTTAGGGTGGAGATACAGCATGACTATGGCAGATAAGGTCCCTAATCTCATGGAGTTTAGATTCTTGAGGCAGTCTTATTCAATAGAAATTTCTGTGACGATGGACATGTTCTGGGCTGTCCAATAAAGTAGCCATTAGCCACATGTGACTGCTGAACACTTGAAATGTGGCTAGTGTGGATAAAGTTCTGAATTTTAAACTTTAATTTTAAATTAACTTAAATTGCCACATATGTCCACTGGCTACCATATTAGACAATGCCATTCTAGAGGATTAGGGCGTGGACAGAGATCAAAAAGTAGATAAATAAATGAGCAGGATAATTTCCCATAGTGATAAGAACTGAGAAGACAGTGTTATGAAATAGTAAGTAAGGGAGTACTTTATGTAGGGTGATTCTAGTTGAGTAGCATCAAAAAATGTAAAATAAATCAATTGTAAAGACTATTTGTTTTTTTAATTTGCTACTTAGTACTTTGGTTTGGGAATCGTTGTTTGGAGATCTGGTGAATCCTTTTTGGAAAACAAACCCCAAAATAACCCCTCACATTTCTATCATTTAATAACTCCAAACAATTTTTTTCCTAGCCCTGAATTGTCATCTCCAGTTCCTGTTGGTGATACCTCAACATTGGGAGGTAGGCTTTTGTGCCTTTTATTCACTTTTCTTCTAAAATTTATTATCTAATTGAAAGGAAGCAAATTTTTCAGCTCACATTTTAAAAATACCATGTGTTTCTCTCTACGTGTTGTTAAAGAGTCCCAAGAAAAATTAATTCTTTTGTCACTTATTTTATGACATTATGATGTGGGTACTTAAGAATCTTTAATTATTAAGTATAAAACAAAATCGGAAAACTGCTTAAAACAAATGTACAACCTAAACAATTGTTTTATGGCAAACACCCTGTGATCACTGCTTATGTCAAAAGGTAGGACCTTTCTAGCTCCACCATTTGTCATTTGTCTTGTAGAGTTTTCCAGAGTAATTTTTTCTGATTGCATTCTGTGGTGTACTTTAACATTTACTTTGACCTCTATATTTCCTATAAATTAGTAGTTGCTTTCTTTGTTTTGTTTTGTTATGTTTTGCGGTACGCGGGCCTCTAACTGTTGTGGCTTCTCCCGTTGCGGAGCACAGGCTCCGGACGCGCAGGCTCAGCGGCCATGGCTCACGGGCCTAGCCTCTCCGCGGCATGTGGGATCTTCCCGGACCGGGGCACGAACCCGTGTCCCCTGCATCGGCAGGCGTACTCTCAACCACTGCGCCACCAGCGGGGCCCGCTTTCTTTATTTTTAATTTTTTTTTTAAAAAAGCTGTTCTATGTTGGAAATTTCAAACATATACAAAAATAACACAATGAGGCCCAGCTTCAGTAATTATAATTTATGGGAGGGGGTGGGTTGAATTGGGAGATTGGGATTGACATATATACACTACCATGTATAAAATAGTTAACTAATGAGAACCTGCTGTATAGCACAGGGAACTCAATGCTCTGTGGTGACCTAAATGGGAAGGAAATCCAAAAAAGAGGGGATGTATGTATACATGTAGCTGATTCACTTCGCTGTACATCAGAAACTAACACTACATTGTAAAGCAACTATACCCCAATTAAAAAAAGATTGTAACTTATGGCCAATTCCAACCTTCACCCACTTCCCCTGTCTGAGAGTGTTAGTTTTATCAGATAGCTCCTTAAGGATAGGGACTTTGTATCCCTGGAGGCTTGCATAGAGCCTGACATATAGTACGTATCAATAAATGCTTGTTGAATGAGTCATATTTATTTCTTGTGCTGAGGAGACTCTGGATAAATGTGTCTTGAGGTTAGAATGCACAGAATTTCTAGGATGAAAAAGTAAATGACTTTTAGAAATGCCTTGGAAATCAGTTTCTTGCTTCCTGATAGGAATTCTGATTTAGTCATGGACTGAATTCATGCACATGTCTTTGTTTTTCTACTTAGGTGCCAGTCTCAGTGTTCCATATCCAGGGGTGACCTTCTATGAAGGTATCTCAGAGAGCAGCTTGGAGAGGCCAGAAGAGAGTGTGAGTGATGTTCTGTTTTGTTATTTAGTTTCTAACATGGAGAATAGGGATTAAGAGAGATTTATAGTCCATTGCCAGACTACACAAAACTTCAGGTGGTTCCCTTTATGGAAATGTAGATTCTAAAACCAGTTCAAAAAATCTGTGATTCCTTAGAGAGCCAAGTAAATCTGCTTTTGGCAAGGAATGGCTTCAAACTGTAAATGAAATGACTAGGGGCCTGGGGAGCTGTCATCATGGTAAGCCCACTGTCTTTTGTGGGCTGTGTACATAATTTACTGTGAGGGTTTTTGCTTATGTTCTTTTGTCTCTTAATGAATCAGGACTTAGTCTTCTTCAGAGGGAAAGTATATAGATTTTATGTAGTTTAAAGAAATACCATGCTTTTTAAATGTATCATTATTAATAGTAATCTGTCCACTAAATAACATTAAGTTGGCTTTCTATCACATTGAAAATTTTTTAAAAAGTATACACTTCCAGGAAGATAGAAACATTTTGTTAGAAATTTTGTTAGATATGCATAAATCCTAGATTACTTAATATAAGCAAACTCTGATTGAACGTACTCACTAGAAAGGTACAATTTTGTTACCTTACACCTTCTCTTACCAACTTGGACATTTTAACTTCTGAGAAGTCAAGTTAAGTCACCCCACTCTGCCCCACCACTTTCCCTGTCACTGAACAAGGCTGGTGGTAGTTTGGGATCCTTGAATCAATATATTTACCCTTAGTACAACTGTGTCCAAATTAGATGGTACTAGAAAATATTGGCATTTGATAAATATTTGAATAAAAAGTTATACTGTAGTTCTGAACTTGAGGCAGAATAGTTATGATTTAGGTCTGGAAACATTTACAGAATGAGATAGAATTCACTATAATAGAAATGAAGACATTGTGTGTAATCAATTGGAACATTCTAAAACAGAGAGGGTGATTTGAAGGTGATTTATAGAATCAGTAGGAAAACAGAATAGTACAGGGATACATGACAGGAATTAGATTGCCTGTACCTCTAGTTCAAAGTGAAGCCTAATGTACAGTTTTACAGTTCAGTTTTTTCCTAATACATTTTAGAAATTATATACTTTATTTCTGTTTTGTTACTATTTACCCTGTGTGTTATTATGTGTATTTAATCTAGCAAAATTTAAGTTTTTCAGAATCTTTATCCTTATCCTGAGTAATACAGGAACATTAGAATATTAGAATGATTCAAATGATCACCCTACTATTTTATATGCTATTTTTCAGTATTTTTGTTCTTTCCCTTTAAAGCTTGTTTTACATTTACCCAGATGTTTACCACTTTATTTTCTTAAAACTCTTTTTTGCAGTTTAGACCTCTCTTCTGGACTAATTTTCCTTCTGAAATATATGCTTCTGGTATTACTTTAGTGAGAATATCTCACTGGTTCAATCTCAGTTTTTGGTCACCTGAAACTTTATTATCCTCTTATTCTAGAAAGACACTTAAAATCTGTATTAAATTCTAGATTGAGTTTTTTATCTTCAAGGTTTTATTTCACTTCTTCTAACTTTTATTGTTGCTACTAAGAGCTCAACTAACAATTTAGTTCTTATTCCCTTGTGGGTAATCTTACTATTTTTTTGTCCTACTTTTAAGATATTGCTCTCTCTCTCTGTCTATCTATATCTAATGATGAGAGATAATGACTGAGAATTTCTCAAAATTTATAATAGTAATAAAGCTTCATGTTAAAGAAGTACAACAAATCCAAAGCAAAATAAATAAACATAATCACACTCTTATCCCCATTGTTGTGAAACTGCAGAATCCCATATACTATATAGTGTACTACTGTAAGTATACTGTAGTATAGTATACTGCTACAGGCATATCTCAGAGATACTGTGCGTTCAGTTCCAGACGACCATAATAAAGTGAATATTGCAATAAAGCAAGTCACATGAACTTTTTGGTGTCCTAGTGCATATAAAAGTTATGTTTAAACTCTACTATAGTCTATTGAGTGTACAATAGCATTATGTCTAAAAAAAACCAATGTATATATCTTAATTAAAAAATACTTTATTTCTCAAAACTGCTAACCATCATCTGAGCCTTGAGGAAGTCTAGTAGTAACATCAAAGATCACTGATCACGCATCGCTATAACAAATATAATAATAATAAAAACATTTGAGATATTGTGAGAATTACCAAAATGTGACACAGGGACATGAAGTGAGCAAATGCTTTTGGAAAAAAGGCACTGATGGACTTGCTTGACTCAGGATTACCACAAACCTTCAATTTCTAAAAAATGCAGTATCTGCAAAGTACAATAAAGGGAAGCTCAATAAAATGAGGTATGCTTGTGTATATAGTATCCCCAATACTATATCATTTAGTATTATATAGTATCCCAAATACTGTATCATATACTACTCTAACCATAACTATGATATAATAGTATATAATACAGTATTGAGGATACTGCAGTTTCACAAAAATGTATATAGAAGAAATTTTCAGCTGTTACTTCATATGATTAGATATATGTCTGACCTCCTCATTTTATACCTTCTGTCAGTTAACCACTGTTTCATAACTTTCTTTGTCTCTCTGTGTTGCATTCAGAAATGTCTTTCAGTTCACTTATTCTTCTTTCAGCTTAGTCTAATTTGTTTTTCAAACTGTCTATTGAGTTTTTAAAATCCTTGCTTTATGTAGGAGTCTTTGATCTGACTTTTCAACACTATTTATATTTATATTATATCCCTTTGTGGTATTTAAAACTAAAGCCTAGGTCCCAAGGGATCACTAGATATACTATGTACACATAGATTACTGAATCACCTCTCTGGATTTTTCTAACCTATCTTTTTGGATACCTTGGGGCTTTCTTTATTTTCTTACAAATCAGCTCTGCATTAAAAACATTAAAAATATTTATTTAGCATTTTAGGCATTCTGTAGCAGTAAGGTTACTAAGGATATTTCTTGTATAGTAATAATAGAAGTGGAAGTATCTGTTCAAATTTAGTGAGAGAAAATTTAATATGGAAGAAGACAAAGTCTTGTACAAAATTCCTTAAGACTAAAGGTTTTTGTTAGTTTCAACATGACTCAGCAGTATGATGGGGAAAAAAGCTGAGTACTGAGGGGAAAAAAACTAGTAAAAACAAGTGTACTTTCAGGCTGCATGATAGAAATTAGAATCTACTATAAGGAAGGTGATAGTTGTACCATATTTTAATTGTACCATATTTTAATTGATCAGACCTCACTTATGTGTACCACACTCTAAGGAAGACATTAAGAGCTTGAGAAGTCTCTAGAGGAAAGGAACTAGTGAAAAATCAGGGAAGATGACAGCTGCCTATACTTATTTGAAGGGCTGTCTGGGGACTACACTTTTTATACGCATTCCAGGTTGCAGAACTGAGATCAGCGGGAATTTACAGGGAAATATATTTGGGTTTTATTAAGAACTTTACAACCATGAGAGAGCTTTTTTGGAAATGTAATGGCCTGCCTTTGAAAGTCTTTCCAAGACTTTCTCATCAGAGCCATTTAAACTGAGGATGAATAGATATTTGGGGGAGATACTGTAGAGAGAATTCAGGCATCAGAAAGGATGGTGGAATTTTCGAGGTTCTTTCCAGTTGTGAAGTTTTGAAGGTCTGTGGTTATTTGATCCATCAGGGAAGAAAGATGATACAGTAGAAAAAGCCCGGTATTCTCTTCCTGACTCTGCCATTGGCTTGCTGTTAGCCCTTAGGCCATTCTTCCATCTCAATCCCTGTTTTTCTTGTGTATTAAAATGGAGGGACTTGGATTAGATGAGCACAAGTGTATCTTGCATGCAGCAGTTATTAGTGTTGGGTTCTAGTAGTGATATTCTGTTTTCCTCATTCCTTCTACATTTGTTAATTGGGATTCTTCGGTAAGGAACTATTGCCACTTCTCTCTTGTTTATTTATTAAATTATTTATTTATATCAGTACAGACTCATGGATATTTCTTTTATTCTTTGGATTATAATCCACTATTTATTTTGTGGCTCAAATTGTTCCAGCTTTGGCTTGTGGAAGACCTGGATTTAGATGTTACAGAGTACAAAAAGTTTGTTGGTGTGGTTTCAGATTCCACGTAGAAACTAACCTTTAAAACACTTCCACTCATTGAGTTTGGCACAGTATCAGAAAAGATTATCCATGACTATCTGAAAAGGCTATTAATGTATTCCTTCCTTACCCAATACATATCTGTGTGGCTGGATTTTCTTCATGTACTTCAACTAAAACAACATATTGAATGCAGAAGCAGATATGAGAATCTAGCCATCTTTTATTAAGCCAGACTTCAAAGAATTTGTAAAAATATAAACATTACTCTTCTCACTAATTTTTTTATTTTGCAAAACATATGTTATTCATTTGTACATGTAATGAGTTTCTTATTTTGAAATGAATTAATATATATATTTAAAATTTCTCTTTTAATTTTTTGTTTGGTGTGTATCTATAGATATAACCCACAAAAACCAAACTTCTTTGGGTTCCTTAATGAATTTTAAGAGTTTAAAGGGGTCCTAACACCAAAAAGTTTGAGAAACACCCTTCTAGACTATTTTTAGATGATAATTTCAACTCTTTTTCTTCTTTAAAAATTTTTTCCTTTTATTTATTTACTAACAAAATTTTCTATCCTTCCCTGAACCAGTCATTGTGTATTCAAAGGAATGTACAAATACACAGTAATTTTAATATTAGCCTATGTCTTAAAGTCCACCAGTTAGTTTCAAAGTCAAATATTATATAAATAATCGTCATCAGAAGTTGCCTTTGGCACAGTGTCTGGCATATCATGGGTGATCAGCAAATATTTGTTGACTGAATGAGTGAACATTTATTGTTCTTTCTCTAAAAATCCAGATTAGCAATGAAATTGAGAATGTGATAGAAGAATCCACAAAACCAGCAGTGGAGCAGGTTGCAGAATTCAGTATCCACCTTTTGGGGGAACAATACAATGAAGAACTACAGGATCCCTACAGCTTTCACCACCAGCGCCTTGTAGAAGAGTTTATTTCAGAGGTGGGTGATTTTGTTGTATTTCTTTTTGTATACAAGATAGTTTGCTGGGGTTGTAAATTTCCCATATTAACAACACTGGTTAAAGGTAGATTTCGGATTTAAGCTTTCCATCTGTTTGATTCAGGGAGTGGTGATTTAGCCATTTCTTTAGAAGGCTCTGTGAAAAGTTCACCGAAAGATGAACTATTTCATTGAAACAAAATTTTGTATGCGTTTGCCATCTGCTACCAAATAAATGCTATTTCCAACTTTGGCTGCACAGCCAAGGAAGAATGTGTTCTATGGCATGGTTTTAACTTGACCATATTTGGAGAAATGAGTATCTTTGAGAAACTGTATTTAGTGTGTTGTTTTTCTTGAGGGAACATCACATTTAATTTTTAAAATTTTATATTTGTTCTTTTTTTAAGTTGAAAATTTTTTAACAGTTAATAATAGGTAGTATGAGGCACCAAGTTCAAAGGACAAAAGGATATCCAGTGAAAAGTAAATTTTCCTGTTATCTCTGTTCCTTGGTTGGAAGTATTTTTAAAAAGGGGTTTCTTTAAAGAATTGTGCATTAGACCATCCCACAACCTTACCTTCTGGAAGAATTCTATATAGGGGCTTGAACTCAAGATTCTTTCAGTCAAAAATGACCCATTCTTGGCCCCCTTCTTGTGTGCCTTTGCTCTTGTATAGACTGTAAGGCACTGAGTGCCCATCTCCTCTCTCTGTCCAGTGAGAGGGCACATCATTCCTTCCTGTTTATTTCTTTTCCATCGCTCTCGATGGAATTCTCTTTGGCTAAGTTTTTCAATTCCATTACCTTGGACTAATTTCCTTCTCTTTACACTGTTTAGACGAGAAACAAAAATGTGCATCTCTCAGCCAAGCAGCATTATTGCAGCCATCAGACACAGAGAATGTAGGCCAGACGATTAATTTCCTAGCTGTGTGGCCAAGTTGTGAGGCTGTATGGTGTGTGGAAGAAATGTCAGCCAGGCCAGTGGCCACCTGGCATCAGATAGTGTCTTGGATCAGCTGGTTGGTTCTCTCTGCCCTTGGATTAAGGAACCTTTAATAAGCCTCAGTGTTTGGGTAAACAGTCATGCTGAATGACTGCATGTTTAGAGAAAGTCTAATAAACACTCTCAAAAAACATTTCCAGCAGGGACTTTATGAGGTATAGGTAGCTATTGGCTTGAGGTGATTTGAGGGTGATGAAGGATCCGTTCCTTCTCTGGCCTTTTTCTATATCCCCGTCCTTTTACCTGGAATAAAATGTTTACGAATAGCCACTTCTTTGTATGGAACTGCAGGGTCAGGGTCATGTCTCTGAAAGGTCCTGTCTCCATGTTTACTGCAAACTGAAGGAGGCCCTCAAGCTCTCTCCCTTCAGGACACAGTCACAGGAATTGTTCCTTCAATATTATTTCTTAGGTAATATTGCAAGACACAGGGAAAAAGAAAGCCTGCTTGGGAGGATTGAGGTTCGGGAGCCGTTACATTTTTTTTTTATTATTTTTTTTATCTTTTATGAGGAGAAGAGTAAGATAAACTTGGGACATCACCAAGAATGACATCAGAGAGGGAAAGGTCATTGTGATAGGCTTGGGAGTGTGGATACCTGACAACAGACACGGAATCAACACAGTGTCCTCGCATAGTGCTTTGTGTTCTGCAGCCTGCTGTATGTCCGTTTGCTAACAGCAGCCGTGTGGGTAATCATCTCCATTTTATAGATGAAACCCAGGAGGGCAAGTAACTTGTTCATGGTCATTTCATTTCAGCTTCTAGGAGTAGAAGGGAAAATCAGGTCTCCTCCTTCCTTTGAAAATGTTCCTTCCTTTATATCAATACAGAGTCCCCTTCATTTTAATTCAGGTGAGAAGTTGTCATGAGCCTCACAGTTTTCCCAGTCCTGGTCCCAATTTTAAAACCATATTTATCAGGGGAAAGAGGATGAGGCATGTATTTCAGTAGAAAGATTGGGGATTGAACAAATTTGGATTCAGTCACTTACCAAATGCATGATCTGGACAAATTAGTTGACATCTCAGAGTCTCAGTTTTCTCAACCATATAATGGGAAAGATATGTATCTCTTGGTATTGTTGAAAGGATTAGAAGTAATGTTATATCAAAGCACCAGGTACATAGCAGTCACTCCGTAAATTGTACCTGTTACTAATCTTGATGTTAATAAAGTGGAATGACTTTATTACAGCTGGGTACCTGTACATAGCTAACTGGGTATGATTAATTAGAATACATATATGTATTTGAATCAAGAGATGGCAAAACCCCAGATGAGTTGGGTTTAGTATTAATAATAACATGCACTTGTACAGCATTTTGCAATTAATGGAGTACTTTCAGCTACATTCATTTTAACCTTACAAAAACTAATGTGGTTGGTGGGCAGGGCAGCATTAATCATATGAAAGAAGACTTGTGCCTGGCCACTCTGCCAGTAAAAACAGCTGGCACTAACCCTCAGTCTTTGGATTCCTAGTCCTGCAGATTCTATCCCCAGCCTCATCCTCCGAGAATTAATAGTACTTCTCAGTTTTCTTTCAGAGAATGAAACAAGGCAATTATTATAGCTAAAAAGTTTCACATGTTTGGATTCTTTATCTGCAAGGCATGAATATCTTCGGTGAACCAAGATTTTAAGAAAATCCCATTCTCCTGATTATGTGTGGACTTGGTTTTAAAAGCAGATGCCCAGAGATGTCACTAACAACTTCTCTTGTTCTAGTGTCGGCCCCCTAGTGACTCATCTGGTGAGATTGTCACCTTCTGAAATGTTGTGGATAAAATGTTTGATTTTGTTAAATATGTATTTATGCATAACTGATTTTTTTAGGTATTTGGTCCAATCTAGCATTTCCCCCCACTCTAGTCACTAAGCTTATATTGATTTATGTGGCTTGATTTTAAAAACTCAGTGATAAAACTGGTTCCTGCAGTTGTGATGCTCATAAATTGGTCTTTTGACCAGTTACTGCTTTATAACCTCCTTCATGACAAGCAGTCAACAAGGCCTAAGCCCAGGTCTGCAGATTTCTTTCTTAAGTTAGCTGTGTTCACAGCCCCTTGTGTTGTAGGAGTAGGAAACAGATGCCACCAGACATTTTACACTTAGAGGAAATGAGCACCTAACTGTGTGTTAGCGTGTGTACTGTGGCCAGATTTCTTTTTTAACATCTTTATTGGAGTATAATTGCTTTACAATAGTGTGTTAGTTTCTGCTTTATAACAAAGTGAATCAGCTATACATATACATATATCCCCATATCTCTTCCCTCTTCCGTCTCCCTCCCACCCTCCCTATCCCACCCCTCCAGGTGGTCACAAAGCACCAAGCTGATCTCCCTGTGCTATGCGGCTGCTTCCCACTAGCTATCGATTTTACGTTTGGTAGTGTATATATGTCCATGTGTGGCCAGACTTCTAATCCATATAATTACATTAAAAAATGTTATTACAGTTTCTTTGAAACCAGTCCTTTTTTCACATTTCATCACATAAGGGAAAAAACAGTGCTTTGCCAATAAAAGTGTGTTTTTTATAATTTGGAAAAAATTAATATTAAAGCACATCAAAACCTTAAAAATCAAAATGAAAAAGGAAAATGTGGCAGTGATGTAAAAACTATTTTCTAACATTGTAACAATTATAATTTTCTTAGCTTTCTGATCCACATATATCCATATGTGTGTACAAGCTTCTAATGGCTGTAAACAGGGCACTTTATATTTGACTCTTAAAAGCATTTTTTCTATGTACTTTTTTTACATTTCTACATAGCTATAAAGTTTATTTTTATTTTTAACAGGTGGAAAATGCATTTACTGGGCTACTGGGCTACAAGGACATTCATGTACTTGACTTTAGGTAAATAGACTTTAAAAATGCACATGTTTTGTGGAACTCTTTATTTCAAATGGAATATCGTTTTGTGTTTATTATGTATACTCTAACAATGATTCAAAATGATGTGAATACTGTAATTCAATACTATTTTGTTAAATTCATATTCCTTTTTAAAAAATTTATTTTTTAAAATTATATTGGGGTATAGTTGATTTATAATGTGTTAGTTTCAGGTGTACCACAAAGTGAATCAGTTATACATATATCCACTCTTTTTTAGATTCTTTTCCCATATAGGCCATTACAGAGTATTGAGTAGAGTTCCCTGTGCTATACAGTAGGTCCTTATTAGTCATCTGTTTTATATATAGTAGTGTGTATATGTCAATCCTATAAATTCATGTTCCTAATGCTGGTTTTTCAGGTGAAGAAACTGAGTCAGAAAAAGGCAAAATAATATATTCAAGGAGATATATTAAATTGTAGTTGGGCCAGGGTAAGAACTTAGGAATTCATGTCCTCAGCTTGCTGCTGACAAGTCACACTGCTTTTATTTGGCACTGAAGGGAGCCTGAAGTCAGATTAGATGTGACCTCAGCGTGCTCCTAATGCTCGTCAGTGCTACACTAAGGTGACTTTGACGTCTCCGTGTATGGCCGCTCTGGAAGGGATGTGTTCATCAACATAACAGTTCTGGGTAAATCAGACACCTCTTTTTTTTTTTTTTGCGATACGCGGGCCTCTCACTGTTGTGGCCTCTCCCGTTGCGGAGCACAGGCTCCGGACGCGCAGGCTCAGCGGCCATGGCTCACGGGCCCAGCCGCTCCGCGGCATGTGGGATCTTCCTGGACCGGGGCACGAACCCGTGTCCCCTGCATCGGCAGGCGGACTCTCAACCACTGCACCACCAGGGAAGCCCCAGACACCTCTTTTTAAGACATTTCTTCCCTACTTACGACCTGCAGCATAATACTTGTGAACATTTACTGAGTGAATACTTCTGGCCTCTTCACATTCCTGAGCTCACTTAATCGTCAACTCTTTCAGCAAAAATATCATTATTAATACTTATTTTGCAGAGGAGCAAACAGGTTTAAAAGGATGAAGTATTAGCCCAAGGTCAGAGAGTTTTTAAGTTAGAGCATAAGAGGGATTTTGAAACAAAGTGGCTGACTTTATAGCTCTCGCTCTTAACCTCTGTGCTAGACTGAGTCCTCTGAAGGTTTGGAGCATGTGGGTGGTAGCTGTGGCCCACCTGTTGGATGCAGGGGAGCATGAGCATAATTAACAGTGTATGCATCTTTGGCATAGTCTTGTCACAACTTCTGGGTTTTCCAGAAATAACAGCAAGCACTTACGAGCACAGTGTGCCAGTATTTATATTAAATCGAGCACAGTGTGCCAGTATTTATATTAATTCATTTAATCCCAACAGCCATGCTGTGAAAGACTTATTGTTATCCTCCTTTTTTTCTGACAAGGAAACCAGAGCACAGGGAATTTAAGTGTTTTATCTAAGGACACTCGGCTAATTATTGGTGCAGGGGCGAGGGCAAGCATGGTAAATTGACCCTCCACCTACTCTCACACCATGACCTGTCTCCCAGTTCAGCCTTAGCCCTTTGCACAGGATACTTGCCTCCAGCTGTGACTAAAGCTCACATGAGAGCCTGAGAAGGTGAGGCTTTTGAAGTCCTCTCTCATTTGGCAGCACTTGAAAGGCAGTTTGGCCTTTGGGATCAACTTGTCTAGGTTTAAATCCTGCCTTTGGCACTGCTGGCTGGATGGTTTTGGATAAATTAACAAGCCTTAACTTCTCCTTTGTATAAAAAAGATAATTTATACAATTTATATTAATCCTGCTTTACTAAAAAATACTTTTAAATGCTTTGGGTAAATTATTTAGTTGTTTTGTTTCTCAGTTTCTTTACCTGTAATATGGGGATGTTCATGGTCCTTAATAAGTTTTCATGAGGATTAAATGAATTAATTTTTGTAAAATGCATACCACATGGGAAGTTCTACTACATTAAATAAATGAATATTAAATAAATAAATATTAAAGGCTATGCAGTATCCTATAAGTTAGTCAGTCCTGACCTTTCCCAACCCCTTAGAACCTTACTATATACCATCTGATTTTCTTTTATTCATTTTAATACCACATAACACATTGTATCCCCCCAAAAGTGTTCCCAATTTTGTTAGTGCCAACAGCTGGAGTTCTCTGCTGATCTACTGAAAAAAAGTTTATTTATAAAGAGATAACCATATATTAATTGTTTAAAAGTATTTTTAACAAGTTTGAAGACAGTAAAGACTATTGATTTTAAAATAGAATATTTTCTCCACCTTTGCTATCTTCCTTCAATGTACAGGAATTTGTCATTATCTAGTATATACAAGCATTTTCATTTAAAGAAACATTTCAGAGGAAGTACATTAAGAACTTGTAGTTTGATGAATTATATGACAATTATAACGCTCTTAAACTCTGCTTAACACTTTCCATTTTTGTTTTCAGATCCCCTAAGGAAAATGGCAGGTAGAGTAACTTTTGGCACTTTCTATACTGTCCACCTAATGAGGAGGTAGTTCAGAAAATATGGTAGCCCAACGTCCAAGGGAGTGTGGCTTAATTTCTTTATTACTTCCAGTATCACTGTTCATCTCCTTACAGATGAGTTGGCCAACATTTTTTTGTTAAGAGTCAGTAAATATTTCAAACCTTTTCACACTATACAGCCTCTGTCGCATCTACTCACCTCTGTCACTATCTGTCAGATGAAAGTAGATGTAAGCAGTATATTGAAAATGAATGAGCGTGGCTGTGTTCCGATAAAACTTATTCATGGACCCTGAAATGTCAATTTCATGTGATCTTCACGTCACAAAATATTGTTATTTTGATTTTTTTCAACCATTTAAAATATAAAATCCATTAACTCATGGACAGTGGGCTGGATTTAGCTCACAGGCTGTAGTTTACAGACTTCTGTCATAGGCTGCTGACTGACAAGTACTTTTATTTTTTAATCTATTTTTATTTAGTTTTAAATCAAAAAAATTTTTTTGAGGTATAGTTGATTTACAATTTTTTTTTTTTTTTCTTTTTGGTGGTACGTGGGCCTCTCACTGTTGTGGCCTCTCCCGTTGCGGAGCACAGGCTCAGGATGCGCAGGCTCAGCGGCCATGGCTCACGGGCCTAGCCGCTCCGTGGCATGTGGGATCTTCCCAGACTGGGGCACGAACCCGTTTCCCCTGCATCAGCAGGCAGACTCTCAAATCACTGCGCCACCAGGGAAGCCCTGATTTACAATTTTATATAAGTTTCAGGTGTACAACATAGTGATTCACAATTTTTAAAGGTTATACTCCATTTATAGTTATTGTAAAATATTGGCTATATTCCCTGTGCTGTACAATATAGCCTACAACAAATACTTTAAAATATTGAGTTATACTTAATTTAAAATTGGAATAAAAACTGGCATTAATGAAAACACTTTCAAGTATACTATTGTCATTGAATAATATAATCAAGTGTCATTTTAAGTGGTAAATGAAAGGGAGAAAGCTGATCTCTATCATAGTTCATTTGCGAAAACAGCTGCTCTCTGGAACTTCTTAGAAGCATAATATAAAAACATAGTCAATTCGCCTTGTGAAGGTTGCTTGTCATTTTATCTTTGAACTCAACTTTATTTAAAATTTACTTTCTCTTGAAAGATTGATAACCATATAGAAAACATGAAGCAAATTCATAAGCTAAGTACAGAGATGTTCAGAGATACGGTAATATTTCTTCATTGTAATATCTTTTTAAAATATTTTTATTGAAGTATAGTTGATTTACAGTATTATATTAGTTTCAGGTGTGGAACATAGTGACTCAGTATTTTTATATATTATATTCCATTTAAAGTTACTATGAAATATTAGCTATATTCCCTGTGCTGTACGATATATCCTTGTAGCTTATTTATTTTATACATAGTAGTTTGTATTTCTTAATCCTCTACCCCTATCGTGCCCCTCCTCCCTTTCCTCGTCCCACTGGTAACTATTAGTTTGTTCTCTATATCTGTGAGTCAGTTTCTGTTTTGTTATATTCATTCGATTATTTTATTTTTCAGATTCCACATATAAATGATAACATAGAGTATTTATCTTTCTCTGTTTGACTTATTTCACTAAATGTAATACACTCCAGGTCAATCCATGTCATTATGCCTTCATTTATATAAGATATAAATATAATATCTTATATTTGAAAAGGGCTTTCTGACTTCCTCATTTTCATTTATATTATTTTAGCAAATATTCACTAAGTGTCTGCTAATTGGGCAAACCTTGTGCCTGCAAAAATGAATAACTGTTGGTCTCCATCATCTAGGAACACAGTCTAATTAAAAGTGCTTTCAGAGATATGTCAAAGTACGGGTTCTTTTGTTTTTTCATTTTATTTTCTTATATCCCTGTAAGATAGTGAAAATGAGAATATTCATTCTCCTTTTGGAGGCAATTTTGCCTTAGAGAGGCAAACTGATTTGACGTAGCTTACGTGACTAGAGGGTATCAGATATTTTGTCCAAAGTAATCAGGATTTGGGTTTCTGTACTCTTAGCATATGCAGACTGCTCTGTGTGTTTATATTATAGGTATATGTGTTGATGGTCAATATTCAACCAAAAGATAGTTTAATTGCTGCCCTCTTGGGGAGATTAGAATGTTAAAACAACCCGAATTCTGATGTTAATCCTGTGATCAAAGAATGGTTTCAGTTGCTGAGTGCTAAGTTCTCTATCGGGACACAGACAACAATTCAATATGAAACCATTAGATTTTATGATAGAATTGTTAACCTAAGTACAGTTTCTAAAATTGTTCCGTATTGTCAGATATTAACCAGTTGGTGGAGTTTATTCATAACTTTCTGGTATACTTTTATTTTGAGCTGTGTGTGAATGAATGTGTGGCACAGAAATAGTCTATTTATATAATATGTAACACCCCTCTCTCTCTCCATAAGCATTTATATACACATGAAATTTTCTATTTGCTTTGTACCTCTTTCAAGATGCACACATTATTTTAAGTTATTAGGACCCATTTGAAGTGAATAAACAAAATATCTGCCTGGTACACACACTTCAAAAATTCAGCTCCAGGCCTTGTAAGTATGCACCTTCTTCCTAATAGAAGTATGAGAGAAGAAGGGATGTCTGAGTTTCTCTGAAATATCTTTAGTTTGATCAGTTGTCACGAGATGTGGTATCATTATTTTTTCTATTTAAAACCTGCACACATCAAACAGCCAATCAGGGCATTAGAGGTGAGGAATAAGGGTAAATTTCACCTCCACATGATTGATGTCTCTGGAAATAGCAGTCAGACAGAGAAACTTTCCTCTACATAGCAGTCGTTTCAGTTTAGAAGATGAAAGATGATGCTATGGTGATGGTTGGTTAACTTGGAGTTGCTGAGTGCAGAGAGCCAGCATAGCTTTCTTCAGTCAGATAACGTTTTGTCACCAGTGTTCATTCTGTGTCTTATGTACTTTCTTTTTCTCTTGGCTTTTATTCTGTTCCTCATCTTGAGATGTCTCTGTATTCCATTTACCATGCCAGAACTAAGTCTGTTCTGGGTCATGCTGAAGTTCTCCGATCTGAGAATAAATGGTTTTCTGATACCTCAAGCATTACTTTGAGTTCTCTTTCCAGGACAAAAACTTTTTAATAAATTGCAGTATCTCTGTGAGGCATTTTATCTTCTTTAAAGAATTTATCCTTACTAGACAAGGTAGATGATATTAGAAGTGTTATTTTTAGAAGTCCAAGGGAAACATTGGGAGACAAATTATATTTTGCCAGTAAAGAGTAAGGCTAGTGATCTAACCCAGACTGCCTGATTTGCTCAGATTTCTTGATCCAGGAACATTTCTCTTGGTCCTCTCCCTATGCTATTTAAAAGTCATGCAAAGCACAGGTAGGCTCTCAGTAAAGGCTTGACTCTCCTTGTCTGATTTTCTTTGTAGCCTTGTCTGATTTTCTTTGTAGCTCAAGTGCTAACTGGCACAACCTTTTCTTCTCCATTTTTTCCCTTATCACTGCTTCCTTAGAGCCTTAGAGTCTTAGAGCCATATTAACATGTTAATAGGTTGGGCATAGATCCCAAGGAGAAGCTCACCTTTCTGGAGATGTAGGCATGGTCCATCCCACAGAGCTTGGAAAGAGCATGCACATCCTCACAGAGCTGGGTTCTGGCTGTGAAGCAGTGTCCCTAAAATCATTACCCAGAAGACACAAATGTATGAGGATAATATGTGTGCTCTTTAGGGTGAAAAATTACTCTTTCATATTTAGAGACTTAAAAACCCTTCAGATTAAGTCAGGAGTATCACATACTGTCATTTAAGTGGCACAAATTCAATGGTCTTATCTGCCTGCATTACTGAATAAAATTGACCGTTTGTTTTTTCATTATTTTCAAAAGTATTTAGTGAACTGCTGTGAGCCAGGTATTGTGTCCTAAATGCTTGGGACACATGTGGTGTGGTAAGTTGTGACCAGTAAGTGTCCCTCATACTATTTTATTTCACATTGGGGCCATTTTAGCATGTTTTACTGGATTTATTTCTTTACAAAAGGAGATCAGGAATTACTCATGAATCAACATATTGCGATATGAAAAATTAAGGGTTTGAGGGAATTACAGATGACAAGCAGATGTCTCGCCACTTAGTAGGGCATCCGGGTGTCAAAATGCTCAATTACCACTTTAAAGCTCCCTAAACCACCCTGTTGGAAGTGGTAGCTTATCAGATCTGGGAGGAAAACCTTACTGACCTTAGAGTGGGACAGGAACATCGTATCATGCCTGGCTGCTTCTGTGGCAGGTGAGGGGTAACACCTTCATGGCTTCCCCTGTAGGCCCTGGACAAGATCAGAATGCCAGTGTTCCCAGGAAGGAGAGGTCTCTTGAGACCAATTTATGCTAACCAAACCACAAAATACAATGCCGATTGATCTATTTAAAGCAAGAAATATATCTGCCGACTGACTAATTATTGCATTGGCTTAGCTCATGCATTCTTTCCCCATAGGACAATCTGTAGGGAATTATAATCAAAAGTTCCTTTTGCAAGCTTGAGATCAGAGAAAGGAAGTTGGGTGATCCTAATGGCCAGTATCAAAGTCATGCTAGCCTGTTGCAGCTGTCTCCAGTCTAGGGATCTGTGTTACAAGGAAGCCACAATACACTGATCAGAAACTTTTCACTAATGGTAGCATAAATTAGTTGACTAACCCTTTTTCTAGACTCTATGAGACACTTCTCATTATCCTGACACTTTTTTTTGAGATATATGAATACCTTAATTAGGCTGCAGTTTTCTCTTTATATTCAGGCAGGTATAGATTTCTGTTAATTTGATAGGCACTTAATGCCAGGTACCAAGCCAAACATTGGAGATAGAAACTCAAGGAGAGACTGCAAGGCAGTCACTATAAACAGAATCTTTTTACAAAACAGCAAAGGCTATAATCAAGGAATATATAAGTGAGCTCAGAGGAGGAAGTGCTTAATTTATTTGAGTGCTTTGCTTTGGGCATCATTTTGCTCCTGTAGAATGTCTGAAGGTGGCAGATTATTTCCACTGCACATCTGCCTTCAGTGGTTTCTCTTTGGGAGGGTGGTATTCTCCTTTCCTCTGGAGGGATCTTGGTGTGTCTTGCTGGGTACTGCCTCTGATGGCTGTGTCTTATACACTGGCTGGAAGCCAGAATGATGAGTAGAGCAAAGCCATTCTCATAATGACTTTTTTCTGGTAGTAGTTTAATTAAAGTTACTGAGAGTGTAGCAAAGTAGTTCAGAATACAGGTACTGGAGTCAGGCAGATCCGTGTTTGAATCTTGACTCTATCCCTTATATATGGTGAAATTTTAGGCAAGTCTTTTAACTTCTTTAAAGCTCAGTTTCTTAATAATAATCTGAAGGTAATAAAACCTTCATAAGGTTATTATGAATATTAAGTGAGATTAAAGCCTGTGAAATACCTGTCACATTGTAAGCACTTACAAAAATGTTAGTTTTTAGCTGTTAGATAAATCTGAGTGTCTAGAAGGAGTAATTCTGTTGGCTTAAAAATTTTATATTCTGATGTTTCTTCAAAATGACTATTTAAGAAAATATCAAATGACATATCATGTCCTACTAATTATTTTCACTTTATCCTTTATTCCAAGAAATCTTCTCTTTGCTTGTGGAAAGATAGTGAAAAGGCCCCATTCCTAGACAAAGTTATTTCTTAGCACTTGTCAAACTTTTATTCAGCACATTAAGGAGGGAACCAACAGAAAAATGAGACCTAGTTTCTAGAGCATTTGAAAGAAGTATATATAGTTAATTGGGAAAGGATTGTTAAGTTAGACACAACATTGCTAAATGCCCTACTGGTTAGTAAAATCATAAACTTTGGATTTATCGTTCTATCAGGCAAAAAAACCCATCACATTTTAGTAGTTCTTTTTTACAATCCACTATTAAACTTTATAGGACTGTAAATTGTCTGTGCTATAAAACAAAAGTATGTCTCCTGAGAGACTTAGATAACTGTCATATTAGAAAATATTCTAGCATGATATTTTTAAAAAGTCATCAATTTGCTTTATCTCCAAATATTTCATATTTTCCTTTCACAGTAGGCAACTATGTTTTAGTTCCTAGTAATTAAGCTTCTTCATTGCTTCACTCCCCATTGTGGAGTACATAATTCATCCAGCAACAGTAATAAAGAGATATGAGAGGATTTCCCATTGTTGAGTAGAGTTAGAGGGTTTTGTTTTGTTTTGTTCTTTTAAATCAGGTAGGAAAAAGGCTAATAGGGAAAGAAGGAAGCAGGCTGATAGGGAAAAGGAGCAGTTGGCTTTGAAGGGGTGAGAACATGGGGGAAGAATACGCTCAGGTATTGTGCAGGGTTGACTCTGCGGCCTCCTTAGACCCCTTTCCATGTTCTTAGATCTATAACCCTCTGTTCTCTGGGAAGAAGGGGATGGCTAAAGGTTTCCCAGAGTCTTCAGAGAATGGTGATGGAATCCATGCTTTTTGAGACTCTCCCTCTAGGTCTAATGTTTGTTCTTGGTGGGTTCAAAGCTCCTTTCTTTGTGTTTCCTTGGTGGGACCTAATCTGTTTCTCTTTTCATCCATAGTGGCATAGATGTTCACTATGCAGTTACCTTCAATGGTGATGCCATCAGCAATACCACCTGGGACCTAATTAGCCTTCACTCCAACAAGGTGGAGAACCATGGTCTTGTGGAATTGGATGATAAGCCCACTGCTGTTTATACAATTAGTAACTTCAGAGATTATATTGCTGAGACACTGCACCAGAATGTTTTGCTGGGGACCTCCTCTTTGAATCTGGATCCTGACTCCCTTCAGCTTATTGATGGTAAGTTGGATAACCATTAAGTCTTTGTACAGTTTTAGTTTCTTTTCCAGTATATTCTGGGAAAACTAATTTCCAAAAATATTTATGGTTCTGGCACTCTCTAGACTGCATGAGACAGAAGCCATCCTGATGTGAATGGCGCTTTAGCCATGCAGATAATTTGGGTAGATCAATCAGGGGTTTCTGGTGGAAGAATGGCATGAGGATTAAGATACGCCATAGGCAAAATGAGGTTGTTTAGGAAACTAAATCCATAAACAACATAGTGAGGTCTTCCTTTTATGTGGAGCCTGTGGTGGAGCTACTTCCTAGAAGGTGTCCTAAAAAAGAGGTCAACAGTTCTCTCAGAATTTCCAAGCAAGTTTAACAAAAGCTTTAGGATATCCAGTACAAACTAATTCAGGTGTTTTGACCTTTCAGTAGATGTACATTTCAATTGCTCAGAATTTTATTCCTAAAATCCATTTCTGTTTGTTTTGCCAGCTTCAGAGTTCTGAATGGCTGCAGCTTTCTAGGTGACTCAGTCATCTTAAAAGATATGTTCATCTTTGATCTCATGCTACTTGTTTTCCATAGAAGACAAGATAACTGAATACACAGTTGAAAAAGAATTTTGGAAAATACTTACATTTTCCAAAAATAGGGTCTTTGACTTCTGTTTGATCCCTTTATGCCAGTGAACAGGTGAATTAAGAGAGATTCTGCTTCTATTTTTGTGTATGCACCAGATCACCTTTCTGACAATCCTTTCTTTTTAGCTTTTATTGATTCCTTCTCTCCTCCAGGCAAAATCATTTTCTTTTTTGTCTGTGTTCACATACATTATATAAATGTCCTTCATATTGTTTTATAATATGTATTTATCTGTGACATAGGGAACAGTTCCACAAAAGAAACTTGACTTTATTAATGTTTATAGCCTCAATCTCATCAAAGTCCATGGTAACTAGCAAGGATTCAGTAAATCTTATTGAATTAAATTATACAATCTACTCTGTTAACTTTATGGCTTAGTATTGGTATAGTGATAAACTCTCTGGTGTCTTACCCCATTTTTCAAAGGCACTTTCTGCCGAAAAGGAAATAGTTTTGCATAATTTTCTCCATTTTTAGCATCAACTAAATGAGTTGGAATTTCAGTTCAACTTCGTTATTAAAATGAAAAAAAAATCAGTTTTAAAGCAACTACTTCATAGGAATCTTGAAAAGAGTAAAAAATTGCTTGATAAAGGAAAGAAAATAATATAGGAGTGTCCTAAATGTAATGATGGGGAGAATATTTATTTTATGTTTGAGTCTTGTAATTTAGACAGATTGTGCTAATATAAGTACAATATTTGAATAAAGTATCAAGCATTTTCTAAGCGACTCCCCATCTGTTCTACCCAAATGTAAGCTATAAAAAGGAAAAACTTGGTTTTTAGTTGTCCCTGAACCTCAAGTACAATTGTGTCTCAGCTAAAAATGTTCTTTAATGTTACTCTTTCTTTAGTGAGAGGAGTTTTACTTCCCCAAAGTGAAGACCAAGTTTGGAACACCCAAAGTTCAAGTCTTCAGGAAACCTTACCATCTATTCTGGTAAGTATGTTTCTGTGTTTTACTCCTAGAACCAGGCCCTCAAGCTTTTCTTCTTTGTACACTTACCTGCTTACTTTGGTATCATGACTTTCCCAAGCTGTTCCTATTACACATATTCTCTTATATCATCCTTGGGACATTATTCATAGTTGTCAGCTCGTGGGACCCAAGTATTGGTTCAGATAATTTAAGCCTTCTACAGTGGTTAAATGAAGTCCACACATTTGGCATTGCCAAAGTCCACACATGGTAGAAAGCTTATTTATGGTTCATACTTGCTTGGTGATAATTAAGCTATAAGTGCCCACTGAGTTGTTCTCTAAAAGTTACCCAGAAATAGTTTTTATAGCCAAGATTATAAATTTGGTGTACATAGCTACAGAGTATACATTTTTGTTCTAAGGATTGTATTGAAGAAAAAGTTTAGACTCCAAAGCATATAGAACAGTGTGTGTATGGAAAGGAGAGAAGGCAAGAGTAGAAATATTGGCTAGTTGACAGGGATGGTATATCAGGCCTGCATTTTTTTTTTCATATTTAAGTCCATTTATTTCTAATGTTATTTATCCTTACATGTGTGTTTTTTTTAATTGCACTTTGAAGTTGTAGAATTTCTTTTTTTTTTTTTAATTGGCATATAGTTGCTTTACAATGTTGTGTTAGTTTCTGCTGTACAGCAAAGTGAATTAGCCACACGTATACATATATCCTCTCTTCCTTGGATTTCCTTTCCATTTAGGTCACCACAGAGCAGTGAGTAGAGTTTCCTGTGCTTTACAGTCTGTTCTCATTAGTTATCTATTTTATACATAGTAGTGTATATATGTCAACCCCAATCCATCCCACCCCCACCTTCCAATCAGGCCTCCTTTTAACCTGGGCAGAAAGCATTCCCATTTGCACAGAAACAGCATGGAATGAACTTTCCTTTTTGTTCTTACCACTTAACTCCCCTGGACACTCTTCTGCCCCCTTCAAATCTCCACTTGCCATGTCATCTACAGGGAGGCATCCAGTAGAAAAGAAAGTGGCTTCCTCAAGTGCAGGTAAAACAACAACCACAACACCTGTAGAGACTAAGCTGTCTACAACACGACTATACGATCTTTTATTATCACACAGTCACAGAATGGTGACTCCCTTCTTCTTCATTCCCTGCTCCTTCTACCCTCTTGAGACTTCTTTTCTGTCTCATATGGCAAAGAAGAAATTAATGGTAATTAATTTCAGATACTTGTTTCCTGGCTTTAATCCAGCAATTGAAATTTAGAAAGTCTGCCCCAAATTGGCTTAACCAATATATACAGCCATTACTTCTGCTCAGGTATAGAGCAACTCAGTTTTGAAATGTGGAGTCACTGGAAATACTCTTTTTCACCAAGTTCCATGTTGGAGAAAAAAGGTTAGAGGGGGATTGACATCAGAGATTACATTCATTGGGTGTTTGTTTATTCATTCACTTATTAATTCAAGTATATTTATTTTGTGCTTTTCATGTGCCAAGTGCTGGGGAAACTAAGATGAATAAGGTGTGGCCTTGCCTACAAGAAGTTTCCAGTCTGGTGGTTGTAGACAGACTTCTACACAAATAAAGTAGTGCTGTCATAGGATTTCGTCCAAGGTGCGGTGGCAGGGAGTGGTGATCCACTGCGAACATGGCACATTCCGCTCCTTCTAATCCCATTCTACTCAGGGCTTCCGTAACCACAGATCTGTGATGATATCTTAGAACGATGTAAAGACAGAAATTTCTGCATAAGCCAGGGGTTGCAAACTGGAGACCAGCTGACTGGATCCAGCTATAGGCATGTGCTTTGGGGCCAATTTTTTTTTTTTTAATTTTTATAAGTTTATTTATTTATTTATTTTTGGCTGCGTTGGGTCTTCGTTGCTGCGCAAAGGCTTTCTCTAGTTGCGGTGAGCGGGGGCTACTCTTTGTGGCAGTGCGCGGGCTTCTCATTGAGGTGGCTTCTCTTGTTGCGGAGCACGGGCTCTAGGCACGTGGGCTTCAGTAGTTGTGGCTCATGGGCTCAGTAGTTGTGGCTCATGGGCTTCAGTAGTTGCGGCGCATGGGCTCTAAAGCACAGGCTCAGTAGTTGTGGCGCATGGGCTTAGTTGCTCCGCGGCATGTGGGATCTTCCCGGACCAGGGCCCGAACCCGTGTCCCCTGCATTGGCAGGCAGATTCTTAACCACTGCGCCACCAGGGAAGCCCCCAAATTTTTTAAAAAGCCAATATTTAAAAGTAAGGAGATTTTTGCATAAAAATGCAGATTTCCAACTTCTTTTGAAAACCGGAAGATCTGATATCATTAGGTTTACATTTCCCATTGCAGAAAGTGGCTAGAGCTTGGCTGAAAGAAGCTACCCCTTTAATTATTGGCAAACACTACCTGGACTCATTTGTTCATTTATGTTGCCTCTTCTGTGGTTCTATTTGCATTTAAGCCAACTCCTTAGTTTTTCAATTTGAGGAGACATTGCAATGTTAATGGGTGATTAAAAAACATGAAAGAAAAGAATGATTAATTAGAGGTATCTGATTATTGCTTCTCCTCCTCCCCCTCCTCCCCTCCTCCTCCCCGTTCCCTCCTCCCCCTTCTCCCCCTCCTCCTTTTCCTCCCCCTCCTCCCCCTTCTCTCCCTTCTCCCCCTTCTCCCAACTCCTCTCTCTCTATTCTTTAATAGAAATGAGATTTTTTTTATCCGATTTTATTTTTAGAAATTATTTTAGACTTAAGAATGTTGGGATATTGAATTTGACACCTTTTGGCCTCCTGGTTTGGAAAATCACTTGTTGCACAGTATGCTTCCTATAGCACTTAGCAAACTTTTCAATTGGCCTTAGCAGAAGTGAAACTGGCCAATATAATATTGAACCTGTTAATATACTACATTGAACTAAAAGAAGAATTCATGAGTTGAATTTGTTACTATGGGAACATCTATTCATATAAAAATAAATAAAGTGCTATTCCTGGCATGTATGTGTTCATCTTTCAAAATATATGAGAGAGCTTCATTGCCCTGCCCTTTTTTTTTTACTGGGTACTTGTTTGGAATAGATGGTCTTCCTTCTTTATTTAAAAAGTCAAGCTGTGGGCTTCCCTGGTGGCGCAGTGGTTGAGAGTCCGCCTGCCGATGCAGGGGATGCGGGTTCGTGCCCCGGTCCGGGAAGATCCCACATGCCGCGGAGCGGCTGGGCCCGTGAGCCATGGCCGCTGAGCCTGCGCGTCCGGAGCCTGTGCTCCGCGACGGGAGAGGCCACAGCAGTGAGAGGCCCGCGTACCGCAAAAAAAAAAAAAGTCAAGTTGTTTACTTTCACATTTTACGTTGTTTACTTGTGGCTTAATTTTTATTAAAGATATTGTGTATTGTTTTAACTTTTATGAACTGAAAAGGAGTTTATAGGTTTATGGAAATCATATATATTACTTGAGCATTTCTTTTTCATTGAGGATTCAGCTGCTTTCCTAATGTGTGTCAGATCATAGGCTCTGTCTGATAAAACTCAGTTTCTTAAGTATAGGTCGAAGAGCTTAGCCTTCTCTCTTAGAATTTCAAAAAAATGCACACTTAGAATTTACAAGGATGTAAATGTGCCTTACTCAGCTGGAAGCACAGGTGGCTTTAACATATCTCTATAAGTGGTTTTAGGTAATTCAGAGGAAAACAAGTGAATTCCCTGGTATGGTATGACACTCATCATCATACCAACATTTTTGAGGGACAGACTTAGTATTGAGTAAATGGCCTTCTTACTTTTCACTGAATACATATATAGTTTTAGATAATAGAAAAAAAATGAGAAAGAAAGAAACTTTTCCTCATATACAAACAGCCTCCATTTTCAACATAGATGTTTAAATATTAGAAAATGGTTTTTCCTCCTTTCTCTCCTTTGTGTTCACCTGGGTCTTTTAGATTTGTGCATATATGCTAACCTGAATGAGAATAGACTGCCAAGTCTGCTAGCTCCGGTTTCTCCGCTGGAAATCCTTTTGCCCTCTGTATGTATTCCTCAATGAACAGTCTGGTATAGTGAGTGAAGCACGGGGACCGAACTCTAGAAACTCAGAATCTGGTTCTGACTTTTTTTTCTCTATTTTTTGTGACTGTGGGCATTTCACTTCTATGAACCTCAGTTCCTTATTTTTAATAGGCAAGTTTGGACTAAATGATTCTTAAGAGTCTTTCTAGTTATAAAATTTGATAGTTTTGTTACATTCAAACATATGTGCACGCTCAGCCCCACTTCCTAACATAAGATTTTTATAAACCAAAGGATGGCCTTATAAAGCACTGAGCCTTTGGCAACACAAAAGCTTCTATTTGTTTTACTTCTACATTCTGGAATTCAGTTGGTTGTCTTTTTCATTTATCTGGAATTGAGCTGTTGCTCTCTCCATCTGGTCAATTCATTTTATTCCCCCTAGCTTTATTGAGATATAATTGACATCCAACACTGTATAAATTTAAGGTGTGTAATATGATGATTTGATACACATATATTGTGAAGTACTTATCACAATAGAGTTAGTTAACACCTCCGTAACTTCACATAATTACCTTTTTTTTTTTTTTGGTGGTAAGAACATTTAAGATTTACTCGTTAGACAAATTTCAAGTTTATAACACAGTACTGTTAACTATAGCCACCACGTTGTACATTAGCTACCCAGAACTCATTCAGCTTATAACTGCAAGTTTGTACTTTTTAACTGACATCTCTCCATCTCCCCATCGCCAGACTCTGGAAAACACCATTCTACAGTTGTTTTTATGAGTTTGGCTTTCTCAGATTCTACATATAAGTGATATCATACAGTATTCTTCTGACTTATTTCACTTAGCATAATGCCCTCAAGGTCCATCCCTGTTGTCACAAATGGCAGGATTTCTTTCTCTTTCATGGCTGAATAATATTCCATTGTATATATGTAACACATCTTCTTTATCCATTCATCTGTCAGTGGACACTTAAGTTGTTTCCATATCTTAACTATTGTGACTAATGCTGCAGTGAACATGGGAATACTATAGATATCTCTTTGACACACTGATTTAATTTCCTTTAGCCATATACTCAGAAGTGGGTATTGCTGGATCACATGGTAGTTCTATTTTTAATTTTATGAGGAAAAAATTTTTTTCCACACACCATTGCCAGCACTTTTGTCTTTTTGACAATAGCCATTCTAACAGGTGTGAGGTGATATTTCACTGTGGTTTTGATTTGCATTTCCCTGATGATAGTGATGTTGAATATCTTTTCATGTAGCTATTGGCCATTTGGATATTTTCTTTCTGTTTTTCTCAGACCTCCTATGGATACACCTTCTCCACACTTCTTGCTGCCTGTTGTGGCAGAATTCTTAAGCTTGTATGCTTTTTTTTTGCGGTATGCGGCCTCTCACTGTTGTGGCCTTTCCCATTGCAGAGCACAGGCTCTGGACGCGCAGGCTCAGCGGCCATGGCTCACGGGCCCAGCCGCTCCGCGGCATGTGGGATCTTCACGGACGGGGGCACGAACCCGTGTCCCCTGCATCGGCAGGCGGACTCTCAACCACTGCACCACCAGGGAAGCCCTGTATGCCTTCTCTTGATCCTGCAGTGTACCAGGCTAAGTACTGACAGCTTTCCTAAAGGAAGTGCAAAAGGTTAACTTTGTCGTCTCTCCTTGGCCTATGGATAGATTCAGGCTGGCTTTTTGGGCCTGCTCGCTAGCTGTCTGCCAAAGTCCGCTCTCCCTGCCATGGGGAGTGCACACGAGGAGCTGGCCGTAGGGTGGAGGAGGTGCCTGTGGGGGTGAGGTGCCCATGGGCCAGTTGAGGGGGATCCATGGGCAGGGTGTCTTGGCAGCTCGTGGTCAGACCTCCTGGTGTAGTCAGTCATGTAGTTAGTAGGATCTGCATCCCTGTGATATGTTCAGAGTCCTGGCCGCCGTTCTTTCAGCCACTTCCCATCCCCTGGTCGTGCAGTTTACAACTCAGTTCTCTGGATAGAGTGAGAGAGAAACAGACCTCTTTAGCAAGGTCCTGCACAGCTGGGGAGGCCAGAGACTCACTCACATGCTCTCACTTTCCGCTGTGCAGAAATCATGTACAGAGAGGGTTTCTCTTGGCCCTGAGCTGTGCTGCCTTGGGGGAGGGATGAGGTGGGTAAAGGGAAACTGTTCCTCTTACACTCGCCAATGTGTCTAAAGTTGGACGTTTTTGCTCAAATGGTGTGTTTGGAGCTTCTCTGTTGGACTCCTGGACTTCCACAAAGGCTCTGTCATTCATGGGTGACTGTCTAAGTCATTGTTCTCCAGGGGCTCCCAGACTGTGTCTGAGAGGGGCTGGAGCCAGTTCACGGGCCACCTCAGGGTCCACAGCCAGGACTGAGGTCTGTATGCTTCTTACCCTGTGCGTGGGTGGGCTAGACTCCTTCTGGGTCCCTTGGTGTATGATGCTGGATCCCACAGCTCCCACAAAGGCACTTTTGTCCATAGAGGATGCCAAATTGTTACTGTTGAAGGGGGAATACGAGTGGGGGATGTCTTACTCAGCTGACATCACTCTGGCTCATTCTTGAGGACCCAGAAAGTTTTAGACCCTCTAGTCAGAAACGTAAGGCAACTTTGTGTGTCTGTTTGGTGCTGGGTTATATAGGAGCACTGTGTACGCAGGTCAGTGATTGCAAGCTGCCTTCACTACATAGAGTTATATAAGGTTAAGTTCGCTCCTTGTGATGATGTACTCTTAAAATATTAAAATTTACTAGAAAAAAGCCAGAAATCTTTCCCCTGATTAGATCATCTTTTTGGCCTTACTCATGAATCAAGTCTTGATATCCTCATGTTTACTTCTGACGAGAGAATTCCCAAGAGGTAATTTCTTATCCTGAAATGGTTCTTTTATTATTATTATTTTTTAATCTTTTGCAGTTACATCCTGTTTTTTGAGGATGGTCTTCCTCTTTCTTTGACATATATCTTGCCTTTCTCTACTTTCTCTGTATATTTCATTTCATCAGACTCTGGTCACAGACTCCAGTCTAATGCTCAGATGTGTCTTCCTCTATTCCATTTTTTGACCAAAGTCACACTGGCAAAAATATTCACTAGTATTGCGCCATCCACTTTTCATCACTTCCCTCTTAACTTTCTAGATTCTTTATTTCTAATCAAATTTAGCAGAATGATACCATTTTTGGTTCATGTTGTTGTTATTTTAATTGATTCTCATTCTTCCTTTTCTGGCTATTTGTATTTCATTACAAATTATGTAATCATCTTTTGACAGAAGTGATTCAAACTTTTATGGATTTTAAAAATACATTGCACTACAAAACATGGCATGGCCAGGGTTTCAATAGTAACAGAACCACCTGTTCTGTTAAGGGGTTAAGGGAGTGAAAAAGGGATCTTGAGGTATGCTGAGACTAATAACAGTGAGAAGCCATTCCCATCCATTGGATTGTAGGGCAAGGGGAGGAAATGCAATTACCAGAGCCCAGTGAGAGCTGAAGTTGCAATTGTAGAGGGACGCAGCTACGTCTGCAGTATTGAGGCTTGGAGGAAACTGGGAAGAAATACCGAAACCTCTCACTCTTCCTGTCCTTTGATCTTCTGCTTGTAAAAGTGTAAACTCAGACAGAAGACAGCTGGTAAGGGAGCAGGGTGATGAAATTATCAGGGAAGAGAAGGAGCTACGGTGGTGGCAGATGAAAATAGCCAGCAGGATGGCCCACTTAAAATAGGACCTAATTAAAAGCATGAACAAGGTAGGAAGTGTTGGTGTCACTGAGTTCCACAAAAGAAAATTAGTTACTTGACTTAGTGCTTTTAGTTTAGAAATAGTAGATGAAACTGAGAGTATCTCCATATATATGCAGTGGTCTACTATGCATTTGTCACTAGAAGAGGGGATAAATTGGGTCATGCTCAGTGATTTCTTGCCTCATGTTCCCTCCCTTGTGACTAGGAGAGTGTGCTGTCTAAGGCTTCCTCACATGGACCCTTGATGGAGAGACAAGGGGAAGTGTGTAGGCAAAGCATACAAGACTAATTAGGTCATGACATTGGGTTGAGTCCCTCCGTAGGCTAGTAGGTTGTTTAGTTCCTGGCCATGGACTGAAGTGTAGGTAGCCACCTTAAAATTGTGTGCTTTTGTTTAAAAATCACATTAGGCTTGAGAGTATATGCCAGTGAAAATTCACTACCCTTGGCAGGAATCTCCTGGAAGAGTGGGGAGAGGATTCTATTCAGAGTTTCTTAGTTTTCATGGGCTTCGTTTTGTTTATAGCTCTTCCATGAATTCTAGTCTTCAGGCAGGTTTATGCTTGTGGAAAATTTCTTAAAGGTTCCAGTTGATGAGAAATATAACGATTTAACAACTAAAGAAGTATTTTAGAAACCCAGGCTGGAATAATACAACCAACACATGATCAAGCTGCATCCTCTACTGAGGAGCTTTTAAAAGTACCATGTCTAGGTCCTACCCTCAGACCAGTTAAGTTAGAATCTCTGAGGTGTGGGGTGTGGGCATTGGTGTCTTTAAAAAGCTTACATGTGATTTTTTAAAAAAATTTATTTATTTCCTTTTTTTTTTTTTGGCTGCATTGGGTCTTCGTTGCTGTACGCGGGCTTTCTCTAGTTGCAGCGAGCGGGGGCTACTCTTCGTTGCGGTGCATGGGCTCTCATTGTAGTGGCTTCTTTTTTTTTTTTTTTTTTTTTTTTGCGGTATGTGGGCCTCTCACTGTTGTGGCCTCTCCTGTTGCAGAGCACAGGCTCCGGATGCGCAGGCTTAGCAGCCGTGGCTCACGGGCCCAGCCGCTTCGCGGCATGTGGGATCTTCCCGGACCAGGGCACGAACCCCTGTTCCCTGCATCGGCAGGCGGACTCTCAACCACTGCGCCACCAGGGAAGCCCGGTGGCTTCTCTTGTTGCAGAGCACAGGCTCTAGGCGTGTGGGCTCAGTAATTGTGGCTCACGGGCTATAGAGCACAGGCTCAGTAGTTGTGGTCCACGGGCTTAGTTGCTCCGCGGCATGTGGGATCTTCCTGGACCAGGGCTCGAACCTGTGTCCCCTACATTGGCGGGTGGGTTCTTAACCACTGCACCACCGGGGAAGTCCTTGCATGTGATTTTAATGCTATTTAGAGTAGAGAATGATTGATCTTTTCCATTTTCCTTTTTAAGTTTTTATCTAGGAAATATTTTGTGAATTCCTTCTATGCATATGACACTTCTTACTTTTTGTTATTCAGCATAGATTGGAATATATAAACTCCTATCCAGTGTTATGGCTGTTTTACCTATTAACATCATTAAACTTTTTTACGTGGACTAACCTTCACAGGATTAAATAATCAGTATGTTCAATGGTTGTGTTTCTGTCTACTTTTCTATTCCTGAAGCTAAACTTTAAGATACGATTAGTACTACATTAGTAAAAAGTCACTGGAAAGAGAAAATTTTATTTTGTAAGTGTGATACCAATTCACAGATGTTCCTATTTGCTCAAGGTAAGAGACCACATTTTGATGTGTTGCAATTTCGTATCAAAATAAAAGACCTTAATTTAATACCTTTCAGAATGATGAATAAAATTACTGATTGTTCTTTCTGCTGTGGGCAATGTGCTTAGGTCTTTGACAACAAATTACAGATATTAGTAACATCTGTGTATTTAAAGTATTTAAGCTAATAAGACAGAGGGAAAGGAACCATCTAAAGCAAGGCAAACAATATTTTCTCTCACAAACTCACTTTGTTTGGGATCTTTTAAATATATTATCTCATCTATTCCCACTTTCCAGGTGAGATTCAAGCGATACATGATTTTTCTCTAGATTTTCCAACTAGTAAGTGGTTGAATTAGGATTTAATTATGGATCTGTTTGATTCTAGAGCCCATACTCCCCTTCCCTCCCCCAATATTACATTGCCTTTTTGTCCCTAGAAAATCCAGGAATGTAGATAGATAGATGGTATTTGAAATTATTTTTATGTGTTTCTTTTATCTATGATATGATTTAGCCTCTTTTTGCCCCTCCAGGATAATACCCCTCAAGCTGAATGGCCCTCAGCAGATGAATTCACCATGAGCAGTATTTCACCACTTGATTTCAGCTCTGGTCCTCCTTCAACCACTGGCAGGGAACTCTGGTCAGAAAGCCCTTTGGGTGATTTAGTGTCTGCACCCAAATTAGCCTTTCCCTCGAAGATGAGCCTCAGTTCTTCCCCAGAGGTTTTAGAGGTTAGCAGCTTGACTCTTCATTCTGTCACCCCAGCAGTGCTTCAGACTGGCTTGCCTGTGGCTTCTGAAGAAAGGACTTCTGGGTCTCACTCATTAGAAGATGGTAAGGAATTCTAATGACTTTTTGTACTTCTTTATTGTATCAGATGACAAAGGTTTTGAAGAGAGCAAGAGACTAGGGTTAGGAGAAAAGCATGGCAGCATTCATTAGGAGGAAATGTCTTGGGAAAGTTGTGTGAGAAAGGAAACAATCAGCTTTAATTGGTTGGAAGGGAGCATCCAAATAGGTAAATAATTAGAAATGAACTTGTGGGCTGGGCTGGGATCACCTAATAGATATTTTGAAGGTCTTGTTAAAGAATTTATAATTTAATTATATTACTATTTAAGAACTACTCTACTTACTTGAATATTTGAGTGGTAAACAAACAGCCTCAAAGAAGATTATTCCAGTATCTTTTAATAGGATTAATTGGGGGCCAGTAGAAATTTTTAGCTTGTATCAGGCTTGAGAAGGGGAAAACCTGAACTAGGGCAGCTACAGCAGAGATTAAGAAATGAAAGTCAAGTAGCTGATTTAGCTGTTGTGGGATGTGACGCAGGGATGGAGTATATGTGAAAGAGGAAAATGAACAAAGATATGAGTAATGAGTCCAGGATTTTGAACATTGGGTGAACCTGAAGGCTGATGTATAATAAACATAATAAGGGGGAGTTCCCTGGTGGTCTGGTGGTTATGACTCAGAACTTTGACTGCTGTGGCCCGGGTTCAATCCCTGGTCGAGGAACTAAGATCCCACAAGCTGCATGGCACGGCCAAAAATAAAAAAAATAAACATAACAAGGAGATGGAAATTCCTTGGGAATTTTCCTAGGGAATTTTCTTCCTAAGTTTTTACTAGATTCACTCTTTGTTGTCAGTATGGCTACCAGCAGTTCTTTATTTTCAGGGAGTAAAAATAATCACGTGTTTGAAGATGAATTTTTTCAGTACCTGATGTCTTGTTATCCTCAGTTAAGGGGGTTATAATCATGAATGACTGTACCATATCACAAAAACATAATCATACCTTCTTGTTGTTTGCTGGATTTGGCAAAGTAAAAGTCAGCCACTGTCTGTCGTAATCTAATGGGGAAAAATGGGTAGCTGGTTTTATTAGGAGGACTGGGAATATATTTTGGCATCTATGTAGATTAATTCATGGTAAACTCTATTTTTAGGATTAACTAAAGTTAAAGGATCAGAAGATTTTCTTTCTGTTGATCCACTGCCTTCAAGCCCATTTAGTCGTCCTATGCCAAAAGAAATAATACCATCCATGGAAGACTCTGGGGTGTCTTTGACATCCTCACCATATCCGGTCTCCTCTGTCACATTCGATATTCTTGCTAAAGAAGTAACTACGCCTTTTGGCATGGACTCTTTGGCCTCCAAAGTCAAAGGCCAATTAGAAGCGAGCACTTGGATGCCAGACACATCTATGGAGAAAGAGTTCATATTTGAGAGTGGTTTAGGTTCAGGGTCTGGGCAAAAGGTAGGTCTGATTACTTGGCCATGGAGCAAGACTTCATTAGAGAAGAGCACTGAACCATTTTCCAAGTCATGGCTTGAAGTTGAGGATTCAGAGGATTTACTTTTGCCAACTGAGGATACAGATGAGAAACTAGTTATAGATGACAGAATAGATTCCATAGATCAAAGTACTGAGCATTCAAAATATGGGCATTTTGATAGATCCACAAACTTTGCAGAGGATGAGACCCTTGGTGGACCTACTGTGTCCATCTTTGCAGAGACCACAACTCAATCTGCATCTCCAGTTCTATCCAAGCACACATCAGAAGTACCTGACATTGACTATTATTCAATTACCAAATCACCTCCTCTACTGACATCTGCAGCAATCTCTGCTTCTACTGATAAACCAATTCAAGAAGAACCCTTTCTAAAGGAGGATATGGAACAAACTACAGAGTCATCCAACCGTGAATGGTTTGACAGCAAGATTTCAGTAGTGAAGCCAGATGTGCAACCTTTGTGGACCATATTGCCAGAATCAGATGTAGTTTGGGTAAGAACTTCTTCCCTAGAGAAACTGTCCAGAGACACATTGGCAAGTACACCACAGAGTACTGACAAGCTCTGGTTGAAAGCTTCCATGACACAGTCTACCAAATTGCCTTCAACCACAAGTTCCACCCTGCTGGAAGATGAAGTCATTATGGGCGTACAGGATATTTCATTAGAATTGGACCAGATAGGCACAGATTACTATCATCCTGAGCTAATCCCAGAGGAAAATGGCAAGGTTGGTGGTTATGTGGAAATGTCTACAAGTATTCACTCCACAGAGATGGCTATTGTGGCTCAGCCAACAAAAAGTGAAGACTTGAGTCATACCCAAGCCGCAGGAGCTTTGGTGGTTTTCTTCAGCCTCAGAGTGACTAACATGATGTTTTCAGAAGATCTGTTTAATAAAAACTCTTTGGAGTATAAAGCCCTGGAGCAAAGATTCTTAGAACTGGTAAGCATAAGAAGTGAAATACAGGCATTAGTGAATAATCGTGTGAACCACCCCTCTTTCCCCCCAGAGCATAAGATCTGAGCCAAGGAAAGTGTGGTCTGCTATGGATTTTCATTTCCTATCATCTACAAATACTGTAATGGCCTAGGGTTCATAGGAAAATAATGAGACAGGTGGTTACAAGAAACGGAAAACACAAAATGGTATGAGCCACACTTGGATATTGTATTCTTGGCTATTGTAACTTAGATACTGGATATTGTATTATATAATTTCTGGGACCGATACAAGTTTAAGATTTATATTCACATTTTATTGTGAGACCAGTGCTTTGTGGGTACCTGTAATGCCTTCACTGTCACGATCCTTTAGTGAAACAGAATAAACTCTCGGATGTCTAAAACTGTCTGTGAGTTCCATGGGGTTCCTAAATAACACTGAAACCTCATGACTCGCAAATAATTCACAATTCATACTTTTGTTGATGAACAGTTTAAATAACATAAATAGAATACAATTTGGAAAAGTGGAGGGGTTCATCTTTGTTTTCAGTATGTATTGAACAAAATGCAAAACTTTGTCAATAAACTGACCAATTTTTGTGTATTGTAGCTGGTTCCCTATCTCCAGTCAAATCTCACTGGGTTCCAGAATTTAGAAATCCTGAACTTCAGAAATGGCAGTATTGTGGTGAACAGCCGAATGAAGTTCGCCAAGTCTGTCCCTCCTAATGTCACCAATACTGTATACGTGATTCTGGAAGACTTTTGCACCACTGCTTACCAAACCATGAACTTGGCTATTGATAAATACTCCCTCGATGTGGAATCAGGTAATGATATTAAATACTATGGTGGTTTCTTAGTGGAACCTAGTTATTATTCTTGTGTATTTTCTTCTACAATGAGTCAAGATGAATTCAATACTTATAGGTAAAAGAGTACTATGTCTGACAAATTTTCCACGTCTTGATAATTAGTAAAATATCTCTTCCAAGGATGTCAATATCATTCTCTTTTCAAAAGGATTGTCCACACTTGTCTTTACATGTTCCTCCCATTTCCTTTTCTACCTGCTGTATCTGGCTCTCTATTTTACTTATCCATGGATCTGTTCTTATTACATCTCTACGCTGCCAAGCCCAATAGCTTTGGCCTTTCTTGCCTTCTATGTTATTTTCCTACGTTGTTTTATCAATTTCCATTATTGTAAGCCTAATATAAATGTCAGTAGCTCTCCACATTTCTATATGCAGATCAGACTTATCTTCTGAGCTCCAGAATCAATATGTAACTATGTACTTGATTATCTCAACTTGGATATATACTATGTATATCAAGCTCAGACTAAGCCCTTAGGCTAAGACTGAGCCCTTGTTTTCCATATCTGCATACCTTCCAACTAAATTTACCTCTCTCAGCTTTACTATCTTGATAAATGGAAGCTGTATCCACTCAGCTACTGAAGCCAGAAACCTGGAAAGTCATTCTGATATCTCAGTTTCCATCACCCCTTTCAGTCACTCACAAACTGACATTGATTCTGAATTCTAAATATATTCAAATCTATGTGTTTTTCTCTGTCTTCACTTCCCCTACTTTAGGCCAAGCCATCATCATCTCTCATTTGGACCAGTTTCTCTACTACCTCTCTTTTTCCCTCACTCCCATACCTTCCCATTCATTCTCCAGACAGTAGCCAGGGTGCTCTTTCTAAATAATCAGATTATTTCACTTTTCTGCTTGAAATACTTTCAATGCCTGCCTGGTTCAGTAGCCACAAGCCTGGTCCCTATCTTCTTCCCCAGTATCGTCCAATGAAACTAACTTCTTTTCTCACTATGTTCTAGTCAAACTAGCTCGTTTTGGGTTCCTTAGATTTCCAAAACTTATCTTGACTTGAAGCTTTTTGCACATACTGTCTTTTTTGCCTGAATCTCTTCCCCTCTTGGCTGACTTCTGCTTACCCTTTATGCCTCAGTTCAAATGTCTCTTCCTCAGGACTTTCACTGATTCACCCATAATCTAGGTTGGTTCTTTTCCCTCTGTAGAGTTTATAACTATTGTAATCATGATAACTTATGCACATACTTGCTAAATAGCTATTTTGCCCAGTTGAACTGTCCACAAGGACTGAGACTTTATTTTATTAACCATTTGGTAGCCAAAACCTCGCACAGTGTCTTGCATGTAGAATGTACTCAAAAATATTGTGAATGAGTGAAATGAACCATTGTTTTAATTTGGAAGACTTGGATGCAGAGGGTACTGCTGGATCCTCAAACCTTTGTTCTTTTTTACCTTCTATATACCGGAGGACAGTGGTTTTGAGTAGGAGTAAGGTGGAATGTCTGGGTTTGTATTTCTCCAGTGCTTTTCACTCTCAGACTGGTTTGGAAGCCAGCCCTATTCTTTAACCAGGAAAGAAGCAAACATTCTTTCCTTTGAAATCCTTGAAGGACCGTTATTCACTGAAAGTGAGGAAAATGATTTAGCTAATCCCCCTATAGCCAAATCTTTTGCCACTTGAGTTCTTTAAGGACATTTGCACATTCTTTGCCATGTGGTGTAGTGGAAGAAGCAATTAATTATAATTTGGAAGGCCTGATTTCTTGCCTCTGCTCTGCCATTTATTATTTGTGTGATCCTAGATGAGCTGTTTTATCTCTGAGCCTTACTCCCTCATATAGCAAATGGGGATAATGTTACCTGGCCTGTGTATTTCATGGGGCTATTCTAAGGATTAAACAAATAGCATGTATAAAAACATTTGACTAGCCATACAAATGCAAGCAGTGATGATTATAAAACTTTTGCAAAAGTCTACCCACTTCTTCTTTTTTTTTTTGTGGTACGCAGGCCTCTCACTGTTGTGGCCTCTCCCGTTGCGGAGCACAGGCTCCGGACGTGCAGGCCCAGCAGCCCTGGCTCACGGGCCCAGCCGCTCCGCGGCACATGGGATCTTCCCGGACCGGGGCACGAACCCGTGTCCCCTGCATCGGCAGGCGGACTCTCAACCACTGTGCCACCAGGGAAGCCCTACCCACTTCTTTTTAAAGGGAAGTACATAAATAAGTGCATTTACCTCAATTTTGTATGTAACTCACATGTCAGCTCTATGCCAAATCATCCAGGTTTGTAGGGTCACCTTGTTCCTTAATATTCAAATGAATTTGCATTAGTCTCTCCCGTGTGCAGTGTAAAACCTGCATCCATGGCCCTCAACCCCTAATATCTCTAGGAATTATCAGGGAACTTAACTGTCTCTTAATCATCTCCAGCTCTGATTTCCTTCTGCTGGATTTCCAATCTCACATTTGTCTTGACCCTTGTGGTTGTTCTTTATGTTAATCCAACACAGATCATGGTCCCATGTTTTTACTTTCCCAAAGTACCTCTAACACAAGGCAGTTGATTCCATCAGATATTTGTTGATGATATGAGGGTGATGGAGGAATTTTTATTGTAGCACAGGAGATTACTGTCGGGTGTAAATATCCAAAAATTTCTCAGCCACCCTTTCAAGGGTGTCTTTTAATGGACAATTTTTTCTCCAGGACTAAGTCAGCTACCATGTTACTCTGGCCACTCTGGCTGTATTTCCAGACCTTCTTCACATTTCCTCTACTCTCATTCTCCGGGACCCGTCAATCCTTCTCTTAGCCTGTCCCTGGAAAACCAGAGTGTAATTCCTTCTACAGTTTAGATCCCTGTCTCCCATCCCAAGATTAGCTCCAAGTCTACCTTTGTTTTCCCATAAAGTCATTAAAGTACTCTTCCAAACAAAGAGCTATCTATTCTGGGCCTCCACCTTTAACCTGCACAAAAGACTAAAATACAACTTTAAAACTCCAGTCTTTTATTCACATGATTAAAATATTGGTCTTGGTCTCTCTCCTTGATCCGGGATCAAAAGGGAAGCATGTATCTTTTTCCTCTTATGGATTCTGTTTTTCCTTTCCCTAGACACTCACCCACACCCATGGAATGGTCACAAAGTTTTAGAATTTTTAAATAGAATTTTCCTATTTCTTGTATATTTTTAGTTAAAAGCCTTCAGATTAAACTATTATTTTATCTGAAGGTTGGCTAAAGATAAGACTGACTTGTCTCTTGCTTAATTTGTTTTAACATGTAGTGTCTCAGAAATTCTTGAATTTCCATCAACAAAGGGGGACTGTGCAATATCATCCTTCCCACCCCCTATATACACTTATGTACCTCACTGCTAGGCCAGGATTAGATTATTTTCTGATTAAAAAGTCACAGAATGAATACCAGGGTAAGGATGTGAAGACTTAGGAAATACACAGTCGAATCCTGCTGTGTATTTCCCTTGTAGAAACCGCCATCTGTCAGCACATTTGTGTGCTCTTCTTGTTATATGAGCATCTTATTATTGGTCTCCTGTATTAGTTTCCTAGGGCTGCTGTAACAAAGGACCACAAACTGGGTGGCTTCTAACAACAGAAATTTATTCTCTCATAGTTCTGGAGGCTAGAAATCCAAATCAAGGTGTTGGCAGAGCCGTGTTCCCTCTGAAAGCTCTGGGAAAGAATCCTATCTTGCCTCTTCCTAGCTTCTGGTGTTCACCAGCAATCCTTGACACTCCTTGGCTTATAGATGCATCACTCCAATCTCTGCTTCTGTCTTTATATGGCCTTCTTCACTGTGTGTCTGTGTCTCTGTGTCCAAATTGCCCTCTTCTTATAAGGACACCAGTTATTGGACTAGCAGTAACCTAATCCCGTATGACCTCATCTTAACTTGATTACATTTACAAAGACCCTATTTCCGAATAAAGTCATATTCTGAGGTTCTGGGTGGATATGAATTTTGGGAGGATACTATTCAACCCAGTATCTCTCCCCATTCCTACATAGGGCTAAGAAAGATCAGCCGCAGAGATCCTACAAACTCCAAGGCCACAGATTCGTGCAAAATGTCTTTAATTTTCACAGTAGCAAGGAAATCATTGACTCCGAGAGCAATATTAATTTATCTGGAATATCTGGAAACTGAGAGACTATGCTCTTTGTTTTTTAACCTCCCCTTTGTCTTCTGGCTAATTCTTATGCTTTTTCATACAGATGAGTTTATGGGTCATTTACAGTTATTTCCTCTTTTTGTGGTATCTTTGTCACCATTTGCAATTCAGAGATTGTCACTGACCAGTGAAGAACATACAGTGGAACCATGGTAGGATGGAAGGCCCATCCGTGGTCAATGTCTTTTATCATTTTTGACTGGTTTGTGTGTCCTAATTAATTTTAAAAAATCTCACTTTCTCTCATCCCATCAATGAAAAATGAAATTACTGAAGCTAAAATACTGTTGGGAATGGCCTGAGGAGGTGCAGGGCTGATTTGTTTTTCTGACATTAGCTGTCACTAATCTCCAATGTTCTTAGGCTGCTCTTATTGGGCTATACGCATCCCTGAGGCTTCCACCAGTTCTTCTCTGGATACTGTCTCTCCATCCATGTTCTCGGTGGGGTGGGCTGGGGGTGGGGCATGTAGCATCATGTGCAGCGTGGAGGAGGGTGACAGAAGGATAAGGTTGGTGGAAATGAACGGTACATGAAAACTGTTTAATTTAGATCTACAGTTACATGGATTTTAAAGCTTCTACATGCTTCCTACATAAAACAGGTAGAGGCTCACCCAGGTCATTGGGTTTTATGGTTTGGCTCTGAGTTTCAGAGAAATTTGACAAAAGCTCATCAATCAAGGATGAATCAGAAATTTTTTGTGGTGTGGATGGTGGTGTTGTATTTCAGTGATTCAGGAAGGGGATTGGATGTTCACGGTACTTTGGATGGGGGAGCCGTAGTGGAGGGGTTTCATGTACCCCAATTCCTGTGTTTTGCCTTTCCTTGTATCGTTTTCTGGTTTGCTTGATGTTTTAGGTGATCAAGCCAACCCTTGCAAGTTTCAAGCATGCAATGAATTTTCCGAGTGTTTGGTCAACCCCTGGAGTGGAGAAGCAGAGTGCAGATGCTACCCTGGGTACCTGAGTGTGGAAGAACTGCCCTGTCAGAGTCTCTGTGACCTACAGCCCGACTTCTGCTTGAATGATGGAAAGTGTGACATCATGCCTGGGCATGGGGCCATTTGTAGGTATGCTATAGTTAGAGATTTTGGCTTCACAAGATTAGAGATACTTCCTCTGAAGAAAAGGGATCTGCGCCTATGATGTTAGGATGATCACAGCAATATTTATTATAGAAGTTATATCTAGGAAATAGATCGGTGCCATCGAGTCCTCCTGTGAGGACTGAGTCAGTTCATAGGCCTGAATTATACCCAGTTCAGTGGGTTATTTTATCTCATGCTCTTAGGGAGCTGTAAGAAAAACATTGCCTAGTGTCCTACGGAGAGTACTTAGAGTAGTTGGGGATTTTTGTGTTATGGTTCTTAGTGGTGATAACAAGGCAATTGGTGATCAAATTAGGTTTAGGCATATGATTGACACTTTACACTGTATCTGAAACAGAGGAGTTTTATTGTTCTATTTGAATTATGTTCTTAACAGCTTTGGGCTGCTCTTAGTCCTACTGAATATTCAAAAATAAAGAAAAGCAAGTATTTAAAATTGTGACAAATATATTTTAAGTATCTAAGATCTATTTTTTAAAGGTAGAACCAAAGAAAATGCAGCAGGCAAATGAGCAGATTCAGGTAGCCTTCCCTGGTCACTCCCCTTAAAAAGAGCAGAGCAAATCAACCTCCCAACCACATCCAACCAAAGTCACATGGTGTGAAAGGAGAGAATGCTGAGAATAAGCCAGGGAAACATCAATAAGAGGACAATTTGAGAATTTCAAAAAGGGCAAATGTTGGCATGGATGCCAAAAACAGAAGAAATAGTTGGAAATGACTCACACTTTTCTATGTGTAAAGTTTAGCTAGAAAACTAAGAGGAAAAATAGTCTCTTGATTTCCAGAGAAATGAATATGATTTTGAAAAGCAGTGATTGCTGCTCTGGGAATTGAAGATATTTTTGCACAAGTGGGTGGCCTTGTGGTTTGGAGGATCTCTGCAGTGTGATGGAAGGACGTGAGGAGTCTAGGGACCTGGGTTCTAGACCAGCTCTGTTGCTGACTAATTGTGTGATCCAACACCAGTCGTTATCCTTCCTGGGCCTGTTTTTCATTATCCATAAATAAGGAAGTTGACTTTCTTTAAGTCTAGTTAGTCTTTTATTCAGTCTTTACAAGTAGTCATTGAGGACCTCCTGGGTCTGTGCCAGGTCTCATGCATAGCCTTAAATCTTACCATTTAACCTCTTTACTGAAGCTTCATGTGGTCAGCATTTATTTCTCTACCTGTTCTCGGTCCCACTGTAGGTTCTGCTGTTACTTGTTACTTTCAGCAGAGTGATTCCATTTTGGGGCTTGGTCACTTCTCGTTCCAGGTGCCGGGTGGGCGAGAACTGGTGGTATCGAGGTGAGCACTGTGAGGAGTTTGTGTCCGAGCCCTTGGTGATAGGCATCACCATCGCCTCCATGGTTGGACTTGTCCTCATTTCTTCTGCTTTCGTCTTCTTCCTCATCAGGACTCTTCAAGCTCGATATGTTAGGAGAGAAAGAGAGAGACCCTTCAGGTAAGTACGGAAAATTGCTCTCTGATTGACTAAAATATTCCTTTTATTCATTCATTTTGTACTTCCTGTGTGCCAAATACTGGAAAGGATCAGCGTGGAGGGGAGAGGGCTATAAAGTTGAATAAAGACAGGGTCCCTGTCCTCAAAGTGTGTCAGATTGGAAACAAACATAAGCAACAGTTTGAACACGCTGCTAGGGTGCCTAGATGAAGAATGAATTTGTTTTGCCTAGGGGAGGACATCTTAGAAGTTCTAATGATGGCTATGGTATTTAGCTGGACCAAAGAGTAGATGTTTGCTGCAGGGGGTGGGTGGGAGACGTTCTAGCTAGTTGCATGAACATTAGCACAGTCGGAGAGGCACGCATGAATCTCACTGCACACTGAAGGTCACGGTGGGGGAGGGGTTGGAAGGGCGATAGAGATGAGGGGAGGCCCTACGTGAGGACCAGATCTGTTAGTTCCTTCCCCTTTGGCTCATTCCAGTGGTAATTAGCCAGACTTTAAATCTAGATAAGAATCTGACAAGAAATGGAATCTGGTTCTCTTTTTAGTTGAGCATAGCTTCATTAACAAAGGAAATAAAACTGGTTCTACTTGCTAGACTAAGCGATCCAAGGACCTTTTGAGTTGTAATATGATCACAATCCCGGGCTGTACTTTGTTTCTGTGCTTCCAGGTCTGCTTCGGGTCTAGGTTACCTCCCCTCATCCTCTGGCTTAGGCCCAGGAGACACCTCTCCTAGGTTCCTAGAGCACCCAGGACATAATTCCATATTGTTCTTATACTTTGTATTGGGTCTGACTTTGCATTAGACCGCAGTCTCATTCTGGAGAGATTCCAACAATTCTTTGTACCATCAGCATCTAGAATGTTCCTAGGCATATAATCAATGCTCAGCACATATTTGTAGACCTGAAATGAATTTAACTGAAGCCCATTCTCCCCTGTATTTCTATTTCTAGTAGATTCTTTGTGTGGTTTATCTACCCTGGGAATAATGGAGCTGTATTCATTTAATGAAATACTATTGGCAGACACATTTCCCCATCAGCATTTATTGGGTGCCAGGCACTGTGGGGCAAATAAAGATGAAGGAGACTTGGAACAGTTCCACAGGCACTTACCAGATAGTTGAGGAGATAATAATGATAACACGTGGTAAATAATTTTTGAGATTGATCTGGATATTTTTCACAGTCACCTCTCCTCGTCCCCCATTGGTATCCAGTTAGCCTCCTTTTCTTCCTCAACAGAAATCTTGCTCCAGGTTAATAGTCTTCCAAGTAGTTGAGCATCCAACGAAGAACCTGATTCAATCATACTTTTCTTTTTGTGGCTCCAGCAGGCAGCCTGACAGCCTCTCGTCTGTGGAAAGAGCTGTAAAGCACAACCCCGTGTTTGAAAGTCACGGGGCTGATCTCGAGCAGTACGAAGGACCCTACCCTCAGCGGCCCTTCTACAGCTCCACAGGCAGAGAGATGATTGCTGGTCTGAGCAGGGAAGAAATCAGACAAATGTATGAGAACAGTGAGCTTTCCAGAGAGGTAGGAAACTTGGTTTTTCTGTTGCTGCTCTTCTGGGTGTGTGTGTGTGTGTGTGTGTGTGTGTGTGTGTGTGTGTGTACAGTAGGTTGCAAGAAAGGTTGAAAATTATTTCATGATTAGTTTTTTACCTCATGCTATCTCCCAGTCGATGTGATATGTAGAGGGTATACAATTCTGCGCTGTCCTTATTTCCCACCCAGTGGGTCCTTTATCATTAATAGCAAATGCTCTCTCCCTCCACCCCCCCTCCTTAGAAATATATGTCTGGGTATTCAGAGCAGTTCATGTAGTAGCCACACCTTCCATTTTTCTGAAAAGGCCATTGTTTTCTATAGCTCTCCCCTGGATAGTTCAGAAAGCCACAATCTCTTATAAAAATTAGACCTCTTTTTTAAAAAGCTGTTAAAGTTTTTCTAATGCAATGTAGAAAAACTTTCTTTTCCTTTTCTTTCTTCTTCTTTTTTTTTTTAAAGGAAATTCAAGAAAGAATGAGAATTTTGGAACTGTATGCCAGGGATCCTGAGTTTGCAGCTTTTGTGAGAGAACATCAAATGTAAGCGTTAAGTTTGCCTTAGAGTTAGTGCCACAAGCATGAATACTTAATTCCTGTCCCTGTGACATGGGTTTTGTTGGTAACCAATGTTTGTTGAGTTCTTTTCAATTAATACACATCCACACAGATTACCTCATTTATTCCTCCTAATGCCTTTATAAGTTGAATGTTTCTTATTTAAGTTTATGAATGAGGAAAGGAAACCTCAAAAAGATGGAGGGACTTACTCAAGATCATGATGACAGCAAATGCCGGAGAAGATTGAAAACAAAGACACTCTGTTCTGGCCTAGAGCTCCCTGGCTCTGTCATATTTTCTTATTAATATAGATGTCACCCATTTGCGTAGCTGTAAATCCTCACATATTTTAACATATACTTCCTTTTCCATCTCTGTAGATACTTTAAAGTATGCTTTGAATGAGACAAATCTCATTAAAGTGTGTCCCTTGCTTTTATTAAGTTCATCTTTTCTTTTTTTAAAAAAAAAATTGGGAGGGGGCTATAGTTGTTTTACAATGTTGTGTTAGTTTCTACTGTACAGCGAAGTGAAGTAGAGTTCCCTGTGCTATACAGCAGGTTCATTTTACTTTTCAATCTACCTTTTTCCATTACTTTTTTTAGCATGCATTTTGGGCAAGTGTCTGTAGTTTTTTTCCCCTGTTCCTCAGGATCCATAACCAGACTTAGGTTACAAAAATACAATAATCTTGTAAAGAGAACATTTATAGATGTTACTTGAGTGTAGTGGGTGGGATTATAATTTGGCTTTGATATTTGGTCCTACAGCTGCCCTCACAAAGGTGCTTCCTCATGGATGGGTCTCACCCAGGCCAGGTGATGGCACCAGGTTTTTAGAAGAGAGAAACCAGAGCAATTCATGCCTGCTTATAGCAGAAATTGATAAAGGGTCAGGATAACACATGTGGTTCTGATTGGAACCTCTGCCCCTTTGTTCCAAATCCCCTTTTTCTGATAGACAGCCCCTCATGCATGGTTCCTCTGATAGGAAGGGACAAATTGACATCAAAGGAAACTAAAGAAGACGGTTTTCTAATTCCATTTGCATGGTAGAGACTCCTTTAAACATCTGACTTATTAGCCCATGGGAGTTGCTGCCAACCTTGCTTGAATGCTATCAGAGCAATATTACTGGGACTCTGCCTTTTAGACCAGGATACCTGCTTATCTCGGCATCTCTAGCCAGCAGATGGCCTATGGCTCCACTTCCGTGGTATCCAATAGAAAGAACGTGACTGATGTTTTTTATCTTTCCTAAGCCCCTCAGAGCCATCTGCATTCCATGAATTACAAATGCATCTCATCTAGGCTAAGAAATCCAAAGAAAGGATCCAGGAGAGCCTAATTAGGGACAGACAGATGGACTACATGTTTCACTTTCTTCTGGTAAACTGTTTGGCATTAAAATTATTTAAAAATTCATGTAACAAAGAAGATTTAAACAAGAAGATCCAGTGAAACAAAAGAATGTTCACACAGACACTATAAGGGGGTTGTTCACAGTGGGAAGATGGCATTGAAAAAATGTTAGGTACATAATCCATACAACATTTTCAGTTTTCACATAGTCCGGAGTTTTCATCTACCAGTAGCTCAAGAAAATATTAATGGGGAACATATGTTTATGTATGACTGATTCACTTTGTTATAAAGCAGAAACTAACACACCATTGTAAAGCAATTATACCCCAATAAAGATGTTAAAAAAAAAAAGAAAATATTAATGGGCTTGATTTAGGATTCAGTAAAAGTATTACATAGTCTCTGTAGATTGGATTCTTTTTTTTTAACTTAGCAAAGCACAGGACAGCTTTCCTGCAAAGAAAGAAGGTATTGGTGATTTTAGGACTATAGCTTGATGATATATTACAACAAAAGTGCATTTCAGTACATTCTGGATTTTTTCCAATTAATTCCTCTTTGTTTTTTTCATGGCAGGGAAGAGCTTTAACCAAAACTATTTTGCAACTGATTAGAAGCCTAGAGAAGATGGAGATCACTCACTACCTACGTCATATAATTAACTTGGTTTTGGAACTCTGTTGAAAGAAGCGTTTTCTATCAAAAAAATTAAATTTGGGACACATATTTTTTTCTAGTTTAAAATTTTAGAATATAGTAAGAGATGTGATGGTTTTTATACCCACAAAGACCAAAAGCTGTACTTAAAGGGAATCAAAACTGTATGGGGCTTCCCTGGTGGCACAGTGATTAAGAATCCACCGGTCAATGCAGGGGACATGGATTCGAGTCCTGGTCTGGGAAGATCCCACATGCTGCGGAGCAATGAAGCCCGTACACCACAACTACTGAGCCTGCTCTCTAGAACCCGCAAGCCACAACTACTGAGCCCATGTGCCACAACTACTGAAGCCTGTGCGCCTAGAGCCCATGCTCCGCAACAAGAGAAGCCACCGCAATGAGAAGCCCACGCACCGCAATGAAGAGTAGCCCCCATTCGCCGCAACTGGAGAAAGCCCACGCACAGCAACAAAGACCCAATGAAGCCAAAAATAAATAAATAAATAAATATGTTTTAAGGGTATTTGTTCACATTTATGTGCCCTAAAGTCCCATTTACTTTACATAATAAAACAAGTGCAGGTTTTACATGATTTTATTCCCACCTCTTCTTTTTTTTTTTCTGCAGTATCTGGTCATTATGGCTTGGCTGCTCCCCTCCCCCTGCCTTTTACCACATAGTAAATTTTAATATAGTTGAACGACGCTGACTTAATATTACTTCTGACAAAAAGATGTAAATTGCATAAATATTCTTTGTAGGCTCTCAAACCATGTTGGCTCAAATACGATACCTGATTTAGTTATTTACTTGCATGCTTGTTTTATAAGTTTGCCTTCTTCCATTTCATGAGTTTTAGGCAGCTGGTATCTTTGTGTCATTTCCATGTTTTCAATAATGGATACTTTGACATCTATTAGCCCGTGAGTTGAATTTTCATTTTGAAATGGGAAAAGAAGGTAACATATTTACTCCATAAGAAAACTGCTGATTTAGGAGAATAAGTTATCTTTATTAAATTGAGATATTTTAGCCAAGAAAAATATGGGTCTTTTTTTTTTTCTCTTAAGATGTTTGTAACAATTCCCAGTAGGATGGGTGGGGCCAGCCTTTCAGATTTACAATCCAGCTGCAGTGAGTTATGCATCCTAGCTCATTCTATTCCCAAGTGTGCAATGAATGCAGAAAAATGGTGTGAAGGTCCCAATCCTAAAATCAGTTGCATTGTGTTCCACAGAAGATCCTGGCTGGAGGTGGGAAGTTGGGAGGGTACTAGAAAGTAATTGAAGTAACGAATCTACCTAGAAATTTTCTTGAGTCATGCATTTTGTAAAACCTTATACTGTCCCTATGAGTTAACAAGATACAGGTTAAATCACTCCCCTCGGGGTAATAAGACACAAGTTAGAACACACAATTTGTAGCTACAGCCAGGTTTAAATGATTCCTTACCCTGACTTTTTTTTCTTCACATATATAATTTCTTCTTTAGTGATTAAGGGAATAAATAGGAAAAATGTAACCATGATATCAGAGAATAAAGGTATAATTATTTATGTATTCAGACTGTGTGATGATTCTGAAGTGACCATAATATATGTTCAATGTGGAGTATGGATAATGAAGGATTTTTCTTTTTCATCTTGTTTATAATGACACTGTACATAAAGTATGGGTCAGATAAGCTCACGTTACTGTACTGTTTGCTTGAAATGCTCTAGTCTTAATACTAGCTAATTAGAAATAAAAATTTAACAGTCTTTATGTATATGAAAGGTTTTTTTTCTCATGTATATAACTGTGCCATTTTCATTATTAATAAACTTCTCTTTCAAGAATTTCCCTACATTCTTTTTGTCAATTAGAATAAAACATTGTAGATTGTAGCAGTAGTTCAGTTGTAATTACCACTCAAAGATACATCTACCCAATGTGAGCATGGTGTGGGAAAGATAATCATTCTTTGATTAACCTTTGTGTAGTGAGGATCTTGGAGAATTGGAGACAAACCCAGAGCCCGATTGTTGCCCCCAATTTTGTTGATAGTTAATAATGCTGAGTTATTATTTGGCCTCGCTTGAACTTTAGTCTTTTAAAGTCTTAGAAACTTTCATTTTTTCCTCATTTGCTTAAGGCAGGGGTGGAAGGAAAGCTGGATGGAGTTGATTAAAGAAAGATTAGGGGTGAGTAGCTAGCACCAGCTGTCTTGTAACAAGAGATGGAATTGGTGTCCTGTCTTAAAAGAGAACAAGAAGACATAAACGTGGTATAACAGCAGTATGATGCAAGTTTGCATGGGAAGGTCAGCTACCACTTACTTAAGCATCAGCATCAGAAACCTCAACTTTATGGGGTTTTTTTTCCCTACGTTTGCATGTTGTTTTGCTGGCAAGAGGCCGTGAGGAAGTCCTAAATGAGTCTTAGGAAAGAGAAGGATGGTCTTGATTTGACTCTAAAGGCTGTATTTAAAAAACACAAAGTTGGAGAAATGTGTCCAATAAATGCCTATTGATAGATTAATTAGTGACCTAATTTTAGAAGAAACAGTAATAACCCTGTTTTTAATAAGTCTGGTCAGGACAAGCCTGAGTTACTCTTAGGTCATGTGTTCACCACGCTGGTCCACTTTCTAGGTTCTTTGGAATGTATGTCTCTTCTGAGCTAGTCCTTGATGGACTGTGTCCCATGACGTTTAAGTTATCCTCTCACCAAAACACACACATATCTTGTGTTCCACTTTTTTTGTCTGTACAAATGAATCCATGCTAATATAATAATCAATATTAAGGAATCATGCTTTTGCAAGTAATATGAATATTGTATGTAGGATTTCTGGGAGTAATTTATTATTCCAAATGAATAACTCTGGCAGTATTGCACTCACCATGGCAGGTTTGGGGAAGAATCTGCATATTTTAAGCAGGTGGGCCTTTGAAGAAACCTCCAAAACCCCCCCCCCCTTATTTTATGCCTTTTTCTGTACCATTTATATGCTTCCACTCCACTATTCACCAAGGCTGTGTTGTAATTTTTTATTTATGTCAATGACCTCCCACTAAACTGAATTCTTTGATGTTGTGGCCATATCTTGCTCATTTACTATTCACGAAACCAAAGAGTGCTTGATGCAGAGTTGTTCTACAATATTTATTCAGTTAGCTTGAGATAATGGGTCATATGTGTTTAATGACTAGCAAGCAGATTTGGTGCAACTATGAGTGGTTTACAAACCATTTTAAAATAAGTAGTTTATAGAGATTTAAAAAGAATCCTAGGCTAGAGAGGGGGAAGATGGCGGAAGAGAAAGACGGGGAGATCACCTTCCTCCCCACAGATACATCAGAAATACATCTACACGTGGAACAACTCTTACAGAACACCTACTGAACGCTGGCAGGAGACCTCAGACCTCCCAAAAGGCAAGAAACTCCCCACGTACCTGGGTAGGGCAAAAGAAAAAACAGACAAAAGAATAGGGAGGGGACCTGCACCAGCAGGAGGGAGCAGTGAAGGAGGAAAGGTTCCACACACTAGAAGACCCTTCGCGGGCGGAGACTGCGGGTGGCAGAGGGGGAAAGCTTCGGAGCCGCGGAGGAGAGCACAGCAACAGGGGTGCGGAGGCCAAAGCGGAGAGATTCCCGCACAGAGGATCGGTGCCGACCGGCACTCACCAGCCCGAGACGCTTGTCTGCTCACACGCCGGGGTGGGCGGGGCTGGGAGCTGAGGCTCGGGCTTTGGTCGGAGCGCAGGAAGAGGACTGGCGGCGTGAACACAGCCTGCAGGGGGTTAGTGCGCCACGGCTAGCCAGGAGGGAGTCCGGGGAAAAGTCTGGACCTGCCGAAGAGGCAAGAGCCTTTTTCTTCCCTCTTTGTTTCCTGGTGCGCAAGGAGAGGGGATTAAGAGCGCCGCTTAAAGGAGCTCCAGAGACGGGTGTGAGCCGCGACTAACAGCGCTAACCTCAGAGACGGGCATGAGACGCTAAGGCTGCTGCTGCCGCCACCAAGAAGCCTGTGTGCGAGCACAGGTCACTCTCCACACCCCCTCCCGGGAGCCTGTGCAGCCCGCCACTGACAGGGTCCCGGGATCCAGGGACAACTTCCCCGGGAGAACGCACGGCGGCTCAGGCTGGTGCAACGTCATGCCGGCCTCTGCCGCCGCTGGCTCGCCCCGCATTCCATGCCCCTCCCTCCCCCCCCCCCCCCCCCCCCCCGGCCTGAGTGAGCCAGAGCCTCCGAATCAGCGGCTCCTTTAACCACTTCTTGTCTGAGCAAAGAACAGACGCCCTCAGGCGACCTACACGCAGAGGCGGGGCCAAATCCAAACCTGAATCCCTGGAGCTGTGCGAGCAAAGAAGAGAAAGGGAAATTTCTCCCAGCAGCCTCAGGAGCAGCGGATTAAATCTCCACAATCAACTTGAGGTACCCTGCATCTGTGGAATATCTAAATAGACAACGAATCATCCCAAATTGAGGAGGTGGACTTTGAGAGCAAGGTATATTATTTTTTCCCCTTTTCCTCTTTTGGTGAGTGTGTATGTGTATGCTTCTGTGTGAGATTTTGTCTGTATAGCTTTGCTTTCACCATTTGTCCTAGGGTTCTGTCCGTCCATTTTTTTTTTTTAACTTAAAAAAATTTTTTTTAATAATTATTTTTTATTTTAATAAATTTATTTTATTTTATCTTACTTTATTTTATCCTCTTTCTTTCTTACTTTCTTTCTACTTTTTCTTACTTTTATTCTGAGCCATTTGGATGAAAGGCTCTTGGTGTTGCAGCCTGGAGTCAGTGCTGTGCCTCTGAGGTGGGAGAGCCAAGTTCAGGACACTGGTCCACAAGAGACCTCCCAGCTCCACGTAATAACAAATGGCGAAAATCTCCCAGAGATCTCCATCTCAACACCAACACCCAGCTTCACTCAACGACCAGCAAGCTACCGTGCTGGACACCCTATGCCAAACAACTAGCAAGACAGGAACACAACCCCACCCATTAGCAGAGAGGCTGCCTAAAATCATAATAAGTCCACAGACACCCCAAAACACACCACCAGACGTGGACCTGCCCACCAGAAAGACAAGATCCAGCCTCATCCACCAGAACACAGGCACTAGTCCCCTCCACCAGGAAACCTACACAACCCACTGAACCAACTTTAGCCACTGAGGACAGACACCAAAAACAACGGGAGCTACGAACCTGCAGCCTGCAAAAAGGAGACCCCAAACACAGTAAGATAAGCAAAAGGAGAAGATAGAAAAACACACAGCAGATGAAGGAGCAAGATAAAAACCCACCAGACCTAACAAATGAAGAGGATTGGCAGTCTACCTGAAAAAGAATTCAGAATAATGATAGTAAAGATGATCCAAAATCTTGGAAATAGAATAGACAAAATGCAAGAAACATTTAACAAGGACCTAGAAGAACTAAAGATGAAACAAGTAATGAAGAACAACACAATAAATGAAATTACAAATACTCCAGGAGGGATCAATAGCAGAATAACTAAGGCAAAAGAACGGATAAGTGACCTGGAAGATAAAATAGTGGAAATAACTACTGCAGAGCAGAATAAAGAAAAAAGAAGGAAAAGAACTGAGGACAGTCTCAGAGACCTCTGGGACAACATTAAACGCAGCAACATTCGAATTATAGGGGTTCCAGAAGAAGAAGAGAAAAAGAAAGGGACTGAGAAGATATTTGAAGAGATTATAATTGAAAACTTCCCTAATATGGGAAAGGAAATAGTTAATCAAGTCCAGGAAGCACAGAGAGTCCCATACAGGATAAATCCAAGGAGAAATACGCCAAGACACATATTAATCAAACTGTCAAAAATTAAATACAAAGAAAACATATTAAAAGCAGCAAGGGGAAAACAACAAATAACACACAAGGGAATCCCCATAAGGTTAACAGCTGATCTTTCAGCAGAAACTCTGCAAGCCAGAAGGGACTGGCAGGACATATTTAAAGTAATGAAGGAGAAAAAGCTACAACCAAGATTACTCTACCAAGCAAGGATCTCATTCAGTTTCGATGGAGAAATTAAAACTTTTACAGACAAGCAAAAGCTGAGAGAGTTCATCACCCCCAAACCAGCTTTACAACCAATGCTAAAGGATCTTCTCTAGGCAAGAAACATAGGAGAAGGAAAAAACCTATAATAACAAACACAATTAAGGAAATGGGAATAGGAACATACATATCGATAATTACCTTAAATGTAAATGGATTAAATGCTCCCACCATAAGACACAGACTAGCTGAATGGATACAAAAACAAGACCCATATATATGCTCTATACAAGAGACCCACTTCAGACCTAGAGACACATACAGACTGAAAGTGAGGGGATGGAAAAAGATATTCCATGCAAATGGAAACCAAAAGAAAGCTGGAGTAGCAATTCTCATATCAGACAAAATAGATTTTAAAATAAGGAGTATTACAAGAGACAAAGAAGGACACTACATAATGATCAAAGGATCGATCCAAGAAGAAGATATAACAATTGTAAATATTTATGCACCCAACATAGGAGCACCTCAATACATAAGGCAAATATTAACAGCCATAAAAGGGGAAATCGACAGTAACACGTTCATAGTAGGGGACTTTAACACCCCACTTTCACCCATGGACAGATCATCCAAAATGAAAATAAATAAGGAAACACAAGCTTTAAATGATACATTAAACAAGATGGACTTAATTGATATTTATAGGACATTCCATCCAAAAACAACAAAATACACATTTTTCTCAAGTGCTCATGGAGCATTGTCCAGGATAGGTCATACCTTGGGTCACAAATGAAATCTTGGTAAATTTAATAAAATTGAAATTGTATCAAGTATCTTTTCCGACCACAATGCTATGAGACTAGATATCAATTACAGGAAAAGATCTGTAAAAAATACAAACACATGGAGGCAAAACAATACACTACTTAATAATGAAGTGATCACTGAAGAAATCAAAGAGGAAATCAAAAAATACCTATAAACAAATGACAGTGGAGACATGATGACCCAAAACTTATGGGATGCAGCAAAAGCAGTTCTAAGAGGGAAGTTTATAGTAATACAATCCTACCTTAAGAAACAGGAAACATCTCGAATAAACAACCTAACCTTGCACCTAAAGCAATTAGAGAAAGAAGAAGAAAAAAACCCCAAAGTTAGCAGAAGGAAAGAAATCATAAAGATCAGATCAGAAATAAATGAAAAAGAAATGAAGGAAACGATAGCAAAGATCAATAAAACTAAAAGCTGGTTCTTTGAGAAGATAAACAAAATTGATAAACCATTAGCCAGACTCATCAAGAAAAAAAGGGAGAAGACTCAAATCAATAGAATTAGAAATGAAAAAGGAGAAGTAACAACTGACACTGAAGAAATACAAAAGATCTTGAGAGATTACAAGCAACTCTATGCCAATAAAATGGACAATCTGGAAGAAATGGACAAATTCTTAGAAATGCACAACGTGCCAAGACTGAATCAGGAAGAAATAGAAAATATGAGCAGACCAATCACAAGCACTGAAATTGGAACTGTGATTAAAAATCTTCCAACAAAGAAAAGCCCAGGACCAGATGGCTTCACAGGCGAATTCTATCAAACATTTAGAGAAGAGCTAACACCTATCCTTCTCAAACTCTTCCAAAATATAGCAGAGGGAGGAACACTCCCAAACTCGTTCTATGAGGCCACCATCACCCTGATACCAAAACTAGAAAAGGATAGCACAAAGAAAGAAAACTACAGGCAATATCACTGATGAACATAGATGCAAAAATCCTCAACAAAATACTAGCAAACAGAATCCAACAGCACATTAAAAGGATCATACACTCTGATCAAATGAGGTTTATTCCAGAAATGCAAGGATTCTTCAATATGCGCAAATCAATTAATGTGATACACCATATTAACAAATTGAAGGAGAAAAACCATATGGTCATCTCAATAGATGCAGAGAAAGCTTTTGACAAAATTCAACACCCATTTATGAATTCAACACCCAGACAGTAGGCATAGAGGGAACTTCTCTCAACATAATAAAGGCCATATATGACAAACCCACAGCCAACATCGTCCTCAATGGTGAAAAACTGAAACCATTTCCACTAAGATCAGGAACAAGACAAGGTTGCCCACTCTCACCACTCTTATTCAACATAGTTTTGGATGTTTTAGCCACAGCAGTCAGAGAAGAAAAGGAAATAAAAGGAATCCAAATCAGGAAAGAAGAAGTAAAGCTGTCACTGTTTGCAGATGACATGATACTATACATAGAGAATCCTAAAGATGCTACCAGAAAACAACTACAGCTAATCAATGTATATGGTAAAGTAGCAGGATACAAAATTAATGCACAGAAATCTCTTGCATTCTTATACAGTAATGATGAAAAATCTGAAAGTGAAATCAAGAAAACACTCCCATTTACCTTGTAACAAAAAGAATAAAATATCTAGGAATAAACCTACCTAAGGAGACAAAAGACCTGTGTGCAGGAAATTATAAGACACTGATGAAAGAAATTAAAGATGATACAAATAGATTGAGAGATATACCATGTTCTTGGATTGGGAGAATCAACATTGTGAAAATGACTCTACTACCCAAAGCAATCTACAGATTCAATGCAATCCCTATGAAACTACCACTGGCATTTTTCACAGAACTAGAACAAAAAATTTTACAATTTGTATGGAAACACAAAAGACCCCGAATAGCCAAAGCAATCTTGAGAACGAAAAACGGAGCTGGGGGAATCAGGCTCCCTGACTTCAGACTATACTACAAAGCTACAGTAAGCAAGACAGTATGGTACTGGTACAAAAACAGAAATATAGATCAATGGAACAGGATAGAAAGCCCAGAGATAAACCCACGCACATATGGTCACCTTATCTTTGATAAAGGAGGCAGGAATGTACAGTGGAGAAAGGACAGCCTCTTCAATAAGTGGTGCTGGGAAAACTGGACAGGTACATGTAAAAGTATGAAATTAGAACACTCCCTAATACCATACACAAAAATAAGCTCAAAATGGATTAAAGACCTAAATGTAAGGCCAGAAACTATCAAACTCTTAGAGGAAAACATAGGCAGAACACTCTTGCTCTATCACAGCAAGATCCTTTCTGACCCACCTCCTAGAGAAATAGAAATAAAAACAAAAATAAACGGATGGGACCTAATGAAACTTCAAAGCTTTTGCACAGCAAAGGAAACCATAAACAAGACCAAAAGACAACCCTCAGAATGGGAGAAAATATTTGCAAATGAAGCAACTGACAAAGGATTAATCTCCAAAATTTACAAGCAGCTCATGCAGCTCAATAACAAAAAGCAAACAACCCAATTCAAAAATGGGCAGAAGAACTAAATAGACATTTCTCCAAAGAAGATATACACACTGCCAACAAACAGATGAAAGAATACTCAACATCATTAATCATTAGAGAAATGCAAATCAAAGCTACGATGAGATATCATCTCACACCAGTCAGAATGGCCATCATCAAAAAATCTAGAAACAATAGATGCTGGAGAGGGTGTGGAGAAAAGGGAACACTCTTGCACTGCTGTTGGGAGTGTGAATTGGTATAGCCTCTATGGAGAACAGTATGGGTGTTCTACACCCATAGAGCTACTATATGACCCAGCAATCCCACTACTGGGCATATACCCTGAGAAAACCATAATTCAAAAAGAGTCATGTACCAAAATGTTCATTGCAGCTCTATTTACAATAGCCAGGAGATGGAGGCAACCTAAGTGTTTATCGGATGAATGGATAAAGAAGATGTGGCGCATATGTACAATGGAATATTACTCAGCCATAAAAAGAAACGAAATTGAGCTATTTGTAATGAGATGGATAGACCTAGAGTCTTCATAAAGAGTGAAGTAAGTCAGAAAGAGAAAGAGAAATACCGTATGCTAACACATATATATGGAATTTAAGAAAAAAAATGTCATGAAGAACCTAGGGGTAAGACAGGAATAAGGACACAGACCTATAGAGAATGGACTTGAGGATATGGGGAGGGGGAAGGGTAAGCTGTGACAAAGTGAGAGAGTGGCATGGAGATATACATGCTACCAAAGGTAAAATAGATAGCTAGTGGGAAGCAGCCGCATAGCACAGGGAGATCAGCTCTGTGCTTTGTGACCACCTATAGGGGTGCGATAGGGAGGGCTGGAGGGAGGGAGACGCAAGAGGGAAGAGATATGGGAACATATGTATATGTATAACTGATTCACTTTGTTATAAAGCAGAAACTAACACAGCATTGGAAAGCAATTATCCTCCAATAAAGATGTAAAAAAATAAAATAAAATAAAAAGAACCCTAAATGTTTCAAGAGATCAGATTCATACATTTATATCAATCTATTCTCATTCAGTAATTCGCAGATCATAAAGTAGTAAGCGTTTTACAAAATCCTATCAGAATGTATGGACTGCTACATTGAGATGTAATAAACTGTCTGTATTTCTTAACCACAGACTCAAGGAGGAAAGCAGGATGAAGAGGTGGAATAGTGTGGGGAATGGTGCTGGATGGTAGAGAAAGCTTCAGGTGCTATGGCTGGCTGAGGAACGAAGACTGGGGAGCTTGTGGAGACAGGTGGGTTTGTGGAAACAAATTCAACTCTACTTTCTTTTGGAGTGGGGAGTATGACACATATAGAAGACATCGTTTAATCTTAAAAAACAGGTTTTTTTAAAAAAAGTAATTTTATTCCTTTTTTATTTCTTTGTTGTGCAGGGCAGAATAAAATAAAGGCATGAGGGAGCAGGGCACAGATGAAGGTGTGACTCAGTTCTTCCCATTTTTTTAAAAAAACACAACCATGGGGAAGGATGAGTAGTTGGTTAAACCTGTCAGTTTTATTTAAGTTCTAGTAATAATGTTTTGTGAGAGTTAGAGATGATGCACTTTCAATATTGATCTTCTTCATCCTGTACATAACAGCAACCAATGTTGGTATTACCTCTCAGTTTCCCAACGTTTACCATGAGGGGAAGATTGCTTGTCTTCCTATTTAAGTAACTTAATCCCAGCAGAGTGGCTGGTATCCCTGTGCCCCAAAGGAAAGGCCCTGAAAAGAGAAGGCATCACGCCAGGTTCCTCCAGGATGAAGGTTCCATCCTTCCCTTTCTGTGATGTAGGTGCTTGGAAGCATCTATTTGGCTCCATGCTCCTAGGGGATGGGTATTAGTTTTGCTCAGTGTCACATAATTGTCAAATACTCAGTGAGGGTGGTATTGCTGCTACTATGAAACCATCAAAAGTTTATGTGATAACAAAACAAATGTTAAATATTTTCTTTCCTCTAATGAATGAGGGAAACTCATTTTTGATTCAGATTTTAAATTGCTATTGCTTGGAAGGTACAGAAAAATGAAATAGATTAGAAAGATTTCAAAGTTTCAGGAAAAACTAAATTGTATTGATCTAAAAACAGATACTGGTTTAATTTTTAATTGCTTTTTAGCGATAATTGGTCAAGGTGACCCTCTCCCTGCCTTTTTTATTTTGCTATGGACACGTTTTTAAAGTTTTTATACAGAAAGCTTTTGTGAAATATTTCTTTTTCTTAAAGAATCTGTGGTTTCTGGTGTCTTACTACTTTATGAGAGAAGGTTGATGATCTAAATTAAAGAATAGTTCCTTACCTTTTCTTTTTTAATACTATTTGGATTTGGAATGCCACAGATAAAATGAGCATTCTACCATTCTACTATTTAGTAGACAATTCTACCATTTAGTGACAATTTCATTTTAGATGAATAATCAATCAATAGTTCATGTTGCAGTTACTACGGGGAAAATGGATTTAATGGCCTGTTTCCAGGGCACATGATACTCTTGAAAGTATACAGATAAGGAGACTGTTGGGTTGGAATTGCCCCTTTAAAATGCTGCCTGTTTCTTTTAAAAATGTAAATGTAAATATAACTTATTTCTAGAGAAATTTATTTTCCTTATGAAGTGCTCTCCATGACAGTAGTGGAATGATCTCTCTTCCTCATAAAAGAAAGTTCAAAAACACATGTTGAGGATTGGAAATACCTTCTTGAGCCAGGGAAGATTTTTTTTCCATTGCTCCACTTTTTCTTATTTTACTTTCATATTTGCCAGTGATGTTTCAGGATCAGAATTTAACTTGGAATTGCGAAGCTGCAAGCTTAAATGGACTTTCCATTAATGAACAGGTTTAGACATTATTCTATTTTGAGAACAGTCTTTAATTTGGGCTTAAAATATAAAATTGACAGTTTGGAAAGATCTATAAAGTCAGGTGATTCTTTTCAGTTTTATTAAACCAAGATGGAGAGAGCAGGTATATGATAATGTTAGTGAACATGGTATAAAAACACTGGCTTTGCCAGTATTTCTTCAGTGCCGAGGTGGGAGCCACACTGATTGATGGCATTTCATCATTTCTTCTTGTCCCTGGCCTGTGATACACTGTGCTGCTCTCCATGTACACGTTTACATCAGGACCTCACACTGACCCCCACTTGGGAGGGCTCAGCAGTGCACCAAGTGAGGGCCAGGTCCTTGCTGTCTGTTCCAGAACTCACTGGGGAAAGATGAGAGTTACATGGCAACCTGCAGAGACAAACATGTTAACTTGCAATTTGGTTGCTCCAGGGTTTACATCTAATTGTCTTAGAAAGTTTTGTCCCCAGTACAGTTTGATTTGGAATGGAAGGTTGGGTTAAGTTATTACCTAAAATGTTCATTGTTGAGGCCATCTTTTATTACTAAATTATGTCAATCGAAAGATGATGTTTTTAACCTCTCAACTTTTATACGGATTTAAGGGGCAGATAATCTCATTCCCAAGTTATAATACTATTCCTTAGAACCAGAAACAGCAAGTAAAATATCTTTCCTGCTTCAAGTTGCCTTTTTATTTTCTAGGAGACTGGAAAATACAGTAATTCTAGCCAACAAAGGTGTCATCAGACTCAATTTTCTAGTATTAGTCTACTTGCCAAAACCTAGACCATGTCATACAGAACTCACAAGCCACCCAGGCCTGGAAACCTAACTCCTGTTTCAGCCATCAGTGGGGTGGGAAGTGCTTTTATGTTGATGGGTACATGGAATGTCTCGACCTTGCCCTTCCCCTTAATGTGCTTTCTTGTCCCTCCACATGTTTTGAGTTTCTGAAGGCTTGTAGCTCTGGCATCCTCTTCTGCCCCGGCTGTAGTGACCTGTGTGTACTCATGGTTACTATGTGAGCTCAGCATCTGTGCTTCAAAGTCATCACCTTCACAGAAAGCTTGTGTCTGAGGCTGTGCAGCACAGTGTCGGGTAGATGGGAGAGCGTTTGGGCTAAGTGGCTGCAAACAGAGGCTAAAAGTACATTCTGTTGTTAAAGTGGTGAGTAAAGATGTGGCAGATAAATAATGACATCTTTCCTCCTAGCCCCTAAACTGGACACTCTTCTAAAGATGAACACTAAAAAAAATCAGCTGGTCTACATGTGAATATTATCATCAAATTTACATTCCCAAAGGAATTAAGTTTTTTGTAACAATATTGTGGTTCTCTTTGATATGCCTGTCTTTGAAGGTCTACTAGTTGTTTGAGGGTCCTACGTGATTCTGGAATTATTGAAAAATATGACCACAGGCAACCCTCATTGACCCATGGTAAAATTTTATACCTTCCTGACATGGGTTTGGAAAATGCAAAATAGCTTCTATATTTGTCTAATCAAAACATAAAGGTAAATATAGGTGAATTTGCTTCATGAAAAGTCACCTGGTTATCTCAGGATTAATCCACTGTCTCATCTCATTTATTCCTGAGGATAAGAGAACATGCTCTTCTAAATCTCCAAATACCTTTTCTCCAAAGAGTTCCAGAATGGTGCAGAGTGGAAAATAAAGATTAGAATAAGTCATAAACATTGGCTAATTGGGGGCAAAAAGGGAAGAAGGGAAAGCAGGCTATGATAAACACACACTTTACAAACTTCCAGCCAATATTTGAACGAAGCTTCCCTAAAGATGTTAGAATCACATTTTTATTACTGGATTATGATAACCAGGGGTTGGGGGCTTGGTCAAGGAGAATCTGGAAGGGATCAGGATCATGGTTTCCTGTCACTCATGATGATGAGAATCTGAAACACAGGTGGTGATGGGGGCAGAGGAAGGAGGTGGGGAGTAGGTTTAGAAAAACTAGTAACTGAGCCGTGGATAATGGTTTCAGAATCAGGGTGAGCTGAGGTCAGCATACAAGCAAGACAAGGTATTTGGCAAATACCAAAGGCAGATATTTCGGAATACCATTTACTGAGTGTGTTTGGGCTGAGTGCTTTATATGTATTATTTCTTTGCATTATTTTCATAACTGCCTTCAGCAGTATTTCCAACCCATTAATGATATTAAATTATTCAGCATTATAGCAATTCAAAATTGTAGGGCCTCACAAACAGCCCTTTACATACAAAATTTAACATGATGGCTTGGGAAAAAGAAGAAATGTCAACCTTTCTGAGTTGCCCCCTTTTAGGGACATTGCCCAATTAGAGATGCAACATTAATGTTGAACCAAAAGAAAGGCTGAGAAAATGCAGTTTTTGTTTTTTTAAGATAGTTTAAAAAATATTATAAAGTAATAAATACTTATTTGAAGAGAATTTTTAAAATACAGAAAAGTGTAAGGAAAACAAATCATCCCAGTTTCCCTCCAGATACAGCTATCGTGATTTTGATGTTTTCCCTGCTCGTCTTTTTTCCCACGTCTCTTAAGTAATTAGGATTACACTCCCCTTCCTCCTTTTAACCTAATATTATACAAAGAGCATTTTCATTACAAATTCTTTAATCACATAATTTTCAAAAACATTTCACCACAGAGATCAAACTGGTGGTGTGTAGCTGAGTCTGGCCCGTAGACATATTTTGTTTGGCCTTTGTGATGTTCATGAATATTTGAATTACTTGCCAGTATATTTTAAAATCAGGAGATTTCACATCACCTAGCCTACTTCACTCGTCTAGGTGACCTGTCTGGCCACTTTCAGCACGTGCTTTGAGAGTTCTGGGATGGCTTTACCAAAACTTACATTAGCCATTCATTCACGTATTGTGATTACTTTTAGATTATTTCTGATTTTTAAAATTGTCAGAATGAATAATAGAAGGAATACCATTGTATTTTCTGTATTTCTAAAGGTTTCTTTAAGAAAGATTTTTAGAACTAGATTTATTTCATTGAGGTTTCAAGGCTTTTCTTATCACATTTTCTTGGCAATCAAACCACAGAACCTTCTTTCCATTGACCAGTCTCCTCGTGTCTGTAAGCAGGGTCTTGGACTGACTGCATGGGCATTCAGGCTGGGCCTGCTGCTGGCATGGAGGGGCTCTCCGTGGCCAGCATGAGAGCGTATCCAGGCCTGACTTTCCATTTACCTCTTTGCTAGGAGCTTGGTGCAAGTTAATTTGGCCAGGATGTCCTTTAATCTGTTATTTTTTAAATCAGAGGTGAATTAGTACAAGTCAGTTTTGTGATATTGACTTAGTTTTTACTTGAATATAAGATCATTGTGGTTTTTTTTAGTTATCTTTTTTTAAAAAGTTAATTAATTAATTAATTAATTTATTTATTTTTGGCTGCATTGAGTCTTCCTTGCTGCGCAGGGGCCTTCTCTAGCTGCAGTGAGTGGGGGCTGCTACCTTTTGCTGCGGTGCGCGGGCTTCTCATTGCGGTGGCCTCTCTTGTTGCAGAGCATGGGCTCTAGGCCCACAGGCTTCAGTAGCTGTGGTGCACGGGCCAAGCTGCTCTGTGGCATGTGGCATCCTCCTGAACCCGGGCTCGAACCAGTGTCCCCTGCATCTGCAGGCGGACTCTTAACCACTGCACCACCAGGGAAGTCCCAAGATCATTGTTAAAAAATGAATTTTTACTTCAGTTATTTAAAAATATTCTTAATTTTTTGTTCTGAATTACAGACTTTTGGGTGTTGAGTATATGGCCATACTTTAATGTTTAGAAAAATATGTTTTATTTGATAAAAGTTTGTATTGAACTAGGATTTATAAACACCCTATACCAAATGAGAAACCCATAATAATTATATATAAAATATCAGTATAGAGCGATGAGTAATATTCATTTGATCTTGATACTTTTATTAAAGGAGAAACTATGTTTATCTCTTCCCCTCAGTTCATCTCCATTACTTTAGATTATATCTCAAGACTCACCTTTCTTCAGAGATTTTCCCAACTCATTGCTTCAAGAATATTTTTAAAAGCAGCTATTTATTAAATACTTCTACACACTCAGCATATTGTTGTGGGAAAGGCAAAGATGTATGAAGCACAACCTTTGCCCTTAAAGAGTTGCAATCTAGTTGGGAAGACAGGGCACAAACGCAGAATAAAATCAAGTACAGGATTGGGTGGAGCAGACTACCTCTAGTGCTCAGCAGAGTCAGAGGAAGAAATAATTCATTGTGGGGTCAGTAGGCTGAACCGGCAGGTTAGTCCTGAACATGGCCCTAGATTGAATTTAGGTTCTAGTGGACATTGTGGGTGAGTAGTACAGGAGTAGCTGTTTAGGGCAGGTGAGGAGACTGGCCTACCTGGGCAGAGCATTTAGGCTGGGAAGCTGGAGGGGATACATTCAGATGGGTAGGAGCGGCGGTGGCTATAAGATGTGGAGCACCAGACAGAGCATTGTAAACTTACTCTGACAAACACTGGGAAGCCTTTGGAAGTAGAAAACATGCTGATGGCAGCACTTGGGGGACTCTTCTTTCCCTTTCCTGGGACTTTTCTTTCCCTTTCTATTAGAATAGAAAAGGAATAGAGGCAAGGAGGACAGTTAAATGGCTGTCGCCGTAGTCTAGGCATGATGTGAAGAGGGTAGGGATGTGGAATATTTCAGAAAAATGAATGCATTGAAGAAATTTTATATGGGCAAAGTTGCCAATATTTAAAGAATAGTTGGATATGGAGTAGAGGAAAAGGAAAAAAAGAAGTCAGATGACTAACATTTCAAGTTCTAGGCACAAGGAGCATTATGGAGTCTTTAAGTAGAAACAGAAATGCTTAGACTGTATACTACTTTATGGCAGAAAGGGTTATATGTCCAGCTTTAGAAATGGTTTCAGCTTGTCCATCAGCCCATTCTTCTTTTGAGGTTTGGTTTGGTTTTGTTTATATTAGAATGCTAAGTGGCAAATTTAAAGGTGAGAAGAGAATAAATAGTAGGTTAACTGTTTAGTCTTGAAGGATATAAGGTTTTCTTCTAAGATTAATGAATTCTTTATGTTCCAGCCTCATCATGTTACCAAGACAAACATCATGAGTTTTGTTTTTTTTGTTGTTCCCATGTGAACCGGTTAGCTTTGCTCTGCTCTTCGGCAACAGACTTTGTTTCTAATTGTGAACTCACCAATTTCAAATTTATGCTGTTGAAATGGGGGAAATTGGGAGTTTAAGAGAATGAATAAATGCAAATTCATTTGCTTCCAAAACATGTATGTGAGCATCCATGCACCCACATGTGCACACGCACTACATGCATGTACACATACACACATACATACACAAATCCAGATCTATGCCTTACCTATAGTGGGTTAGTGTATTTTTTTAGAGCCTTGACCATATATATTTCTTTATTGACTTATTTACTCTTTAACGATAGATGTCAAAGAAGGAATAAGAAACACTCCTTAGAATGTGCTTTCCTTAGAAATTAATAGAATAGTGTCTTAATGTTTAAAAGGTTGGGTTGGGTTGGGTTGTAGAGCATGGGATAGAGACAAACAGGTCTTCTTTTGCTGCAGACGTTACTCTGGGGAATTCTACCTCAAACATTATAACAAATGATTGCACACACTTAAAAGAAATTTTGAACTCCTTGACAAAGAAATTAAGTAATAAGATTAATTCTTTTAACAAGCCTGTTGGAATCTATTTTTGAGGCTGTTCCTAGGTTATCAGATGAGTATAAAAGGGACATCAAGTATTTCTATTACCATCACCAGTTGTAAAAGGCAGAAAACAATGATTTCTTTCTTCACATTTGTGGGTGAGATGACCTCTTGGTTGGTCTATGTGAAAAAGCATCAACAAATAGTAATGGTAGCCAAGTTTCCCTGGGAGGGAATAGTGACTTCCCAGCCCATAAACATGGAATTGCCACATACCTGTCAGCAGCCTTGGCTTCGTATGATATATTCCTAAATCCCTCTCTGTAGGGGTTTGGATTCCAAAGGAATGGCAAGAGAAAGGGTGAGTTAAGGCACTTAGGGCCAAGAGAAACCAAGCAGTGAATTGATTCTTTAAAGTGCAACAAAGATACCAAATTGATTAAGACAAAGTTAAACACAGAGTATAAATGGTAAGAGAGGGGTTGGAAACTCCCAAACTGGGATAGAGTGGAGCAAGAGCAAGATTAAGGAACTAAACAAGGGGATACCAGGTTTATAGAGTAGGATCACCTGTGACTTGTTTTTACAGACTGCCGGCTGAATGCTGCATGGGTAGTTTGGTTTGATTTAAAGGATAGAGTGGATGACACAGGATCTGGCAACTTAATTGGAATGATAAAGCTTTACACTGATTTGATTCTGGTCTCTTGTGCTGAAAGTAAGCTAATAGTAGATGTAGCAAAAAACTAAGACAGTATATTATAGTTTGTGTGGAACATTGTCAGCCAGATCTGGGAGAAGGTAGTTACCATAGCTGTTAAACATCCATTGTTAAGTCAGTGGAACTTCTTCCAGTTGCTGAACATGGAGAGGCGTTTTGAATAACTTAGTTGGCCAGGGTGTTCTCACAGTCCAGACCAGGATGTCCTTCGTCTTCTACATCATTCATTCATACTGGTACTTTCCTTGTGTGTGTGGTGATAAAAATAGAAATGAAAGTATCTGACCAATCCATGTATTACAAATGGCAAGAGCTATGAGGAAAGAGTGGGAAAAGCACTAGTTGGGGAATGGGGCCGGTTAGGACTTAACTTTCAGCCATGGATCAGCCACAAAATAACTAAGTGACCTTGGTCAAGTCACTTCTTTGGGTTTGAATTCCTCATGGAAAAAGGTAAGAAGGTTAAAAGATTGGCAACTCAATTAGATTGATTGGTACTCATACAACAGAGTTTATTGTCTCCTTACCTTTAAGTGTGTTTAAAAATGTAATAAAAAGTAAAAAAAGTTGGAATGCACATAAAAAAGACACAAATGTCATCCTGCCTCCTTCCCATCCAACTAAACTGTGGAGGTTGAACCAGATGATAAGGTCTCTTGTATTCTAAAGTCTGTGATTCATTTTCTAGTACTGCAAGATGGAGCCAGGATTGTTTCAAGCTGTTTTGAGTAGGAGTCTTATGCGATCAAAAATGTCTTCCATGGAATGATTTTTCCAAATCAATATTACATTCTTGATTATCCTTCCTTGGTCAATTTACATAGAAATGTATGTATATTTCATGGGCTATACTGAGTGGCCTGGCATGTTTTACAGTGATTTATAGTCTTTTCATATCAAAATCAATGTCAGGTCTGCAGACGTAGTTTGAAGGCAATATATTCATGTGAACACTTTCAAAATGAGCTAGAAACAACAGCCTTTTGGATAACTACGTAACTTCCCGTGAAAGACATCATTTATGGAAAGGTGATTCATGCTCAGTCTTTGTCAAAATTTAAATTTCTCCAGCAGTTTTTCTATCCACACCCAGCTTAAGATATGAGACAATTAACTAATGATTTGATCAGCTTGCAAAGGTGAGTTGGATAGTTTTTCTTACATAAAAATTTCCAGCAAAGGACTGCACTTATATGGTAATGTTAGTGGTATCAGCGAGCAATTCTGTCCTTTGAGGTTTATATGTAAGTAGGGGTCATGGGTACTGAGTAAAAGACTCACAGTAGCCTCCATAGTAATAGAAGCAACAGAAAAGGCTTATTTTTAGAGAAAAGACCTACCAACGGCTTGATGATAGAATAAACAGTCAAGGCATGATGTTAGGATTATTTTGGAAATTCTTGCCTTCTGTGATAACCACAAAAGCTCCTTTGTCAATTTGTGTGCAGTTCTTTTTGGTATGGGACATTATTTATGAGCAGGGCTCCCTGACAGCTGGTATTTTGTGGCAAAGCTCAGTTCCAGCATTTTTAGATGGAATGTCAGTAGTAAGAAACAGAAATTTATATTCATACTAATATGCTAGCCCAGAAATTGAAGTTAAAAGTCTCTTGACATTTTGGAAATCGTCCTCCAGCAAAGATCTCCCAAGGAGAGCCTTTCTTGTTAGGTAATGATGACTTGGCAGTACCTGACTTTTATGAAAGGAGAATACGGTAGAAATAAAGTAGCAGCAGGAAGCCTGAAAACTAGTTTTGTTTTGAGAGAATGAGTACAAGTTGCATAGTTATGGTTTTATATATCTCTTGCTTTCACTTGTATTTTGAAATATTGTATGGCTGCCTCTAAAATTTAAACTTTGATCTCCTCATCATTGGTCAGAGAACATGATGTAGAAAAAAGGCCAAAGAAGTCATACTCAGAAAATCCAAGTTCAAGTCTTGACTTCTTCATAGGCTGCATGATATTGGGGAAGATAATTTGTCCCTGGGAGCCTCAGTGTCCCCATCTGTTAGTTGGGAATCATGGTAAGACCAACCTCACAGGTATTAAATGAGATAATATTTATGAAAAATTATATCACAAAATGCAAAAACTATATAATAGTAATTATTGATTATATCATTAGCAAATCTGGAATCTTAGCAAGGTTTCTATAAAGCAATAGAATATTAAAGGGGCAAAGGGAATTTCTAAGTGAAGAATTCCTTAACTGGGAATGCTCTTCACAGATTGAGAAATATTTGTGTGTTCACTATAGTGTCTCGTATTTGTTGTTCTACTTGGGCATGGTCACACTCTGCAAGGATCTCAAGAAGAAAAATACAGAGTTGATGCATTAGGAATATATACTACTTTAGGGCCTCATTCTCACGGCTCATTTCCCCTCAGTCTTGCTTACCATCATTATTTGTTCATGGTATAACCAGTGTGATCCTCTGAGTACATACAATTGATATCCAGGTTCTGTTTCAACCAACCTCCCTCCTTCCCTCCCTCCCTCCCTCCTTCCCTTACTTTTTCTTTTTGAGAAGATTAAGTGAATTTAAGAAAAGGCTTGATCCAGGTAGGCTGACACCATTTCCTTCTTTTGTATGTTTGGAATTCTTCTAGAATATGTTGGGGAATTTGTTAACAGCTTCTATAGCTAGACTATTTCACTATTATGCACAGAGCAGCACTAATTACTAGTACTGTGTAATTGTTTCTCTCAAGGAAATACCTCTTATAAGGGGTCTCTTCCATCTGGAGGAGCCCTACTGTATAATCTCACCTCTGGTTTTAGCCATGTGAACAGTAAGAGCTTTGTAATCCCTTACAAAGAAAATGGCTGGTGATCTTAGCATCTTTGATATACACGTTTATGAAAAAATGTTGTAAAAGTTATCTTTATTGAGTGTGGTTTTATCACTGCTGGAGTGACTTCCACTTTACTCATGGACATTTATAAGTACTGTTCCAAATTCAGCTTTATGTTAGGCAGTCTGCTTGGCTACATTCAAGATCCCTCACTGCCAGGTGAAGGGCTGTGAAAATTCTTGACATTATTTTGGTGACTGTAAAGAGCATACCTCTGTCAGGGTGGTCTTTCCTTCCTCTTTTAAACTTCCTTGCATATGTAAGCAGAGCACTGTATGACCTTGCTCAGTGTGACTGAGGGTTGGTGTTTCTTAAATGATATTCAGATACCCTGTGTTCTGCTCACCCTGCTGGCTTTTGCAGGCAGCATTTATGTTAGGTCTTTCCCCCTTACTTTCTATGAGGTGTAATTATTGTGCAGGCCTTTCCTTTGGTCATTACAATTGTCAAATTGGTTTCGCCAAGTGGCCCTGACTAATGAACTCTGTGTACAAGATACTCTCTTAACCATGTTATCTAGGAAAGTCTTCTCATTTTGCAAAATTACTCTGAACCCATGCAACCCTAAACTCATGGCACGGAGGAACAGAAACACAAAACTATTGAGCCTACTAATGATTCACCACATATATCACAGTAATAATAAGTAATAAACATCAACAGAGTCAATAGGTACTAGGGCGGTTACCATTTTGTCTCACATTTCCTAACTTATTCTTTCAATAATTGTCAGAAAAGCATATAAAAGTTTTTTTGATTATCACTGGCCAAATGTAACAGACTATATATAGATACACATGTGGGTGTAGATGATTCCTCAGTAAGGACATAAATGACAAAGAATTACAACAAATGACACAAAGAATTAGAAAGTTATATGGAGATCTAGACAGACACTGTCTTAGGAAAAGTGTTTTTTTTTTTTCTCATCTCCTCACCAAAAACCTCATACACAGTTTATAGAAAAAGAATGGGCTTCAAGAATATCATAAGGAAATAACAGATTATTGCTGAGGAAATTAATCCTGATGGAAAATATATACTTTCTTGTTTTTGCAGTTTGGGTAGGTTCTGTGCTCTGGGTACTGCACGTACTGTTTGAAGCAGAAGGAAATTGTTGTTCTGAAGTTTAAAAAAGTCAGATTTAGTCATGTGCAGGGGGGGAGTTGAGTGCTCCCAGAGCCTCATGTCTCTGGAAGACGTGAAAGAACAAGAGATTTTGCCAAGATTGACTTTGCTTTTAGACTTTCCTTCACCGCATTCCAGGGCAGAGAGCGTGTAGTGTTGGAAGCGACCCACTGGCAGGATGTTTAGGATCACATGGCAATGTGTTGTGGGTGAACAGGACTGGCAGTTCACGGACTGCTTTTATTTATATGGCATTGTGAGTTTTTAGGTGGTTTGGAGAGTTTTGGTTCTTTCAGAACAGGTTTTATTCAGAGTATAAAGTATTAAAACTATTCTCCTGCAACGAGTGATAGTTGAAATACTTTCTCTAATTGCCTAAGCTACTCCATGGCTATAATTTAAGCGCATTTGGAAGCTGTGTTATTTCTGTCGTGCCATTAGGTTACTGTTTACTGTTACAGCTCATCAAGTTTTTATTGAGTAACTAAAGGAAAATTAATATTTTGGTAAGTACTTGGACAAAGATATTAAGGGTTAATAAGTCTGGGGTTCTGAAAGATACCTCAGTTTTATGCAGGGAAGAGCTTAGGCACTAGAAGAATCAGAGTTGGTAATTACGCAAACATGCTTTTCTGATAAATGAGCAGATGTTGTTAATTTTGACATACCACGGCTGGACTGCAGTATTATGCCTCTTCCATGGGTATGAATTGAACTACTGGAAAGTAGTTCATCTGGAAAATGTGGCTGTGGAGAATGTGCAGGAGAACTCACAGAGCCATGGCCTGGGAGCCTAGGAGGGGAGGTCACATGCTGGGAACCAGGAACTTATCCAAACTTGATACTGTGCATTTCGAATACTGTATTCACCCAGAAACTTAAGGTCCACTGAGTGATGTTTCCAGTATAATCACAAGAATTCTAAAACTTCCAGGACTAAGTATTAGCTAGGCCCTTTCCTGGAGGAATTGACATACAGGTAGAGAAGGAGCCACGAGCCAGATCAGGCCTAGCCCTGAGTATCTTCATTCAGCAGGTGTTTATGGAATGCCAGCTCTATGCCAGGTGCTGGGCGAGGTGCACGGGGAACAAAGACAGATGAGCCATAGTCTGACCTTGGGGCACTCACACACTAGATGGGTGATGGATATGTTTATAACTAATGATGAGAAACTGAGCAACCCTGCAATAAGTTTATGAATGAAGTGCTGTAGGGCACAGGAGAGAGAAATTGAAGTGCTAGTTAACAACGGTGAAGAATTGTTGCATTGGAACGGTCCTTACCGGTTACCTAGTTCTACCCAATGCAGGATTCTCACCGCTGCTTCCCTGGCAGATGGTCATTTAGCCTGTGCTCAAACCCCCCTCTAGAGGCAGCTCATTGCATTTTCAGGCATCTCTGTTTAATTGATTCAAACCAATATTATGTGAACACTTACCAGGCATTGTGCTGAGTCTGTTGTACCTGTTATCTCATTTAATCCTTACCCAGGAGTAGGTACTTCTAATACCCCTCTTTTCAGATGAACAACTGAGGCTCATAGAAGTTAACCAGTTTGTCCAAGTTTATATGTTCAGCAGTGTCTGGAACAAGGTCTTAAATCTATTGCCTGACTTCAAATCTGTGTTCTTGATCTACCTGATACTCTCATAGGTTCCTATTCTTTCACCTGCTGAGAAAAAGATCAAGTGTAATTTCTCTTCCTTGTGACACCTCTTCAAATATTTCCAGAGAACGTGTATGTGTCCCTTCCCCCCACATCCAACTCTTTTCCCGTCATTCTAAGTTCTTTCAAATGTTCCCCCAAAGACATGCTTTTCAGACCTTCCACCATCCTGGTCACCTCCGGGGGCTCTCCTGTGTGTTGATGGCTTTCCTAAGATGGAGTTTGCAGCATCACCGCAGCATTCCTGCAGCAGTAGAAGAAGTAGAAGTAGCAGAAGTAGCCTGTCTCCCGTTGAGGAGATAGGCATGACATCTCTTTACCTGAGATGTATTCATATTAGCAGCAGCTGCATCACTTTTATGGCTCAGGCTTCGTTTGTTGTCCATAAAATTCATAGGTCTATTTTTCTCCCCCCTTTTTGGCCTTTATTACATTTATTTATAACCATGCCTCATTTGCAGCTTTTTTTTTTTTTGTATTGTGCTCAGGTCACATGATGATCTGAAAAGAGATACAGCCAGAAATATTTCGTCTTCACATAGGTAGAAGCTGGGTAGGTACACTCCAAAGAGGCAGTGGCCAAGCAGTTTGCAAGGGCTTTCCTTCACCCCCTCGAGCCCCGTGAGTTTTTCTCACATACAAGAGGGCATCCAGTCGACTCCTGATGAGAGCCTGGGTCATTGTGCTCTTCAGGGAGGAGAGGATATGTTCTCCCCAGGCACATGGCTCAGGCTCTTCATCTTGTCCCACGGGATCTTGTCTTCTTGAGCTCCTTGAGAATAGGGAAGCTGGAGGATGAGGGAGTGTGCTCTTCTGGCAGGAAGAACTTGGCTAAGTGTTCTAAAAGACCTAGTCCAAATACTAGTTTAGAAAGATCGCTTAAACATTCATTAGAGGCTTAATTGGTGGCCTCGGTCATCTTAATGTTCATTAGTGGTTTGTATAAATGTTTTAGTGGTAATTAATATTTGAAAACCTGGATATCTAGTCTTTTAAAAGTTGCGGGGCCTCTGGTAATCCTGAAGTGCCACTGACAGGTTTAGATAATTTAGAAAATTATCAGATTTTTCAAGGTGAACTAGATTTTAAATAAACTCTAGGTGCGTTTGATAATATTTCAAAAACTTTTTTACGGTTACTTGAAACTGAGTGGATTTAAGCATGAAAGTGTGTATTAGGAGCACAACAACAAAAAAGCCATGTAATAGTGAAGTGGCAATTTTTTTACACTGATTAAAATTCAAGGAATATAGTTCATTTTTCCAGAGCTTTCCCTAGTAGAAATAATCACCATGGAAAATGACTGTATTTCATATCAAATGTTATGCTCTGCATTCATAAGTTATTTAATCAAGCATAGAAAAACCATCTTTATGAAGCAGATTTTGATGCTCATGTTTAATATTTTGAAAAATGACCTTAATAAGTTGTTTGAAAGTATTTTAGAGGGGAGCTTTCAATCTGAATTCTGAAAGAACAGCTCTTATGTTTATTCTTGCATTTCTTTATTGGAATAATCTGTTCTAGATCAGTGATTCTCAAAGTGTAGTCCCTGGACCAGCAACATTAGTACCAGCTACGAACATGTCAGAAATGCAGATTCTCAGATTCCCCCATCCCCGACCTGCTGAATAGGAAACTAGGAGAGTGGATCACACACTGTGTGTTTTAACAAGCCCTCTAGCTAATTCTGGTGCTTGCTAAGTTTGAGAACCACTGATCCAGATTGTTTCAAGCTTTGTAGAATTATTCAATATTCCATGTGGTGGCCAAATTCTGTTAGAATGGAATGAGGAGAAGCCTCTACTTCTACTGCAGTTATTACAAGTGGTCAGAGAACTTGGTCCATATAAGAGATGTGTGCATGGCAAGGGGAAATCTCACTGCTGTTTTCTTCCCTCACTCATATAAAAGAATGAATTATTTTCTCTTTCTTTAGGAAATCAAACTAGATTTCCTGGAATGCCTAGGACTTATCCTGATGGAAAAATGCTTACCTCGGTAGTTCAGTCAAACTCTCTGCCCTAAAATAAAGAGAAATACCTCAAGAAAAGACCCCCGAAGATGAGGAAGTTCTTACCCTTGAAGGGCTGCATGAAACAGCTTAGTGACCTAAGTCTGTGTAGCTGGATAGAGCTGGGAGAACTTTTATTTCATTGCCCTATAAAGGAATATTCTGCTCAGATAGTTAAGGTTTTTCTCTGATCTTAAAGACCTCCAAAGACAAAGATAGTCACAATTAATTATCGTTTTGTTATTAAATTTGAAGTTAATAGCCATAAATGTCAGAAAATGCATTTTTACATTTCCTATGTAAGTAATGTTAGGGTCACACGGCAGTTCAAATATTGCCTAAAATCATTTTTCACAGTTGGCAGTTCTGACACATCAGTTGTCAAATTCTGTCGTTCCAGGCTTGGGAGCAGATAACCCTCCAGGGCTTATGAAGAGGGAGAAGTGACCCTTCCCAAATCAGTATAGACCCCTCTCGTCCCAACCCAAATCTCTTTAATCTGAATAGTGGGAAAGAGGAAATGCTTGGAGTTGCCTCACTAGCCTGTGTATGTGTGTGTGTGTGTGTATGTGTATGTGTAAGGAGGTGGTGCTTCCTCTCTAAAGCTAGTGGGAGTCACTCATAAAGCCTGCACATATTCATGACGGAGTAAAATGAGTAAAGTGAAATGATTTCATATTTAACCCACTGTCTCCAGACTATTCAGCAAACAATTTTAAAAGGTTTAAACTTTTTAAAAATATGTAAGTTTTATTGGATTTTTAAATTTTATATAGTTGATTTACAATATTATATAATTTCAGGTATACAACGTAGTGATTCAATATTTTTACATGTTATATTCTGTTTAAAGTTATAAAATATTGGCTATCTTACATGTACTATACAATATATTCTTGTAGCTTATTTATTTTATACATAGTAGTTTGTACCTCTTAATCCCCCAGCCCTATCTTGCCCCTCTCCCCTTCCCTCTCACCATTGGTAATAACTAGTTCTCTATATCTGTGAGTTTGTTTCTGTTTTATTAAATTCATTTGTTTGTTTCAATTTTAGGTTTCACATATAAGTGATAACATACAGTGTTTGTCTTTCTGTGACTTATTTCACTAAGCATAATACCCTCCTGGTCCATCCATGTTGTTGCAAATGGCAAAATTTCATTCTTTTTTATGGCTGAGTAGTATTCCATTGTATGTATATACGTTACTTTTTCTTTATCCAATCATCTGTTGATGGACACTTAAGTTGCTTCCATATCTTGGCAATTGTAAATAATGCTACTATGAACATTGGGGTGCATGTATGTTTTCAAATTAGTGTTTTTATTTTCTTTGGATAGATACCTGGAAGTGGAGTTGCCAGATCATATGGTAGTTCTACTTTTAGTTTTCTGAGAAATCTCCATACTGTTTTTTTATAGTGGCTATACCAAGTTACATTCCCACCAGTAGTGTATTGGGGTTCCCTTTTCTCCACATCTTTGCCAACATTTGCTATTTGTGTTCTTTTGATGATAGCCATTCTGACATCTGTGAGGTAATATCTCATTGTGGTTTTAATTTGCATTTCCCTGATGATTAACAATGCTGAACATCTTTTCATGTACCTGTTGGCCATCTGTATGTCTTATGTGGAAGAATGTCTATTCAGGTCTTCTGCCCATTTTTGAAAATTTTTTTTGATATTGAGTTGGATAAGCTGTTTATATATTTTGGGTATTAATCCCTAATTGGTCATATCATTTGCAAATATTTTCTCCCATGAAGTATGTTTTCTTTTCATTTTGTTGATGGTTTCCTTTGCTGTGCAAAAGTTTTAAGTTTAATTAGGTCCCATTTATTTATTTTTGCTTCTGTTTCCTTTGCCCGAGGAGACAGATTTTTAAAAATTTCTACGATTTATGTCAAAAAGTATTCTGCCTGTGTTCTCTTGTAGGATATTTATGGTTTTAGGTCTTATTACATTTAGGTCTCTAATCCCTTTTGGGTTTATTTTTGTATATGGTATGAGAAAATATAATCTCATTCTTTTACATGTAGCTGCTCAGTTTCCCCAGTACCACTTACTGAAGAAGCTGTCTTTTCTCTATTGTATATTCTTGCCTCCTTTGTCATAGATTAATTGACCATAAGTTTGTGGGTTTATTTCTGGGCTCTTTATTCTATTCTGTTGATCTATATGTCTGTTTTTGTGCGAGTACCATACTGTTTTGATTACTGTAGCTTTGTAGTTAAGTTTGAAGTCAGGGAGCATGGTAACCTCCAGCTTTGTTCTTTTTTCTCAAGATTGCTTTGGCATACACTACCAGATATAAAATGGATGGCTAGTGGGAAGCAGCTGCATAGCACAGGGAGATCAGCTCAAAGCTTTGTGATGACCTAGAGGGGTGGGATAGGGAGCGTGGGAGGGAGGCTCAAGAGGGAAGGGATATGGGAATATATGTATACATATAGCTGATTCACTTTGTTGTACAGCAGAAACTAACATAACATTGTAAAGCAATTATACTCCAATAAAGATATTTAAAAAAAAAGATTGCTTCGGCTATTTGGGGTCTTTTTGGTTCCATATAAATTTTAGAATTATTTGTTCTAGTTCTGTAAAAAATGTCCTGGGTATTTTGATAGGGATTGCATTACATCTTTAGATTGCTTTGGGTAGTATAGAAAGTTTAACAATATTAATTTTTTCCAACCCATGAACATGGGATATCTTTTCATTTCTTTGTGTCATCTTCAATTTACTTCATCATTGTTTAATAGTTTTCAGAGTAAAGATCTTTCACCTCCTTGGTTGTTTATTCCTAAGTATTTTATGCTTTTTGATGCAATTTTAAATGGGATTTTTTTTCTCTTTGTGAAAGTTCATTATTAGTGTATAGAAAAGTAACAGATTTCTGTATATTAATCTTGTATCCTGCAACTTTACCAGATTCACTTATTTCTAATAGTTTTTTTTTTTTTTTGGTAGAGACTTCAAGGTTTTTTGTATATAGTATCATGTCATCTACAAATATTAACAGTTTTACTTCTCCCCCTCCAATTTGGATGCGTTTTATTTCTTTTTCTTGTCTGATTGCTGTGACTGGGACTTCCAATACTATGTTAAATAGAAATAGCAAGTGTGGGTATCATTGTCTTGTTTTTGAATTTAAGGGAAAGGCTTTCAGCTTTTCACCATTGAGTATGATGCTAGCTGGGTTTGTCATAAATGGCCTTTATTATTTTGAGATATGTTCCCTCTGTACCCACTTTGATGACGGTTTTTTTTTTTATTATCATGAATGGATGTTGAATTTTGTCAAATGTTTTTTCTGTGTCTATTGAGATGATCATATGATTTTTACCTTTCCTTTTGTTACTGTGGTCTATCGCATTGATTGATTTGAAGATATAGAACCATTCTTGCATCCCTGGAATAAATTAAAGGGCTTAAACTTTTAAAGTACAGGTACGCTGTCAAATGATACTCAAATGGATTTTTAAGAACTGAATTATCACTGTATTACCTAAGGATTATGCTTGTCCTAAATATCATATGCATTTTTAACTGAAGGGTTATTACTCGTGATTACATGTATAAGTTGTAGTCATATAGTAAAATAACTGTACATTTTATAATAACTGATTAAGATTTATTGTTTTTTTCTATCATGGAGCTTCTAAGAACTTTTTTTCCTTTCCTATTTTTAGCTGCTATGACATTTTAGATACTGTAAAATGTAGGATTTTCCTGCTATCTGGGATAGTGTCTAGCCAAGTTGACCATTCTTATTCTGTTAGAAAATTCTTCCTTTTACTGAGCTGAGGCAATTCTTCTTATACACCATCTCCAGGGTAATGGGAGTCTATAATTATGAGAGGCTCATAATGAGTCTTTGGCTCTCTGTGGAGGTAGAGAGAAGAAAATATTATTTCCATTTCATAGCCAAGGGAACATACATAGACAAAAGCACCACAAAAGTGTGGACAAGATTTAAATTGTAAAGTAAAGATTTTGATTTCCATAGTAAAAGTGGACCAGGGTTTCCAAATCAGTGTCTCCTAAAGCCATCACTTTTATTTGGCTAAACTGAGAGAAAGACAAAATGTGTTTTTTAGACCGTGCTATCCAGTAGAAATATATTGTGGGCTATATATGTACTTTTAGGTGTTCTAGCAATCACATTAAAAACGTAAAAAGAGGGCTTCCCTGGTGGCGCAGTGGTTGAGAGTCCTCCTGCCGATGCAGGGGACACGGGTTCGTGCCCCGGTCCGGGAGGATTCCACATGCCGCGGAGTGGCTGGGCCCGTGAGCCATGGCCGCTGAGCCTACGCGTCCGGAGCCTGGGCTCCGCAATGGGAGAGGCCACAACAGTGAGAGGCCTGCGTACCGCAAAAAACAAAACAAAACAAAAAAACGTTAAAAGAAACAGGTGCCATTAATTTTAATAATGTATTTTACTTAACTGAAGGTACACAGGATAGTATGATTTCACCATATAATCATTATAAAGAATGAATGGAATACTTTACATCCTTTTTTTTTGTACTAAGTCTTCAAAATCATAGCATACCTCAGTTCGAACTTGTCACATTTTAGATGCTCAATAGCCACTTGTGGCTACTGGCTACCATATTAAACAGCACAGCTCCGGAATCTTCCTTTTCTACCCTTGCTGGCTGCTCCAACTCCCTTTCCCACCCAAAATACAAAATGTATTTGCAGATGTTGAGTTCCCTGTCTCTGGAAGTGTTTGAGCAGAGGCTGGGTAACCAATGCTTGGTGGGAATATTGTGAATAAAGACCATCAGGTGGATTTTTGGACAAGAAAAGCCTTATAATCCCTTGCAACTCCAATGTTCTGTGATACTGTGATACTGAGAAATGAGTCATGGAATTATGAGTTTGGAAAGAACTTCCTTCCATATTAGCCGTGCCATTTTCTGTCATTATCTCCTGATTTGTTATTTACCTCTTCTCTACTTCTAATATGGATAAAATGATCATTTGTAGAGTACTATATAGTTTATAAACCACTCTCATAAACACTAATGGTTAATTCATTTATTTCTCCACCGATTCAGTAATGGTGTATTGAGTCCCTACAATGTATTAGTCTCTGTGCCGGAGCTGGAATGCATTAACTGCAGTGTATGGAAGAGCATGACCCTGGTGCTCAGAGTATTCAAGCTATCCTGTTCCTACTATTCCTTATCCCTGGTTTCTGCAATCTGTTTCCTCCTTGTTTGGCTTGGGTCACTAGGAACCACAAATGTGCTGATATGAACATAATGGTCTGACTTTGTTTTCTGATATGAAATGTGAATCCCTCCCCAAAGGACAGTTTTCAGTGATGAGAAAACTGCAGGTGGGTTCTCTGCTCCTCTGGTGTGATTAAGCCATTAGAAATAAGGTATCTTTTTTTTTTCAGCATTAAAGAGAAGTAGAATCTGCTGTCATTTAGCTACATGTCACCTGGAATTGTAATTTCCATTAAAAACTCCTTTGCTGTCAGCCAACTGCCAGGTAGACACTTAATCTCCTTTGACTCTATGCTGCACTTTTTTGTGCCCTATCCAAAAATTCTGAAAGAATTAAAGCTGCTTCTGAGCCATGGTTTATCAATTATGATGCTCCTGCTTTAGAGAAAGAAAAAAATACAGAAACTTCTGGTGTCAGAAAAACTGGTTCTTGTCCTGATAGTAAAAAATCAGGATTTAAGACCAAGGAAAACCATTTATGGAAGTATTTTAGGGATTTGGTTATAATTCTGCCTAGTAAGTTTGAAAATTCTCCATCTCACTCTTGTTTCGTTCTTTAATTGTCCTAGAGTATTTTATAAATTCAGTTTCTAAATTCTACTGTACCCAACTTTACTGGAATGTCTTCTAACAGTTTCATGTTACCACCAGAGAGCAGCAGAGATTTATAGGTAGTTAATGAGTACCCTAAATACCAAAAAACACAGAAGCTTGGCCACTTGATTTGATCTCATTAATTAAATAGCTAGGAGGAAAAAGAGGCAGCTGATTCATAACCAGAACTTTCACTCATTGGCTTGTCTCCCCACCCTTTCACACTTACTTTCTCTGAGGTATGTGTATAAGTGTGTGATTTTAATAATTTATGACATTGGTTGGGGAGAGTTTTTTGTCTTTTCTAGACGCTTTGGGGATATGGGTCAAAATGCAACTCTTATTCCACACTCACACATGCATAGACTGAACAATGAATCTGAAGGCAGTGAATCCAGAGTTGTAGGAAGTGCAGTGCTGTTCCTCTAGAGCAGGAGGGGTCATCAAACTACTGCCCACAGGGCAAATCCAGCCCAGTGCCTCTTGTTGTAAATAAAATTTTATTGGAACACAGGCACATTTGTTTATGTTTTGTCTTTGGTGGCTTTCATGCGACAGTGGCAGACTTGAGTGACCATAGTAGAACATATGGCCAACAAAGCCTAAATTAGTTACTATCTTGCCCTTTACAGAAAAAGTTTCCTAACCTTACTCTACACCATATTTGCATTTTAAATTTAAATTATGGAAAATATGGAGAAGCTGAAGGAGTCATGGATTGGGACTTTCAACAACTATTTTTCTATTCCTAATTCTTCTACCTGGGTGGGTCTTTCACCATTTCTAGCCCTGGAGTCCTCATCTGCAAGTAGGGGTGGGAGTGGGGGGAGGTTGAACTTGGTAGCATCTAAGATCCTTTCCAGATCCAGAGTTCTATGACTTTTTTGATTGCCTTTGTTCTTACATGAATATGCTATATAGTGAACAAGTTGTTTTAATTTTTAAGTTTTTTTAATGAACAGTTATTTCTTTTTTTTTTAAGAATCATTGTTATTTTATTTACTTTATTTATTTTGGCTGCGCCAGGTCTTAGTTGCAGCACCCAGGATCTTTTAGTTGCAGCATATGGGAATGTTTTAGTTGCAGCATGTGGACTCTTAGTTGCGGCATGTGGACTTCTTAGTTGCGGCATGCATGTGGGATCTGGTTCCCCAACCAGGGATTGAACCCAGGCCCCCTGCGTTGGGAGCATGGAAGGGGAAGTCCCATAAACAAGTTGTTTTATGGGGGCATCATTTTGCTTGGTCTATGTTCCCCAGGCTCCACAGTCATCTGACAAATCCCACAGGATTTGTCAGATGACTGGGCCACTTTGCACTATACATCAGGGAAGTCTGATGCCACACCTACATATCCTTAGAAATTATGTTAATGTCATTTAAGAGAAAAAGGGAAAGCATAAGGTCAGTGCTTAGTTTCCTAACTCTAGCTAAGCAGGACTATATTTTTCTTGTTTTGAAGTCTCCATTTTGACTACATTCCTATACCTGCCTTTTTTGACGAGCTCTTTCTTTTTTTTTGCAGTAGAGTTATTAAATGTTGTACTAAATATTAACTCAGCAGTGTCTACAATTTTGCCTTTTAACATCTTGTTGGAATGTCTGGTAATCTGAAGCAGTACTGATTTCCAAAATGTAAATATGAAGGGAAGCATGTGAAGTAAAAATTTAATACTATAGACAGTTTGATTCCACATTTTAGTTTATTATTGTTTTTGATTGATTTATTGATTCATTAATCTAACAAAGATCCACTTAGTAACCTATTTAGTGTTGGGAATATAGCAATGATAAAGCAGATGATTAAGGAGAAGATGCTCACTGTGAAAACTTTGGAAAACAGAGCAAAGTGTAAAATAGAACCTAATTCAGTTTAAGTATTTGTACCTGTGCATTCTTTTTTCAAAATGTAAATATTTATGTAGCTAACATGCTTCAGTATCAAGCCTAGTGTTTGTGTTTCTTGATTTATTTACTGTTAATCTGTAGAATATTTATTAGCAAGATGCCTTTTTAGGCATTTGAAAATCACTGTTTAGTTTTTTATGCCCCACATTTCTGATGTCTAAGAGGTTTTACAGTACAATTATTTATAAATGTGTTATTGCCTATATCATCTGAAGGGTCTTTAAGTCTGTGTTGGTAAGATGCTACTCAAATTCTCTGTCAAAGAGAGAGGGAGCTTACTTTAAGAGGTAGACATTATCATCTAACCATGTGATCCTTCATATGTGGATTTGAAGCTGTTGACACCCTTAGCCACTCAAATCCTTTTTGGAACAATTGGCTGGATGAGTCACCTACAGGAACACTCCTTTCCTAGTTCTTTACACGCTCAGAGATGTGTGTGGAAGATTTGGAGTTGAAATAGCTGAGTTTAAATCTCTGCTCTGCTACTTCCTAACTGGGTAATTTTGGCTGAATCACTTAACTCTCTCTCCTTTGTCCTCATCTATAGAGTAGAGGTGAAATACCAACCCTGCCTATCTCACAGGGTTGCTGTGTAGGCAAAAAGACAATGTGAGGGTTTAAATAAAAGCATGCTATTAAACCCAAATAACCAATGCTTAGGCTGGGGTTAAAATGAAGCCCAACAGTCGGCATGTTACCACAGATCATAAGGACAGATAATTGACTTTGGAGCCTTCAGACCAATTTAGTCAGTTGGACTGATTAGCTTTGCCAGTTGAAGTTTACAAATTCACTAAAATGGACTATCGAGTTCTTCCATTAGTCAAACCAACAAATACATGTTTGGTATTAACTACGTGCATGCCACTGGGCTTGTGTTGTGGAAGATATAAAGAAGCTCTCTGCCTATAAGAGCTTACTATTTAGAAGGTAAGGATGTCAATCAAGTATACAGAAAACAAAAATCACTTTAAGGGCTCCCCTGGTGGCTCAGTGGTTGAGAGTCCTCCTGCCGATGCAGGGGACGTGGGTTCGTGCCCTGGTCTGGGAAGATCCCACATGCCGCGGAGCGGCTGGACCCGTGGGCCATGGCTGCTGAGCCTGCGCGTCCGGAGCCTGTGCTCCGCAACGAGAGAGGCCACAACAGTGAGAGGCCTGCGTACCGCAAAAAAACAAACAAAAAAAGAAAAGAAATCACTTTAAGTTTTCAACAGAGGGGTTTATTTATTTCTTTTTACTTTGAAACAACCATAAACTTTCATGAGCTTGTCACTTTTGAAGATTCTAGGCCATTTACTTTGTAGAATATCTCTCAATTTGGCTTTGATGTTTCCTCATGATTAGATTCAGATTACATAGGAGTGATGAGTGATGCTGTGTTCTCAATGCATCCCATCAGGTGGCACACATTTTTGGTTTGTCCTGTTATTGATCATGTTCCCTTTGATCACTTTCTTGTAGTCTGTCAGACTTCTCTACCATAAAGCTAATCTTTCCCCCTTTATAGCTACTATTTGAAGAGATAGTTTACTTTGAGACTATGTGAATATCCTGTTCCTCATCAAACTTTAATTAATCCATTCATATCAGTACAAAATCTTGTTTTCATAATTTGTTTAATGAATTATAATGTTACTATCATTATCTTGATGTTCAAATTGTCCCTATTTTGTCCAGAGGGAACCACTTCATTCTGGCTTCTGTGTCCTTTTGACATGTCCCCTTTATTATTTGAGTATTTTCTTACATTCTGATCCCAAAAGATGTTCCAGGCTCGTCTTAATCTTTCCCTACCACAGCGCTGGAGAATGACTTACAGAGATAAAGACCTGGCTCTGAGTGTGCTCATTGCCTTTGAGGTATTGCTGCTTTCAGATTCTAACAGAGGAGATTTAATTCAGGGAATAGATTAAACTGCTGATGGGGAAGCTGGAGGCAAATAGGGGTCAGTAAGGCAACCCAGAGAAACCACTAACGCCCTTAGGCTAGAGGGCCAAAAGGGGGATGTAGTGTGCTCAGGAGGTCAGGTCATCTGGAAGAAGTTTGAGAAGTACTGGACTGTCTAGAGGGAACCTGAGCCATGGAGGATGTGCAGCTGCTACAAGAGAAGCCGCGTGAGGAGGAGAGGTTTTTCCCTTCCTCTTGCACTCCCATCTACTCTCAGTACCTCCCGTTGGCCTGACTTGGCCAGAATCCACCTGTCATAGGATCCTGGGAAACAAAGCCTGCAGAGTCAGCCCCCTGAGACGGAATGTAGAGGAGTGGAAGGGATAAAAATAGAACTGAGGGTAAAAGGTCCAGGACTCGCACAAAAATATATACATCCTTGCATCCTGGTAATTGCCATTTGAACAAAACAAATAACGAGTGTTTTTGTGACTTGAGATGGGTAACATCTTCTCTGATGTGGCCACTTAAATTTAACGTGTTCCCAAGAATCCTCACCCTGCCTTTTAGAACCCAGGCATTCACTGGGTCACTTATTACTACTAGAGGGCAGATAGCTGCACCTTAACCCGTGCTCTGACTCACTCTTCCCTTCCTGTTTCCAGGCAATCTCTATTTTGTGAGAAGGGAGCCTTTAGGCTCTAGGCTGAGTCACAGAGTCCAGTTCACCTCTTTACGAGATATTTTTATCTCGCATTTTTTTTTTTTTTTTTTTTTTTTTTTTTGCGGTACGCTGGCCCTTCACTGTTGCCGCCTCTCCCGTTGCAGAACACAGGCTCCGGACGCGCAGGCTCAGCGGCCATGGCTCACGGGCCCCGCCGCTCCGCGGCATGCGGGATCCTCCCGGGCCGGGGCACGAACCCGCGTCCCCTGCATCGGCAGGCGGACTCTCAATCACTGTGCAACCAGGGAAGCCCCTCTCGCATGTTTTTGATTGAATTATGTCCCCCAAAAGATGTTGAAGTCCTAACACACCTGAATATGTGACTTTATTTAGAAATAGCATCTTTGCAGATGATCAAATTTAAATGAGATCAGTAGGGTGGGCCCTAATCTAATACAACTTTATAAAAAGGGGTAATTTGGACACAGACATACACACAGGGAAGATACCATGTGAACATCATGGCAGAGGTCAGAATGATGCATCCATAAACAGAAATGCCAACCACCAGAGTCCAGGAGAGAGGCGTGGAACAGCTTTCCTCACAGTCCTGCGATGGAACCAACCCTGTCGACACCTTGGGCTCAGACTTCTAGCCTCCAGAACTTGAGACAATAAATTTCTGATGTTTAAGTCACTCAGTTTGTAATACTTTGTTGTGACAGCCCTAGCAAACGAATACACTGTATTAGAGGTAGATGTCAGGTATTCAGTTATCTACTGATCAAGTGCTCCTTGGTCTCCAACAGTGGAAAGTGGTGTAGTAAAGGGGCTGGAAGGAGTGCAGGTGTGACCTGAAGACCTGCATTTTCTTCTTTACTTCTGCCTGGGAACAACTTGGTTAGTATTGAGTTTGTCGCTCCCTGTTCCTCTGCATTCCCTGGTGGCAGGCCTGCCTTTGCCCATTGCTGACAAGGTACCAGAGGATGGTCAAAGCTGATACCCAGCTCTCTTTGAGCTGGTGTTCAGGCCTGGCCTCTGCAGCTGGTCAAAGGCTGGGAGCAGGGATTCCACATGTCATTTTACTTTCCTCCTGTGTGAGCAAGCTTGGGTTCCTGCTGTAGGCCTCAGGTTTATGTAGGTCTGGCATTGGCTCAGCACTTGGATGGAGGAGCAAAACCACATGTAAACAATATGTTGCTGGTATGACAGTCAAAATGCTACCGTCTGTTCATGGGACAACGTTCCTTCACTCTTGGATACAGAAAAAGAAAAAAAAAGTGTTGCTGTTTTGGTTGGTTTGTTGGTTTATTTGATTATTTTGTCTATATATAGAATGTCACCTGCTAAAGCCAACTAAAGCTCAACCTTTAGGTTTTCAGTTTATATTGGCCCAGTTTCTCACATAGGATTAATTATATACATTTCGAAGGTTACTCATCAAATACTGGAGATTAAGATCACATACCTTAGGAGATGATGACACATAACTGAAAGTATGCAGTGTTGTATCATGTGGCAGACACAATACAGTTCTAGAGAGTTGTCCCAGAAATCTCCAGAGAATTGATCTTTATGGAATTTGGCCTCAGTATTGAGTATATTACTGACATATGCTATGTGTTATTTCACGCTTGTAATTATCTGTAATTTGCTACACAATGCTTTGTTGCTATTAACCCTAAACATTTTGGCTTATGGGGATTTGAGATGACGTAGAACTTTTACCTCCAAGTACTTAGATGTGAAACATGTCACTGATGTTAGGAAAGGTGACAGGACAAAGGCTCGAGGGTCTTGAACTGAGGAACAAGAAGTGAGGCCTAGAGCTCTAAAAAACTATTTACTTTCATGACCATTTATATGACCCAACTTAATGGCTCCCTATAATTAATAATGACTATTTCTTTTATTTTCTCTGTGAAAGTAGGAAGTGATTTTCAAATGCTGTCAATCTGTATATTTATTATAAGTGAAAATATTTATTTCTCTTTTTCTTTTTTACTAGAATATCCTAGCCCTTCTTTCTTTTTTGAACCCTCCACCCCATTGTTCATAGAAACGCATGTGGGATGGATGGATGGATGGATGGAGAACATCATCACGTCATCCGCTTTCTGAGTTCACAGATTTTATCATTTGGTGTAGGTAGAGCAAAATCAAGTGCTCTGTTGCTGTTTCTCTCACACTGTACCTGAACTCCCGGAGGAAGTTCCTCAGGGAACAGAGCCTCAGGATAAATATGTCATCTCTTGTTGGAGTATCAACTTTACTAAGATGTTTGGGAAATAATATAATTTTTATATTAAAACACTCAGGTTTATTATAGAGTAGAATATGTAATCAGCATGACTTAAAACCATAGAACACAATTGTGCCTGACTGCTTTTTCCAAGATACAAGCAATAAAATGTAACATTTAGAGTAGAAATTCTGGACTCATGTGAACCACTTAAAACCTTGCTAGACCTTGGGCAAGTTACTTAACCTCTTTACCTCTCAGTTTCCTCCTCTATAAAATGGGGCTAAGAGTCATATGCAACTTACAGAGTTGGTAGAACATTAAAGGTGCTTAGCTTAATGTCTGGCACATAGTAAATACACAAATTTTAGCTGTGCTGCTGCTGGTGACATGGTCAGAGCCTTGGAGCTAAAACTTGATGCTTCTCAGTCACTAGGGGTAGATATGCAGCACTGCTCTGGAGAAATTAAGCCCACTTCTGCCATCTCCTTTTTGGGTCTGGGCATTCAGAACATGCTGAGGAATTAGCCCTAAGCACAACTGTGAAGAGACAATTGTTGCTCTTGAATTCAGAGTCAGTGGTGCTTGCTGGATGGTACATAGTCTCTGGGCCACCAGGAGTTAAACATTATCACAAAGAGAGAAACTTGGACCAGATGGCTGGATTGGTCAGTGAGTGGGGAAAAGATGAAGCGTCAAAGTCTTTAGTTTGAGGGTCTACAAATGGTGCTGCTTCCCTCAAGAGCAGCATATGGGGCTGAAGTCAAAGGATTAGATCAGGATAAGAAATATGAGGCACAGATCCTGCTACTCTCCTCTCCTGTGGTCTTACAGACCTTACTAATGGATTACCACACTCTTTTTTAACAGAGCTCAGGTGTGGCTTCAGAATCCTTCTCAACATGATGCTCTGGGTAGACACTAGTAAATGATGATCACTTGAGAAGTGTCTTTCTGGGTAACTCTTGAGAAATTCTAGGAGTTTTGGACACTATTAGCAAGAAAAGTTAGCAGCAGAAGTGGCTTCAAAGACTCATCTGCTTGAATGAAAGGCCTTCCATGACTCACCATATTTTAATCTCTATTTCTCCCAAACAGCTCTTTTAATTCAGCTTTCAGGATGCAAAGCAGTAGGATAAAACTAATGCATATGGAAGCTAGAATGATAGATACTGATGTCCTAGCTTTCCCACTATATTTGCATTTTAAGAAGAGCTAATAAAAATGAGAGGATGTTATGTTGGAATTCCATCCCATGTGTTTTTTTATAAACTCCTGCCTGATTCTGTCTAGTTGGTATTTTCTGTTCTCAGATGGGGAGGGGTATATACAGGCTACGTCAATGCACAGTCACTCATACCAGTGCCAAGAGAGGCTCAAAGGAGGAAAGCTCAGGTCATGGGTAAGAAGGGTAAGGCCACATCCCTGTGGTCAGTGGGTGGAGCACAAACAAGAAATATTTTTATTTTTTGCCCATCATTTCCACCAGCTTCATTGAATTGAATCTCCCTTCCCTGCTGTGTAGTAAAGAATTTAACTTTGCTCAGAGAGAGGTCTGGCCTTTGACCTTGACTCCTGGGAGGTAATCTCTAAGCCTTTGAAATATTCTGCCTGATAAAAGTTTCTTTGTTTATCTGGGGACCTTGGGCCACACCAGATAGTCTAACAGTGTAGTTTGTAGTGGGGACTTTGGGTCGTGTGGTATCAGCTCACTCTCGAGAGGGGCTGGAGGTGGAGGTCAGCCATGTGAGCCTCAGTAAAGGCTCTGGTCACCAAGGTTTGGGTGAGCTTGCCTGTTGGTAATACTCAGTGTGTATTGTCACACACTATTAATGGGAACGTTAATGTTGTCTGTGAATGCACTGGAGGGGACAACTGGAAGCCCTGTGTGCGGAGCTTTCCTGGACTCTGTCCCATGCATCTATTCAATAGCTAATAAAATGCTATTTTTTTTTTTTTTTTTTTTGCCGTACTTGGGCCTCTCACTGCTGTGGCCTCTCCTGTTGCGGAGCACAGGCTCCGGACATGCAGGCTCAGTGGCCATGGCTCACAGGCCCAGCCTCTCCGCGGCACATGGGATCTTCCCGGACCGGGCATGAACCCGTGTCCCCTTTATCGGCAGGTGGACTCTCAACCACTGCGCCACCAGGGAAGCCCTAAAATGCTATTTTAATCTGCATTAACACTGTAACACTGTAACAAAACAAAACCATGTGTATAACAGCTTTCAGTGAGTTTTTTGAGTCCTTCTAGTCAATTATTGAATCTGAGGTAGTCTTGGGAATCCCTGAACTTGCAATTGGTACCTTAAGTGACAGTGGTTTTGGGGACTGTTCCCTAACTTTACACCCTCTGAGTAACAGATTCCTTCCTGTTATATTGGATAGATTCATTAACTTTCCAGATCCTTTGGTTAGTGAGAATCTATCAGATTCAAAGTTCTCATTTTAAAGTTTCAGTCTCCTCCATTACTAGCCAGATTTGTGGCTGGAGGAACTTGAGATGGGATGGGTCTTGGTCTTTCTTTCTAGTCCTGTACCCTTCTCATTTTGATGGTGTGTGGTCTTCTTCTGGATTTCCCCCTTCTCCTTCTGGATTTCCCCCTTCTCCTTCTGATTCCCTAGTTCCTCAGGTGGATTGGGACCCTGATAAAAGAGAAGGAAAGGGACAAATATCACACTGTGTTGGTTGACTTTGCCTTTCTAGCTAACCCTGGACCAGTGCTGATGCCTTCTATATGGCAGGTGTCACAGGTGCTGGTGCCCTCGTGGGGGCACATGACTCTATTCTCCCAGGGTTTGATAGGGGGATGCTTACTGCACTGTGTCCTGCCTACACCTCTTCAACCCCCTTCAACTGCCTTGTACTTGTTCCCCTCTCCCTGGGGACAGGGCATTGAGAAGATGGTGTAAGTTACATTACTCAGGGTCACTTGAAATCATTATTAGGGTTCACTGTGGCTCCGCTCTACCCTATCATCTCTTCACTTCTGTTTCTTGCTCTGGTAGGTTTAGGGTAGATGAGTGGTTATTGGTGTTAGGACCACTTTATCCTCTTGAAATTATTGAGGACTCTGAATGTCTTTTGTTTGTGTGAATTATAGCTCTCAATATTTGCCATGCTAAAATTACAACTGAGAAATTGAAAAATATTTATTAATTCAGTTAAAAATAACAATGATAAACCCATTACATATCAACTTAATTATTTTTAATGAAAAATAACTATATTTTCCCAAACAAGCGTCAATGAGAAGAGTAGCATTGTTTTTCATTTTTGCAAATATCTTTAGTGCCTGGCTTAATAGATTATAACTGGATTCTAATATCTTATTCTGCATTTAGTCTTTAAAGTTGTGATCTTTTTAAAATTGAGACATAAAAAAAATCTGGCATGACACAGATACACAGTTGGAAAGGGAGGAATATTCTGATAGTGTCTTCAGGTAATTGTGAGTAGTCTTTTTTTTTTCTTTTTTCTTTATCTTCTATATTGGAGTATATTTGGTTTATAATGTTGTGTTAGTTTCAGGTGTACAACGAAGTGATTTAGTTATACCTATTCTTTTTCAGATTCTTTTCCCATATAGGTTATTACAGACGTGAGTAATCTTCTTAAATACTATACCAAAATTTGAAAGTGGTAGTTTCTTAGAGGTTGGTTGCAATGTGGAATTTAAAACCATATCAACAAACTTTTCATACTATGTTGCATTAAAATCCATTGATCCCTCTTGCACATTGAATAATCATTAACCCATGCATGATTTCTTAATATGCAGTGACTATTTGAAAAATATTGGTTCACCTAATCAGATCTTCCAACTGTGAACATATTTCATTATGCAATATCCAAAGTATCACATACCAATGTCATTAGAAAAGTCCTTAAGTATCAGGAAGTTTTCAAGGTCATTGTGGTAGACACAAATTTTCCAAAATTTTAATTTTCACTTGAGAACTTGAATTTTTTTTTTGATAACAAATACTATGAGCTGTTTTCCTAGAAGTGACAGGCTTACTTTGCTGATTTTGAGAAAGTATCTGGCAAATACCCAAGTCTGAAAAATGATAGTTTGTCTATTATTCATTCCTTCAAGTAAAAATAATGTTTACGGAAAGCAGAATAATGGTCCACCAAAGATGTCTGCGTCCTAATCCCTGGAACCTGTGAATATGTTACTTTGCTAGTGAAAGAGACATTGAAGACGTGATTCAGGTAAGCATTTGAAGACAGGGCGACTGTCCTGGATGACCAGGCTGAGCCCAGTGTAATCACAGGGGTCCTTATAGGTGAATGAGGGAGGCAGGGAATTTGGAGATGCTCTCCTGCTGGCTTTGAGATTAGAAGAAGAAGCCATGAGCTGAAGAAAGCAGATGGATTCTGCAAGCTGGAAAAGGCCTCCCAAAAAAACAAAAAGAGGGATTTTTTTTCTTAGAGCTTCCAGAAGGAATTTACTGCTGACACCTTGAGCCCAGTGAGATCTACATCAGACTACTGCCCTCCAGAAATGTAAGATAGTAAATTTGTGTTGTTCTAAGTTTGTGGCATTTTGTTATAACAACAATAGGAAACTAATACAGTATTCCATGAAAAGAGCAGCTACCTCAGCTCACAACTCCATCACATAATACTTTCCCTGAAGACAACAGGCTACTTCAGTATGCAGCTGAAGTGCTTTACGTGTACTTCCCTTCATTTTCTTGCAGGATATTAAGAAGACAGGTAATCAAGCGACAGGGTATAATAAAATTAATAACTTTTAGTACTTCATCAAGGACATCCTTGTGGGTATCATTTTTCTCCTTCTAACTGTGAGTGGTGGATGTTAAGAATACAATGATTAAGTTTGGTGCCACTGCCTTGATTCCTGCTAAGGTACCCGTGGGTTTTACTCTCCACTGCTTTCGTACTATCTGTGCAAAAATCAAAACAGTGAGAAGGCAAGTAATATCTTAGGATTCTTATGAAATGAGTTTTGACCTTGTGAATCCCCTGAAAATGTTTAGGAGACAGCCGGGGGCCCACAGTGTGAAGATTGCTGAGGCTAATCTTCGTATTACAAGACATTCACTTTTAGCAATACTGCTCCTGCCTCTCAAGGAAGGGGAGGAAAAGCCAAAAAACCTCTCCATAGACTTCTAGAAAATTCCCACTCCTTCCCAGCTGTCTTTTTATACCCACAGGAAGGGGGTGGTACTGGATTGATGGCTGAGGGTAATAGGATTGGCCGTGGAGAGGGCATTTGTGCCTCAAGGGTACAGAATATCTTTTCTCTCAAGTTTGAGGTCGCTCAGTAGTCAGTTCTAAAGGCTCTGGATTTTGCATTGGGGCTTAAGTTACAAGTGGCAGTTCTATTTTCAAGAGAATTCCCAGTTCTGCTTTTAGCAAGAGTTAAATACTCCAAACCATGTTGTGCTTTAAAAACTGAATACAAATCAGGAAGCAATTTGGAAAAAAGTTTTATTATAACCCACTATTAGCTCCATCCAGAAGGCCAGATGTGCTCCTGCAGAAGTGAAAAAGTCAACTGGTACACATGAAAAGTACTCTCAGGCCTTAGAGTGTCCTGAGCTCCTGTAAGAGCAATTGGGGGCCTTTGAGTTCCTGTATTTGGCCTTCTGAAGACAGCGGGTGCCAAGTAAATGTCACTAACTGACTGATGGAAGGACTAGCAGAGAAATTGGAGCCACTTGATGGTGGCAAACTTTTAAGTAGGAAAAGCTGATTCATCCCATTTGGACCCTTCAGGGAAGCAGTAGGAGGATTGTGTGCCTCCAGGGTAAATTTGTGTCTGGCTCTTCTACTTTCTTGCTGTGTGATTTTGGACAGTTAACTATTTTGAGTGTCATTTCAATCTCCTGTGATATAAAGGTAATAAAATTACCTGATGTTTATTATGGGGGCATAATAGTCTAGTGGTATACATTGAAGTATATATTGCACCATGTCGTTCAAATTTTAATTCCAATATAATCTTAACTTAGATAGCTTTCAGGGCAAGTGCAAGGGCAGCCTGGCAGTGAGGAGCAGGGCAGAGGAGGGAGAGTCAGGCCCAAGAGCCCGGACAGCTTCCTTATCCCTCATCTCAGTCCCCACATTCTAAGCTCAGACTCTGCTGGTTTTGTTTTCATGACTCTGGGGGGTGGTTTCAATATCTTTTCATAGTTCATTCTGGACATCACCTGCAACAGAATCACCTGGGTGATTGTTAAATATGTAGGTTATACCCTCCTGCAGGCAGATTCCTGGCCCTCCCCTCCAGACCCACTGCAGCAATCTCTGATGCTGGAGTTGACACGTCCCAGGAGATTCTGATACACGTTCAGTTTGAGAGCTGCTGCCTTAAGCGCTTTGTGAGTCAAGGTCCTCATCTATAGAAGAGCGTGTTTTATTAGATGTCAGGTCTCCTGCATAACGTCAGAAGAATCAATTTCACTTATTTTTTTTCATGATTTCAGAACTGTCATACTTTTACCCTCAACCAAGATATCAGCTTATTTATTTTAAAGATTAAATGTATAGGTCCATGGTGGAGAATAATCAATGAATGGAAGTAATTTTTATTTTCTGTAATGATTTTTTAGAAATGGAAATATTCACTGTTTTTGCTCTGGCCAAAATATTCATCTGCTGATGAATTAATTTGAGATGCAAAGCACGAGATGTAACTAACAGAATCGGCAAACATGCAGGAAAGTCCATCTCGTGGTTAGGTCTGTTAGAAAGAGACCTCAGACATCCATGGAGCAACACAAGTATGCTTAGGTTGGAAAGGAGCACATAGGGGCCTGCTGACAGTAGACCAGGGACTGTCTGAATGCAGTCAAAGGAAATTGGATCCGAGCACATGCTTTGCTTCAGCCTGTGGAATCATTCTTTTCTCATTATCATCACCAGATGATAGTTAGGTCTTCCTTGGCACATGAGGCTGAGCTGGACCTTGCACTCACAGAGCGATCAATTTTCTGGAGGTAAATTCCTCTGCTGCCAGAAACAAGGGACAGTTTCCAGATGACTGCTGCTCTCTCCTCTACAAAGCCCAGTTTTCCTCGTCTGATGACCATATGTCCTGGATTTTCTTGCCAAGACTCAGTTTCATATAATTTTATTCTTTTCAGTAAAATGAATAAACCTCTAATTAAATCTGACATAATTGGTCCTCATTTATAAGACTATAAATATATATATATACATTACAAAAATAAATTCGCAGATCAGAAAAAGAAGATTCCCTTGTCAGATCAGACTTTCCAAATTTGGTTCAGAAATCACGGTCATCTAAGAGGTCAGGTGAAAGGCAGAACTACTCAGTGTTGCTAAAATGGGTAGGTAGAACTATTTAACAATGAACATATCAAATGGATACAGGCCAGTCCTGTCTGCAAAGACAGCATCAAGTTGTGTATGTATAAATACGTCTGCTTTTGGTCGATGTTCTTCTAAAAGTGGTTTTGTTAGCAGAGTACATTTTTTACAGCTGGGGAGCCGCTCATGGTTAAGATAATATTGGCAGATGGATTTAAGAGAAGCAGCAAGGCGTGCCCAGCTACCATTGGAATCCTTTTCACAGATCTCGCTTTGCTTCCCACCTATTGCTTTCTTCTGCCAGTTTCATTTTTGTGGGCAAGACTGACCAGCTCTTGTTGGTCTGAGTTCCTTTTATGCTCTTATATCCTGGACAGCATGTCAGATACTTTTTGTTTCTTCTTCTTTAGATATGAACTGAACAGTTGATAAAAGTTGAATCATTGGTTCCAAGTTTCAGCTCTAATTCAATTTTAGTTCCTATCCTTCTTGGTGCTCTTAGAAACACTGAATAACTTTCCCTTTTGCTGGATTTTTTTTGGTGACTATGATCCCTGAACCCAAAATTGAAATTTGTGATCTGACAAGGGATGTATTTTTCTGATTTGTACATTTATTTATTTGAAATGTCTTATAAACGGGAACAAACTATGTCAGATTTAGTAATCAATTTAATGAATCACTTTTTTTGTTGCTGCGTGTTGGGCAAGAAGCCCCTTCAATTCTTGGCTTTCGTAGGTCTCTGTTGAGGTGACCCTTAGCTGTTCACATGGCCCTGGGCCCTCTGCTGATGCTGGGCCACACCTGGGACAGAAATACCTGTGAGGCTGTCCATGGTCTTTTCTGCTGCAGTTTTTCCCTCACTGGCATTTGACCCCCTCCCAACCTGAGTGGGTCTACTAGGAATCAGAAAGTAAGCCCCCTTTCTCTTTTTTCTTCCATGCCAATGCCAAAAGAATCCTTCTCACATCTAAGGTGCAGGGATGAGATTCTGCCTGCAAATTTTTGCCCAAAGTATTGTGGCTACACACCTAATCTTCTTCTCACTCTGGAATACAAAACCCAGAGAGGCTGACTCTCTACTGCTGTTTTCTGTGCTGCCAAAAAACTTTCCTTGAGGCAGCCAGCTGGCTGGATACTGGGACAACAATGAACCATAACATATCTTAGTATTTCAGAAGTACTGCACTGAATTGCTATGCCTGTGAGCTCTTTCTTCATATCTTCAAATTCCCCTTGTGTAATTTTTCACAAGTGTCTTCCCTCCCTCTGATACATATTCTGGAAACTAAGAACAGATCTGTAGCCCTGACTGAGGATTTCCTGAGGAATCTCCTTGCAAATAGAGTTTATTTACTGCTGACTGATATAAAACCTTCCAGACACCATTTCCTTCATTTTGGTTCCTTTTGCAGAACTTAAATTTTTGGAAGAAAATGTAAAAGATGAGTGTAAACTTCTATGGGTTGAATCATGTCCCTCCCAATTGTATGTTGAAATCCTAACCTCCAGTCCCTCAGAATGTGACCTTATTTGAAAATAGGGCTGTTGCAAATGTAATTAGTTGAGGTCAAATGGGAAGAGTGGGCCCCTAATTCAATATGATTGGTGTCCTTATAAGAATACGGCCATGTGAAGACAAGAGACACAGCAAGGACATCATATGAAGACAGAGAATTGGAGTGATGCATCTGTAAGTCGAGGGATGCCAAAGATTGCTGGCAAACCACCAGAAGCTAGGAAGAGGCAAGGAAGGAGTTCCCCCTACAGGTTTCAGAGGGAGCATGGCCTTGCTGACATCTTGTTTTCAGCTCGTGGATTCCAGGACGGTGAGAGAATAAAATTCTGTTGTTTTAAGATGACCGGTTGTGGTACTTTGTTATGACAGCCCTAGGAAACGAATACATAAACCACTGATTTAGAACTTGACTTTTTTGGAGTTTTTAAAAAAATCAAAGTACAACATACAACAGTAAAGTACATAAAGTAAAAGTACACAAATTTTAAATATATTGTTCAATTTTTTATATGTACATTTCAATAATTTCTTCCATATCCCTGTGCAGCTGTCATCCAGGCCAATAGGTAGAATATCTCCAGGACCCAAGAGGGCTCCCTTGGGCTGCATCCCAGTCAGTCATCTTCCATGACCTCAAGAGGTCACCACTATTTTGACTTCTCTCCCTCACTATTAGTTCTGCTTATTCTTGAACTTTACATAAACAGAATCGTAAATATGTGCTCTTTTGTGTCTGGCTTCAACTCAGCACAATGCCTATTGATTTATTCATGTTGTTGTGTGTGCCTGCACTGATTTCAGATTTAAGAAGAATACAGTTCTCTATACTACTTTGGACAGAAATGAGCCCTTTCTTGCTTTTACAAGGTTTAGTTGCTTTCATGGATTGAGTTAATTTTGCGACGCAGTTTAATGAACTGGAAATGACTGGAGTCATCAGCGTAAGAAAGTTACGGTGACTGATTTTTTAAAAAATTTAATAGACATGTGTTTAACATCTGCCACTTGGTAGAATGAAATTAGAAATTGTAAATGAATTATGCAAGAAGAAATATGCTTGTAAACTGCATACATCACCAAAATGGCCCATGTGGAGATCTTGCTTAATTCTAGAAAAATTCAGGAGGAAAACAGAAACATTTGGTTCAGGAAGCATAGTAAATTCCCTTTGACCCAGCACTTACACTTCTAGGAATTTATCTTAAGGAAATAACTAGATGTGCAAAAAGGTTAGCTACAAGGATGTCCTATTTATTATCGCTAATGGGGAGAGAAAAGAGAGCGAGAGCGAGGGAACTGGTGTGGGGAATAATCTAAATTCTTGGTAAATGAGGAAGATTGGTTAAATAAATTAAGGCACATCTGTAAGATAAAATCAATGTATTGTTTTGTTCTCATCTCTTCTCAAATTTAGTGCCTTTTCACTTACGTTCAGTGTACAATATTTTATGGTGCTTGATTAAAAGATACACACTACTACATATAAAATAGATAAACAACAAGGACCTACCGTATAGCACAGGGAACTATACTCAATATCTTGTAATAACCTATAATGGAAAAGAATCTGAAGAAGTATGTATAACTGAATCACTTTGTTGTACACCTGAAACTAACACATTGTAAATCAGCTATACTTCAATAAAAAAATTACCTATGTGTTTTAGAAGAATATTTAATGATGTAAGCATGTTGCCCATATACGTTTATTGGTAAAGTTGTTACTAAACAATAAGCACAGGATGATTTCATTTTTATAATAACATTATGTAAATACAGAACAAAGACTAGGAGGCTAAATAACAACATGTAAATTAATAGTAGTTACTTTTAAGTGATAGGATTATGGGTGATTTAAATTTTCTTCTTTGTGCTTTTGGTTTCCCAAACTTTTGATATTGTTTTGTTTTTGAATTTTTATTTGTTTACTTATTTACTTTTTGGCTGCACCACAGGGCATGCGGGATCTTAGTTACCCAACCAGGGATTGAACCCGTGCCTCCTGCATTGCAAGTGTGGAGTCTTAACCACTGGACCACCAGGGAAGTCCCTTGATATTATTTTTGAAATAAGAAAACTATTTCTTAAAAAAAAGAAAGAATAGGAATTAATCACCTGTTTTAAGGCTGTGTTCATTTTGCAGTAGATGATTTGATCCGAAAGCATGGTTTCTAATGAAGCTTTTGTTCATAAGAACATCCAACTGAGATTATTTTTAACATGGCTCACCTCTATTGTACATTGTTTCATACAAGCAAAGCTTAACTTTCCTTCTTTTTTTGTTTATATGTTTTGGAATGTCTCCAAATAACCCTACTTTTTAATTGCAAAAAATATGCAACATATATATTCAAGTGTAGTGTAACATATGAACCTCATGAGTGAAAACTACTTTTTATTTTAACTTGATGTAAAGAACTGGGTGGGAAGATCAACCTACATGACCCACCCCACTGCTGTGCCTGCTTCTGGAAAGAAGAGGCTGTCTCCATCTTGGAACCCGGAATGAGTATACTTAGTTTTATTGCAGGGGAGGATGGATTGAAAGGGGAAGGGAATAGGAAGAGGGGGTTTTAGGTGTTTCAGCTTTGAATAGTTCAAAGCTGGACTCTAGACTATAATTTCAGATTGGGATTGAATGTGAAGAACTGAGACTACCAGCTACTGTCGAAGCTCAGGGGTCTGGGGTAGAAGGCTGGGGGTAAGGGGTATATGGACAAATGACCATGCAGGTACTTCTCGATTTGAAATCTGAGGCTGCGCCTTTGCACTCTGTCATCTCTAATGTCTCTTCTTTTGGTATCCTTTAAAAATATTTTGTACATCTCTCTTGTCTCTTAGAGATGAAAGCAGATGTCTGGTTTGGTAAGACTCTTTTTCACCATCTGGTGTTCACTACAGTCCTATGAAATTTATTGGTTTTGTTCTCATCTGTCCTCAAACTTAGTGTATTTCCACTTAAGGTCAACAGTTTATTCAAGTTGCAAACAGAAGAAAAATATTCTATCTTCAGTCTTTCTCTTGTGTCCATTAAAAACTCAGATTTGCTACAAGCCTATCTATGGAAAATTTATTTATGAATAAATAAATTTATTCTTCCCATTTAATTTCTTCATCAAACACTACTGTTCTTCATATCAGGACTAAGAAAGCAGTCCTTTGCTCCCCATTCCCAGTCTATTTTGTTTGTTTTCTGCTGTTGTAAACTTTCTTCCTCCCAGTGGACATGCTGTTTCTCATCCATTTCCTTCAGAGTCAGAGGTGGGGCCTATGTATTGAGACTGGACCACAAGACATGGGCACAAGGCTCTATTATAATGAGCGGCCAGAAGACAAACACACATGCATTTAGATGTGCTTTCATCCACCAGAATTCTCAAGAACCACAAGGTGGTCACCACCCTGTCTGTGCGTGACTGGGAGTCCAAGGATGGCTGACCCTGCTGTTTGATGACTGCAGGTCTCTTTTCTCTTGGTGTCAGTTTCATTGGCTGTACTGATAATTACTAGTGAGTTGGGGACTCAGTCTTAGGGGTCCTTCCTCTGCAATCCTGCTCTTATAAAGTGCTTGTGGCAAAGAACGCTCTATATGCTATTGTAAGACATTCTCCGTGGATTTTAGTTATTTAGAATTCAGACAAGGAAATGTGCTTGACCTGCTGTAATCTTTTTCTCTGTGAATTGCATTTTTTTTTATGTTTTTACCATTGATGTCTGCTTTTGTAATCTTATCTCTTCTTTTTCCAATTGATTTTCCAGTGAATGTGACCAAGTTTTTGGTCATTTTCATGGTTGACGGTTGCCAGCTTTAGCAAATAAAAATATAGTACATCCAGTTAAATTAGAATTCCAGATAAACAACAAATAACTTTTAGTATATACCATGCAATATTTGAGATATTTGTACTAAAAATTATTTTTTGAATATATATATATGTATATATATATAAAATCTGAAATTCAAATTTACCTGGGCATTGTGTAGTTTATCTGGCAACTCTATTTCCATTTGACTTCAGAGCCTGTCCCTACTTAATTAACACCTCAAAAAAAACCACTCAGAAGAGCAAGCCCAATCAGCTGTTTTTTTCCCGCTTTCTGATTACAAGTTATTGGCACAGAAAGGTAAAACTTCTGATGGAAGTGAGTCTTCTGGGATTATCTTTGGAACTTGCAATGTTCTGCCTACCCTCTGAGACTTTGTACATGATGCTCTTTATGTCTGGAGTTGTGCCTTCCTTGTCCCACCTCCCAGTACTCTCTCTCTGTGCCTTGGCTCTTGCTCTGCCTTGCCTGACCAGCTCCTACTCCTTCTTTTAGTTTCCATTCTGAGGCCATTTCTTTCCTCTGAGAACCATTCCTTGACTACACACATATGGGAGGAAGCGCCTGTCCTTTGCGTGCTCACAGCATCCTCAACTTCCCCACCAGAGAACCTGCTTATGGCATTTGGTCTATGAGGAGAAGACTGTACCTGTCCAGGCCATCGTTGTATCCTCAACAGTGCCTAACTGTTGAATGAATGAATGAATGAATACATCTGGAGGACTGGGGTGGGGAGGGGTGAATAGGTAAACTGAAGAGTCTCCAATAAAAAATTTCATAGGAGAAAATGAAGACAAAAATGCTTGATTCTGGGAGAATGGCACAAAGCCAGAGAGGAGGGATGATCTTACACAGAGCAAATGCCTTTCATCCATATAATTCTCCAGCTCAGACTCCACAGAGTCACACTTAAGTTCTAAGATAAGGTGACTCCAAGAAAGAGTCAAAAGAGAAACCTCCATGGGTATAGACTGTGTCAGTCAGCATCGGCTGTGTAATAGCAACCACTCCAGGCATAAAGGTGGTGATGGTGTAGCTCACAACTCTGGAGTCCTCCAAAACAGACACTTTCACTTTATTTAGTTAATTTATTTTTTATTGGGGTATAGTTGTTTTACAATGTTGTGTTAGTTTCTACTGCACAGCAAAGTAGAGTTCCCTGTGCTATACAGCAGATTCTCATTAGTTATCTATTTCATATGTATTAGTGTATATATGTCAATCCCAGTCTCCCAGTTCATCCCATCCCCGCTTTCCCCCCTTGGTGTCCATACGTTTGTTCTCTACGTCTGAGACACTTTCACTTTAGTGAGCTTGAGCAGGACAGAGGAAAAGGGCAGACGTCCATAGCAAATACAAGCCTTAGTTCCTGTAGCCCCTTAAGACTCCCAGAATTCTTTGAGAGTTATGTTGAGGGGACCAGGGTTTTGGCAGAGTAGATGGAGAACAAAATCAACAACTCCTGTTTATAACATATGTGACCCTATTTTTACCCCCAGTTGGTGTGGCCTGGGAGATATCGACTGTGTTCATATTTTTAGCTTCTTTGTTTAGAATAACTTATAAATAAAGATGATGGCTAATTCTTCCACATGCACTCTGCAGGGTCATTTATAGTTTCTCTCTGCAATTAAATTGCAGGCTCTGAAAAGAGTGGAGAATTTAATGAGGCAGATGAAAATCTGATAAATTGGCCTTGTCCTCCCTTGGAGCAGGGTTATGACTATATGTCACATAAGGGTGTTATTTACTAGTATTTTTAGGAGAAGTGATTTGCTTCTTATAATACAAGACCTTTCAGATAATTATCTATGCTTGCTTCTTATTAAAATAACCTATAGTTGCACAAAATAGGAAAATTATGACCCCTTTTCCTGCTGTGAATTTAGATAAAAATGAGTGAATAGAGGACAAGATTGCATGATCAACACATTCTAATGTCACTTGGAATGGTGTGTTTTCTCTCTTTATTATAATAATGCAATGCCAACAGTTACATCTTCCTACTGAGGCAGTAAATGGAAGGAGAAACAATGTTGTTTACAATAAAATTCTTTATATTTGCTTTTGGCTATAATTGAAAGGGAAATAGTTGTAATAGGTGGGCAGAGAGGGTTAAAATCCCCATGGTGAGAGGAATTAGTCAGCATCTCACTTTCCTCCCAAATCTGTTTGCAAATATGAATTTACATAGAGATTGTGGGCCTTTTGGAAAAAGAGGCTGGAACACTGACCCACTCCCCACCTCCCCAGGTTCTCTTGACCTGGGCCATACATCATAGCCTCCTGGTGACTAATCCACTGATCCTAGACCATTCCCAGCCAACCAAACCAGAATCTCTAGGATGGGCAGGCATCACCTTTTAAATAAAATTTTCTAGGTGATTCTAACATGCACCAGGTTGAGAACCACTATTCTAGAATGTACAAAATTATTTGTAGACCTGGAGTGTTGACAATAGAGATCAGACTTCAGGAAAGACTGTAGGTCCCTGAGAGACGATTCACTGTGAAGGCCTGAAGGCCCAGCAAGGTGGTGGCTGGTGGCATTTGTGCCTGTCAGCCGCATGGCCAGCTCTGTGTGTGTGTGTGTGCTATACCCACAGACAGAGCAAGAGGGCCCTGCGTATCATAAACATTGACACACCATGAGGCCAAAGCTTTTTTCCCAGTGTCTTAGAAAAGTTTTTTTTTTTTTATATATACTTGGTAACGTATTGAATGAATGGAAATTATGGGAAAGGAAATAATGAGACAAACCAAGCCCTTCAAATGCATGCATGTGTGCCTGTGTGCGTGTGTGTGTGCGTGTGTGTGTGCGTGTGTGTATGACACACAGAAAGAGAGAGTGAGAGTGAGAGAAGGAGAGGGAGGGAAAGAGGGAGAAATTGTGAGAGTCTTTTGAGACTCAGTTTTTCTGGGAAATCATGCGGACCAAGTATAAAATAGAAGAGAGGGAAAACTCTCACTGTGGCAGTTCTGTAGCTCCAGTGGCTGTGATCCATGGTGGGGAGGATAGCGGAAGAGGGTTAATAAATTGTGGAGTCCTCTCTATGGGACTCATTGTGGCTGGATGTGAAATCTTTGCTCAGCTAGTCTTGGTGGTAAGTTAAAGAGTTGTTTCATCAGAATCTAGTGGCCATTCCCCTTTGGATTCTGGGATAATTTAGGGGAGGCAATGACTTCTTGGCTTGGAGAATCCCTAAGATTTTTTTGATCACGTAGATTCCACTATTCCATGGGAGGCAGGCAATGTCCTGGCCCAAGTCTGACTCAGAGAGGGGAACTTCCATGAAGACTTTGTCTTGATAATGTAACTTCCCAGTTCCACCCACTTAGTCCCATTATAACTCATATTGTATTAACAAGAGAGGCCAGAGGAGGAAGTGTCTTGTGTGTACCTTGTCCTAACAGCATCTTTGACAGTTGGTCCATAACTGCATTCAAGGTTCTTCCCTGCAGCAAGTTAGCTTTCCTACATTTTGCAAGGAGTTGGGTCATGGGTTCTTACCTGAGACTCCTGAAAATAGGTACATAAGAAGATATGATGATAACAGAGTTTATCTAAAGCCATTGGCTGGGAACAAAGAAGGAAGAAAAGAAAGATAATTTGCAAATATCCATTCAAGGCCATTCCTCTCTGAGAAAATGTTTCCTTCATGCTTGGATCACAAAGGAAGATTGGAAGATTTTTCCTGAGGTCTGTTTCATTCATTTTATTTTACTATTAGTCTTCTCTTTGATTAATATCAAGCTCAGCAACCTCAGACCTCTGCAACCTAAATGCATCAAAGATCTTTGATATCACTATTACTATAATTCTGTAGGAATTATAGCTTTGCTGTGGTAACCTTTCATAGATCCCCTTTTTATTTCACAAAACAATGACAAGGTGACAGTAATAGCTTTTCGGGTGGAATTTTAACCCTGAGCAGCACAACGGGGGAATGACCTGGGCTCTCATTCATTCCATTCTAACTGGGTTATAGCAGTTAAGCCTGTGAGGTGTAGAATCTGGGGAGGAGTCTGCAGCAAGGTCACTGAGATTTGGTTTTTAATATCGGTGGTGCTACAGCTGTGAGGCCCATTATCTTGGTTTATCTGACGCTATGCAGTAATTAAATATGTCTTCGTGCTTGATAAGTTTAAGGTTACATAAGTGCAGCATAAGAATCTGCATTCATGGAACTTTCATTTTGGGAAGCAAGACATAGAACCTTAAGTAGTACGAGAAGAGTGTATATAATATATATTGCGATGAACAGTTAAGAGCATAAGTGGGTAGGAAGAGCTGGAGAAAATTGCTTGGAATAAGTAGGACTGAGAGAGGTCCTGAAGGCTAGGAAGGATAAGCGGAAAGGTGAAAGGTATGACATTTGGGGTGATGGAATAGTTAAGCAAAGGTGTGGAGGTGGGAAACAGGTTGATGTATTTCATGAACAATGAGGAGACTGTTAGCTAGAGTATTCTTCTCTAGGGCTGCTGTAACAAAGTACTACAAACTTGGTGGTTTAAAACTATAGAAATGTATTCTCTCACAGAGGCTAGAAGTTTAATCAAGGTGTTGCACAGCCTCACTAGAGCTGAGGCTCAGCATGCGGCTTCACATGGAGCCCTTAATATTTAGATTCATTTAATGTTTCAGCATTTTTCTTGGGAATAACTAGAAATAACAAATATTTTTGAGAACTAGTGTTTTCTTGAAAGTACCACCAAAACCTAAGTGCATCTTTCTCAAGATTAAATTTCATATTATTGCAACAATGGAGCAATACAAAGGGTACTTTTTATTATGAAAAATATTTGTCCATAAATTGTGCCATCTTGTTGTTTAATATTATCATTAAAGAGCAGAGAGGTTTTGCACAAAAAAGGAAACCATCAACAAAATGAAAAGGCAACTTACCAAATGAGAGAAGATATTTGAAAATCATATACCTGATAAGGGGTTAATATCCAAAATATATAAAGAACTCATACAACTCAATAGCAAAAAACCAATCTGATTAAAAAATGGGCAGAGGATGTGAATGCACATTTTTCCAAAGAAGACATACAAAGGGACAACAGGTACATGAAAAGGTGCTTAACATCACTCACCATCAGGGAAATGCAAATCAAAACCACAATGAGATATCACCTCACACCTGTCAGAATGGCTATTATCAAAAAGACAACAAATAACACGTATTGGTGAGAAGATGACTAAAAGGGAATCCTTGTGCACTGTTGGTAGGAATGTAAATTGGTGTAGCCAATATGGAAAATAATATGGAGGTTCCTCAAAAAATCTAAAATGGAACTACAGTATGATCCAGCAATTTCACTTCTGGGTATTTATCTGATGAAAACGAAACACTAGCTTGAAAAGATATATGTGCACCCTTATGTTCATGGTAGCATTATTTATAATAGCCAAGACATGGAAACAACTGTGTCCATCAGTGGATGAATGGATAAAGAAAATGTGATTTATATATTATTCAGCCATAAATAGGAATGAAATCTTGCCATTTGTGACAACACAAATGGACCTTAAGGGCATTATAAGTGAAATAAGTCAGACAGAAGAAAGCAAATACCATATAATTTCACTTTTATGTAGAATCTAAAAAAAATTTATAACTGAACTCATAGATACAGAGAATGGATTGGTGGGTGGAAGAAGTAGGGTGGTGGAGGGTGGGTGAAATGAATGAAGATGGTCAAAAGGTACAGAATTCCAGTTATAAAATAAATAAGTCCTGGCAATGTATAGCATGGTGACTATAGTTAGTAATACTATACTGTATATTTGAAAATTGCTAAGAGAGTAGATCTTAAGTTCTCATCACAAGAAAACAATTTTTTTGTAACTATGTGTGGTGATAGATACTAATTAGACATTGTGGTGATCATTTAGCAATATATAAAAATACTGAATCATTATGTGTACACATGAAACTAATATAATGTTATATGTCTGTTATAACTCAAAAAAAGAAGGAAATGAATAGCTAAAAGTACACTGGAGAAGTATTTTAGCAGGAGCGACTGCAGTAGCCATTCATGGTTACTTCTGCCCATTTCCTTTCTTGAGGTAAGGAGAATTTATAAGCTGTTAACTTTGTATGCTCTGCATAAACTGTTATAAAATTTTCAGATGTGAATTTAGCTTATTTTTTTACCTACCAAAGATTCCAAAGAGAGTGGAGAAATTAACCAGAAAAGTTTATTTCAAAAGCAACTTTTATTAAAATGTCGTTAGCACTAGTTCAGGATATAAAGTTAATAACTTCTTTAATAAAGCTATTCATCATTTATAGATCCCCAACATATTTACCTGAGTAAACAACTCTGTTTTCCCTTCAGTTTCACTTAGTCAGTGTTAGGGGCAAGCATAGATTTTTTTCCTCTGGCTTGTGTTTATAAAATAACTCCTTTCAATCTGTTTTATGTGAAAGGAGATCTCCTTTCGGGGTGGTTCTAATGCACCACCCCAAAATGTGCATTTACACATATGAAAAGAAGTAAAAATATATTACAGAGCCTTTATTCTTATATATTAATTATGTGAAATTTAATTTTCTACCCATCAAAATATTTTCCCCTTTAATTAATTATCAATTAAACTCTCTTGTTCTTCTTGTACTATACACCTGAATTACCTTCCTACCTGCTATAAAATTCTATGAAACTTTTCATGAGGTGTTAGGAAAACATTATTCTGGATCCAGACCTCCAAAAGCTTTTTAAAAAAGCAATTTATCATCAAAATTAAAAAACAAAACAAAACACTTTTGTGCTTCAAAGGACACTATCAAGAAGATAAAAAGACAATTCAAAAAGGGAAAAAATATTTGCAAATCATATATCTGATAAGGGACATGTATCTAAAATATAAAGAGCTCTTATACTCAATAAAAAAGAGGCAAATAATCCAATTAAAAATGGATGAATAGTTCAAATAGACATTTCTCTGAAGAAGATATACAAATGACCAATAAGCACAAGAAAAGGTGATCATTTGGGAAATACAAATCAAAAATCACGAGATGCCACTTCACACCCACTAGGATGGATGGTTATAATAAAAAAGACAGACAATAAGTGTTGGTGAGGATTTGGAGAAATTGCACCCTCGTATATTGCTTATGGGATTGTAAAATGGTGCAGCCATTTGGGAAATCGGATTGGCAGTTCCTTGAGTGGTTAAACATGGAGTTGCCATATGAACTAGCAATTCCTCTCCTAGGTACATACTCAAGAGAATTGAAACACGTGGCCACAAAAAACTTGTACACAGGGCTTCCCTGGTGGCGCAGTGGTTGAGAATCTGCCTGCTAATGCAGGGGACACAGGTTCGAGCCCTGGTCTGGGAAGATCGCGCATGCCGTGAGCAACTGGGCCCGTGAGCCACAACTGCTGAGCCCGTGCGTCTGGAGCCTGTGCTCCGCAACAGGAGAGGCCGCGACAGTGAGAGGCCTGCGCACCGCGATGAAGAGTGGCCCCCGCTTGTCACAAGTAGAGAAAGCCCTTGCACAGAAACCAAGACCCAACACAGACGAAAATAAAAATAAGTAAAAGAAGGCTCAACATTAAAAAAAAAACAAACTTGCACACAAATGTTCATAACAGCATTATTCATGATAGTCAAAACGTGGAAATAACCTAAATGCTTGTCAACTAATGAATGAATCAATGAAATGTAGTATTGTTTGTACAATGGTATATTATTGGGTCATGTTATGGACTGAATGTTTCTGTCTCCCCTACTGTCCCCCACACTCAAATATTGAAGCCATTACCCCCAATGTGATGATATGAAGAGAAGAGGTCTTTGGAAGGTAATTAGGTTTACATGGGCTCATGAGAGTGGAGCCCACATAATAGGATTGGTAGCCTTATAAGGAAAGGAAAAGACATTAAAGGATCCAGTGAGAAGTTGGCCATCTGCAAGTCAGCAAGAAGGCCCTCACCAAGAACCAAATCTCCAATCTGCTAGCCCCTTTTTTGTGGACTTCACAGGCTTCAGAACGATGAGAAATAAATGTTGTTTAAGTCACCCAGTCTATGGTGTTTTGTTATAGCTGCCTGAAATGACTAAGGTCATGAAAAGGGATGAAGTGCTGATACATGCTACACGTGGATAAACCTTGTTAAGTGAGAGAAGCCAGACACAAAGCCCACCAAAAAAATAAAGTAAAAAAGAAAGAGAGAGAAAAGAAAAAAAGAACAAAGAAGGAACAAGTGCATTAGAACCACCCCAAAATCAGCTGATAGAGATTTAATTGGCATTGCCAGTGATTTCTGTCGTAGGAAAGGGGTTAGAAGAGCAGTCAAAGTAGACAACTGTTTGCATCTGCAACACCACTTTGTGTCTGCCTCTCACAGGTTGGGTCAGTGGCAAATGCTTAGACATGTGAACCAGGAAGAAATTTCAATAAACAGAGGCTGAAACTGGTGTGGTAATACCTGAATGTTGTGAGCATTTCTTTTTTTTTAAAAAAAAAAAAGAAGATCCAACAGGCTGTTTTTATTTAAAAAAAATTTTTTTTTTTATCAAGAAAAAGAGTCCAAGGAATTAAACTTAATCCAATAGACAGTTGGTCCTTGAACAATGTGGGGTTAGGGGTGTGGACCCTCCACTCAGTGAAAAATGTGTGTATAAGTTATAGTCAGCCCTTCATAGTTCCTCCGTATACGTGCTTTCTCCATATACGTGGTTGCACATCTATGGATTAAATCAACCACAGATTGTGTAGAACTGTAGTATTTACTAGCGAAAAAAAATCCACATATAAGTGGACCTGCACAGTTCAAACCCTTGTTGTTCAAGGGTCAACTGTACTAGCTTCTTAGTTCTAAAACACTTGCAGCAAAAACCAATTTTCTTTTAGTGTGGAGGGCAGCATTTCCTAATTACTGGAATTCCTTGGCCCATGAATGAGTAAGGGTAAGTGTCATGAGGCCTCTTAAAGTTAAAAAAAATTTTTAATTCTTTTATTATGGTAACATATAGCATGAAATCTGCCATTTTAGCCATTTTTAAGTGTACAGATCAGTGGCATTAAATACATTCACATTGTTGTGTATGAAGCTACTTTTTGAAATGTACTTTTTACTTGGTCATTTTTTTCCTTCAAAATATGAGTGACCCTCAAAGTCTCTGCACATCCAGTTAAGTGAGGTCAGTATCCTTGTAGAGAGAAATCTGACACCAATAAGATAATGCTGAATTACTTCATTTACTACTTGTTAGGTAGGCAAATTCTAGATTAGCAAATTCTGGATGAAAAAAGATTTTAGGTTCCAAGGATCTGTCGTAACCAATGTCAATGGGAAATTCTTTCTTTGAGATTGCCTTGATTCTAGTATACTGTTTAATCTACTTGGCCCCTCTGTGTCGTACTTGTTAAATTCTTTTACTAAATCTGGGCAGACATAACTGTAGCACTCCTTTACTTCCATTGCTGTTTCCAGGGATTGCCCTAGAGGAATTCCTACTTCTTGGCCTCTCAGCAGTTGCTGAATGAAATACAGTACAGCTCACCTTGTGACTGGAATGTGCTTACCTCAGCTGCCAATCACATGTCCTGTAGCCACAGAAAGGACAGGAGTGACAGCATCTTAATACCAGTCACTATCAGTTTTCCTACATGTCTTGTTGCTCAGGATGCTGTTAATGCAAGCACAGCCTGCATGGCTATGTACAAGCCTGGAATATTGAAGTACTCAAACCATATTTCAGTAGTGTATTCTATTTTCAGGAGCATTTAGTGGAGATTTAATCAAAAGAAAGTAATGACATTCAGGTTGTGCTTTGAGTATTGAGAAAACATTTGCTCTATAAACCTTTCCATTAGGTGACAGCCTTAAACTATACCATGATAGACTGACCACTTTATGGTACCTGTGGCTTTTTCTATTACTTCTTTTTCACCTCTAATTTTGTTTATTTGGCCTCTCTTTTTTTCTTAGTGAGTCTGGCTGAAGGTTTATCAATTTTGTTTATATTTTCAAAAAAACCAGCTCTTAGGTTCATTAATCTTTTCTATTGTGTTTTTTTTTTTTTTTTCTTTTTTGGTCTCTAGTTATTTCTGCTCTGATCTTTATTATTTCCTTCCTTCTGTAAACTTCGGGCTTTTTCTAAGTCTGTCAGATGGAAAGTTAGGTTGTTTATTTGAGATTTATCTTGTTTCTTGTGGTAGGCCTGTATCACTATAAACTTTCCTCCTAGAACTGCTTTTGCTGTGTCCTATAGATTTTAGAAAGTTGCATTTCTATTTTCATTCATCTCAAGGTATTTTTTGATTTTGTCTTTCATTTCTTTGTCGATTCACTCTTTTCTTAGTAAGATGTTGTTAGTCTCTACATGTCTGTGTTTCCTCCATTTTTCTTCCTGTAATTGATTTCTAGTTTCATACTGTTGTGGTTGGAAAAGTTGTTTAATATAAATAATTTCAATTTTCTAAATTTATTAAGACTTGTTTTGTGGCCTAACATGTTATCTATCCTGGAGAAAATTCCATGTGCACTTGAAAGGAATGTGTATTCTGCTGGGGTTTTTTGTTTGTTTATTTGGTAGAATGTTCTGCAGATATCTATTAAGACCATCTGGTGTAATGTGTCATTTAAGGCCACTGTTTCCTTATTAATATTCTGTTTGGTTGATCTGTCCACTGATGTAAGTGGTATATTCAAGTATCCTACTATTATTGTATTACTGTCAATTTCTCCCTTTATGTCTGTTAATATTTGCTTTATATATTTAGGTGCTCCTATATTAAATGCACATATATTTATGAATGCTATATCCTCTTCTTGGATTGACCCCTTTATCATTATATAATGGTCATCTTTGTCTTTTGTTACAGACTTTATTTTAAAATCTGTTTTTTCTGATATGAGTATTGCTATCCCAGTTTTCTTTTCATTTCCATTTGCATGGGTTATTTTTTTCTATTCCTTTACTTTCAGTCTTCTGTTCTTCCTTGATGAGTTAGTGTCTTAATTCCTTCTTCTTCCCAGTAAAAGCCAATTCTCATAGCCTTCATTCATAATAAGTGTAAATAATGTCAAATACATTATGGTATTATTCTTCCAAGGGTATTTACATTTTCTAAATTGAAGGTATAATGGCTTAGTATGGCATTTGAATAATTATTTTCACAATGAGAAAAGATTTCTTTTTCAAAAATAGATTGTTTTGTTTTGAAATTCTTACTGACATTTAAAATTTTGAGAAATATTATGCAGTGGTTTGACATACATTAGAACTCTGGAGAGAGAATAAAACTGTTAGCAGAAAAGAGAAGCTATCTGTGGGCTTACACAGGATAGTATCTCACTTGCTTCTTTCCTCTTCTTTTTTGAAGAAGTGGCAAAGAATGATTTCCTTTTCACCTTGGCTCTGAAGGATATGTTTTATGTGTTGGCAAGTCTTACCCTTGCACATAAATGAATTATACTAATAGTAACCCGAATCTCATAGCATTATTAGTGTTTGATTTGATTCTGGGGAGAATTAACCAGGTACCACTCCATAATCAAACAGCAGGCAATAGCATTTAAAGTAGTTGCCTGTCTGTAGGCAAGGTTGTCCATAAATTCCAAATATTTCATAGACCACCCACCCAGATAACTCTGGTGGGACACACACATACACAGGGAACCACCACTAAGAGACAAGCACTCAGGATTAGGTAGGTCATGGTCACCAGCCACTGGCAGGCTTTGGCAAGAGCATCAGTTGTCATTTTCTACTATGGGGGTTTGCTTTGTGTCCAGAGCCCATATCAAACACATTGCTGCAACTGAGCAGATTGTCAGCCACAGTAAGTTTCATGGAAATGTTTTCCTGCACTTCTCTGATGCATATAAATAAAGTGAAAATCCTGCTTTTCTTTCTTCAGAAACTGAAATGTAAAGATTATGAGGGACAGGTATGATCACAACATAGCAGTTCTTGAAAACATATTCTATAGCTTAAACCAAATCGTTTTCTTCCCATGAGTGAATTGTCTAGCAGTATAAGTTTCTGAAAAGCCTGTATAATCAGAATTCCAGAAATACCTGAACCCAGGTGAATCCTACCACAAAGCGTGTTGGGACTTCACATCGTAGTCCCCTTGACAGGGGCACATATAAAATTGATGTTGAAGTTTGGTCTTAGGTTAGTTGTTTGTGTTCTTATTTATTTCCCCTGCTATTTCTTGGTGAGAGGGAGTATTTTAACTCTTTCTTCTTCCCAGTTAAAGCCAATTCTTCTTCTGTTATTTTTAGTTTGAAGTTGTGACATTTACTCCATATTTTCCTTTCAAATGGGAAAACTGGTGAAAATACTTTGTAAACTGTGATGTGCCATTCATTTTTTAAACTATCATGATTTATAAGGTTTTAAAATTGCATTTGGCACTATTTACAGAAAGGATTTTTTTTTTTTTTTTTTTTTTTTTTTTTTGCGGTACACGGGCCTCTCACTGTTGTGGCCTCTCCCATTGCAGAGCACAGGCTCTGGACGCGCAGGCTCAGTGGCCATGGCTCATGGGCCTAGCCGCTCCGCGGCATGTGGGATCTTCCTGGACCGGGGCACGAACCCGTATCCCCTGCATCAGCAGGCGGACTCTCAACCACAGCGCCACCAGGAAAGCCCCAGAAAGGATTTTTTTAGTGGTTATGGATTATGTTTCTGGTAGTATCTTACCCAGAAGATGTCTCTTGTCCAGGGCATATGTCTATAAGAAGCAAATTATTCCTTCTGCTTGCATTGGTACATGCTTTGAAGAAAGGGCCCTATAGCTACCAGCAGAAGCCAGAGCTAAATCTGTGATTCAAATAATGCCAACAGCACTTCTGCTTAGATAATTATATGAAGACAGATAGGATTAATTAGGAGCACTATATAGTCACAACCGAGGCACCAGCTTTGGTTCCATTCCTGTGGCTCCCTGGTGCCACTATTAATCTCAGAATTTTAGGTAGTGATGGTAGAGTCCAGACTCACCACCACCATCAGGGAACTTTGAGGAGAGTTTTAAGACACTTTGAGGAGAGTTTTAAGGGCCTAGGCTTCTCCCTGCTACTGCTGTTTTGCCCACATTTGCAAAAGATTTGGTTCAGTAGGAGGAACAGAGCAGAGAGAAGACCTGTACTGAGGGCAAGTGATGGTGAAAGGGCCAAGTTTTCTGCATGGTGGTCAGATTGGGGTGGCAGCTGCTCCTGCCACCAGTTTTATCCAGGTTTTCCTCCCAGATCTGTGGGAGACCTAGTCCTCTGACCCAGCCTTATGTCTCGAGAGGTGGGACCTGGATGGAATGGGCTGAGGCCAAACCAAGAATTTGCGGCAAGGAGAAATTTATGTTCTTGTTAAAGGCAAGGTTGACCTGGGATGCAAAGAAATGTCTGAATCCTGCAGTCCAAGCAGGGAGGTGGAGAACAAAAACTCTGATGTGAAAGGTTAACAACAGAGAATGGGAAAGATGGAATAAACTATGCAGACCCTGGAAAACCCTTCTGAGACAACAAAGCATCCATTCCTTCAATGCCTTTTGGCCTGAAATGTGATTGATGTGAAAGCAATGTTCCTTTTACTTTAGGTTTTCATTGCCTGTAGCTCCTTACCTCTGAATTGTTGGATCTGAGACCTTGTTGAGCTATGTGAGGACTTAGAAACCCAGTCTTTTCCTTCTCACCCTCACCAGGGGATATTTGATGCACTTGTCTGGCGAGTGTTCCTAATGTAGAGGTCTAGACATCAAGCTTTAGGAGTAGAAACTCCCATGAAAATATCATAGCAGGTTTGTACATTAAATGATTATTTCTGAAGACAAATATGTACATACTAGTTCATGTGTGCAATCAGAATAAATTTGTTAATGATGAGGAAGGAGTTAATGTAACTGGACTGTGACCCAGTTTGCCCCTGACTACCAGGGGATGCTCCACCTAGGATGAGGGGGAAGAAAGCAGGTAATCCAATCCTAGACAATGTGATTCTGGACCTTTAGGTAATTAGGCTAATGATCTATGCTAGCTGGAGTGCTCTTAGTAAGATGTCCTTGAAAACTGACATGAAAGCTAGGGTATAAAACAGAGATGTATCATAAATAAAATGTTCCCTTACTCTGTGAGATAACCCCATATATCCTCCGTTGGAGAGCTCATCTATCATTTTGGACCAGAGAGTGAGGGCTCATCATAAGAAGGGAGGCCACCTCAATGTCCCCAAATCCTCTCTGCTTTGTCTGAGCCCATGGATTACCTGACTCTTTTACATCATTATGAAGACTTGATACTGGGTAAGATATTGATTTGTGTGAGTCTAATCCTTTGTATTAGCACAGGCACTAATTAACTAGAGCAAAGAAAACAAAGAAAATGGTACCAAGTACATGCGCCTGTCTTCTAAGGTCCACTTTCTATACTTAGCTCTTGTTAAAAATTTTAATTTATGGGGAAGAGTAAAAAATGAAATAAAAGAGAAAAAATTTAAATCAGGTTCTTTAAGTATTCAATGGATTAATTTTTTTCTATTTTTTTATGTGGTAAAATGCATATAACAACTTACCATTTTAATTTTTAAGTGTACAATCCAATGGCATTAAAAACTTTCACACTGTTGTGCAACCATCATCACTATCCATTTCCAGAACTTTTTTTATCATCCCTGACAGAAACTCTATAGCCATTAAATAATAACTCCCCAGCACCTGGTATCTTCTATTCTTCTTACTGTCTTCATGAATTTACCTACTTCAGGCACCTCATGTAAGTGGAATCATATAATACTTGTCCTTTTGTGTCCAGCTTATTTCACTTAGCATAATGTTTGCAAGATTCATCCATATTGTAATATGTATCAGGATTTCATTCCTTTCTAAAGGTCAATAATATTCCATTTTACATGTATACCACACTTTGTTTATCCATTAATCTGATGATGGACATTTGGGTTGTTTCCTCATTTTGGCTAGTGTGAATAATGCTGCTATAAACATTAGTGTATAAGTATCTGTTTGAGTCCTTGTTTTCAGTTCTGTTGGGTATATATCCAGAAGTGGAATTGCTGGATCATATGGTAATTCTATATTTCACTTTTGAGGAACTGCCATACTGTTTTCCACAGTGGCTATGCCAATTTACATCCCCACCAACAATGCAACAAGGATTCCAATTTCCCCACACTCTTGCCAACACTTGTTATTTTCTAGTATTTTTTTTATGATTGCTACCTAATGGATGTCTTATCTATCTTTTAGCCAAGTCTCATTATTAAATAACAATAAATTTAATAATATTTTACTGCTTACTAGCTTGTTCCTATGAGCAGCTAGTTGCAACTTTCTGGCCAGTCTTGCCTCTGGAACAACCTTGCCCCTGAAGCAAAACTGCTGAGACTGAACTGCTTAGCTGTCTCTTTGGGGGGTCTTTGCTGATGTCATTTCCCTCTTGTCACCTCCAGCCAACCTCTTTGGGAAACTGATGGGTGAATAATAGAGAAGCTTGTTGGACAACTTGGAATTCAACAAAAAGAGTTCAGGAGTAATAAGTTTGCATCAACTTTCTTTACAGGATCCTTCTATAGTGTGTCATCTTACTCAGCTTTGACTATTCATGCAGGTTAAGAGGGATTTGACATATCTGGCCTGATCCATTGCTGTGTTCATTATTCTCTTCTTCTTGGTATGGTTTACCTTCTAGAAACTTAAAAGGTATATTTGTTTAAGGAAGGTGATTTTTATTTCCTAATGTAATGATCATTGATATTTCAAATACATATTCAGTAAATATCACTGAGGAATTTATATTACTGATTGCTTAAGCCATCATTGCCTTAAAAGTGCATGCACATTCTGAATGTCAGAGATTGGTTTTTTCATTATTGTTGTTAGTAAAAGCAGTATCTGTTCACTTTAGATCTTTAGGGCCTGTCTGCTTCTGTTACTGCTGAAGCCCAAACATTCGAACTGCAGTTGGCACTACAGAGATGGGAAGCCAGACTGGGGCCTGTTTTGCCTCCTGGTTGTTGATAAAGCTGTCAGCCAGGTTGTGGGGGCAGAATTCTGGCAAGACTAGTGTTCAGAATTTCTTAAGCTTAGCCAACTGGCAATGGATGTCATCCAGGAGATGAATATGACACCCTAATTCCCTGCTCCATAAAAATACACACATCCATCATAATATTTCATTTTGATTTTTCTGTGATACACTGTGGGCTGCAGAAATCTCTAAATAGGATCAATTAGGAGAAACAATGCAATGTGACATTTTTAACATTTGTTTGTTTGTTTGTTTTATGTTTTTTGAATTATTGAATTTTATTTCATTTATTTTTTTATACAGCAGGTTCTTATTTGTCATCCATTTTATACACATCAGTGTATATCTGTCAATCCCAAACTCCCAATTCATCATACCCCTACCCCCACCTGCTTTCCCCCCTTGGTGTCCATACATTTATTCTCTATATCTGTGTCTCAATTTCTGCCCTGCAAACCGGTTCGTCTGTACCATTTTTCTAGGTTCCACATATATGTGTTAATATATGTTATTTGTTTTTCTCTTTCTGACTTACTTCACTCTGTATGACAGTCTCTAGATCCATCCACATCTCTAAAAATGACCCAATTTCATTCCTTTTTATGGCTGAGTAATATTCCATTGTATATATGTACCACATCTTCTTTATCCATTCATCTGTCAATGGGCATTTAGGTTGCTTCCATGACCTGGCTATTGTAAATAGTGCTGCAATGAACACTGGAGTGCATGTGTCTTTGTGAATTACAAAGGTTTTCTCTGAGTGGGATTGCTTGGTCATATGGTAGTTCTATTTTTAGTTTTTTAAGGAACCTCCATACTATTATCCATAGTGGCTGTATCAATTTACATTCCCACCAACAATGCAAGAGGGTTCCCTTTTCCCCACACCCTCTCCAGCATTTATTGTTTGTAGAATTTCTGATGATGCCCATTCTGACCGGTGTGAGGTGATACCTCATTGTAGTTTTGATTTGCATTTCTCTAATAATTAGTGAGGCTGAGTAGCTTTTCATGTGCTTCTTGGCCATCTGTATATCTTCTTTGGAGAAATATCTATTTAGGTCTTCTGCCCATTTTTGGATTGGGTTGTTTGGTTTTTTGATATTGAGCTGCATGAGCTGTTTATATATTTTAGAGATTAATCCTTTGTCCATTGATTCGTTTGCAAATATTTTCTCCCATTCTGAGGGTAGTCTTTTTGTCTTGTTTGTAGTTTCCTTTGCTGTGCAAAAGCTTTTAAGTTTCTTTAGGTCCCATTTGTTTATTTTTGTTTTTATTTCCATTACTCTAGGAGGTGGATCTAAAAAGATCTTGCTGTGATTTATGTCAGAGTGTTCTTCCTATGTTTTCCTCTAAGAAGTGTCCAGTCTTACATTTAGGTCTGTAATTGATTTTGAGTCTATTTTTTGTGTATGGTGTTAGGGAGTGTTCTAATTTCATTCTTTTACATGTAGCTGTCCAGTTTTCCCAGCACCACTTATTGAAGAGACTGTCTTTTCTCCACTGTATATTCTTGCCTCCTTTGTCATAGATTAGTTGACCATAGGTGCATGGGTTTATCTCTGGGCTTTCTATCTTGTTCCATTGATCAATATTTCTGTTTTTGTGCCAGTACCATATTGTCTTGATTACTGTAGCTTTCTAATATAGTCTGAAGTCAGGGAGTCTGATTCCTCCAGCTCCATATTTTTCCCTCAATAATGCTTTGGCTATACGGGGTCTTTTGTGTCTCCATACAAATTTTAAGATTTTTTTCCTCTAGTTCTGTAAAAAATGCCATTGGTAATTTGATAGGGATTGCGTTGAACCTGTAAATTGCTTTGGGTAGTAGAGTCATTTTCACAATATTGATTCTTCCAATCCATAAATATGGTATATCTCTCCGTCTGTTGGTATCATGTTTAATTTCTTTCATCAGTGTCGTATAGTTTTCTGCATACAGGTCTTTTGTCTCCCTAGGTAGGTTTATTCCTAGGTATTTTATTCATTTTGTTGCAATGGTAAATGGGAGTGTTTCCTTAATTTCTCTTTCAGATTTTTCATCATTAGTGTATAGGAATGCAAGAGATTTCTGTGCATTAATTTTGTATCCTGCAACTTTACCAAATTCATTGATTAGCTCTAGTAGTTTTCTGGTAGCATCTTTAGGATTCTCTATGTGTAGTATCATGTTATCTGCAAACAGTGACAGTTTTACTTCTTCTTTTCCAATTTGTATTCCTTTTATTTCTTTTTCTTCTCTTATTGCCATGGCTAGGACTTCCAGAACTATTTTGATAACAGTGGTGAGGGTGGACATCCTTGTCTTTTTCCTGATCTTAGAGGAAATGCTTCAGTTTTTCACCTTTGAGAATGATGTTTGCTGTGGGTTTGTCGTATATGGCCTTTATTATGTTGAGATAGGTTCCCTCTATGCCCACTTTCTGGAGAGCTTTTATCATAAATCGGTGTTGAATTTTGTCAAAAGCCTTTTCTGCATCTATTGAGATGATCATATGGTTTTTATCCTCCAATTTGTTAATATGGTATGTCACATTGATTGATTTGCATATATTGAAGAATCCTTGCATCCCTGGGATAAATCCCACTTGATCATGGTGTATGATCCTTTTTAATGTGTTGTTGGATTCTGTTACTATTTTGTTGAGGATTTTTGCATCTATATTCATGAGTGATATTGGTCTGTACTTTTCTTTTTTTGTAGTATCTTTGTCTGGTTTTGGTATCAGGGTGATGGTGGCCTCATAGAATGAGTTTTGGAGTGCTCCTTCCTCTACAGTTTTTTGGAAGAGTTTGAGAAGGATGAGTGCCAGCTCTTCTTTAAAGTGTGGTAGAATTAACCTGTGAAGCCATCTGGTCCTGGACTTTTGTTTGTTGGAAGATTTTTAATCACAGTTTCCATTTCATTACTTGTGATTGGTCTGTTCATATTTTCTATTTCTTCCTGGTTCAGTCTTGGAAGGTTGTACCTTTCTAAGAATTTGTCCGCTTCTTCCAGGTTGTCCATTTTATTGGCATAGAGTTGCTTGTAGTAGTCTCTTAAGATGCTTTGTATTTCTGCGGTGTCTGTTGTAACCTCTCCTTTTTCATTTCTAATTTTATTGATTTGAATCCTCTCCCTCTTTTTCTTGATGAGTCTGGTTAATGGTTTATCAATTTTGTTTATCTTCTCAGAGAACCAGCTTTCAGTTTTATTGATCTTTGATATTGTTTTCTTTGTTTCTATTTCATTTATTTCCACTCTGATCTTTATGATTTCTTTCCTTCTAACTTTGGGTTTTGTTTGTTCTTCTTTCTGTAGTTTCTTTAGGTGTAAGGTTAGATTGTTTATTTGAGATTTTTCTTGTTTCTTGAGGTACGCGTGTATAGCCCTAAACTTCCCTCTTAGAAGTGCTTTTGCTGCATCCCACAGGTTTTGGATCATTGTATTTTCATTGTCATTTGCCTCTAGGTATTTTTTGATTTCCTCTTTGATTCCTTCAGTGATCTCTTGGTTATTTAGTAACGTATTGTTTATCCTTCATGTGTTTGTGTTTTTTACTTTTTTTCCCTGTGTTTGATTTCTAATCTCATAATGTTGTGGTTAGAAAAGATGCTTGATATGATTTCAATTTTCTTATATTTACTGAGGCTTGATTTGTGACCCAAGATATGATCTATCCTGGAGAATGTTCCATGTGCACTTGAGAAGAAAGTGTAATCTGCTGTTTTTAGATGGAATATTCTATAAATATCAATTAAATGTATCTGGGCTGTTGTGTCATAAATTTGTATTCCTTTTATTTGTATTCCTTTTATTGTGTCATTAAAGCTTGTGTTTCCTTATTAATTTTCTGTATGGATAGTCTGTCCATTGGTGTAAGTGAGGTGTTAAAGTCCCCCACTCTTATTGTACTGTCGATTTCCTCTTTTGTAGCTTTTAGCAGTTGCCTTATGTATTGAGGTGCTCCTATTTTGTGTGCATATATTTATATATATATAAGTATATATATATTTATATATATATTTATAATTGCTATATCTTCTTCTTGGATTGATCCCTTGATCATTGTGTAGTGTCCTTCCTTGTCTCCTGTAACATTCTTTGTTTTAAATTATATTTTATCTGATATGAGTATTGCTACTCCAGCTTTCTTTTGATTTCCATTTGCATGGAGTATCTTTTTCCATCTCCTCACTTTCAGTCGTATGTGTCCTTAGGTCTGAAGTGGGTCTCTTATATACAGCATATATATGGATCTTATTTTTGTATCCATTCAGCTAGCCTGTGTCTTTTGGTTGGAGCGTTTAATCCATTCACGTTTAAGGTAATTATTGATATGTAATGTCCTAGTACGATTTTCTTAATGGTTTTGCGTTGTTATTGTAGGTCCTTTTCTTCTCTTGTGTTTCGCATTTCGAGAATTTCCTTTAGCATTTGTTGTAGCATTTGTTTGCTGGTTTGGTGGTGCTGAATTCTCTTAGCTTTTGCTCGTCTGTAAAGCTTTTGATTTCTCCATCGAATCTGAATGAGATCCTTGCTGGGTAGAGTAATCTTGGCCATAGTTTCTTCCCTTTCATCACTTTAAACATGTCCTGCCGCTCCCTTCTGGCTTGTAGGGTTTCTCCTGAGACATCAGCTGTTAACCTTATGTGAGTTACCTTGCATGTTATTTGTCTTTTTTCCCTTGCTGCTTTCAATAATTTTTCTTTGTCTTTAATTTTTGCCAATTTGATTACTATGTGTCTTGGCATTTTTCTCCTTGGGTTTATCCTGTATGAGACTCTCTGCGCTTCCTGGACTTGGGTGGGTATTTCCTTTCCCATGTTAAGGAAGCTTTCAACTATAATCTCTTCAAATATTTTCTCGGGTCCTGTCTCTCTCTCTTCTCCTTCTGGGACCCCTATAATGCAAATGTTGTTACATTTAATATTCTCCCAGAGGTCTCTTAGGCTGTCTTCATTTCTTTTCATTCTTTTTTCTTTATTCTGTTCTGCAGCAGTGAGTTCCACCATTCTGTCTTCCAGGTCACTTATCCATTCTTCTGCCTCAGTTATTCTGCTATTGATTCCTCCTAGTGTAGTTTTCATTTCCATTATTGTATTGTTCATCTCTGTTTGTTTGTTCTTTAATTCTTCTAGATCTTTGTTAAACATTTCTTGCATCTTCTCGATCTTCACCTCCATTCTTTTTCCGAGGTCTTGGATCATCTTCACTATCGTTATTCTGAATTCTTTTTCTGGAAGGTTGCCTGTCTCCAGTTCATTTAGTTGTTTTTCTGGGGTTTTATCCTGCTCCTTCATCTGGTTCATAGCCCTCTGCATTTTCATCTTGTCTATCTTCTGTGAATGTGGTTTTTGTTCCACATGCTAAAGGATTGTAGTTCTTCTTGCTTCTGATGTCTGTCCTCTGGTGGATGAAACTATCTAAGAGGCTTGAGCAAGTTTCCTGATGGGAGGCACTGGTGGTGGGTAGAGCTGGCTGTTGCTCTGGTTGGCAGAGCTCCCTTTTTTTTTTTTTAGTAGAAAAACTGCTAAATGTCTTGGGCCTGTCTTTCTGGTACTTTACATGAGTAACTAGTTTTATAAAATAGAGTTGATGGAATCAGAAATAAAAATTCAGTTCCCTCCCTTGAGAAACTAGGATCTTGAGTTGAAGTAAAAGTTTCTAGAGACATTGGTGATTTTAAGAGACTCTAAAGTGGTTTGTCAGCTATTCAAAATGCTATTCAAAGTGTGGTCCAAGGGCCATCAGCATTACCATCACTAGGATCTTGTTCAAAAGAAAAACAAACAAACAAACTTAGGTCACTTCCCAGACCTGCAGGAAAAAGAATCTGCATTTGAACAAGATCCCTAAGTGATGTGTAAACACAATAAAATTTGAAAAGTGCTTGTTTAAAAGCGTACAGCTGACCCTTAAACAACGTGGGGAAATAGGGGTGTTGAACCTCCACATGGTTGAAAATCCCCCATATACGCGGTTCCACCGTATCCATAGTTCCGTATTCACTATTCAACCAACGTATCCATAGTTCCGTATTCGCTATTCAACCAATGGCAGATCGTGTGGTTTTGCAGTCTTTCTATTAAAAAACATCCAAGTATAAGTGGACCTGCTCAGTTCAAACCCTGTTGTTCAATGTCAGGAAACTGTAACTTTATTGAAATTTAGAGGAAGATTTCCTTTAAATCAAGCCACAGACTCTTTTAGATGCGCAAGATGCTCCTTCTCCTCTTATCATGTAATTGAGTAAAAGAATACACTAAGAGGAATTTTAAAATACTCTGTCTCCATTAAGTGGCTATTAATTAAATTTTGGCAGTATCTTTTTTTTAAAACATCTTTATTGGAGTATAATTGCTTTACAATGGTGTGTTAGTTTCTGCTTTATAACAAAGTGAATCAGCTATACATATACATATATCCCCACATCTCCTCCCTCTTGGGTCTCCCTCACTCCCACCCTCCCTATCCCACCCCTCTAGGTGGTCACAAACCACCGAGCTGATCTCCCTGTGCTATGTGGCTGCTTCTCACTAGCTATCTATTTTATATATATTTGGCGGTATCTTAATTGAAATACTATTTCCAAGGCCTTCAAATTTTCTCTATAATATACTCTACGTCAGTTGTAACAGTAAAGTGAGTTTTCAGGGATATGCTCCATTTCATGTAGGTTGGGGTGGATTATAAATTGATACACCTTTCTGGAGTATAGCCTAATTTCAGCTCCTTCACAGCCTCTGGAGAGAGACTGAGGAAGGTTATGAGACACATTAACAGGTTACTGTAACGTCTTCATTCTTAACTAGTTTAACAAATATAAAGATTTAATTTCTTTTATTTAAAAATTTTAGGTTTATTATTTTTTAAGTTTCATTTTTAGATTTTGTTTATTCATTCATTTATTCACAAAATATTTATTAAGGGCTGGAGGATTTTTTTCCCTATTCTAGAAGTATTTTAGAATTCAATGCAAATACAATTTGAGTGAAATAAAAACTTAGCAAATTCATTGAGTATGGAAAAAATATATTTTACTTCTTGTCCTATTACTACTCAATACTGTGTTTTCTATAGAATTGTTGTATAAAACAATCATACATTAAAACATACATATCAAACAAGGTAGTATTTAATACACATCTTTTAAATTTGGAATGGGAATTTGCATTTCACAGTATTTAGAATTTTCACCATTAGGTACATGTACATGATTCGTTGCATTTAATATGAAAAGTGTTTCATTTTTATTCCACAGCTTCAATAAATAGCTCTGACATTAGAACAAATGTTTATGTCCACGTGTAAAGTCTGGCAATATTGTGGCTTGACTTTTCCAACTATTTTTCCCACTAAAAGTGTCTAAGGATGTTGAGTTAGTGAAATATCTTTGCTACTTCGATTTGGTAAGGGTTTCATAGTATGCTTTGCAGAGCAATTTCCACGTCTTAGGAGGAGTTTATTAGCTCATGAGGGAAAGTAAAGTTCTAACATGTACAGAGATGCTTTGATGTTTAACTAGAAGATCAAAAGTAAAATTGAACACCATGTTCCCTTCCTCATCTTTTTTTTTGTAATTATCATCACGTTTTAGCAAAATTAAGAAATCTCAGGTTGTTTCATGTGCTGACAGTACTGTATTGTGGCCCTAAACATGTACACACACATATGTCCTGTTCTTAGAAATGGAGAAGAGGATATGAGGTCATTTGTGATGAACATTCTGGTCCCAAATTATTCTAGAGTGTTTGCTGACAAAATTCACACTAGAAAAATCATCTGGCCACCGTTACAGGTGTGTGTGAGCTGCTTGTTTTTAAGAAAATATTCGCAGACATTAAGTTGATACAAATTTCAAGATATTTTCATTGTTTTGTGCAATGGACAATTAGAGTCTGATGTGACTAAAATTTTTGTGTTTAGAGAAGGGATAATTCATAAACATTCCCAAGTAGAGTATCATGGTTTTATTAGCTCTCACAACCTTTCCTAATATCTCTTTCCTGGAAAAAGTAAAGCAGCCAGACAAGCATAAGTTAATTGCTCAATTTCATATTGTTAGACATTACAAGTTAGAAAACAAATGAAGGAGTTTTCAGTTCTCACTATTTGTAAACTACTTAATGTTTACCATGTTGAAAAACCCTGGAATCTAGCTTTTTCTAACATAGTGGGGCTCAGTGTTGAGAGTATGAGGAAGTCCCAAATATGAGGAGGTATGGAGAAAACCTGTGTCCTAGTGCACACCTCGACACTTAATGTATCATCTCACCTGATGAGGATGAAATATAATTCATAACCTCTTGAGTAATAATGAAGTTACTGAGCACAGGTTCCTTGACTCTTCATATTCCTGTGACTTGCTGGGGTGGAGGTCGTAAAGGTGTGACAGTGCATCAGACATGAGCTACAAGCTTTCAAGTGTTCACCTCTAACTCAAGGTTGTTCAGCTCTACCCCTCTGCACATAAATATTGCCAGCATGCCAAATTTTTGTATAAACCCAAACAAGACAAAGGCACAGTCAGTGTGAGACACCTAGAGAATCAACAGGCATTTTTTTGGTTGCGCTTAAAAAATGGTTTTCTTAAGAAGATCCACATTGCTGATATGAATTCCAGAAGTGGAAAAACAATAGTTCTGGAAATCAACCACGTAAAGACAGTCAATAAGATGTATTACTATATCTTGTCCCTTTAGGAACACTGCCACTTTCCCCTCAGGTCCAACTCTTTAAAGTTAATATAGTTTAAAAATTGAATTTTGGGAAGGACTAGTTGACATTTGATAATTAAATATATATATATAATGAAGCAGGAAAAAAACCCAAGAAGGACAATCACATTGCTTTATTTCATGGAATAACAGCTGGGATGTTCATTTACTGTCTTTTCTAGGCTAATAAAATTTATTCTAAAACAGCCTTCCAAATACCACTATGAAAGCCAAGAATATATATATATTTTTTGCTAGAAATCAAATGACTTCTTGCAATACTATTTTATGGAATCTGCTGATTATTTTACCATTTGGGCATAGAGATATAGTCTCAAGAGCTGTAGAAATTTAACTACACCAAATTCAAATCACCACTTCTTATGCTGTGTAGTTGAAAACATACAATTTTAAATACATCTTCATATTCTTGTTCACTAAAATCAACCCACAGTTATTTAGAAAGTGATCAGGTGACAATTATCTGGTGTTTTGCCTGGTTTTGGGTGTTCATCGTTTGCCCATACTTACCACTGTTTGTTTCTGAGACCCAATATTCCCCTCTCACCTCTTCATTTTTCCCTAAAAGACTGTTGGTATAATGAGAATATGCCAGGCCAGCCACTGATATTATATTAATTAGCCTGTCCAGAGTATGATGGAAGATGAAAATACTAGATAAATTAAAAGTTAAACAGCTCTCCTTGAGGGTGACATGAAAAGTCATACATTAACTTTTATGAATAAAGATATTTGGAACTTTTGCCAGATGAATCTGGTAAGTACAGATCTGGATTTTATTACTTTTACTTGAGTTTTCATGATTATATGTGCAGATAGTCCCAATTAGAGTATCTGTCTGTCTTCTTGGTATTGTTGATTTCAGCATATGTCTCTTCATTAATTAAAACAGTAATAATGATAACAGTGAAAACTAACATTTATTTAGTGTGCTTACTACCATGGTGGCCAGTAACTATCATATTTTATGTAAATAGAGTAATATCCTTAAGATATTTACAATAGTGGGGAAAATCAAGGTGCGTACTATTATTATCCCCTGAGAAGAGGTGAGGAAACTGATGCACAGATAAGTTTAGTCATTTTCCCAAGGTTATACAGCTAGTAAGAGGTATAGTCAGGATTTAAATCCAGAGCATGTTCCCTTCACCGTTAGGCTGTATAGCCATTCACTTGTGGGCAAAGCACATGGTGTTTTTTACCCCTGGCTGGTATGGGTATTGTCTGCTGGCATACTGTGGAGATTCATAGTGGACATTGTCAAGAGGATGATAATAAATAGAATAAATTTCCTGCGTGATATTCTTGGAATGGAAGTCGTAGGATATCATCAACACGGTCACATGGTGACCTCAGCTCCTCTTGTCCCTCACTCAGACTGTCAGCTCATGGCAGGTGAGTCACAAGTAGGCTCTCTGTGTCTAACGGCATGTGCGTGGATATTTCTGGTTCATACTGCCTTGGACAGGTACTAAAGATCAAGCATGTGGACACCGTGACACGGTTTCAGCCAGTCTTCCAGCTTTTGCTTGGCAAAATCTCAGGAGGTTAGACCAAAGATTTTGAAATAAAAATTATGAAAAGAATAGAATTGGTTTTGTCATTAACCTTTTCGGCTTAGAGATTCACTTTTCTTTTGCCTACTTAGTAGCTATTGGGTAGACTGTGGTGTAAATGACTGTAGAATTTGTCAAATTAAGAATGTTAACCTTCTATTTTAATACAATATCACTCCCCTGCCCCAAACCTTTTTTTTCTCTAGCTTGGCCTTTTTGGATTCAATTCAGCAAAAGTTATTCACCAAGATTCAATATAAGTAAAGCTCTGTGAAAAATGTCATGGGTATTTTGATAGGGATTACATTAAATCTTTAGATTGCTTTGGGTAGTATGGCCATTTAAGACACTTTTTTAAAAAAAATTAATTATTTAATTTATTTATTTATTTTTGGCTGTGTTGGGTCTTCATTTCTGTGCGAGGGCTTTCTCTAGTTGTGGCAAGCGGGAGCCACTCTTCATCGTGGTGCACGGGCCTCTCACTATCGTGGCCTCTCTTGTTGCAGAACACAGGCTTCAGACACGCAGGCTCAGTAGTTGTGGCTCACGGGCCTAGTTGCTCTGCGGCATGTGGGATCTTCCCGGACCAGGGATCGAACCCTGCATTGGCAGGCAGAGTCTTAACCACTGTACCACCAGGGAAGTCCCACGCTGTATTAGTTTCTTATTATTATACTTAATAACAAATTGCCACAGATTTTGTGGCTTAAACAACATAAATTTATTATCTTACAGTTCTGTAGGTGATAAGTCCAACATGGGTCTCACTAGGCTAAAATCAATATGTCAGCAGGGCTGAGCTCCTTTCTGGAGGCTCTAAGGGAGAATACGTTTTCTTGCCTTTTCCAGGTTCTAGAGGTCACCTGCATGCCTTGGCTCATGGCTCCCTTTCTCCATCTTCAGGTGAGCAATGACAGGCCAAGTCCTTCTCATACTGCCGTCTCTGTGGTTCTTTGGAGCTGAGAGTTTCTCCAGTTTGAAGCACTCATATTTTAGATTAGGCACACCTGGATAATACAGGATAATCTCCTTACGTCAAGGTCCATATCCTTTTTACAAAAAAATATTTATTTATTTATTTATTTGGCTGCGCCGTGTCTTAGTTGTAGCATGAGGGATCTTTTTCTTTCTTCTTTTCTTTTTTTTTTTAGTTGCGGCATGCATGCGAGATCTAGTTCCCTGACCAGGGATCGAACATGGGCCCCCTACATTGGGAGCATGGAGTCTTAACCACTGGACCACCAGGGAGGTCCCTCAATGTCCATATCCTTAATCATATCTGCAAAGTCTATTTTGCCATGTAAGGTAACCTATTTACAGGTTCCAGGGATTAGAATACAGACATCACTGGAGGGCCATTTTGCTGCATATCCTAATGCCCTTATATAAGCCTCTTCTCTGAATCTGAGCTGTCCTTGTGACTCTATCTTAAATAGGAATGATGGTATGTGGCTTTTGAAGCCTTGATAATTCTACCTGGGCCTCTTGCAATTCTAGTTTTTGTATACTCCCTGTTGGAACTCAGCCCCTATGCTGTGAGAAGTTCAAACCGCATGGAGATGCTAGGTACAGAGGCTCTGGTAGACAGCCTGAGCTGAGCTCCCCTTGATAGCCAGTTACAACTACCAGGTATATAAGTGAGACTTCTTAGACGTCTAGCTCAGTCAAACCTTCATAAGACTGCAGGCCTGGCTGATATGTGACTGCAAGTGCATGAGAGATGCCAAGTGACACTTCCTGCTGAGTCCAGCAACCACCTGAACATTGAGAGGAAATAAATTGTTGTTTAAGGCCACTATGTTTTGTTTTCAAAACTGCATAACCAGAAAGTCAAGCTGGGATGAGATTTCTATCCTTTGACAATCAACTTTGGTCAGGGGTTAAGATTGTATCTGTCAGGTATCTTAACTTCGAAGAGTAGACATTAAATCTGGTTAAGTTAAGCAGAGGAAACATTTCTCTGCTGCCTGATTGGAAACTTCTGCAATTTGGTTTGGTTTCTCACTACAGAATGTTATGACACTTGTTTTCTGGTGCTTTTCAGTCTCTATTGCCAACGTAATTGTCCAATTTACAAATGAGATTAGGTGTCTTCTAGAATTATAATGAGGATTGGAGAACCAGGCTTGGAGATGTCAACCTAAATAAAGAGGGAAACTGGGGCAAGCTCAAAATTGTCAAAAAGATGAGTTTATTCAGGAATAGCAGAGAGAAATTACAAATCAGGACAGGCAAACCATAGCAAGCTACAGGCAACTTTTCCTTGGCCTCAAAAATGCCACACCAAGGTGCCCACACCAAGTCCCTTGCCCTCATCACTCCGGTGAGTTACCATCTACTTTCGGTTTGGAAAGTCTGTTCTCAGATTCTGAGCTTCCTCCCTTTGGCTGAGTTTTCTGACTTTATTTGGGATCTGTTTGAAGGCTTTATCCTCTGATGAATACTCGTTTGTTTTCTTATTGGAAGTACGCTAGAATTTCGGTTTAATTCCTTTGGAATTCTTGAGAGCAACAATTAAAAATAATATAAGTGGATGTGAGTGGAGCAAATAAATACTATTAGAACACTTCCACCTCCTTATGAGAGACTTTGGTCTCTGAGACAAAAGACTCCCATGAGAGGATAAGGCTGATTGACATTAAGTCACCCGCCAACTGCAAGACAGTTTTCATGCAACAAGGGGCACCTGGTCATGGGTCAGATAACCAGGACAAAGGCCATCCCCTGGAAGAAAAATCTAAAGATCTTGTGAAAGGCACACTCTAGAACAAAACACAACTCTCAACCCTGAAAGCATACCCATCAAGCTGTTTAGGAATTTTTCTTTTGCTCTCAAAAAAACCTATGACGTATGGGATTCCAGTCATTTAAATGCTCTAAGGGTGGCCCTCCTTCAGGGACCTCAGCCAGTTTGACGTTACAGAATTATGGTCTCTCCTCACGTGCATTTTTTTTTTTTTTTGCGGTACACGGGCCTCTCACTGTTGTGGCTTCTCCCTTTGCGGAGCACAGGCTCCGGACGCGCAGGCTCAGCGGCCATGGCGCATGGGCCCAGCCGCTCTGCGGCATGTAGGATCTTCCCGGACCAGGGCACGAACCCGTGTCCCCTGCATCGGCAGGTGGACTCTCAACCACTGCGCCACCAGGGAAGCCCCTCACGTGCATTTTTGACTAAATGGACCAACCTTAGTAAAGATAATTTAGAAATTCAATGGCCATTATGGGGAATTTTTGATCTCCCCAAACTTGTTTCTCTCCAGAGTAAATTAGAAGACTGTGGCAATAGAACTAGACAAACTTAATGAGATAGCTATTTTAATTGGTACATAGAGGCTTCTAAATGTGTTCAGGGTTCAAAAAATTGCCTCTTTACAAAATACTATTTCTAAGTTAGCTGAAGCAAATAAACAACTGAAAGGAGAAAAAAATCATTTGAGATCTCTTCCTGCGCAGCACGAGCCGAGGTTTCTCTCAACCTACTGCTCCACCTCCTCCGTGTACACCTTTGCCCTCTTCTAACCCCCTTCCTTTATCTGAACTTTCCTTCCTCTCTAATGCTGAAACTTACCAACTCTCCCTTTAAAAATTAGGTTTTCTGAGGATTCTGCTAAACCATTAATTTCTTACATTCCATGGACCAAAGCTGAATCTTGAGCTATAATAAAAGATTTTCCTAACGTAACTGAAGAGCCTCATAGATTTGCAGAAGAATTCAATGTTGTAATTCAGACTTATCAACCTGGCTTCTCCAGTGTTTATCAATTCATGCACTTGCTTTCTGGAAAAGGTTAAGCCCAGCATTGGATGAAAACTGTTAATTGGGAAAGCCCCAAACAATCCTTAGAATTCCAAGTAAGTCAACCACTGGCTCTTTTATATGACCAAGCTCATGCCATACCCAAAAGGTAGCATCTTGCCATCCCAAGAGCTTTCCCTAAACCAGTAGACTGGAACAAAATTCAGACATGTATCCAAAAGCCTGCCAAATCTGTTTATGATTATTACAGCAGACTCCAAATTGTCTTTAAAGAAAATTCTGGACTTGCTATAGATGTTGAATCTACCAGGGTAGCCTTTAAATCAATGTTTAGAAATGGTTTAAACAGATCTATCCCTCTTAGTCAAGAGAACTCGCATAGAATGGGAAACAATGCCCCCCTCTGATCTTGTCAATCTAGCTAATCAGTTAGCCTGCACCCTAGAAGATGATTCCAAAAGAAGGGCAACTAAAATTTTAAATCTTCAACTTCAACAAATGGAATCTCCCAAACTTTCCCTCCTGGGCTCTGTCATTATTGTAAAAAAAAAACTGGCCATTGGAAAAAGGACTGCTACAGATCAAAAAGGTCTAGCTGGTTGCAGCTTTCTAAGAGCCGAGGGTCAGACTCATCCCAATCATGGGACTCCGAGGAAACACAGGGACTGTTTCCCATCCTACCATTACATAGGCCGTGGGAAACTACTCTCTAGATTGGGGATGAATCCCTTACAATAATCATCTAAACAGGTAGCTGCTCTCTCTGTGCTCCAAGCCTACTACAATTAAACAGTCTCTTCTCAGAGTAGTACATTTATTCAAATAGTGGTGGCCTCAAATAAACGAAAACATGTCCCTATTTCTAAACCTATACCCTTTTGCTTGGGATCTTTGCAAGATAAACATTCATTTCTCTTCAGTGAATCATCTCCTGTCCACTTACTAAGATGAGATTTCCTAGAAAAATATCGTGCTGCTATTTCTTTCTCTTGAAAGGAGATATAACACGAGGTCAAAGCCCTTGAATCTCAGAAATCTCATCCTCAAGAAAATCCAAACCCTTTTTCTTTCATATTACTTTACAAACCAGAGGATCCCAAACTTCAGACTTATCCCCATTATTAGATTTAGTGTCCCCTATTTTGTGGGCAAAATCTTCCACAGACATGGGCAGAATTTATAGAGTCTCTCCGTTAAAAGCCAAATGCATTCCTTAAATCCTCTCCCCAGAATTGATACCCTATAAACAAAGAAGCTTTCCAGGGCACAAGACCTATCATAGAAGACTCATAAAGCACAGAGACTTACTATCCCTTGCATCAGTCCTTGTAAAACCCCTATTTTACCTGTAAGAAAACCTAATGGTCAAGGATGGAGATCTGTCTAAGATCTCCGAGCAATAAATAATATTGTTATTTTTCACCATCCTGTTGTCCCTAATCCCCATGTGGTGTTTTTAGCGTCCATCCCTACTGAAAGCAAATTTTTTACTTTGATTTATGCAGTGCATTCTTTAGTATTCCAATTGATAATGCTAGCCAATATCCTTTCGCCTTTACTGGGGAAGAACAACAATATACCTGGATAGTAATGCTCCCTAGTTTTACTGAAAACCCCTCTTACTCTTCACAAATTTTAAGAGCTGACCTGGATGATATAAAATTCTCTAGAGGCTCCATCTTACTACAATATGTAGATGATTTATTTTTCTGCTCATTCTCTCAAGCCTCCTCACAAGAAGACAGTATTCACTTTTTAAAACTCTTAACCACTAAGGGACACAAGGTCTCAAGTGAAAAATTGCAATTTGTTCAAACTCAAGTTGGGCATTTAGGAAATTCAATCTCAGGAGAAGGGTTATACCTAGATCCTGATAAGCTTCATAGCATCTTGAGCTTCCCAAAACCTAAAACCAGAAGTCAGCTACAGGGTTTTCTTGGGCTAGCTGGTTATTGTCACAATTGGTTCCAAACCTCTCCTTAATCACCCAGCCCCTGTATGTCTTATCATAAACCACTAAACCTGATCCCATTATCTGGGAAGACCAAGATGACTTAGCCTTTAAAACCTTGAAGGAAAGCTTAATAAATCCACCTGCTCTTGGCTATCCAAACTATCCTGTTCTTTCTGTATATGAAAAAGAGGGAGATGCCCTTGGAGTACTTACTGTAAAACATGGGGGCTACCACTGACCTCTAGGTCACAAATCTTAGATCCTGTAGCCCGAGGTTACCCTCCATACCACAGGGTTGTCCCTGCTACTACCCTTCTGTTAAAGGCCACTGAAGAAATAGTCAAGGGATCGTCCCTCTTTGACCGTCTTTCTACCTCGTGCTGTCGAAGCTCTCTTGGACTCACACCACACCCAACACCTTTCAGCAAGCCATCTTACTTATGAAATTCTCTTGCTAAATGTCCCCCATATCACCCTTGTTCATTGTAACAATCTTGACCCTGCTAGCCTTCCTCCTTCTTCCATGGACAAAACCCCTCGTGACTGTTTGACTTTGATGGATCACCTAGTAACCCCTAGTTACAAGAAACCTCCTTTAACATATGTTAATTTCCCATGGAATACTGATAGCCCTTACTTGAAAGATGAAAATGGTAAATATCATGCTGGATATGCAACATCAACTCCTTTTGAAATCCCTAAGGCAAAGACCCTTAGCTTTGACCACTTTAGCCCCAAAAGCCAAATTATACGCTCTCACTTGAGCATGTATTCTAGCTAGGTAAAACCGCAAACATCTATACTGATAGTTGATATGCCTTTGGAGTAGCCCATGATTTTGGAATATTACGGAAACAAGACTTTCTTACTTCCAGTGGAGACAAAATTAAAAATGGCCCTTATGTCGCAAACTTAGTGAATGCTGTACTCCTGCCAGCAGCACTGGCTGTTACTCAACGTTCTCGGGTATTCCAAGTCTGACTCTCTGGAAACCAAAGGAAACCGCCTCGCTGATGTCTATGCAGAAAATGCTGCTTGTATAGGATCCATGGACCAAACCTTTGTTATGGTCCAGAAAACTATTTCCTCTGGCAACAACAGAAGAGAATTAACCAGGGAAATCCAACAAATGGACCCTGAAAAGGAAAAAGCAAAATTGGAGATCTAAAATTTGGAGATCGGACCCAATAATGAACTGGTGCTGTCAGAAAATCTAAAATTTTTATTATTGATTACCATACATGAGTTAAATCATTGGTCAACTGATAAAGTGATAATGTTCATGAATCAATGTTGGTGGGGAAACCAACACTGCAGGGCTGCAAAAAGTGCTTATCTTGCTTGTTCTATCTGTCCTGAATTTAACCCAGGGGAACCTATTTGTACTGCCCCTGGATATTTTAATTTACCATTTAATAGACCTTTTGAGGTTTGGCAAACGGATTTCATACAGTTGCCCCCATCTCATGAATACAAGTATGTTTTAGTAATGGTTTGCATGTTTTCACACTGAACTGAAGGCTTCCCATGTAAACAGGTGAGTACATCTTCTGTAGCTAAAATCCTATTTAAAAAATTATTCCCACTTGGGGAACACCCCCTTGAACTTCATAGTGATTGAGGAACCCACTTTGTTGATCAAAACTTGGCAATTCTGTGCTGTCTGGCAAGTTCTGCAGCACTTTCATTGTGTTTATCCTCCTCAGTCCTTAGGAGTGATCGAATGTTATAAATGGAATTATTAAGACTCAGCTAAATTAGTTGAAACCCTCCAATTACCCTGACCAAAAGCATTACCCCTGTTTCTTCTAAATCTTAGATCTATTCCCTCAAGATACATAAACTTTTGCCTTCTGAAATAATTACAGGAGGGCCGATACACTTAGTCCCTGCTTCTTTTCACCCACAGCTAATAAAGGGGGATATACTTCAATTTTGCAAAGACCTGATCAAGTCCATAGAAAATAATTATGCTTTGGTAGAACAAGCTTTCCACAGTGTGCTCCCAGGAGATGAAGACATCAAACATTACACTTCACAGCCGGACATTTCATCTATTGGAAAACACATCTCCAAAAAGACTGTCTTCAACCGCGCTGGAAAGGCCCCTACCAGGTGCTATTAAATAACCCCTGTGCACAGTCTTCAAGGAATAGACTCCTGGATTCATGTATCATATCTAAAGCAAGTCCTAAAAACTGATAGGTCCTGTGTACCAACTGGTGACTTGAAACTGAAAATTTCTAGGGACTGATGTAGATAGCATTTATAGTAGACAGCTTACCCAAGATATCCAGGGCCTGTGTAAATTTCATTATTTTTAAAATCTTTTTTTCTTTTTACTCTATGTTTAATTAAATCATGTCATTCAGGCCTTCAACTGTCCTTTCCCTAGTTTTCCTACCATCTTTTACTTTACCTTTAACATATTGCAATTCCTCTGCTATTCCCAAATAAACTTATCTTTTTGATAATTTTGAGCTTGCCTCAGTTTACCTCTTTATTTAGGTCATCAGAGGCTAAGCAGTCAAGGACAATGCCCCTGAATTATGTCTGAGAAAGAGGCCCAGTGAGAATATTGCTCCGTCATCATGAGGTCCAAGCTTTAAGCACTGAATCTCTATTAGCAGCACCAAAGGTGCTGACTCTGGATATTAAAACCTGTACCACTACTTCTCCTACCCCAGAAAGTCCTTCTTTCTTCAACTGCCACTCCATGAGGGAGAGTTGCCTATGGATCTTATTCCCTTGTGTCACCATCTCTCAATTTAAAGTCCAGAGTGGGCATATCTGATTTGTAGAATGCAGCAAACTTCTAGCTTTAAGAAGCTCCCTGCCACTGCCACCCCTCACTAAAGGTTTTGTTGAAATCATCTGGAATTTCAGTTTGGGTTTTAAAAAAATATTGTGCCTTGTATTTTGGGGGAATCTTTTTTATAAAATTTATTTTATTGAAGTATAGTTGATTTATAATGTGTTAATTTCTGCTATACAGCAAAGTGATTCAGTTATACACATTCTTTTCATATTCTTTTCCATTATGGTTTATCACAGGATATTGAACATAGTTCCTTTGCTATACAGAAGGACCTTGTTGTTTATCCATTCTATATATAATAGTTTGCATCTGCTAATCCCAAACTCCCAATCCATCCCTCCTCCCCACCAGCAACGACAAGTCTGTTCTCTATGTCTGCAAGTCTGTTTCTGTTTCTTAGATAAGTTCATTTGTGTCATATTTTAGATTGGGGAATCCTTTCTTCTTTGTATTAAAATTATAGCCATATTATTCAATAATTATTTGGAATTAAGTATTTTTCCCCCACTGGTCTCATTGTTCTCTGCTGTTTACTATATACCATTTTGCCCTTTAAAAACTTTTTGATAATTTTAAATCATTTTTTTTTCTGAGAGACACTGTTAAGTAATATTTTTCAGAAGGAATGAGTGAATAGTAAATTTTTTGAGTCCTTACACATTCAAAAGTGTTTCTCCTTTGTCCTCACATTTAAATGACAATTTGGTTCTATATTGAATTCTAAGGTCACAATTCTTTGATAAATTCTTTAGAGATTATACCATTTCTGCCTAGTAGTAAGTTTTACATAGCTGCTCTTGGTTTATTTTTCCTGTCAGTAATATGTTTATTTTGTCTTTTCATTTGTTAGGTTTTTCTCTTTATTTTTGAAATTCAGAAATCACACTAGAACATATTCTAGATATATTTTCTTTCACTATGTCTTCTGATTATCAAGGTGCTTTTTTGCTCTGAACACTAAAGTTTTTCTTCAGCTCAGAAAAATATTTTTTTTCCCTGTGATTTCCTTTACAAGCATTTCTCTTCCTTTACTCAGTCCTCCCCAGAACCCCTAAGATGTGGTGCTCAAAGTGTGGTCCCTCCAAGCATCATGTAGGAATTTCTTAGAAATGGGAGTTCTTGATCCAAGAATTCCCCAAGACCAACTGAACCAGAATTTTTAAGGATGGGGCTCAGAAATTTGTGTTTTAAGAAGCTCTCTAGGTGATTCTGATACATGCTAAACTTTGGCTCCAGCAAGCCACTGAACGTTGAGAGATAATAATAGATCATTGCTGTGAAGTTAAATAGCCAGACTGAGCTGTTAGCAAACAATCTCCATTAGCCCTGCCTATTCTTGTATAAGTGTGATTGCAGAGTTCATCTTCTGTTCTAACTCTGATGTTTCAAGCTTAGCGCTCTTTATCCTCATGACATCCCGTGTTAGATCCCCTTCTTCTGTGGCTTTGAAAGCATTCTATGCATGTCCCTATCACATTCTTTTTTTTTTTTTTTTTCGGTACGCGGGCCTCTCACTGTTGTGGCCTCTCCCATTGCGGAGCACAGGCTCCAGACGCGCAGGCTCAGCGCCGTGGCTCACGGGCCCAGCCGCTCCGTGGCATGTGGGATCTTCCCGGACCGGGACACGAACCCGTGTCCCCTGCATCGGCAGGCGGACTCTCAACCACTGCACCACCAGGGAAGCCCCCTATCACATTCTTGACACACTGAATTTTAATTTGATTTGCCTGTCTTTCCCACTACATGATAAAGTCCTTAAGGCGGGGATTTCTTAGTGTCTAGTAACGCTTAATACACATTCAGTCAACATTGGTTCAATGACTGACTCATTGACCATGTCCAAGATCAGAGAATTTAAATCAGACAGGGTGGACCAATAAAGCAGGGGTCTAAATGATGACAGCTGGTGAAGGATCCAATAGATAAGCTGCCCTCAGAAAAGTGATGCTTGGCAGAAGGTGTAAGAGGCCCAGAGGAGACATATGTCAGTCAAGATCCTAACAGGAAAGAGATGGAACACTCAAATTAGGACATTTCCACAAAGATTTATTTATAAAGGGACTATCTGTAAAGATGAATGTTCTGGAGTGTAGGGCACCACAGGAGATGGTGCAGTAACCTGGGATTAGTGGCAATTGGGCTATTACCACTGTCGGCCCAAATAGATAAGGGTGGGAACTGTTCCCAGAATTCAGAAAGAGTTATGTAGTGGAGGCCTTCCTTAGAGAAGTGACCCTTGGTCAAGGGACACAGTGAGGCAGGGATTCAGGGGAACAAATGCCCTGTCCTCACTCTCCTCCTTCCCAGCAATCTCTTTTTGTGGCTCTCCACTGGCTGATCACACCTGGAAGTCTGAGAGAAGGAAGGCTGTTGATAACAGTTCATCCAGGTCAGTGTCCCAGGGTAGAAGGCAGGATGCAGAAGGACGGAGAGTGGATTTGGAGGAGAAATAAAAGATGGCCAGCACAAGACATCAGGTATGGGACTGAGTCTAAAAAGTGAGGATGAAGGTGGCTGTTTGCCAGATTAGAGGGATATGGAGAAGGGAGTTATTAACTCACCATATTATTGCTGCATCACAAACAACAACAAAAGCTAAGTGGCTTACAGTAGCAAACATTTACTTAGCTTATGCGTCTGTGTGTCTTCTAGGTTGGGCCTAGTTGGGGTGGTCTGACTGGAGCAGGTTGTTCCATGTGTCTCTACTTCCTGGGACCATCAAGCTCCCCCATGGATGCTCTTCCCACAGAGATGGCAGAAATGCAAGGGACCAAGGCCAATTGTGCAAGTGCTTTGCAAGCTTTTAGTCATGTCATGCCTCACAATGTTCTATTGGTCTAAACAAGTCACATGGCCAATCTGGGCTAGAAGAAGCATGTGATTATCCTCTTGTTAACCTTTTGAATATGGGTTAAGGGAAATGTTCACAAATGATAGAAAATTCTCTGATGGATTTCGTGGAATTTTCTCTAGCACTGCCTCTCCTCAAAGCTATACAGTTATCTGCCTAAAAAAATTAAATATATTAGCGGTAGATTCTGCTGCTAATTCCTGCACATTCAGTATCTCCACAGAACCTAAATTAAAATATAATTCAACACTCAGGAGAAGAGCAATTTTTTTTCTGCATTCTTCTTGGAAATGTCCACAACACATGGATACATATAATATTCTCTAGCTGGCAAATAAATCCACTAACACTGCCGTTAAAAAATAAAAAGGACCTTTTAGGAAGGTACATGTAATTTGGGGATGCATATATGCCTGGATTTCAAATATAACTTGGCAAATACACTGGATTTTAAAAATGTGAAAATGAGTAACTTTGAGATCCTGGTTGAGGATGTAACCCAGAGATGAAAATATTTGTTTTGCTGCTTTTAAAGGCCAGAATGTAATGATACAGTAAATTGGCATGGTAAGATGAATTATTCCAGGTGTTTATTTACTTATTTTTATCATTCATTTAATTGACTTTTATTGAGTTCCTGCTAACATCAGAACACTAATACTAGGTCAATCAATGGTGGTTAAAGAGATTAATGAGACATGATTTCTACCATTAAAAAATTTATGATTTTGCTGGGAAGATAAAATGTTAACAAATGTAAATAAAAATATAGGCAAGAATAGCATAGAGACTAGAGTATATATTTTTATAGCTCACTGTAAGCTTTCTGGGAACAGGATCTGTGGCTTGATACCCAATGCCTAGTATTAGGTATTTAGTAACAGTTGAGTGTGAACAAGAAATGATTCATTCTAATGGAAAGACATATGGTAAGTTTTATGGAAGAGATGGTATTTGGGCTGAATTGCAAAAGATGGCTAAAATTTCAACAAGTGAAAAAGATGGGGAAGATAATAAGGGCTTTCTAGTTGAGGGAACAGCTTAAAGTATGGACATGTAAAATTTCCTAACACGTTTGGGTAATCGTGACTAGCTGGATGTGGCACAGCATAGGTACCTAAAGAGACATGGTGAGTGATAGGGCTAAGGGGGAGTTTTAGAAAAGTGGCATGGGAAGCTGAAGTTGAGGCTGAGGAGTTTTCACTTTGGTCTGTGAATACTCGGGGGCCACTGAAGGCATTTAAAGAGGGAATATAAGCATGTAACCCAGGTGGCTATTTTAAGGTTGGAGTGGAAAGCAAGAGTCTAAGCTGGGACCAGTTAGGAAGCTTTAGCAACACACCAAGCAAAAGATTAATTTTAAGAGCCAGATTAGGGCAGTGGCGGAGGCAGGGGATAGGAGGAGATGGGGCTGGGAGCAAATATCACTGAAGCATAGTTGAAGGGCTTTGGTAACCAAATTGGTGTGGGTTGAGAATTCCTTTGACTCCCAATAGTTCACACCTGGGTGACTCTGAGGATGCTGGTGCCATTACTGAGAAAGGGGACTCAAAGGAAAAGCATGTTTGGTCTGTCTTCAATTTTGCAAATTGAGCTTGAAGTTCAGAGGGCACAACTAAGAGTGAATAGCCCTCGGGCAGTTGGAAATTTGAATCTGGCCCTCTGCAATGTGATATTATGGGTTGCAGCCTGAAAATCTCATCTGGTCTAAATTTGGAGTGACCAGATTATTTTTGAGTGGCAAAATTGAGAACATTACAAAGACTTTCTAAACAAGTAGTAAAATTTTTATGGGACATTATAACCCTCAATAGTTTTCTTTGATTCTTTTTGCCACGCCATCTGAATCCTTTTCTTCTCCTCTTGCTGCTTCCTGAAGGCCATTAACCAGGGAAGGAATGCTTTCCTTTCTGAGGCTTTTGCCCAATTTGGTGAGGTCCAAAGGGACAATATGTTAGGTACAATTTGAAAAGTTTTGCCCTGTTCTTAAGCTGGATCTAAAGGTGCAGGACCCTGTATCTCTGCGGTATATTCCTCTGCTGTCTACTTCCATCTGGGAGGTGTTTACTACTGTCTGATAGGCTCACCATGACTGGTGCCTCTAAACCAGGACAACCAGATGGAATTGCATAGTCAACTTCTAACAAAAGCAAATTTTGAATATAAAACTCTGATTTCAAAAACAGTCCTGGACACTGTCCCTTCCCTGCAGCCCCTGCTCTGAGCCAATGTCTGTCCTAATCCTGTCCGTTTTGGGGCTTTACTGTCCATTTTTGTCTTTACTAAACATTTTTGATCTATCAGTAGACTTAGCTTTCCTGTTTTGTTTCATTTTTCAATTGTAGTAAAACATATATAATGTAAAATTTACCTTCTTAACTATTTTTAGGAGTACCGTCCATCGGTGATAAGTACGTTCACATTGTTGTGCAACCAATCTCCAGAACTCCTTTCATCTTGCAGAACAGAAACTCTACCCATTAAACAATAACTCCCCACTCCACGACCCCCGCTCAGCCCCTGGCAATCACCTCTCTACTTTCTGTCTTTGTGAATTTGATACCTCCAGGTACCTCATATAAATGGAATCATATGGTATTTGTCTTTTTGTGATGTTTTCCTGGTTTTGATCCATCTCCTGGGATTTGAACTCACCTTAGGCTTTGTCACTTATTGACACGATAAAGGCCTGGACCCCAGAATCCCACTACCATTATGCTGGGCCTGTGCTACTCTCCCTGAGGGAAAATTATATATCATGAGACAATGTTTCAGCTACATGTAATTCCCCGTATCCAGTCTGTTCCAATCATGCAACTGGAAGGAATGCAGCATTCATACCCCTGCCTTATGGCAAAATGTGCCCCCCGGCCCCAGCTCTGCAGACAGATTACATACCAATGGCAAGAATGCAGGATCCTGCAAATCAAAGGAGTCTAAGAATGGCAACTCAAAGAGTTAGAATATAGACAATGAGAAAAAAAACCACACCAGGAGTTTGGTATTTATATTTATACTTTTCTTCTGAAGACAGTAACACACTTACCAGATATTATCTTAACAGTGAGGCAAATCCTTCAGAAAATTGCAGTCTGACAAATTAAACTCCCCTAAAAATGTCCCACTGGATGGCCTTATCTGATTTGAAACTGAAGCTGTCACCCTTGAAAACTTGGAAAGGGACCTTGGTCATTGATGGCAATCTATGGTGCCAGAGGAGTTTCTTTAAGCCAGCGCTGTGGTGGATCTGGGCCTGGGGTGTGTGGATACTTCAACGTCATGGCTCCAGCAAGAATCTGAAGGGTTAGTGTGTTTACCCAGCTGAAATCCATGCTGGGCATGGGAGAGTGTATCTTGTTTTCTGAGCTCTCTGGATAAAGCCTTTACTACCTGGGCAACTCCTCATGCCTGACTGGCTCCCTGTTGTAGCCCCAGCTCTTATCACAATGCCTTACACACAGCAGGAATTAGGTAAACATTTGCCAAATGATAAAAAAGAATACACATGAGGTCATTCTTCCTTATTTTTATTTATTTATTTTAATAAAAACATTTTTTAACATCTTTATTACAGTATAATTACTTTATATTGTTGTGTTAGTTTCTGCTGTATAACAAAGTGAATCAGCTATACATATACTTATATCCCCATATGCCCTCCCTCTTGCTTCTCCCTCCCACCCTCCCTATCCCACCTCTCTAGGTGGACACAAAGCACCGAGCTGATCTCCCTGTGCTATGCAGCTGCTTCCCACTAGCTATCTATTTTACATTTGGTAGTGTATATATGTCCATGCCACTCTCTCACTTCATCCCATCTTACCCTTACCCCTCCCCGTGTCCTCAAGTCCATTCTCTACGTCTGTGTCTTTATTCCTGTCCTGCCCCTAGGTTCATCAGAACGATTTTTTTTTTGATTCCATATATATGTGTCAACATATGGTATTTGTTTTACTCTTTCTGACTTATTTCACTCCGTATGACAGATTCTAGGTCCACCCACTTCACTACAAATAGTTCAATTTCATTTCTTTTTATGGCTGGGTAATATTCCATTGTATATATGTGCCACATCTTCTTTATCCATTCATCTGTCATTGGACACTTAGGATGCTTCTGTGTCCTGGGTATTGTAAACAGTGCTGCAATGAATATTGTGGTACATGTCTCTCTCCTTTTTTTAATTTAATTTAATTTATTTTTTATACAGCAGGTTCTTATTAGTTATCCATTTTATACATATTACTGTATATATGTCAATCCCAATCTCCCAATTCATCACACCGCCCCCCCCCCCACAGCCACTTTCCCCCCTTGGAGTCCATGCATTTGTTCTGTACATCTGTGTCTCAATTTCTGCCCTGCAAACCGGTTCATCTGTACCATTTTTCTAGGTTCCACATATATGCGTGAATATACGATATTTGTTTTTCTCTTTCTGACTTACTTCACTCTGTATGACAGTCTCTAGATCCATCCACATCTCTAAAAATGACCCAATTTCGTTCCATTTTATGGCTGAGTAATATTACATTGTATATATGTACCACATCTTCTTTATCCATCTGTCTGTTGATGGGCATTTAGGTTGCTTCCATGACCTGGCTATTGTAAATAGAGCTGCAATGAACATTGGGGTGCATGTGTCTTTTTGAATTATGGTTTTCTCTGGGTATATGCCCAGTAGTGGAATTGCTGGGTCATATGGTAATTCTATTTTTAGTTTTTTAAGGAACCTCCATAATGTTCTCCATAGTGGCTGTATCAATTTACATTCCCACCAACAGTGCAAGAGGGTACCTTTTCTCCACACCCTCTCCAGCATTTGTCGATTGTACATTTTCTGATGATGCCCATTCTAACTGGTGTGAGGTGATACCTCATTATAGTTTTGATTTGCATTTCTCTTATAATTAGTGATGTTGAGCAGCTTTTCATGTGCTTCTTGGCCATTTGTATGTCTTCTTTGGAGAAATGTCTATTTAGGTCTTCTGCCCATTTTTGGATTGGGTTGTTTGTTTTTTAATATTGAGCTGCATGAGCTGTTTGTATATTTTGGAGATTAATCCTTTGTTCATTAATTTGTTTGCAAATATTTTCTCCCATTCTGAGGGTAGTCTTTTCATCTTGTTTGTAGTTTCCTTTGCTGTGCAAAAGCTTTTAAGTTTCATTAGGTCCCATTTGTTTATTTTTGTTTTTATTTCCATTACTCTAGGAGGTGGATCAAAAAAGATCTTGCTGTGATTTATGTCAAAGAGTATTCTTCCGATGTTTTCCTCTAAGAGTTTTATAGTGTCCAGTCCTACATTTAGGTCTCTAATCTATTTTGAGTTTATTTTGTGTATGGTGTTAGTGAGTGTTCTAATTTCATTCTTTTACATGTAGCTGTCTGGTTTTCCCATCCCCACTTATTGAAGAGACTGTCTTTTCTCCATTGTATATCCTCGCCTCCTTTGTCATAGATTAGTTGACCACAGGTGTGTGGGTTTATCTCTGGGCTTTCTATCTTGCTCCATTGATCAATATTTCTGTTTTTGTGCCAGTACCACATTGTCTTGATTACTGTAGTTTTCTAGTATAGCCTGAAGTCAGGGAGTCTGATTCTTCCAGCTCCATTTGTTTCCCTCAAGACTGCTTTGGCTATTCGGGGTCTTCTGTGTTTCCATACAAATTGCAAAATTTTTTGTTCTAGTTCTATAAAAAATGCCATTGGTAATTTGATAGAGATTGCATTGAATCTGTAAATTGCTTTGGGTTGTAGAGTCATTTTCACAATATTGATTCTTCCAATCCACGAATATGGTATATCTCTCGATCTGTTTGTATCATCTTTAATTTCTTTCATCAGTGTCTTATAGTTTTCTGCATACAGGTCTTTTGTCTCCCTAGGTAGGTTTGTTCCTAGGTATTGTATTCTTTTTCTTGCAATGGTAAATGGGAGTGTTTCCTTAATTTCTCTTTCAGATTTTTCATCATTAGTGTATAGGAATGCAAGAGATTTCTGTGTATTAATTTTGTATCCTGCAAATTTACCAAATAAATTGATTAGCTCTAGTAGTTTTCTGGTACCATCTTTAGGATTCTCTATGTGTAGTATCATGTTATCTGCAAACAGTGACAGTTTTACTTCTTCTTTTCCAGTTTGTATTCCTTTTATTTCTTTTTCTTCTCTCATTGCCATGGCTAGGACTTCCAAAACTACATTGAATCATAGTGGTGAGAGTGGATATCTTTCTTTTGTTCCTGATCTTAGAGGAAATGCTTTCAGTTTTTCACCTTTGAGAATGATGCTTACTGTGGGTTTGTCACATATGGCCTTTATTATGTTGAGATAGGTTCCCTCTATGCCCACTTTCTGGAGAGTTTTTGTCATAAATCGGTGTTTAATTTTGTCAAAAGCTTTTTCTGCATCTATTGACATGATCATATGGTTTTTATTCTTCAATTTGTTAATATGCTGTATCACATTGATGATTTGAGTATATTGAAGAACTCTTGCATCCCTGGGATAAATCCCACTTGATCATGGTGTATGATTCTTTTAATGTGTTGTTGGATTCTGTTTGCTAGTATTTGTTGAGGATTTTTGCATGTATATTCATGAGTGATATTGGTCTGTAATTTTCTTTTTTTGTAGTATCTTTGTCTGGTTTTGGTATCAGGGTGATGGTGGCCTCATAGAATGAATTTTGGAGTGTTCTTTCCTCTACAGTTTTTTGGAAGAGTTTCAGAAGGATGAGTGTTAGTTCTTTTCTAAATGTTTGATAGAATTCACCTTTGAAGCTGTCTCTGGTCCTGGACTTTTGTTTGTTGGAAGATTTTTAATCACAGTTTCAATTTCATTACTTGTGATTGGACTATTCATATTTTCTATTTTTTCATGGTTCAGTCTTGGATGGTTATACCTTTTGAAGAATTTGTCCATTTCTTCCAGTTTGTCCATTTTATTGGCATAGAGTTGCTTGTAGTAGTCTCTTAAGATGCTTTGTATTTCTGCGGTGTCTGTTGTAACTTCTTTTTCATTTCTAATTTTATTGATTTGAATCCTCTCCCTCTTTTTCTTGATGAGTCTGGCTAATGGTTTATCAATTTTGTTTATCTTCTCAGAGAACCAGCTTTCAGTTTTATTGATCTTTGATATTGTTTTCTTTGTTTCTATTTCATTTATTTCCACTCTGATCTTTATGATTTCTTTCCTTCTAACTTTGGGCTTTGTTTGTTCTTCTTTCTGTAGTTTCTTTAGGTGTAAGGTTAGATTGTTTATTTGAGATTTTTCTTGTTTTTTGAGGTACGCGTGTATAGTCATAAACTTCCCTCTTAGAACTGCTTTTGCTGCATCCCATAGGTTTTGGATCATTGTGTTTTCATTGTCATTTGTCTCTAGGTATTTTTTGATTTCCTCTTTGATTTCTTCAGTGATCTCTTGGTTATTTAGTAACGTATTGTTTATCCTCCATGTGTTTGTGTTTCTTACTTTTTCTTTCCTGTATTTGATATCTAATCTCATAGTGTTGTGCTCAGAAAAGATGCTTGATATGATTTCAATTTTCTTAAATTTACTGAGGCTTGATTTGTGACCCAAGATATGATCCAACCTGGAGAATATTCCGTGCGCACTTGAGAAGAAAGTGTAATCTGCTGTTTTTGGATGGAATGTCCTATAAATATCAATTAAATCTATCTGGGCTATTGTGTCATTTAAAGCTTGTGTTTCCTTATCAATTTTTGTTTGGATGATCTGTCCATTGGTGTAAATGAGGTGTTAAAGTCCCCCAGTATTATTGTGCTACTGTCGATTTCCTCTTTTGTAGCTGTTAGCAGTTGCCTTATGTATTGAGGTGCTCCTATTTTGTGTGCATATATATTTATAATTGCTATATCTTCTTCTTGGATTGATCCCTTGATCATTATGTAGGGTCCTTCCTTGTCTCCTGTAACATTCTTTGTTTTAAATTCTATTTTATCTGATATGAGTATTGCTACTCCAGCTTTCTTTTGATTTCCATTTGCATGGAATATCTTTTTCCATCCATACTCACTTTCAGTCTGTATGTGTCCCTAGGTCTGAAGTGGGTCTCTTATATATAGCATATATATGGGTCTTGTTTTTGTATCCATTCAGCCAGCCTGTGTCTTTTGGTTGGAGCATTTAATCCATTCACATTTAAGGTAATTATTGATATGTAATGTCCTAGTACCATTTTCTTAATGGTTTTGAGCTTGTTATTGTAGATCCTTTTATTCTCTTGTGTTTCACACTTAGAGAAGTACCTTTATCGTTTGTTGTAGCATTTGTTTGCTGGTTTGGTGGTGCTGAATTCTCTTAGCTTTTGCTCGTCTGTAAAGTTTTTGATTTCTCCATCATATCTGAATGAGATCCTTGCTGGGTAGAGTAATCTTGGCCGTAGTTTCTTCCCTTTCATCACTTTAAATATGTTCTCTGCAGAGAAATCAGCTGTAAACCTTATGGAAGTTCCCTTGAATGTTATTTGTCATTTTTCCCTTGCTGCTTTCAATAATTTTACTTTGTCTTTAATTTTTGCCAATTTGATTACTATGTGTCTCGGCGTGTTTCTCCTTGTGTTTATCTTGTATGGGACTCTCTGTGCCTCCTGGATTTGAGTGGCTATTTCCTTTCCCATGTTAGGGAAGTTTTCAACTATAATCTCTTCAAATATTTTCTCGGGTCCTTTCTCTCTCTCTTCTCCTTCTGGGACCCCTTTAATGTGAATGTTGTTGTGTTTAATGTTGTCCCAGAGGTCTCTTAGGCTGTCTTCATTTCTTTTCATTCTTTTTTCTGTTCTGCAGCAGTGAGTTCCACCATTCTGTCTTCCAGGTCACTTATCCATTCTTCTGCCTCAGTTATTCTGCTACTGATTCCTTCTAGTGTAGTTTTCATTTCCGTTATTGTATTGTTCATCTCTGTTTGTTTGTTCTTTAATTCTTCTAGGTCTTTTTAAAACATTTCTTGCATCTTCTCGATCTTCACCTCCATTCTTTTTCCTAGGTACTGGATCTTCTTCACTATCATTATTCTGAATTCTTTTTCTGGAAGGTTGCCTGTCTCCAGTTCATTTAGTTTTTTTTCTGGGGTTTTATCTTGTTCCTTCATCTGGTACATAGCCCTCTGCCTTTTCATCCTATCTTTCTGTAAATGTGGTTTTTATTCCACAGGCTACAGGATTGTAGGTGTTCTTGCTTCTGCTGTCTGCCCTCTGGTGGATGAGCCTATCTAAGAGGCTTCAGCAAGTTTCCTGATGGGAGGGACTGGTGGTGGGTAGAGCTGGGTGTTGCTCTGGTGGGCAGAGCTCAGTAGAACTTTAATCTGCTTGTCTGCTGATAGGTGGGCTGGGTTCCATCTCTGTTGGTTGTTTGGCCTGAGGCTACCCATCTCTGAAGCCTACCAGGGCTTTTTGGTAGGGCTAGTGGTGGACTCTGGGAGGGCTCATGCCAAGGAGTACTTCCCAGAACTTCTGCTGCCAGTGTCCTTGTCCACTCAGTGAGCCACAGCCACCCCCCGCCTCTGCAGGAGACCCTGAAACACTAGCAGGTAGGTCTGGTTCAATCTCCTATGGGGTCACTGCTCCTTCCCCTGATTCCCGATGCACAGACTACTTTGTGTGTGCCCTCCAAGAGTGGAGTCTCTTTTTCCCCTGGCGCGTCGAAGTCCTGCAACTGAATCCCACTACCCTTCAAAGTCTGATTCTTAGGAATTCCTCATCCCATGGCCAGACTCCCAGGTTGGGAAGCATGATGTGGGGCTCAGAACCTTCACTCCACTGGGTGGACTTCTGTGGTATAAATGTTCTCCAGTTTGTGAGTCACTGACCCAGCAGTTATGGGATTTGATTTTACTGTGATTGCGCCCCTCCTACCATCTCATTGTGGCTTCTCCTTTGTCTTTGGATGTGGGGTATCTTTTTTGGCGAGTTCCAGTTTCTTCCTGTCGATGATTGTCCGGCAGTTAGTTGTGATTCTGGTGCTCTTGCAAGAGGGAGCGAGAGCACGTCCTTCTACTCCAGCATCTTGAACCAATTCACATGTCTCTTTTTGAATTATGGTTTTCTCAGGGTATATGCCCCGTAGTGGGATTGCTGGGTCATATGGTAGTTCTTTTTTTATTAATTAATTAATTTATTTTTGGCTGCATTGGGTCTTCGTTGCTGCGCGGAGGCTTTTCTCTAGTTGTGGTGAGCAGGGGCTTCTCTTGTTGTGGAGCACGGGCTCTAGGTGCGTGGGTTTCAGTAGTTGTGGCTTGCATGCTCTAGAGTGCAGACTCAGTAGTTGTGGTGCATGGGCTTAGTTGCTCCACAGCATGTGGGATCTTCCCGGACCAGGGCTTGAACCTGTGTCCCCTGCTTTGGCAGGTGGATCCTCAACCACTGTGCCACCAGGGAAGCCTGATAGTTCTATTTTTAGTTTCTTAAGGAACCTCCATTCTTTTCTCCATAGTGGCTGTATCTAATTACATTCCCACCAACAGTGTAGGAGGGTTCCCTTTTCTCCACACCCTCCCCAGAATTTATTGTTTGTAGATTTTTTTGATGTTGACCATTCTGACTGGTGTGAGGTGATGCCTCATTGTATTTTTGATTTGCATTTCTCTAATGATTAGTGACGTTGAGTGTCCTTTCATGTGTTTGTTGGCACTCTGTATATCTTTGGAGAAATGTCTGTTTAGGTCTTCTGCCCTTTTTTTTTTTTTTTTTTCAGTACATGGGCCTCTCACTGTTGTGGCCTCTCCCATTGTGGAGCACAGGCTCCGGACACGCAGGCTCAGTGGCCATGGCTCATGGGCCCATCCATTCCGCAGCATGTGGGATCTTCCTGGACCGGGGCACGAACCCGCGTCCCCTGCATCAGCAGGCGAATTCTCAACCACTGTTCCACCAGGGAAGCCCTGCCCATTTTTTGATTGGCTTGTTTTTTTTTTTTTTGATATTGAGCTGCATAAGATGCTTGTATATTTTGGAGATTAATCCTTTGTCAGTTGCTTCATTTGCAAATATTTTCTCCCATTCTGAGGGTTGTCATTTTGTCTTGTTTATTGTTTCCTTTGCTGTGCAAAAGCTTTTAAGTTTCACTAGGTCCCATTTGTTTATTTTTGTTTTTCTTTCCATTTTTCTAGGAGGTGGGTCAAAAAGGATCTTGCTGTGATTTATCTCATAGTGTGTTCTGCCTATGTTTTCCTCTAAGACTTTTATAGTGTCTGGCCTTCCATTGAGGTCTTTAATCTATTTTGAGTTTATTTTTGTGTATGGTGTTAGGGAGTATTGTAATTTCATTCTTTTACATGCTGCTGTACAGTTGTCCCAGCACCACTTATTGAAGAGGCTGTTTTTTCTCCATTGTATATCCTTGCCAATTATGTCAAATATGAGGTGACTCTATGTGCATGGATTTATTTCTGGGCTGTCTATCCTGTTCCATTGATCCATATTTATGTTTTAATGCCAGTACCATACTGTGTTGATTACTGTAGCTTTGTAGTATAGTCTGAAGTCCAGGATCTTGATTCCTCCAGCTACATTTTTCTTTTGCAAGATTGCTTTGGCCTTTTGGCGTCTTTTGTGTTTCCATAAAACTTGTGAAATTGTTTGTTGTAGTTCTGTGAAAAGTGCCATTGGTAGTTTGATAGGGATTGCATTGAATCTGTAGATTGCTTTGGGTAGTATAGTCATTTTCACAATGTTGATTCTTCCTATCCAAGAACATGGTATATCTCTCCAGCTGTTTGTATCATCTGTTTTTTTTTTTTTTTTTGCAGTACGCAGGCCTCTCACTGTTGTGGCCTCTCCCATTGCAGAGCACAGGCTCTGGACGGGCAGGCTCAGCGGCCATGGCTCACGGGCCCAGCCACTCCATGGCATGTGGGATCTTCCCAGACCAGGGCACGAACGCGTGTCCCCTGCATCGGCAGGCAGACTCTCAACCAATGCGCCACCAGGGAAGCTCTGTATCATCTTTAATTTAATTCTTTCATCAGCGTCTTATAGTTTTCCACATACAGGTCTTTTGTCTCCTTAGATAGGTTTATTCCTAGGTAGTTTATTCTTTTTGTTGCAATGGTAAATGGGAGTGTTTCCTTAATTTCTTTTAGCTTTTTTCATCATTAGTGTATAGGAATGCAAGAGATTTCTGAGCATTAATTTTGTATCCTGCTACTTTACCAAATTCATTGATTAGCTCTAGTAGTCTTCTGGTAGCATCTTTAGGATTCTCTATGTATAGTATCATGTCATCTGCAAGCAGTGACATTTTTAATTCTTATTTGCTGATTTGGATTCCTTTTATTTCTTTTTCTTCTCTCATTGCTGGGGCTAAAACTTCCAAAACTATGTTGAATAATAGTGGTGAGGGTGGGCAACCTTGTCTTGATCCTGATCTTAGTGGAAATGGTTGCAGTTTTTCACCATTGAGAACGATGTTGGCTGTGGGTTTCTCATATATGACCTTTATTATGTTGAGGTAAGTTCCCTCTATGCCTACTTTCTGGAGAGTTTTTATCATAAATGGGTGTTGAAATTTGTCAAACCTTTTTTTGCATCTATTGAGATGATCATATGGTTTTTATCCTTCAGTCTGTTAATATGGTGTATCATGTTGATTGTTTTGCATATACTGAGGAATCCTTGCATTCCTGGGATAAACTCCTCTTGTTCATGGTGTATTATACTTTTAATGTGCTGTTGGATTCTGTTTGCTAGTACTTTGTTGGAGATTTTTATATCTATGTTCATCAGTGATATTGGTCTGTAGTTTTCGTTACTGTTACACCTTTGTCTGGTTTTGGTATCAAGGTGATGGTGGCCTCATAGAATGAATTTGGGAGTGTTCCTCCCTCTGCTGTATTTGGAAGATTTTGAGAAGGATAGGTGTTAGTTCTTCTGTAAATGTTTGATAGAATTTGCCTGTGAAGCCATCTGGTCCTGGCCTTTTGTTTGTTGGAAGATTTTTAATCACAGTTCCAATGTCAGTGCTTCTGATTGGTCCGTTTATATTTTCTATTTCTTCCTGGTTCAGTCTCAGAAGGCTGTGCTTTTCTAAGAATTTGTCCATTTGTTCCAGATTGTCCATTTTATTGGCATAGAGCTGCTTGTAGTGTTCTCTCATGATTCTTTGTATTTCTGCAGTGTCAGTTGTTACTTCTCCTTTTTCATTTCTAATTCTGTTGATTCAAATCTTCTCCCTTTTTTTCTTGATGAGCCTGGCTAATGGTTTATCAATTTTGTTTTTCTTCTCAAAGAACTAGCTTTGAGTTTTATTGATTTTTGCTATCGTTTTCTTCATTTCTTTTTCATTTATTTCTGATCTGGTCTTTATGATTTCTTTGCTTCTGCTAACTTCGGGGGTTTTTTGTTCTTCTTTCTCTAATTACTTTAGGTGTACGTTTAGGTTTATTGTTTATTTGAGATGTTTGTTGTTTCTTGAGGTAGGTTTGTACTGCTATAAACTTCCCTCTCAGAACTGCTTTTGCTGCATCCCATAGGTTTTGGGTCGTCTTGCTTTCATTGTCATTTGTTTCTAGGTATGTTTTGATTTCCTCTTTGATTTCCTCAGTGATCTCTTGGTTATTTAGTAGCATATTGTTTAGCTTCCATGTGTTTGTATTTTTTTCAGTTTTTTCCTGTAATTGATATCTAGTCTCATAGTGTTGTGGTCGGAAAAGATACTTGATACAATTTCAATTTTCTTACATTTACCAAGCCTTGGTTTGTTACCCAAGATATGATCTATCCTGGAGAATATTCTATGAGCACTTGAGAAGAAAATGTATTCTGTTGTTTTTGGATAGAATGTCCTAAAAATATCATTTAAATCCATCTTGTTTAATGTGTCATTTTAAGCTTGTGTTTATTATAGCTTATTTATTTTCATTTTTGATGATCTGTCCTTTGGTGAAAGTGGGGTGTTTAAGTTCCCTACTATTTTTTGTTACTGTCGATTTCCCCTTTTATGGCTGTTAGCATTTGCCTTACATATTGAGGTGCTCCTATGTTGGGTGCATAAGTATTAACAATTGTTATATCTTCTTCTTGTATTGATCCCTTGATCATTATGTAGTATCCTTCTTTGTCTCTTGTAATAGTCTTTATTTTAAAGTCTATTTTGTCTGATATGAGAATTGCTACTCCAGCTTTCTTTTGATTTCCATTGGCACAGAATATCTATTTCCGTCCCCTCAGTTTCAGTCTGTATATGTCCCTAGGTCTGAAGTGGGTCTCTTGTAAATAGCATATATATGGGTATTGTTTCTGTATCCATTCAGCCACTCTATGTCTTTTGGTTGGAACATTTAATCCATTTACATTTAAGGTAATTATTTATATGTATGTTCCTATTACCATTTTCTTAATTGTTTTGGGTTTGTTATTGTAGGTCTATTCCTTCTCTTATGTTTCCTGCATAGAGAAGTTTCTTTATCATATGTTGTAAAGCTGGTTTGGTGGTGCTGAAATCTCTTAGCTTTTGCTTGTCTGTAAAGGTTTTAATTTCTCGTTGAATCTGAATGAGATCCTTGCTGGGTAGAGTAATCTTGGTTGTAGGTTTTTCCCTTTCATCACTTTAAATATGTTCTGCCACTCCCTTCTGGCCTGCAGAGTTTCTCCTGAACGACCTGTTAACCTTATAGGAGTTCCCTTGTATGTCATTTGTTGCTTTTCCCTTGTTGCTTTCAATATTTTTTCTTTGTCTTTAATTTTTGCCAGTTTGATTACTATGTGTCTTGGCATTTTCTCCTTGGGTTTATCCTGTACGGTATTCTCTTCACTTCCTGGACTTGATTGACTATTTCCCTTCCCATATTAGGAATGTTTTCAACTATAATCTCTTCAAGTATTTTCTCAGTCCCTTTTTCTCTTCTTTTTCTGGGACCCCTATAATTTGAATGTTGGTGCTTTTAATGTGTCCCAGAGGTCTTTGAGACTCTCCTCAGTTCTTTTCATTCTTTTTTCTTTATTCTGCTCTGTGGTCATTATTTCCACTATTTTATCTTCCTGGTCACTTATGCCTTCTTCTGCCTCAGTTATTCTGCTATTGATCCCTTCTAGAGAGTTTTTAATTTCATTTATTGTGTTGTTCATCACTGTTTGTTTGCTCTTTAGTTCTTCTAGGTCCTTGTTAAACGTATCTTGTATTTCCTCCATTCTATTTCCAAGATTTTGGATCATCTTTACTATTATTATTCTGAATTCTTTTTCAGGTAGACTGCCTATTCCCTCTTCATTTCTTTGGTCTGGTGGGTTTTTGCCTTGCTCCTTCATCTGCTGTGTATTTTTCTGTCTTCTCATTTTGCTTAACTTACTGTGTTTAGTGTCTCCTTTTCACAGGCTGCAGGTTCATAGTTCCCATTGTTTTTGGTTTCCACCCCCAATGGGTAAGGTTCATTCAGTGGGTTTGTAGGCTTCCTGGTAGAGGTGACTGGTGCCTGTGTTCTGGTGGATGAGCCTGGATCTTGTCTTTCTGGTGGGCAGGACTGCATCTGGTGGTGTGTTTTGTGGTATCTGTGACGTTATTATGATTTTAGGCAGCGTCTCTGCTAATGGGTGGGGTTGTGTTCCTGTCTTGCTGTTTGGTATGGGGTGTCCAGCACTGTAACTTTCTGGTCGTTGAGTGGAGCTGGGTCTTAGTGTCGAGACAGAGATCTCTGGGAGAGCTCTCACCAATTGATATTATGTGACGCCAGGAGGTCTCTGGTGGTCCAATATCCTGAACTCTGCTCTTCCAGCTCAGAGGCTCAGGCCTGACAGCCAGTTGGAACACCAAGACTCTGTCAGCCACATGGCTCAGAAGAAAAGGGAGGAAAAAAAAGGAAAGAAAGGAAAAATAATATAAAGTTATTAAAATAAAAAAATTAAAAAATTGTTAAAATAAAAAAGAAAAAGAAAAAAGAAGAGAGCAAACAAACCAATAAACAAATCCACCAATGATAACAAGCGCTAAAAACGAAACTAAGATAAAGATAAAAATCAGAAACTGGTCAGTCGCATGCAGGAAACCCCAAGTCTACAGTTGCTCCCAATTCTGCTGTCTCAATTTTGGGATGATTCTTTTTCTATTCAGGTATTCAGATGCAGGGTACATCGAGTTGATTGTGGAGATTTAATCCGCTGCTCCTGAGGCTGCATGGAGGAATTTCCCTTTCTCTTCATTGTTTGCACAGCTCCCGGGGTTCAGCTTTGGATTTGGCCCTGCCTGTGCATGTAGGTCGCCTGAGGGTGTCCGTTCCCCACCCAGACAGGAGGGAGTTAAAGGAGCGGCTGACTGGGGGGCTGTGGCTCACTAAGGCCGGGGGAAGGAGGGTTATGGAATGTGTGGCAAGTCTGCGGTGGCAGAGGCCAGCATGACATTGCAACAGCCTGAGGCACGCAGTGTGTTCTCCTGGGGAAGTTGTCCCTGGATCACGGAACCCTGGCTGTGGTGGGCTGCACAGGCTCCCCGGAGGGGAGGTGTGGATAGTGACGTGTGCTTGCACACAGGCTTCTTGGTGGCTGCAGCAGCATCCTTAGCATTTCATGCCTGTCTCGGGTGTCCAAGCCGATAGCCATGGCTTGCGCATGTCTCTGGAGCTCGTTTAGGCAGTGCTCTGAATCCCCTCTCCTCATGCACCACTAAACAATGGTCTCTTGCCTCTTAGGCAGTTCCACACTTTTTCTCGGACTCCCTCCTGGCTAGCTGTGGCACAGTAGCCCCCTTCAGGCTGTGTTCACGCAGCCAACCCCAGTCCTCTCCCTAGGATCTGACCTCCGAAGCCTGAGCCTCAGCTCCCAACCTCCACCTGCCCTGGCAGGTGAGCAGACAAACCTCTCAGGTTGATGAGTGCTGGTCAGCACCATTCCTCTGTGCAGGAATCTCTCTGCTTTGCCCTCTGCACCCCTGTTGCTGCGCTCTCCTCAGTGGCTCTGAAGCTTCCCCCGCCCACCACTCGTCTCCACCAATGAAGGGGCTTCCTAGTGTGTGGAAACTTTTCCTCCTTCACAGCTCCCTCCCAGAGGTGCAGGTCCTGTCCCTATTCTTTTGTCTCTGTTTTTTCTTTTGCCCTACCGAGGTATTTGGGGATTTTCTTGCCTTTTGGGAGGTCTGAGGTCTTCTGCCAGCGTTCAGTAGGTGTTTTGTAGGAGTTGTTCCACACGTAGATGTATTTTTGATGTATTTGTGGGGAGGAAGATGATCTCCACATCTTACTCCTCCACCATCTTGAAGTTCTTCCCTCTTCTTTATTTTTAAATCTCCAAATCTTTCATTAGTCAATCTGCAGTTTGATCCCCTATCATCATTAACACTTAGGAAAATAGGTTAATATGCTTAAATAGTATTTTTAAGTTCCAAAGAGATTCAAAAGGTACTGCCATCCAAGTAACTTAGGCTACTAGGTCCCTGGGATTTCTTGTGATCTACCACTGGTTTAACAGTTTGTTCCCATTGCTCAATAAAATGTACTATTGGAAAAGTTGGTGTAAGTATTTTAGTTGTAGGAGAAAGAGCCAGAGAGAGAGAGAGACCTGGCATCAATTGTCTGTTTTTTCTATTTAATGGAAATACCAGGAACAGGAAGTACTGGGGTTGGGTACACACTAGATTCAAGGAACTGGTTAAGATAGATAACAATGTCTTTGCAGAGAGTTAGGACCCAGTTTCACTTCCAACTATGATATTCGCAATACAGTCCAACCCCCCAAATGTGGGCAAAGCAATTCTCAAGGAGGACTCGGAAGGTGGTTGGAAACTCTGAAGAGGGAGGCAGAAATGTGACCTGGAGATTGTGACATATTGTAAAAATGCAATGAGGCTTTCACGCTTGGAGCAGAGGCCGATGCTGGGAAATAACCTTGGACATTGAAAGAAGGGTCAATTCATAAAATGTCTGGAAGTCAGGCCTAGAAGATTAGAGTCAGTGTAAAGATAGTGGGGGCTACAGTAAGTTCGGATACAGTGTTGTCTAGCTCACTTTTGGTTGATGTAATTTCTGTTTCATCACTCCTGGAAGTATCTGAAATATGGGATAGACACTCATAGATTTATACTGATCAAGCTAAGTATGATAAAACTAAATTAATTAGTGTTTCAACTAATTAGACACTGAAACACACAAGGCCACTGCCTTCCTTGGACTCGTCTTGTATGGGTGATAGGCCTAGTTGATGATATATAAATTCGTAAGTTAGCTTTCAGTGGGGGTTTCTTAATACCAAAACATGTTTTCACTCTCACCATTTGAGCTTTCTTGTTCTTCAAATGCAAGGATCCAGGAGCTTCACTGGGTAATTACACGGTAGTTTTGTCAAGGCCCTCTTTGCGTACACTGACTTTTGTGGATCACATGCTCCTAAAAATGTTTTCTGACCCTTCCACTGATCATATGTTCCCTCTGTTCTTCCTAGATGTCTCCCAACCTGATGGCTTGACTCTAATAGACAAGGACATCTCACATGTTGAGGTGACAGCCTTGTCACTGCCCACCCATGGTGAGCCAAGGCTTAGCCCTTTCTTGGATATTTTCACCTTGGCCCAGCCTCACCCTTGGTTAGTATTTTGAGTTCCTGATCTCTTCATAAGAAGTCTTGGTTAGATCTCAGAAGCCTCAGATTTATTTTATAGCAACTTGGTGCAGGTCTGGTCCCAGACCAGTCAGAGATTTATGCCAGTCCTGACAACCAGTGTTGAAGAAAAATAGAGATTCAGCATTGGTGTGCCTGCAAGGGAATTCCTGGAAAGGTGACTGAAAGGGCGAAATGTTGGTGTTACCTCTTCCTTAAGATGCTTGTGAGAAGGCCAGTTTGGTGTTCAGATTAGATTCCCCAAAGTGAAGTTAATGCTTACGTCTACTTCAATACATTCGCAGTTTTATCGTCCAGCAAAGTAGAATGGGCTTACGATAGGCCTTTCCAAGAAGGAGCTAATCAAGGGGAAGACAGCTGGGAAAGTTGAAGGAGGGTTACACAGTGAGCTCATGTCCCCTTGGTTTACAGAAGGGGTGTATTTGTGTGGCCTCTTGCTGCACAGGGCTTTCCCGCATTAAGAGAAGGACTCAGCTGAGGTCCGAGATATGAAAGACACAGCTGGCATCATACGTATCCATGCCTTCACCCCACCCATTTTGGAGAGAGTGCTGAGCCTTTGCTTTTAAGTGCTTCAGCTCCTGCTTCTGTGGAACACAAGTTCCTTTACTCTTCTCAAAATCATGTTCTTAGTCCAAGCTCTTTTTGCACAAAGGCTTAATACTGTAGGAATCACTGTTATGCTGGTGACATCTCTTTCCCTTTTCATCTCTTTGTGGTTTATCTGAGTAGAGTGGATGGTATCACTTTTGAAAAAACACTGATATAACCTGATCTAGATTTAAGTGAGATGTGATCTAGCTCTCAGCCTCAGCTAGACTTCAACTCTTTTTTTTTTTTTCCTGGTAGCTTTTTATTCCAGGAGGCATTAAACACCAATCTGAATTCTTTTCACTATAAAGTAAAGCAGTCATTTCTTATACTTGTCCATTAAGGAGTGGATTTTTCTTTTCTTTTTGTCCTAAACCAGTGTTCCTAAAATAATACCAACTCTTTCAGAAACATCTGGGCAGCATATAAACAAACACATTCCCAGGCCCCAGCCCCACAAAGATACTGATTCAGAGGAGCTAGGATGAGACCCTCCAGGTAATTCTTAATGCACTCCAGAGTTTTTGAAAACCTGTGCTTCAAGGAATTTAGAACTTGTCTAGGCTCAGTTTTGTCTTCAAAAAGATGAATTCAGCTCGCAAAAGGTTTCAAGGAGATGGCGAAGCAGCTCAGAAGTGGGAGCTGGCTTGACACGCTATTGTGGGGTGAGATGAGTGATATTCATTTGTCAGCCGAGCTCCTCTTTCCCCAGTCATTTCCCGTGGTTGAACAGCTTTCATGACTTTCTGCAATGCTTCATGAAGAAGCAGGGAACCATTCAGAGCTCACATGATCCCGTCACCGTCTGAGTCATCTCTAAAAGTCCTGACCTTTCCAACAGCCTTGCTGGCAGAGCAAGTCAAAGTCAAGAAGCAGGTAAGCAACCTGCCGTCCTTTGCTGGTGAGCACAGATATTTTGATAAAGCTATTGGCATGTTTAATAGAGTGAAATTAACTAGTCAAACTCTACTTCACTCATTGGAACTTTAAGGTTGCTTTTGGAATGGCAGAGGAATTTTTGGAGTTTTTTCTTGCCTTGAGCTTTGTTTGGGGTTAGTTTTAATAGAAGACTCCAGGAGACAGCTATTCCAGAGAAATCTGCCATAGGAGTGAATTCATATTTGCTTAAAATGAATTCACTTCAGGGCATTAGGTTTAACACGTGACCATAAACTTAAAGAGTAACCTTTTAACATCACAAGGAGTTGCCTTTCACTTAAAACTGTCAGATGTGAAAGGTACATTTTGGGATATGAAAAACTAAAACTCACTAACTAATACGGATCATTTAGGAAGGATTAGTGCTAGACACATAGATGCTCATAAATGATTATTGTTGAAGGAGGAGTGGGATTTGAAGAACAAATTGAGTAACTATTGACTGAGAAGTAGCTTTGTGTGTAGTGAGAATAACAAAAATGTCCTCCGGATCATTTGATGTTTATGATGTAAAGTATTTCCTGACAGTGCTTATGCAGTAAGTAATGGGTGTTTATTAGCTGGCCCATTTTAAACACTTTATATTTTGTTTTGTTTTGGTAATTGAATATAATAAACAGTATTGTTGCCTGGACAGCAGCTGTGGTTTTATTACCCAAAAGGATGCTTTCAGATTGCTATCTTTTGTAGTGTCCAGTGGTGCTCTTTGTAGATGACAGACACAAGCAATTCCTCTTTTAATGAGTTGGAAAATGTTATGAGTTTGAGGATGAAGGTTTCAAGTTCTTGATTAGGCAAATTAAGTAGTCTGACTTCTTTTTAACTGTTCTGTGCAGATGGCTGATTTTCCAAAGACTAATTTTCAACAGAGATTCTTGAAGCCATGAAGCTCTTTTATTTAAAAACAACAATAACAGATCCCTGCAATTTAAATAAACTGATGCCCAGGGGAGTATAATATTTGTGGTTTTAGGAAGTTGAAATGACAGACTTATCATAAATTCATTGTAGCTGTCTTTCTATAAAACTTTAAATTATAGTTTCAACACAGCGAAGTGTTTGAATGAAACAATGTTTTCTACCCATTAAAAAAAAACAATGTGTTCATGAGAGGAAATAGAGCTTCACACAGCATTACTTCAGCTAAGCAAGAAGAGTGCATATTGTCATTGAGAGGTTCTGGGATCTCTCTGGGAGGACCTCAGAGGAGTCTCCAGGAACTGTGGACAAAATGCCCCAGATTGGGGTATGAAGAAGGCAGTGTCAGATTTCACAGGGCTTCTGTCCTTCTAAACTCCTCTGGGGACAACTTGACCTCCAAATATCCATTCTCCTCCTTAGCTGATTTTGTGGACCAAGAGGAGAAAAATAGGAATTAGAAAGAGCCCATGTGAACAAGGTGTTTTTCATTGTTCACTGAGGAAGGAAAACTTCGATGTGAAGTGCCCAGGGTAGGGACGGGCACATGCTCTTTTAGACTAAAGTTATTTGTGCACAGGAAACGAGGTCTAGGTTATGTTAACGGGATTGTACATTTATCATGTAAGTGAGACGGGGCCTTCATGGTAAAGAGTAAGATGCCTTCCGAGAAATATTTTAGAAAAAATAAACAAACTTTCGTACAAAGAGGAACGCTACTGGTCCTAGTTCATCCCTCCCTCTCTGCTCCCGCCTTCCTCCATGCATTAAACCAGAGCAAATATCCCTTCTCAGCCTCTTTTAGTACATAATAGAGTTTTCTGTAGGACAGCAACCACACAGAAGAGGTAGAAAGAGAGCTGAAAACCTGGGACTATAGCATAACCCTCCCCTTGGTGGAAATTTGGTGGAGAAAAAAAAGGCTATACGCTGAGGTTGTGAACATTTCCAAACACAAGATAGGTTTTAGGGGAATTAAGATTCTATAAAGAATTTAATATATAATTTAATCATCTCCGGTAGGTTTTTAATTGAAGTTCCATTAGATTTATATGTTAATTTTGGAGGAATCTGTGTTTCCATAATACTGTTTTTCCTATCCAGGAACATAGTACACATCTTTCCATTTCTTCATATCTTACTTTGTGTCTTTCAATAGAATTAAAAATTTTTTTCATATGAAATTCTTGTTAAATCTACTCCTATGTATTTTTCCTTGTTATTGTCATAAAGAAGGAAAATTCTTTCTCATTTCCCTTTCTCAGTGATTATTGCTAAACAGGGAAAATTATTGATTTAAACAAATTATCCTGTACCTAGCCACCTCACCAATTCATGTAAATTCTTTCTTTCTTTTTTCTTTCTTTCTTTTTTATAAAACAGTCTTGTCTGCAAAGGGATTAACCTTGTTTTCCAATGATTTTTACATGGTATTTGATTTTTCTAAAACTTGTGTGGCATTTGTTAACATTTTCAGAACAGTGAATAATAATGGTTGCAGCCATCAACTCTATCTAGTACTGGTATTAAGAAAAATGGCTTTAGGGAATTCCCTGGTGGTCCAGTGATTAGGACTATGTGCTTTCACTGCTGTGGGCCCTGGTTGGATCCCTGGTCAGGGAACTACAATACCACAAGCCTTGAGGCGTGGCCAAAAAAAAAAAAAAAAGAGAGAGAGAGAAAAATGGCTTTATTTTTCATTATTTATGATATCTGCCGTTGATTTTTGATAAATAACTTTTATTATATTTAAGTAGTTTCCATTTTACTTACTGTCTCTGTTAGAAATGGTGATCTAATTTTGAGTCTTTTTTCCTGCATTTATTGACATTACATGGTGTTTCTCCTATAATTTCTTTTTTTTTTTCTTTTCTTTTTTTTGCAGTACGCGGGCCTCTCACTGTTGTGGCCTCTCCCATTGCGGAGCACAGGCTCCGGACGCGCAGGCTCAGCAGCCATGGCTCACGGGCCCAGCCGCTCCGCGGCATGTGGGATCTTCCCGGACTGGGGCACGAACTCGTGTTCCCTGCATTGGCAGGCAGACTCTCAACCACTGCGCCAACAGGGAAGCCCTCTCCTATAATTTCTTGATATACTTTATTATGTCAATGGATTTTCAGATATTGAACATCCCTTCTCTTCCTGGAATAAGTTTTATTTGGTCATAATGTATTATTTTCATTAATGGATTCTATTTGATAATATTTAATTTAGAAGATTACATAAAATGGGTCTAAAATAAGTATTTCTAAATGATCAAGGTTAGAACCTCTGTGTCAGCTTTCCATGTAAACCTGCTAATATTTGAAGTTGTGCCTGCACTGGCTTTCCTTCCTATGGCCACTGGTGAAATCTTGTCCATGCCTCAAGGCTCACCTCAGTGCCATTTCATCTGTGAAGCCTTTCCTTTGTCTTGGCCGCTACTGCATAAAAACACTTCTTATGCTAGATCTTCACAATGTGTTGTAGTGTCAAAGCATGATTTTCAAAAACTTATCATGACACTTCTGTAAGTACACAGTGAGCACTTGTCAAAGATTTACTTAAGTCATGAATGAGGGAACAAGCAGGATAAGCTGGTTCAAAAAATTCTCTGATGAACAGAGAATTTTATGGTTTATTGGGGATGGTGTGCTAAAATAAATTGGCTAAGTTAGAGACAAATTGGTTAATATCCCAAAGGGCAATAAAATCATAATATTTGGGGTTATTTTTTTCTATTGAACAGAAACGATTTGCATCTCTTCTGGGCAAAAGTTGACAAGTTTTTACGTAACCTTGTAGAATCATATTAAATAGTAAGTTAGAGACAGGTATATTCCCCCAGAGAAAGAAATAATCCTTGAGTGGGCCTCATAGATGATGTTCAGGGATGACTTTGAAAAGATATGCAGGTTTCCTTTTGCCAAATTTCTTTGTTTTGGATACTTTTTTTCCTTAATGGTAGTAAATTCTGTAAAAGGTAGCATCTACTTTTTGTTTCCATTATTTGCATGTCTGACCTACACATGGCATGGTGTAGAGGAAAGCGTATGAGATTTTAATATCTCACACAATCTAAGGTTTGAACCTTGACTCTCCAAGCCCAACCCTCATCCATATATGGTTTGTGCTGTTAGAGGAGGGGTCTGGGATAGCAGGGAGGCACAATAAAAATAGTTGGAGGGCTCGGGAGCATCAGGAGAAAGCACACCTGGAACGTCTCTGGCATTCTCACATGGCAACAACTCAGCATGACCATATTTCACCAGCCTGAGGAGACAAATGGGCACAAGGACACCAGTAAGCTCAAGTTTCTGTTTGTGCCTCCAAATGCCTATGTAGAACTTTTCCCACCCCTGCTAACAAGGGACCCTCTCCCCTAATATTTCTGGGTTTCCCCCAAAGGAGTGCCCATTTGACCACAGATCAATATGACAGCCACAGTTACCCTAACCTATTCTCCTTCTGGGCCTTGGGCTTCTCCCTTGGTGATGTTTGCTGCCCCTGATGCCCTCTGAAACCTCCCCATGGCAGTGGAGAATGGAGAAACTGAGGGAACTTGCTTCTGAGACCCCAAAGCCAAGAAGCTGTCTTTGCCACCACTTCCAGCTGCCTGTCCCCCTTTCCTCCCATATCTGAGTATCTTAACAGGACAGGTCCGTATGACAAATAGAACATGGGGAGACTTCATTTACTCGAGGATGTGTACTTGGATTCACATGCACAGGAGCTCCTGCTTTAGGGTAAAGAAGATTTTAAACAAATGTTATTCAGTTGTTATTTGACTGCTAATTGGTACCAGGTGCTGTAGGATAAAGATTTTTTTTTTTTTTTTTTAAAAAGGAACATTCCTGGCCTTTAAGAAGCTAGTTCAAACTATCTAGTGTAGGTAGGATAAATATACTAAAAGGTCAAATACTTTTGCAAAACCTAAGAAATTGAGGAAAATGCCGTAGGATGTTAATCCAGCCCAAGGCATTTGTTGTGAGGATTTCAGTGACGATTAGGGATCACGTTCCTCAGTCATTAGCAACAACGCTGAAATCGAAGCATGTTTTTCTCTCCAGACAGAAATTGAGTAGGGTTTATGTACTGCGTGTGAATATGTTTGTGTGCTTATGTACAAAATATCTAGGAGTTCATGGCTGAAGTCTTCCTGCCTCCCTGACAGGTTCCTGTTGTTGTTGTTTTTGTTTTGCCTGGCAAATGTATTGACTTGGAAAAATAATTCAAGAGCTCTCGTTGTGTCAACATGAATGTGTACCATATGCCTTGTCTGATCTTGTAGGTCCTTTATGCCTGTCTTCAAAAATACAAATATGAAACTTCTTTAGCTAATTAATCACTGCACTGCACTCTCTCACTACAGAGAACAGTAGATTTAAAATTATAACAATTAAATATGAAGTTACAAGGAGGAAAAGATGTTGAAGTGTAAGAGGTTTTTAGGGTGCAGGGGACTCTAAATTGTAGCTTCTTAAGTCATTTCTAACCAGAAACCAGATCTGTCATGAAGGAAGGTGTGTCTCTACTTTCAGAATCATTGAGTAGGGCTGTTCAGGTTAGAAGACTCTGTGTATCTCTGATTAGAGAATAAATCATCATTTTTTTTGTGTGTGTGATATGCGGGCCTCTCACTGTTGTGGCCTCTCCCGTTGCGGAGCACAGGCTCCGGACGCGCAGGCTCAGCGGCCATGGCTCCTAGGCCCAGCCGCTCCGCGGCATGTGGGATCCTCCCGGACCGGGGCACGAACCCGTGTCCCCTGCATCGGCAGGCGGACTCTCAACCACTGCGCCACCAGGGAAGCCCCTGTTTATGTTATTTTTATGTGTTGGTGTGTCAAATATATGTCTATAAGACTTTTATAATGGCATAACATTCTGTTACAGTCTTTAGTTTAATCGATTCCTATTAGGTATGTTGGACTGCTTTCCAGTATTTCACAATTATTGACAATTCTGGTGAAGATTTTTGTGCCTAAATCCTCACAAACATCTTTTAGTTTTCTTTAGGTTCCAATTAATGGACTCAGGTAAGGAGAAAGCACAAAAGTCTGAGTCTTTTGCTATGTATTACTAAAATAACCTTTGTAGACGACAAACCAATTTATTATTCCATTTAAGTAATATTAACATTTAAAAGATTTTTGGGTTTAATGCACATCAGATATTTCCAACAGTGTTATCTTTCTCAGGTTGTTAGCTGTAGGGTAAAGGATGGTGTAAATGAAGGAATGGACCCACAGATTTGGTATAAAATCAGTCTTGTGACCTAGGAAAATCTATTTAACCTCTCTAAGCCTCAGTTTCTTTGTCAGTAAAATTGGGATAAAAGTTTCATATAGGGTTGCTGGGGGATTAAGTTTTGCACACAGAAAATGTCCAATTAAATACCTTATACAAAAGTTTGGGGGAAGGGATAAATTAGGAGTTAGGGATTAACATATACACACTACTACATATAAAACAGATAATCAACAAGGACCTACTGTATACAGAGAGAAATTTACTCAATATTCTGTAATAATCTATATGAAAAAAGAAACTGAAAAAGGATGGATATGTATGTATATATATATGTGTGTGTAACTGAATCACTTTGCCATATACCTGAAACTAACACAACATTGTAAATCAACTATACTCCAATAAAATAAAAATTAAATTAAAAATTAAAAAAATAGGGCCTCCCTGGTGGCGCAGTGGTTGAGAGTCCGCCTGCCGATGCAGGGGAAACGGGTTCGCGCCCTGGTCCGGGAGGATCCCACATGCCACGGAGAGGCTGGGCCCGTGAGCCATGGCCGCTGAGCCTGCGCGTCCAGAGCCCGTGCTCCGCAACGGGAGAGGCCACAACAGCGAGAGGCCCGCGTACCACAAAAAAAAAAAAAAATTAAAAAAATACCTTATACATACACGTAGCTAACTTATGGAATGCCTTTGTATTCTAATTGTATGCCATGTGTTCTCCCATTTAATGATCAAAACCCTAGAAAGAATCATTATCTCCATCTTGCTCAGATATACAGAGGACAGGCACTCATTAAATACTTCCACTGTCAGAGACAGGCAAAATCATGCTCACCAGGGAGAACTCCGGCATGAGAAATACTGATTTAATCATGGCAGTAAATGACAATAGTGCTGACATCTGGATTCCGGTTGCCTCTCGATATTATGATATAATAAGAAATATACATTTGGTCTTTGTTCCCAGTTCCTGGAGCAAATCTTGTGAAACTCTTACTTCTAGAGTGTTAGCGGTGAGGAGAAGCAGCTTTTGTTATTTTCACCGCACCTAACTTTACGCTAATGAGGTTTCTCCCAGAGGAGCGCGCAGGTTGCCAGAGGGACCGACCAGGTGATTAGTGGGTTGGAACTTTCAGCCCCACTCCTGACCTCCTGGGAGGGTGGAGAGTCTGGCGATTGAGTTAATCACCAATGGCTAATGATTTAATCAATCATGCCTATGCAATGGAGCCTCCATAAACCCCTAAACAAAGGGAGAGCTTCTGGGTTGGTGAACACATTGAGGTGCTAGGAGGTGGCAGTCCTGGAGAGGGCATAGAAGCTCTGTATTGCCCACCCCCTGTGGCTTGCCCTGTGCATCTCTTCCATCTGGCTGTCTTGTTCTGTCCTTCACAATAAGCCTGTAATAGTAAGTAAAGGGTTTTCCTGAGTTCTGTGAACCATTCTAGCAAATTATTGACCTAAGGAAAGGGCTGTGGGAATCTCTGATTTATAGCCAGTCATCCAGAAGTAGGGGAGGCCTAGACTTGTGACTGGCATCTGAAGTGGGGGGCAGTCTTGTGGGGCTGAGCCTTAACCTGTAATTCTATGTTTAATTTTTTGAGGAACTGCCATACTGTTTTTCATAGCGACTGCACCATTTTATGTTCCCATGAGCAATGCACAAGGGTTCCAATTTCCTCACATTTTTGCCAACATTTCTTTTTTTTTTAAATAATAACTAGTGGGTGTGAAGTAGTATTTTATTATGGTTTTGATTTACATTTCCCTAATGGTCAATATTGTCAAACTTTTTTTATGTGCTCATCGGCTATTAATATATCTTGGGAAAAATGTCTGATTCCTTTGCTCATTTTTTTAATTGAGTTGTTTTTTTGTTGAGTTGCTCTAAGTGATGATGTTTTTTTTTAAGAGTACTATTGAATACAAGGTATCTTGTTTTAGACAAAACTCTCAGTTTCCATACAATATTGATTTTCTGGAATTTCCTAGCTATGCTTAAATTTCATTTTTTCCTATTCTAGTATATGTGCTGCCGAAGCGAGCATTCATTTTTTCCTGTCAGAATTGTTTTCATTGATTTTTTTTAAAATGGTTCCTGGGAAAATGAGATTTTCATCTCAGCATCTGTGTTATGAAATACTGATGACTGTACTTTCTGGCATGTGTTCTGACTAAATTGCTAGTTGGACAACCCATTTTGGCTACCCTGTTTTTTTAAAAAGTTAACATTTTAGAGGATAGAATCCATATCTTCTAATTTTTCAAATTATTTAAATAGTGATAGCCTCCAAGTTCATGCAACAGAGCAAATCTATTTCTTACCAAATTGGGTGAGAGAAGAGGAATAAAATATCATGACCCTCCACTGAGAAATATCTCATAGTTTCTCAGAGTGGGCTTTTTTTTTTTTTTTTTTGGTCTGAGTAGGTGACTGAATGGACTAAATTTATTGCCAGATAATATTGAGTATTGACCTATATATTAGTTTACTCTGGCTGCTGTGACAAGGTACGACAACCTTGGTAGCTTAAAGCAACACAATTTATTCCCTTACAATTCTGGAGGCTCAGATGCCAAAATCAAGGTGCTGACATCCTATCAGCAGGACCACTCTCCCTCTGTACACGCTAGGGGACCACTCTCCCTCTGTACGTTCCAGCTCCTTGCATTCCTTGTTGCATGGCCTCTTCCTCCATCAGCATAGCCTTTGTCAGCATAACATCTTGGCTTCACTTGTCGCATTACTTTCTTGTTCTGGTGTATGAAATGTCCTTCTGTCTCCCTCTTATAGCAATACCTGTGACTGCATTTAGGAGACAGCTGGATAATCCAGGCTACTCTCCCCAAGACCCTTAAATTAATCACATCTGTAAAGACCCTTTTCTGCCATGGAAGGTAACATGCACAGGTTTCAGGAATTAGGATGTGGCTCTCTTTCGAGGAGCCATTTTCTAGCCTACCACAACCTATAAATGGCTCTTTGGAAATTTAAAATGAAAAAGAAAAAGGAGGTTGTAAACATCATAGATGTCACTGACTCCTAGTTCTGTAAACAAAGTTTATGTTCAATACGATTCTGCCTTTTAATGGTGCTGACTGCCTTGCTTTTTCTTTTCCTGTTTTGTTCTTAACCATCTGCAGTTTGGATTCTGCTCTGTGCAGCTGATACAATGCTTTCAGAAGATTTTCATTGACTATAAAGCCTAATCTTGGAGCGTCTCTCTTTGGTTTTCTTCCTCCTCATTCTCTTTGAAACACTCAGCAGAGACCACTTGTTTTTTTTTTGTTGTTGTTTTGTTTTGTTTTTTGCGTTATGCGGGCCTCTCACTGTTGTGGCCTCTCCTGTTGCGGAGCACAGGCTCCGGACACGCAGGCTTAGCGGCCATGGCTCACGGGCCCAGCCGCTCCGCGGCATGTGGGATCTTCCCGGACCGGGGCACGAACCCGCGTCCCCTGCACCGGCAGGTGGACTCTCAACCACTGCGCCACCAGGGAAGCCCTCCTTTGATGTCTTTTATTCTCCTAACCCATAATATTGAATTCTTTGAGGTTCCGTGCGTAGCTCTCTGGTTTCTTCCCAGACCTCAGTCTTTATGGGCTCTTGGGTTTAGCTACTGAGTTGATGAGACAAATATTTATCTTTAAACCTGAATTCTAACTCTATGCCTGTGACAGCCATCTATTTCCTGCCCTCTGACAGGTCATGGACATATAGATATCCTGATGTCATCTCTAATCCAGCATTTATAAAAACAAAACTCATCTCTCACTCTTCTTACTGGTTTTCTTTTTAATTTCCAAGCAGGTCAATGACACCATTAAGCTAAAAATTTTGGCATCTTAGTCCTTACAACTAGGCATCGTTATATCCTTTTGATTCTTAGTGAAAATAGTTTTTGGTTTTGTTATTTTTAACTCTGTAGTCTAGAGCAGTGCTATTCAAAGCCTGGTCCATGGATCAACAACATTAGCACCACCTGAAAGCCTGTTAGAAATGCAAATTCTTGGTCCTATCCCAGCCCTTCTGAATTACAATCTGTATTTTAACTGTGTTTTAGCAAGCTCTCCAGCTGAGTCTAATGTGTGGTGGCGTTCAGTAACCACTGGCCTAGAGTCGAGTGTTGGCGGGCATCGCTCCAGTCTGAGATCACGGCCGCAGCTTCTTAATAGGAGGTGAGTCTCCCTATTTCCAGTCAAATGTCTTATGGACAATTATTTTCTTTTTCAATTCCTATTTTCTCTGTCAATCTTTTTTTTTTTTTTTGCGGTTCGTGGGCCTCTCACTGTTGTGGCCTCTCCCGTTGCGGAGCACAGGCTCCAGACGCGCAGGCTCAGCGGCCATGGCTCACGGGCCCAGCCGTTCCGTGGCATGTGGGATCCTCCCGGACCGGGGCACGAACCCATGTCCCCTGCATCGGCAGGCGGACTCTCAACCACTGCGCCACCAGGGAAGCCCCTCTGTCAATCTTATTTCATATTTTACAGTGTTATGTATTTCATGTGTATGAACTATGTGGAAACTGGCCAAGAGGACATGTTCAAGGGAAACAGACATCTAGAATTAATTAACGCACTTCCAGGTTTCATTCCTCTTTTGAGTGACAGGCTGTAGCAGTTTTTTTCCCTTTTCTTCTTCTTCTTTTTATAATGCTCCCAGCTCAGTGGACTTAGCTCCTTCCGTAGTAGAAAACTTCAAAACAGAAGTCTTGTTCCATCTGGGAAAGTTGGGGACAGGAAGGAGACTAGGAGAGGGAGAGGACTGCTATCCAAAAACTCAATGTGGATTGCAAATATGAGTAGGAATTTTAGCATCAAATGCATTGCTGAGGTTTGTCACATATTAGTAGTTTTTTTTTGAGTAAAATAACTTAAAATTTCCAAGTCTTTTCAGCTCCTCCTAGCTTTCTTCATGCAGCTAGAATTCATGGCAATGGTTTATCTGAGATAATCTCCTTTTCTATTTTTCAACATTAGTTAAGGCCAAGAACACAAGGAGGAGATCCTTTTGTTAGATGACTAGCATTTGGAAAAAAAATTTGGATAGAAGGGAGAAAGTCTTCAAATAACTTAATTACCTGCTTTTTTCTGCCCCACGACTCCTGAATGTATTGATTTAACTAAAATTTAGTATTCCATGAACACCTTTCAAATAAAAAAAAGAAGGAATTAAACATTTGTCAGTGTTGAGATACATGCTAGAAATAGAACACAATGATGCTTACAAGGGACTCTCTCTTGTTGCTCACAGTTTAATGTGGGAAACAGACTAGTAAACAGACACTTAAAATACAGCCCCCAACCATGTAATTGGCCCCAGGCCTCTCTGCTTTTAGGACGTCAGAGAAGCTCTTAATTCTGCCACACGGTTACGAGAGGTTCAGCAGTGTAAAGACTGTCCTGTGAGTGGCACGTCATCTGTTCCGGAACAGCGGAGCAATAGTGCAGGAACATTTGTGCTGAGAAAATGGCAGAGTCAAAGGTCTGTGAGACTGGTTTCAGTTATAAACTTCACTGACTTATTGTAGGAGAAAGAAAAGAATTGGAGCAGGGCTCCTGCCAAATCATGCCTATTTAATTCCCCACGATTGGAAGTTAAATTTAATTGTTTCAGCAGTGTGTCCAAGATAAGGGAGTTGAAATGATGGATCAACTCCTTCATTCATATAATAATTTGAGTCATTCTGAACCAAGATAAAATTATTGAAGGATGTGCTGAGGTGGCTTACATCTTTGGCCATTTTAGGTTCAAAAGCTATTTAAACTTGAACTTTCTTAGAGATTTCTTGATGAATTAAACTGATGATTCATTATTTTTGAAGAGGCTAATAAGTTAATAAGAGCCAAACAAAATCATTTATTCAGAGGTTCCATCCCTTAATGAATAAAACTATTGATTTCACATTGTCTATTTAACAACAAATAAGAATTTTATAGTTTGCTGTCAATGGTTTTATACTGTCTGGATGGCAATAAGGAGAACAAAGTTGAAGACCCAGGATCTAAAGACAGTACCAAATATTCTTTAAATAGTGCAAAACAGATTTTTTTCCTCCCTCCCTCCCTCCCTCCCTCCCTTCCTCCCTCCCTCCCTCCCTCCCTCCCTCCCTCCCTTCCTTCCTCCCTTCCCTCCTTCCCTCCCTCCCTCCCTCCCTCCTATTGTTAAAGTGGAAGAGCAAGGATCATCCTTTACAAATATCTGAAAAATATAACTTGGTTAAGCCTTATTCTACCTTAAATCTTTCTTGGCCACTTATAGGAAAATATGATATGGGAACAACTTATCTCACATTTTGGCGCTAATGCACTTAATCCAAGTGATAGGAATGAGGCCACATTTTAAAAATTATTTCATGCACATACCTTATCAGAATCATATTTCAAGTGTGTCTCCCATTGACTTTACTTACAATACTTATGCATCAATCTCCAACATTTATAGAAGACCACTGAGTATACAGAGCACAATACTAGGCACAGTGTACTTGGTTGGAAAACAGCCTCTCGTAAATTCACAACGTTCTTGAGAAATCTAAACTGATGTGTAAAACCATGGGGAACATACATTGCTGTGTGAAAATAGAAACATTAAACCGGCACTCTACTAAATAAGTAGAAAAATGGACAAAGTTATGCTCAGTTGTGACGGCTTGAGAGTAAAGTCCTTTGCTAGTTTGTTCTGCTGAATACCCACTAGATCTGTACAGGTTACTAGAATTCCAGACTGATGTTTATATAAAGTTGTGTTTATGTGACATTTAGGAATCATTGGCATGAATCTCTTTGAAGTTTATTGTAAGCAGCATAAATCAAATAAAATCTTGTAACAAACTGTGGCAACTCTCAGCTTCTGTTGGGACATTTTAAAAGCCCCACTTTTCTTCTTTTGTCTCAATATAGGACCTCTGGAAATCAGAGGATGTAAGTAGATCTTAGGGTATCGTTTCATGCTTTTAACTCTATTTAATCTCACCCTCAGCCCTACTTCATATCAATAATCTGTATTGTCATATCCTCTTAGAATTTTTTCAAGTACATGCATCTTTAAAAAATTACTTTTTGCTAATATAGTGTTTTACAACCTCTCTTAAACTTTGTCATATTGTGGTAAATCTTATGTCCTTTTTTAACGTTATTTGAAATTTTAAAATTAAATATTGTGACAGACACTGTTAATAATAACCAAATATTCTTGCACATTTCTACATTTCCCAGTCTCTGCAGTTAGGGTGGGAACAATGTGACTCCTTCAGGCAAAAAAGTATATAAGTAAAGAGATGGTTTCTTGGCCAGGGCAGTTAAGGCCCAATGTGGCACTACCATCTCTGTCTCTCTTTTATCTGTGTAACTGGAGAAATCCAAGATGCTGGAGTTGCAAGATTGAAGAGCCTGGGGCCCCAAGTCACTGCTTGCCCAACCGATTTGCATTGGATTGATAAACAAAACAAAACAAACCCTTGCAGTTAAACCACTGAAATTGCAGGATTTATTTGCTACTGAGGCATAACCAAGAATTACTTAAATAATACCAATATCTTGAATAAAATATTAATCAGAGAAATGGGATAAAAGGCCACTTTACATGCCTATTTCACAATCACTGGATGGGATTTGGACTCAAATAAGCTAGTTTCTAAGCGACACTTCAGGACTACTTCCAAACAATGAAGTATTTTCTGCCTGGTGATAAAGATTTAAACTGCCTAAGGAAGCTGGTCTCCACTTAGTTTTTCAAATATATTGGGGGACCATGTTATTGATGACAAAAACCCTTTGTTATTAAAAAAAAATTGAGCTACTGCTTTAAATGACAAAGTTATTCTTTCAAAGCTTTGCTTTTTATATATTTTTTCTGATTATAAAAGCAACATATGCTTATTGAGGGAGAAATTTTTTGTATTTTAAGAAATACAAAAAATAAATTAAAAAAATCCCCTCGGGGCTTCCCTGGTGGCGCAGTGGTTGAGAGTCCGCCTGCCGATGCAGGGCACACAGGTTCGTGCCCTGGTCCGGGAAGATCCCACATGCCGCGGAGCGGCTGGGCCCGTGAGCCATGGCCGTGGAGCCTGCGTGTCCGGAGCCTGTGCTCCGCAAACGGGAGAGGCCACAACAGTGAGTGGCCCGCCTACCGCAAAAAAAAAAAAAAAAAAAAAAAAAAAAATTTGGCTTTAAGCTTTTTGTGATTGCATGTATTTGTTCTCCCAAATGGTATGCTTTTGGAGCCAATCACAACAGATGAGTATGATTTAGAATAGATTTGGCACAATGCTTTTGTTTTCTTTTGTTTAATGTGTTATGCAGTTAAAATCATAAATAGCAGTTTTTTTCAACTGTGTTGTGAGATAGCCAATTATAAATAGTGAGGAAAGCCATGGATCAGCTTTCAACTTCCATGAGCCTATTTTAAGTATTGTCTGTGAATGCCAGAGGCATCTTTGTATTTTCTGCTCTTTTGATTATCATTGATGGAGTCAGTGTTTATAATTGTGGACACATTTTGGTGAACTTTCTCATTCCTTGGACCCCATTAACACTATGGCATTTCTCTTTCTTCTTCCTCCTGCACTTTCACCAGGGTGCTCTAAATTTAACTGAGATGCTTCTAAATTTTGTTTTGTTTTGTTTTCCTCTTCAAACTTTTGTTGTTATCAGTTTAACTCTAACATATATGTAAATGTCTCTCAAATTCATATTTTACTCCAGATTTTTTCCAGACACTTATTTAACCACTTGTATTCTTACTGCATCTCCCAGTGTCCTTATCTTCTTCTCTCAAATCAGTTACCAATTTCATATCTTGGTTTTCTGTGTCTTTGACTTCCCTTTTCCAATCACTTGGGCTCAAACAAGGTCAGCCTTCATTCCTTTCTCCTTCACCACTGATCCAGTGAGTCGTAAAGCTCCCATTAACTCCTTTTTTTTTTTTTTTTTTTTTGCGGTACGCGGGCCTCTCACTGTTGTGGCCTCTCCGGTTGCGGAGCACAGGCTCCGGACGCGCGGGCTCCGCGGCCATGGCTCACGGACCCAGCCGCTCCGCGGCATGTGGGATCTTCCCGAACCGGGTCACGAACCCGTGTCCCCTGCATCGGCAGGCGGACTCTCAACCACTGCGCCATCAGGGAAGCCCCCATTAACTCCTTTTAACTAAACTACTTCAAGTACATGGCATCAGAGCAGTAGAGAACAACTTCTGAAAGCAGTAGTTTTCTGTTTATTCCTTCCCCACCTGCACTTCTGCTCTCAGAGGAACTATACTTTAACTGTGTTTTATTCTCCAAGTGGCCACTTAAGAAAAAAAAAAAAAACTATAGGTAATGTGCTTATAGCTGTATTTATTTATTGATCTACCAACTTCATGCTATTGACTTCCCAACATAAAACATAATATGTCTTTGGATTCGTTACCCCTCCTCTTCTTCTGATGTTTCAGTATTTATATTTGTAATTCTTTTATTTCTTTACTTTTGAAATTTTAATCTATATAAGCATCTATTTCTTGTCCTTCAACTTTTGGTATTATTTCTTGATCTTCTCTTGTAAAATGAGAATATCAGTGCCCTTACCCTTTCCTCTATCTTTATTGTAGTCCACAGTTACCTTCTATCTGCAACCACTTCTAAGTTTTCTGTTTGGTTATCTCTAAAGGCTCAAACCCAATAAATACTGGCTACATTATTATAGCATTATTTTATATCTATCTATCTCCACAGCTGGATCCCCATTACATTTCCTTCCCTATAGATGCAATGTTGTGATCCCCAGGCCCTGAAGGAACATGTGCTTTGTTTCTGGGCCTATTGAATTTTCTGGTTTTTTGTTTGTTTGTTAAGAAGAAATGATTATGAGGAAATAAAAATAATAGTATATATTATAGTGTTTTATATATATACTATTATATGGTTTATTTATATAATTTAATATAATTATGTATAATAGTATATATATGTGTGTTTGTATTTTAAGGGCTTTAGTTTTTTAGACCAGTTTTAGGGTCACAGAAAAATTGAGAGGAAGATACAAAGATTTCCCATGTATTTTCTGCCTCCACACATGTATAGCCTCCCCTGTTACCAACATCCTCCATCAGAGTGGTACATTTGTTATGATTGATGAACCTACATTGACACATCATTATCAGCCAAAGACCATAGTTTACATTAGGGTTCATTCTTGGTGTTGTACATTCCATGGATTTGACCAAATGTATAATGACATGTATACACCATTATGGTAAACAGAGTAGTTTCACTGCCATAAAAATCCTCTGTGCTCTTCCTATTCATCTCACCCTCCTCCCTAATCCCTGGCAACCACTGATCGCTTTACTGTCTCCATAGTTTTGCCTTTCCGGAATGTCCTACGGTTGGAATCATACAGTGTGTAGCCTTTTCAGATTGGCTTCTTTCATTTAGTAATATGCATTTAAGTTTCCTCCACATCTTTACATGGCTTGATAGCTCATTTCTTTTTAGTGCTGAATAATAATCCATTGTCTGACAGTTTATTTATCCATCCACCTACTGAAACACATCCTGGTTGCTTCCAAGTTTTGGCAATTAGGAATAAAGCAGCTGTAAACATTTGTGTGCAGGTTTCTGTGTGGATATAAGTTTTCAAATCATTTGGGTAAATACCAAGGGGCAAAATTGCTGAATCATGTGGTAGGAATATGTTAGTTTTGTAAGAAAGCACCAAACTGTCTTCCAAAGTGGCTGTACCATTCTGCATTCCCACCAGCAATGAATGAAGTTCCTGTTGCTCTACATCCTCCCAGCATCTGGTGACATAAAAATAGTGTCAGTTGGGAATTCGGGCCATTCTGTTAGGTGTGTAGTGGTATCTTGTTGTTTTAATTTGCATTTCCTTGATGACATATGATATGGCCATCTTCTCATGTTTATTGCCATTTGTACATCTTCTTTGATCAGGTGTCTGTTAAGGTCTTTGGCCCATTTTTCAATTGGGTTTTCTGTTTATTGTTGAGTTTTAAGAGTTCTTTGTATATCAGACATGTCTTTTGCAAATATTTCCTCCCATTCTGGCCCTGTCTTTTTACTCTTTTGATAGTGTCATTTGCAGAGCAGAAAAAGTTAATTTTAATAAAATCTAGCTTATCAGTTCTTTCTTTCATGTGTCGTAACTTTGGTGTTGTCTTTAAAATGTCATCGCCATACCCAAAGTCATCTAGGTTTTCTCCTATTTTATCTTCTAGGAGTTTTATAGTTTTACATTTTATTTTAGGTCTCTAATCCAACTTGAGACAATTTTTGAGAAGTGTATCAGGTCTGTGTCTAGATTGATGTTTTTGCATGTGAATGTCCAGTTGTTCCAGTACAATTTGTTGAAAAGACATTCTTTCTCCATTGTATTGCCTTTACTCCTTTGTCAAAGGTCAGTTAGCTATATTTAGGTGGTTCTATTTCTGGACTCTGTTCCATTGATCTATTTGCCTATTCTTGGCCAATACCACACAGGCATACTTACTGTAACTTTATAATTAATCTTGAAGTTGGATAATATCAGTAGCCCAATTTTGTTCTTAAATATTTTTTTGGCTATTCTGGGTCTTTTATTTCTCCATATAAACTTTAGAATCAGTTTGTCAATATCCACAATATAACTTGTTGGGATTTTGATTGGGATTACATTGAATCTATAGATCAAGTTAGGAAGAACTGACATCTTACTAATATTGTCTTCCTATCCATGAACATGGAAAATCTCTTCATTTATTTAGTTCCTTGATTTTGTTCATTAGAGTTTTGTGGTTTTCCTTATAAGGTATTGTAATATTTTGTTAGATTTATACCTAAACATTTCAGTTTTGGGGGGTGCTAATGTAAATGGTATTGTATTTTTAATTTCAAATTCCATTTATTCATTGTGGGTATACAGAAAGTGATTGACTTTTGTGTATTAACCTTGTATCCTGCAACCTTGCCTTAGTTGCTTATCAGTTCTAGGAGATTTTTGTCAATTCTTTTGGATTTTCTACATAATTATGTCATCTGCCAACAAAGACAGCTTTATTTCTTCCTTCCCAATCTGTATACCTTTTATTTCCTTTTCTTATTACACTAGTTAGGACTTCCAGTATAACTTTGAAAAAGAGTGGTAAGAAGGGACATCCTTGCCTTATTCCTGTACATAATAGGAAAGCTTTGAGTTTCTCATCATTGAGTATGATGTTAGCTGTAAGTTTTTTGTGGCTACTTTATCAAGTTGAGGAAGTTCCCCTCTATTCCTAGTTTACTAAGAGTTTTTATCATGAATTGACATTGAATTTGTTAAATATATGCATTCACTGCTTTAAATTTTCCTCTAAGCACTGCTTTGTCTGCATCCTAGAAATGTTGATAAGTTGTGTTTCACTTTCATTTAGTTCAAAATATTTAAAAAAAATTTTGAGATGTCTCTTTTGACCCATATGTTACTTAGAAGTGTGTTGTTTAATCTCCATGTTTTTTGGGGATTCCATTTATATTTCTGTTATTGATTTCTAGTTTAATTCCATTGCTGTCTGAGAGCAGACATTGTGTGATTTCTAGTCTTCTAAATTTGTTATGATATGTTTTATGGCTATCTTTCTATTTTGTTGAATTTCAATGTGAACTTGAGAAGAATGTGTATTTTGCTCCTTTTGGATGAAGTAGTCTATTGATGTTGATTATATCCAGATGATCGTTGGGATTTTGAGTTCACTTACTGATTTTCTGCCTGCTGGATCTATCCATTCCTGAGGGAGGGGTGTCAAAATCTCCAAGTAGAATAGTGGATTCATCTATTTCTCCTTACAGTTCTATCAGTTTTTGCCTCATGTAGTTTGCCCCTCTTTTGTTAGGTTAGTACATGTTAAGGATTATGGAGAATTGGAGAACTTGGAGAATTGGCCCCTTTATCATTATGTAATGCCCCTCCTTTTTCCTGATAAATTTCCTTGCTTTGAAGTCTGCTTTGTCTGAAATTAATATAGCTACTTCTACTTGCTTTCTTTTGATTCGTGTTGGCTTGGTATAACTTTCTCCATCCATTTACTTTTTTTTTTTTTTTTTTTTGCGGTGCGTGGGCCTCTCACTGTTTCGGCCTCTCCCGTTGCGGAGCACAGGCTCCGGACGCGCAGGCTCAGCGGCCACGGCTCACGGGCCCAGCCGCTCTGCGGCACGTGGGATCTTCCCGGACCGGGCCATGAACCCGCGTCCCCTGCATTGGCAGGCGGACTCTCAACCACTGCGCCACCAGGGAAGCCCCATCCATTTACTTTTAACCAATATGTTCTTTATGTTTAAAGTGAGTTTCTTGTAGACAACATAGAGTGGGTCTTGTTTTTTGATACACTCTGACAATCTTTGTCTTTTAATTGGTTTATTTAGACCATTGATGTATAAAGTGATAATTGGTATATTTGGATTAATATTTACCATATTAGTTACTGCTTTGAGTTGTTGCCCTTCCTATTTTTGTCTTCTACTCTTTTTCTGCTTATTTTTTTAATTGAGCCTTTCATATGATTCCAATTTTTCTCCTTTCTTAACATGTGTTATACATTTTTTTCCTATTTTAAGTGGTTGCCATAGAGTTTGAAATATACAACTAATCCAGGTCCTCTCAAATAACACTATAATTTCATGGATAGTGTATTTTATAATAAGTAAATAATGCCAATTCCTTCATTCCATCCTTTGTATCATTGCTGTCTTTCATTTCACTTGTCTATAAGCATACATAAACATACATACAATATTGTTGTTATTGTTATTTTGAGAAAACTATTATCTGTTCAATCAATTATGAATAAGAAAAGTAAGAGTTTTTATATTACTTATTCCTTCTCTGTTGCTCTTCCTTTCTTTATGTTGATCTGAATTACTGATGTATAATTTTTCTTCTCTCTGAAGAATTTTTTGTTAAACATTTCTTGTAAGGAGGCAACAAATTCCCTCAATTTTGTTTGTGTTAGAAAGTCTTTATTTTCCTTCATTTTTGAAGGATAATTTCACAGAGTACAGAATTCTGGTTTTTGATTCTTTTCTCTTAACATTTTAAATATTTCACTCTGCTCTTTTCTTGCCAGCATGGATTCTGAGAAGTCAGATGTAATTCTTATCTTTTTTCTGCTACAGGTAAGGTGTATTTTCCTCTGGCTTCTTTCAGGACTTTTTAGTTATCTTTGATTTTCTACCATTTGAATATGATATGCCTGGGTGTAGTTTTTTGGCATTTATCCTGCTTGGAGTTCTCTGATCTTCCTGTATCTGTGATTTGATGTCTGACATTAATTTGGGGAAATTCTCACTTATTTCTGTTTCAAATATTTCTTCTATTCCTTTCTCTCTTTCTTCTCCTTCTGATATTCCCGTTATACATGTGTTATACTTTTTGTAGTTGTCCCGTAGTCCTTGAGTATTGTGGGGTTTTTTTTTTCAGTCTTTCTTTTTCATTTTGGAAGTTTCTATTGAGATATCCTCAGACTCAGAGATTCTTTCCTCAGCCATGTTCAGTACACTAATGGACCCGTCAAAGGCATTCTTCATTTCAGTTACAGTGTTTTTTATCTCTAGCATTTCCTTTTGTTTTTTTCTTAGAATTTTTATCTCTCTGCTTACATTGCCCATCTGTTCTTGCATGCTGTCTACTTTATTCATTAAAGCCTTGTATTGGTGGGCCTGTAGCTGGTGTATTAAATTAAGAATATACAGATTATGACCTGCTGAATGAGAAGGCACAAGCCATCCACATGACAGGTAGCTCCCTCATCATCTGGGCTCCCACTCTGGGGAAATGAAAACCATGGGGACATTTTGATTGAAGATGCAGTTTAAAACACTCACATAGAGGAAGTAAAGTCACAAGATTTATTACTTACAAATCCCAGAAACAAGGGAGGCAGTCTGTGCAGTGAGCTGGGAGAAGGGTGGTCCTCCATCCCAGGTTACAGGCAAGAAAGAGATAGAAGACAGCACCTATTATTTATAAGGGGGTTGGGGCTGAGGTCACTAACTTTTTGTGGGCTCAACTCTAAGTAGTTATTTTAAAAGGTGCCCTGGGAAAAGCAAAGTAGGAACTTGTGGCAGGAATCCTAAGCTCAGATTCTTATCTAAATGTCCAGACTCTGGGTGTGAGCGTGGTTGTTATACTGTAAAGTGCCTACACAGCAACTCAAAATAGCCAGTTTCTCATCACAAGCCTTTAACATAGTAATCATAGTTGTTTTAAGTTTCTGGTCTGATAATTCCAACATCCCTGCCATGTCTGTTTCTAATGCTTGCTCTGTCCCTTCCAACGTTTTTTTTTTTTAATTTTAGTATGTCTTGTAATTTTAAAAAATGGCCAAACATAGATGTACTAGATGAAAGGAATTTATGTAAATAGGCCTTTAGTAACATGGGCATAATGTATGGGGAAAGGGGAAGTGTTCTAGAGACCTATGATTACGTCTCAGTCTTTTAGTCAGCCTGTCCCTCTGGACTGTGAACTTCACAAATGCTTCTATCTTCTTTTCCCCCACCTTAGGTGAAACAGTATGGCTTGAGTGGTCTGGAGATGGCTATTTCCCTTTTCCCACATGGAAGGCTAGAAAGGGCTGGAGCTGTGCATTTCCGTTCCTCCAGGTCAGCTGGACTCTGATAAAACTCTAGCAGATTAGGCTGTGGTCAAATAATTTCTCCGGAGCACAGACCTTGTTTAAGAAGAACAGTGTGTTCCAGCGTATTCAAATTAGTTCCTTTCCCTGTTCCTTGCTGGAAGCATTAGGAGATTTTTCTCTGATATTTACTGTAAGAACCTGTATGATATCTTAGAGATAAAAGCCATAAAAGAATGAGGCTCTCCTACAACTAGGTCTTCCTGAAGTTTTTTTACTGTCAGATTTGTTCACTCTGAGCTTCCAAAAATTCATCAATTATAGTTCTGATTTTTCTACCATAGCACTGGTTCCTGTAGAGATTTCAGCTGTGAGTTTCTATCTTGTAAGTTGCGATTGTTTGAATTCACTTACCAGACTCTCCAATTTTGGGGGCAGCAGTTTGTCCCATGACTTTACTTCTCTTTTGCATCTAAGAAAAGTTGTGAATGCTTCAATTTGTTCCGCTTTTTATTTGTTGTTAGGATGGAGTGGTCCGCGTTTTCTTTGTTGTTAGGATGGAGTGGTGACTTCTAAAGTCCTATGTTGTACCAGAAACCAGAAGTCTTGAATTCTGTTTTCTTATACTGTATCAATTGCTTAACATTATTTCCCATTTCAGTTTGCTGCATATTTAGAAAGTGACTTTTCGAAGAGATGGAGCTTTGGGATTCTTATCCTGCATTATTTTTTAAAATTAAGGTTTAATTCACACATCATAAAACTTAACCTTTTAAACTATGCAATTCAGTGGCTTTTAGTACATTCACAAAGTTGTGCAACCATCACCACTATCTAATTTCGGAATAATTTCATCATTCCCCAAAAGCAACTTGTTTAGCAGTCATTCCACATTCCTCTCTACCCCAGGTGCTGGCAACGATTAATTTACTTTCTGTCTTCGGATTTGTCTATTTTGGACATTTCATATAGATAGAATCATACTATATTTAATCTTTTGTGTCTGGATTCTTAGCATAATGTTTTCATCCATGTTTTGTCATGTTCATCCATATTGTAGCATGAATAAGTATTTCATTCCTTTTTGTGGCTAAATAATATTCCATTCTATGAATATACTATATTTACCTATTCATCAGTTGATGGAAATTTGGATTGTTTCCACTTTTTGGCTATTATGAACATTGTTGCTATGAATATTTTTATAAGTTTTGGTGTGAACATAGGTTTTAATTTCTCTTGGGACTGGAATTGTTGACTCATATGATAACTCTGTGTTTAACCTTTGAGTAACTGTAACTGCTTCCAAAGAAGCTGCATCATTTTACATCCTCACCAGCAATGTATGAAGGTTCCAATTTCTCCACAGTCTCACCAACACTTGCTATTGTTTCTCTTTTTGATTATAGCCATCCTAGTTGGTGTGAAGTGGTATCTCATCATGGTTTTGACTGGCATTTTGCTAATGACTAATGACATTGAACATCTTTTTATGCACTTCTTGGAGATTTGTATATCTTCTTTGGAGACTTGTCTACTCAGATTCTTTGTGCCTTTTTTAATGGGTTGTCTTATTGATAAGTTGCTAAGAGTTTTAAAAAATATATATTCTGAATATTATACTCTTACTGGATGTATGATTTCCTATTCTATGGATTGTCTTCTCACATTCTTGATAGTGTCTTCTGAAGTACAAAAGTTTCTAATTTTAATGAAGTCCAACTTATCTATTTTTCTTTGCTTGTGCTTTTGGTGTCATATCTATGGAACCATTGTCTAATCCAAGGTCACAGAAATTATATCTGTTTTCATCCAGTAATTTTACAGTTTTATCTCTTAGGTCTTTGATTCATTTTGAGTTAATTTTTGTATATTGTGTGAAGTAGATGCCCAACTTCAGTCTTTTGCATGTGAGGATCTAATTGTCACACTGGATGACTTTTTATTATTATTATTTTAACATCTTTATTGGAGTATAATTGCTTTACATCATTGTGTTAGTTGCTGCTGTATAACAAAGTGAATCAGCTATACATATATCCCCATATCCCCTCCCGCTTGCATCTCCCTCCCACCCTCCCTATCCCACCCCTCTAGGTAGTCACAAAGCACTGAGCTGATCTCCCCGTGCTATGCGGCTGCTTCCCACTAGCTACCTATTTTACATTTGGTAGTGTATATATGTCAATTTACACTCTCTCACTTTGTCCCAGCTTACACTTCCCACTCCCCGTGTTCTTAAGTCCACTCTCTACATCTGTGTCTTTATTCCTGCTCTGCCCCTAGGTTCTGATGAACGTTTTTTTTTTTTTTAGATTCCATATATATGTGTTAGCATACGGTATTTGTTTTTCTCTTTCTGACTTACTTCACTCTGTATGACAGACTCTTGGTCCATCCATCTCACTACAAATAACTCAATTTCGTTTCTTTTCATGGCTGAGTAATATTCCATTGTATATATGTGCCACATCTTTATCCATTCATCTGTTGATGGACACTTAGGTTGCTTCCCTGTCCTGGCTATTGTAAATAGTGCTGCAATGAACATTGTGGTACATGACTCTTTTTGAGTTATGGTTTTCTCAGGGTATATGCCCAGTAGTGGGATTGCTGGGTCCTATGGTAGTTCTATTTTTAGTTTTTTAAGGACCCTCCATACTGTTCTCCATAGTGGCTGTATCAATTTACATTCCCACCAACAGTGTAGGAGGGTTCCCTTTTCTCCACACCCTCTCCACCATTTATTGTTTGTAGATTTTTTGATGATGGCCATTCTCACTAGTGTGAGGGTGATACCTCACTGTAGTTTTGATTTGCATTTCTCTAATGGTTGGTGATGTAGAGCATCCTTTCATGTGTTTGTTGGCAATCTGCATATCTTCTTTGGAGAAATGCCTATTTAGGTCTTCTGCCCATTTTTGGATTGGATTGTTTGTTTTTTTTTGGATATTGAGCTGCATGAGCTGCTTGTATATTTTGGAGATTAATCCTTTGTCAGTTGCTTCATTTGCAAATATTTTCTCCCATTCTGTGGGTTGTCTTTGGATGGGATTTGAAGAAGATCAAATAAAGATATCTTTGTGAATGGAGTCTTCCAGGGGATGACCAGATAGGTCAAATAATGGCAGTGCTCTGGGAAAGAGAAGCCCCATAGAGTGGCTGCCAAGCTTCTGGTTTTCACCATGATCATGGGTTGTTGCTTTCCAAGGATACTACAGAGCTGGAGAGTGGGGGATGAGAATAGGGCAAGTTAAAATGCCACAGAACTCACTGTATTTCCTGAGATTCAGTCACTTGTTTTGAACAAATGCTCCATGGATTGCTACAAGCCTTTGGTTAATTTCCAGAGTTCTAAAAAAGTTGATTTTGGCAAATTTTACCAGTGTTCTCATTGCTTTTATGTAGGAGAGGTTTTTCAGATGTCTTTACTCTTCCATTTTCACTGATGTCACCCCTGCACTGTTATTTCTATGTTACATTCTCACCATTTTCTAATCTCTCAGTCGTATTTACTGTTTTATTGAGTCCCTGCCCCTCACCCCTCTTAAAGATTGGAGGCTGTGTCCTCCTTATCCAGTCTTTTGACATTCTCCCTGGGCCTACAGCATGGCTTTTATCCTAAACATTTTGGATTGGATTCACTGTTTTCTAGATACAGTGCCTTGTTCTGTCTTGCTTTGACCTTCATTTTCCTGCAAAACTTTTGTAAGTAATTTCTTAAGAAAGTGATATGTGAAAAGAAATAGGTATGTATTCTTGCATTTTTGAAATGTCTTGTTCTTGCCTTCACTCTTGATTGATAGTTTGGCTAGGTATTGAATTTTAGCTTTAAAACTTTTCCTCAAAAAATTTGAGGGCATTGGTCCTTTGTGTTTCTGTCTGTTATTTATTGCCACAACAATGATGAATAACAAAGTACCTTAAATAAGTCCAAACATTTATCATTGCTCCCAATTCTGTGAGTTATCTGGGCAATTCTTTTAGTCTCAGTTGGGATACTTATGAGTGTGGTCTGTTAAGAGTAGCTCTATGACTGCTGATTTTAAATGGAATCACATATTTGGGAATTGGCTAGCTGTAGGCTGGTCTAGGATGACTTCATCTGGAGTGACTCAGCTATTTTCCATATCATTCTCTTATTCTCCCTCCATGTTAGCCTGAATATGTTCTCATGACAGTAGCAGGGATCCAAGAAAAAAGCTGAACACATACAAGCTCCTTTTCAAATCTCTTTTGCTAATAACTCATTGGTCAAAGCAAGTCATGTAGTTAAGCTAAGAGTCAGATGAGAGAAGACTACAAATTTACAAGGCAAAGGGTTTGATATGGTGAGATTATTATTTTGAGCCAGTAATGTGCTTAATTTATTACGGTGTTCTAGTATATAATGTGGCTGATGAGAAGTCTTGTGCCAGTCTAATTCTTATCCTTTTGTTTTTGTTTAGGATTTACTCTTTATCCTTGACCTAAAATTTCAGAATGGTGCATCTAGGTACATTTAAAAAATATTACTAAGAAGTAATTTTAATGTATACTTGGTGGATACTTTCAATCTGAAGATTTGTCCCTAAACCCTGAAATTATCCCCTTTGATAACTTTTTTTCTCATCATTTTCTTTTTACACTTTGAAGTTCCCATTAATTGAATCTGCTGGATTTGTTCTGCGTGTCTCCTGTCTTTCATAGAGTCCATGTTTTGGTCTTCTTATTCTGGGAGATTACCAAAATTTTGTTTTCCAGTCATTATACCAAATATTTATTTTGGCTATTTAAAAAAATTTCTAAAAGCGCTTTCTTGTTCTCTTCCTTTTTCATTGCTTTCTATTTTAGTGTTATGGATGTAATTTCTGAGTAAATTATAAATTTTCTTTTGTCTTTTAAATTGTTTTCTTCTATACCTTGAATTATTTGTTTCTACCAAGATCTTAAAATTGTTTTTTTTTTCTCTTTTTTTTGGGGGGAGGTGGGGAGGTTTTTCTGTTTTATAAAGTTGGTTCTCCTCATATATATACCTGGTAGTCCTTGGTTTTCCATTTACATTCCTGATTAAAGTATAGGATAACTGGCATGTGCCTCCTTTATTATTTTATGCATAGCTTTATTTTCTAAATTTCTTTATTTCTTTATTTAAATGTCTTCTCTGAATGACCATTTTTACCAAGAGTCTATGTGGAGTGAGTAGTTTTCATCACCTGTCTTGCTTTAAGACCAAGGGATGGAGTAAGGTTAGTGCTGAGGACAGAATAGCCCCTACTCAAACATATGGGAAATTTTTATCCTTTCTGTTGCACACTGGACACTTTATTGTTTTGTATAGTTAAGTCTTCCTGTCTCTTAGCTCTCTAACTAGATTAAAGTGTGGGAACACTATTATATACATACTTTACCTCGCAAAATTCTGCTTTGGCCAAGACAGTTGTGTAGTTACATTGATTAATTAACCTGTTGCCAGAAGACTTTAATACTTGAGCAAGCTTCCCTTTCTTGCTAGAAAATGTTAATTGATCTTACTGGGTTAAGAATAAAAAAAACTCACTTCCAGTTTTACTCTAAGTTGTTTTTCTTACTAGAATCCCCTAATTAGTTTAGGTATTTCACATTCCAATAACTAAATTTATTTTGCAACTTCGGAGTTTCCTGGGATTTCCCATAGAGTCAGAGATATCTGCAGAATAATCTGGGAAAATTTTTGAAGTAGAAGAAGGAGTACGTGAACATCTACTGAAATTCTCATTAACTGTACTTAGAAACTGAACTTTATCGATTAAAAATTAGTTTCAATCTCTGTATGATATGTACCCCTGGAAATCTTCAAATCAGTATTTTCTAAGTTTTTGTTTATCTTTTTTGTAAAGTTTATTTTGGAAAATTTCCATAATACAAATGTAGAGAGTATTATCATTAACTTAAATATCCATCACCCTGAATTATCAACAGTTCCCAATTTTGTTGCTTCTACTCCCTGCTACATTTTTTCTTCTGGAGTATTTTAAAGCAAATTTTAGTCATCATTTCATTTCACCTGTTTTTTTCCTTCATAATCACTATAACATTTTCAAACCAAACCAAATTTAAATCTCTTAATGTCATCTAATAGTACATAGTTCAGGGCTTCCCTGGTGGCGCAGTGGTTGAGAGTCCGCTTGCCGATGCAGGCGACACGGGTTCGTGACCCGGTCCGAGAAGATCCCACATGCCGCTGAGTGGTTGGGCCCGTGAGCCATGGCCGCTGGGCCTGCGCGTCCGGAGCCTGTGCTTCGTAACGGGAGAGGCCGCCAACAGTGAGAGGCCCGTGTACTGCAAAAAAAAAAAAAAAAAAAAAAAAAAAAAAAAATAGTACATAGTTCAATTTTCCTTGTATCTCAGAAATGTCTTTTTTACTTTTTAGAATTAGGATTCAAGCAAGACACATTCACTACATTTGGTTATTATGTAAGTTCCTATCCTATCTTTCGGAGTTCTGACTCCTTGTTTTTTTTTCCTTATCAGTGTTGTGTTAGGGCACTGGTTCTCAGTTTTTGTGGGTTTTTTTTTTTTTTTTTTCCTCAGGACTCCTTTACTCTCTTAAAAATTATGGGGGACTCCAAACAGCTGTAATTTATGTGAATTATTTATAATTTAATTTGTTTTTAATTTATTGAGTTAATATTTACCAATTAGAAAATAAAACAAATTTAAAACATATTAATAAAAATATTTTAAATAATTTTTTTCATTAAAAATAATAATAGTAAACCCATTGCATGTTAACATAAATAAAAATTTTATGAAAAATAATTATTTTCCAAAACAAAACTGATTTAGTGAGAAGTACAATAGCACTGTTTTACACTTCTACAAATCGCTAATGTCTGGCTTACTAGAAGGCAGCTAGATTCCACATCTGCTTCTGCATTCAAACTACTGCATTATGTTAATTTGATTGAAGAAATACATATGACTACATATATATGAAGAAATATATATATATGAAGAAAATCTAGCCTTCATACAGTTATGAAGTCCTGTAGCTTTTTTTTTTCATGGATATTTATTTATTTTTACTTTTAATTTTTGACTCATATTTCTATTTTTTTTTTTTTTTGTTTAACTTTTTATTTTATATTGGAGTATAGCTGATTAACAATGTTGTGATAGTTTCAGGTGCACAGCAAATCGACTCAGCCATACATATACATGTATCCATTCTCCCCCGACTCTCCTCCCATCCAGGCTGCCACATAACATTGAGCAGAGTTCCCTTTGCTATACAGTAGGTCATTGTTGGTTATCCTTTTTAAATATAGCAGTGTGTAAATGTCAATTCCAAACTCCCTAACTAACCCTTCCCTCCACCCTTCCCCCCCCCCCCGGTAACCATAAGTTCATTCTCTAAGTCTGTGAGTCCGTTTCTGTTTTGTAAATATGTTCATTTGTATCATTTCTTTTTATTTTTTAAAATTTTTTATTAATTTTTTTCATTTCTTTTTAGATTCCACATATAAGCGATATCTTACGATATTTCTCTTTCTCTGTCTCTGAAGTCCTGTAGCTTTTGAAGAACTCCATAGTATTCTTGTCAGACAATAAAAGTGCAAAAGCAAATAATATCTCAGTGTTATTCTAAAGGTAGTCTTGACCTGCCAGATCACATAAACAGGTCTCAGGGACCCTGGGCTTCTACTCCTTACACTGAGCCACGATGGCTCCCCCATCTCATAGAGGTGCTTGTCTTACTCTGCTCCATCTAATAGCTCTAGGACTGTGGTGTTTGGGAAGAAGCGAGAGCAGGACAGAACAGAAATCTTGAACTTTATGTATAAGTATTGAGGTTTATTATAGTACTGAAGAGTTAATTCTGAAACTTGTATGCGTATCACGTTGAGAGAGTGAGTAAAAATATTGATGTTGGGAACAAGGGTTCTTGCTGTAAGAAAAAGGAGAGACAAATGTAGAATTGGGAAGGTGAGGAAGAATCTTGTGCTTTAATGAAGTTGAATTGGGGATATAAGTATGAACTAATCAATATGAATTTATAATGTTTAAAAAATGTATTTCCTAATTCTGTCCAGTAGAAGGGCATAGAAGCAATAGCATCATAGTAACAATTTTACTTGTGCCCAGATCTTGTCTTCTGAATCCCTGCTTTTGAGAAATGCCTGATTACAGTCCTGGGAAAGGAGGGCACAGGTGAGCCTTAAACACCTTGTGGTGCCAGCAGGCTGTGATGTGTGCAATGACAGGTGGGACCCCCAAAGGATATGGGAGCTACCTGGAGGGTCTCCCACTGGACTTAAACTATCTGTGTTTTACTATTACTTAGCTATTTTATATTTGTCCATATTTATCAAGTCCTTGTATCTGTGACTCTTTACACAAATGTGAAACAAATTTGCAAGTAAGCAAATAATATTATAAAATCAAATATAAGTCAATGACCTGTTTTAATATGCATATTTTGTTGAAACTAAATTACCTTTTGTTAGGTGTAATATATTTACTTTGTGTGTTTGAGCTTCAGTTCTACAGATGCAGAGGATGCCTGCTTATATAAGTATGTTGTACAGAATAGCGTTAATAATTTCAAAGCTTTTAAAATAGTTCATTATAATCAGTTCACCCTTCATCAAAACTCTACCAAGGAACAACCCTAGATGTCACTGTCAATAATATATCATTTTAACTCTAAAGCTGCCATGTTTATTCAAGACAAGATTAGCATTGTGTTGTTATTGAATTCTATATTACAATGGCATCTAATCAAATTACTGGAGAAGAAAAATATCTGAAGTTCTTGATTTTTGCAGATGTTGAAAATAGTAATAGTTCACACACTGAGCCTGCTCTCAGACTGAGGCCTATCTGTAAATACTGGAAGTGATTTGTGCACCCCATTTAAAAATGACATGACTGTAACTCAGGTTTCCCTATTCCTTTTCTTAATCCCTAGCTAGAAATTTTAAACTGTTGAAAACTTCTATTTCTCCCTTGATGGATGTGAGTACATTTAGATCTTAAGTCCATGTTTCTGTTATTTCTCATAATTTGTGACAATTAAGTTAGTACATTTCTTCACCATACCATGGTGTTCTTATATCAAATTGGCTTCAATGTTAGTACCTTAAACTGAAGTCTGTTTCTGTGAAAGACATGCTTTTCAACTATAGATTCTCTTGGTAAAAGGAAATTGTCTTTATAACTGATAAAAATAATTCAGTACAAAAACAGTGCAGAACAGTTAGCTTGACATTAGGTCTTACCAAACGATAGCAGTTAGCCATGCTTATTCCCACATACAAAGTTAAGTTCTGTGACTTTAGGTGGTCCTTGGTGCTCCCATAATCATTATTCTTGGGGAGGCAGGATTCATCTTTGAGGTGGCTTTTTGGATGATACAGGATATATTCACGTAATTTTTAAAGTTGCCAAATAAAAAAATAAGCTTTAAAAACATTCCTAGAGCACTTGTAGACAGTCCGCAGTATCCTCTTACCCCCACCAACCCACCGGCCCCCCCCCACCCCCAGAGAAAAATAAGACTTTTGGAAACACCCAAATGATGGATTTGGAACAATGTTTGGGAAAGGTGTAAATTAGGCCTGTTTTCTCTTGGTCATAATCCAGATTTCCAATTAATTTGATAGAAGCACTTCCAGTTGACATTCATTCACCAATTTTCTGTATTTGCTGCAGTTTTTTCCCCTCTTAAAGGCTGTTTTCAATACTGATAGCATACTGAGCCTGTTCACATAAGCTGTAGGCTACTTTCTATTTTTATTTATTTTTTTGCTGTGTTGGGTCTTCATTTCTGTGCGAGGGCTTTCTCTAATTGTGGCAAGCGGGGGCCACTCTTCATCGCGGTGTTCAGGCCTCTCACTATCGAGGCCTCTCTTGTTGCGGAGCACAGGCTCCAGACACGCAGGCTCAGTAGTTGTGGCTCATGGGCCTAGTTGCTCTGCAGCATGTGGGATCTTCCCAGACTAGGGCTTGAACCCGTGTCCCCTGCATTAGCAGGCAGATTCTCAACCACTGCGCCACCAGGGAATCCCTGTAGGCTACTTTCTATCACAGCCGTATACTTCTGCTACCACCGATGAAATTGTTTGTTCTAAAATCTTTTTATTCCAGTTTTTAAATTTTATACAATCTATGTTTATTATATTATAATTATATAATCTTATTAGACACTGTATACATCAATGAAACAAATATTGGACGGAGAATTATTTCTAGGAAAACTAAGATGAATGCTTTGGATGTTGATAAAAACATGGCACTGTGCTTGCTGCCTAATTAGGTGTGAATGAGAGAATTGAGATCAGAAGGAAGGATCATACTAATCTAGAAAACATTTTCACTTAAACTGCTTGACAAGGGACCCTGTATTCTTTCCTGCCCTGAGACTAATTGGGAATTTAATGTGATGTTGTGATAATTTTCCTTATCTGAAGATTGGTTAAATAAATGTGTACTTTCATGTTTTAGGTAAAATGCTTAAATTACTAATCAATTTGTGATTGTCCCCATCAACCAACTTTTCTTTAGCCAGCCATCTACTGGTCCTGAGTATATCAAATCATCCCATTACCTAAATCTTTAGTCCTAGATGGAAAATAAACCGTGATGCTAGGATATTTATTCCATTTTCTTAGATGAGCTTTTATAACACGTCCTAGTGTTTGCTTTTTTAAAAAAAAATTTATTAAGAAGATGACATATATCTATCTGGTTCCTGAGAAGGGAAAGGAAGAAATTAGAAAAGACTACTGCAGTTATCCAAAAGTTTTGTAGAAGTGTCATTGTTCTTTATTCACAGTAGATGCACAGGAAAGACTTGATTCATTCCAAAAGTAGAGTAGAGCCAAGATATTTGGTTTTTTTAATTAATTAATTTTATTTATTTATTTTTGGCTCTGTTGGGTCTTTGTTGCTGCGCATAGGCTTCTCTAGTTGTGGTGAGCAGGGGCTACTCTTTGTTGCGGTGCGCGGGCTTCTCATTGCAGTGGCTTCTCTTGTTGTGGAGCACAGGCTCTAGGCGCGCTGGCTTCAGTAGTTTTGGCACATGGGCTCAGTAGTTGTGGCTCGTGAGCTCTAGAGAGCAAGCTCAGTAGTTTGGCACACGGGCTTAGTTGCTCCGCAGCATGTGGGATCTTCCCGGACCAGGGCTCGAACCCGTGTCCCCTGCATTGGCAGGTGGATTCTTAACCACTGTGCCACCAGGGAAGTCCACGATATTTGTTTTAAAATCCAAAAATGTTTAGGAATTCTTCCTATCTTTTTTTGAAGCTGGTCTTTGAATATTTGTATTCCTGTCTCCTCGTGTTTTCTGACTTGTGCTGGAGTGACCTGTCTGAACAGGGGATAATCTTGTTATGTGCTTATGGCTGTGGAGAAATTAAAGCTGCTCTTGGCTAAGGACTTGGACTTGAAAGAAATGACTGTGTGATGTATACAATTCCGTAAGCTCACTTGTCTCCTCTACAGGTCCATGCTGTTCTAACACCCATGTAGGTACTTGAAGATGTGCTGATCTTGAGCTCTTACAATAACAGAAAGGTTTGCAGACTTACAGTTGAGATCTTTTAATAATTTGAAAGAATTCTGGAGAGATTTTGTCTCTGAAAGATTTTGTCCCTGCGCCTCCTGGCGCAGTGGTTGAGAGTCCGCCTGCCGATGCAGGGGACATGGTTCGTGCCCTGGTCCGGGAGGATCCCACATGCCACGAAGCAACTAGGCCCGTGAGCCATGCGTGCTGAGCCTGCACGTCGGGAGCCTGTGCTCTGCGACGGGAGAGGCCACAACAGTGAGAGGCCCGCGTACCCAATAAGTTCCTCCAGGTCTTTATGTGGCTTGTTAGCTCTTTTCTTTGCAGTGTTGTATAATAGTCTGTGGTCTGGATGGGCCTCAGTTTATTTATCCATCCACCTACTGAATGCTTGGTTGCTTCCAAGTTTGGGCAATGATGAATAAAGTGGCTGTAAGTATCTGTGTGCAGGTTTTTGGCTGTATATAAGTTTTCAACTCCTACGGATAAATACTAAGGAGTGAGATTGCTGGATCATATGGTAAGAGTATGTTTAATTGATAAGAAACTGCTAACTGTCTTCCAAAGTGGCTGTAGCAGTTTACATTCCCACCAGCAATGAATGAGAGTTACTAGTGAGATGCATTTTTAAGTACATTTATTTTAAAATTTATAACAACCTTATAAAATGGGTATTAATGAGGTTATTAACATGCAAAAGTGATCAGACTCAAGGAGACTGACTATCCTGAGGCTAAGAACTAGCCTGGGGGCTTCCCTGGTGGCACAGTGGTTAAGAATCCGCCTGCCAATGCAGGGGACACGGGTTCAAGCCCTGATCTGGGAAGATCCCACATGCCGCGGAGCAACGAAGCCCGTGTGCCACAACTACTGAGTCTGTGCTCTAGAGCCTGCGAGCCACAACTACTGAGCCCACGTGCCACAACTGCTGAGCTCATGTGCCACAACTAATGAAGCCCGTGTGCCTAGAACCCATGCTCTGCCACAAGAGAAGCCACTGCAGTGAGAAGCCCACGCACCACAACAAAGAGTAGCCCCTGCTCGCTGCAACTAGAGAAAGCCTGTGTGCAGCAACGAAGACCCAATGCAGCCAAGAATGAATAAATAAATAAAAATTTAAAAAATGAATAAAATCTATCTAAAAAAAAGAAAAAAAAGAAACTAGTCTGAAGTCTATTCTAGTTCAAAAGTTTGCATTATTTCTTTTGTGACTTAATGACTCTGCTAAATATAAGCCATGAAGGACACATAAAACATTTATAAATGTTTTAAGTTGAACTGTTAAGGTTCAACTTAAATGTATTAAGTTGAACTGTTTTTTTTTAAATGATCTTGAAACATTATAATTAGACCTTCCATGCACTACTCTATATATGTTGAAACTGAGGTCTAGCTTGCTTAAGTGATAGAGTCATGGTGACACAGCTAACTAGTAGTAGGGCCAATTTTGTCCCAAGGTCTCTTGACTTTGGATATTAGCACTGGTAAGACTGATTTTCAAATATTGCTTATGGGATTGTCTTGCTACATTATATTGACTTTTATTTTTAAAAAGTTTTTTTTCTCCTTAAGGTTCAATCCTTTTTATTTAAATTAGCTTTAACATCTGTTTTAACAAGGAAAAATTTCTAAAGTGAAAATATGCCTTTCACCTTTCTAGTTTATATGAGTATTTTTTCCTACATTTCTTTTACTTTTAAAAAGTTTGGTTCAATTGGATTTTTTTAAACAATGTTTTGCTCTATTTGGTCATATATATTATTAAATTTCCAGATAAATTCATATCTGAATAACTTGGAAAACTTGAGCATTTTAAAGTGAAAACTGACACAGAAAGGTGTATGTGTCATAAAAACAAAGAAAATTTATTCTAGTTGCCACAATAGATCGTTTCAGTTATTTATAGCTCCTCCAATGTAGTTAGTACTTAAATAACAACACAATGTTCATCTTCCTACTCCTGCTTTTCTACTGCTCTCTGCTCCTTGCATCCAGGTTCAACATACATTTGTTGGTCATCTATTAATACTTTGTGCCAGGCTGCATGTGAGTGAAAGTATATGACACAGTGTGTATGTACTCAGCTCTTTATTGCAACCCTGCAGAATGGACATGAAACTCACAGGAAAATAATATGGCTTCCTTTCTGTTCTTTAACTATTAATTACTCCATGAATGTTTTCCTTCTTGCTAATGGTTCAATTGTTGCTTACTTTAATTTTCAATACTGTCTTACTTTAATTTTCATGTTTTACCTCCTCAACTATATATGGCATAATTTTCCTCCCATAAAATGTATCCTACCATGATTGATCCCTTGGTTTACTGAACCTCAAAAAGATACTACACCAATTTCTTTTACAGCTCCTGTGTTTCAGCTATATGTCGTCCAAGCCAGCACATTTCTACCGCATAGCATTTGATCAGCACATTAGGATTACAAATACATTATGGGAAAGAACTTTAGTAATGATGATGGTAAGCATCACTTAAAAGTAACTTTTAGATAAAAACTAAAAAATAATTGATGATTATTATGATATGTTAACGAATCTTAAGTAAAAAAGATGAATTTTCTATTGGAAGGGTGAGCTAGAAAGGGAAGTTTAGTGCTGGTACCCACTCTACTCTCAACCCAGATGAGTTTAGTTCCCCACTTGATTATTAGTTAGGAGGCAAGCAGTAGTGCTTGAAACTCTGTCTTTTCTAACCTCATCTCCTTCATGGATGTCTTGGAGACAAGTTCTTATAGTTCTGTGTCCTTCTCACCCCTCAAGCTAGGTGTTGCTTGGCTGTTATGCTATTATAGTCCAGGGACTTTAATTCTCAATCTGACAATGAGTACAATTTAGTACATGTATAGTGTGTCTAAACTAGTTGGTAGCGTTGGGGTGAAGGCAATCCATTTCTCGGACCAAAGGTAGGTCTCCCTAAAACTTAATTTTTACACTGTTGCAAGAGAAACAGGTGTGCCCGTTGTTATACAAGGGAAGTAGATGATTTTGAAAACACTATTATCTTTTTTTTTTTTTGCGGTATGCGGGCCTCTCACTGTTGTGGCCTCTCCTGTTGCGGAGCACAGGCTCCGGACGCGCAGGCGCAGCGGCCATGGCTCACGGGCCCAGCCGCCCCGCGGCATGTGGGATCTTCCTAGACCGGGGCACGAACCCGTGTCCCCTGCATCGGCAGGCGGACTCTCAACCACTGCACCACCAGGGAAGCCCCACACTATTTTTATGAGTTTTTTCCACTTAGAAAAATGGAAAAAATTGTGTGTATTTGTACATATGTAACTGTATTCTTCTCATCCCTTGTACCCTCTCCCAAATATGGTTACACCCTTTGCTATTTTGCCCTGTAATCTTACTATTCCTCCAGTTAGATATCCTGTAATGTGCTTTATACATCTTGAATCTCTACTGCCTCATACAAAAGCTTGTAAACATCCCCCATCCCACACTCTTCTCTCCCCCACTTCTCTTCTTCATGTCTTCTTCCAAGGACTAATCCCTCTTCCCACTACATATTCTATTAATTACATTATATTATGGCTGTTGGTTTAGCTATCTAGCCTAAATGGGTCCCAGAAGAATAGATCCTCTATATCCTTATTCCCTCTTTCTTCAATGCTTAGCACAGTATGTGGTGCAGACACAGAATAGGGACCAAAATGTTAGAATGGAGGATGTGTCTTGTGAGAGAAGATCCTCATTATCTTCAAGTGTGTGGGTGCACTCTGAGAGCGTGCTGATATGTGTGTCGACACATGGTTCTTATATTAGCCTTCTGTGACCATAGGAAAAATGTTAAATTTCTTCCTAACCACTTGCAGTACATAAAACATCACAGCTTAACAAAAATCTATGAAATCAGATCTCCAAGGTTTCTTTGTTATGTTCTTGTGGGATAAAAAAAAAAAGAGTTAAGTGGACTCCATTTATCTCATTCTTGAATTAGTAGAATTGAACTAGAAACTTGAAGCACTGGGCTTCTCTGGTGGCGCAGTGGTTGAGAATCTGCCTGCTAATGCAGGGGACATGGGTTCGAGCCCTGGTTTGGGAAGATCCCACATGCCGCAGAACAACTAGGCCCGTGAGCCACAACTACTGAGTCTGCGCGTCTGGAGGCTGTGCTCTGCAATAAGAGAGGCTGTGATAGTGAGAGGCCCGCGCACCACGATGAAGAGTGACCTCCGCTTGCTGCAACTAGAGAAAGCCCTCGCACAGAAACGAAGACCCAACACAGCCAAAAATAAATAAATAAATATTAAAAAAAAATTGAAGCACTAAATTACTTCAAATTTAGCAAGTATCTTAACATTTTGGAAATAGTATAAGATCCCAATAGTATAGCAGGAGTATTATTCTAGGTTAAGGATGACATAGGTGATCCTATGGTGTGTGATTACTTAACTGAAGAAACTATACTAGGTTGATATTGAAAATTAAAGCAAAACCTCTCATGAAGCCCTTCATTAACCTGTAAATGGCTAACCCCCAGGTGGGCTCATGCCATTGGCTCTAGCAGCCTCCAGCTTCTCCTTGCGTGTCACAACACAGCCTGAGCCCATGAAGATGCTACACCTATTCTTGGTAGCATTTTACCTGGATTTCTAAGGCTATAAAATGATTTAAGGAAAAATTATGGCATGTGAGAAGGATTCTTAATATGTATAATCTTAGGCGTAATAAATAATTTTTCTATAAATTAGTCAAAAAATTTCCTAGTGTCGTCTTTATTTTCAAAGGCAAAGGAAGGGGGCTTCCCTGGTGGCGCTAGTGGTTGAGAGTCTGCCTGCCGATGCAGGGGACACAGGTTCGTGCCCCGGTCCGGGAAGATCCCACATGCCGCGGAGCGGCTGGGCCCGTGAGCCATGGCCCCTGAGCCTGCGCGTCTGGAGCCTGTGCTCCGCAACGGGAGAGGCCACAACAGTGAGAGAGAGGCCCGCGTACTGCCAAAAAAAAAAAAAAAAAAAAGGCAAAGGAAGAAAGCTGGTGTCCTTTTTGTATTCTCACATCAACGGTCGTGAGGCATTTTAATTTAAGGGGAAACAAATCTGTGACCCACTTTTAAACAACTGAGACTGATTAACCTTTGTTTAAATTCATCTAATTTAAAATAAACAGCCTGGAAATAAATTAGACATTTTTCGGTAGGAAGTAGAGAAAGGGATCATGTAAATACAGAAAGTGAGAAGAGATGTTAACTGCATAGATGCTGGTGTGAACTGGGGGAGAGCTTCATTTTAAAAAAGTTCTCTTGGCTCTCATGTATAGAGATCATACCCTCTTCTCACCCGGTTTCAGTGATGAATTTTTTCTGCACATGAGGGAAATCAAACAGAATCTTGACAGGTGTCTATATTTTACATGTGTATAACTTCACAGAGAAAATACGTGTTTGTTCTTTGTGGAAATTGGGGCTCTCTTTTACCTCCTCCTCCAATGCATAGCGAATCAGTCACAGTGTTAAATACAGGATCCCTGGTCAGGACTAATCTGTGAGAAACTTCAACCTAAACCCGCAAGCACCTGAATTCTTCCTGAGCATGGCATGATGGTGTGTGGCATTCTTCACAGTGGTCTAGTTTGCATAGTTTGGGGCCATGGTGGTATGTAGAGTGTCCTAGATCAGGAGTCAGGAGGCTTGACTTTGTTATTAACAAGTTGTATGACTTGAGCAAGCTATTTAACCTCTGTGTGCCTTAGTCTCTGTTGAAGAATAGAAAAGAGGAGAGGAACCTGTCTTTGTTGAGGTAAAAACTCAATATGAGCAAAACGTGTTTCATTCATATACTTCTATAAAAACTCAAGTAGAATTAAGACATCAGTATTGAAGAGGTTGGCTTAGGTGATGATGCTGTTATGAATTTCCATGGCAACACAACATACTAAGTTTTATCTTTAAAAATTGTTGTGTCCATAAATCGAATGCCCTTACAGAATAAACGATTATGCATTTTGTTGATAGAACGTAGTGTGCTGCTAATTAGTTGAGAAATCTTTTAACTTTTGTGGGCATATATTTAGTGCTTACCGAATATCTGATTAATCTATCCAATAGTTAGCATTTTATATCACTAATATGATTGCTTTTCAGTTAGCCAAGATTAGTTTCAGCTTGAAACCAAGAACTCAGACTATTGTATATTGACTTCTTTTTTTTTCTTTTTGCTTTAACTTACTTATTCTAACTTTTGTTAGATGAATGTCATTTAACCAATCCTTTTTTAGGCTTTTCTTCACAAATATTTCAAACTATAGCTTTTGTTTTATATCTGTGTGAAACTTATCAAAGACTTTTGAAGTATAACTCAGCATATGATTAATTATTAGCACTCTGTTGATAAGGGAACGAAGAGTAAATTGATTTAATCTATTAAAGGGAAAGTTGGGATTTATATAAGAGAAAGTGGCAAAGAAGAAAAAATATAGATCTTTCAGAAACAACAAATTGTTTTCTTGGGCAAGATGTGGACAAGTTGATAGTAAGCAAAGAGATCTTTCTTTTCAATTGCTCATGGATTCTCCGGAAGACCTTAGATGTTTCACTATAACAAGTTGCTCTGCATTCTATTAGTGTCCTACATTAGCATCTCCATCTCGGTTTTGCTAGGTGTGCTCCATTTCTCTCATTACCATTTTTCACAGTCAGTCACTTTTTTAATATATCCCCAGTGCATAGCTGTCTTAGTTTTCTATTGTTGCTGAAACAAATTACCACAAAATCTGTTACTTAAAGCAGCAGTAATTAATTGAATTATAGCTGACATAAAACATTATATTAGTTTTGGGTGTACAACATAATGATTCAATATATGCATATGTTGCAAAATGATCACCATGTCTGGTTACCATCCGTAACCACATATAGTTCCAAAATTTTTTCAGTGTGATGAGAACTTTTTAAGATCTACTCTCTTAGCAACTTCCAAATATACAACTGCTAACTATAGTCACCATGTTGTACATTACACCCCAGGACTTAATTATTTTTGTAAATCAAAGTATGTGTTTTTTGACCCTCTTCATACATTTCACATGCTCTCACCCACTGTCTCTGGCAGCCACCAATCTGTTCTCTGTATCTATGAGTTCAGTATTTTTTTTTTTTTCACTTTTTTGATTTTAATTTTGGCCATGCCCCACGACATGTCAAGCAGGGATCGAACCCAGGCCCTTGGCAGTGAGAGCACAGAGTACTAACCACTGGACTGCCAAGGAATTCCCAGTATTTTTTTTTTTTAGATTCCACTTAAAAGAGAGATCATATGGTATTTGTTCTTCTCTGTCTCTGACTTATTTCACTTAACATAAGGCCCTCAAGTTCTATCCATGTTATTGCAAATGGCAGGATTTCATTCTTTTTTAATGGCTGAATAATATTCTGTTGTGTATGTGTGTGTTATACAAATATATGCATTTATATATACATGTGTGCCTATATATATGTAGGCATTTTCTTTTCCATTCATTCTTTGATAGACACTAGGTTGTTTCCTTTTCTTCGCTATTGTAAATAATGTTGCAATGAACATGGGGATGTGTATATCCTTTCGAGTTAGTGTTTTTATTTCCTTTGGATAAATACCCAGAAGTGGGATTTCTGAATCATATAGTAGTTTTATTTTTAATTGTTTGATAAACTTCCATATTGTTCTCCATAGTGGCTGTACCAATTTATATTCCAACAGTGCACAAGGATTCCCTTTTCTCCACATCCTTTCCAACCCTTGTTTTCTCTTGTCTTTTTGATAATCACCATTCTAATAGATGTGAAGTAATATTCCATTGTGGTTTTGATTTGCATTTCACTGATAATGAGTGATGTTCAGCATATTTTCATGTACTTGTTGGCCATATGTATGACTTCTTTGGGAAAATATCTATTCAGTTCTTCTGTCTATTTTTAATCAGATTTTTTTGGATGTAAAGTTATGTGAGTTCTTTATGTATTTTGTGTATTAAACCCTTATTAAATATATGATTTGCAAATACTTTTTCCTATTCCATAGGTTGCCTTTTCATTTTGTTTATGGTTTCCTTTACTGTGCAGAAGTTTTTTGATTTTTATTTATTATTTTTAGGTTTAGCAACACAGAATTTATTTTTGGGTTGGATTTCCAGGGCTTTTACATAAAACAAACAAAGAAAATGACAACTATGTCAAGTATGAATATGAGCTTGCTCTGGCTTTCACAAGACATAAGGAGTTCAGTCTGCTTCCCTTTGGTTACTAAATTATAGGCAGGCACATGATGTACTGGAAAGAAAACTAATCTGGAAATCAGGAGGCTCCGATCTTGCATTTATCTTAGTCTGGGCTCTGTAACTTTGAATGAGTTGCTTCCATTCTTTGGAACCTAGTTTCTTTTTTATAATGGAAGCAAAATTGTTAAAACTTTCTTTTTTTTAATTGAAGTATAGTTGGTATACAATATTATATAGGTTACAGGTGTAAAATATAGTGATTAACAATTTTTAAAGACTATACTCCATGTATAGTTATTATAAAATATTTGCTATAGTCCATGTGTTGTACAATATATCTTTGTAGCTTATATTATACCTAATAGTTTGTAGCTCTTAGTTCCCTACCCCTATATTGTCCCTCCGCCTTGCCTCTCCTCACTGGTAACCACTAGTTTGTTCTCTATATCTGTGAGTCTGCTTCTGTTTTTATTATATTCACTAGTTTGTTGTATTTTTCAGATTCCACATATATGTGATATCATACAGTATTTTTCTTTGCCTGATTTATTTCACTTAGCCTAATGCCCTCCAGGTCCATCCATGTTGCTGCAAATGGCAAAATTTTATTTTTTTAATGACTAAGTAGTATTCCATTGTATATATGTATATATACCAGATCTTCTTTACCCAGTCATCTGTTGATGGTTACTTAGGTTGCTTCCATGTCTTGGCAATTATAAATAATGCTGCTATGGACATTGGGGTGCATGTATCCTTTCAAATTAGTGTTTTTGCATTTGTTTTGTTTTGTTTTGGATATAAACCTGGGAGTGAAATTGCTAGGTCATATGGTAATTCTATTTTTAGTTTTTTGAGAAACCTCCATACTGTTTTCCACAGTGGCTGTACCAATTTACATTCCAACCAATAGTGAATGAGAATTCCCTGCCAAAGCTTTTCAGTTTGATATAGTCCCACTTTACTTCTGCTTTTGTTGCCTGTGCTTTTCATGTCAAATCCAAAAAATCATCACCAGGATTAATGTCAAGGAGCTTATTGCCTATGTTTTCTTCTAGAAGTTTATGGTTTTAGGTCTTAAGATCAATTCTTTAATCCATTTTGAGTTAATTTTGTGTATGGTATAAGATAATGGTCCAATTTCACTCTTTTGCATATGGCTGTCCAGTTTTCCCAACATCATTTTTGAGGAAACCCTTCCCCATTGTATATTCATGGTTTCTTTGTTAAAGATTAATTGACTATATTTGTGTGGGTTTATTTTGGGGCTCTCTATTCCTTTCAATTGATCTATTTGTCTGTTTTTATGCCAGTACCATACTGCTTTGATTACTATAACTTTGTAATCAGGAAATGTGAGGCCTCCAGCTTTGTTCTTCTTTCTCGAGATTGCTTTGGCTGTTAGGGTTCTTTTTCAGTTCCATACAAATTTTAGGCTTTTTTCTATTTCTGTGAAAAATGCCATTGGAATGTTGATAGGGATTGCACTGAATCTGTAGATTGCTTTGGGTAGTATGGACATTTTAAAAATATTAATTCTTCTGCGTAAGCATGGAATATCTTTCCATTTATTTGTATCTTCAGTTTCTTTCATTAGTGTTTCACAGTTTTCAGGGTACAGATCTTTCACCTCCTTGGCTAGATTTAGTCCTAAGTGATTTATTCTTTTTGACGCTATTGTAAATCAGATTGTTTTCTTAATTTCTCTTTCTGGTAGTTTGTTATTAGTATATAGAAATGACACAGATTTTTGTATATTGATTTTGTTTCCTGCAACTTTACCAAATTCATTTATTAGTTCTAACAGGTTTCTTTTTTGTAGAGCCTTTAGAGTTTTCTGTATATAAGATCATGTTGTCTGCATAAATGATATTTTTACTTCTTCCTTTCTGATTTCCATGGCTTTTATTATCTTTTTTCTTGCCTAATTGCTTTGGCTGGACTTCAAATAATATGTTGAATAAAAGCGGTGAGAGTAGGCATTCTTGTTTTGTTCCTGATCTTAGAAAAGCTGAACGCTTTCACCACTGAGTATGATGTTGGCTGTAGTTTTGTCATATACGGCCTTTATCATGTTGAAGTATGTTTCCTCTGTACCTATCTTGTTGAGAGTTTTTACCATATATGCATGTTGAATTTTGTCAAATGCTTTTTCTGCACCTTATCTTGACATGATCATATAATTTTTATCCTTCATTTTGTTAATGTGGTATATGACATTGATTTATGGATATTGAATCATCCTTGCATCCCTGGAATAAATCACACTGGATCATGGTGTGTGATCCTTTTAATGTATTGTTGAATTTGGTTTGCTAATATTTTATTGAGGTTTGTTCCATCTATGTTCATAAGGGATATTGGCCTGCAATTTTCTTTTTTTGTAGTGTCTTCACTGGTTTTGGTATCAGGGTAATGCAGGCCTTATAAATTGAGTTCAGAATTGTAAAACACAAATATTTTATAGTTCTATAGGTCAGAGTTTGAAAGGAGTCTGCAAGGCTGTGTTCCCTTCTGGAGACTCAGAGGGGGTTGATTAATTTCTGTTCCCTTCCCAGATTCTAGAGGTTGTCTGCATTCTTTGGCTCATGGCTACATCACTCTGACCTCTGCTTCTATCATCATATCTCTTTCTCTGACTCAGACACTCCTGCTTTCCTCTTATAAAGACACTTCTGATTACATTGGGCTCACCCAGAAAATCCAAGGTAAGTTTTCTAAAGATCCTTGACTTAATTACATCTGCAAAGTCTCTTTTGCCATATAAAGTGACATATTCACGGGTTTTGGGGATTACAATGAGGATAGCTTTGGGAGGGTTCATTATTCTGCATGTGTTAACAACACATGACAAGATCCATGGTAGATACAAAGAGCTACAGTTATTATAATAATGTATATAATTACCCAGGAGTGTAAAACAAAAGCTAATGCTATCTTGACATATCGATAATTGATAATTATGCCTTTTATGATGAATAATTCTAAGGCCCATTGACAAAGTAGTTAAAAAGTATAAGTAGACTTTATAATACAGTTCCAGTGAGACCCATCAATGAAATCTTAATGTGCTTTTACTTTCTCCATGAAGATTCATTTATTCACATGTATATATATTTATCGGTTAATAATTAGAATTAAAAAACTATGTGCCAGGTCCTGCTCTCATAGAGGCTTACAATAAAAGGTGGAAGATAAGTATTGATGAAGTTATTACCTTTGTTGATTGATGTGATTACAGATGGCAGTGCTGGAAATGAGAGATGTAGAGGGCTTGATGAGAGTATAAATTGAGTTCCTCACCTGGTATGGGCATCAGGGTAGTTTTCAGAAGTCATAGAGATAAATGGCCAAAATTTCTTGGAAAATAACAGGTTTACCTGTAGGCATTAGTGTTCTAGGCGTTTATACCATGAGAAGGCCAACTATAAAAACTGTCAATAGCTTTCCCTCATTAATCTATCCATGCAGGGCATGTTCCATTGACAACTTTTGTTATGAGTAAATTCTTGGTTTTCAAGAGTCCTGTGGTGCCATTTTTAGACAATGGTCTTATGACCACAAGGAAAGGAAGAACTGCAATCACTTCAGTGAGCATCAGGTGGTCTGGTGATAGGATAGATATAAAGTTGAAACTGTCATCTTCTCAGGTTACTGCCTCAGTGATGTCAATCACTGCCTGAATACCTCATTAAAAAAAAAGACATTCAGTTTGTGTTATGTATACTCGTCAGTACAAGAAATTCTTGGCTTCTTGGGACATGGGTTTCCTATGGAGTTTTTGCCATGTTGAAGGCAAGGTACCCAGCACAAGGGTACCTTCCCTAATGCCCAGGAGTTTTTGAACCTGACCAGTGCTTCTGAGGAATGTAGACCACTCAGAACTGATGCTCTTTTACCTTATGATATTGAAACTGTCCTTGGGGCCAAAGAATGGTATTTAACTCTGGTGCAACAATTACAACAGAACATATTACTTGCAGATTTGTATATAAATTATTAAGTTCTGGTTGTTACCTGGAATCCTATCTCCATGGCCATGTCTTAATAAACTGTGCTGATGGCATACTTCTTTAAGAGTTGTTTTTTTCAAGATGCACCTATGACTTTATTCTTCTCATTGTACTACAGCTCTTGAAGCTTTTGTTCCAGGCTTTTGTCCTGAGAAATCAGTCACAGGATTATAGATTTGGTGAAACTCACCCAGGAAATTTGACTATTTTAGAACCTACCTTAAGCAGCTTTTCAGGCTGATTACATTTTATGGTTGATTACCTTCAGGCTACTGATTTGAAGAGATGGATGATAGATGACTAATCAGAAAGCTCCTGGAAGAATCTAAGCTTGTATAGACTATACTTCTTCATAAAGATTACATTTTGTGGGGAAACAGACTTTATATTCCCAAAGGTGGCTGCTGCATTGACCTTAGATGTTATTTACTTTCATAGGTTTTGTTTTTAAATGTTTGTTTTTAATCTATCTTGACTGTCTGTGGTCACATAAAAGATTTTGGTTTAGATTATTCCAGGAACAGATTTTTTTTTTTAATTGAGGAAGTACTGTTAAGGCGAATCTATGTTTGTTTAAGCCTAAAAACCCATTTTTAATATAGACGTTTTTACTTTGTGCGGGAAATATGCTTCCACACAAATATGTTCGTTATTTATATAGTGGTACTGTTAGACATATGTCTCTATGAAGGTAAAACAAATAACTAATTTCAGGGAATCTAAAAGTTTCTAAAAAAGGGGTTATTTAAGGTTTTGTAAACTTTTATACAAGTTACTTGCTATTAGATAAACATTCTAGGGGAGTATTTTTCTTAGATGATTTTGAGCTCTAATATCCTGCTTTCTGGAAATTCCTGGAGCTTATGAATTTGACATACCAGACAAAGTTATTAAGGAATTTAAAATAGGTTTGTCAGCCTGAGTAAGTAGGAAAATTAAGGAATTTCTTATGTAAAATGCCACACAACTTGATTATTTTCTCTATAGTTTTGGCTTTCTTACAATGAAGTAACTAACAAATGCAACTATAACCACAGGCTTATTTAGGATAAATGCAAAGAGTTAGCTCCTAGCACCCTGTGCTCTTTTTCAGACTAATTATTGCCCCCCCATTTTATTAAGATATAATTGATAAATAAAATTGTGTATATTTAAACTGTACAGTGTGACAATTTGAAATACATATACATTGTGAACTGACTACTACAATCAAGTTAACAAATTTATCACCTCACAGTTACCATTTTTTCCTTTTTAATTTTAATTTTTAGAACTTATTTTATTGAGGCAATGTCAATTTATAACATTATCTAAGTTTCATGTATTCAACATTATATTTCTACTTCTGTACACCCTCCAATATGCTCACCACCAAAAATTTAATTTCCATCCATCACCATACAGTTGAGCCCTATTACTCTGTTCTTTGTATTTGTGGGTTTGTTTTGTTTATTTATTTATTCATTTATTTTTAATAGTTTGTTTTTTACATTCCACATATGAGTGAAATCATACAGTATATGAACCATCTGAAAGAGAAATTAAGAAAACAATCCCATTTACATTAGCATCAAAAAGAATAAAACACATAGGAATAAATTTAACCAAGAAGGTGAAAGATCTGTACCCTGAAAACTATAAAACATTGATGAAAGAAATTGAAGAAGACACAAATAAGTGGAAAGATATCTCATTGTCATGAACTGGAAGTTTTATTATTGTTAAAATGTACCTACTACCTAAAGCAGTCTTCAGATTCAATGCAATCTCTATCAAAACTTCAAAGGCATTTCTCACAGAAATAGAAAAAGCAACCTTAAAATTCACGTGGAACCACAGAAGATCCCTAATAGCCAAAGTAATCTTGATAAAGAAGAACAAAGCTGGAGGCATCATGCTTCCTGATTTAAAGCTCTATTACAAAGCTACAGTAATCAAAAAAAATATAGTACTGGCATAAAACAGACACATAGACCAGTGGAAAGGAATAGAGAGCCCAGAAAAAAAATCCATGCATATATGATCAATTAATCTTTGACAAGGGTGCCAAGAATACACGATGGGGAAAAGATAGTGTCTTCAATAAATGGCATCAGGAAAACTGGACCACTACCTCATACCATACACCAAAACCAACTCAAAATGAATTAAAGACTTAAATGTAAGATCTGAAACCATATAACTCCTAGAAGAAAACATAGGGTAAAATCTTCTTGGCATTGGTTTTGGCAATAATATTTCAGATATGGCACCAAAAGCACAGGCAACAAAAGCAAAATAAACAAGCAAGCCTACATCAAACTAAGAAGCTTCTGCACAGCAAAAGAAACAATCAGTAGTGAAGAGACAGCTTATGGAATGGGAGAAAATATTTGCAAATCAGATATTTCGTAAGGGATTAAATATGTAAGGAACTCATACAACTCAATTACAAAAAAAATCCAATTAAAAAATGGTCAAAGGACTTGAAAAGACATTTTTCCAAGGAAGACATGAACGGACAACAGGTACATGAAAAGGCGTTCAATATCACTAATCATCAGGGAAATGAAAATCAAAACCACAACGAGGTATCACTTCACACCTGTTAGGATGGCTATAATAATAATAATAAAAGATAACAAAGGCAGGCAAAGATGTGGAGAAAAAGGGACCCTTGTACACTCTTGGTGGGAATTTATATTGGTGCAGCCACTATGGAAAACATTATGGTGGTTCTTTAAAAAATTTAAAACAGAATTGCCATATTATCCAGAAATCTCATTTCTGTGTATATATCTGAAGGAAACAAAATCAGTATCTCAAAGAGATATCTGCACCCCCATGTTCATTGTAGCATTATTCACAGTAGCCATGACATTCTAACAACCTAAGTGTCCTTTGATGAATGAATGGATAAAGAAAATATGATATCTATATGTCTATATAGCTAAATCTTTTGCTGTGATACAACATACAATAAACACATGCCACTTTAAAGATTATTTTTTTCTGTCTTTCAAATGACAATTTAAGGGTTATATCCAATTTGATTTTTTTTATTGGAATATAATTGTTTTACAATGTTGTGTTTCTGCTGTACAATGAAGTGAATCAGCTATATGTATACCTATATCCCCCCCCGCCTTGGACCTCCCGCCCACCCCCGCTCCACCGAGCTGAGCTCCCTGTGCTATATAGCAAGTTCCCACTAGCTATCTATTTTACACATGGTAATGTATTTACCTCAAACCTAATCTCCCAATTCATCCCACCCTCTCCTTCCCCACTGTGTCCACATGTTCATTCTCTATGTCTACACCTCTATTCCTGCCCTGCAAATAGGTTCATCTGTTCCATTATTGTAGATTCCACATATATGCGTTAATATTATGTTATTTGTTTTTCTCTTTCTGTCTTACTTCACTCCATATGACAAACTCTAGGTCCATGCACTCTCTACAAATGACCCAATTTTGTTCCTTTTTATGGCTGAGTAATATTCCATTGTATGTATATACCACATCTTCCTTATTCATTCATTTGTCATTGGACAATTAGGTTGTTTCCATGTCCTGGCTATTATAAATAGTGCTGCAATGAACATTATTAGTACTGTCTCCTGCACTGCTTAGTTCTTACTTTCTAATCCTGCAATGTTAAATAAAAAGAGATTCTTGTCTTGAGCTTTAGAAGTAAAGTATTATGTCCCAGTAAGATTGAGAAGCAGTACTCTGTTTTATCAACTAGATTTCAGGCCCTAATGAAACTAAGAACAATGATTCCTTTTGGTAGTCGTTTGTTGGTTGGTTTTTAACACTTGGTTTAGAATAGTTATCTGTACCACGATGGAGGAGTGATAGTGGAGAGTCTGTCACTGTCAGTTAAACTCAAAATTAAAACCATGGGACTTCCATGTTGGCGCAGTTGTTAAGAATCCGCCTGCCAATGCAGGGGACATGGGTTCGAGCCCTGGTCTGGGACGATCCCACATGCCATAGAGCAACTAAGCCCGTGCGCCACAACTACTGAGCCTGTGCTCTAGAGCCCATGAGCCACAACTACTGAAGCCCGTGTGCCTAGAGCCCGTGTTCCGCGACAAGAGAAGCCACTGCAATGAGAAGCCCACGCAACGCAATGAAGAGTAGCCCCCACTCGCCGCAACTAGAGAAGCCTGTGCACAGCAACAAAGACCCAGCTCAGCCAAAAATAAATAAATTTATTTAAAAAAATTAAAAAAAATTTAAAACCATGCAGGTAATTTAAGTGAGTAAATTTTACATTTTGGAAGACACTTGCCCCATGTAAATGTGAGAAATTGCACTGGATAGTCTAAATCTTTAAGAAGAGGTAAAAGTCTGTAACTTTCATATGAAGCATATTGTCATTTAATATTGGTAATAAACTAAATCAAACATCACAGACGAAAGAAATCACTACTGCAAAACCACCTGTCAAGTTGAAACTTCTGGAGTAAATGATACCTAGGTTTCTTCCAGTTGTAAAAAAGGTCTAGTCAATAAATTATAGTCACCATTTCGTTGCCCTGTACAGTTTTTTAATTGAATAATATATCAATGCATGCTATCTAAATAACTTGGTTATGTTTTTCTACCACAGAGATCTAGTTTTAAATTTTAATTTAGTAGAATGATGCTGATAAATGGCTCTAGATTTTTGCCTCATTGATGCTAATGGGAGTAATGGGGTTCCTTTCGATAGGATACTTTAATATTGTCAGAATAGGTACTACCTTGAGTATGAACTTGTACTTTTAAATAAACTGTTGTATCAAGTCAGGGATCAGGTTGTCAGCCATCACAGATCTAACTGATGAAATTAGCCAGAAAGCACAGTGACTTTTGTTCTAGGATTTTGGTTAAAGAAAACTTGATGGCGGGGCAGAGGGGAACGAGCGGGCGCCTCAGTGTCCTTCTCCACCCCTCGCCTTGCCGCCTTCTCCTCCCCGCAGCCGGACCGGAATTATGTGATCCCGGAAGTTCCGGCGCCATTGCTGTGTGGGATAAACAGTAATGGCGGAGGCTGCAGCTCCCGGAACAACAGCCACAACATCAGGAGCACGAGCGGCAGCGGCGGCAGCGGCCTCCCCCACCCCTACCCCCACAGTCACCTCCCCGTCCCTGGGGGCGGGGGGCGGGGGAGGCGGCAGCGACGGCAGCAGCGGCGGCTGGACTAAACAGGTCACCTGCAGATATGAACACAGCAAGCCATTGAAACAGGAAGAAGCAACTGCTACAGATCTAACTGCAAAGTCACCCCTTGCTGCTTCCTCAAGTCTCTCATCAGTAGTTGGACCGATTGTTGAAATGAATATGGGCGAAGCTGAGTCAAGAAATTCAAACTTTTCAACTGTAGCAGCAGGTTCAGAAGACTGGGTGAACGCCATTGAGTTTGTTCCTGGGCAGCCCTACTGTGGCCGTACTGCCCCTTCCTCCACTGAAGCACCCCTGCAGGGCTCAGTGACCAAGGAAGAATCAGAGAAGGAGCAAACTGCAGTGGAAACAAAGAAGCATCTCTGCCCCTATGCTGCGGTGGGAGAGTGCCGATATGGGGAGAACTGTGTGTATCTCCACGGAGACTCGTGTGATATGTGTGGGCTGCAGGTCCTCCACCCAATGGATGCTGCCCAAAGATCACAACATATAAAATCTTGCATCGAGGCCCATGAGAAGGACATGGAGCTCTCGTTTGCCGTGCAGCGCAGCAAGGACATGGTGTGTGGGATCTGCATGGAGGTGGTCTATGAAAAAGCCAACCCCAGCGAGCGCCGCTTCGGGATCCTCTCCAACTGCAACCACACCTACTGTCTCAAGTGTATTCGCAAGTGGAGGAGTGCTAAGCAATTTGAGAGCAAGATCATAAAGTCCTGCCCAGAATGCCGCATCACATCTAACTTTGTCATTCCAAGTGAGTACTGGGTGGAGGAGAAAGAAGAGAAGCAGAAACTCATTCAGAAATACAAGGAGGCAATGAGCAACAAGGCGTGCAGGTATTTTGATGAAGGACGCGGGAGCTGTCCATTTGGAGGGAACTGTTTTTACAAGCATGCGTACCCTGATGGCCGTAGAGAGGAGCCACAGAGACAGAAAGTGGGAACATCAAGCAGATACCGGGCCCAACGAAGGAACCACTTCTGGGAGCTCATTGAGGAAAGAGAGCACGGCAACCCCTTCGACAACGACGACGAAGAGGTTGTCACCTTCGAGCTGGGCGAGATGTTGCTTATGCTTTTGGCTGCAGGTGGGGACGACGACCTGACGGACTCTGAAGACGAGTGGGACTTGTTTCACGATGAGCTGGAAGATTTTTATGACTTGGATCTATAGCAGCTTTGCGGGGCGTGTGAACTGGTCTGCTGAGCCTCAGACGGCAGCCGTGCCCGCTCGTGGCGGCAGCGCCCGTGGTTCTCTCCTAGGCAGGCCTCTCGACTCCAGGTGCTGTCGTAATAAGTTTTACCCAGGGCCTGTCTTCTCAATCCCTCACCTTTCCCCAAGGAGTATGTTGTTTTCTCTGTTTCAGAAAGTTACAAAAATAAATCTTAAAGTTAGTTTTTTTTGTAACATGAATTTAACTGTCAGACAGTTAGTGTAGGTTTGTTGCGTCATCTGTTTTCAGCCAGATTCACACAGTTCAAGGGTAGCATTTCTGGATTTGCAGTACTCACTTTTGAGGACCCCAGGTTCAAAAGTAACAGCATTGGCCCTGCTGTGGGGTCCAAGAATTGGGGTGATAGGTGAAGGATCTGAACTGTGGCATGTAGCCTTCTGCTATAGACTTAGGCAGATGCTTGAGGTTTCTGGTGAATTCTGCACATCTATGTTTTTATATCTGTTCCCTGCCCTGTAATCCCCACCCTCTGCACTTGTTCTGTGGTTTTGGTCTCTTGTTTAATTGCACACAAGTACTACTGCTGGGTAACCAGAACCAGGTGCGACTGTGTTGAGATTTTTACTGTGTTTAGCCTGATAGGAAAATTGTGAAAGAACACATATAAAGATATAGTGGAATAAAATAAATGCAGAGTTGGAAGTTGACTCCCAAGGGCTGATAGACTTGGTACGTGTGAGTGTGTAACAAGCTTCTCATCCCTGCATAGATGCAGTGTCTGTAGCCTTAGTGGAAAAACTCAAGTTTAGTGGTTTCAGCCTCGTGTGGCAAATAGATCTTAAAGGACAAAGCAGTACATTGGTAGCTGTTAATAGAGCAGGGCTAGCTCTGTCTCTATAAATAGGGAAATGGGCTTAGCCATAGAAGTTCAAACTATCTGGTTGTCTCATGTATTAACACAAACTGGGTCTCAGTTACACAGTTGTATTTAATGTTTTATGATCTCCTAGACTTTCTAGTCTAGGCACTTTTTGACAAACCTTTGTCCTCATTTGAGGGGTTTTGTTGTCGGGTTTTTCTGTTCGTTTTTGTGGGTATTTGCCTCATTCCATCCCTGAGCTTTGCAGCTAGACAGGTGTGATTCAAAACTATGTTCTAAGGTGTTTCCTGTAGTGGAGTAATTGGTTTGCAGTAGTAAGTCATGCTTTTGCACTAAAAGGGGACGGAGAGGTGGTAATCCACGAGATAAGCTAAAGTTAAATTGTTAGAAGAATTCCTTGATCAGAAATTATAAATTTGCGTTTTGTTGCTCTATTTCCTGAAAATAACTTGGAGATGCCCCTGATTTGTCCATCTACTGCTTTGATTCCTTGGATACCACTCATTCTTTCACGTTAAGCAAAAACAAGTAATTGTTGCAGAGGTCTCTGTATTTTGCAGCTGCCCTTTTGTAAGACGCACTTTTCCCAAATAAAACAATTTTAAAAACCCATAAAAAAAAAAAAAAGAAAACTTGATATATAACTCTTAATCATAGGAATTTTAACTCTTTGGGGAAAGTCTGTGATAAAATTATAACTGAGGGAAAAAATAAATCAGAATTTCTGCATCCAAAAATAGAATGATAGATTTTTTTCAAAATATCTAGCATTAGTGTTTAACTCTTGTATTGGACTCTCTATTAGAAATAAGTTGTAGAAGCTGTATAGTATAGTAAAAGAATATAGTAAAAGAAATATCAGGAATTCTTGGTTAGTTTTAAGCCTTCACTCTTAGATGGAAGATGCTTTTCAGTGAATCCCTGAAACATCTGGACAGAGCTCAAGGGTGGCCCTGGGTTGGTGCATGATGCAAAGGTTTGAGCCTTGACAAATTTCTTTAAATATCAGTCATTCTAAATGACTAGTTAGTGATTGAGTTTCAGATTCTTTTTGGAGGATATTAAGCAAGAGGGGGAAAAAAAAAAGGGTACTGGATATAGGAGGAATGCAGGTGGCATGGGAGACCAAGTGAGGACTCAGACATACTTCAACTTGTTTCTGCTTTCTTTATAAAGTGGTAGACTTTGTTTTAGGTGACCTTTCTCTGTCTGACAAATCTACTTACAGGTAACATTGTAGCAGCTCAGGATTAGTACTCACAGAGGGAGAAACTGGTCAGAGGTCTGACTAGGGAAGGAGGACTCAAAGTACACTTGACATGGGTCGTGGGCCAGCAAAGGAAGGAACGATGAAGATAATGCTATCTTACACAGCAGTGAAACCTAGTAAACTTTCTACCTGAGCAAGAAGGCTATGATTTGTGAACTAGATTTCAAAATACAGTCAACCCTCAATATCTGCTATTCCACATTTGCGGATTCAACCGACTGCGGATTGATTTTCCAGCGGATTTTGCTTTTCCGGAACTCGCAGCTAGGGAGAGCCAACCGTACCACACCATTTTATGTAAGGGACATGAGCATCCTCGGATTTTGATATATGCGGGCGTCCTGGAACCAGTCCCTCGTGGATACTGAAGAGCGACTGCAGTGCACGAAGTTGCACATGATGTGGAGGCCAGGTCTTAGTGGGTAAGACTGTATGGGCAAGATCACTCAGAAAAATATTTAATCGTTATAGCACTGGTAGAGGACTTCAGAGAGTGGTGCTTGGGTAACAGAACTTGGGACTTACATATGAAAGTAGACATGCTATTTACTTATGAATGGCCATCAAAATCCAGTTTCCCTTAGAGTTTTGGAAAAGAGAATACACTGGACACATTTCCTGAAAGAATTACCTGAGACATTTGTGGAAGAGTGCCTGTTTGTCACCTTTTTCTATTTAAAGCTCTCCAGCATTTTACCTCTTTCCTATATTTTGAAAATTCCTTGCTGCAGAGGTTCTGCTGGGAAGCAGCGTCCACCTCCCACTAGGGAAGTGGAAAATTTTGTAACATCATAGAAACAGAAAATTCTCAGAAATTGCTTCTCTAGCTCTTATGGGACTAGGTAGATCAGATATAGTGGTCTGGGCTGTTCAGCTTGGAGTTCCTGGAGCCAAGTTGGAGGACTAGATAGGGAGGTGCTCTCTGAGGGCAGCAGCAGGTGTGTCCAGGGAGCGGCTCCAGTTCTGGGGGTGGGGAGGCAGGGTAGGGGCTACATGTCCTCCCAGCTGGTCTGTGCTGGACGCTGGGTGTGATCCTACCTGCAGAGCTTTCTTTTGTTCCTGCCTGTTCTGAGTCTGATTTTCCAGTCTCCCCAGGAATTGTGAAATACCCATATACTTCAGCATCATTTTTTCTTTGCAGCTTAAGTCAGGTAGATTTGGTTTCCATTCTTTGCAACTGACTATATAATACATGAGGGAATCACAAAACCTTCTCCCTTTGAGTCCCTGGAGAAGAGAACTTGATGGCATTTAAAAAGCTGGAAATTAAATTGAGCTTTTTAACTACAGAACTTTTTAAGGCCAAGTACCACCCTGGGATGGGGAGGGGACAACATTGTTCTGCGTGAAAACTCATGAGCTCTGAGCAGGGCAAAAAACAAAGAATCTGACCATATAAGATTGCTTGACTACTTCTCTTTCCTCATCAAGCCATTTCTGTCTTCTTTTACTTATGAGGCTTCGGTTCTTGCTTCTCCTGTATGCTCTTCTAACCTTTGATCCTAACATGAAGCCTGGCAAGCCGTAGTTGCTGCAGGATTTGTTGAATCAACTTTCATGGTTCTGTAGTTTCTTGACTCTTGGAAATAAGTAGCCAAAATAGTTTAAAGAATGATGTATTTTTGGTTTATTTCTTTTTGAATGCTGTGAAATCATTCCCTAATTAGAAAATAGACTTATTTTTTCATGGGGTCTTATGGAATCCCTTCATATACTTTTTGCTTTGCAGAGAACTCTTTTCTACCGCAGACTTGTTCTTGTGGTTTTATTTTTGAATGATTAACTTGGGATAAGGGAACCACTTTGAAGGATTTACTCGTGAGTTCAAAATGTGTATACATCATTGCAACAATTGCTGCTGTAGGGAGAGTCCTAAAACAAAACAAAACTTAGAAATTTGCTTACAAAATGGCAGGACTTTGTCTTATCCCCTACCCCCCACCAAGAGAGAGACAGACAGACAGACAGAAAGAGAGAGAGAGAAAGAGAGAAATCTCTATGGCATCATAGTTGGAACCCAGTGCATTTAGAGCCAGTTGGCTTGCCCTTGGCTTTGGAGACCAGCCGGCTGATCTCCAAACATCACAGCCAAAGACAGCTTTATAATCAAAGCGGAAAATAGCTGAGGAAACATTTGGAAAGCCCCTAGTTTCTGTTTCTGTTTGTTCCTTTGCCCACCTGGTAATAATAAGACTTTTTACATTCTTTCCACAGTATTTGGTGTGGTCTTCTGAACACTAACATTTGTCCTTTGTCCATACACATATTAGACAAATCTTGCAACATAAAGAGGTTTGTAGAGGATCGGTCTAATATTTTATATAGCCCGATTCTTTGCTTTTAGGGAGTGACATTAAACTATCATCCTAGGGGTGTGTGGTAGTTATTTCACTGATGCTACGCTTCTCCAGAGCAAAAAGGGCATCAGAAACATGTGACTCTTGTTTAGCTTCACATGAATTACGTTGAAGTTTGAAGCATGGAGTTAAATAATAGCTGAAATAAATATTAAGTAAACAATTTGCTTCCTGTTTTCCTGAGATTATCTGAAATGGCCAGTTTTACAGTCCAGCTACTTAGCTCAGGATATGTGCCCATTCTGAAATTTTGCACTTGGTAATGAAATCTAAATATTTTCTGCGACTAAGCAGGCATATGAATTAGAAGGCCATGAAATATTAAATATGAGGGAAAATAAGTTTATAGCTTAATATGAAAGAAATTTAAAACATATAGAGTAAACTTGTGCCAAAATCAGAGATTCTCAGCCTTGGCTGTACATTGGAACCACATGGGGAGCTTTAAGAAGCACTGATGCTTGGGTCCCACCCCAGTCTGACTTACCTGGTCCTGGGTGTCTCCAAGCCATCAGGATTTTAAGTGCTGTAAAACTGTTTGATAGACTGAAAAATACTAGAATTCATTGACTTTATCCAGGTGCTTTACAGAGTCAAGTTAAACAATAACAGATGAAATAGTCATCAGGTGGTAAGAAGCAGTATAGTGTCTAACTCTACTTCTTTCCTTAAGTTTAATTACAGATTGTGTACTTTGTTTAATGTCTATCTCACCCTCTAGACTGTATGTTTTCTGAGTTCAGGGAACATCCCTGTGTTATTCACTGTTGTGTATTCCCAAGGCTCAATGGCTCTATACAGTGTAGAGCATATGATTGGCCCTCAGATATTATAAAATAAATGAATACTTACAAAAGATTTGGCTTATAGAGACTCTGAAGAGCATCAGATCAGGGTAATGTCATGCCCAAATTCCTTCTATGGGAATGAATTACCTTTAATTCTTTCAGTTCAAAGCTCTAATTCTCTATCAACTAAACTTCCTCTTAAGAAAATATGCTAAGCTATTGATTTTTCACATTTCAGTGTCATGGTAGAATATAAACTCCACGAGGGCAAGGACTTTGCCTTGTTTATTGCTCTATCTTCTATGTCCCCAATAGTAAGATCTCAAATATTGGTGAAAAGAATGAATTATGTATCAGTGCTTTTTAAACTGCTTTCCAAGGAGATCAAGCCTCTTAGATGTGCCCCAAGGTTTGGAGGTGGGAGTGGTGCATAACGGAGAGACACACTAAGCAACTGGAGCTAACCTCTATTCCATGTTCACTTCAACTAGAATAAGCCTTGTGTTTCTTGGGGCTCCTTATTTTATTTTTAAAAGCTTGAGCCACTAAGTTGTACTATTTCAGAAGAACATTTCCATAAAAAATTAGTCCTTATAAGTTTATTTTAAAGAATGAAACAAACATTTTAACTATATAATTATATAGTTTAATATACATACATAAAATTGCACAAAACACATGTAATATATTTATAACACAAAGAAATACCCACATAAACATGAAGGTCAAAAAGTAGGTTACTGACATCTCAGAGCCCCTTTCCTCTCCCCTCAAATACTGCGTCCTCCCCCCAGAAGAAACCACTCTCCTGACTTCTAACCCTCTGGTTTTGCCTGCTTTTTAAAGAATGTTTTGTGAAAAAAACCCATACTGTATATATCCTTTTGTGTATACTTTTTTCTCCTTGATATTATTTTCAAAATGACTCCATATGGTTTTATTTGACTCATTTTCAGTGCTATGTAATATTCTGTTTTATGAATATTACATAATTAGTCCATTCTACTACTGATTGATCATTTGGGTTTCTAATTTTGACAGCTATGAAAAATGTTGCTACTGTGAATATTCTCATACATGTGTATGCATTTCTGTTGGGTTCCACTAGGAGTGGAATTGCTGATTATAGGATACGGATGGGTATTTGTATAGCTTTATTTGGGACAGTCAATTTTTTTTTTTCTAACGTGATTATTTCAGTTTAAAATTTCTTTTTTCTTTCTTTTTTTTTTTTTTTTTTTTTGCGGTACGCGGGCCTCTCACTGTTGTGGCCTCTCCCATTGTGGAGAACAGGCTCTGGACGTGCAGGCTCAGCGGCCATGGCTCACGGGCCCAGCCGCTCCGTGGCATGTGGGATCCTCCCAGACCGGGGCATGAACCCATGTCCCCTGCATCAGCAGGCAGACTCTCAACAACTGCACCACCAGGGAAGCCCCTCATTATTATTTTAATTTCCATTTTCTCAGCTACTGAAAATTTCACCAGCAGTATATGAATATTCCCTTCCCATTTTTCCTTTTTCACACCAATTCCTTGTATTATCAGCCTCTTTACTTTGAGCCATCCTGTTTGGACGTGTAGTGGGAGCTCATTTTGGTTGTGTTTTTTTTTTTTAACATTTTATTTTTGGCTACGTTGGGTCTTCATTGCTCTGTGCGGTCTTTCTCTAGTTGTGGCGAGTGGGGGCAACTCTTAGTTGTGGTGCATGGGCTTCTCCTTGTGGTGGCTTCTCTTGTTGCAGAGCATGGGCTCTGGGAGCACGGGCTTCAGTAGTTGTGGCACATAGGCTCTAGAGCGCACGCTCATTAGTTGTGGTGCACAGGCTTAGTTGCTCCGCAGCAGTGTGGAATCTTCCCAGACTAGGGATCAAACTGGTGTGCCCTGCATTGGCAGGTGGATTCCTAACCACTGTGCCACCAGGGAAGTCCCTCATTATTGTTTTAATTTCCATCTTCTCAGCTACTGAAAAGTAGGCTAGAGGGCAGACAGCAGAAGCAAGAAGAACTACAGTCCTGTAGCCTGTGGAACGAAAGCCAGATTCACAGAAAGGTAGACAAAATGAAAAGGCAGAGGACTATGTACCAGATGAAGGAACAGGATAAAACCCCAGAAAAACAATTAAATGAAGTGGAGATAGGCAACCTTCCAGAAAAAGAATTCAGAATAATGATGGTGAAGATGATCCAGGACCTCGGAAAAAGAATGGAGGCAAAGATTGAGAAGATGCAAGAAATGTTTAACAAAGAACTAGAAGAATAAAAGAACAAACACCTAGAAGAATTAACAAACAAACAGAGATGAACAATACAATAACTGAAATGAAGAATACACTAGAAGGAATCAATAGCAGAATAACTGAGGAAGAAAACTGACAAGTAACCTGGAAGACAGAATGGTGGAATTCACTGCTGCAGAACAGAATAAAGAAAAAGAATGAAAAGAAATAAAGACAGCCTAAGAAACCTCTGGGACAACACTAAATGCAATAACATTCACATTATAGGGGTCCCAGAGGGAGGAGAGAGAGAGAAAGGACCCAAGAAAACGTTTGAAGAGATTATAGTTGAAAATTTCCCTAAAATGGGAAGGGAAATAGCCACCCAAGTACAGGAAGCACAGAGAGTCCCAGGCAGGATAAACCCAAGGAGAAACACACCGAGACAAATACTAATCAAATTGACAAAAATTAGAGATAAAGAAAAATTATTGAAAGCAACAAGGGAAAAACGACAAATAACATACAAAGAAACTCCCATAAGGGTTAACAGTTGATTTCTCAGCAGAAACTCTACAAGCCAGAAGGGAGTGGCATGGTATACTTAAAGTGATGAAAGGGAAGAACGTACAACCAAGATTACTCTACCCAGCAAGGATCTCTTTCAGATTCAATGGAAAAATCAAAAGGTTTACAGACAAGCAAGGGCTAAGATAATTCAGCACCACCAAACCAGCTCTACAGCAAATGCTAAAGGAACTTCTCTAAGTGGAAAACACAAGAGAAGAAAAGGACCTACAATAACAAACCCAAAACCATTAAGAAAATGGTAATAGGAACATACATATTGATAATTACCTAAAATGTAAATGGATTAAGTGCTCCAACCAAAAGACACAGTCATGCTGAATGGATTAAAAAAGCAAGACCCGTATATATGCTGTCCACAACAGACCCACTTCAGACCTAGGGACACATACAGACTGAAAGTGAGGGAATGGAAAAAGATTTTCCATGCAAATGGAAATCCAAAGAAAGCTGGAGTAGCAATACTCATATCAGATAAATAGACTTTAAAATAAAGAATGTTACAAGGAAAAAGGAAGGACATTACATAATGATCAAGGGATCCATTCAAGAAAAAGATATAACAATTATAAATATATATGCACCCAATATTGGAGCACCTCAATATATAAGACAAATGCTAACAGCTATAAAAGAGGCAATTGACAGTAACACAATAATAGTGGGGGACTTTAACACCTCACTGACGACAATGGACATAATCCAGACAGAAAATCAAAAGGGAAACAGAAACTTTAAATGACACAATAGACCAGATAGATTTAACTGATATTTATAGGACATTCCATCCAAAAACAGAAGATTACACTTTCTTCTCAAGTGCACACAGAACATTCTCCAGGATACATCACATCTTGGGTCACAACTCAAGTCTCAGTAAATTTTAGAAAATTGAAACCATATCAAGCATCTTTTCCAACACAATGATATGAGATTAGAAATAAGTTACAGGGAAAAATATGTAAAACCACAAACACATGGAGGCTAAACAATACATTACAAAATAACCAAGAGATCACTGAGGGAATCAAAAAATAACTAGAGACAAATGGCAATGAAAACATGATGATCCAAAACCTAAGGGATATGGAAAAGCAGTTCTAAGAGGGAAGTTTATAGCAATGCAATCCTACCTCAAGAAACAAGAAAAATCTCAAATGAAACATCTAAACTTACACATAAAGGAACTAGAGAAAGAAGAAAAAACACATCCCAAACTTGATAGAAGGAAAGAAATCATAAGTATCAGCAGAAATAAATGAAATAGAAACAAAGAAAGCAATAACAAAGATCAATAAAACTAAAAGCTGATTCTTTGACAAGATAAACAAAATAGATAAACCTTTAGCCAGACTCATCAAGAAAATGAGGGAGAGGACTCAAACGCATATATGTGGAATGTAGAAAAATGGTACAGATGAACCAGTTTGCAAGGCAGAAAGGACTAAGGGACTACTACAAGCAACTCTATGCCAATAAAATGGACAACCTGGAAGAAATGGACAAATTCTTCGAAAGGTATAACCTTCCAAGACTGAACCAGGAAGAAATAGAAAATATGAACAGACAATCACAAGTAATGAAATTGGAACTGTGATTAAAAATCTGCCAACAAACAGAAGTCCAGGACCAGATGGCTTCACAGGTGAATTCTATCAAACATTTAGGGAAGAGCTAACACCCATCCTTCTCAATCTCTTCCAAAAATTTTCAGAGTAAGGAACACTCCCAAACTCATTCTACAAGGCCACCATCACCCTGATACCAAAACCAGACAAAGATACTACAAAAAAAGAAAATTACAGACCAATATCACTGATGAATATAGATGCAAAAATCCTTGATAAAACACTAGCAAACAGAATCCAACAACACATTACAAGGGTTATACACCATGATAAAGTGAGATTTATCCCAGGGATGCAAGGATTCTTCAATATATGCAAATCAGTCAATGTGATACACCATATTAACAAATTGAAGAATAAAAACCATATGATTATGTCAGTAGATGCAGAAAAAGCTTTTGACAAAATTCAACACCCGCTTATGATAAAAACCCTCCAGAAGGTGGGCATAGAGGGAACCTATGCCCACTTTCAACCTAATAAAGGCCATATATGGCAAACTCACAGCAAACATCGTTCTCAGTGGTGAAAAACTGAAAGCACTTCCTCTAAGATCAGGAAAAAGACAAGGTTGTCCACTCTCACCACTATTACTTGATGTAGTTTTGGAAGTTCTAGCCACAGCAATCAGAGAAGAAAAAGAAATAAAAGGAATACAAATTGGAAAAGAAGAAGTAATACTGTCAGTGTTTGCAGATGACATGATACTATATATAGATAATCCTAAAGATGCTGCCAGAAAATTACTAGAGCTAATCAATGAATATGGTAAAATTGCAGGATACAAAATGAACGCACAGAAGTCTCTTGCATTCCTATACACTAACAACAAAAGATCAGAAAGAGAAATTAAGGATACAATCCCATTCACCATTGCAGGAAAAAGAATAAAATACCTCGGAATAAACCTTTCTAAGGAGACAAAAGACCTATATACAGAAAACTATAAGACACTGCGGAAAGAAATCAAAGATGATACAAACAGATGGAGAAATATACTATGTTCTTGGATTGGAAGATTGTGAAAATGAGTATACTACCCAAAGCAATCCAAAGATTTAATGCAATCCCTGTGACATTTTTTACAGAAATGGAACAAAAAACCTTAAAATTTGTGTGGAGACACAACAGACCCTGAATAGCCAAAGCATTCTTGAGGAAAAAAAACTGAGCTGGAGAACTCACACTCCCTGACTTCAGACTGTACTACAAAGCTACAGTAATCAAGACAATATGGTACTGGTACAAAAACAGAAATATAGATCAATGGAACAGGATGGAAAACCCAGAGATAAACCCACACACCTGTGGTCAACTAATCTATGAAAAAGGTGGCAAGGATATACAATGGAGAAAAAACAATAAGACAAAAGACAAAGACAATAAGTGGTGCTGGGAAAACTGGACAGCTACATGTAAAAGAATGAAATTAGAACACTCCCTAACACCATACACAAAAATAAACTCAAAATGGATTAAAGACCTAAGTGTAAGGCCAGACACTATAAAACTCTTGGAGAAAAACATAGGCAGAACACTCTATGACATAAATCACTGCAAGATCCTTTTTGACCCACCTCCTAGAGAAATGGAAATAAAAACAAAAACAAATGGGACCTAATGAAACTTAAAATCTTTTGCAGAGCAAAGGAAACTATAAACAAGACGAAAAGACAGGCCTCAGAATGGTAGAAAATATTTGCCAATGAATTAATGAACAAAGGATTAATCTCCAAAATATACAAACAGCTCATGCAGCTCAATATTAAAAAAACAAAAAACCCAATCAAAAAATTGTCAGAAGACCTAAATAGACATTTCTCCAAAGAAGACATACAGATGGCCAACAAACACATGAAATGCTGCTCAACATCACTAATTATTAGAGAAATGCAAATCAAAACTACAATGAGGTGTCACCTCACACCCGTTAGAGTGGGCATTATCCGAAAATCTACAAACAATAAATACTGGATAGGGTGTGGAGAAAAGGGAACGCTCTTCCACTGTTGGTGGGAATGTAAATTGATACAGTAACTATGGAGAACAGTATGGACATTCCTTAAAAAACTAAAAATAGAACTACCATATGACCCAGCAATCCCACTACTCAACATATACCCTGAGAAAACCATAATTCAAAAACACATGCACCCCAACTTTCATTGCAGCATTATTTACAATAGCCATGTCATGGAAGCAGCCTAAATGCCCATCGACAGACTAATGGATAAAGAAGATGTGGTACATATATACAATGGAATATTACTCAGCCATAAAAAGGAAAGAAATTGGGTCATTTGTAGAGACGTGGGTGGACCTAGAGACTGTCATACAGAGTGAAGTAAGTCAGAAAGAGAAAAACAAATATCGTATATTAACGCACATATGTGGAATGTAGAAAAATGGTACAGATGAACCAGTTTGCAAGGCAGAAATACAGACACAGATGTAGAGAACAAACATATGGACACCAACGGGGGAAAGTGGGGTGGTGGTGGTGATGGTTAGATGTATTGGGAGATTGGGATTCACATGTATACACTAATATGTATAAAATAGGTAACTAATACGAACCTGCTGTATAAAAAATTAAATTAAATTAAATTAAAAAGAAACAGAAAAGTAGGCTATTTGGATATCCTCTTTGTGACATACCTTTGAATTTCTTTCCCATTACTATTGGGTTGTCTGTGTCCTGGTTTGTATGAGTTCATTGCATATTTTGGATATAAGCCTTTTGCTGATGTATTGCAAATATCTGCTCCCATCTGCAGCTTGCTTTTTCAATTCTCTTTGTGGTGTATCTTGATGAATAGAACGTTTTAGGTTTAATGTTGTCTAGTTGATCAGTTTTTTCCTTTAGGTTAGGTGTTGTTGTTGTTGTTGTGTGTGCTCTGTTTTAATCATCTTTCCAATGCTGAGGTCATAATGATATACCTTATTATATTCTAGAGCAATACTATCCAATAGAACTTTCAAAAATGATGGAAATATTCTGTATCTGGGCTGTCACATACTATTTTCAGATGCTATTGAGCACTTGAAATGTGGCTAGTAAGACTGAGAAACTGAATTTTAAATTTTATTTAATTTTAATTAATTTAGCTCTTTGTGGCTGGGAACTACCGTATCCAACAAAGCAACTCTAGGAGGCTATTGCTTTGTCTTTTATGTTTAAATGTACAATCCAGCTGGAATTGATTTTGTGTGTTTGTATGGTATGAGATAAGGGTTAGGCTCAATATTTTTTCCCATATCTAATTGACCAGAATGAATTTTGTTGAAAAGATTGCTTTCTCCATTGCTCTGTAGTACCACTTTTGTCATAAATTAGGTGTATATACACACTTGGATCTTTGAACTCTTTCTTCTTGTCTATTTGCATATCTTTGTGTTGATTCCATATGATCTTTTTTTTTTTTTTTTTTTTTTTTTTTGCGGTACACGGGCTTCTCACTGTTGTGGCCTCTCCCTTCGCGGAGCACAGGCTCCAGACACGCAGGCCCAACGGCCATGGCTCACGGGCCTAGCCGCTCCACGACATGTGGGATCTTCCTGGACCAGGGCATGAACCCGTGTCCCCTGAATTGGCAGGCAGACTCTCAACCACTGCGCCACCAGGGAAGCCCCATATGATCTTAATTGTATAAATATATTAATATTTATTAAGTTCTACTTTGTTTTTTGAGAGCATCTTGGTTATTGTTAGCTTTTTTTATTTCCATGTAAATTTTAGAATTAACTTGTTAAACTACACACACATACACACACTCCTATTGGGTTTGTTTATTAATTAATTAATTAATTAATTAATTAAGTTTTTCACACACACACACACACACACACACACACACACACACACACTGTATCTTATTTTTTACAAGAGATAAATAAACTGACACCAGGCATTGTAAATGGATGACCACAACAAAAGCAACAATGATTGCAATTACCAAACACAAAATACACTCATACTATGTCATAATATTGACATTCAGTCCAGTAATCCTCCACTGTAACAGCTCCTTTACTTTGCAGTGAAAATTGATTTTTATATTCTTTGCCTCTGAGTCTTTGTGGGATTTTTTTTTAATTCAAACAGAAAGTCACAAAAATTATAATCATCTTCATCAGTTCACTCAGTCCCATGTAATTAATTTTTTTTTCATCTTGATCTTTTGTTAGCACTTTTATGAATTCATCAGTTTTCCATTTGAGTTCTGAAAATGCTTATTCATTCAGTTCAGCAGTATAGTCAGTTACCAGAAACCTGTACTTGTCACAGTCTTTTCCATGAATTCCTTGAAGATGAAACCCTTTTACAGGAACATTATTGCAAAAGCATCAGAGTACACCCAGAACTGTCTGTAAATGAGAAAAGACTTAAAAATGACCACGGTTAAAGATTTAATGAAAGTTCATAATAATGCAATCAACAAAGAAATTTAGTTATTTCTGAGATATACATTTTAAAGTAATAACTAGAATTATGACTTACAACATTATACCAGAACATATAAGATTTTTAGAAATTTCATGTAATGTCTGAAATATTTATATTAACATATTTCATACATATAACCCAAAGAAAGTTTAGTATTGGTTGTTTTTGTTTGTTTTTTTGTACTGCAGGTTCTTATTAGTCATCAATTTTATACACATCAGTGTATACATGTCAATCCCAATTGCCCAATTCAGCACACCACCATCCCCACCCCACCGTGGTTTTCCCCCCTTGGTGTCCATACGTCTGTTCTCTACATCTGTGTCTCAACTTCTGTCCTGCAAACTGGCTCATCTGTACCATTCTTCTAGGTTCCACGTACATACGTTAATATACAGTATTTGTTTTTCTCTTTCTGATTTACTTCACTCTGTATAACAGTCTCTAGATCCATCCATGTCTCAACAAATGACCCAATTTCGTTCCGTTTTATAGTTGAGTACTATTCCATTGTATATATGTACCACAACTTCTTTATCCATTGGTCTGTTGATGGGCATTTAGGTTGCTTCCATGACTTGGCTATTGTAAATAGTGCTGCAATGAACATTGGAGTGCATGTGTCTTTTTGAATTATGGTTTTCTCTGGGTATATGCCCAGTAGTGGGATTCCTGGATCATGTGGTAATTCTATTTTTAGTATTTTTAAGGAACTTCCATACTGTCCTCCATAGTGGCTATATCAATTTACATTCCCACCAACAGTGGAAGAGCGTTCCCTTTTCTCCACACCCTATCCAGCATTTGTTGTTTGTAGATTTTCTGATGAAGCCCATTATAACTGGTGTGAGGTGATACCTCATTCTAGTTTTGATTTGCATTTCTCTAATAATTAGTGATGTTGAGCAGCTTTTCATGTGCTTCTTGACGATCAGTATGTCTTCTTTGGAGAAATGTCTATTTAGGTCTTCTGCCCATTTTTGGATTGGGTTGTTTGTTTCTTTAATATTGAGCTGCATGAGCTGTTTATATATTTTGGAGATTAATCCTTTGTCCCTTGATTCATTTGCAAATATTTTCTCCCATTCTGAGGGTTGTCTTTTCATCTTGTTTATGGTTTCCTTTGCTGTGCAAAAGCTTTGAAGTTTCATTAGGTCCCATTTGTTTATTTTTGTTTTTATTTCCATTACTCTAGGAGGTGGGTCCAAAAAGATCTTGCTGTGATCTATGTCAAAGAGTGTTCTTCCTATGTTTTCCTCTAAGAGCTTTATAGTGTCTGGCCTTCCATTTAGGTCTTTAATCTATTTTGAGTTAATTTTTGTGTGTGATGTTAGGGAGTTTTCTAATTTCATTCTTTTACATGTAGCTGTCCAGTTTTCCCAACACCACTTATTGAATAGACTGTCTTTTCTCCATTGTATATCTTTGCCTCTTTTGTCATAGATTAGTTGACTATAGGTGTGTGGGTTTATCTCTGGGCTTTCTATCTTATTCCATTGATCTGTGTTTCTGTTTTGGTGCCAGTACCATATTGTCTTGATTACTGTAGCTTTGTAGTATAGTCTGAAGTCAGGGAGTGTGAGTTCTCCAGCTCAGTTTTTTTTCCCTCAAGACTGCTTTGGCTATTCGGGGTCTTTTGTGTCTCCATACAAATTTTAAGATGATTTGTTCTATTTCCATAAAAAATGCCATTGGTAATTTGATAAGGATTGCATTGAATCTGTAGATTGCTCTGGGTAGTATAGTCATTTTCACAATATTGATTCTTCCAATCTAAGAACATGGTATATCTCTCCATCTGTTGGTATCATGTTTAATTTCTTTCATCAGTGTCCTATAGTTTTCTGCATACAGGTCTTTTGTCTCCCTAGGTAGGTTTACTTCTGGGTATTTTATTCTTTTTGTTGCAATGGTAAATGGGAGTGTTTTCATAACTTCTCTTTCAGATTTTTCATCATTAGTGTATAGGAATGCAAGAGATTTCTGTGCATTAAGTTTGTATCCTTCAACTTTGCCAAATTTCTTGATTATCTCTAGTAGTTTTCTGGTGGCATTTTTAGGATTCTCTATGTATAGTATCATGTCATCTGCAAACAGTGACAGTTTTATTTCTTCATTTCCAATTTGTATAACTTTTATTACTTTTTCTCCTCTGATTGCCTTGGCTAGGACTCCCCAAACTATGTTGAATAATAGTGGTGAGATTGGACATCCTTGTCTCATTCCTGATCTTAGAGGAAATGCTTTCAGTTTTTCCTCATTGAGAATGATGTTTGCTGTGGGTTTGTTGTATATGGCCTTTATTATGTTGAAATAGGTTCCCTCTGTGCCCACTTTCTTGAGAGTTTTTATCATAAATGGGTGTTTAATTTTCTCAAAAGCTTTTCCTGCATCTATTGCGATGATCATATGGTTTTTATTCTTCAACTTATTAATATGGTGTATCACATTGATGATTTGTGTATATTGAAGAATTCTTACATACCTGGGATAAATCCCACTTGATCATGGTGTATGATCCTTGTAATGTGTTGTTGGATTCTGTTTGCTAGTATTTTGTTGGGGATTTTTGCATGTATATTCATGAGTGATATTGGTCTGTAATTTTCTTTTTTTGTAGTATCTTTGTCTGGTTTTGGTATCAAGGTGATGGTGGCCTCATAGAATGAGTTTTGGAGTGTTCCTTCCTCTGCAGTTTTTTTAGAAGAGTTTGAGAAGGATAGGTTTTAGCTCTTCTCTAAATGTTTGATAGAATTCACCTGTGAAGCCATTTGGTCCTGGACTTTTGTTTGTTGGAAGATTTTTAATCACAGTTTCAATTTCATTACTTGTGATTTGTCTGTTCATATTTTCTATTTCTTCCTGGTTCAGTCTTGGAAGGTTGTACCTCTCTAAGAATTTGTCCATTTCTTCCAGGTTGTCCATTTTATTTTCTGTGTCCATTTTATCTTTCTGTGAATGTGGTTTTGTTCCACAGGCTGCAGGATTGTAGTTCTTCTTGCTTCTGCTGTCTGCCCTCTGGTGGATGAGTCTATATAAGAGGCTTGATGGGAGGGACTGGTGGTGAGTAGAACTGACTGTTGCTCTGGTGGGCAGAGCTCATTAATACTTTAATCTACTTGACTGTTGATGGGTGGGGTTGGTTGTTTGGCCTAAGGCATCCCAACACTGCAGCCTGCCTGGGCTCTTGGGTGGGGCTAATGACAGACTCTGGGAGGGCTCACACCAAAGAGTACTTTCCAGAACTTCTCCTGCCAGTGTCCTTTTCCCCACGGTTAGCCACAGCCCCCCACCCCCCGCCTCTGCAGAAGACCCTCCAACACTAGCAGGTAGGTCTGGTTCAGTCTCCCCTGGGGTAACTGCTCCTTCCCCTGGGACCTGATGTGCACACTACTTTGGTGTGCCCTCCAAGAGTGGAATCTCTGTGTCCCCCAGTCCTGTCGAAGTCCTGCAATCAATTCCCACATGGCTTCACATTCTGGTCTCTAGGAATTCCTCCTCCCATTGCTGGACCCCCATGTTGGGAACCCTGATGTGCAGCTCAGAACCTTCACTCCAGTGGGTGGACTTCTGTGGTATAAGTGTTCTCCAGTCTGTGAGTCACCCACCCACCAGTTATGGGATTTGATTTTACTGTGATTGCACCCCTCCTACCATCTCATTGTGGCTTCTCCTTTGTCTTTGGATGTGGGGTATATTTACTGGTGAGTTCCAGTGTCTTCCTGTCGATGATTGTCCAGCAGCTAGTTGTGATTCTGGTGTTCTCACAAGAGGGAGTGAAAGTACGTCTTTGTACTCCACCATCTGTTTCCTCCTTGATGTAGCCCTCCTATTGGGTTTTAATTAGCATTTTATCAACTCTGTAGGCCAGTTCGGGGAGGACTAACAGCTTTACATGATTGAGTTTTCTATGTAAGAAATGCCATACCTCCTTTATGGTCTTTATTTTCTGTCAGACATGGTAGTGATTTTTCACATATTTTATTGGATTTATTCCTAAGGATTGGATATTTTTGACACTATTATAAATGACACCTCTAAATATTTCATTTTCTGTTTGCTCTTGGTACAGAAATGCAGTTGATTTTGTCATATTGATCTTGTATTTGGCAATCTTGCTAAACTCATTTTTTATTCTAATAATTTGGAGATTATTTGTAGATTATTTCATATATTCTACAAGCAGATCATAAGCAAATAATTGTTGTCTTATTTCTTCACTGTCTGAACTTTGAATCTCTTACTTCTTTTTCTTGCTTTATTGCACTGGCTAGAACCTCCACTACAATGAATAGTAATGGATATTTTGTAAAATTATTACCATTGTAGTGTGAGCAGAGACCTCCATCATGTCACATAACTACCATTTCTTTTTCTGATGAGAACATTTGATCTATTCTCTTAGCAACTTTCAAGTATACAATACAATATTGTTAACTATAATCACCATGCTGTAAAATAGATCCCCAAAACTTATTTATCTTGTAAATGAAAGTCTGTACCCTTTGATCAGCATCTCCCCTTTCCCCCACTCTCTCAATCCTGGCAGCCACCATTCTACTCTCTGTTTCTATGACTTAAACTATTTTAGAAGCCGCATATAAGTGAGATCATTTAGTAATTGTCTTTCTATGTCTGACTTATTTCACTTAGCTTAATGTCTTCCAGGTTCATCCATATTGTCACAAATAGCAGGATTTTCTTTTTTTGTGTGTGTGGTTTATACATACTACATTTTCTTTACCTATATCCATCTATGGACCCTTTGTTGTTTCCATATGTTGGCTATTGTGAATAATGCTGCAATGAACATGGAAGTGCAGATATCTCTTTAATATACTGATTTTATTTCATTTGGACATATACCCAGGAGTGGGATTTCTGGATCATATGGAAGTTCTCTTTATTTTTTGAGGAATGGCTACTGTTTTTCATAATGGCTGTACCAATTTACATTCTCACCGACAGTCTACAAGAGTTTCCTTTTCTCCTACCCGATCAGTGCTTGCTGTCTCTTGTCTTTTTTTAAATAGCCATTCTAAGAGGTGTGAGGTGGTATCTCATTGTGGTTTTGATTTGCATTTCCCTGATGAAGAGTGAGGTTGAGTACATTTTCATATAATTGTTGGCCACCTGAATGTCTTCTTTGGAGAATGCCTATTCAGTTCTTCTGCCCATTTTAAAATCAGATTATCATTATTATTATTATTTGTTATTAAGTTATATGAATTCTGTATATATTTTTGATATTAACCCCTTATCAGATATCTGATTTGCAAATATTTTCTTCCATTTAGTAGGTTGGCTTTTCATTTTGCTGATGGTTTCCTTTGATTACCAGAAGCTTTTATTTATTTATTTATTTATTTATTTATTTATTATTTTTGGCTGTGTTGTGTCTTCGTTGCTGGGCATGGGCTTTCTCTAGTTGTGGCAAGCGGGGGCTACTCTTCAATGTGGTGTGCGGGCTTCTCACTGCGGTGACTTCTTTTGTTGCGGAGCTTGGGCTCTAGGGGTGCAGGCTTCAGTAGTTGTGGCATACAGGCTCAGTTGTTATGGTTCGCAGGCTCTAGATCGCAGGCTCAGTAGTTGTGGCGCACGGGCTTTGTTGCTCCATGGCATGTGGGACCTTCCTGGACTAGGGCTCGAACCTCTTTCCCCTGCATTGGCAGGAGGATTCTTAACCACTGTGCCATCAGGGAAGTCCCCAAACAATATTAATTCTTCCAATACATAAAGTTAGGATATCCTTCCCTTTATTTTTGTCTTCTTTAATTTCTTTCGTCAGTCTTTTATAGTTTTCAGTGTACTAATTTTTCACCTCCTTGGTTAAATTTATTCCTAAGTATTTTATTCTTTTTGATACTATTGTAAATGAGATTGTTTTATTAAATTCTTTGTCAGACAGTTCTTTGTTAGCATTTAGAGGTGCAACTAATTTTTATACCTGATTTTGTGTCCTGCAATTTTATTGAATTAGTTTATTAGTTCTAACAGTGTTTTTTTGTTTTTTGGGTTTTTTTTGGCTGTGTTGGGTCTTCATTGCTGTGCGTGGGCTTTCTCTAGTTGCGTTGAGTGGGGGCTACTCTTCATTGCGGTGCACGGGCTTCTCATTGCAGTGGCTTCTCTTGTTGCGGAGCACAGAATATAGGCACGTGGGCTTCAGTAGTTGTGGTACGCGGGCTCCGTAGTTGTGGCTCACGGGCTCTAAAGCACAGGGTCAGTAGTTGTGGCGCACAGGCTTAGTTGCTCCGTGGCATGTGGGATCTTGCCAGACCAGGGATCAAACCCGTGTCCCCTGCACTGGCAGGTGGATTTTTAGCCACTGTGCCACCAGGGAAGTCCCCTCACAGTGTTTTGATGGGGTCTTTAGATTTTTCTCTATGTAAGATTATGTCATCTGCAGACAGAGACAATTTCACTTCTTCCTTTCCAATTTGGATGCTTTTAATTACTTTTCCTTGCTTAACTGTTCAAGCTAGGACTTCCAGTACAATGTTAAATAGGACTGGTGAGTGTGGGCATGCTTGTTTTGTTCGTGATTTTAGGGAAAAAGCAAAACAAACAAACAAATGAACACATGAAACACTGCATACCAAAGCTTATGGGATGATGCAGATGTATCCAAAGTAGTTCTAAGAGGTAAACTTATAGCAGTAAATCCCTACATTAAGAAAAAAGGAAGATCTCAAATAAGCAACTTAACATTACACCTCAAGGAACTAGAAAAAGAATAAACTAAGCCCAGAGTTAGCAGAAGGCAGGAGATAATAAAGATTAGAGCAGAAACAAATAAAACACACACCAGAAAGACAATAGAAAAGATCAACATAACTTGGATTTGATTTTTTAAAACAAAAATTGACCAAACTTTAGCTAGACTTACCAAGAAAAAAAGAGAGAGGAACTCAAATAAAATTATAAATGGAAGATGAGGCCTTATAACACACCACAAAAATACAAAGATTCATAAGAGACTACTCTGAACAATTATATACCAACAAATTGAATTACCTAGAATAAATGAATACATTCCTAGAAACATACATCCTACCAAGACTAAATCCTGAAGAAATAGAAAATCTGAACAAGCCAGTGATGGGTAAAGAGAATGTATCAGTAATCAACAACCTCCCAGCAAAGAAAAGCCCAGGATCAGATGGCTTTGCAGCTGAAATTACCAGATATTTAAAGAAGAGTTAATGCCAGTCCTTCTCAAACTCTTACAAAAAATTTAAAAAAAGGAAACACTTCCAGACTCATTTTAAGAGAATAGCATTACCCTCATATCAAAGCCAGACAAGAACACTACAAAGAAAAGAAATTACAGGTCAATATCCCTATAAACATAGATGCAAAAATTATCTACAAAACACTAGCAATTTGTGACCACTTAGAGGGGTGGGATAGGGAGGGTGGGAGGGAGGGAGATGCAAGAAGGAAGAGATATGGAGACATATGTATATGTTTAACTGATTCACTTTGTTATAAAGCAGAAACTAACACACCATTGTAAAGCAATTATACTCCAATAAAGATGTTAAAAAAACCCACAAAACACTAGCAAGCCAAATTCAACAGCACATTTAAAAGATCATACATTATGATCAAGTGGGATTCATCCTTGGGATGCAAGGATGGTTCAAAATACATAAATCAATAAACATGGTACACCACATTAACAGAATTAAAGATAAAAATCACATGATCAATCTTAATAGATGTAGAAAAAGCATTTGACAAAATTCAGCACCTTTCATGATAAAAACTCGAATCAAGTTAGGTTTAGAAAAATGTACCTCATCCTAATGAAGGCCCCATATGACAAGGCCACAGCTGACATCATACTCAACTGTGAAAAGAACTAATTCTTTAATGTTGTGTCAGATACATTTGTTAGTTGCATTTTTTTGGTAGTTTCATTGCTTTCTCTATTTTTTGTTATCTTTCTTTTTATGTTTCTCTTTTTAATCTAGTTGTAATTTTTAATTGAATGTTTTATTCATTTATTCTCTTTCTTCAAGGTTATTATTTTTACTAAAAGCAGCTTTATAAGCTCTAACCCATAGTTTTGGCATATAGGGAATTGAATTTTATTTTGCCCAGCTAATCTTTTGCATATTTGATTTTTATTATTGATATTTTAAGTTAAGGGGGAATTTAAAAGTATAACTTTCTTCATTGTTATATCTCAACTGAAAAGCAAGGATGTTTAATAACTGCCCCCCCTCCCCACCCCACCCCCTTGGTGGGTCATGAATTCCCACTTCTGTCTCTCTAGCACTGATGACTGCTAAATCTTGGCTTTAGGCTTTGGCAGCTCAGCTGGATTTTTTTGCTTGGATTTTCAAGTCTCACTCTGCATGAGAAAGGCTTAGGAGTTGGCAAATGCCTCAAGGGCAAATTACTGCCTCATTTTGGGTGATCCTCGTTTTTTTCCTTCCTCCCTGTCATGCTTTGGCCTCTTTGGTCTATCCTCCCCAACCTATCCTCCCTGGTGGAACTGCTCCAAGACCCAGTCTACCACTTTGTGTTTAGAAATGATGGTCCAAATCACCAACACCTCTGAGGGAAAAACCAGTCATCACTGTGGGTTCACCTTGGTCTGCCCTTCTTTTCTCTGGGACTTTTGCCCCTCAGCTGCTGATTGTCTTGGTTGATCTCTGATGCCTTCACTGATGCTTTCAAACATTTTTCAGGTCTTTTATTCAGCTTTCATAATTGTTTTTGGCAAGAGAATTGGTAATGAGAATGCAAGATTTTCCCCTTAATTCTTTTTTTATAATGGTCAGTTCCTTTAAAATTTTAATCTTAGCTTTTATTTTAGTTGATTCTATTTTATACTCATCTCTTGACTTACATCTCAAAAAGTCTGTTTTCTTTTAATTTATTAAAAACACAAAGTGGATAATTTCTAAAAATATCTTTAGTTGTTTTTTTTTTTAACTATAAATCAGTTTCTTGCTCTAAATCATTTTATGTGTATACCCTGAATCCCTAAGGGACTTCCTTGCTTTATGTTGTTTAATATTGCTTTACTCAGTCTTGAAAGAGAAGAAATATTCCCAGGTTCTGTGTTTGGAAAAAACAATCTAAAATTCCTGTAAGTCCCCTGTACTGTTCATTTGGGTGTGGAGTAAATCTCTCATATCTTAAACTGAAGGGGGTTATTTTTATTAGATATCTACTAGCCAAATTTCAAAGGTCAGTGAGTCATTGGTTTAGAATGGCTCTTCTAGCTTTGCTCTTGTCTTTCAGCTGAATTCACTGACTCAGAAGGGAGTTTATCCCTGAATCATTAGAGAACAGCTGAGGTACTTTCACCAGGGTAGCATTTGAGAAGTAACAATCCCAAATGCATTGGCTTCCTTGCCTCTTCCTTTATTTCACCCCTGCCTTTTAAATACTTCACATCAAAAATGCAGGATACCTCCACTTATGTGTTTTTATAGGGCCCAATTACCTTGGGTACCGAGAGAGACTGAGAAAGAGAATGCCTTAAAAGTTATCCTTGTGTTGCAGACAAGGGGCTGCCAAGTGTGGGATAAGGAAAAGAGCAGGGCTTTTATGTCAGTAGTCTTGGTTACCCCAACTCTCAAGCTTCTCAACAGTGAAAAGATCATTTAAATCATTCTCATTGTAAAATTGGTGTGATAATGTACCCTCCTCAAAGGATTATTGTAAGGACAAACAATACCATCAGTACATTCTTGTTACAAAGAAAGTGCTCCAAATACTAGCTGTTATTATCACTTTTATTATTATTATTACTCTTCTAATAACAAACATTAGTAAATTCATATTGGATACCAGACTCCTTTGTGAAGTATATGTATTTTGTATATTAAGCAAGGTTTTGTAACATTTCTAATTTGGTGAGGTGGGTATGGGGTCAAGGTGGGGCAGTGAAAAAAGAAGGCTCATGGGAAGTTCCTTAGGCTAATCTTTTGTTTTACTGAAAGCTTGCTTTTGGTTTTAAGATTCATTGGATTTGCTGGCAAAATAACCACTCCTTTCAAACAAATAAACAACTTTAATTAATTTTTTAATGAAAGGTGATTTAACTTAATTTTAATATACAATCATTAGAAGGAAAGGAATAAGAATATTAGAGAAACATAACAGGGTATATATCACTGAATTGGGCCGGCACCTACTTCCAGATCCAAACAGCAGCTGGGAAGTCCCAAGTAACAGCAATCTGGAGCCCCAGTTGGAAAGGGTCCCGGGTGGTGCATCCACCCCATGGGTGAGATTGGAGTTCTGGGGGCTTCCGTTTACAATTCCAGGCTGCAAACTGATACTATCAGTTTGCCTGCAAAATTGCAGCTCTGGTACTATTGTAACAATGTTGGTTTCACCATGTGAGTCACAAGATTTTCTACACCCCGGGGGTGGGGGGTGGGGGGGGACTGGCCAGGTCCCCAGGGCTCAAGAAATTCCAAGACTCACTCCCTTTCTTATCGCGCCGCCACTTGACTTGCTAGCAGCAGTTGCTAGGTGTGTCAGCAGGCAGGCTGTCCAGGCAGGCTCACAAGTCAGTCAGAGGCCTGCTTCTGCCTCTGAAGCCTGAACAAGACTATTTTACTAGTTTTCCCAACATCTCTGCAACATAAGTGATTTGGGGGGCAGATCTTCTGCATCAGAGCCTCAGCAAAGCCCTACTGTAATTATCCGTGCTATTTTCTCCAACGTTTTGTTGTCGCTGCCATTTCTAGACCTCATTTTACTATGAAGGCCTTCACAAGCTGACTTCAATTTAACTTTCCAACCAGAAATCCTACCATTTACTCTCAGAGACTCAAAGTTACAACCACACAGAGCAACTGCAATATTCTCTGAATATGGTAACACTTTTCCTGTCGCGTGCATTTTTGCAGACAGTTTACCAGCTTGACCAGCCTTGACTGCTCTTTCTCAGAATCTGCCTGCCAACGCAGGGGAAATGGGTTAGATCCCGGCTCTGGGAAGATCCCACATGCCACGGTGCAACTAAGCCCGTGTGCCACAACTACCGAAGCCCACGCACCTACAGCCTGTGCTCCGCAACAAGAGAAGCCACCACAATGAGAAGCCCGCGCACCGCAACGAAGAATAGCCCCTGTTCACCGCAACTAGAGAAAGTCCGTTTGGAGCAATGAAGACCCAATGCAGTCAAAAATAAATAAATTAAAAAAAAAAAATCTTAAACTCTTCCTCCTACATGACTCAGCATAAGCATCTTCTTTTTATTTTTTAGCAGGCTGAACAGACTAAGACAGATGTATTATTTGATCTTATGGCCTGAGAATACATGAGAAGCCTTTCTCTTCTATTTTTAGCTTTATGTAACATATCTGCTTTAATTTTTTTATATTAGTTTCAGGTGTACAACACAGTGACTCGATATTTTAATAGATTACTCCATTTAAAGTTATAAAATATCGACTATATTCCTTGTGCCGTACAATATATCCTTGTAGCTTATTTATTTTATGCATGGTAGTTTGTACCTCTTAATCCTCCATCCCTATCTTGCCCCTCTTCCCTTCCCTCTTCCCCCTGGTAACCACTAGTTTGTTCTCTATATCTGTAAGCCTGTACTGTTTTGTTATATTCATTTGTTTCATACTTTAGATTCCACACATAAGTAATAACACAGAGTATTTCTCATTCTCTATTTCACTAAGCATAATACCCTCCAGGTCCAAACATGTTGTTGCAAATGGCAAAATTTCATTCATTTTTATGGCTGAGTAATATTCCATTGTATATATATCACATCTTCTTTATCCATTCATCTTGATGGATACTTAGGTTGCTTCCATATTTTGGCTATTGTTAATAATGCTGCTATGAACATTATGGTGCATGTATCATTAGTGTTTTTTTTAACATCTTTATTGGAGTATGACTGCTTTATAATGTTGTGTTAGTTTCTGTGGTAGAACAAAGTGAATCAGCTCTATGTACACATATATCCCCATATCCCCTCCCTCTTGCATCTCCCTCCCACCCTGCCTATCCCACCCATCTACGTGGTCACAAAGCACCGAGCTGATCTCCCTGTGCGATGGCTTCCCACTAGCTACTTATTTTACATGTGGTAGTGTATATATGGCCATGCCACTCTCTCACTTCGTCCCACCTTACCCTTACCCTTCTCCATGTCCTCAAGTCCATTCTCTATGTCTGTGTCTTTATTCCTGTGTTGCCCTTAGGTTCATCAGAACCATTTTATTTTTTTATTTTATTTTTTAGATTCCATGATATGTGATATGCATACGGTATTTGTTTTTCTCTTTCTGACTTACTTCACTCTGTATGACAGACTCTAGGTCCATCCACTTCACTACAGATAACTCAATTTCATTTTTTTCATGGCTGAGTAATATTCCATTGTATATATGTGCCACATCTTCTTTATCCATTCATCTGTCAGTAGACGCTTAGGATGTTTCCATGTCCTGGCTATTGTAAATAGAGCTGCAGTGAACATTGTGGTACATGACTCTTTTTGAATTATAGTTTTCTCAGGGTATATGCCCAGTAGGTGGGATTGCTGGGGCACATGGTAGTTCTATTTTTAGTTTTCTAAGGCATCTCCATACTGTTCTCCATAGTGACTGTATCAGTTTACATCTCCACCAACAGTGCAAGAGGGTTCCCTTTTTGCCACACCCTCCCCAGCATTAATTGTTTATAGATTTTTTGATGATGGCTATTCTGACCAGTGTGAGGTGATACCTCATTGTAGTTTTGTTTTTGTTTTTTTGCGGTACGCGGGCCTCTCACTGTTGTGGCCTCTCCCATTGCGGAGCACAAGCTCCAGACGTGCAGGCTCAGTGGCCATGTCTCACAGGCCCAGCCACTTCGCGGCATGTGGGATCCTCCCAGACCGGGGCACGAACCCGTGTCCCCTGCATCGGCAGGCGGACTCTCAACCACTGCACCACTAGGGAAGCCCTTAATGTAGTTTTGATCTGCATTTCTCTAGTGATAAGTGATGTTGAGCATCTTTTCATGTGTGTGTTGGCAATCTGTATATCTTGTTTGGAGAAATGTCTATTTAGGTCTTCTGCCCATTTTTGGACTGGGTTATTGTGTTTTTGATATTGAGCTGCATGAGCTGCTTGTACATTTTGGCGATTAATTGTTTGTCAGTTGCTTCATGTGCAAATATTTTCTCCCGTTCTGAGGGTTGCCTTTTCGTCTTGTTTATGGTTTCCTTTGCTGTGCAAAAGCTTTGAAGTTTCATTAGGTCCCATTTGTTTATTTTTGTTTTTATTTCCATTTCTCTAGGAGGTGGGTCAAGAAGGATCTTGCTGTGATTTATGTCATAGAGTGTTCTGCCTATGTTTTCCTCTAAGAGTTTGATAGTTTCTGCCCTTACATTTAGGTCTTTAATCAATTTTGAGCTTATTTTTGTGTATGGTGTTAGGGAGTGTTCTACTTTCATTCTTTTACATGCAGCTGTCCCGTTTTCCCAGCACCATTTATTGAAGAGGCTCTCTTTTCTCCATTGTATATTCTTGCCTCCTTTATCAAAGATAAGGTGACCACATATGCGCGGGTATACTTCTGGGCTTTCTATCCTGTACCATTGATCTATATTTCTGTTTTTGTGCCAGTACCTTGCTGTCTTGATTACTGTAGCTTTGTAGTATAGTCTGAAGTACAGGAGCCTGATTGCTCTAGTTCCGTTTTTCTTTCTCAAGATTGCTTTCACTATTCGGGGTCTTTTGTGTTTCCATACAAATTGTGAAATTGTTTGCTCCGGTTCTGTGAGAAATGCCACTGGTAGCTTGATAGGGATTGTATTGAATCTGTAGATTGCTTTAGGTAGTATAGTCATTTTCACAGTGTTGATTCTTCCAATTCAAGAACACAGTATATCTCTCCATCTGTTGGTGTCATCTTTAATTTCTTTCATCAGTGTCTTATAGTTTTCTGCATACAGGTCTTTGTCTCCTTAGGTAGGTTTATTCCTAGGTATTTTATTCTTTTTGTTGCAGTGGTAAATGGAAGTATTTCCTTAATTTCTCTTTCGGATTTTTCATCATTAGTGTATAGGAATGCAAGAGATGTTTGTGCATTTATTTTGTATCCTGCTACTCTACCAAATTCATTGATTAGCTCTAGTAGTTTTCTGGTAGCATCTTTAGGATTCTTTATGTATAGTATCATGTCATCTGGAAACAGTGACAGTTTTACTTCTATTTTGATCTGGGTTCCTTTTAATTCTTTTTCTTCTCTGATTGCTGTGGCTAGGACTTCCAAAACTATGCTGAATAATAGTACTGAGAGTGGACAACCTTGTCTTATTCCTGATCTCAGAGGAAATGGTTTCAGTTTTTCATCATTGAGAAAGATGTTGGCTGTGGGTTTATCATATACGGACTTTATTATGTTGAGCTAGGTTCCCTCTATGCCTACTTTCTGGAGAGTTTTTATTATAAATCAGTGTTGAATTTTGTTGAAAGCTTCTTCTGCATCTATTGAGATTATCATATGGTTTTTATCCTTCAATTTGTTACTATGGTGTATCCCATTGATTGATTTCCATATATTGAAGAACCCTTGCATTCCTGGGATAAACCCCACTTGACCATGGTGTATGATCCTTTTAATCTGCTGTTGGATTCTGTTTGCTGGGGGTTTTTTTGAGGATTTTTGCATCTATGTTCGTCCAAGATATTGGCCTGTAGTTTTCTTGTTTAGTGACATGTTTGTCTGGTTTTGGTTTCAGGGTGAAGGTGGCTGCGTAGAATGAGTTTGGGCAAGTTCCTCCGTCTGCTATATTTTGCAAGAGTTTGAGAATGATAGGTGTTAGCTCTTTTCTAAATGTTTGATAGATTTTGCCTGTGAAGCCATCTTGTCCTGGGGTTTTGTTTGTTGGAAGATTTTTAATCACACTCTCAACTTCAGTGCTTGTGATTGGTCTGTTTATATTTTCTATTTCTTCCTGGTTCAGTCTTGGAAGGTTGTGCTTTTCTAAGAATTTGTCCACTTCTTCCAGGTTGTGCATTTTATTGGCATAGAGTTGCTTTTAGTAATCTCTCATGATCCTTTGTATTTTTGCAGTGTCAGTTGTTACTTCTTTTTCATTTCTAATTCTGTTGACTTGAGTCTTCTCCCTTTTTTTCTCGATGAGTGTGGCTAACGGTTTATCAATTTCATTTATCTTCTCAAAGAACCAGCTTTTAGTTTTATTGATCTTTGCTATCATTTCCTTTTCATTTATTTCTGATCTGATATTTATCATTTCTTTTGTTCTGCTGACTTTGGGTTTTTTTTTGTTCTTTCTCTAATTGCTTTAGGTGTAAGGTTAGGTTGTTTACTTGAGATGTTTCTTGTTTCTTGAGGTAGAATTGTATTGATATAAACTTCCCTCTTAGAACTGCTTTTGCTGCATCCCATAGGGTTTGGGTCATCGTGTTTTCACTGTCATTTGTTTCTAGGTATTTTTTGATTTCCTCTTTGATTATCTCAGTGATCTCTTCGTTATTTAGTAGTGTATTGTTTAGCCTCCATGTGTTTTTTTTTTTTACAGTTATTTTTCTTGTAATTGATATCTAGTCTCATAGCATTTTGGTCGGAAAAGATACTTGATACAATTTCAATTTTCTTAAATTTACCAAGGCTAGATTTGTGACCCAAGATATGATCTATTCTGGAGAATGTTCCATGAGCACTTGAGAAGAAAGTGTATTCTGTCATTTTTGGATGGGATGTCCTATAAATATCAATGAAATCCATCTTGTTTAATGTATCATTTAAAGCTTGTGTTTCCTTATTTTCATTTTGTATGATCTGTCCATTGGTGAAAGTTAAATTTCCATAGAATTGTTGTGTCAGTGTCAGTTCCCCCCCACCTTTTTTTTTTTGTGGTACATGGGCCTCTCACCACTGTGGCCTCTCCCGTTGCGGAGCACAGGCTCCGGATGCGCAGGCTCAGCGGCCATGGCTCATGGGCCCAGCCTCTCCGCGGCATCTGGGATCTTCCCAGACCAGGGCACGAACCCGTGTCCCCTGCATCAGCAGGCGGACTCTCAACCACTGCACCACCAGGGAAGCCCTCAATTTCCCCGTTTATGGCTGTTAGCATTTGCCTTATGTATTGAGGTCCTCCTGTGTTGGGTGCATAATTATTTACAATTGTTATGTCTTCTTGGATTGATCCCTTGATCATTATGTAGTGTCCTTCTTTGTCTCTTGTGATCATCTTTATTTTAAAGTCTATTTTGTCTGATATGAGAATTGCTACTCCAGCTTTCTTTTGGTTTCCATTTGCATGGAATATCTTTTTCCCTCCCCTCACTTTCAGTCTGTATGTGTACCTAGGTCTGAAGTGGGTTTCTTGTAGACAGTATGTATCGGTCTTGTTTTTGTATCCATTCAGCCAGTCTGTGTCTTTTGTTTGGAGCATTTAATCCATTTATATAAGGTAATTATCGATATGTATGTTCCTATTACCATTTTCTTAATTGTTTTGGGTTTGTTTTTGTAGGTCTTTTCCTTCTCTTGTGTTTCCTGCCTAGAGAAGTTCCTTTAGCATTTGTTGTAAAGCTGGTTTGGTGGTGCTGAATTCTCTTAGCTTTTGCTTGTCTGTAAAGGTTTTAATTTCCCTGTTGAATCTGAATGAGATCCTTGCTGGGTAGAGTAATTTTGGTTGTCAGTTTTTTCCTTTCATCACTTTAAATATTTCCTGCCACTCCCTTCTAGCTTGCAGAGTTTCTGCTGAAAGATCAGCTGTTATCCTTATGGGGATTCCTTTGTACGTTATTTGGTGCTTTTCCCTTGCTTCTTTTAATATTTTTTCTTTGTATTTAATTTTTGATCGTTTGATTAATATATGTATCAGCATGTTTCTCTTTGAGTTTATCATATATGGTACTCTCTGTGGTTCCTGGACTTGATTGCCTGTTTCCGTTCCCATGTTAGGGAAATTCTTGAGTATAATCTCTTCAAATATTTTCTCAGATGCTTTCTTTTTCTCTTTTTCTTCTGGGACCAATATAATTCAAATGTTGGTGCATTTAATGTTGTCCCAGAGGTCTCTGAGACTGTCTTCAGTTGTTTTCATTCTTTTTTCTATATTCTGCTCCCTGGCAGTTATTTCTACCATTTTATCTTCCAACTCACTTATCCGTTCTTCTGCCTCAGTTATTCTGTTATTGATTACTTCTAGATTTTTTTTTTTTTTTGCAGTATGCAGGCCTCTCACTGCTGTGGCCTCTCCTGTTGCGGAGCACAGGCTCCAGATGCGCAGGCTCAGCGGCCATGGCTCACTGGCCCAGCCGCTCCACGGCATGTGGGATCTTCCCGGACTGGGGCACGAACCCGTGTCCCCTGCATCGGCAGGCAGACTCTCAACCACTGCGCCACCAGGGAAGCCCTAGAGTATTTTTAACTTCAGTAATTGTGTTCATCACTGTTTGTTTGCTCTTTAGTTCTTCTAGATCCTTGTTAAATGTTTCTTGTATTTTCTCCTTTCTGTTTCTGAGATTTTGGATCATCTTTAATATCATTACTCTGAATTCTTTTTCAGGTAGGTTGCCTATTTCGTTTTATTTGATCTTGTAGGTTTTTACCTCACTCCTTTGTCTGTAACATATTTTTTTGTCATTTCATTTTTTTTTTTTTTTTGGGTGGTGCTGTATTCCTGTCTTACTGGTTGTTTGGCCTGAGATGTCCAGTAGTGAAGTTTGCAGGCAGTTGGATGGAGCTGGGTCTTGGTGCTGAGGTGAGGACCTCTTGGAGGCCTCACTCCAAATGATATTCCCTGGGGTCTGAGGTTCTCTGTTAATGCAGCGGTTTGGACTTGGAGCTCCCACCACAGGAGCTTGGGCCTGACCTCTGGCCTGGGAACAAAGATCCCACAAGCTTCATGTCATGGAAAAGAAAAAGAAAAGGAAGAAAGAAAGAAAACAAGGAGGAGTACAATATCAAAGTATAAAAAACAAATAGAATTAGAAAGATAAAAATTATATTAGGAAAAATAAAACTAAATTGAAACAATGGTTGCTGGTCATTCCTCCTATCCCTTTAGGTGTCTGTGGTCCCCCTTCAGTGCCTGGTAGATGCCCTAGTTGTGAGGAGATGCAAATTCCACGTCCTCCTAGTATGCCATCTTGACCCCACCCTGAGATTGCATTTTGATGCAAGTCTATCATTAGTGTTTTCATTTTCTTCGGACATATACAGGAGTGGAATTTCTGGATCCCATGGTAGTTCTGTTTTTAGTTTTTTGAGGAACTTCCATACTGTTTTCCTTATTGGCTGTATCTTCTTTACCAAGAACTCTTTCCTGACTGCTCACAGCTCCTACAATATTTTATTCCATATAGTGGAAACTTATACTCACTATTATTCAGCTTCCAGGGTATAAATTTCTTTGTTTTAATTTATTATGTTTTAAAATTTTTATTGGAGTAAAGTTGATTTACAATGTTGTCTTACTTTCTGCTGTACAGCAACGTGAACTAACACACCATTGTAAAGCAATTATAGTCCAATAAAGATGTTTAAAAAAAAAAGTGTATCAGTTCTACGTATACATATATTAACACTTTTGTAGATTCTTTTTCCACATAGGTCATTACAGAGTATTGAGTAGAGTTCTGGAACTGTTTCTTATTTTACTTTGCATTTTCTGGCAATGAGGTACAATTCTTTTTACTTGGTAGGCATTCAGTAAAGGCCATTAAAAACAGAACTCAAGTATTTTTTTAATGGTAATGTTTTCTATTTAGATACCACTGGTGAAAGATAGTACTTAGGCAGACAGGAAATATCTATCTTCAAAATCTATTAGTTGTGATTTTGTTTGCATGTATGGTTAACTGTGAGTAGGTGGTTATTTAAACTAGTGTTGCCTTAGTTTCTGTGGTCCCAACAGTAATCACTGAGTCAGAGAAGGACCCTGTTATTAATTATAAGACTGAGAAGGTCACGCTGTACAGAATGCCTGCAAATTTCCTTTGTAGAGTCAGAAGCCTATTTCTAGATCTTTATGCCCTATTTCCAGAGTCCTTAAAGTTCTTATTCTCTTACTTTCAGAATTAACACTTCCTTTATTCATGATCTTGGTTAATGATTTTACTCAGTTTCCCAAGTCAGAAACCTGTGTTTCCTCCATTCTCTCTTTTCCTTTATTCTGCTTATAATCCCTGCCTAAGTCTATCAGTTTACTTGAAGTTTAAAAAGAAGATGCAGCAGCTCTTACTTCTTTTTTAAAATTATCATCTTTTCCTTCTTGGAAAGAGTAGAAACTGGTTCCCTACTCATATCCCTCATCCTAATCTGTTTCCCATTCTCGTCTGTTTTTAAAATACTTGAGTATTTAAGCAATGCCAATTTCCCCCCCCCCCAAATATTCAATAATACATCTCTGCTATTTGAAAATCTGTTAGATTCAAGTGGCTAAGGTATGGAATTGAAACTCCTTAGATTTGACCTAACCCATCTTGTCAACCTCACCTTCGACTCCTCTCTGTACAGCTCAGTTCCAGGAGCATACCTGATCCTTTAAGGCTCTGTTGGGCTCCTTTGCTTACTGTTCTGTGTTGTTCTTTGCTGTAAAGTTCCTACTCACCCTTCAAGATCCAACAAAATATTAATTCCAGATAAGAAGTTGCTCTGTCTATGGGATTTCTCAGCCCTTTGTTAACGTACCTTCAGTAGTTACTGCCAGGGTGGTTGTGTTAGTGACCAGTGTTCTTGTACTTTTTAATCAATAAAAATTGATAAGAGACCAGATGAGAAATTCAGGCAAGACTGCAGCACGTGGGAGCAAAAACAAGTAACAGATTCCCTTGCTCGCTCCCTGATGGGGGCGAGGCAAGCTGGTCTCTTAAATGGGGTGAGGGTTGGGGTGGGTCCAGGGGTTGGGCTGGAGTGATGGCTTAGGTGGTTGGCCCACCCACTTTGTGATGCTTTGTACATGCACAGTACCCTGCTTTTGTTCCCGACACCTCAAAAGTGGCAGTTGTGTTTTGGATCTTTTTGTATCTTGTTGTTCATGATTTGCCCCAACTGCACATGCATGCAGTTAATTTTAGTCCATTCTAATTTCTTTGTATTCTGTTACTTGAGGAAATGTTTATCCACATGCAAGCACTGCAGCAAATGGTTTCAGGTCCCAGGTCCCAGCCTGTCTCTGTTATTTATGTTTGTCTTTGTCTTCCCCCATAAGCCCTATGAGAGCAGGAAATCTAAATTAGTCATGTTTGTAATCCCAGGTATTGCACAGTATCTAATAATAGTAGGGGTACAATTTGATTTTCTTAACTTTGGCTTTAAAATTTCAGCTATATGTTTAAGGGTATAATAAGAACCCTAGAAGCAAGTTAAGAGACCTACCTGAGTTCTAGTCCTGAGTTGGTTATTAACATAGCATCCTGGGTGTTTTATAACTTTCCATTTTCTGCTCTTCCTTTCCCTCTAACCATCCACTCATCCTGATTTAATGAACTTAATCTCAGAGTGAGACATGAGAGGTTCACAGAGTCACAGTTTAGACATGTGATCTTGGAAACATAAGAGGTTCTTGCTATGCACAGTGCACACAAAAAGCCTTTAATTAAACACGTGAAATGTATTAGTCACATGCTCTTGAGAAAACTGAAAAAAAGGGACCCATCCCAGGCCCAGATGTGTCCTTGGAAAGGACTGGGCCAACAACAGACAAGGAGGGGTGAGGGTTTCAGCCATGATTACTCCCATCTGTTGTTCTTTAAAACAAAACCAAAAAAAGTTTCCCAAATGAACACTAGACGTGGGAAAAATTATAAGAAGCTGATATCAAAGCTGGACTAAATATGTAGAAATAGTAGCTTAATATTCCTGAATTTTGAGATGGAAATTTAGATTTTAAATTTTGTGAAAGCCTCAACTGCTTTTTGTTTCTTTTCTTCTTTGACTTCCTTCTTCTTAACTTTGACGCTTCTGTGATGAGTCTAGAACATACCAAATGGTGGATAAACCCACCCCATTGAGCTTAGCTGGATTAGAATTTTTCCACATAAACTGTTGGACATTTTGTACACTGATCCAAACAGGTATGGAGAACAGTGATACCAATTTTCCTTATGAATTTAAGGAGTAGAGAATAACTGTAAGTGGGGAGGACACAGCTGCAGGTATATTGATTTAACTTTAATAATTTAATAAGCCACCATTTAATAAAGAGAGACATGCTACAACCCGGGATAGATTTTATATTATTAGCTACTCTTTCCTTTTCTGGATGACAGAGTTTATGGCAGCATGGTTCCTCCATGACTGTTGGCATTAATTAAATAATTGAATGAACCAACTGAAGTCTCGTAGATATGTTCATGTTATGTTGATGTCTAGAGATTATGAAGGACTGATATACCAAGAATATCTTACACTCTTTGATTTAAATTTTTAATTTGTTGCTGTCCATTACAATATTAGATCCTCCTGTGAATTTATATGTCCTAAGAAGATAGTTCTATCTGTTCTTAACCTTGCTAATGTATTTTCTTTCAAGGCAGTTAATGAAGTGTTTTAGTTTATTTGTTCTACAAAAGTGAAAAAAAAGCATTAAGCTTAAAAGCAAATAATTCTCTTGAGATGCTTTGAACTGTGATTAAATGTGGAATCTTTGAATACTTGTTACCTGTGGAAATTTAAGGATGTAGTATTTTTTAAAATAGCAACTAGATATTGTTTTTTCTTCATGCAATCTCATTTAAAGAACACATATAAGTACAATGTTTCCTTCACTGCTTTTTCCACCAAGCAGTCAAATTGAGAGCCTTCATTCATTACAGCTGTAGATAATCACACTAAAGAGAAAAGCTGTTTCATCAAGTTATGGGAAATGTGAACAACTTAGAGTGCTCTAAAACTGGTTTCTAGGAAGAATCAGGATCATAATTTAACTGTTGAAACAATTTTTTGTTCATGTGTGTTTTTCCTTCCTATTGTAAATCTGAGGAAAATGTGACACAGTTTGCTTTTAACGTGTTCACGTATGTTCCTAGTGGATGTCTTAAATCAAGAGATAAACCTTTGTATTTCCAGGGATAAAAACTTAACACACCTGGCACTCACATAAATGTGCTGAGTGGATCAATAAATGAACCAATGATGCTAGTATTTTATACTCTGCTAGACCAATATACCTTTCCAAATGCCGTCTTAGAGATGTATTCTATAAAGTTTGACAAACTAACTAATAAGGAATGTGCCTCTTCCAGCACCCAACCATAGAATATTTGGGAAAACTTGAAGCAAAAGCAAGTTTTAAATGAATATTTAAAAAAAAAAAAAAGAAAGAAGGACATCCCCAGGGAACAAAATAAACAGAAAAACACGTTCAAATGACAAAGATAAGCAAAGCTAAACCAGAATGGTCCATGGGTGTATCCTGACTAGATGGACCTAAATGGCTGGGGTTTGACACTTAGAGGGAGGCTTAGATCTGCAGTTACTATGTGTGGAAGGAGCTAGAATTGGGCTGCTCATATAAAGCAAGGAGTCTAAGATGGCTGTGTTGTTCCTAAAACCGGCTCTAGGAAAGCAGGCTGGGGGACTTAGAACAAGAATGAGTACTGTGGACACTGAATAGAAAGTGTCATCCTGGAGAATTCAATACCTCAAGTCCGTATTGGGAACCTACCATGGCATAAGAATGAAGAGACAATAAACAACAAGATCTTACTGTATAGCACAGGGAACTATATTCAATATCCTGTAATGGATAATGGAAAAGAATATGAAAAAGAATCTATAACTGAATCACTTTGCTGTACAGCAGAAATTAACACAACATTGTAAATCAACTATACTTCAATAAAATAGTTTTATAAAAAAGAATGAAGAGACAGTCTTAACATACATTTTCCTTCCTTCTCTGGAAAGAATCAGGAATTGGAATGGCATTGCATTTCTTACCAGTAGCCCTGGAATCTAGAAAACAGCAGAGGCATTGTTTTAAAGTTCAGGGGAAAAGATTTGCACCAGGAATTCTATGCCCAGACATGTGTCAAGTATCAGGATAGAATAAAAGACCTCCAAAAGGCAAGCTGTCAAATAATTTACCCTCAACACCCTTTCCCTCATGGTAGTAGAAGTTGAGTACATACTCCACCAAAAGAAAGGAAAAAATAAGAAATGAGAAGCCAAAACACTCAGGCAAAGGAGAATCTCATAGAAGAGAGAAATATCAATAAAAGGAATTCCCAAGACGATAACAAAGGGAAACTTCAGAGTGATAGCTCTTCCTAGAGAGCAAACAGTCTAGTTTTGGACTAAGAACACAGAGATCCTGGTGGAATGTTTCCAGTGAAAACAAAAATCAATGGATAGATCGCCCAGTGTGTTGAGGGGAGTTTTATGTCTCTGGTGGATTATTTGGGTCTAAATTGGTGATAGACACTAGAAAACTAAGGGAGAAAAAAGTCAAGTTATTAATTCAAGTATTAAATATTCCTGAAAAAAAGAGTCACACAAGAAAGGTGAGTTTCATTAAACCTTTAAGCAATGAATGACCTCTAACTTGTACTGTTTTAGAGAATAAAGAGAAAATATTCCAACTAATTTTAAGGTTATTAAATTTTTGATACCTGTAGTAGACAGAATGACCGTCTCCCAAAGATATCCTAATCACAGAACCTGTGAATATGTTACATATTCACAGTATATAACAAAGAGTTAAAGTAGCAGACGAGATTAAGGTTGCAAATCAGCTGAATTTAAAATAGATTACTAGGATTGTCCAGGTGGACCTGATAGAATCACATGGGTCCTTAAAAGTGGAAGAAGTCAGTAAAAAAGGTCAGAGTGTTATGATACAAGAAAGGCTCAACCAGCCATTCCTGGCTTTGAAAATGGAAGGGGACCATGGGCCAAAGAATGTGGGTGGCCACTAGAAGCTGGAAAAGGCAAGGAAAATGGGCTCTCCCTTAGAGCCTCCAGAAAGGAGGGCAGTCCTGCTGACACTTTGATTTTAGCCCATTGAGACATGTTTTGGACTCCTGACCTTCAGAACTGCATAAGCTAATGAATTTGTTATTATTTGTTACAGCAGCAATAGGAAACTAATACAATGCCCAAACTGAATAAGGACAGTGCAAAAAAATTTACAGACCAATTTCATTTATGAGCATGAATATAAACATACTAAATGAAATACTAGCCTGAAATCCATTCATCAGTATATGTTAGGATTTCTCCAAGAACATAGGGATAGCTCTATTTCAGCATTTATTTATATAAGGTAGTATATTAACAGATTAAAGAAAATGTGTAATATATATATATATACTGTAAAAATTAAATATATATAGTTTATATCTATAACATAAGACAACATAAACTATATATTATCTCAAGTGATACATAAAAAGCATTTGTGATGAATCAATACCCATCCATGATATAGTCTTAGGAAACTAAAAATTATTGGGAACATCCTTATTATTTCTGTGATCTGAATCAAATGTCGTTATGTGAACACCAGTGGAAAAATGTTAGAAGTGTTCTTTTTAACATGAAAAGGATAAGGACCCCTGTCATTGCTTCTTGTCAAAGAAATGAAATAGGGGATGTAACGATTGGAAAGAAAGAGGCAAATTTTTTGTTATTTGTAATAATGTGAGTATATGCATAGAAAATCCAATAGAACTATGAAACTTTGAAAATTTCAGCATAGTGGCTAAATAAAAAAAATAGGATTCCTGTATTGGTAACAACCAATTTGAAAATATAAAACCCTCCATTTTATTTATTTATTTATTCATCTAGTGAGAATTCATTTTTTTATTACTTTTTAAAATTGGAGTATAGTTGATTTACAATCTTGTATTACATTCTGCTGTACAGAAAAGGGAATCAGTCATATATATATACATATATCTACTCTCTTCTAGACTCCATTCCCATATAGGTCATTATGGAGCATTGAATAGAGTTCCCTGTGCTATACAGTAGGTTCTCATTAGTTATCTTTTTTTTTCCATAAATTTATTTATTTAATTAATTTATTTTTGACTGTGTTGAGTGTTCATCGCAGTGCACGGACTTTCTCTAGTTGTGGAGAGTGGGGGCTACTCTTTGTTGCAGTGCGCGGGCTTCTCTTGCTGCGGAGCACGGGCTCTAGGCATGTGGGCTTCAGTAGCTGCAGCACGCGGGCTCAGTAGTTGTGGTGCACAGGCTTAGTTGCTCCGTGGCATGTGGGATCTTCCCGGACCAGGGTTTGAACCCATGTCCCCTGCATTGGCAGGCAGATTCTCAACCACTGTACCACCAGTAAAGCCCTAGTTATCTTTTATATATAGTAGTGAGTATATATCAATCCCAATTTCCCAACTTATCCCTGCCTCCTTTCCCCCTTGGTAACCATAAGTTTGTTTTCTATACCTGTGACTCAGTTTCTTAAAAACCTCCATTTTATAGAGTACCTAGCAATTAAGTGACCAAAAGATGTAAAAGAAATCTTATGAAAGAAATCTTTAAATGTAAAAGCAAACCTGAATAAATTGGGAGCTGAACCATGTTGCTATATGGAGGGACTCACTATGGTGAAAATGTTTCTTCTCTCCTAAATTAATTTATAAAGCCAGTGCAATCCCACTCAAAATTCCAGCAGGATTTTTCATGTAATGAGACAATTAGATTCTAAAATTCAAATGGAAGAAGTGGTCAACTCCAAGGAGCACTGTTCACATTTTATTCTATGGAGAAGTTATCTATTTTAGCGGCACAGGTGACAAAGACATCAAGAACTTTTGAAGAACAACGTGATGGGTACATCTGCTAGATATCATCACTAGAGAACCGTGGTGTTGAGTTGGTGCAGGGATGTACTGTGGAGCAGAACTGAGAACCTAGAGAAGACCATGTATATACAGAAGCCTTGTGATAGAGGTGGCGTTCAAGTCATTTGGGAAAGAATAGACTATTCAGTAGATGGGGATGCCAACTGGTTCTCCATAGGGCAAATTATAAACTTATGTCTCTATCTCAAACTGCAAATCAGAATGTAAAAAAAGAAACTTTAAAACATTTAGAAGTAAACATGAAGAAGATCTTTGTGAACTTGGGGTAGCGAAGAATTTCTTCAGTAGATAAAAACCATAAGTCATAAAATAAAAGATAGATAAATTTGTCTAAATTAAAACTGATACCTTTTGACAAAACAAACAAATTTAAAAGTCAAGTGATAGATGGGAAGAAGAAATATACAACACAAATAGAATATTAAGATTCAGAATACTGTATATGATGAAATATAAGGCAATGTTTATTTCCCCAAAATGATTACTCAGAAAAAAGGACTTATCAGAGGCTTTCAAGTCTCTGAAATGTATTAGCAGCCTAAAACCACCCAGTCAGTGCTACTTGTGCATGTTTGTAAAGGACCCAGGTTGCCGCTGATTAAAACAACAAAACAAACTAACAAAAGGCTATCAAGAAGGTTAATACAGATTGTTTATTCCTGGAATATGACTTCAAATTGCAAGAGTTCGATTTGTGGAAAGCAAGCCTTCTAAAGATTTTTGAAATTGAATAATTTTAACTAAAAAGGAACCCCAAAGATTATTTTTAAACTATTAAGATCAGTCAGTTTCTCAAAGGGAAATTGATGGCACATTCAAATTAGGACAATTCAAGAAGTGTTTATTAATCAAAAGGTTAATTATAAAGGTGTGGAGGGGTGTAAGGAAAGTGCAAGGAATAACACAGGACCCCAGGGCTAGCAGGCTCAGAACTATGAACACTCCTAGGTCTGCAAGGGTAAAACGAAGGAGGGGTCTCTGGATGTGGAAGGAGAGAGTCATGAGGAGTAGGGTGCCTTGAGAGGAGCAATGACTTTCTGTCAAGTGATGTAGCCAGACGGAGGCAACCTCTAAGAGAGGGAGCCAGAGGAGTAAATGCCCCAACCTCACTCTCCTCCCCGCTTCTCATCTCCTGCCAAGCCTGCCATTGGCTGTCCCCAGCAGGAAGCCTGAGAGCAAGGGATCCAGGGTATGTGGCCCACACAGGTCAGCTTTCCAGAGCAGAAAGCAGGGTGGAAAAGGAAGGGGGGGTGGGTTGGAAGGGGCAAATGATGATAACTGGCACAAAAAGCAATATGGTACATGATCATATTGTGAAAATCATGAATAGCAAGTGGTATTTGGTACTTTGGAGCACAGTCTAGAGGGTGTATTAAACACAGATTCAACATTTTTCTGAATAGAAGTGGAGGTGATCTGCTTTAGAAAACTGTAAATGATGCAAAAAGTGGTTCAATCATGAAAAACCCTGATGCTGGATATGCTCATTAGAAATGTGAATAAAATTGTTTCATGAAATGTGAGTGAAGGAGACAGCAATAGTCTGAAAATAATTTATTATGATTAATGTGTGATTTAGAATATGCATTTAAAATGACATTAACATCAGTATGATACATAGACATTTGATGATTTTATCTTTTCTTTTTAACATCTTTATTGGAGTATAATTGCTTTACCATGGTGTGTTAGTTTCTGCTTTATAACAAAGTGAATCAGTTATACATATACATATGTTCCCATATCTCTTCCCTCTTGCATCTCCCTCCCTCCCACCCTCCCTATCCCACCCCTCTAGGTGGTCACAAACCACCTAGCTGATATCCCTGTGCTATGCGGCTACTTCCCACTAGCTATCTATTTTACATTTGGCAGTGTATATATATCCATGCCACTCTCTCACTTTGTCACAGCTTACACTTGCCCCTCCCCATATCCTCAAGTCCATGCTCTGGTAGGTCTGTGTCTTTATTCCCGTCTTACCCCTAGGTTCTTCATGAACTTTTTTTTTTCTTAAATTCCATATATATATGTGTTAGCATACGGTATTTGTCTTTCTCTTTCTGACTTATTTCACTCTGTATGACAGACTCTATGTCCATCCACCTCACTACAAATAACTCACTTTCGTTTCTTTTTATGGCTGAATAATATTCCATTGTATATATATGCCACATCTTCTTTATCCATTCATCTGTTGATGGACACTTAGGTTGCTTCCATGTCCTGTCTATTGTAAATAGAGCTGCAATGAACATTTTGATACATGACTCTATTTGAATTATGGTTTTCTCAGTATATATGCCCAGTAGTGGGATTGCTGGGTCGTATGGTAGTTCTGTTGTTAGTTTTTTAAGGAACCTCCATACTGTTCTCCATAGTGGCTGTATCAATTTACATTCCCACCAGCAGTGCAAGAGTGTTCCCTTTTCTCCACACCCTCTCCAGCATTTATTGTTTCTAGATATTTTAATGATGGCCATTCTGACCGGTGTGAGATGATATCTCATTGTAAATTTTTTTTTTTTTTTTTTTTTTTGCGGTACGCGGTCCTCTCACCGTTGTGGCCTCTCCCATTGTGGAGCACAGGCTCCGGACGCAGAGGCTCAGTGGCCATGGCTCACGGGCCTAACTGCTCCATGGTATGTGGGATCTTCCCGGACTGGGGCACGAACCCGCGTCCCCTGCATCGGCAGGTGGACTCTCAACCACGGTGCCACCAGGGAAGCCCTCATTGTGGTTTTGATTTGCATTTCTCTAATGATTAATGATGTTGAGCATTCTTTCATGTCTTTGTTGGCAATCTGTATATCTTCTTTGGAGAAATGTCTATTTAGGTCTTCTGCCCATTTTTGAATTGAGTTGTTTATTTTTTTGTTATTGAACTGCATGAGCTGCTTGTAAATTTTGGAGATTAATCCTTTGTCAGTTGCTTCATTTGCAAATATTTTCTCCCATTCTGAGGGTTGTCTTTTGGTCTTGTTTATGGTTTCCTTTGCTGTGCAAAAGCTTTTAAGTTTCATTAGGTTCCATTTGTTTACTTTTGTTTTTTATTTCCATTTCTCTAGGAGGTGGGTCAAAAAGGATCTTGCTGTGATTTATGTCATAGAGTGTTCTGCCTATGTTTTCCTCTAAAAGTTTGATAGTGTCTGGCCTTACATTTAGGTCTTTAATCCATTTTGAGTTTATTTTTGTGTATGGTGTTAGGGAGTGTTCTAATTTCATACTTTTATATGTACCTATCCAGTTTTCTCAGCACCACTTATTGAAGAGGCTGTCTTTTCTCCACTGTATATTCTTGCCTCCTTTATCAAAGATAAGGTGACCATATGTGCATGGGTTTATCTCTGGAATTTCTATCCTGTTCCCTTGATCTACATTTCTGTTTTTGTGCCAGTACCATACTGTCTTGATTACTGTAGCTTTGTATTATAGTCTAAAGTCAGGGAGCCTGATTCCTCCAGCTCCATTTCTCGTTCTCAAGATTGCTTTGGCTATTCGGGATCTTTTGTGTTTCCATACAAATTGTGAAATTGTTTGTTCTAGTTCTGTGAAAAATGCCAGTGGTAGTTTGATAGGGATCGCATTGAAGCTGTAGATTGCTTTGGGTAGTAGAGTCATTTTCACAATGTTGATTCTTCCAATCCAAGTACATGGTATATCTCTCCATCTATTTGTATCATCTTTAATTTCTTTCATCAGTGTCTTATAATTTTCCGCATACAGGTCTTTTGTCTCCTCAGGTAGGTTTATTCCTAGATATTTTATTCTTTTTGTTGCAATGGTAAACGGGAGTGTTTTCTTGATTTCAGTTTCAGATTTTTCATCACTAGTGTATAAGAATGCCAGAGATTTCTGTGCATTAATTTTGTATCCTGCTACTTTACCAAATAAATTGATTAGCTCTAGTAGTTTTCTGGTAGTAACTTTAGGATCTCTCTATATAGTTTCATGTCATCTGCAAACAGTGACAGCTTTATTTCTTCTTTTCTGATTTGGATTCCTTTTATTTCCTTTCCTTCTCTGATTGCTGTGGCTAAAACTTCCAAAACTATGTTGAGTAAGAGTGCCGAGAGTGGGCAGACTTGTCTTGTTCCTGATCTTAGTGGAAATGGTTTCAGTTTTTCACCATTGAGGATGATGTTGGCTGTGGGTTTGTCATATATGTCCTTTATTATGTTGAGGAAAGTTCCCTCTATGCCTACTTTCTGCAGGGTTTTTATCATAAATGGGTGTTGAATTTTGTCGAAGGCTTTCTGTGCATCTATTGAGATGATCATATGGTTTTTATCTTTCAGTTTGTTAATATGGTTTATCACGTTGATTGATTTGCGTATATTGAAGAATCCTTGCATTCCTGGAATAAAACCCACTTGCTCATGGTGTATGATCCTTTTAATTTGCTGTTGTATTCTGTTCACTAGTATTTTGTTGAGGATTTTTGCATCTATGTTCATCAGTGATATTGGCCTGTAGTTTTCTTTCTTTTTGACGTATTTGTCTGGTTTTGGTATCAGGGTGATGGTGGCTGCATAGAATGAGTTTGGGAGTGTTCCTCCCTCTGCTATATTTTGGAAGAGTTTGAGAAGGATAGGTGTTAGCTCTTCTCTAAATGTTTGATAGATTTCGCCTGTGAAGCCATCTGGTTCTGGGCTTTTGTTCGTTGGAAGATTTTTAATCACAGTTTCAATTTCAGTGCTTGTGATTGGTCTGTTCATATTTTCTATATCTTCCTGATTCAGTCTTGGAACGTTGTGCATTTTTAAGAATTTGTCCATTTCTTCCAGGTTGTCCATTGTATTGGCATAGAGTTGCTTGTAGTAATCTCTCATGATCTTTTGTATTTCTGCAGTGTCAGTTTTTACTTCTCCTTTTTCATTTCTAATTCTATTGATTTGAGTGTTCCACCCTTTTTTCTTGATGAGACTGGCTAATGGTTTATCAATTTTGTTTATCTTCTCAAAGAACCAGCTTTAATTTTATTGATCTTTGGTATCGTTTCCTTCATTTCTTTTTCATTTATTTCTGATCTGATCTTTATGATTTCTTTCCTTCTGCTAACTTTGTGGTTTTTTTGTTCTTCTTTCTCTAATTGCTTTAGGTGCAAGGTTAGGTTGTTTATTCGAGATGTTTCCTGTTTCTTAAGGTAGGATTGTATTGCTGTAAAATTCTCTCTTAGAACTGCTTTTATTGCATCCCATAGGTTTTGGGTCGTCGCGTCTCCATTGTCATTTGTTTCTAGGTATTTTTTGATTTCTTCAGTGATCACTTCATTATTAAGTAGTGTATTGTTTAGCCTCCATGTGTTTGTAATTTTTACAGATCTTTTCCTGTAATTGATATCTAGTCTCATAGCATTGTTGTCGGGAAAGATAGTTGATATGATTTCAGTTTTCTTAAATTTACCAAGGCTAGATTTGTGACCCAAAATATGATCTTTCCTGGAGAATGTTCCATGAGCACTTGAGAAGAAAGTGTATTCTGTTGTTTTTGGATGGAATGTCCTATAAATATCAATTAAGTTCATCTTGTTTAATGTATCATTTAAAGCTTGTATTTCCTTTATATTTTCATTTTGGATGATCTGTCCATTGGTGAAAGTGGGGTGTTAAAGTGCCCTACTATGATTGTGTTATTGTCGATTTCCCCTTTTATGGCTGTTAGTATTTGCCTTATGTATTGAGGTGCTGCTATGTTGGGTGCATCAATATTTACAATTGTTATATCTTCTTCTTGGATCGATCCCTTGATCATTATGTAGTGTCCTTCTTTTTCTCTTGTAATAATCTTTATTTTAAAGTCTATTTTGTCTGATATGAGAATTGCTACTCCAGCTTTCTTTTGGTTTCCATTTGTATAGAATATCTTTTTCCATCCCCTCACTTTCAATCTGTACATGTCCCTAGGTCTGAAATGGGTTTCTTGTAGGCAGCATATATACAGGTCATGTTTTTGTATCCATTCAGCCAGTCTGTCTTTTGGTGGGAGCATTTAATCCATTTACATCTAAGGTAATTATTGATATGTATGTTCCTATTCCTATTTTCTTAATTGTTTCTGGTTTGTTATTGTAGGTCTTTTCCTTCTCTTGTGTTTCTTGCCTAGAGAAGTTTCTTTAGCATTTGTTGTTAAGCTGGTTTGGTGGTGCTGAACTCTCTCAGCTTTTGCTTGTCTGTAAAGGTTTTAATTTCTCCATCAAAACTGAATGAGATCCTTGCTGGGTAGATAATCTTGGTTGTTAGTTTTTCTCCTTCATCACTTTCAATATGTCCTGCCACTCCCTTCTGGCTTGCAGAGTTTCTGCTGAAAGATCAGCTGTTAACCTTATGGGGATTCCCTTGTGTGTTATTTGTTGGTTTTCCCTTGCTGCTTTTGATATGTTTTCTTTGTATTTAATTTTTGACAGTTTGATTAATATGTGTCTTGGCATGTTTCTCCTTGGATTTATCCTATATGGGACTCTCTGTGCTTCCTGGACTTGATTAACTATTTCCTTTCCCATATTAGGGAAGTTTTCAACTATAATCTCTTCAAATATTTTCTCAGTCCCTTTCTTTTTCTCTTCTTCTTCTGGGACCCCTATGATTCGAATGTTGGTGCATTTAATGTTGTCCCAGAGGTCTCTGAGACTGTCTTCATTTCTTTTCATTCTTTTTTCTTTATTCTGCTCTGCAGTAGTTATTTCCACTGTTTTATCTTCCAGGTCACTTATCCGTTCTTCTGCCTCAGTTATTCTGCTGTTGATCCCTTCTAGAGTATTTTTAATTTCATTTATTGTGTTGTTCATCATTGCTTGTTTCCTCTTTAGTTCTTCTAGGTCCTTGTTAAATGTTTCTTGCATTTTCTCTATTCTATTTCCAAGATTTTGGATCATCTTTACTATCATTATTCTGAATTATTTTTCAAGTCGACTGCCTATTTCCTCTTCATTTGTTAGGTCTGGTGGGTTTTTATCTTGCTCCTTCATCTGCTGTGTGTTTTTCTGTCTTTTCATTTTGCTTATCTTACTGTGTATGGGGTCTCATTTTTGCAGGCTGCAGGTTTTTAGTTCCCATTGTTTTTGGTGTCTGTCCCCAGTGGCTAAGGTTGTTTCAGTGGGTTGTGTAGGCTTCCTGGTGGAGGGGACTAGTGCCTGTGTTCTGGTGGATGAGGCTGGATGTTGTCTTTCTGGTGGGCAGGTCCACGTCTGGTGGTGTGTTTTGGGATGTCTGTGGCCTTATTATGATTTTAGGCAGCCTCTTTGCTAATGGATGGGGCTGTGTTCCTGTCTTTCTAGTTGTTTGGCATAGTGTGTCCAGCACTGTAGCTTGCTGGTCATTTAGTGAAGCTGGGTGTTGGTGTTGAGATGGAGATCTCTGCGAGATTTTCGCCATTTGATATTATGTGGAACTGGGAGGTCTCTTGTCGACCAGTGTCCTGAAGTTGGCTCTCCCACCTCAGTGGCACAGCCCTGACACCTGGCTGGAGCACGAAGAGACTGTCCTCCACACGGCTCCTAGTTTTGGAGGGTCTCCTGCAGAGTCAGTGGGTGGCTGTGGCTCACCATTAGGACAAGGACACTGGCAGCAGAAGTTCTGGGAAGTACTCCTTCGATTTTAACTTTATACATAAATATTTTTATTTTAAAGTTGTACAAAACTTTATGTGTCTCCTAATTTGGAACACTGGGAGAGACAGCCTTATATTTGGGATCACCTTATATCCAGACACATTTTCGTATATAAAGAACTCTGGAGAAAATGACAGGTAAGTATAAAAATTGGTAAAAGATACGAACCAGCAGTTCAGATAAAAGGTAAAAGGTAAATAGGAAATAAACATAAAAAAGATGCTTAACTAGGAACATAGGAATTAGTGAAACTTGTAATCAGGGAAAAAATTAAAATGAGATACCATTTCACACCCATTTGACTGGCAAATATCAGAAAGTTGTGTATAGAGAAGATCTTACCCATTGCTGCTAATATGTTAATAGTTTCCACCACTTTTTGAGACTTTTGCCAGTATCTAGTGAAAGCATACCCTTTGACACTCTTGATCTAGATCTAGATTGATCTAGGTTGATCTAGAACCTCTTGCTCATGTACACAGGAAGATATTTAAAATAACTTTATTGTTGTATTTTTGGAATAGTGAACTGGAAGTAATTTGATATCAATCAATAGGAGAATGAATAAAATGTGGTTTATTTATATGTTGGAAAATTAACAGCAATTGAAACAAACCAACATGGAAAAATCTTAAAAGGTAGATGAAAAGGCAAGTTTTAGAATGATTCATATTGTAGAATAGCATTTATGTAAATCAAACCCAAAGCAATGCTATATATATTTTTTGTATTCATAAATGTAATAAAGGTATAAAAGCTTGGGCTGGAAGAGATATATGCCACATTCTTCTTAGTGGCTGCCTCAAGGTAAGAATGGAGGGAACGGGACTGTGTAAATGTTGGTAGCAGGAAAGAGTACAATGTCTTGGACTGAAATACCTGAATATTTGTTTGTTTATATTCTGATTAGATTTAGACTCATTTCCTTTTATGTCCTGAAACAATCTGAACACATTTCCAAGAATCTCAACTATAGTCAACAGAGTTTTACTACTTGGAGGCCAACTGAAAATTTTTGTTCTTAGTGTTGTAATTTTCAGGGCAAGTTATAAAATTATTGATCGGAGTAATTGTAACCATTTTCTATAGTTTATTTCTCCACTAGTCTATAGTCCAGTAGGAGGACTTTTAAATGGAAGATATGGGTGTCAACTAATGGAGTAGTGGGAAGACAAATGCAGTCATGCACATGGCCAGCTGAGAGCAGATTTTTAAAAATTGATGAGTTGTCTTTTCACCAGTTTATTAGGTGACATGCTTCTAAGATGGAAACAGTGTATGAGAAGGGGATGAAAGACTTGAACAGCTTTCCAATTCAATTGTATTGAATTGTGACAATTGTGACATTGTTTTTAAATTAAATATTTGACTTATCCATATTCAAATATTATCACCCATAAATAATTATCACCCATAAGCAGAAGCTGAACAAATTAATTAAAAAATGTCCACCACTGTTAATTATCTGGGCCACTCACTCTTGTCCCAACTCCCCATATACTTGTTTCTATCTGTTAACCTGAACTACAGTGTTCTCTTTTAGGTCAGGTGGTTCTCTGAGACCTCAGCTTAAATTGAATCTTTCCATCTCTCCTGTTCCTTTATAATTGCAAGGAGCATCCACTGTATGTGAATTCTTATGGCCTATTTCACATCTCTTTAGGTAGTTTTACTTTCTTATAGAGCTTTTACAAATGAACCCCAGGATTATTTTTCCTCTATTTGAATCCTTCCTGATCTCCTCCCATTTAAACTACTGTTGTAATTATGGCATTGCATTGGATGTATTCCATTCGTACATACTGCCTTGTCTGCATTAATTAACAAAAATTATAGCAACTTGCCAAGAATACCTCACATTATCATGGGGACAGAAATAGTAATACACTATTCAATAACAACCCACCAATTTCTATCTTCATTTCTTACCTCTCCTCTGAGCTGCTGCCTATTCAACAGACCATATGGATGTCTCTGAGCACCTCAAACTTAACATGTTGAAGACCAAGCCAACAACATCCTCCCAGACCCACTCATCTCTTTGTGTTTTCTGTTCAGTTAATGGCACCTCTTTCAACCAGGAGGTGCAAGTTGTACTGTCATCCTTGAAATGAATCTTCTTTCCTTATTTCTCACATCCAGTTTTCTTCCAGGATATGTCAATTTTGCTTTCTACATATCCCACAGATCTGTCTGGATTCAAGCCATGTACCATCATTGGTCATCTGGACCACTGCAATAGATAGTTTCCTGATCTCCCTGTGCTTTCTCTTTCCATCCTTCAGCATGTTCTATATCCTTTTGATCCCCCCCCCCCTTTTTTTTTCAGGTTTCTCCTCCTTTGCCACTTCTTTAGAGAAGTTTTTCCTGATCTTCCTGGGTTGGTTGAATCCTTCTATTATCAGTGATCAGAACCCTCAGTACCTAATGTCCTTAGCACATAAGACAGGTTTAATGTTACATTAATTTGATTCAAGCATTTTCCCCACTAAATCTGCACTGTCCATTACAGTAGCCACTAGCCACAGATGGCTATTTAACTTTAAATTAAGTAAAATTAAATGAAACTTAAAATTCAGTTTCCTAGTCACACCAGCTACACTTCAAGTGCTCAAGAGCCGTCTGGGCACTGGTAGCTACCATGTTGGGCAGTACAGAGTAAAGAACATTTCCATCACCCTAGGAAGTTCTGTAGGACAACATGCACCAGACTGTAAGCTCTGCAGGGGCACACAATGGTTCTTTTCTTTTTTTCCTGTTGTCAAACAGTCTTTCTGTCTTTCCATTACATTCCTGGTGCCTAGCAACATGTCTGGCCCCACAGAAGGCCTTCCAAAATATTTGTTAAGCAAATGAAAAAATGAGTTAACGAATGAGCACCTCAGAGCCTTGTGGGGATGAAGTGGAGCAGTTAAGAATGTCCCGAATTGGGAAAACTTTCTCCGAGGCTGGTATTTGTGGACCATTGATTCCAGAGACCTCAGCACTTGATGCCGTTCATGTGCTCACTCAATGACATGCCTGCACAAATCTTTGTTTTGCCGTTTCAAAGCTGTACTTGGCCAATCATGGTCTGGAGATCCTTCATGAATATTTTGTAAGAGAAGCTTCCTCATGGAAATTAAAAAGTACCTGACAGGGGCGGCATATGTGCTAGCAGATGTTTATCAGTTTTGGCAGTGAATAATTGTCATGTCTGGGATGTGTTCTTTTGCCTAAAGGAACATGGCAAATGATGTGACGGATCATGTTTCTTATTTTACTTTATGCTAGTTTAAGTTTACTTTTAGTGGAGAGTTAATGAAGTACAGTATAGTCTAAAAAAACAGTAAGGAGGGACTCTGGTTTCAGAAACCCATGTGAAAGCTAGAAAACATCACAAAGGATTCTAGTATTTTAATTGAGAGAGAAGCAAATTATGGCCCATGGGCCAAATCCAGCCCAGTGCCTGTTTTTGTGAATAAAGATTTATTGGGACAAAGCCACACCCATTCATCTATTCATCTACTGTTGCTTTCACCCTACAATGGCAGAGTTGAGTAGTTGGGACAGAGACTGTGTAGCCTACGTCTAAAATGTTTCTTACCTGGACTTTTATAAAAAGTTTGCTTACCTCTGTTTTAACTCCTACAGGATCCAATGCTACTTGGATTGTTTGAGCTTTATGAGCAGTTAGTGGGTACAGCTGACAAAATGGTCACTCTGTTCAGTTGCTTTCTTTACCAGCCACCTTCCTACCCCCCTGCCCCCAACACTTACATTTTTTTCTTCAAAATCACAGAGAAAAATTATGGAGGTCGTCTAACATTTCTGAGGCAGCAAGGTGAGTTTCAGGCTGTGGGGATGAAATCATGGATAATAAGATGGAGGTAAAATGCCCTTTGCCATGCTGTGTGCCTTGAGAACCTTCAGATGTTGGTGCCAGAAAAGTGGAAGTTGGCCTGAGCAAAGATAACAGATCAGGAAACATGTACTGACCAGAGATGAACCTCAGAGAACAAAGAGAGAGACGAGGGGCTTTGGAAGTGAGGCTATGTGAGGAGGCTGTGAAAGAATGTGGTACCTCAAAGACAAAGAGATGCTGCACATAGAGAAGACCTTTAGATCAGGGGAATTGTTGGAAAACTGAGCCCAACAGCTATGCCCAGAGAAGGAGAAATAAGTCAGGAAAACTCTATGAAGTTTCCAGGGAAGCCCAGTCAGGAGGCAAGTGGTAATAAAGAGGTTGGGTTTGAACTAGAACTGAGGGTAGATCGGGGGTAGATGGAAGCAGAATCTAGTGAAGAGATGGTGGCAGAGAGAGCAGGAGAGCCCGCTGGCTGGAGGCTCACAGTTAGACTTTTGATTTTCTCTCCAAAAGTGGTTTTATATAAAGTCAGTGAGTAACACTGGCAGGTTTGGAAGAAGGCAGTGAGGTTTAAGTTTTTAAAAAATTTCTGTGTGTGTGTGTGTGTGTATGGTTAATAACTAAGGGCCCACAAAAAATATAAGTGACAGGCCACATAGCATAAACTCTGCAGCCAGGCTACTTCTGTTCAGATTTTGGCTCTGCCACGTACTAGCTGTGTGACCTTGGGTGAGTTACTTAACCTCTCTGTGTCCTAATTTGCTCACATAAAATGAAGATAATACTGCTACTACGTCTTAGAGTTGTTTTGAGGGCTAAATAAGCTTACATTTGTGAAGTGCTTACAACTGTGCCTGACACACAATGAGTGCTATAGACATTTATTAAATACTAGTGGTCTCTCTGTCATCTTTTGAGATGCCCTGGCTGGAAGATGAACTAGACATGAACATTGGATATGACCTTAAAATGTCAATTCACATAGAAACCTTTCTCCAATGCACTACGTAAATGCTTTAAAGAATTTGTGTCCTTTAACAGATGACTATTTAGTGTACTGGAGGCATGTCTTCATTTAAAACTTGTTTTTGTCCTTTGAACAGATTGTAAAATAGAGTGTCTGTGTGGACGTTTTATCTCATTGACCCTGATTCTTGCCTGCAAAAATGCATAATACTGAGCAGAAAATGAAATGAAAGGATTGGTGAAGGAGAGGGAAACACAACTTAGGCAGGGGTGTTTGTTTTTAAATCACAGTAAAATACATATAACATAAAAATTGTCATCTTCATGATTTTAATACTACAGTCCTGTAGTATAAATACATGCACATTTGTTGTATCTATGTAAGATGATGGATGTTCACTAAAGTTGTGGCAATCATTTCACGATGTATGCAAGTCAAACCATTATGCTGTACACCTTAAACTTATACAACGTGGTATGTCAGTTATACCTCAATAAAACTGGAAGGAAAGAAAAGAAAAGATCTGTTCTAAACAAAAGAAATTGGTGAAAGCAATATTAATAATATGTATGACTTAACTCAGTATATCTAATATATTTCAACATGTATTAGATATAAAACAATTATTCCTGCAATAGTTCATATCCTTTTTGTGGTAAGGCTTTGTAATCCAGTATGTATTTTTCACTTATTACACATTTCAATTTGAATGCTATATTTTCATCAGAAATCAATGATCTGAAATTGGATTTCATAAAATTTACAGTCAGAAAAGTAGATTCACATATCCAAGTTCTTCTAAACATGCTTAAAAGTTGTCTGGTAATTGAATCAAGTATCAACTTTAAATTTTAATGAAATGTAGATTGAAAAGCCAGTTCCTACTCATAACCCAAATCTAGTCATGAGCAAGTATCCAGTGGACATTTTACAAAACATCTGACCAGCATTCTTCAAAACTGCCAAGATCATCAAAAACAAGGAAAGTCTGAGAAACTGTTACAGATCAGAGGAGGCTGGGGAGACTTGACATCTAAGTGTAATGTGGTGTCCTTTTTGGGGTCCTGGAACAGGAAAAGGACATTCAAGGAAAAATTGGAGAAATGTGGATAAAGTCTAAAGTCTGGAGTTTGGTTAATGGTATTGTACCAACGTCAATGTCTTAGTTTTGACAAATATAGTGATTATATAAGATGTTAATGGTAGGGGAAGCTGGGTGAGGGGCATATGGGAACTCTCTATACCATCACTGCAACTTTTGTGTAAATATAAAAAATTATTCCAAATAGAAAAAGTTAAAGTAAAAATAAATGCATAAATACAATCACATTGTTGTGCAACCAATCTCCAGAACTCTCTATATCTTGCAAAGCTGAAACTCTACACTCATTAAATAACAACTCACACTCTTAGAGGAAAACATAGGCAGAACACTCTATGACATAAATCACAGCAAGATCCTTTTTGACCCACCTCCTAGAGTAATGGAAATAAAAACAAAAATAAACAAATGGGACCTAATGAAACTTAAAAGCTTTTTCACAGCAAAGGAAACCATAAACAAGACCAAAAGACAACCCTCAGAATGGGAGAAAATATTTGCAAATGAAGCAACTGACAAAGGATTAGTCTCCAAAATTTACAAGCAGCTCATGCAGCTCAATAACAAAAAACAATCCAAAAATGGGCAGAAGACCTAAATAGACATTTCTCCAAAGAAGATATACAGATTGCCAACAAACACATGAAAGAATGCTCAACATCATTAATCATTAGAGAAATGCAAATCAAAACTACAATGAGATATCATCTCACACCAGTCAGAATGGCCATCATCAAAATATCTAGAAACAATAAATGCTGGAGAGGGTGTGGAGAAAAGGGAACACTCTTGCCCTGCTGGTGGTAATGTGAATTGGTACAGCCACTATGGAGAACAGTATGGAGGTTCCTTACAAAACTACAAATAGAACTACCATATGACCCAGCAATCCCACTACTGGGCATATACCCTGAGAAAACCATAATTCAAAAAGAGTCATGTATCAAAATGTTCATTGCAGCTCTATTTACAATAGCCAGGACATGGAAGCAACCTAAGTGTCCATCAACAGATGAATGGATAAAGAAGATGTGGCATATATATACAATGGAATATTATTCAGCCATAAAAAGAAACGAAATTGAGTTATTTGTAGTGAGGTGGATGGACCTAGAGTCTGTCATAAAGAGTGAAGTAAGTCAGAAAGAGAAAGACAAATACCGCATGCTAACACATATATATGGAATCTAAGAAAAAAAAATGTCATTAAGAACCTAGAGGTAAGACAGGAATAAAGACACAGACCTACTAGAGAATGGACTTGAGGATATGGGGAGGGGGAAGGGTAAGCTGTGACAAAGTGCGAGAGTGGCATGGACATATATACGCTACCAAACGTAAAATAGCTAGTGGGAAGCAGCCGCATAGCACAGGGAGATAGCTCGGTGTTTTGTGACCACCTAGAGGGGTGGGATAGGGAGGGTGGGAGGGAGGGAGACGCAAGAGGGAAGAGATATGGGAACATATGTATATGTATAACTGATTCACTTTGTTATAAAGCAGAAACTAACACACCACTGTAAAGCAATTATACTCCAATAAAGATGTAAAAAAAAAAAAAACAGAAAAAAAAAGAAAAGAAAACCCCTCACCTTTCTCTTTGCCCTCACCCTTGGCAACCACCATTCTACTTTCTGTTGCTGAGTTTCACTCCTCTAGATACTTCATATAAGTGTAATCATACAGTCTTTGCGTTACTGTGACTCGCTTATCTCAATATAATGTCATCAAGTTTCACCCATGTTGTAGCATGTGTTGTGTCAGAACTTCCTTTTTTTTAAGGCTGAAAAATATTCCATTGTATGTTTACGCCCCATTTTATTTATCCATCCATCTGTTGATGGACTCTGTGTTGCTTCTGCCTTTTAGCTATTTGTGAATACGCTGCTATAAACATAAGTGTACAACTGGCAGGTGGCTTTATGAAATTCTGTGATTTGACTCCCTGGTGTCCTCGCTCCCTGGAATATTAGGATAAACTTGGGGTCCAAACCAGGTAGAACTGGGTTATAAGCCCGGTTTTACCACTTACCAGCTATGCATTTTGGGGCAAGTTACTTAAGTTCTCTGATCTTGCTTACTTCTTTGTAATAAAGGAATAGTGATATTTAAACACAGAGTTGTTTTAGGAGTTAAATAAGACCTTGCACAATGTTGGATACATTGTAAGAATTCAATAAATTTCCCCCTTTCCTTTCAAATGTGCCATCTCTTCTTCTGTGATCACCTATGTATATCTCCTTTTATTCTTGCTTTATCACAAGGAGAGACACAAATATTATCCATGAGGCCTGAGGTTGGATTACACTAAGGTTAAACAAAAAATTTCCCCCAGGGTTCCAGTAGAGTCGGTGGAACCTTGTTTAACTAAACAAATATTGCTCAGTGTTTCAGGGTTCTTTTGAGAGTATTGCCATATCCAAGAAGCCTTATGATCCAATCTTCAAATTGCCTTTCTTATTTAAAAGCAGGAAGTAGTATTTTTTTTCAAAAGCAGTTTCAGATATTTGAATTCAGTTCAACACAAACTTTGAGGGAGTGCCAAATTTGACTCACATGTTCCCTGATGCCTAACTCAATTAGGTCCACTTGCTGGACCTTGATCTGGTAAAGAAAACAGGACCTTTACTTGTTTATGGTGGCTGCAAATGTTTGATTTCATTTCCCTTGTGGGGTGTCATAGAGATAAATGCCTCTTTGTGGTACATTCAAAGAACATCATAGTATAGTGACTATACCAGTAATGGTCTGTTTACTTAAGCTCAATTCACTGGTATAAATATTACTTTAAAATGTCGGCAAAAATATGTCTTTAAATATTTGGAAAAGTGTACAGAGAGAATTTGTGATTTTAGATCTTGGCAAAAAACTATAAAGAAATAAGGTGCCAGATTTGCTTTGTTGGAAAAGTTAAGTTTAACGATTATTTTGTTTTGAGAGACAAAATTAAGAGAATGACTTGAACTTTGATGAAGAAAAATAATGTGAAATAAAAGAAATTTTGGTGGAGGTGACATAAAAATAGGACCGATAGAAATGATGCTTGTTCTTAAAATTCCACACATCAAAGAGTGCAAAACAGCATTTCAGCATCATCATTCAGTCTGACATTAGCTGGTACTGAAATGAATAGACATAAATGAGCTTATTTATTTTCAAGCTCTTACTAAATCAGAAAATTAAATTAGATTTATAAAATGTTTTGCTTTTGCAAAAACAACTCCCCCTCTCCCCCCAATACAGATCATGTTTATTGTTGGAAATCCTTTTTCAGTATGTTTGAATGTTTAGTATAACATGCATGCAGAGCAAACTGGGGAACCTGAGGAGTGTTCTGAAGAGCCCTGGGAGTTTGAGTGTCATCTTCTCAAGGAGGAAGAGAATTTCAGTCTTACTCATAGGATAGGAATGGAAACAGGGCACAGGTGAGCAACAGATGGTCCCCAATTCAGTGAATCCTATGTAGTGTTGGGACAACAGAATGTTGTAGGGTCATTGAGTGTATCACCACTGGAGTAGAGTCCATCACCTACCTTGACTTGGTGGACTCTGAAACCAGGCAGTAGCTGAAGGTGTTTAGTTCAGTCCTGTGATTCTGATTTTCAGGAGAAGCTGTGTTGCCAGGCGTTGGAAGTGAGCCCACCAGCAGAGGACTGGCAGCATTGTAATCCCTTTGTTGTAGGGCAGTGCCAAGTATAAGATCTATGCTTCCTGAGGTCCCAGGCAGGATTGCTGTCACAATTTCTTCACTTACTCAAAATAAATGTTTTGAATAATTATAGTTTGCTGGGTATTGTCTAAGACCTGGCTTCCAAAGATTAGTAAATGCACAATTCTTGTCCTCAAGAAGCTCACCTCAGGATGATTTGCCTATTCAATGGTGTGTAAAATGTGTTCTCATTGTTTATAGGTAGGGGCTAAAGTCAAAAGATGTGTGGATACGTCTGACTCACAGTTTCCATAAAGTGGAAATTGAGGGGAGGGAAAGAAGAAGTTCAAGTTAGTGTGGGCTGTTTCTGGGAAGAGTGAGTCAGGGTGAAGCACAGGATAGTGTGGAGTTACTGGAAGTCCAAGGGGGGGACTTAGGAATGAAAGAGGAGGATGTCAATGGAGCCAGAGGAGGTCCCCAAGGTGTAGCTTATCATTAGTTTCAAGGATACAAGGTGAAACTGATTATATGGTATTGAGGCAATCATACCTGTGAGAGCTGAAGGGAACCTGGTATGTCATCTAATTAACTCACTCTTCTTTCAGCTCAACAAAGTGGAGCCTAGAGGGATGGCCTGACTTGTTTTAGTTAAAAGGAACAATAGGCCGTTTTTTTGGTTGGTAGAAATACACTTAAAGTATCCATATCGTACAGAATTAGAGATAGTCCATATGTTGGTGGCTTCAGAGATCTTTCCAAGATCACACTGTGTCTAAATCCAGCCCGTGCTTTTCAGAGGTCTCGTCTAAATGCTCTCCTGACCACTTGACCCTTGTCATTCCTTCCTATTTGAAATTTCTGGCTTCTTTGGTGGCACTGCATCCCCCTGGTTTTTCTCCTATTCTTCTGGCCAGTCTTTCTGTCTCCTTTTTAGTTTCTCTTACTTTGCTAATCCTCTACATTCTGCTTCCTAGAGTTCTGTCCATCTTTTCTACTCTTCCAATTCCTATACTCTTTCTGAGCAGCTGAATCTATTGTCATGACTTTACTTTCTGTTTGGAAGTTGATAATTTCTAAGCATAAGTCTCAAGTCAAGATCTGCCACCTGGATTCCAGGCCCTTATTCCAACAGTCAACAGCACACCTCCATCTGGATGTTCCGTATGAGGCTTAAACTCAATCAATAAACGTAAAACTGAAGTTATCATCATTTCTCCCCACCCTCACCCTGGGCCCTCATCTCTTCCTCGTCTATTCCCTGTTTTGTTTGGCACCATAATGCTTAGGGTCCTCAAACCACAAACCCAAGGTTTGTCTATTATTTATCCTCATGTTCTGTTGAATATTTTTTTTTACCTCTGTAATTTCTTTCTTCACTATCCCCACTGCTATTAGGTTGAAGAACCATCCAGTCCGGGAACCATCCAGTCTGGGAACCATCCAGTCTGGATCAGCAACCTGAAAAAAGCAAATTGGCCTCCTTGCCATCATTACTGCCCACCCCTTGCTACTATCACATAAGACTCAGGGGGATTTTACTGAGCGAAAAAAACCCTAATCCCATCATTTTCCTGCTAAATATTCTTGAAGGCTTCCCATCACATGCAGGGTCAAATCCAAAATCCTTAGCATGACACAAGGTCCTTTGTGATCTGCATTTAGACTTTTCTTTAGTCTTTTTCTTTCTTCCTTCCTTCCTCCTTTCTTTTCTTCCTCCCTCCCTCCTTCCTCCCTCCCTCCATTCCTTCCTTCCGTCCTTCCTTCCTTCCTTCCTTTCCTTCCTTTCCTTCCTTCTTTCCCTCTTTCTTTTTTTGCCATTCCCTCTTTACGTTTGTCTCTTGGCATTTCAGAATACCTTCCAGTCTTTGAACTTGCCATACTCTCTATTAGCCTCTTTACAAAATCAAAGATGCTTTTCTCAACAATATAGTGCATTCTTACTCATCCTTCAAATCTTAGCTCACATATGATCTCATTCCAAAATCATCTTCTCTCCTTGGTCTGGTTGTGGTGCCCTCAGCATCCTGTGATCATCCCATCCCAGCATTTCCGTGCTATTGAAATTTTGTGGCTTATTTATTGGATCCTTTCCCATCACCTCTAGACAAGGTTCTCATTGAGGGCAGGGTCTGTGCCTTCTCTCTCTGTATATCTAATCCTAGCAAAGTCTATGGTAGGCACCAGGTGCTCAGAATTAAACAAAAAGAGTAAAGATTTGTGCATTATTCTAAATCACAATAGGGAAGAGAAGCATATTGGAGTCAGCTGGAGACCTGGATTAAAGTTCAAATACCCATATTCTTATGGAATGTGCTCTACCCCTCCTTATAGGGTATCAGAATCTTTAGGGTGGTATATGTAAGTGAATGAAAATAAGAAACACTACTAAGAATATGAATATACATATTTTAAAAAATCTAGCAATGCAGGAAAAACTATGAAAAAATGCTTAGGCTTACAATGAAACTATTTTATACCCATCAGAGAGACAAAAATGAAAAGTGTGACACATCAAGTACTGGTGATAATATGGAGAAATAGTGATTCAAACATTGCTGGTGGCCCTTTAGAGTATAACTTAGCAATAACTTGTAAACTCAAAGATGTATATATCCTTTGACCAGTAATTGACACTTCTAGGTCCATACTCCAGCAAAACTGTAGCACATGTGCACATGTAAAAAATGTTTGGAAATAATTATTGCAGCTGTGTGCAGTGGCAAAAACATGGAAACATCCTGAATTTTCAGTAGGAGAAGAGACAGATGGTGGCAAAGTCAGTTAGTGGAATACTATACAGCAGTTAAAATGAATCAACTAGAGTTGCCAGTATCACTATGGGTGTATAGAAAAAGCATAGTGTTCAGTAAGAAAAACAAGTTGTAGGATAGTACAGTGTGATACCATTTATAAAATTAAAAACACGCAAAAAATTAAATATTTTTGAACACATTTCATAAATGTGTTAAGATATGCAGGGAATATACACTAAATTGTTGTCCAATTATGAATAAGTAGTGGGGACTGGAGAGAAATATGGAAACATGAAGGCAGCTCTATTAGGAGGATGGGACAGTGCTTGTTTTCTTAGTTTCTATTTGTCTTAGGCTGTTTGGGCAATAGTTCATTGTAAATTTTGTATTCCCAGAATTACTGTCATTGGATCCTCATGAGAATTCCACCAGTTGATATGAATGCGAAACTGTCTACAACCTTGCTATTCAAAGTGTGGTACTCTGACTGGAAAAAGTCACATTGCCTGGGTGCTTGTTAGAAATGCAGAATGCCAGGTCCCCCCTCTGACCTACTGAATCAGCATTTGCCTTCTAAAAATATCCCCAGGGGATTCCTGTGCACATTTAAGTTTGTGAAGCCCTGGACTACAAAACTTAGAGCAATGACTCTCAAGGGTGGGAGATGAGGGGAACAGTTTTGTCTCCAAAGGCACATTTGACAATATCTGGTGAAATTTGGTGGCTGCTACTGGCATCTTGTGGATAGAGCCTAGGGCTGCTGCCAGACAACCTACAAGGCACAGGACAGTCTCCCAGAACAAAGACTTGTCTAGCCCCAAATGTCCGAGGTTGAGAGACCCTGACATGGAGAACAGAGTTTTGCCCAATTCCATATATACACTGTTGGTTATAAAATTTAAAAAAAAAAAATTAAAAACCCCACTAAATTCTGAATAGGTACTCCCTCTAGGAAAAACAGGAGGAGAATGAGGTTAGGGAATGTATATGTAATGTTCTATTTAAAATAAACAACAATTAAGAGGCTAGATAACTTTGCCAAATTATACCAATTAGCTAGACCTCTAGTAGTTTAAAGAAACATAAGAATAGATAGCAAAAATTGGGATCTAAAGATTGAAAAATAAAAATGTGTTTCTGGAAGGGATAAGGATCAAAACAAACTCAAGTCCTTATTTAACTGTGGGTGGGTACATAAAAAATTTTTGGTTTTGGCCAATTCACAAAGACCTGCCTTGACTCTCTCTGCTGTCAGAAAAGTATTGAAAACATTGCCTACTCTAACTTCCTGGATATGCCCTACTTTAGTGGTGCCATGTAAGCAACCAAACCAGCATTTTCAAGGGGGGCTATAATATGAAGGCACCTGTGATGGAAATTCTATGTTCCCTTGCTAGTCCTTTCCTTTTCTACCTGACCTTTAAATGTTTTAGTTTGTCATGACTCCATCCTCTTAACACTTTACGTTCTTTCCCTAAGTGATTGCATCTATTTTTACATTTAAATCTCAAGTTCAGAGAGCTCATCTGAGTTCTAGACCTCAAGTAGCCAGCTGCTGACTCAACATCCCACTGGAAGTCCCACGGACAATTCAGAGTCCAAGTCTAATGCTGAATTCGTTCTCTTTCCACCCACCTCCCCCAAACATACCACTACTGTGTTTTCTTCCCCAGGATACAGTAGCACCATCCAGCCAACAGCACCTACAGAAACCAGAGAGTCATTTTTAACATTTCCCTCTCCATTATCCTTTGCATCCAATCCATCCCTAAATTCTGTTGATTCTACCTTATAAATATATCTCAAATACATTGGCATTTCTACAAGTTTGTTACTACTCTTGGTTTTTCCTGCCCTTTGCATCCTCACTAGTCTCCTTATGTATTTCAGCACCCACTCCCTCTATACCCCATCCATATTTATCAGCCTTCACCCATTAAACCATTCTCTATACTATATCCAGAGTGATCTCTTCAAAATGCAAATCTGAATGTATCACTCCTGCTTAAAACATTTCCTTAGTTCCCCATTGCTGTTGGGGTCCATCACAGAATCCTTCACAAGCTGTACAGGACCTGGTCTCTTCCCATCTTGGAAGCCTCATCTCATTGCAGTCATCCTCTCTTCTCACTCTTCTCCAATCCAGCTTCCAGCCACACTGCCACCCCTGTAATTCCTCAAATGCATCAAGCTCTTTCCCAGTTCATCCCTTTGTCACATTTTGTTCCCTTTGCCTGTAAAACTGACCCCAGTCACCATTTCCCAACTCCTCCATCTAAGAGATGCCACTTCATTCTTTAGCTCTCAGCTCAAGTATTACTTTCTTAGGGAAGACTTCCATGACCACCTGAGAAGAGATTATCCACAATGCCCAACTCTGTAGTTGTTGATAGCATCTAACCAAAAAGTAATTAACACTCAACCACATAATTGTCTGCTTGCCCCATTAGACAGGAAGTTTCACAAGTGCAGCACAGTGCTTGCTGTTCACTGCTGCATCTCCAGGACTAACCCAGTGCACCCCAAGTAGTGCCTGAGTGAAAGGCTGGGCTTCTGGAATTGCTACAGAGAAGGAGCTACAAGATACTACACAACAGTTGGAACTCAGTTCTTTTTTATTATTTAAGAAAACTAGTCTGGGATATAGTTTTAAATGTCTTAGAAACTAACGTGGAATTAAATATGTAGATATGACTTCATTCTGTGTTTGAGTGTTTTCCTAAGCTTGAAAAGTGAGCAAATCCCCATGCATGTTAGATAAGCTTGGTTTTAGAGGCTGTAGAGTTTATGCTTGGGAACAACTCATTAGAACATTTTCTAGGGCGACCCCTCAAATAATCCTTAGTCAAATAGTATTAGCTATGGGCCGATGAGTGAGGCGAAGAGAAAGGACTAATTTTTCCCATGAATGGTGTGAATGTCTTGTCTTTTGTATTGAAAGAGATTAGATTTTGGATTCAGATCTGCATCAGAATCTCAATTCTTTCACTTAAATGTTGGCTAATTTTTTTAACTGTCTCAGCCTTTAGTTTCTTCATTTATGTAATGAATATATCACTTTCATGTGAACAGTTATGAGATACCATAGATTTATTGAGATAGCATTTATCAAGCTCTCAGCACAGTGCTGGTTCCTAGTAGAGATTTAATGACTTCTGGTTCTTTTCATTTTTATTTCTATCTGTATACATATAGTTCAGTTGTCATTGAATTGGGATCCAGAGCCCTAGATAATTGAAATCAGAGTTTTGATACATGAACTCCTCCCCTTCCTAGAGCTTATTCTAAGAAACTATTTTGATAGAGTTAGACCAAATGAAAGATTATATGATCATAGTACACATCAATCAAAGTGCCTTCATGCACTTGGACAAAACTGAAGCAAGGCAAAAAGAAGAAATCTCATATGTAGAAGATTGCTAGCAATATACTACTGCATTGTAAGAAGGAAATGAAGCAAAGCCTGTCCTACCAGGGCTGGATGCCATTCAGTCATGACCTTCCTAGAATATGATAGTAGATGTGTTCTGAAGAGCAGCTGGAAGAAGGACCGACATGTATCTTCCTGTGTTAGGGAGTGATTCATCCAGCCCTCAGCCCATTCATCTCATAAATTTTTGAGTGTTTGGGATATGTCAGGCACTGTGCCAGCAGCACCAGTCCAACAGTAAGCAAGACACAGTTCTGCTCTGGCAATAAGGGGATAGAGAGGGTGTGTGTGTGTGTTTGTGTTGAGGGGTGTGTGGTAATTTATACAAGGTGGTCTGCAAAAGCCTCTAAAAGAGAGGTTTGAATAGAGCCTTGAATGTACCGAGAGAGTAAGTCTTGTGGGTCCCCAAGGGAATGGGTTTCCAAGTGGAGGTGATAGCAAGCATGAAGGTGCAAAGCAGCAGGCTTGTGAATCTGAAAAATGGCGAGGGAGCTGGTGCAGTAGAAGCAGAGCAAGGGAGGGACAGAGAGATCAGACAGGTGGTGGGGACCAGTACACCATCCTGAGGTTTTGCCTTTGAATCCTAAAGAGATGGGAAGCCATGGGGAGTTTGGAGCATGATCTTATTTGCCTTATAAGACAGGATCACTGTCATAGGAGAATAGACTGTTGGAGGGTCTGGGCAGAAGCAGACTGATTAGGAGGCTGTTACCAAAGCCAGATGAGAAGTGTGTTCCCCTCAGTACTAGTTAAGTTATGTTAATAAAATATACCTCTGTATGGCAATCATTCAGAAAAAAAAAATTCTTTCTACTACCTACTGACTACCACATTAAATCCAGCCTATTTCTCTCTGTTTATTCTATTACTTCCCTCCATCTACTACCTCTCAAATGTAAAATGCTTAAACTAGAGTAATAATAATGAGGGTGATGAAGAATAGTTGAATTTTGGATGTACTTCAAAGGTAGGGCTGACTGGATTTGCTCATGGACTAATTGAAGGGTACAAAAGAAAGAGGAGTCAAGGATAACACATAAGAATTGGGCCTGAGCAACTAAAAGGGTGGAAGAGGTGGGAAAAACTAAGAGAGAGGTAGATGCAGGGAATGGTTCAAGGTCTTCTTCATTCTCTAGTCTATTCCAACACAATTTCTGGAAGGAGTCCTATTTTAGGCATATCAGCCATCATCTTCCTGTGGTTTAGTTGACTGCTGAAGACTGGACTCCATGGGATACCAGAGAATTACCTGGCATGAAGGGCATTCTGTAAGGGAGTTGGGAAGCGTGTACAACAAAACTTGCACCTACTTAGCTGCTTAGCCAAGGGCTAGCCTTGTTTATTAAAACATTCCTGACTAACTGTCTCCCTAGAGGTTCAAAGCTGGAGTAACAGCCATAGGTGATTCCCAACTTGGCAGAGGTTGTAGTAGCCATTAAGACTCCAAAAAAATGAGTCTTGAGCTTTTCCAAGTTTTAGTTAGTAGAAGCATACAGCTGGAAGAGGGAAGAACTCAAAGAAGGTCATAGCTGGAGGGAACCTTAGTTGGAGTCCAAATCAAGACTCAGAGAAACATGAGACTCAGAGAGGTTATACAGCTACTTCAGGGACATGAAGAGTAGTTGAAATAGAACTAGAACGCTGGTCTCTGACTTCCATTGCACTGCTTTTCTGGCAGTGCCAGGCTGGAGGGAACATGACAGTACCAGGTATGCACTGATCGGAGCGAATTGTCTTTTACTCTTGGGAGACTAGAGCTTAAGAAGCCTTCACCACACACTACTTTTAATCCGTGTTCATGGATCCCATGGTTTTACCCTGAGAAGGAAACTGGAGGTTGGCTGATTTTCTTGGTCTAAGAAGTAAAGAATAGCAATAATAGTCCTTGCTTTCCTCTGGGTTAGAATAGTACTTTCACGTTCATGTCAAATTTCACGTTCATGAAATGATGGATTGCAGGTATAATGGTTGGAAAAAGACAGTGGTGTAGTGAGTGATGTTACTACCACGAGTGTGGGGAAAATTAAAATTTATCTAAGACAACTACGGTAAAAATGTTTGTGGTATTTCAATTTCCTTGCCTTGTGAAACTGGCAGTGAAAGGCAAAATGGGTTGATTTGAATTTCAGCCATCTTTTTCAGAACATTGAAAGAGGTGCCAAGGAGTAGTAAAATGTGCAAAGTAGACTACTGGGGAAGGAAAGAAAAGTGATATGCGTAGTCAGCCCCTGAAAGATTAAAAGTTGATTGCTTGTTTCCATTGAAATATTTTGAAAACCCAATGGAAGTTTGTGACCAGGTCCACACTGGAGCTGAGATGGTCTCTGATTACTAGAGTTATCACACCCACATGCCAACAATAGTCATTGCTCACACAAACTGCAGTCATGGCCTTAGCTTCTGTGTATGTATGTGTGTATCTGTGAAATCAAGTAGAATGGTACAGCCCAGCCTTTTGGTGAAAGTTTGTCATTGTTTTAATTGTTATGCTTGATATCCAAGCATAATATTTAACCTGATTTCCAAGGTCATTGAATTTAGTCCCTACTAATATTTCGGTACCCACTCAGTTCTATACTAGTTGATTGGTATGATGCTTCTTTTTCTTCTTCTTCTTCTTTTTTTTAAGGGAAAAATATTTTCACACCTCACCTCAGTAGATTTCTTACACTGCTGTGTTCTAAAATGGAATATTTCTTTTATTTCATCCTGATTCATTGCCCTGAGGTCTTCTGTTTTGGTTTCTGAGATACTGATCACGAAGGATTTAGGAAGAATATATCCTTCTTCTTTGGCAGCCAAATGCTCAGTCTCTGATAATTAAAGACACTGTTTTATTTTTCAAGGAAGTGATGTGACACTGTTATTTCCCTCCTTGATCTGGCACCATCAATGGGGAGAGTTCAGTGAGTTGCATTAAACAGGAGTTAAATTTTCAGTGATTTTCTTCCTTGTTAAATCTATTTACACTTTATTCTTTCTCTTTCCAAATTTTTTTTGTGCTAATTGATTTAGTGCCTACCCTCTGCCTGGCAGTATACCCCCCACCCCCATAAGCATGGCACATTTTTCTTAATGCTTCAGTTTTATTCTGAGATTTGTAGGGGTGGCGGGGTGTTGAATTTTTACATTCCTAAAGATTTTGTAATCTACTGATGGAGACAAAATCAGTGAATCCTGCCTTCCTGTATTCCTATGGATATATTATAGGCCAAATAGGAAAAAATCACTTGGATTTTTAAGAAAAAATGGAAGACTGGAAAATTCTTAGTATGTGGCAGGCAAAGGCCAGGCTGCCAGTTCATTATTCTGGGGTTTTGGGTTTCTTCAGTGGACAAGTGTGAGGAGGACTTTACCATGTTCTCAACATGGTAGAGATGTTGAGATGGATGAAGGATACTCTGTTCCCAAATTCTAGCTGAAGTATTTGTTGTTTTTATTTGCCTCTGTTTGTTCATTTGATCTTGTTCCTTCTCTCCCTTTCTCTCCCCCTTTAAAAATAGTTATATGCATTTGGTTGGGAATGGACAAAATATGGATATCAATTTTTAAGGTATTATGAAAGTCATCCCCTCAATTATCCAAGTGGGTGAGCTGTACTATTTACTCCATTATAAAATAATTTCTTTTAATGTAGGTTTAAAACTCTCTGTGTTCTAAGATCAACTAAGTAACCATGATGTTCAACAATCAATAAAAGCAAATATCAGTATTTTAAGTTGCACTGTTGTTTCTTTTCTTTTTTACAATGTTCATTTCAGCAGTGTTTTCTGTTACTGATGAAGACTAACTTTCTGAAACAAAAAGACCACACCAGGAGAGCATCTCTGAGAGCCATAGATTTAGTGATTCCATAAATGAAATTGATCCTGTGCCACGCAACATGGCTACAGGGTGTAGAACCTGATAAGATTTAGGGAAAATCTGATAGCTGAAGCCACCCTGTCTCCAGATTACACCATATCAAATCTGCTTCCATGGGAAAGCAGAGGGGAGAAGTTGCCTAGTCCAATTATTCATTTGAAAGCAGCCTCCACGTCAGCTAGAGAGAGTGCTTATGTAGATGGCAGTTGCTTAGGACCAGTTCCCCTTGGTCAAGTAGGTATTTTGATGCCCAAACTGATTCCCTTTCTGTATTCAATTGCAGGGCAATGTTAGACAGCCATTGTACTAGACTCCCTGCAGGTCCTTTAGTCATTATGTAGAACGTCTTCTTGCAGTGGTGTTTGAATGGTCTTCTCAGCTCAGCTCAGGAGTGTTGGTATCTAGAAACAGCTGGCTCATGCTGCCCAGACTCACACAGGAATGGCTTTTGTTCCCACAAAGTGGGTATGATTTAAACACGCGTATACTATAAATAAAGAGATTAACTTTGCCTCTTAGTTCTTTCACTCACCTGAGGGAACATGGTAGGAAAAACTACTTGGAAAAAGAAAATCAAATTTCAATTAGAATGATTCTTGATGAAGAAGAGATTTGAGAACCTTGTACTGAGGTGAATTGGTGACACATCTTTCCCTGACCTGGAGTCCCCCTCTTCCCAGCCAACAAGGGATTGAATCTGCATTTCATTGTCAGGACAGGCACATTGGCCCAAGGTAGTTCTCCAATTCTCCTATTTTGATTCTGAGAGTCTGAAAAAAATTTTTGCTCTTCATGACCTGCTTCTTTCTCATTTCCACACTATGTTGTTACAAAATCTCAAATTGTTTCAGACACAATATATAGTGATTTGTGTAAATATCTAAGGAAGCAACCTAATCTTCTTGGTCCTAAGACCAGGTAATAGCTCATGAGTATTTTAGGCAAGACTGTTTGCTATTATTGGTGGAAGCAATCTCATCTTTAATTGATTAACTTTGAGTCAACACAAGTGTTTTCTGCTAGTCTTAAGTTCTTTGACTTTACTTTCTGAGCTTTCTCTACATCAATGGTTTTTGCATTGGAATATTTATTGTATAACATTCTGTACATAGAAAAGAATATGTAACATATATAAGTTCTGAAGCAAAATAATAATAAACATTTGTGAATCCAAATTTAGAACTAGAACATTAGTAATGCTGTTGCATATACATATGTGTTCTTTCTCTTGCCTCCAGTAAGTGGTAGTCACTATCCTAAAATTTATGTTTATTTATTCCATACTTCTTTTCCCCCCACTTTTTGAGGCAGTTTTTGTAGGTATGTAACTATAAAAAATATTTTGTTGAATTTTGTTGTTTGAGTTTGATTGAAGTGCTATCATTCTCAATATAGTCTTTTTCAACTTGCTTTTATCCTTCAATTTTGTAATTCCTTGGGGTTGTTATATGTAATTATAGTTAACTAGTATTCACTGCTGTATGATATTCCTTTGTGAGACTATACAAAAATGTATTTCCTGTTGATGAATTTTTGGATTGTTCCCTTTTTTAAAAATTATGAGCTTAGCTACCACAAGCATTCTTATACATGCCTTTGGGGGTGAATGTGAAATTGCTAGGTCACAGTGTATGCTAATGTAACAGGGAAGAGCCAAATCTGACTGCTTGTTGGATCTGTTTCTTTTACTTTAATCTTTGTTTTCCGCTGCTTTTGTTCACTAAAAGGATACTGTCTATACACATTGGCCTGCCTCGGGGAACCCTGTCCCTCTGCCTGAATGTTAAACCGAAGTGCCTTTTTTCAGGGAAGCATCCTGACCCTGTCCACCTGTGGATGGCTGCAAGAAAGAAGAAATTAACACATCCCCTCCCTGAGGCTGGCCTTTCCAGGTGATATTTGCAAAACTTATGGCCTTTTTACTTTACTTCCTCATCTCCACCCCCTCTCTTTTCTATAAAAGAAACTTGCATCCAAACCCTGATAAGATGGGTTTTTTTCTTGGAGACATTAGTCTGCCATCTTCTCAGCCTGCTGGCTTTCCAAATAAGGTCAGATTCCTTGTCTCAGCACCCGGTCTCTGATTTATTGGCCCATTGTACAGTGAGCAGAGTGAGCTTGGACTCAGTAACACTAATATTCAACATTAGAAGATAATTCCCATTTGTTTTTTAAAGTGATTGTGCAGTTTCCATATCAGCACATATGTAATGATTCCGTTTGATCCATATCCTTGCCAATAACTTGTATTGCCAGGCTTTGCAATTTTTGCTAATCTAATGGGTGTAAAATGCCATTTTATTAGTAACCAAGACAATCAAAAGAAGCAAAGAGGTTAGGCATCAGTTATATGCATATTGATTATTTCTCCTTTCTCTTTGTGAATTAACTGTTCAAGTCTGTTGCGCATTTTTCTAATGGGTTGTTTGCCTTTCCCTTACTGACGTGTAAGAGTTTTCATATCATTTTGCTACTTAGCTTTGTCATTTGTATGCATTGCAGTTAACGTCTTCTAGTTTGTGATTTGTCTTTCCATTTTATTTATTCACCTTTGATGGATAGAAGTCCTTAATTTTAACGTGGGTGAATTTATTAATCTTTTTTTCATGGCTAGTGCTTTTTATGTCTTAATATGACCTCCCGTACCCTTCTAATATGGGAGGTTATAAAGATATTCTCCCATATTTTCTTCTAAAAGTCTTAAAATTTTGCCACATACTGTGATGTCTTTGATCCATAAGAAATTGATTTTTGTATGTGGTATGAGGTGAGAGATCTGGATTCATTTTGTTTCCCTAGGGAGAAGCATTTCTCTCAGTACTGTTTATTAAAAAGTTCTTTCCTTTCCCAAATGATCTGCAAAGTAATGTACCATTTCAAATTTCTATGTTTGTGTCTGTCTGCCTTAGGACTCTTCGTTCCATTTTGAAAAAATGTTTAAAAACCAACAAAAAAAATCTCTTGTTATGAATTTGTATTGAATTTTATCAAGTTCTTTTTTCTGTGAAGTTGAGATCATGTGATTTTTGTCTAGTAATCTGTTAATGTGATAAAGACATTTATAGACTCTATCAAACCACCCTTGAATTCCTAGGATAATCCCAACTTTGTCATGATGTTATTTATATACATTTTTTAAAAAAACTGCTGGGCTTAGCTTGCTAATATTTTGTTCATAATTTCTGCATCTGTGCTTCTGGGTAAAATTTGCCTGTAATCTTTTTTTTTTTTTGAGCCATCCTTTTCTGGTTTTGGCATTGGTTATATTTGCTTCAGAATGCATTGGGGAATGTTTCTCTTTTTTTCTTATCTGGAAGAGCTTGAGATGATGTTCTTTGGAAGTTTCATAGAATTCACCTTAAAAAATCTTTTTTGTTTTGACTGGAACAGATTTTAAGCTACTAATTGAATTTCTTTGATGGTTATAGTATATTTAGGCTTTCTACTCTAAATTAATGCAGTTTTGTTAATTTATTGTTTTTCCCTAGGAAAAGTTCCCCTTTAGGATCTCTGGCTTAATATAGGAATCATATTCAGTTTCCCAGCCTTGTTACTGCTGCAAGGTCTCATCTTGTGTTTTCATAGCTACATCCCCCATGGAAAGCACTTTGTAAAATAATTTTCACAAAGGCACTAGTTGGGTTAGCATTATCCTTGCAGATCACACTGCTGAAAAAGGCATTTGACCTCAGGACAATGTCTCTTAGATTTTACAAACCTTAACTCTCTTAGCTTCTTGCACACATTATTTTTTAGAGATATCTGGGAAGATCCTGATTTTGGTTTGCCTGATTTGTGGATGTCCCAATTATGGGAACAATATGCTCCCTAATACACCCACCCAGGGAAAATACATCCCATGTGGATAGCCATGGAAACTCATCGCCCTCTCCTATAGCTCCTGGGCTGCTGCCCTAACTATAAATACCTCATGATGTATGAAGCAGTGTGTGGCATGTGTGTGCATATGGATACTCAATGGTTATGAGGAGCTGGTTTCTATAAACACAATAAATTGATGTTTATTATATAAAAAAGAACTTATACACTGAATTAGCATTTTGTGCATGTAAAATATGTCTTTATTGTTCAGCTGCTACATTTGTCAACAGTAGCCTTGTGGGGAAACACTAACAGACATCTCAAGTGTCACATATCTATCACAGCTTCTGCATGATTCTCATTTTATTAGCAATCTGCTAAAGTTAAAGGAAGATTTAACAACAAAACAAGTTCATGTTTTTGAGGAGTTAGAGTGAGACTGCTATAGACTTTATTGATCAGCTTTTTTTCTCATAATAGTCATTTGCCTCACTGCTCCTAAACATCTCCCCTTATAAATTTTAGAAAGTGCCTGAAACTGAGGATGATAGAATCTGCCTGCCTCAAAAGGCATGCTAGGCTATGTTCAGAATATGTTGAGTGTAGAAATTTCTAGGGAGGAATTGGTAACAATTTCTTACCCCACTCCAACTCCCCCATCATCACCTACTCCTTCCAAGCCCTGAATTCCTCTTTTTAATGATATCTCACCAGCAAAGCTCATTATTAGTTTTCCTAGAAAACTAGATGGCCATTCAGTTATTGTATCTAAGTTTTCTGTTCTAAAACAGAAATAGTATGCCAGTTGGGAAAATATTTTCTTTCCCAAGTACAAGTTATAATTGTACACTACATATTCTGCAATCTTAGGAGCAGGAGAACAATAGGGGTGTTTTAGAGCAGGAGTCAGCAATTTTTTCTGTAAAAAGCCAGATAGAAAATATTTTAGAATTTGTGGGCCAGATGGCCTTTGTTGCAACTATTCATCTCTGCTACAAAAGCAGCCATAGACGAAATGACCATACATAAATAGGCATGGCCTGTGTCAATACAATCTTGTTTACAAAAACAGGTAGTGGGCCAAATTTGACCCATGGGTATAGTTTGCCAACCCTATCTTAGAGGCACTGTCTTAAAGAAATTTTTCTCAGGGTTTGTTTTTGTTTTTTGTTTTGCATGGTTGCTCTCATTCATTTATCTAAAGCAGAGTTTCTCAACAAAGGCACTATTGACATTTTGGGCTGGTTAATTCTTTGATGTAAGGAGTTGTCTTATGCATTGTAGGATGTTTAGCAACATCCCTGGTCTCTACCCAGTAGATGCCAGGAGCATCCCATGAGTTAACCAAAAATGTCTCCAGACATAGTTAAATGTCCCCAGGGGCAAAACTGCTCCTGGTGGAGAATCACTGATCTAAGGTGATAAGGATGATGTCACAATTGGGAGATGTAAATTGTTCAACTGTCTGAACATAGAACAAAGGAGGGACTATCAGGGATTGAGGCCAAGGGGTAGTCAAGGCAAAGATCACCCACGGCTATTTAGACTTCCTTTTGAAGGCAACTGGATACCATTGAAGGGTTTTATGAAGAAAGGTGTGCTAGTATGTTTAGTTTTATGTTTTTGAATGGTCATTCTTACGTCAGAGAAGAAAATGGGTTAAGCAGAACAAAACTAGAGGCACGGAGGTCAGTAAGAAGACTTAGCTCCTGACATTTTGACTGGTACCTCTTGGGAAATGTTGCTCTGGTTCCTGGGTATTATCAAATCCTCATAGAATTTATGTAATGCTAACGAAATGTACAAAAGACTGATTAGTGTCATAGACTCAGACTGCAATTTACTAAAGATGTACCTGAACTTAAAATCAAGCTAAGTTATTTTAGAACACTTATTTCCTTCTTGCTGGGAAAATTATCTTAGAAAATAAGGAAAACCAATAAGGAAACTTCTCAGCTGTGACTATAGAGGCAGAGCAAGGATGCTTACTATCATTATGGGATGTGCTCAACAAGTTATTGTGGCCAAATGATTAGGCCAATTCCAGTTTAGAGATCAAGAATCAACTCTCAATTTGGAAGAAACCTGAGGGTCCAAAGTTCATTGAATCCATTTACAACATCATCTGCAATTAGTTTTGTTACCTCTACTTAAACAACTCTGACTGTGACTTGGCTTCCAAGAAAGCTCATGATATTTTGCATTCTGTAATTGTTAGATAGCTCTTTCATTTCTTTTTACAAAATAATTTAAATTCTTTTTTAAAAAATTTATTTATTTATTTTTATTTTTGGCTGCGTTGGGTCTTTGTTGTGGTGTGCAGGCTTCTCATTGCGTTGACTTCTCTTGTTGCAGAGCACAGGCTCTAGGCACGCGAGCTTCAGTAGTTGTGGCACATGGGCTCAGTAGTCGTGGCACATGGGCTTAGTTGCTCCATGGCATGTGGGATACTCCTGGACCAGGGCTCAAACCTGTGTCCCCCGCATTGGCAGGTGGACTCCCAACCACTGTGCCACCAGGGAAGCCCTTTCTTTTTTACTTCTACAAGATACTGGATATTTGATGTTTGTTTCCAAAGACCTGGAATAGTTGTACTGAGAGAATGCCTTCTTCCTTGGAACAGTCTTGGGAATGCAGACAAATTCTCATCTTCAGACTTTTCTTTGTTATGTTCTACCCTTAATTCCAGTTATTCTCACAATTGTGATATCCAATTATATTTATCAAAGGGCTCCACTGTCCAGGCACCATAGTAGACAGTGGGGATACAAGGATAAGACAGAGTTCCTGTCCACAAGGAGCTCACAGTTTCACTGGAGATGGGGGAAGGGATTCAGACATTAAAATAATAAGTACAATTAATATAATTCATATACTATGATACATTCTTCATCGGTATTGAGGGAGGAACATGAACACCACTCACCCAGTCACTGTGTAAAATTGAACTTTACGTTGAAGCAAATTATCTAATGAGGCTTTTTAGCAACAGGAAGTATCTTTTGGGTCTTTTTATTCCTTCTCCTTTTGGCTGACAGTGGATTCCAGCTCTACTTCCTTAATCAACTCCCTCTTGATTCCAACTCTACTTCTTAATAGCTATTCTCTTTGGGTAAGTTTATCTCTTATTGGCCGGAGTTCAAATCTGACAAAATGTACAAGTCACCGAGGTGCTCAAGGTGTTCATACAGGAGAGGTAACCATTCCAGCCATTAGCCACCACCAGAGAGACATCATTTTCCTGATAGCTTAAATCCATGAAAATCCCTAAGTGTGAGGAACCTCAGGGCTGAATAATTTCAGAATATATGGTTCCCACTCTAACAAACTAGAAGATGAACTTGAAGATTAAACAATAGCCTTGTCTGCATATATAATAGTTTAATTCCTTCTGTATGTGTTTGACATCATACCCGCCAACCTCATCACCCATATTTTGATAATTCAGTGAAGTAACAGAAACAGCCTCCTTTAGGTATGCATTCATGCACATTTGCTTAAGCACTGGTGTGTATCCTCCAGTAAAAACAGTGAGTGGAGTTTTATAAACTGGAAGACATAAGCATTGTTAGGTTTTTTTTGTTTCTTTTCTCTCACCGTCTGCCACATGCTTTGCTGCTTGTGTAATTCTTTGGATAAAATTCAGTAAATCTGGTAAACTTAAGGGAAATCAAGGTGAGAGCTTTTTCTTTTAAACTGCAGTATAGAACCATTGTAGCCAATGTTTAATAGAGGCATACCTTTGCCTCTAGTGGCACAGAAATATTATAACATTTAGTTTTGTAAACTTAGGTTCTTTAGATTTTTAAAGTCTGAAGGAGTAGCAGTTCATCTGATAGAAGGCATTTTGCTTGACCTTAAAGAAATAGAAGAGGTATAAATTGGAAAAATCACTTAGTTTTGTACATATAAATACACTCTTCACCCTGAGCTGAAAAATAGTATTTTTTGCACTAAGAAAAAGGAGCTAATCTTTTTTCCTAGTAAGAGTTCCAGGAAAGCAAAAAACTTGTTAAAACACTTAATCCTTCTTTCCTGTGTGACTCATGGTTTTCTTTTAGCTCCTGACAAACATAAGTATCTTTGTATCTGTGCATCAGCCTGCCTAAGGCTTCATCTCCTTCTGTCACCCCAAGATAGAGCCATGGGGACACTTCCAAGTGTCAGCTAAGGAGAATGCATACACTTAAAACCCACACCTGCTAATCCCCCATCATTTCCCAAAGAGTTTCTTATTCGGTTTTAGACTGAGAGCCTTTGTGAAGAAGTTCAGAATATTTTTACATTTCCTGCTTCATCTGCAACTCAGAGCCAAAAGTATAGCCCCAGTTTCTTCCAAGATCTTTTATAAGCAAAGAATCATGTGCTCTGCAATAATTCTTAGCTAAAGATGCCTCAGGTTTCATGCTTTGGGGATAAGGAAGGAAAGTACATATTCTCCTGACACTTGAAGTCCACGTGATATATATTTTGGAATGCTCATTTTTTTTTTTCACCTGGATTGTGATTTCCTGAGCACCAAGTTGGGATGCCACATTAAAAAGCACAATCTTGATTTGGTAAATGACATGTTACTGTGGTTGTAAGGCTAGCTACAAGCAAAATGATACAGTCAATTTTGTGCCCCTGCATTGCCCCTTGCTTGCATTTCCTATGCCATTTCTTATCTTGATGCAGCCCTCCCCTGGGCTTCCAAAATGTCATCCTGATACTTCTTGTCTTTCCCTCCTATAAAAATGTGTTATGAAGAAAGTATTAGTAGTCCACTCAAACTAACTAAAAATAGCTAAAAACTTCCCTATCCCAAGTAAATTCACATTTAAACAAACCCTCAAACTACATGCCTGTGTTTTTCAGTAGATTGAGGAGATGGAGGCCAGGGCTTTCCACTGAGGCAGTGGTCTACCTCTGATCCTAATTATACTTTTTATGGTCATCACTGGGCTGATTCCACATTAAACGTATTTTCCTTTTTTTATCCCGTCCTTCTTTTTATTCATGAAATAGAAGGGAACAAAAATAATCTAAGGAAAGTTATTCTTTATTACTCCCAAAGCCATAAGTTACTTAAATATATCACATACCTATTATGTAAAATTAATATGCAAAAATGAATAACATTTACTTAAAAGATAAACTGAAAACAAGTAGCAGGTACTAAGTGCTAATAAGTGGAACAGACAGCAAGAGCCAGGTCAGGGGGAGGAAACAGCAGATAGGGCTATAGGATGTAGGGAATTTTCATTGGATTGGAGGTAGTAGAGGCCTGAAAATTGTTCACAATTTAGAAAACAGCTACACTGGTCCAAGAGTGAGGGGAGGCTATACACACACCCTCCAGAAGTGCCTATAAATGGAGGACAGTGCTTCTTCCCTCTCTTTGCTTTTTTTCCACATGACATTTGGAAGTTGGGAACCACTGACTCCTATTTGCCTGCAGTTGTATTGTGAGTGATGTAACATAACAAAGGGGAATCAATGTGAGCTCCTTGTTCAAGATAGTTATTCAGTGTCTGCAATGGAACGGATGCTGGGCTTTCCCAGAATGGCCTCCATCAGCCGCTCTGTTCTGAATGAGCCCTGCTTAGGTACTACCCTTCAGTGTAGTGTCTGAAGCCAGATCACTCTCACCTAAACGTGGGGAAGTATTATCAACTGTGCCTCAGCCTATGTGATTGATGTAGACACCATTGCTGTTTCATGCTTTTCTTTAATCTTGTGTTGAGTGTGTGAACTCCAGTACATTTTGTGATGTGGCTATATGTTGAGAATAACTCACCTGGGTGAAAAGAGTGGGGAAGCTGATTATCTACTGGCTTCACATCTAATCCCTCCTGAACTCAACTACTACTACCAGCTATTTATTGGGATAGTTAGGAATAAGAAAAAATTATTTCTAGAACATTTTGTCATTTTCTTAGTCCATTTGGTCTGCTGTAACAAAATACCAAAATAGCTTCTCAACAACAGGAATTTATTTCTCACAGTTCTGGAGGCTTGAAGTCTGAGAACAGGGTGCCAGCATGGTTGGATGAGAGACTTCTTCCAGATCACAGACTTCTTGTTTCCTCATATGGAGGAAGGGGATAGGCATGTCTCTGGAACCTCTTTTATAGAGGACACAAAGCACCGAGCTCATCTCCCTGTGCTATGCGGCTGGTTCCCACTAGCTATCTATTTTACATTTGGTAGTGTATGTATGTCCATGCCACTCCCTCACTTTGTCCCAGCTTACCCTTCCCCTTCCCCATATCCTCAAGTCCATTCACTACATCTGCATCTTTATTCCTGTCCTACCCCTAGGTTCTTCAGAATCACTTTTTTTTTAAGATTCCATATATATGTGTTAGCATACGGTATTTGTTTTTCTCTTTCTGACTTACTTCACTTTGTATGACAGACTCTAGGTCCATCCACCTCACTACAAATAACTCAATTTTGTTTCTTTTTATGGCTAATATTCCATTGTATATATGTGCCACATCTTCTTTATCCATTCATCTGTTGATGGAAATTTACGTTGCTTCCATGTCCTGGCTATTGTAAATAGAGCTGCAATGAACATTTTGGTACCTGACTCTTTTTGAATTATGTTTTTCTCAAGGTATATGCCCAGTAGTGGGATTGCTGGGTCATATGGTAGTTCTATTTTTAGTATTTTGAGGAACCCCCATACTGTTCTCCATAGTGGCTGTATCAATTTGCATCCCCACCAACAGTACCAGAGGGTTCCCTTTTCTCCACACCCTCTCCAGCATTTATTGTTTGTAGATTTTTTTTTTACTCTCTAACCAATGCTTTTATTTATTTATTTATTTGTTTAAAAAACATCTTTACTGGAGTATAATTGCTTTACAATGGTGTGTTAGTTTCTACTTTGTAACAAAGTGAATCAGTTATACATATACATATGTCCTCATATCTCCTCCCTCTTGCATCTCCCTCCCTCCCACCCTCCCTATCCCACCCCTCTAGGTGGGCACAAAGCACCGAACTTGATGATGGTCACTGTAACCAGTGTGAGGTGTTACCTCATGGTAGTTTTGATTTGCATTTCTCTAATGATTAGTGATGTTGAACATTCTTTCATGTGTTTGTTGGCAATCTGTATATCTTCTTTGGAGAAATGTCTATTTAGGTGTTCTGCCCATTTTTGGATTGGGTTGTTTTTGTGATATGGAGCTGCATCAGCTGCTTCTAAATTTTGAAGATTAATCCTTTGTCAGGACCTTTGTTTGCAAATATTTTTTCCCATTCTGAGGATTCTCTTTTCGTCTTGTTTGTGGTTCCCTTTGCTGTGCAAAAGCTTTTAAGTTTCATTAGGTCCCATTTGTTTATTTTTGTTTTTTTTCCATTTCTCTAGGAGATGGGCGAAAAAGGATCTTACTGTGGTTTATCTCATAGAGCGTTCTGCCTATGTTTTCCTCTAAGAGTTTTATAGTGTCTGACTTTCCATTTAGGTCTTTAATCCATTTTGAGTTTATTTTTGTGTATGGTGTTAGGGAGTGTTCTAATTTCATTCTTTTACATGTAGCCATCCAGTTTTCCCAGCACCACTTATTGAAGAGGCTTTCTTTCCTCCATTGTATATTTTTGCCTCCTTTATCAAAGATAAGCTTACCTTATGTGTGTGGGATTATCTCTGGGCTTTCTATCTTCTTCCATTGATCTATATTTCTGTTTTTGTGCCAGTACAATACTGTCTTGATTACTGTAGCTTTGGAGTATAGTCTGAAGGCAGGGAGCCTGATTCCTCTACCATCGTTTTTCTTTCTAAAGATTGCTTTGGCTATTCAGGGTCATTTGTGTTTCCATACAAATTGTGAACTTTTCATTCTAAGTTCTGTGAAAAATGCCAATGGTATTTTCATAGGGATTGCATTGAATTGGTAGATTGTTTTGGGTAGTATAGTCATTTTCACAATGTTGATTCTTCCAATCCAAGAACACGGTATATCTCTCCATCTGTTTGTGTCATCTTTAATTTCTTTCACCGGTGTCTTATAGTTTTCTGCATACAGGTCGTTTGTCTCCTTAGGTAGATTTATTCCTAGGTATTTCATTCTTTTTGTTGCAATGATAAATGCAATGTTTCCTTAATTTCTCTTTCAGATTTTTCATCATTAGTGTATAGGAATGCAAGAGATTTCTATGCATTAATTTTGTATCCAGCTACTTTACCAAATTTATTGATTAGCTCTAGTAGTTTTGTGGTAGCATCTTAGGATTCTCTATGTATAGTATCATGTCATCTGCAAACAGTGACAGCTTTATTTCTTCTTTTCCAATTTTGATTCCTTTTATTTCTTTTTCTTCTCTGATTGCTGTGGCTAAAACTTCCAAAACTATGTTGAATAAGAGTGGTGAGAGTGGGCAACCTTGTCTTGTTCCTGATCTTATTGGAAATGATTTCATTTTGTCACCATTGAGAACGATGTTAGCTGTGGGTTTGTCATAAATGGCCTTTATTATGTTGAGGTAAGTTCCCTGTTTCCCTACTTTCTGAAGAGTTTTTTATCATAAATGGGTGTTGAATGTTGCCAAAAACTTTTTCTGCATCTATTGAGATGATCATATGGTTTTTATCCTTCAATTTGTTAATACGGTTTGTCACATTGATTCTTTTGCATATATTGTAGAATCCTTGCATTCCTGGGATAAACGCCACTTGATCATGGTGTATGATCCTTTTGATGTGCTGTTGGATTCTGTTTGCTAGTATTTTGTTGAGGATTTTTGCATCTATGTTCATCAGTGATATTGGCCTGTAGGTTTTTTTTGTGACATCTTTGTCTGGTTCTGGTATCAGGGTGACGGTAACCTAGTAGAATGAGTTTGGGCATGTTCCTCACTGCTATATTTTGGAAGAGTTTGAGAAGGATAGGTGTTAACTCTTCTTTAAATGTTTGATAGAATTCGCCTGTGAGGCCATCTGGTCCTGGGCTTTTGTTTGTTGGAAGATTTTTTTTTTTTTTTGTGGTACACGGGCCACTCACTGTTTTGGCCTCTCCCATTGCGGAGCACAGGCTCTGGACGTGCAGGCTCAGTCACCATGGCTCATGGGCCCAGACGCTCCGCAGCATGTGAGATCTTCCTGGACCGGGGCACGAACCCGTGTCCCCTGCATTGTCAGGCGGACTCTCAACCACTGCGCCACCAGGGAAGCCCTGTTGGAAGATTTTTAATCACAGTTTCAATTTCAGTGTTTGTGATCGGTCTGTTTATGTTTTCTGTTTCTTCCTGTTTCAGTCTCGGAAGGTTGAAATTTTCTAAGAATTTGTTCATTTCACCGGGTTGTCCATTTTATTGGCATAATGTTGCTCGTAGTAATCTCTCAGAATCCTTTGTAGTTCTGCAGTGTCATTTTTTACTTCTCGGTTTTCATTTCTAATTCTGTTGATTTGAGTCTTCTCCCTTTTTTTCTTGATGAGTCTGGATAATGGTTTATCAATTTTGTTTATCTTCTGAAAGAACCAGCTTTTAGTTTTATTGATCTTTGCTATCATTTCCTTCATTTCTTTTTCATTTATTTCTGATGTGATCTTTATGATTTCTTTCCTTCTGCTAACTTTGGGCTTATTTTTGTTCTTCTTTCTCTAATTGCTTTAGGTGTAAGGTTAGGTTTTTTATTTTAGATGTTTCTTGCTGCTTAAGGTAGGATTGTAGTGCTATAAACTTCCCTCTTAGGACTGCTTTTGCTGCATCCCATAGGTTTTGTGTCATCATGTTTTCATTCTCATTTTTTTCTAGATATTTTTTTGTTTCCTCTTTGATTTCTTCAGTGATCTCTTGGTTATTTAGTAGTGTATTGTTTCACCTCCATGTGTTTGTATTTTTTACAGATTTTTTTCCTGTAATTGATATCTAGTCTCATGGCATTGTGGTTGGAAAGGATACTTGATACAATTTCAATTTTCTTAAATATACCAAGGCTTGATTTATGACCCGAGATATGATCTATCCTGGAGACTGTTCTGTGACCACTTGAGAAGAAAGTGTATTCTGTTGTTTTTGGATGGAATGTCCTATAAATATCAATTAAGTCCATCTTGTTTAATGTATCACTTAAAGCTTGTGTTTTCTTATTTATTTTCTGTTCGGATGATCTGTCCATTGGTGCAAGTGGGGTGTTAAAGTCCCCCACTATTACTGTATTACTGTCAATTTCCCCATTCATGACTGTTAGCATTTGCCTGTGCATTGAGGTGTGCCTATGTTGGGTGCATACATATTTACAATTGTTATATCTTCTTCTTGGAATGATTCCTTGATCATTATGTAGTGACCTTCTTTGTCTCTTGTGATAGTCTTTATTTTAAAGTCTATTTTGTCTGATTTGAGAATTGCTACTCCAGCTTTCTTTTGATTTCCATTTGCATGGAATATCTTTTTCCATCCCCTCGCTTTCAGTCTGTATGTGTACCTAGGTCTGAAATGGGTCTCTTGTAGACAGCATATATACGGGTCTTGTTTTTCTATCCATTCAGCCAGTCTGTGTCTTTTGGTTGGAACATTTAATCCATTTACATGTAAGATAATTATCGATATGTATGTTCCTATTGCCATTTTCTTAATTGTTTTGGGTTTGTTATTTTAGGTCTTTTCCTTCTCTTGTGTTTCCTGCCTAGAGAAGTTCCTTTAGCATTTGTTGTAGAGCTGGTTTGGTGGTGCTGAATTCTCTTAGCTTTTGCTTGTCTGTAAAGGTTTTAATTTCTCATTTGAATCTCAATGAGATCCTTGCTGGGTAGAATAGTTTTGGTTGTCGGTTTTTCCCTTTCATCTGTTTAAATATGTTCTGCCACTCCCTTCGGCTTGCAGAGTTTCTACTGAAAGATCAGCTGTTAACCTTATGGGGATTCCGTTGTATGTTATTTGTTGTTTTTGCCTTGCCGCTTTTAATTTTTTTCTTTGTATTTAATGTTTGATAGTTTGATTAATATGTGTCTTGGCATATTTCTCCTTGGATTTATCCTGTATGGTGCTCTCTGCACTTCCTGGACTTGACTGACTAATTCCTTTACCATATTAGGTAAGTTTTCAACTATGATCTCTTCAAATATTTTCTCAGTCCCTTGCTTTTTCTCTTCTTCTTGCACCCCTATAATTTGAATGTTGGTGCATTTAATGTTGTCCCAGAAGTCTCTGAGACTGTCCTCAAATTTCTTCATTCTTTTTTCTTCATTCTGCTCCATGGTAGTTATTTCCACTATTTTATCTTCCAGGTCACTTATCCGTTTTTCTGCCTCAGTTATTCTATTCTTGACTCCTTCTAGAGAATTTTTAATTTCATTTATTGTGTTGTTCATCATTGTTTGTTTGCTCTTTAGTCCTTCTAAGTTCTTGTTAAACATTTCTGGTATTTTCTCCATTTTATTTCCAAGATTTTGGATCATCTTTACTATCATTACTCTGAATCCTTTTTCAGGTCGACTGCCTATTTCCTCTCCATTTGTTTGTTCTGGTGGGTTTTTACCTTGCTCCTTCATCTGCTGTGTGTTTCTCTGTCTTCTCATTTTGCTTAACTTATTGCATTTGAGGTCTCCTTTTCACAGGCTGCAGGTTCGTAGTTTCTGTTGTTTTTGGTATCTGCCCCCAGTGGCTAAGGTTGGTTCAGTGGGTTGTGTAGGCTTCATGGTGGAGGGGACTGGTACCTGTGTTCTGGTGGATGAGGCTAGATCTTGTCTTTCTGGTGGGCAGGACTGTGTCTGGTGGTGTGTTTTGGGGTGTTTGTCAACTTACTATGATTTTAGGCATCCTTTCTGCTGATGGGCGGCGTTGTGTTCCTATCTTGCTAATTGTTTGGTAGGAGGTGTCCAGCACTGGAGCTTGCTGCTTATTGAGTGCAGCTGGGTCATAACTCTTTGATATTACATGGGGCTTGGAGGTCTCTGGTTGTCTAATGCTCTGAGCTCAGCTCTCCCACCTAAGAGCCTCAGGCCTGGCACCCACTCGGAGCACCAAGGCCATGTCAACCACATGGCCAGGTACGTGGGGAGTCTGTTGCATTTTGGGAAGTCTGAGTCTTCTGCCAGCCTTCAGTAGTTGTCCTGTTGGAGTTGTTCCACATGTAGATGTAGTTTTGATGTATTTGTGGGGAGGGAGGTGATCTCCATGTCTTACTCCTCCACCACCTTGAAGGTCCCCCCACTCATTTCAGTTTTGAGAGTTCCACCCTCATTGCTTAACCACCTCCTAAAGGTCTCCACCTCTTTATACCATTATGTTTGGGGGTTAGGGTTTCAAAATATAAATTTTGGGGGGAACAAACTCAGACCATAACAGACATTGCAAAAGAAGTACTTCCTTATCACAGATTTGGAGAAATAGAGGAAAAAGTGTCACCATGCTTCTACCATGCAGAGACAACTGATTTGGCTTTATATCATTCCAGCCTTTTTATTCTATACATATTTTTTAAATTATTGTATCTATATAGTACACAACATTTTTTCTTTTTTGTATTTTAGGGACTAGAAGTGATGCACTTTATTTTTTTTTAAACATCTTTATTGGAATACAGTTACTTTACAAAGGTGTGCTAGTTTCTGCTTTATAACAAGGTGAATCAGCTATACATATACATATATCCCCATATCTCTTCCCTCTTGCGTCTCCCTCCCTCCAACCCTCCCTATCCCACCTCTCTAGGTGGTCACAGAGCACTGAGCTGATCTCCCTCTGCTATGCGGCTGCTTCCCACTAGCTATTGGTTTTATATTTGGTAGTGTATATATGTCCATGCCACTCTATCACTTTGTCACAACTTACCCTTCCCCACCCCCCCATGTCCTCAAGTCCATTCTCTAGTAGGTCTATGTCTTTATTCCCCTCCTGCCCCTAGGTTCTTCATGACCTTTTTTTTTTTTTAGATTCCATATATATGTGTTAGCATACGGTATTTGTTTTTCTCTTTCTGACTTACTTCCCTCTGTATGACAGACTCTAGGTCCATCCACCTCACTACAAATAACTCAATTTCATTTCTTTTTATGGCTGAGTAATATTCCATTGTATATATGTGCCACATCTTCTTTAAACATTCATCTGTCGATGGACACATAGGTTGCTTCCATGTTCTGGCTGTTGTAAATAGAGCTGGAATGAACATTGTGGTACATGACTCTTTTTGAATTATGGTTTTCTCAGGGTATATGCCCAGTAGTGGGATTGCTGGGTCATATGGTAGTTCTATTTGTAGTTTTTTAAGGAACCTCCATACTGTTCTCCATAGTGGCTGTATCAACTTACATTCCCACCAACAGTGCAAGAGTGTTCCCTTTTCTCCACACCCTCTCCAACATTTATTGTTTCTAGATTTTTTGATGATGGCCATTCTGACTGGTGTGAGATGATATCTCATTGCAGTTTTGATTTGCATTTCTCCAATGATTAATGATGTTGAGCATTCTTTCATGTGTTTGCTGGCAATCTGTATATCTTCTTTGGAGAAATGTCTATTTAGGTCTTCTGCCCATTTTCGGATTGGGTTATTTGTTTTTTTTGATATTGAGCTGCTTGTAAATTTTGGAGATTAACCCTTTGGCAGTTGCTTCATTTGCAAATATTTTCTCCCGTTCTGAGGGTTGTCTTTTCGTCTTGTTTATAGTTTCCTTTGCTGTGCAAAAGCATTTAAGTTTCATTAGGTCCCATTTGTTTATTTTTGTTTTTATTTCCATTTCTCTAGGAGGTGGGTCAAAAAGGATCCTGCTGTGATTTATGTCAAAGAGTGCTCTGCCTGTGTTTTCCTCTAAGAGTTTTATAATGTCTGACTTTCCATTTAGGTCTTTAATCCATTTTGAGTTTATTTGTGTGTATGGTGTTAGGAAGTGTTCTAATTTCATTCTTTTGCATGTAGCCATCCAGTTTTCCCAGCACCACTTATTGAAGAGGTTCTCTTTTCTCCATTGTATATTCTTGTCTCCTATATCAAGAATAAGGTTGCCATATGTGTGTGGGATTACCTCTGGGCTTTCTCTCCTGTTCCATTGATGTATATTTCTGTTTTTGTTCCAATACCATACTGTCTTGATTACTGTAGCTTTGTATTATAGTCTGAAGTCCGGGAGCCTAATTCCTCCAGCTCCATTTTTATTTCTCAAGATTGCTTTAGCTCTTTGGGGTCTTTTGTGTTTCCATTCAAATTGTGAAATTTTTTGTTCTAGTTCTGTGAAAAATGCCAGTGGTAGTTGATTCTTCAAATCCAAGAGCATGGTATGTCTCTCCATGTATTTGTATCATCTTTAATTTCTTTCAGCAGTGTCTTATAGTTTTCTGCATACAGGGCTTTCATCTCCTTAGATAGGTTTATTCCTAAGTATTTTATTCTTTTTGTTGCAGTGGTAAATGGGAGTATTTCCTTAATTTCTCTTTCAGATTTTTCATCATTAGTGTATAGGAATGCAAGAGATTTCTGTGCATTAATTTTGTATCCTGCTGGTTTACCAAATTCATTGATTAGCTCTAGTAGTTTTCTGGTAGCATCTTTAGCATTCTCTATGTATAGTATCATGTCATCTGCAAACAGTGACAGCTTTACTTCTTCTTTTCTGATTTTGATTCCTTTTATTTCTTTTTTTTCTCTGATTGCTGAGGGTAAAACTTCCAAAACTATGTTGAATAAGAGTGGTGAGAGTGGGCAACCTTGTCTTGTTCCTGATCTTAGTGGAAATGGTTTCAGTTTTTCATCATTGAGGACGATGTTGGCTGTGGGTTTGTTATATATGGCCTTTATTATGTTGAGGTAAGTTCCCTCTGTGCCTACTTTCTGGAGGGTTTTTATCCTAAATGGATGTTGAATTTTGTCGAAAGCTTTTTCTGCATCTATTGAAATGGTCATATAGTTTTTATCCTTCAGTGTGTTAATACGGTGTATCACATTGATTGATTTTTGTATATTGAAGAATCCTTGCGTTTGTGGGATAGACCCACTTGCTCATGGTGTTTGATCCTTTTAATGTGCTGTTGCATTCTGTTTGCTAGTATTTTGTTGAGGATTTTTGCATCTATGTTCATCAGTGATATTGGCTTGTAGTGTTCTTTCTTTGTGACATCATTGTCTGGGTAGTATACAACATTTTAGAAACTACATATTTTTCTCTTAGCATTTTCAGATCTCTCATGTGGCCAATGTCATGTGGATTTTAGTGACTAAATTATGTTTGCTGATTAGATTGTTCCTCAATTTATATAACCAACCTCTTTTTTATGTCTTATGTTGTTTCATGCTGTTTTAAACTTTTAAATTTTCAGAAAGATAATTAAATGATCTTTATAGTTTAGATCATTAACTTGACATATATTTTCCAATATGAATTATTAATTCAGTGTATGAACACTTTAGATGAGTTGGTTTTATTGACTTATGTGAAGCCCAGTGACAAGGACATGGTTTAAGCCACACATTCAGTTTGGGAAGAGTAATCCAGTAGAGAGATCTTAACACACCATATCCATTCACAATTCGTAAATGCTAGGTTTTCTCAAGTAGAATTAAGAAGTAATGGGTTTGAAAATATTTCAACCAATACTCCATGGTTATTTTTACTGCTTTGGCTTTTTTTTTTTTTTTGATTGTCCACCATGCTTTAATGTTAATTCGGCAGCATATCTTGAAAACATCAGAATGCTGTTTTCTCACTCGTGTATTGCATTTGGAGCTCAGAGTTACATGAACAGAAAAACTCTTAATATAAATCTTGAGTAAATTTGTCCCTGTGATGCTGTGAATTTTGATGGGCTCTCCTGAGGCTGACATGTCTGTCGGGGTGCGGGTATCTGCCAGGTGTCAGGTAGAGGAGAGAACGCTAGATTCAAAATCAAACGACTCCAGTCCAACTCCCATGATTTCACTCACGTGTCCCATCTCTCTTCCTTGAGTCTCCTTTCCTCTAGCAAAATGAGGATACTCACACCTGCCCTCTGGCCTGGAATCCTGTTAAGTGTCACCCAGAAATGTTCACCAGTAGAGTAGGTGTCCTTCGACCACCCAAGTAAATCAATGGCCCTCTGGTCTTGGAGAAGAAAATTAGCAAATTCTCTTCTAAGGGCTACATAGGTGGAGCCAAAGTAAATGGTAAGATTATGGGCAGGAGGCATTTTTCTTATTCAAGTCCACAGCATGAAGGAAAACAATTGGTATTTCTGCTCCAAGTGCATATATCTGGTCCTTCTGATAATATGATGAGGAGGTAGCACCCCTGGAGTGACGTTTTTCCCTTTAAATCCTTTTATATACTGAACGATCTCCCTGTTGCTTTTCAGGGGGAATCTTTATTTTTTTTTACAGCAGGTTCTTATTAGTCATCAATTTTGTTCACGTCAGTGTATACATGTCAATCACAATCACCCAATTCATCACACCCCCACCCCCAAGCCCCGCGGCTTTCCCCCCTTGGTGTCCATATGTTTGTTCTCTACATCTGTGTCTCAATTTCTGCCCTGCAAACCAGTTCATCTGTACCATTTTTCTAGGTTCCACATATATGCGTTAATACACAATATTTGTTTTTCTCTTTCTGACTTACTTCACTCTGTATGACAGTATCTGGATCCATCCATGTCTCAACAAATGACCCAATTTCTTTCCTTTTTATGGCTGAGTAATATTCCATTCTGTATATGTACCACATCTTCTTTATCCATTCATCTGTCGATGGGCATTGTTGCTTCTATGACCTGGCTATTGTAAATAGTGCTGCAATGAACCTTGGGGTGCATGTGTCTTTTTGAATTGTGGTTTTCTGTGGGTATATGCCCAGTAGTGGGATTGCTGGATCATATGGTAATTCTATTTTTAGGGTTTTTTTTTGCGGTATGCGGGCCTCTCACTGTTGTGGCCTCTCGTGTTGTGGAGCATAGGCTCTGGACGTGCAGGCTCAGTGGCCATGGCTCACGGGCCCAGCCGCTCCACGACATGTGCCGTCTTCCTGGACCAGGGCACGAACCCGTGTCCCCTGCATTGGCAGGTGGACTCTCAACCACTGCACCACCAGGGAAGCCCTATGTTTAGTTTTTTAAGGAACCTCCATACTGTTCTCCATAGTGGCTGTATCAGTTTACATTCCCACCAACAGTGAAAGAGGGGCTCCTTTTCTCCAAACCCTCTCCAGCATTTGCTGTTTGTAGATTTTCTGATGAAGACCATTATAACTGGTGTGAGGTGATACCTCGTTGTAGCTTTGATTTGCATTTCTCTAATAGTTAGTGATGTTGAGCAGCTTTTCATGTGCCTCTTGCCCATCTGTATGTCTTCTTCGGAGAAATGTCTATTTAGGTCTTCTGCCCATTTTTGGATTGATTTGTTTTTTTAATATTGAGCTGCATGAGCTGCTTGTAAATTTTGGAGATTAACCCTTTGTCCGTTGATTCGTTTGCAAATATTTTCTCCCATTCTGATGGTTGTCTTTTTGTCTTGTTTATGGTTTCCTTTGCTGTGCAAAAGCTTTTAAGTTTCATTAGGTCCCATTTGTTTATTTTTGTTTTTATTTCCATTGCTCTAGGAGACAGATCCAAAAAGATATTTCTGTGGTCTGTGTCCAAGAGTGTTCTGCCTATGTTCTCTGCTAGGAGTTTTATAGTATCTGGTGTTACATTTAAGTCTTTAAACCATTTTGAGTTTATTTTTGTTTATGGTGTTAGAGAATGTTCTAATTTCATTCTTTTATATGTAGCTGTCCAGTTTTCCCAGCACCACTTACTGAAGAGGCTGTCTTTTCTCCATTGTATATCCTTGTCACCTTTCTCATAGATTAGTTGACCATAGGTGCATGAGTTTATCTCTGGGCTTTCTATCCTGTTCCATTGATCTATAGTTGTGTTTTTGTGCCAGTACCATACTGTTTTGATTACTGTAGATTTGTAGTATCGTCTGAAGTCAGGGAACCTGATTCTTCCAGCTCTGTTTTTCTTTCTCAAGATTGCTTCGTCTATGGGTGTTTCCATACAAATTTTAAAATTATTTGCTCTACATCGGTGAAAAATGCCATTAGTAATTTGATAGGAATTACATTGACTCTGTAGGTTGCCTTGGGTAGTATAGTCATTTTGACAACATTGATTCTTCCAATCGAAGAACACCATATGTCTTTCCACCATTTGTTTGGTCATCTTTGATTTTTTCATCAGTGTAAAGACATTGAATTTTTAGAAGAACAAACAAAACAAAACAAAAAACCCTGAAACCCAAAACCTTCCCACAGAGAAAACTCCAGATGCAGATGGCTTCACAGGCAAATTAATGCTACTTAATTTTAAGACAAGAATTTTAACACATTCAATAAAATGTGTTATTGGTATTAAGATAGGATGAATGGAGTAATGGAACAGAATAAACATTCCATAATAAACCTCTATATATTTGAACAGTTGATTTTTGATGAATGTGCAAGAGCAATTAGTGAATGGCACCAGAACAATTGGATATCTTGATGCAAAAAATGATCCTGAATCCATACCATATACCATATGCAAAAATCAACTCAATATGGATCAAAGATTTAACTGTAAGATCTAAAAGTATGAAATCTTCATAAGCTTGAATGGCAAAGGATTTTTAGCTATGACACCAATAGCACAATCCATAAGAGAAAAATTATACAAATCAAACTTCACCTAAATTAAGAACTTCTGCACTTCAAAAGATACTATTGAGAGAATGAAAAGACAAGCTGCAGATAGCAAGGAAATATTTGTAAAGTATATATCTTATAAGAGACTTATATCCAGAATTTATAAAGAACTCTTATAACCTATAATAAAAAAACAAACCATCTCCTCACCACCAAAAGAAGGCAAAGGTTTTTAAGAGATGCCACCAAAAAAGAAAAACAAATGGCAAACAAGTACATGAAAATGTATTCAGCATTATTTGTCATTAGGGAAATGCAAGTTAAAATAAAAATGAGATACTATTATATACCTATTAGAAAGGCTAAAACTAAAAATTCTGACATACACTTGTATGTTGGCAAAGATGTGGAAAAACTGGAACCCTCATACACTGTTGCTGTGATTGTAAAACTGTACATCTACTTTGAAAAAGAGTCTGGCAGTTTCTTAAAAATTTAAATGAGCACCTACCATTTGATCTAGCTATTCTACTCCTAGGTGTTTATCTAAGAGAAATGAAATCATGCAGCCCTACAAAGACATATATGCAAGTGTTCATAGCAGCATTATTTCTTATAGCCAAATTGGCAGTAGCCCAATGTCCATCAACAGGTGAATGGGTAAACAAAATGTAGTATTTCCATTCAATGGAATACTACTCAGCAATGAAAAGGGATGAACTATTGATGCATATTATAAAGTAGGTGAATTTCATTATAATTATGCTGAGTGAAAGAAGCCAGTCAAAACTAGAGTATATACTGTATGATTCCATTTGTGTAAAACTTTAGAAACTGAAATCTAAAGTATTAAAATAGAAAGCAGATCAGTGGTTATGAGGGACTGGATGAGAGGTGTGGAGAGGAAGGAGGGTGGGATTAAAAAGGGCTACAAGTATTCATTTAAAGGTGGTTATCTTGACTGACATGAGGATTTCCCAGGTGAAAACATGTATCAAAATTCATCATATTGTATAATTTAAATACGTGCAGTTAGTTTTATGTCAATTTTGTTTCAATAAAGCTGTTGAAAATAAAATAAATCTAATAAAATATACTAGAAAAAGCCTTGGCTTGAAGAATAATATACCCACATACATTTGACTCTTTTTAAGGATATGCTGATATACTACTTTGAACTATTTATACATTTCCAAGATACTAGATTTAGGGCAGTGAACCTAAGCTTTTGGGATGCCTGACCTAAAACTTTTTTGAAATATGGCTTTTGAAAATATGACTATTTTCATAATAGTTTCACTCAATGCCTCAATTAGTCTTCAGTAGCAAACCAAATGCTTGGAAAAGGCACTCTCAGAGAAGTTAGTTAAGTCTTTTCTGTATACTTCCCAGCTTCTGAATTGATGTCTTTGCTGAGAAGCAGGCCTACATGGAGTGTGCTCTTCATTAGGTTAAGTGTTCACGTACTTTCAGCTGCAATGATTATAAGCACCACCATCACCACCACCACCACCACCACCAATAAAATACCAGTAGCCAAAAGTGATTGAGTGCTTGCTATGCATGAAGCACTGTTCTAAGTATTTTACATGTATTAAGCCATTTAATACTCCCAGTAACCCTATGAGGTAGAAACTGCTATCCCAATTTACAGAAGAAATTGCGACACAAAGAGGTACAAATATCAAATTATCTGACTAGAATTGGCATAAACAAATACATTTTTGTTTATTTACACTATAACTTCTCTATAACAAGTCCATAGATGGTGCATTCCATGATTGATCCTAGGGTCAACAGCATATGGGCCCTAGATGAGCTTTTTGCACTTTTATGTCTTTGTATCATGACCACAAGATGGATGCTGTGCCTCTAAGCATCTCTTCCTCATTTAATAATATTCAAAGCAGGAAAAAGGGGGTGGGAAGGAGCTATCCTTCTCGTAAGTTTCTTTTCATCAGATAAATATATATTTGCTAGAAGCACATTGGCAAAAATCTCTTTAAAATGTATTAGCTAGAGTTTATTCACATAGCCCTTCCAAGCCATCTTCTACCATGAAAGGCAAGTTCTCTTAGAGAAGAAAAAGGATGATGAGAATGACTGTAGGGTTGCCAACCAACAGTGGCTGGGCCACTTTGATATATCCTGTCAGCAACCCTAGATTACATTCACAGTCCTGGCTCCCTGACATTTCAAGAGCTGTAAATTTATAGGTGAAAATCCTTTGTCCTCCTTAGTTACTTTCTCATTTTGAGAAAAACTTCCCATATCGGTTGAAGTTTACCAAAGACAAATAATAAAAGCATATTATATTTATATTGAAAAGAGAGATAAAGAGCCAAAAGAGAGTGATTTATTAATTCAGTCTTTCATTAATTAAATCAATTAATTTATTGATTTACTCATTCCAAATATGAATGTTTGTCATTTTGCACTAGTAGAGTTTGATGCTAGTTGACGAGGTCAAGATCAATGCTATACTACAGAACTGCGATGATGGAAATCGTTTGTCTATGCTGTCACATATGGTAGCCACTAGCCACATATGACCTACTGAGTGCTTGAAATATGGCTAGTGTGACTGAGGAACCGAACTTTTAGTTTTAATTCATTTAAATTTAAATAATCACATGTAGCTAGTGTTTACTGTACTGGAAAGCGCAAATGTAGAACAAGGAAATATTTCTTTTTCATTTCCTTGTTTCTGTTTATTCTCTCATTTGAGACATTACTGCATGATGTAATTCTCAACCTTAGTTTTGCAGTTTCTTTAAAGCATTTAGTTATCACATCAAATTATTGTTTTTTCCTTAACTTCAAACACAAATGTTTTTAAGCTGGAGAAGAGATAGAGATTAGAAAATAGAGTGTCACAAAGTCAAAACACAGAACACCACAAATTGAAATTTTGTGCACTTTTGTCCTTGTCAGTGATTGTTACTTTAAATACATGATTATTCATCTATTGTAAGCTATCACCTTCTAAATTTATTATTTTCAGTTTAGACCAATTTACTACATGTTTTCCTTTTGTACCAGGGTGTATTTTTCTTCTTTTGTTTTTTTCACTTTTTTTTCCCCTGAATTATTCTTTTTTAATTGAAGTATAGTTGATTTACCATATTGTATTAGTTTTAGTAAAGTGATTTCAGTTATTTTTTTCAGATTATAAGTTTGGTTATAGGCTATTATAAGATAATTGAATATAATTCCCAGTGTTATACAGTAAATTCTGTTCCTTATCTATTTTATGTATAGTAGTTAGTATCTGTTAATCCCATAGTCCTAATTTGTCCCTCCCTGCCCCCTCTCCCCTTTGGTAACCATAAGTTTGTTTTCTATGTCTGTGAGTCTCTTTCTGTTTTGTATATAGATTCATTTGTATTATTTTTAGATTCCACATATAAGTGATATCATAGAATATTGGTCTTTCTCTGACTACTTTGCTAAGTGTAATATTCTCTAGGTTCATCCATGTTGCTGCAAGTGGAAATATTTCATTCTTTTCTGTGGCTGACTAATATTCCATTATATATATATATACCACATCTTCTTAGGCTAATCGTCTGTTAATGGACACTTGGGTTGTTTCCATGTCTTAGCTATTTTAGTGCTACTATGAACATTGGGGTGCATGTATCTTTTGCAATTAGAGTTTTCATTTTTTCTGGATATATACCCAGGAGTGGGGTTGCTGGATTATATGGTAACTCTATTTTTAGTTTTTAATGGAAACTCCATACTGTTTTTCACAGTGGCTTCAGCAATTTACATTCCCACCAAAAGTGTAGGAGGATTCCCTTTTCTCCACACCCTTTCCAGCATTTATTATTTGTTGACTTTTTGATAATAGCCATTCTGACTGGTGTGAGGTGATACCTCAGTGTAGTTTTGATTTGCATTTCTCTAATAATTAGTGATGTTGAGCATCTTTTAATGTGCCTGTTGGCCATCTGTATGTTATTTGGGAAAATATCTGTTTAGGTCTTCGGCCCATTTTTTCATTGGGTTGTTTTTTTTTTCGATATTGTGTTGTATGAGCTGTTTGTATATTTTGGATATTAACCCTTTGATGGTCACATTGTTTCCAAATGTTTTCCCCCACTCCGTAGGTTGTCTTTTCATTTTGTTTATGGTTTCCTTTGCTGTGCAAAAGCTTTTAAGTTTAATTAGGCTCCATTTGTTAATTTTTGCTTTTATTTCTTTTGCGTTGGGAGACGGATCTAAGAAAGTATTGCTATGATTTATGTCCAAGAATGTTTTCCCTATGTTCTCTGCTGGGACTTTTATGTTGTCATGTCTTATATTTATGTCTTTAAACTATTTTGAGTTTATTTGTGTATACGGTGTGAGGGAATGTTCTAACTTCATTGAGTTACATGTAGCTGTCTAGCTTTCCCAACACCACTTGTTGGAGAGACTATCTTTTCTCCATTGTATATTCTTTTTTTTTTTAATCTATTTATTTTTGGGTGCGTTGGGTCTTTGTTGCTGTATGTGGGCTTTCTCTGGTTGTGGTGAGCAGGGGGCTACTCTTCATTGCGGTGCAGGGGCTTCTCATTGCAGTGGCTTCTCTTGTTGTGGAGCATGGGCTCTAGGTGCGTGAGCTTCAGTAGTTGTGGCACGTGGGCTCAGTAGTTGTGGCTCATGGGCTTAGTTGCTCCATGGCATGTGGGATCCTCCCGGACCAGGGCTTGAACCCGTGTACCCTGAATTGGCAGGCGGATTCTTAACCACTGCGCCACCAGGGAAGCCCTCCATTGTACATTCTTGCTTCCTTTGTTGAAGATTAATTGACCATAGGTGTGTGGACTTATTTCTGGGCTCTCTATTCTGTTCCACTGATTTATATGTATGTTTTTGTATCAATATCATGCTGTTTTATTACTGTAGGTTTGAAGTATAATCTGAAGTCTGGAAGGGTTATGCCTCCAGCTTTGGTCTTTTTCCTCAGGATTTCTTTGGCAATTCTGGGTCTTTTGTGGTTCCATAGAAAATTTCAGATTATTTATTCTCGTTATGTGAAAAATGTCATTTGTATTTTGATAGGAATTGCATTAAATCTATAGATTGCTTTGTGTAGTATGGCCATTTTAACAGTATTAATTCTTCCAATATAAGAGCATGGGATATCTTTCCATTTGTTTGAATCATGTTCAGTTTCCTTTATCAGTGTTTTATAGTTTTTAGCATATTGGTCTTTTACCTCCTTGGTTAAGTTTTCATAGATATTTTTCTTGGGATGTGATTTTAAATGAGTTTTTTTTAACTTTCTCTTTTTGACATTTCATTGAAAGTGTAAAAAATGCAACAGACTTCTGTATATTAATCTTGTATCCTGCTTCCTTGCTGAATTCATTTATTAATTCTTATAGTTTTTGTGTGGAGGCTTTAGGGTTCTACATACAGAGTATCATGTCATCTGCAAATAGTAACAGTTTTACCTCTTCCTTTCCAACTTGGATACCTTTAATTTCTTTTTCTTGTCTGACTACTGTGGCTAGGACTGCCAATACTATGTTGAATAGAAGTGGTGAGAGTGATAATCCTTGTCTTGTTCCTGAATTTAGCAGGAAAGCTTTCAGGTTTTCACTGTTGAGTGTTATGTTGGCTGTGGGTTTGTCATAAATGACTTTTATTATCTTGAGATATAGTCTCTCTATATCCACTTTGGTGAGGGTTTTTATCATGAATAGATGTTGAATTTTGTCAAATGCTTTTTCTGTATCTCTTGAGATTATAATGTGGTTTTTGTCTTTTCTTTTGTTAATGTAGTGTATCACACTGATTGAGTTGTGTATGTTGAATTATCCTTGCCACCCTGGAATAAATCCAACTTGATTATGGTGTTTGATCTTTTTTATGTATTGTTGGATTTGGTTTGCTAATATTTTGTTGAGGATTGTTACATCTATATTCATCAAAGATATTGGCCTGTAATTTTTTTTTTTTTTGTAATGTCTTTGTTTGGCTTTGGTGTCAGGATGATAGCGGCTTCATAGAATTAATTTGGGAATGTTCCTTCATCTTCAATTTTTTGGAATATTTTGAGCAGGATAGATCTAAGTTCTTTGTATGTTTGGTAGAATTCCCCAGTGAAGTCATCTGGCCCTGGACTTTTGTTTGCAGGGAGTTCTGTTTGGTTTTTTTTTGTTTCTTTGTTTTTTTCTTTTGCGGTACGTGGGCCTCTCACTGTTGTGGCCTCTCCCGTTGCATAGCACAGGCTCTGGAAGTGCAGGCTCAGTGACCATGGCTCATGGGCCTAGCCGCTCAATGGGATGTGGGATCCTCCCGGACCGGGGCACGAACCCGTGTCCCCTGCATCGGCAGGTGGACTCTCAACCACTGCGCCACCAGGGAAGCCCTGTTTGTTTTTTTATTACAGACTATTTCACTTAGTGATTGGTCTATTCAGATTATCTGTTTCTTCTTGACTCAGTTTTGGCAGGCTGTATGATTCTAGAAATTTGTCCATTTCTTCTAGGTTGTCCAATTTATTGGCATATAACTATTCCTAGTATTCCCTTATGATTTTTTTTTGTATTTCTGTGGTATTAGTTGTTATTTCTCCTCTTTCATTTCTTACTTTGTTTGTTTGAGTCCTCTCTTTTCTTTTTGGTGAGCCTGACTAGAGGTTTGTTGTTTTTTTATCTTTTCAAAAAAACCAGCTCTTGGTTTTATTGATCTTTCCTATTGTTTTTTAATCTCTATTTTATTTATTTCCTCTCTGGTAGTTATTATTTCCTTCCTTTTGCTGACTTTGTGTTTTGTTCATTCTTCCTTTTTGTAATTCTTTTAGGTAGTAGGTTAGGTTGTTTATTTGAGATTTTTCTACTTTCTTGAGGAAGGTCTGAATTTCCCTCTTAGAACTGCTTCTGCTGCATCTCATAGATTTTTTTTAAGGTTTTGTTTTCATTTTCATTTGTATCAAGGTACTTTCTGATTTCTGTTTTTTCTTTTAATTTTAAAAATGTTTACTATTTTATTTATTTATTTATTTTTTGGCTGCGTTGTGTCTTCGTTGCTGCGCCCGGGCTTTCTCTAGTTGCAGTGAGTGGGGCCTACTCTTCATTGTGGTGCGCAGACTTCTCATTGCAGTGGCTTCTCTTGTTGTGGAGCATGGGCTCTAGGTGCATGGGTTTCAGTAGTTGCAGCACGTGGGTTCAGCAGTTGTGGCGCGTGGTCCCCAGAGTGCGCGGGCTTTAGTAGTTGTGGTGCATGGGCTTCAGTAGTTGTGGCTCGTGGGCTCTAGAGCTCAGGCTCAGTAGTTGTGGTGCATGGGCTTAGTTGCTCCATGGCATGTGGGAGCTTCCCAGATCAGGGATCGAACCCTTGTCCCCAGCATTGGCAGGTGGATTCTTAACCACTGTGCCACCAGGGAAATCCCTGATTTCTGTTTTTTTATTTCATTGTTGACCCATTGGTTTTTTAGTAGGGCGTTGTTTAGTCTCCATATGTTTGTTCCTTTCTCATTTTTCTTTCTGTGGTGATTTCCAGTTTCATACTGTTGTTGTCAGAGAAGATGCTTATAATAATTTCTGTTCTCTTAAATTTGTTGATGGTTGTTTTGTGACCTAGTATGTGGTCTATCCTAGAGAACCTTACGTGTGCGCTTTAATGGAATGTGTATTCTAGTTTTTTTGGATGTAGTGTCCTGTCAATATCAGTTAAGTCCAACTGGTCTCTGTGTCATTTAGGACCTCCATTGCCTTGTTGATTTTCTGTCTGGAAAAATCTGTCCATTGATGTCAGTGGGTATTAAAGTCTCCTACTATTACTGTATTATTGTCATTTTCTCCCTTTAAGTCTGTTAGTATTTGCTTTATATATTTAGGTGCTCCTATATTGGGTGCATATATGTTAATGAGTGTACTATCCTCTTCTTGCATTGATCCCTTTATCATTATATAATGCCCTTCTTAGTTTTTATTTATGGGCTTTGCTTTAAAGTCTATTTTGTCTGATATGAGTATTGCTACCCCAGCTTTCTTGTCATTTCAATTTGAATGAAATCTATCTTTCCACCCCTCATTTTCTGTTTGTGTGTGTCCTTTGCCCTGAAGTGAGTCTCTTGTAGGCGGCACCTTGTACGTTCTTGTTTTATCCAAACTCCCACTCTATGTTTTGATCAGAGCATTTTTCCCATTGACACTTAAATTAATTATTGATAGGTATGTACTTATTGCCATTTTAATCCTTGTTTTCCAGTTGTTTTTGTCATTCTTCTTTGTTCATTTCTTCTTCTTTTTGTTTTTCTTGTTGTGGTTTGATGATTTTCTTTTGTAGTATATTCCTTTCTTTTTGTTTTTTGTGAACCTATTGTATATTTTTGATTTGTGGTTACCACGGAGTTCAAGTATGTTGATCCTTAACTGAATCTATTTGCTTTAAACTGGTAGTCATTCAAGTTCAAACATTCTGAAAGATCTACATTTTTATACTCCACTCCCCCATATTTTGTGATTTTGATGTCCTATTTTACAGCCTCATGCTTATCCTTTTACTGTTAATTATAATCACTTTTATAATTTTTGATTATTTTTAAATCTATGTACATGCTTATTTAAGTGATTTTCAATCCTTTTATATATTTGCCTTTCCTATTGTGATTTTCCCTTGCCTATAGATTCTTTCTTTTCTTCTATTTAGAGAAGACCCTTCAGTAATTCTTTTAGGTTAGATTTACTACTGATAAATTCTTTAGTTTTTGCTTGTCTGAGAAATTTTTAATCTCTCCTTCTATTCTAAATGATAATCTTGCTTGATAGAATACCCTAGGTTGTAGGTTTTTCCCTTTTAGCACCTTGAATATATCATGCCATTCCCTTCTCGCTTGCAAAGTTTCTGCAGAGAAACGAGCTAATAGCTTTATGAGGGTTCCCTTGTAACTGACTCTTTGTGTTTCTCTTGCTGCCTTCAGAATCCTCTATTTAACTTTTGCCATTTTAATTATATGTTTTAGTGTGGGTCTGTTTGGGATTATTCTGTTTGGGACCCACTGTGCTTCATGTACCTGGATATCTGTTTCCTTCTTTAAGTTTGGTAAGTTTTTGGCCATAATTTCTTCAAATACATTTTTGATCTTCTTCTCTTTCTCTACTTCTGGAACCCATATTATGCATAGGTTGGCACATTTTATATTATCCCATATGTCTTATATGTTGCTCATTTTTTTCATTTGTCTTTCTGTTTGCTGTTCTGATTGTATGATTTCCATTATTCTCTCTTCTAGATCACTTATTCATTCTTCCATGTCATTTAGTCTGCTATTCATTGCTTCTAGATTGGTTTTTATCTCAGCAATTGAATTGTCTATTTTGATTGGTTTATTTTTATAGTTTCTAGTTCCTTGTTACTGTGATCTGAATTTCTATCAATAATCTTTATTTAGTTAGCATTTTCATTACCTCCTTTTTGACCTTGGGGTCTAGTAGGCTGGTGAGCTCTCTTTCATTATCTGTTCTTTCAGGGATTTCTCTTGTTCTTTTAATTGGAAGTGATTCCTCTGCCTTTTCATTTTACTTAACTTTCTCTGTCTCTCTGAATTTATGAGAAACAGTTATGTACTGTGGTCTTGAAGCGGTATTTTTATGTGGGAGCATCCCTGTGTAGACTGTGTATGTCCAATGTCTTTGGTGTGAGGGCTGGTTTTGGTATGGACACCAGTCACATCTTTCCTCAAGGTGTGCTTCTCAGTGTCCCCCTCGTAAGGGGTATGGTTGGTGTTGTAGTATCTGGAGCCTGTGCTGGATGTGAGGTAGGGCTTCCTGGCTGTCACCATCCTGTCAGGGGTGGGGTCTGCTTCCCAGTTGTTGGAGGAGAAGCCCTGAGGGTTGGGCTTGATCAGGCTCTGTTGCTCTTGGGTGTGTGTCTTGCCTTGAAGGAGGTGATTGCTGAAACAAGTGAGGCCCTTGCAGTCACAGCAAACTGTGTGCCACCTGTGCAGGTGTTCATGGTTCTGCTCAGAAGCAGCCCACGTTTGCTTCCCTTTCTCTGTTGTGTTCGTCCAAGATCTAGTTCAAGGCTGCAGTGGGGAGTAGGCTCGGGCTGGGGCTCAGAGCATTGTGGCTGCAGGAAATGAGGTGGCTGCTCTCTTTCCTGAGATCTGGGCTGCCTCTGTGGCAGATTTATCCCAGGACCTGTCTGCCCCAGATCTAGCCCAAAGCTGCAGTGTAGAGTCGGTAAAGCTGGGGTGCTCTCACTGGGAGACGAACTGCTGCATACATGTTGACAATGGCTGTCACTCCTCCACCTAGACCACACCCCAGGCCCTCTGAGCTCTCTGTGTAGCTAGACGAGTCCTCTCCTGGGGTCTGTCTGCTCAGTGATCAGTGCTTAGCCACCGTATGCTCCTGTGACGCTGCCAGTGTATGCACTGACAGTGTACTCACTGACACTGGCCTCTATGGCTCTGCCCAGATCACACCCCAGGTGCCCCTGTCTGTCTCTGCACAGTTACACTGAGTCTCTGCCCAGATCTTATGCCAGGCTGTGGTGTGCAGTGATCGGGGCCAGTATGTTTGTCCCTTTGGATTGGGAAGTGTGGTGAGGCCTCTGTCCTGATTGTCAGCAGAACAGTACACACACATTCCTTGAGAGTAGAGTCTAGGCTTCTCCAGTCCTTTTATCTGTCTCAGTGGATTTCCCAGCAGGTAAGCGGGCCTGTTTCCTCCCTGCCGGACCCCAGGACTGTGATACCCAGATTCAGCCTTGGCCTACTTGCTCCCTAGGGAGAGGGTCCACCCTTGTGGCCCTTCCCAGGGATGCAGATCCCAACCCAATGCCTTTTTTTCTGTCCTACCTTACATGGTTACGTGGAGATCCTTCTTGCAGCTTTGGTTGTATAGGAGGTTTTCTGCCAATTTCCAGTTAGTTTTCCATGAGAATTGTTCCGCATGTCGACGTATTTTTGATGTGTTGTGAGGGGAGTTGAGCTCCACGTCCTCGCGCTCCACCTCCTTGGTCCCCCTCCTCAGGGTGTATTTTTCTAATTGGATTTAGAATGTGTCCTTCCCTTTGGAATACTGTTCTATGCTTTATTTCAGTGGTAGCTATGGCCCAAAGGACCCACAAATGCATATACTAGGGGGAGATATGACCTCAAATTGTCTTCAAAGGGGTCCTTTTTTTCCATTTCCTTATTTCTGTTCACCCTCTCATAGAGACATTCCACAATGTAATTCTCAACCTCAATTTTTGCAATATCTTTAAAGAACTTAATTAACTCTGCTTGTAACCTGGGTGTCACACCTAAAAACAATGTAACAAAGTTAGGAAGTGTCCAGAGAAGTACCACTTCCATTAAACAATAAATTAAAAAGATCCAGACTCTGTTGTTTAGGAGGCCATGATCATGGCTGTCTCATGCCAGGCTTTAGTACACATCAGGCCTCTCATATACCACATGCAATGAAGTATAAAAGACAGCCTGCTGGCAAAATCTCCTCTCTAGGGTATGTTCCCAGGATCACCATGCTACTTGCCCTACCTTCTGCTGCCTCCTTATGTTTCTCATGGTCTTGAACTCCCTGATGCCGTACTCTACTTTAGGGAGCCTTCTCTGGCACATCCTCCTTTTCAGAGTCCCTTCTCTGGTTTACAAATTTGTATTCCCCACTCAGCACTTGACTCCCTCAATTTTTATATCATTTAAATCCTAGGTGGGAGATATTTCCTTCACCTGCACAAGCTCAGTTCAGTACTCAGCACTTCCACAAAGAAAGCAGAATTCAGACAAAATAAGGAAGGCAAACTTCAGAGCTCAGAGATGTACAACTTAGGTCTTAAAGAGGCCTGTTTCCAGCTTAATAAAAAGAAAGAATTCTTTACAGTTTTTTTATAAATACAAGTTGCTAATTCCTTCAAAGCTATGAAGCCAAATATCTAGTCAAGATTTAGACAGACTGAAGAATGATCTGCAAACATCACTTAGTCATTTAAAGGGCCATACTTCCCTGTGCCAAAAAAGCATTGTGGAAAAGAACTTCGTGCTCTGGTCAAATGTACCCCCACTGGAGCAGGATTTTCCTCCAATTGGATCATGAGTCTCATTCAGTACGGTAATTACAGAAACAATGTTTGGGCTGAAAACATGGGACACTGGGTTTCCAGTTTCAAATATGAGTCATAATAAAAATTATTTTTATTAGCATCCCCTAGAAACCCACAGCATATCTTTGCATTTTATTAGTTGTAGATCCATAAGCCTTTAAAACTCTCTTAGCATAGGGCATTATGTATGAGAGACTCAAAAGTGTGAACAGATGCGTAAAATGACTGCACAGAGTTTACAGGCAAGATTTGAAAGACTGATGAGTTTTAGTGGAAGTCTCATTTCAAATAATGGAATTAATGTTCAACACTTAAAAAGCCAAACATAAAATGACGGAAAAGTACGAGTAGTGTTCTGGGCATCCACCTGCCTTTTGCCCACTTTCCCAAGGAGAAAATATAAATAAAGAAAGTATGCTCTACAATCATTGTACCAAAACTCCATCAGGGTTTACTGTTGTGTAGAAAAGGAAAGCAGAGAGCACATTCACAGATTCCCACTTCACCTATTTTGACACATATTTTTGACATAACTCCAGTGTGGGGTTTGTTTTATTACTTCACCTTGTTCCAGAAAAAAATGAAAGCAAGTTAGAAAACCGCATAACGACTCTAAGTAAAATAAGCAAGAAAAAAGGGTGGGGTTAAAAAAAAGCCAGGGATGATGTCAAAACATGTGCACTGCAAAGACCTATATGTACTTAATATGGGTGGGGGACACATTTGGTTCTGGTTTTCTAATGGTCTACGCAAAAAGAGAACAATGTCACAAAATAAATGCAGCTGATCAGAAAAAAGATTACATTTTTTTGGACATAAAGAACAGAGGTTTCCCCCCAGGGCTTTTCTAAAGAGGGTACTATATGATTTAATAAGCAATGTCGGCAGCACTCTTAACTATGCACGATAGTTTCGTGGCTGATTCTTACTGTGAACTTGAATGTAGGTAATGGCACTATACAAAAGATTACCTAACAAAATATTATGGAGTGGGTCAATGCTAAAGTCAAGAATTGTGAAGGGTTGGGATTTTACCGTATGTGCAAGCCAACCCGCACACTTCACGGATGCTGGCAGGAGACACAAGGATGCTGGGTCAAAGACAAAGGACAGTTATTTACACCCAGCAATAGTTGTAGCCTGAATATCAGCATCTGTGCTCATTCTAGGAGCCCCAGTTTCCACAGGACCACACCAAGAGGTACAGGTGATACCTAAAAACATGCCACAGGTTATATTACAAGAAAGGAAACCCAAGCTTAGGGAACTTGAATCTTTGATAATAGACAATGAGCATGTGTTCCCTTTGCTCCAGAGGGAGACTTTATCTTTACTACATGAATCAGTAAACAAACTTCTCTCTTCCAAGGCTGTTTGCTGTAGCAACATCATTGAAAAGGTAGTCTGGAGCACAGGGAATCAGTGCCTCTTCTCATAGGACATCCAGAAATGTGAGAGACTCTTGGAGAATTACCTCCCTTCCCCAACAATCGTACATTCCAAGTCATAGTCTAGCTTTCTCTGGCTTGATACCTTTAGACAATATGGAGGAATTGAGGAATTCTGCTTCATTTGACCCTTACTCATCTTAACATATAGCATTCTTATCAGATTCTAGTCACTGGGTACAGTGATAGACAAAAACAGGCATGGTCCCCTGCCTTCACAGAACAGAGGGAAAATACAAGTATAGTTTATGGGATTTTCCAGAAGTTCTTCCTAAATGTTCTTTCAACAAAAGTTTTTGGTAATAAACTTTATTTTTTTAGAGCATTTTTAGGTTCACAGCAAAATTGAGCAGAAGTTACTTAGATTTCCCAAACACCTACCCCTGGCTCCCGCACATGGAGAGATATACTACATACCCCTGGCCCTCCCATTACCAACATCCCCGCACCAGAGGTTTTACCATGTGTTATAAGTGATGAACCTCCAATGACACACTGTCCTCATCCAGAGTTCATATCTTACATTAGGGTTCATTCTTGGTGTTATACACTCTTATGGGCTTTGAATAAATGTGTAGAACAACTTCTTTCAATCTGAGATTCTACATCTCACAAACAGAGCTTCACATTTCTGTATTTCCAGGTAAACACAGACACAGGTGCCTGCAGGGGCATTTGAACCAGGACTTAGGTTTGGCACTCTCTTGTGACACCTGGGAGATGTACGGGGTGTGTGTGTGTGTGTGTGTGAAAATTCTTCAACAATCATCATCTCCAATATACCCACAGGCAAAGGTAATTCTTCCTTAAAAAATGGCCTTAAATCCTCCAGTGGTTACATGACCACAGCCCTGATGTTTTCCTCTATGAGCAAGGCCCTTAACAGTTCTTCTGGACTATTTGTGTACCTCCTGTTGGGGCTGAGACTCTGACATGACAGAAAACTTTTTGTTTGTTGAGAAGGTAAAATGCCTTCTCTGACGTGGTCCGTTTCTTTAGGACGTGCCTCCTTCAGGATCTCAGGAGACCTCTATACTTTCAGGGTCTTCCTTGAATGTTCATTGTCCCACTAGCTATAGTAATGCAACCAACTTTTTCTGACAAAATACTAATCAGAGACTGACCTTTGTTTAATTAGCCCCCAGTCAGTTCCAATCTGCAAATAACAATTGCTAATGTAGACCTGATTTAGCCCACAGGCCAAGCAGACACTGATTCCTGAATTCCATTACCTAACCTTCCGGCCGGCTTCTCACACTGTTTTAAAGAACAGCCTCTTTTTTTTTTCCCCCCCAATATTTCTGCTCTTTTTTACCCCCCTCAAAAAAAAAAAAAAAAAAAACCCTGTCATTTCCTGCTAACATAGTGGCCTCACTGGCTTAACTTGATGGCAATGGATATAGAAGTAGAATCAGCAGTGCCAGCTGGATGAATGTCTAAACTGGGGGTTTGAGAGAGCTGCCTATTCAAGTAAAAAATTAGAGACGAAAAAGACCTGTTAAATAACCCAATCCCCTCGTAGCCAGTGCCAGAGCATTCCTGTGCTGGAAGCTTAGCCGGGGCCAGCTCTAAATGACTTTAACAATGTGCCTTCTCACGCTTTATTTGGAAGACGGGGCCATCTCTTCAGTGTGTCTTTTTTCTTTTAGTAAGTTTTTTGACTAGAATTTCATTGGACCACCATTATTCCATTTCCCTTTTACTGTTTTGGTTCAGCTACAGCAACCGCATGAAATAAGCTATTTTCAAAGAGTTGATTTAAATGACAACATTTAAAGTGCTTTATTAACCCAGTCATTCCAGCAATGCCTGTATTTGGGGTCATGTGATGTAGAGCGAGAGAGGATACACATGGGCTTTGGAGGTGGATGTACCTGGGTTAGAATCATAGTTCTGCTTAATTGGGGGATTTATTATTGTCATTATTTTTGTTGTTTTCATGGACTATCATTTATGATATGCTTCCTGTGTACCAGGCACTATGGTAAGTACTGTCCAAAAGTCCTGCTAGCAAATTTGTGAAATTGGTACTGTCATCTCTATTTTTGAATTTAAAGTGTAGTAATGAAGAGTGGAAGCTCTGGGCTTAAATTGTCTGATTAAAATGCCGGGTCTGTTGCTTACTAGCACCGTGACCTTGGGCTTTTCATTTAACCTCCCTATGGCCAGTTTCTGTGTAAAATGGGGGTGATGGCAATGCCTGTCTCCTAGGTTATTTTAAGGAATACATATGAATAGATGTGAATTGATCAGATCAGTGCCTGGCATGGAGCAAGCCCTTAAATGTAACCAGTGTTGATGAGATATAGACGGAGAAATTTGTCAAAGGCACATAGCATAGTTTATACCCAGCCAGTTCTACTCCAAAGCCCATCCAAACTATTAACCATTAGAATACACTGGCTTGGTCAGGACTCTTAACCTCTCTGAGGCTCAGTTTTTTCTCACTGGTGAAACAGAGATAACACAAGATCTCCTGTGTAGTCACTGTGAGGATTAAAATGCAATAAGGTAGGTAAAGACACTATTACAGAGCCTGTCCCAGAGTTGGGGATCAATTAGTGATAGTGATTTCTCTATATCTCCACATCTATAGAATATCCATATGTATTGGGTTGGCCAAAAAGTTTGTTCGGGTTTTCCTGTAACATCAGTCAGGAAAAACCCAAACGAACATTTTGGCCAACCCAATTATATATCTGTGTGTATATCTATGTATGCATGCATGTGTATTATATATAATGAATAGCTGTGTAGCCAATGACTTACTCTTAAAAGTTTCTCATGATATTGGAACTTCCAAATGGTTCAAAGTGAATTTTTATGAGCTTACTCCCCTTTGAAAGAAGAATTGGATTGGTTTACCAGATAATTAAAAACAGTTTCCTTCCGAATAAGGTTTCATTTTATATTTTTAATGTTCCAATGGTTTTAAAGATGTCTTTTCTGGATTTTTAAAAAGAGTTCATCACATGTTTCAAAATTGCCCAACTACTTTCTCTTTCATAAATATAGTTTGACCATAATTTCAAGTTTTATATCATAGAGGGAAGAGAAGAGACAGACAGTTACAACCTAGCAGGAAATGTGATGATATGTTTTTGCTGCTGTGCGTTTTTTTGTTTTTTTTTTTTTTTGATGTGTGTGTGGGAAAGGGTGTGATGTCATTTTGTCTCCACCCCCTGTGAGTAAGCCCACAGCATAGCTAAGTGCAGCCGCCCTCCTCTGTCACCGAGAGACAGTCCACTTAAATGCAGCTCCAGGGTTGCGGGACTCCCACCAGCATCACTCCCCGTGTGAGGTGGCAAATGCAACATGCTCTCCAGCTTGGGGTGTCTACTTCTCTGTGGAAGTATTGCACTAGCCCTGGGAAATGCACAGAAATTGCCAAAAGGCAAGTAGCTCTGATGTTTTGTGTTTTCAAAATAATGTTTAAAAGATACTAGTTTTTAAATGTTGGTATTAAATGTGATCTGCTTTGCCAGATGGGGGGAATAGAGTTCTTCTCGGAGAGTCAGAATTCAAATGTGTGGAGAAGTAGCTTAAACTTTTGCTTCCCCACACCCCCCTCTATTTAATTTTCAGTTGGATCTCTTTATTGCAAAAGATGAAAACCAACTTCTTATTAGATTTAGCAGATGTTCACAGTAGCTTGAATGGTATAGCTTCAACTACAGTATTTGTATATTGAATTGTATGGTATAGATGGGTATTATATAGTCTGCTGAAAAGACTTGTTTGGTGTTTTTATCCCCCTCCTCAGAGACTAAATCAGTGCTAGCTGAAGGTTTAAAAGAAGCTAATTTGAAACCTAGAATCTTTTGTGTAAACCTCACACATACCTGTTAGCTTGGAGGCTGAAGGATTCTAGGCAGGGCACACCGACAAAGAACGGTCATGTGCTGATATATAGACACTTCTCTCTGGTGGAATTTGGAAGAGGGTTTGATCTGCTGGACATGACACTCCTTTTCCTGGCTAAATTGCTCTCATTTTAGTGTTGGTATTTTGTTTACAAATGTCATCAGAAGAAAATGAAATTGTCTTAATTTAGACGCTAAAAACAATCTCTTGAGCCCATCAGCACCAAAACAAGAGCTTACCTCTCTCCTATCTTTGAACATAAATGTTGCAGGTAGTTTTTTGCTCCTTTGCAGAGGCACTTTTCCAAGCCAACTTCAGGTCTGTGAAGGCTTTTTATGGTTGCAGACTGCTGTAGTCAGCAGGATTAGGAAAAACAGGCTGGAATTTTCATACAGTTATGATGGAAAATATCAGAGGCAATGCAGAGCCATGAGCTTGTCAAAACCCTGCTGTGCATAGAGTCGGAAAGAAAGATTGTTCAGGTCAGAATATCCAAAGATCCTGCTAGGTCCTCCCTCTGTGTAGTTTGCTCCAAGATCATCTTGTCCCAAGTGAAAACCATTCTCTCTTCCGTGTATTAAGTGAAACTTGAATCCAGAGCGTGAAAGCTGAAGGGTTTGGCTAGTTGATATTTCACATGATGATATAAAAAGCAATAAAAAAGGCTGAGTAAACCTTTTCAACTCTACGATAACTCTGCAAAATAAAATAAAATTAAAAATATACACTACTAGATCTTTCTCTTCTATCAAGTATTCTGTTTCTTGATCGTAGTAAAAGTGTTTAAATAAATCAGTCATGAGCCACAAGCATTCAGAATTAACTGTTCCTACTGCTAAAATATTTAACAAGGACCCACCATCTGAGAAAAGTCTGGAGTTTTTCTCAGGCTTACTACCTCCAAATGTTTTTATTTTACCTTGTATTTACTGTGTAGGGATGAGAGCCATAATTTTGTGACTGCAGACTTCTGCAAATTCCAAATGCTTTAATTATCATGTTGCAATCACTAGATGCAAATCTCTTGACACAATTTTCCTTTATTTGTTATGGTAAAAAAAACATTGTCAAAAACAGCCACAGAACTTTTGTCTTGTTCATTGCACTTTAATCTGAAGTATTTTCATCCAGGTTTCTTTTGTAATTTTAAAAAATATCCATAGGTTCAGTAATTTGAAAAAAAACTATCAAATTAATATAATTATAAAATAAATGGCAAGTCTCCTTGTCTCTAATGCTAAGTTTTTTCTTTATCATTGAAGCTACCAAGGGACTTTCTTTTAGCTGAAGTTGGCTTTTTTCAAACTGCATTCCAGGAATAGGTATACTGTCCTCAAAAGGGGTTTAGGGCAGGCATCTTCTTCCCATCAATTACTTGGGGAGCATTCATGCTTTTTTCTGTTCTGGGGTGGGGTCACAACAGACTTTAGAACTTGACAGGTTCTGAAAATTTCTCAGTAAAGAAAACTGTCCCACCTATTTAACCCATTGTTTCCCAAACTCATTTGACTAAGAGTCCTTTTTCTAGTGGAATAGCTATTATATCTTGCCAGGGGCTTATTTTTCACATTTGGGGAAATACTGAGATAAATAAGAAAAAAAAAGAGATAAAAGGTTTTTTCTTTTCTTTTTCCTTCCTACTTTAGAGTTAGTTAAATATCATTTGTCATTTAAGAAGAGTATAGAATTTTGGAGCTAGGAAGGATGTTAGTGATCACCTAGGCTAGGGTTTCCCAGACCTTTGGATTTATGGACCCATAAAAATACATATATTTTTTAAATATCAGGGTCCCATTATAGAGAACATACTTGAATTATGCCATGTGAGAATGTTCAAAGGAGGGAAGCCCCCATTGCTCATAAAAGCTAACCATTTTAACAGATTTATAAAACAAATGAATTGATACAAATAAGTCCATTGTTCTATTTTTCTCATTTTACCACAGACTGATGAAATCTTCATCACATGTCAATATTTGGGAACCATTGACCAGTATAACCATTTATTTTACAAATGGAGGCACCCAAATACAGGGAGATTTAGTAACTTTCCCACATTGATGACAGAACCAGGACTGGATCCCAGGTTCCTGACTGGATATCTGTGTTCTGCTCTGTTCCGACCCAAATCTTAGGAGTTAAGTTCTGTAGTGTACATGTGAATGCTGTCCTTCCCTTGAATAAAAGGTTTCTTGTAAAGATTTTAAACATTATCCTAATCTTCACATTTTCCCTAGAACCTGTCTGCTGCGTGTGTGTGTGTGTGGGGGGAGGTGGCGTATAGTTGATGAATATAAATACAGCTGACTATTTATAGGGAAAAGAAATTACTTTTTAAATAAGAAATCACTTCTTACGTGTCTTATGCATACTTGCATACATAGCCACATACTTTGTTATAGAAAATAAGATACTGCAAGAGTCTTTGTTACTTTTTAAAAGCTTAAAGTCTGAGAGTATTATTAATGGACCTCTTCTCCTCCCTACCCCTTGATGACTATGTTCTTTGGCAAATCATTTACCTTTGCTAAGCCTCAGTTTTCTTATCTGTAAAATGAGAATAATGATAACCGTCTTACAGTATTTTAGGAGTAAATGAGGTAAGAGTTGCAAAACTTTTAGTAAAGGGTCTGACATATAACAGGTATTCGAAAAAATGTTTATTGGGTTGCAGAAAAGTATATCAATACCGAAAAAAATATGCACACCAAATAATATGTGATCGTGTGTCCAGACTATCTGACAAACCTCTGGGAGGGTAGCAAATGAGGTGGCATGTTCTTGGTGAAAGGTGGGGCAAGGGAGCTGTGTTGCTCTGCAGGACAATGAGAGAAGGACTCTACTGTTTTCCAGCCCGACCTTCCTCAACCGAATGTTTGACTGTCAAGTTTAAACACTGCTTTTCTCTATGGAAAGCTGCACCTTTGCCCTAGGATCAGCTTTTCTGTGGGGACTGATAAAGCCTCACAGATCCTCCAGGAGAGATCCTCTTGAACTTGTTTTTCAGGAGGAGAATTAGACCATAATACAGGCTCTGAAGAATTCTCACATTGTTTTATATCCTTGAAAGCCCCTATGCTCCAGATACCCCTAGGATTCTTTATTCTTGGAACCATAGAACTTTTTTTCCCCTGGCATACAGGCAGAAATAAAAACCACAGAGAGCAATATGTATGTAGTATAATGGGACATGAGAGGCTTGACACACCTCTGCAGAAACTCCTGTGTTTGGAAAAGTGCAGTCAGTTAGCAGGCAAAGGCTACTATTTCTAGGCAGCTCTATCAGTCCTCCTGATGTAGGTGTGAGGAAAACCAGAGAGGAGCATCTCCAATACAAGTGGGATCAGATGGCCCGAGGGAATGAGGCTCTTGGCCGTGACTCTTGGCTAGTGCAGAGGGAAGAGGTAGCTGGCTTTTGGCCTCAGGTTCTTACCTGACAGGGTAGAAATCTCTGACTCCAAGGAGAAAAAAAATCACAGGGCAGATGATGTTAATAACAGTAACTCCCATAGCTATCAATAACTCATCACTATTATTATAGATAACATTATTTGAGCTCATATTGTTTGTGGTAATTTAGGGCTAAATATTTTTAATGTGGAAAACTAACTAAATGCTCGAAGTTCCCCTATAAAGCAGGTATTTTGTTTTTTACATCTTTATTAGAGTATAATTGCTTTACAACGGTGTGTTAGTTTCTGCTCTATAACAAAGTGAATCAGTTATACATATACATATGTTCCCATATCTCTTCTCTCTTGCGTCTCCCTCCCTCCCACCCTCCCTATCCCACCCCTCCAGGCGGTCATAAAGCACCGAGCTGGTCTCCCTGTGCTATGCGGCTGCTTCCCACTAGCTATCTACCTTACATTTGGTAGTGTATATATGTCCATGCCTCTCTCTCGTAAAGCAGGTATTTTATTACTCTCCATTTACAGAGGATAAAATTGTACCTCAGAGTGTTTGCCCAAAGTCATCCAGCCAGCAAGTGGCAAAAGACCATACCTTTAATTTCTATGTAATATCAGTTCCTTGCTCTACATAAAGATATGTTAATTTGTTCAAGTAACAAACTGTATTCCATGTATATGCAGAGCACTGAGGCTGGGAAGACAAGGTTTTGTCTTCCTGAACAGTTGATGGAGAAGACAGGGTTGTAAAGGAATAATTGCATTAGAGTGAGAACATCCTCTGATTTGGCTGAAGCACAAAGAACTTTGAGAACAATCAGAAAGGGCCCAATCCAGACTAGAGGGGTCAAAAATTATGAGGGGATAAGGCACCCAAGTAGGAGCCTGGAAGACAAACATACATTGGGGCAAGGAGGAGAGTAGTGGAAGGGCCTTCCCGACAGGGGTAGCTGCATGGCCAGAGCCCAGGCCACTTCCAGGGGCCAGAGCTCAGCAGGTGTTAAAGTACCCAGAGGGAAAGCCAAGACTGAGTCCACACTGGATGTGACTGTGTCTTCCTTGTCTCTATCTGTCTTGACTCCCCAAGATTGATTACAAAGCAGAAGTAGCAGATTGTCTTTGGAGAAGAGGGCTCATGTCTTACTCTAAACTTTTCCAGCCACTCACCTGGAGTCTAGCTCTCACTCTCCTCGGAGCACTCCCAACCTCACTTTGACAAAACAAGAATGTGTCACTCCAGTGACCCAGTCCCTTTCTCCAGAGGGTAGTTAATACCTGTAAGGAGCCAGGGAGGGTCTTTTCCATCTTAGAACAAGGAGTTTGGGGGAGGAATAGTGGGGAGGGCAAAGAACCCTGATGGGTGGATTTCTGCTTTTATTTGAGTAGTATACATTTATATATTGGTGGGACTGTATTAAAGAGTACGTTAGGAAAAAATGGTTCCACTGCTAAAAGAAAACAAACAAGTCTGAAAACCACAGGGGAATTATTTTAGCATTTTCTACAGCTCTAGTTTCTTGGCAGTTGTATAGATTTGTTTGTCTATTCAAGCACTGTCTACTAGGTAAAACTGAATGAGATCCAGCCCCTGTGATAAAAGAAACTTGTATTAGGAATGTAAAAGTTGATCAAATATAGTTTTTTGATGCTAAGACTATCATGTTTAGAACCCAGTGCTTAAAAATAAGGTGTCTCTGTGCTAATTACACGTTCACTAGTTTAGTTTGGTCTTATAGACTGCTATATCAGGCTGAGATACTAAATATTAAGGAATTTTAGTCTCTATCTCTCACTCTCAAAAGTTAATGAGGCAGGGGCTTCCCTGGTGGCGCAGTGGTTAAGTGCACTTAACCTGCCAGTGCAGGGGACATGGGTTCGAGTCCTGGTCTGGGAAGATCCCACATGCTGCGGGGCAACTAAGCCCATGCGCCACAACTACTGAGCCCACGTGCCACAACTACTGAAGCCCGTGTGCCTAGAGCCCATGCTCCACAACAAGAGAAGCCACCTCAATGAGAAACCTGTGCACCTCAACAGAGAGTAGCTCCCGCTCACTGCAACTAGAGAAAACCTGCGTGCAGCAACAAAGACCCAACGCAGCCAAAAATAAATAAATAAATATATTAAAAAAAAAGTTAATGAGGCACAGGGTAGCACTTGAGAATCGACGAATTCATTGATACTGTATTATAGAAAAGACAGTTAAAATGTTTTTATAGGTTAATGTGTGTTGACAGAATATTTGTCTAAGACGAAAGTGAGGTGTCTAATGAAGGGAGGGGCATTAAGCAAATGTGACCAACTATTCTATCTGGGTCACCATCCTCAGAATGATTTCCCTTTTGCCTGATTCCTGATTGCCATTTATAAAAGCAGGTATAAAAGCAAGGGAGAATATGGAAAGTAAATAGATGAACTTAATGAAAGTGATCTAAGAATAAATGTAAAATTAAAAAATTAATAGGATAATCTAATGTGAGACATTACGAGAGTAGTAAAATAAAAATATAAAAATAAATAGTATCAGCCAAAGAATGAACATGCTAAAAAAAAGAAAAACAATGGTTTAAATACGTACATTCTGTTAAAATAACATTTAAAGACTATTACAACAACCATATTACTAAGTATCAGGCATGCTGTTTAATGCTAAGTGTTTATATACATTGTCTCATTTTATCCTTACACCTATGGAATATATATTATTATCCCCATTTCACAGATGAGGAACTAAGCGTAAAGAGTATGTTATCGACTACTGCATGATAAATTACTACAAAATTAGCAGCTTAAAGCATCACACACTTTTTGTTTCACTGTTTCTGTGGGTTAGGAGTCTGAGTCTGGCTTAGTTGGGTCGTCCCCTTCATGGTCTTTCACAAGGCTGCAGCAAAGGTGTTGGCCAGGTTCAGGTCTCATATGAAGTCTCAACTGGGAAAGGATCACCTTTCAAGTTCTTGTGGCTATTGGTAGAGTTCAGTTCCCTGAGGATCATTGGTTTAAGGGCCTCATTTCCATACTGGCTGTTGCCCAGAGGTCACCTCTTTTCTTTGCCTCATGGGCTTCTCTATTATGGCCTCTTGCTTCATCAAGGTGTACAAACCCAGATGCGTCTGCAGGCAAGACGGAAATTACAATACAGCCTAATCATGGAAGTGGCAACCCATCACCTTTGCCATATTCTCTTGGATAGAAGCAACTTCCAGGTCCTGTCACACAAGAGGATTACCCAATAACGGGAGATGAGGATTACTGAGGGTTATCTTAGAGTCTACCCACCACAAAATGGCCAATGGCAGCTTGAAGTCACACAGCTAGTAAATGATATAGTGGAACTAATACAGGAAATCTAACTCCAGAAAAATATACTGGTTTGGGCATTAACACCCCATCTACTTCTCACAGAGTTCAGCCTTTAGTGGCAGATGCTCAGCAGGCAAACTAACCAATTTGTCTGCCTCCATGGTTGGAGTTGTTGTAGGAAATCCCTGAGAATTGAGGTAAATATCTCACTACTACGAAGACTCAAGGTATATATTCAGCACTCAGTGTGGACCCTATTTTCTGTATATAAAAGGCCAGTCAATGCCTGGATTCCTCAAGTGTGGTCAATCCCATGTAGAGCAGTATGCAAAGTAAATGCCCCCAAAATAGAAGCTTTTCCTTCCTTGTAAGACTCAGCTGCCATCATCTCTTAAAAAGAGAAAACATAAGACAAAATGAAAGTTCTCTTTGACAAAATGTACAAATATTAAGCAATTAACACCTATGAAGGTGATGATACAGTCTCCATAAAATGTGTTTCTGAAACATCACTGAGTGGCTCTTCCAGTATATGGAGGGGTTGCTATAGGTCGAATTAAAATTTTGTTTGGAGGGTGAAAGTATACTTCTAGCAGTGGATGTGATGGAGACAACTTGTTAAACTAAAGGAGCTTCTTTCAGCTCCTTTTTGGTATGAATACAACAACAATTCTTCCATATGCCCTAGGAATCAAAACACAAAATTTAGGTTGTACACAAAATATATCCTTAATATGACACCCAGAACCTTGTAGAATGTTAATACTAGAATACCCTACCGAGTATTTTCTATAGAGAATAGCCCACAGTCTCTTCTTGTGTTGGGGTGTCCCAAAGGCCTGGGAGGTACATGGTGAGAAGGGTAAACTTCAAGGCCTCAGGCTACTTTGTAAAATTCTGTGGACAGCAAGACTGAATCAGGACTTACCCACCCCACTGCTCATAATTTTCGCTTGGGTTCCCCACCAAGAACTTTCCACAGCGAGATTTTTATAGTGTGTTGTAGGTTTCCCTGATCTAACAAAACCCTGACTTATATTCCCAGTGATTTTGGTAGAAATGTGGGAGCCTTAAAGCTAGTCTGAGGTTTTTAGGCCTTCTCAGTGTAGCAGGTTGTGAAGTCAGCTAACATCCCTCCCTGTGGAATTCTGGAAAGGAGCTAGGAGATGTGATGCCTTCATAGAAGTTTCATTATTGTTCTCCAATCAAGGACTATACATCTAAAGCCATACACTAGAAAATCAGACCAAATCCACCCAGTCCAAGCACCTTCTGGTCAGATTAGAAATTAATTTTAGAGAAAATTGAGGTCTAACTTAAGTTTCACCTATGATATAGCAACTCAGTGTTTACTTTTAAAATAAGTTTAGCTATGAGTATAAATACTATAATATCTATCCTCAGCAGTTGTAACCCGTGCATTAGAATAACAAAGTTTTCAAAAATATCAGTACTGTTCTGCTCCTCTACTCAGTTATGATTTAATTGGTCTGGGATGGGAGAGTTTAAAAATTCCTCAGGTGATTTTAATGTGGCCAGAGTTGAGGACCACTGATCTACAGGTTTTGAAAATTTCCATGTGTAAGTGCTTCATAAATCTTTCTGGATGAGTGCAGGGTAAAATTTAAAAGTTGCAAGTGAATTATTTTATTATTTAAGTTTTAAAACAAACTTAAAGGTGATTTTTCTTTTGTTCTACTTTGTTCCTGGATTTTGAAGCATTATTTGGAAAACTTTTAAACTTCCTTCTCAGGCCAAATAAAATAAGAAAATGTTTAAAATTCAGCTTAACATTTGTTTTTGGTGTTAGAACATAAGTTCAAATGTCTACTTTTACAAAATCTCAGAGGTTAGATCTGAGAAGCTATGGCTGATTGTTTTTCAGAACTGGACTTACATTTGCTTATTCTGTCATTCAATTAACTTTAAAAAAATCACATTAATATTATTGGTACACACACACACACACACACACACACACACACACACACACACACACACACACACACACACACACACAGTAGAATACTACTCAGCCATAAAAAAGAATGGCATTTACCATTTGCAGCAACATGGATGGACCTGGAGGACATTATGCTAAGTGAAATAAGTCATACAGAGAAAAGCAAATACTATATGATATCACTTATATGTGGAATCTAAAAAATACAACAAACTAGTGGATATAACAAGAAAGAAGCAGACTCACAGATATGGAGAACAAACTGGTGGTTACCAGTGGGGGGGGGAGTGACATACTTAAATATTTTAATTTAAAAAATAAAATTAACTTTAAAAAGAAATACAATTTAAAAAGAAAATAATTTTAAAAATCATCATATTAGGATTATAAGGATGATTTAGACATTTCATGCTTTCAGGAGTTTGAAATTAGTTCTATTTAAAACTAATATACGTTGGCCACACAAAGGTCATTTTCTTAAAATCTGCAGGAGTTAAGCTATTCCATTTTGTTATCATGCACTAGCTTTAAGTGATACCTATGTACATAAAGAAGAAAAAATGGATTTATGTAATATGTTAAGAAAAAGCACCCTATGATCCCAGTCAATGCAAAATACGAGTTGAGAAAACATTGAATAAATGTCCCCCATTCCAAAGGTCCGGGTTATGAGAATTGCCTTTGGAAATTGTTCCTTTAATTGTGCATGTTACCATATACATTCCAGCCCATCTTCTTTCTGCTTTACGTTAAGGGTAATTTATGAGCGTGTAGGATGACTTATAATCTGAAACATCTTTGAAGTGTATTCTGCTGTGTCTCCAATAAAATGAAAGATCTCTCTGAGTGGAGAATGAACCCCTGATAGGATGAAGCTGGGGGTACATTGCTTCCAAGATGCCAAAGTGGAGTTTCAGATTTCCTTCCTCCTTTAATGCCATCCTTTGATTTTTCCAATCTGTTAGCTGATAAGAAAACATTCTGGTTTTCCAAGGACCCTGCTGAGAGTCCGCCGTGCACACGTGTGTGGGCATGCGAGTCTTAACAGGCCTTCCTTCTCTGAGAGCAGCAGATTCTGTCATTGAAGGAGGGGATTGGGGTGACTGCCAAAGTCATGCTGGCAGAGAACTCTGGAATTCAGTGCTGTTACAGATATGCCAGTGAGGGATTCAGGACAGAGTTTCCTTCTCCCTTCACATTCCCAGATGGAGTTAAAGCATCTCTATCCAGTAAGTTTGGGATCAGGTATCAGATGATCTGAAGAAGGGCCCATTTTTTCTTTTTTGCGGTGCGCTGGCCTCTCACTGTTGTGGCCTCTCCCGTTGCGGAGCACAGGCTCCGGACGCGCAGGCTCAGCGGCCATGGCTCATGGGCCCAGCCGCTCCGTGGCATGTGGGATCTTCCCGGACCGGGGCACGAACCCATGTCCCCTGCATCGGCAGGCAGACTCTCAACCACTGCGTCACCAGGGAAGCCCATGGCTCATCCTCTTTAAATACCCCAATGATCCTGCTGTCACAGAATAATACTCTAATTACTCATACTTTTACTAGAATTAGAAGGAAAGTGATGCTGGCCATGTTCTGCCACTGAGGTTTACCCTAAACTGTAGTTTTGTTATGAATTGGGAGGATAAATATTGGGAAATGGCAATAGGGACTAGTGGGTAAAGTATTGGAGTCATTGTGAGCCTGGCAAGTGACCTGATCTCTCTGAACATCAGATCTGCTTCCCTGAAAAAAGGGAATAATAAAAATACCAGTTCTCTTTTTAGCTTCCACTAATAAATAATAATACTAGGGTGACTTTAATGGGTTTTTTGGTAGTAATTTTCTTAACCTAAGTAAGAGGAGATGTGGAAGGCCAGCCACAATTTTGAAAACTCTTCACCTGCCCTGGCAGCTAAAGAAGGATCTGGACACCCTTGTCTCCTGGACATTTCCTGAGAAGAGGCTGAGCTAAAAGAATGCTCTGTTGCTGGAAGTCAGAGTCTCATGTGTCTGGGCGTGTGGGGTGTCAGCCTCACAGTGACCCAGGGCCTGAAGGCGGGAGCCACAGCGCTGTGGGGTTTTTTTGTTTTTTTGTTTTTTCTTTTGTTTTTTTTGTGGTACGTGGGCCTCTCACTGTCGTGGCCTCTCTAGTTGCAGAGCACAGACTCCAGACGCACAGGCTCAGCAGCCGTGGCTCATGGGCCCAGCCGCTCCGCGGCATGTGGGATCTTCCTGGACCGGGGCCCGAACCCGTGTCCCCTGCATCGGCAGGCGGACTCTCAACCACTGTGCCACCAGGGAAGCCCCCACGCTCTGGGTTTTTAAACATAATTCTTGCCACCAGCAGCTCCTGTTCCCCCGGCCAACTCTCCCGCAGGGGTTTGGAAGCTTTTGCTCAGAGAAGATTTACCTTTTATTGTGGAAGAATTGGGAGCACAAATCATGGTCCTTGGTCATTTTTTCCTCCACATACGCTTGGGATGTGGTTCTGTGTGATTTGATTTTCTCCTGGATGCCTGGTCTGTTGGTCAACTCTCAGGTACTGGGTTGGTCTGATCAGATGACTGATCAGTCCCTAATGAGAACTCTGTTTTTTTTCTGTCCTCCCTCTTTTTGTTCGTAATCCTTCTTTCCCTTCAGTCTCCTTCTCTCTCTCTTTCCTCTTGAATTCCCTCCTTTCCTCTTTTCCTCTTCTCTCAACACCATGAGTCCTCAGAACATTCTTCTGGCTTCCACCCCCAACCTCTGCCATTGGCCACTTTGGCCCTAGACCTCACCTCACAGTTGACTCTTCATCCGTTTGGATTCAGCAGGAATCAGCCCTTCAGAAGACAATGCACACTTTGTATATTTTTTCAAGGCAGGAAAGGGTGTTTCTATGTCATGCTAAACATTCCACTTGATTGAAAATATCATGGTTTCCTGATCATTTATCTTGGCATCAGCAAGCCTACAAAAAGCACAAATTTACATTAATTTGATAAGCTCTGTGCATACCAGATGAGACAAACCATACCGTATATTAACACCAGAGTTCATTCTTAAATGGTTTTGAATATGGCATAAGTTAGCATGTCCCATGAATTATGGCAATAACATATGCATGATAAACGCAAGATATCATAGTGTTATTTTGTAAGGTCATTTTTTTATTTGTTCCTGGATTTTTGTTCCAGGGTAGCTGTCGGTGTTTGATATTTTCAAGAACTTGCAGAGAACTTTGCCTTTTCCAGTGGCTCGAGTTGGCTCCTAAGTGTGAATGCCATGTGTCTCTTCATTTGATTTGTAGCCAACATTTCCATGAAACTGAGTTTCTGTGTCAACTGTCCCCATGAAATGTGATCCCCTAATTTGCAACTGGATTACAGTGGTGGTGTTTCATATACATATATATATATACATACAGATATATAAAATTACATTTCCAGATCCAGGCTTATGTGCTTACACATGTATGTGCCATGCTGCATTGTCGTATTTGTTCTCCTTGTAATACAAATCAAAAACATAAATATGAAATAGATGAAAGTTCTAGAATGGATTAAATGTGGTGTGACTCACCATTCATTTTTGATTGATTAACATACTGGTATTAGTGTGATTTAGAGTTTTGTTCTTAATGCAGAACAACCTAGTTGTAAAACTCTTTATAAACAGCCTTTCACTAGAGCAAGTGATTGTTTTTACTATCCTATTTGGGGAACAGTAACTCAAATTTAAAATATTGATATTACAACTGAATCACCAGAATAACTAATAAAAAATATCCTTGAATCACTTAAAGAAGTAACAATACTTCATATCTAGGTTAGTCAAAATTCTTTCTCCACATACTCTTGGCGAGAAGTCCCACTTTCACAGTTTTTCACCAATGCGTCAGTGCTTTCTCAAATACTTTCAGGTGCCTTTCCCAGCTGTGTACAAAGAACACCATTCAGTTTTAGGAGACCCTAGATTTGTTAGCGGAATTGCATTATATAACACTTGTTCTTCACCGGCCATTCAATCCAAGCATCTGTTTTCACTTATGTCAGAAAATTAAGACAACAAGTATTTACTGTAGTGTTTTCCAAAGTCATCATAACCCATGGCTCACATGTCATCTGTAAGGTTTTTCTGGTGTCCCAGGAACATCCATTTCAAACATTCCTTTTCATGGCCAGAGGTTCATAGACCACAAAGGAACCACAGATGTTAACACTAAATAAACTTCCTGTAAGTTATGTTATCAAATAATTTAAATGGCATTAAAAGATAAGCATTAGCGGAGTCAAGATCCTTTTAGGGATGTCTCTTTCTAGGGACGTTCTTATTTTGTGAGACTGTTTGTTTCTTTAAACAAACAACATGGAGAAACATGTACCTCCATTTATCTGCTTTTTTCTAAGGTCTCTCTCCCATCTACCCTTCTTCCTTTATGATACTTGCAGCCTACATCCATCCACAAGGCCTGGTTGTAGAAGATATTTAGATGGGAATAGGAAAAGAAACCCATGAGTTTTGTTTTATTGAGATACAGCTGTTCAACAACCCTGGAGATGATCATTCTCAAACTATACTGAGGAGCAAGGAATCACTGAGTGCAGTGGTCCTTAAGCTTGAGCAAGCATCAGAATCATCTTGTTAACATTCAACGTGCTGGGCCCCATCCCTAGAGTTTCTGATTCAAGACCTGAGGTGGAGTGGTCCAGAGAATTTACATTTCTCATCATTGTTGATGCTGGGGTCATGTTTTGCAAACCACTGACTTAGTGAATCTGTTCAGTATGCAGAGCTCTACCTCCCCCATCCCCGCCCTTCACTCCCTCTAGCCTTACTATAGTCACACCACATTCCAATTTAGTAGGTCTGATCATCTGAATGTTAAACACTGTCACCATGATTCTGATGAGATTAACTGTGTATGGAGAAATACACAGTTATAGAAACTGATCTGTTCATATAACCAGTACCAAGCACTAGGGCACTAATTCAAAGAAAGTGGCTGAGAGGAAATTAGCTAACTTACTATAATTCTATAAATTTGGAGAACCTGTGCTTTTCATTTGTTCAGCATATGACACATGACTAGAAAATGTTTAGCTTCAGACAGTGAGAGCTCTAGTTCTTGTGACAAACTTCTGTCTGGCTTTATACTTAGAAACCATTTTTTTTTTTTCCCTTGTGGCACTTGGGCCTCTCACTGTTGTGGCCTCTCCCGTTGCGGAGCACAGGCTCCGGACGCGCAGGCTCCGGACGCACACGTTCAGTGGCCATGGCTCACGGGCTCAGCCGCTCCGCGGCATGTGGGATCCTCCCGGCCCCGGGCACGAACCCGTGTGCCCTGCATCGGCAGGCGGACTCTCAACCACTGCACCACCAGGGAAGCCCTAGAAACCATTTTTTTGCATTGCTAGCTGAAGCATGAACAGCATTCACCATTAACTAACCTTGTTTGGTGGTGAGTAATGTTTAACTCTGGAAGGTTTGGGTGACATTATGAGATATTAGTGAGTCATTCTGTTTGTGTATATGTATATTAAAGTTAATGCCTAATATTAGCCTGAAGCGTCTGTTAAGTGTAACCCAAACTCAAGATAGCCCACTCTAAAGTATGAACAGTTTACTTTACCAGGTCAATTAAGAAGAATACCACTGTGAAACAAAAGGTGAATTTGATACTTCACATGAAAGTCCTCTGTTATTTTGACTTACATAGACTTGTTAACTAGCCAGTCTTTCAGCTAATATTGGGCATCAGCCTTTTGTTGAACATTAGCTGTGACCTTTATATTTGGCAGCCAGCTGAAAACATTGTGTATGTTGCTTGCAAGTTAGAGTTCTTTTTCTTAGCTACAGGAGTCCATAAAAGTCTTCCAGTTGTATGTAAAATAGCACATTTGTGGGTATGTACATTGGTGGGGGGCGCTGCTGGTCTTTAGATATTAAGATTCTCAAAAAGTCTAAGAGCCAATGAAAGTTGAGAACCACATGTCTAGGCAGATGCCTTTCACTGAGTTAGAATTAGGATGCCTCAAGTGAGTGGCTGGAAGGATTACCACCATATTCATAAAACATGCAAAAAGGCCTTTGAGATGGTTCATGAAAAATCTCAAACTTCATAACTAAGCTGTGAATACACAGTTTATGTAATTGATTTTGATATGGTGCAAAAAAATTTTAAAGTGGAAGTACACAATTCAAAATGACCTTCACCTCATGTATTTACCCTTTGTATAGTCCCCTCACACATGGAATTGTGGCTGGCCTGTGCATGCATATCCTTCTATCTACAGAAGAAGTGAAGTGAACATGTGTGACTTCTGAGGGTAGGTCATGAAAGACATTGTAGTTCACTTCACACCTTGCTCTTTCGCTGAATCTCCAAATCTGGAGAAAGCCAGGTGCCATGTCATGAGAATACTCAAGCAATCCTGTGAAGAGGTCCCCATGGTGAGGGACTGAGAAATCCTGCCCATAGCCAGCACAAATTTGCTAGCCATATGAGTGAGCCATCTTGGAAGTGCATCCTCCAACCTCAGTCAAGCCTTCAGCTGACTGCAGCCCTGGACAATATCATGACTGCAACCTTATGAGAGATTCTGAGTCGTATCTACCTAACCCAGCTGTTCCCAAGTTCCTTCCTGAGCCACAATAGCATTCCTTCCAAATGCTATCATTGTTGAAGCCACAAAGCTTTAGGCTAATTTATAGTGCAACGTTAGGTAATTAATAAGGGGAGTGTATTTGCTGCCCTTTTTATTATAATTTAAAGGAATATTTAAGTGGAATTAAAAATAAAATAAGAAATGTAGTCTTTATTGGCATATGGCTTTGAAAATATAGTCTTGCCTACAGGCAAAGGGTAAGTGGAAATAAATTCTGAAAGAGAATTTTTGGATCAATTACCTTTCCAGGACCACAAAAAGCTCGGCATAAGTGCTGACCAAAGAGTAATTGGAAAAATATGTGAACAAATAACCTTTTAAAGTAATCATGGAAAATGTTTGGTAGCTTAGAGTGGCTTAAGGACCACGTTTTCCAAGGCCTTGGTAAATGGCCTTGTCATTCATTCCAGAGGTGATTTCAGGGCTGGCCTTAGGCCAAGGGTGGGTCTGTATTGGTCCTGCTATCATTTAAGAGTCGACCTGTACCCAAGACAGCTTTAGGAGAACCAGATCCAAGATCCACTCTGTAGCTAACCTACATCCCTAAATTCCCCTGAGGAGCAAATGGGTCTCCTGGGACAAACCTGGATCAGGCCAGGCTCTCATTTCCCTAACTTTGACCTCATGCTGAAGTTTCTCCATGTAATTATATCTTCAGGTTAGGTCTTTGTGAAATTTCTTATCTCTTACAGAAAAATAAACTAACAAACATTTTATAAACATCTAATGTTATAGTAGGAGGCATGACGTTACAAAGAAGAAAAATGGTTACTGTCCTTGAGTTTATATCATAGCAAAAGAAATAGATGAACTAAACAGGATAATACAATGTAGTAAAGGCTGTAACTGAGGAATGAATAAAGCTGAAATGGGGCGTACAGAAAAAGGGGATTTATTTTGCTTGGAAGAATTGAACAGACTTTGAACAGGCTCTTCTCTGCCATTATGAAAAAGTTTTACGGCATTTCCACAAGTGTTAAGTTTTTAAAAAATACTTCATGTGGGGAATTTATATGTGCTGTCTATGGAGGGCGAGCAAATTTTTCTAACCCCAAACCAGAATGCATGGTAAATATAAAGATATTTTTGAAGAAATAGGTGGCATATTCATAAACTAGGGCTCTCCCAGAACATTCAGGATGTTCTAACTATATTTAACCTATAGTGTACTTCATTAATGGATGCTATTAGGGCTTTAAGCTGAACTCATTGGCTCCCTTGAAAAATACCATTGTTTATAAAATGATTACAAAGAAAAATCACAGGCACTTATTGTCAGTTACTAAGACCTTATAAGGAAGCATGTAACAAAAACATAAAATTAGGTAGGGAGTTTCCATCCAGTTGGCTAGTTCCTTGGCCAGTCAATATCAGGGTTACTTGGGTTACTTGGATGATACAAGCCACAAGGGACCTGCTTAGCCCCTCATCCCAGAACAAACTCCAGTCTGGATCTAGAGTCTTCTTCCAATATGTATCATCATTCAGGGAATCACAAGGCCCCATGTGATCCTTGCTTTCATGCAGATTCAAGGCGCCATGGACTTGACCTTCCCAGAGTATTTATCATAGTTACCAAGGAAGGGCTGTTTTAGCAGTAAAAACAACTCATTTCCTACCACTGCTTTATCCACTCTTGATGAACACACCTAATTAAGCAAGCAAAACTTTCAGGCTTTTGAAGCACGTTCTACTTGTGAAGGATCCTGTGGGCAAAGAAAAAAGTCAGGGAAGGCAAAAAGTTGAGTCAGATCTGAAACCTTCATCCAAACAGGCAGTGTACTACTAGAAAAGTCACGACTGTGACTTGCAATCAACCCCTTTAGAATCCTTTTCCCACTCTGTCCGTGAAGTGTAGGACCCCTTCATCCTCACCGGCCCCTCTCCTCCAAGGCAGCTGTGGGGCTTACTTCTTAAATGACATTGCTCTTCTAGACTCATTCATTAGGAAGTGGGAGCGTAGTGCTTCTAGGTTCAATTTTGTCATCTTGTTTGCAAAAGTTTTGTTTTATTGCGGTTTAATAAAATAAGGAAGTAACTTCCAAAGACCAGAAGCTTTTATCTACATTCAAATGTAAACATTTTTGACTTTCTCAATATCCTTATTTCTCTTTTTCCTTAGGCAACATAATTACACCAATGTTCTTTAAGAAATTTCCTATAATATTGTTAATATATCTATTATTAAATAATCTTCAGATAAATATAATAAAAGTGACTAACTTGGGCTTCCCTGGTGGTGCAGTGGTTGAGAGTCCGCCTGCTGATGCAGGGGACACGAGTTCGTGCCCCGGTCTGGGAAAATCCCACATGCCGCGGAGCGGCTGGGCCCATGAGCCATGGCTGCTGAGCCTGCGCTTCCGGAGCCTGTGCTCCACAACGAGAGAGGCCACAACAGTGAGAGGCCCGCGTACCGCATAAAATAAATAAATAAATAAATAAATAAATAAATAAATAAATAAATAAAAGTGACTAACTTATCAAACAGGAGAAATTTTTTGTCCAGACTGTCTGCAAACACTGTTCCTGTTCTGTCTTACAGAGATTGGACCTCAAACCACATTTAGGGCAGGTTTGACGTTCCAGAGTGCACCTTTCTTGGGATACCTGATATTCCACTCTGCACCCTAAAGTTAAATGTTACTTATTTTAACATTACATACTTTCAGCTAATTACTAAATAGTCCTCTGCAGTTATAGCTTAATCTAGAGGAATGTAACAAATGGTTTTTTTTACCTTTCTAAATTTTAAACACACCATAAAGATGTCATTTCTCTTTCCTATTTGTCTACCCCATTGTTTCATCCGATCCGAGAAATATTTTGTCCATTTTAATCAAGATTTAAATCATTTCCATCACCCCAGAAAATTCCATGTTCCTTTGTAGTCAATTCCTTCCCCCAAGTCCCAGCTCCTGGTAACTGCTGATCTGATTTCTGTCCCTACAGTTTTGCCCTTTCCGAACTGTCCTATAATAGGAGCATGTATTATGTAGCCTTTTTTGTCTGGATTTTTTCACTTAGCATAGTGCTTTTATGATATATCCACGTTGTTGCTGGTATTAGTCGTTTATTCTTTTTATTAGTAGAATAGTATTCCATTATATGGCTGGACCACAATTTGTTGACACACTCACCAGTTGATGGACATTTGGGTGGTTTTAGTTTAGGGCAGTTATGAATAAAACTGCTATAAACATTTACTTACAGGCTTTGTATGAACATACATTTCATTTCTTTTGGAGTGAGATTGCTTTGTCATATATTAAGTGTATATTTAACTTTAAAAAATGCCAAACTGCTTTTTAAGTGGCTATAGTACTTTTTATAGAAAAGTATGAAGTTTTCAATTGCTCCACATCTTTGCCATAATGTGATATTGTCAGTTTTTTTGTTAATTTGAGCTGTATAATAGGAATGAATCAGATAAGTTTTGAATCCACACCTTTACACCTTAGAGATTGGCCTACACTTGATAGGTATCTTTCTTTAAAAAAATATGTGATCAGTTTTCTTAGAAACGACAATCTTTCCTAAAAGGTAACAGGTAAATTAATTTGCTGAAATTCACAGTAATTTCTTATGAGATAAGATAAAATATGGAAATTGGCTACGTTTGCCTGGTACACACAGAAAAAACATTCAATAAAGTTTACTCTTATCTCTCTCCTTTCCTGTATCTTGTATTCATGAGTCATCGTAACCCACCCATTAAAATTATACAATCTAAATTGAACTGCCACATACTTTTTTGTCTGTTTCTGCTTGTTTGCCTCTTTCAGCTTTGACCCAATGTAAGTCTGATATACACACTTGAAAAGAGATACCTTGGTGGGTTTTTGTGGGTTTTTTTGGTTTTTAAAAAAATTTATTTTATATTGGAATATAGTTGATTTACAATGTTGTGTTAGTTTCAGGTGTACAGCAAAGTGATTCAGCTTTACATATACATATACCTATTCTTTTTGAAAAGACACACTTTTTTTTTTTTTTTAATATTTATTTATTTATTTGGCTGCACCAGGTCTTAGTTGTGGCACACAGGATCTTTGTTGCAGCATGCGGGATCTTTTTAGTTGTGGCATGTGGGATCTTTTAGTTGGGGCATGCGGGATCTTTGTTGTAGCATGCGGGATCTAGTTCCCAGACCACGGATTGAACCCGGGCCCCCTGCATTGGGAATGCAGAGTCTTAGCCACTGGACCACCAGGGTAGTCCCGAAAAGACACAGTTTGCATGACAGTGCTCTGGGTAGGAGAATGCTAAGTAAATCTGGGCATCCCATGTAATGAAGACATGAAAGCACTTCTCTTTATTCATAACCAAGGTATAATTGGAGAAAGGAGGCATAAGGCAGAAAAACAATCACTGGACTTGGGGAAAAAACCCTCAATTTTAGTTTTTACTCTGCTTCCAACAGGATGGGTGACGTGGGAGGAAATAATTTAGTCTCTTTGGGTCTTAGTTTCCTCACCTAAAAGCACAGAGCATAATACAGTCAATTTTCGTCACTGGTAGTACTTAACATTCTATAAAGTTGCTGCAAACATCAAATTAGCAAATACCAACCAAACCATTATTTCTAGGATAAACACAGTGTTAGGCTCCTGTGAGCCTCTGGTCACAACATTTTTGTCAACCAGTCAATACATAACTTTGCTTTTCATATGTTTCTGTTTAAAGACACCTTATTTAACCTATGTTGTTGATTTATCAAACGCTGAACTCACAGCCAACAGCACTATAGCTCATGGTTGAACAGAGCTTATCTAGCCCAGATATTTCCTCTGCAAGGAACAACACAGCCTTCTTGGGCTTATACCGTCGACGGCACCTCAGCACTACACTGGGGGGCCGTATTAAACTGTGAAATCACCCTCCAAAAAAGCACAGTAGTGGGAAAAACGCAGCACTAAATGGACTGTGCACAGTAAGCTTGTTTACAGTCTGAGAACTGAAATAAGGAAGTGGATTGTCACCGTTTGACCACAGCTGGGAAGATGCACATTGAGGGACTCAAATTTTTTGCGACTTTGTGCATGTCCATGAATGACTGCAAAAGTGCCGTGAATATTGATCTTGGAGTTACAGGTGAATTTTAGAGAGTAAGCAAATTCACAAATACAGATTCTGCTAATAATGAGGATTGATGGACTGTATTTGCTACCTCTCTTCCACAGGGTGAATCGTATGTGTTGTTTATGTGAATGGACATGGTGATGCTTTTATTATTGCGTAGCATGGGTGTTTTCTCCAGTCAGGGGCTGAGAAATCTAACATTTATTAGAAAAAAGAAGAAATCTCAATACTTAAATATCTCACTCAAACACCATAAGCAGATTAGGGAAACCAGATAGCCGAGTGGCGCTGCTTGTTTACCTTAAAAAATATGCATTAACGTATGAAGATAACATCATGTTGAAGAGTCTTGACTGGCAAAAATAATAGCTCCATTGTTTGATTTCTTTAAGGTGGGTGAGGGCTTGCTGGAACCTGACCGCGTTTGTGAACATTTGCAGCTGTCTTCTAGGGTCCTTTATAAACGAAGCGATCATTCATCACTCCTGTTCTTGGCTCAGAGAGTAGTTTTCACATCTCAAAGGTGCTTTATAAATATTTGCAATCATCAGTTTATTTGTAGATTCCTTTCAGTACAGGTAGATTTTTCTCCACGTAAAAATTTGGTTTTGCTTACTTTAATTTCTATGGTGTAAGTTTAATTTTCTAAAATTTAATACAGAGGTTGTTTTAATGGCAGTCTTAGCTTTATTAAATCAAGGAAACTGTAAATACATCAATGCCTTGAGCTAGTGAGGTGAAATGACCAGGTTACAGAAATGTTTTTGTGGGTATCCAGTGCTTTTGGGAAGGATGACATTCTATTCCTGGTTGCCTTTCTTCCTACCCCTTTTTCGGAAGGCACAGCCTTCTCAGCCCACATTTCTGTGATTCTTTCACTGACAAAGTGCAAGTTGATTTCACTGGCAAGAACCCTCACACCTCCTTTCTGTTTTAATTTCCATTACGTTGTTTTTTTTTTGTTTTTTTGTTTTTGTTTTTTTTTTTTTTTGCGGTACGCGGGCCTCTCACTGTTGCGGCCTCTCCCGTTGCGGAGCACAGGCTCGGACGCGCAGGCTCAGCGGCCATGGCTCACGGGCCTAGCCGCTCCGCGGCATGTGGGATCTTCCCGGACCAGGGCACGTACCCGTGTCGGCTGCATCGGCAGGCAGACTCTCAACCACTGCGCCACCAGGGAAGCCCCTAATGACCTAATTCTTGATCCATTCATTAAAACAAACAAACAGACAAAAAAAAACCCTGTGGTTTTGCTGGGACAAAGAAAAATACCTTGATAAGTAGGTGAATGAAATTCAGCTTCCATCAACATCTGTTAAACATCTATCAAGCTCTTAACTTGCTGGTTATATTCATTTCTATTGTGTGATACAATCCTAGGTAAGGTATTTTTTATAATTCAGGGGGGAAAATCCAAAATGTGTGTAGGCATAAATGTGAAAGTGGAAGCACATTTTATCTATGGGGCCCACACACATTCTCAATGTTGTCCTCTCTGGAGCCCAATATCTGAAGACTTCTATTGCCCCACTCCAGACTTTCCTTCTCCTTGTAATACTCCAGATTATCCCATAACTATTTCTTGTCAAAATATCCGTAGTCAGTGCCCCATTCCTCTAACCTACTCTTTGAAAATAATCTGATATTCTCATTCATAGTAAAGTGTTAATGGCTGGCAGGTAATAGCTAAATGTCTTATATCTCTGAGACATTTGCATTTTATCTGAAGATGCTTGTATAAATAAAGTCTTAATGCAAAACAGTTAGATCTATCTTTTCTAACAGGAAGGTTTCAACCAAGTAGGTTTAGAGGGGAAGAATCTGTTCAAGCATGACAGTCTTCCTTATGTCTCTCAAATCATGTCCAAAGAAGTGACATTCTGTTTATATGTCCAATGGGTCCTGGAAAAGGAACCAAGTAATGTCTTCACTGCAGAAAGACCTGACTGTAATATACATGTTTGCAGGGGACTTGCAAGGCATGTTGGGAGAAGTCTGTAGTATATTTATCCAGAAAATGATATCAGCAATCACCAAAATTTCTTGAAGCAGTTATAATGACCAAGAAAGCAGTTTTAAGATCTTTTTGTTTGATGAACTCCTTGGAGTAACTCAGTTTAAATTAAGATTTAAAGAAAAAACTCTTGGCATGGAGCATGGGACATGAACACCTGTGGTGGGCCACTCCAAATTCAAATTCAAATTTCATTTGAATACCAAGATGGAGTCATACTAACAGGTGGAGCCTCACAGCCCCCACGGTCCCTCTTTGCCTACTTGTATTTCTTCCCTCATGCTCTACAGGGAGAGGAAAGTTTTCAGCACATACTGAAGAGCTGCCCTTCTCAGGGGATGGCTACAGGAGGGAGAGGTAACAACCCAGAGCTCATGGGCCCTCAGCCCAGAGGAGAGGGAGACAAGAAAGGCAAGAGCATCACCTGAATGGCACAGATGAGAGAGGTCTGGTCAGGAGAGAGTCTGGGGACTCTCTCTGGAGTGGGTGAGAACAAGTGCATTTAATACATGTTGCTGGGCTCCAAGTTCTTAGGTTCTTTGGAATATTGAGGGGGGGCAAGAGGAAGACCCCAAATCCCAGTTTGGGTCCATTTGTCTCTAAATGTGACAATACTCTACAACTGGATACCTGGGAGTCAGTCTTCATGGGCTTTGTCATCTCTTTTAGTGTGTTCGCTTTGGGGGGAACTATAACAACTTGTCAGATGTCCAACTGGACACTGTATTTTGACAGAAGCAAAAACAAATACATTTCAAAGCTAAATTGATACTTCTGATTTTGCTACTATTGTTATAGAATAAGAAGCCTAATTTCTGCTTCAAAGCAGTGAGAATTCATTTAAAAATATGAATTTATTGCCTTCTGTAGTACAGGCACCATAGGAGAATGGGTATGGATAAAAGTGCCCTTCGCCTTTTTTTATCACATAGACCTGAACAGCTACTGAGGCTGTTGGCCATCCAGGCGTATGGCTGTAAGGGAATTCTGGCTGCACCAAGGCTTTAGGGGGATGGCCAAGATCTGTATTTGTGGGAATCCATAGTGGTGCTCTGTTGAAAGAAATTCAGTAACTCCTTATGTAATATGAGGTTTGTAAGTAAAGACCATTTAATAATGATTTCCTTTAAAGAATATTTCTAACATAGCTTTTTGTTTGGGGTTAACCTTACATGAGGAGGAAAAAAAGCACAGAATGCATTTTACTTTAAATCTTAAAAAAAAAAAAACCTTTCCTCTGCTGATATCGTTGGGGATTTCCTCTGACTCTTGACAGATGATTTACAAAAATGAGTTAACACCCTCAGATGTGGACTCTTTCTACTCCACCCAGACTCTATTCCAGCAAAATCCATTCTTCTCTTTCTAAAAAGCATATTTTAAAAGATCTTGATGACATAGATTTGCCTTTCTGTCTGTTCTGAGCTATGCTGGAGATTTGTAGATACCACAGTTTCTCTACCTTTCTTTCCAAATGCACGTTTTTTGGAACAAGATGCTGTTCTGAGTGCAACATTTATTATACATGTGATTGATAGAAAAAATTTTTAAGCTTATAATAAACTTCAGAGTCCAGGACCTGCTGCTGGCCCTGTTTACTAGATGTACCCATGTCTTTAGTTCTTGTCTCTCACTCTGCATTGGGTAGTGTGGGGTCTGTGGTATGGGGCTGATTCGTGGACAGGAGGGTCCCAATGCTGCTAGTTAGCACTAGAACTCTACAGCAGTCACCTCACCTCACTTGGCCTCAGTTACCCCCGCTTTAAACTGAAGAGTGTGTTCTACAATCTCTAAACTCCTTTCTATCTCTAAAATTTAGGGTGGTGCCTTCTGTAAGTAAGAACACACTGGGGATTGTCTTTGTGGCTCATTGCAGCTGCACGTGTGGACGGCTTGGCTCTTATTTAGGTCTGTGATTTTCTTGCTTCATAGTTTGCATCACTTAGATCATGGCTGTGCCACCCTGCCCTTTGTGTCAAACACTGGATCCATGTAAGATGAGGCAACGGTGACCCTGCCGGTGAACTGAGAATAAATAGATTACTACCCCTGTGGGTTTGGAAAAGCTCAACAAATCCCAAGGAGAATTATGCATGAAGCCACGTCTGCAGGAAAACTCACATTCAAAGGATAACCTGTATTTATCTTAGGATGGCAAATTATATTTAAGATCTGTGAGATGTATCATTTCTTAACAGGATTCTGAGATTCAAAGCTATAGAGTATACTATTAGGATCATAGGCTGGAAGTAACTTCAATCATATCCAGAATCCGGGTCGGGTATGGCCAGATTGTTCTACTAGAACTCCCCCAGGTCACCATGATGGTCTTTGCCTCTGTCCTCCAAAACCACTGAGCCCTATTTTGATGCCAGCTTCAACCATCTGGTAATTAGGCTCTTCCTAATCTCATTTATTTTAGTAGATTTCACAAAGCTCTGTGGTTACTAACCTAGATAGCTACAGTTTTTTTCTTCATGTGTTTGAATGTATTTTTTTATGAAGACCAGGCAAAACTGAAAACTATTGGTTAATTGCAGATTAAAATTTTACCTCTCATAAAATGTTGAGATATTTTTATTCTTAGACTAATATAATAAAATTTAAATGTCAGGTTAGTTGTAATCATTCTACCTATTGAATTGATTTTGAATGGATTGAAATCAGAAAATTGCATAGAGACGTGGGTACCTTGCCATAAAACTCATTGGTCATTTGTAGCTTAAATTGGTCATTTGTAGGAATTGATTGCATTTACTGCATATTTTCAGGATAAATTGTCCTTTGTTATATTGGTGCTCCAAAAGGTTGAGAGGCCCAACATATGAGGCAGCATTAATTACAAATAATATTTGATTTACCAAAATTTTAGTACAGCAAAAACTTGATCTGTCCCTAGGAATTGATGGGAATCTAATGGGATTTACCTTTAGAGTTTAGAACCCAAAATCTGAGAGGGTATACAGTTCAAGGCTTTCCTTTCACAGATAAGAACATTGAGTTTTAGGAACATTAAGTCAATTGACCATAACACTGCTAGTCAAGGACAAGAATAAGTAACTTTTCCATACCTGAGTAATCTTCAGTATTGTTAAAAAAGAAAGAAAGAAAGAAAGAAAGAAAGAGAGAGAGAGAGAGAGAGAGAGAGAAAGAAAGAAAAGAAGCCTTACAAATTCTAGACATTTAAAATTTATTGTGCACATGCAACAACATTTGAGTTCCTTAGTGCAAGACTGTGTGCTCATCATGGCAGCAGGCAGGGGCAGTGGGGAAGGCATAGAGACAGAGCAGAGTCTCCTAGGGAAGTAATCATAAATATAAAGCCACCAAGCCTGACATTAAAAATAACTGCTTATGTCTTTTTTTAAAAAATTATTTTATTTATTTATTTTTAGCTGTGTTGGGTCTTCGCTGCTGTGCACGGGCTTTCTCTAATTGCGGCGAGCATGGGCTACTCTTCGTTGTGGTGCGCGGGCTTCTCATCGCGGTGGCTGTTCTTGTTGCAGAGCACAGGCTCTAGGTGCACGGGCTTCAGTAGTTGTGGCATGCGGGCTCAGTAATTGTGGCTCGTGGGCTCCATAGCTCAGACTCAGTAGTTGTAGTGCACGGGCTTAGTTGCTCCGCGGCATCTTACCAGACCAAGGCTCAAACCTGTGTCCCCTGCATTGGCAGGAGGATTCTTAACCACTGTGCTACCAAGAATGCCCCCTAACCAATTATGTCTTGAAAGAAAAAGAACAACATTCTCAGACCAGTCATTTCTATGTGCGATGGATCAAGGGAAGTGTATTTGAATCTTTATGTTCATAAAATTCCTATAGCTTAAACCGTACTATAGTTTCATAGGTTTACCTAAGTAAGAAACTATATTTAACAAACCGTCTCAACTTTTCATTTGCCATCCAACCTTGTGATAATGAATATGCTTAAGTTTTTGTTATTGCTTAATTATTTTACTTTTGAGCAGGGGTCAGCAAACTTTTTCAGTAAAAGACCAGATAGTAAATACTTTATACTTTGTGAGCCGTACAGGACTTCTTATATTCAACTCTGCTGTTTTTACAAAAACAGATGGCAGATTGGATTTGGCCCATGAGCCACAGTTTGCCCTTTGGAGCATGAAATGAAGAGATAGCATTGCCTCTCTTCCTTCACTTCACCAGAGAGAAGTTGGCAAAAGTTATGCTAATGGATAAAGGACGTACCCAGTTTTCTAGATGATCAAGTTAGAGAGACTGGGCTTATTGATAGCAGATCTCTTGCCTTCATAGTCCACACATGAATTCATTGTTCTCTATTTGTGACATAACAGCTGGGCACAATGGAAACAATGTTGTGAGTCCAACGTGACCCCTTAAGGTTGGAGAACAGAAGCATTCTCAGGATGATGAAGCTGATCTTGCTTTCATGTCACTTTTTTAGGATTAAATTAGGAGGAAAACTAAACTAGTCAAAAAAACTAGATCTGGTGCATGGCCTTCTTTTTGCCCATCTTTGGCCTTGGATGAAGTCCTTCCTTACCCCAGGGACACAGCAGATGCATGAATTTATGTGTTTCAGACACATCTACAATAATGGTAGCATTTATCATTTGTAAGGATGATTTAGAACACGAAATTGAGCATGTTGGGGACAAGGACTTTGTTTTATCCACAGCTGTGATGTTTTGGCAAAATCACTAAACCAGTCTGGGTCTCTGTTGACCTCATTCATTAGATCCACCACTAACATGCCATGATTTCATTCACCAGAACACCCAGAAGAATGCCTGGCACACAGAAGTTACTCAGTAAATAATGATGCATAAACTCAGTCCTTTCCTTACTAAAACCCATTCTTCTGATGGTGAATCAAATACTTTAATTTAATTCAAAGAGTAAAGACTTCCCATGTTTCCATGTCATTACTATAGCAACTCTATTAGGATGTACTTTGACCCAGCAATAATTGGCCATTTTGAAAGACATTTGCTAAAACTATACAGTTGTATTCCTTTCATGAACCCTGCTGTTAAAAGAAACTGGAGTGCTTAACTGTTTGAGCTGCCCAGAATTCTGTCACCATACCCAATTTTCTTAGGCCTTGAAGCAGGAGAGATTTGTAGAACTTGAGAACTTGAAATGAGTTAGGATCATGGACCCTTAAAGTTGATTTATCTTAGACCTATAATTTTGCTAATTCAGGTGTCCAAAGTTTGGCTTTATATTCACACTGAAAAGGGTTGGCTTGTGTGTGGAAGAGGAGATGAGCATGGTAAAAGAGCTACAAATGACCAATGAGAAGGCTTCACCCCCGGGTTATCCGTGATCACTGCACTCACACTACTAGAAGTTAGATAATGCAGTTTGGTTTCCCTTACTGATATGAACATTTACCATGAGATAAGAAACCCCTTCGTTCTTTATCAGTCTTTCCACCTTACTAGGAATTAGCTCTTCAGATCTTTTCCAGTTGACAGCCAACAAGAGCTTTAAGGAAGGGAGGCCTCTACCCATGGGGGTAGAGAGGCTGGCAGAAACCAGAGTTGGGGTAAATGTGTTAAAACTGGAGGCAGGAGGATGCTGAAATTTTTGTTTATAGAATCCCCGCCACCCCCCAGTCTAGTACCAATAAACAGAAGCTTGCTAGAAATGATTATTCTTTTAAAATGATTTAAATGTCTCAAGTTCTTTCTAATTAAAGATAAAATAAATCAACAAGAAAAAAAGAAAGAAGGAAAGAGAGAAAGAGAGAGAGAAGGAGGAGGAGGAGTGAAGGAAGGAAGGAAGGAAAAAAGGAAGAGGAGGGAAGGAAGGAAGGGAGGAAGGAAGGAAAAGGAAGGAAGGAAGGAACGAAGGAAGGAAGGAAGGAAGGAAAAAAGGAAGAGGAGGGAGGGAAGAAAGGGAGGGAGGGAGGAAGGAAGGAAGGAAGGGAGGGAGGAAGGAAGGAAGGGAGGGAGGGAGGGAGCTTGAGGGGATGGTACCTTGTTAATTGACATTTCTGAGTTACTGAGTGCTTCTTGTGTGCCAGTTCTCAGGCATTGGGGATACTGAAGGGAAAAGAAGACAGTTGTGCTCTCATGTAGCTTACATTCTAGAGGGCAGGAAGGTGTTAATTATATAATAGAATGCTGAGATCAATATTCTTCATGAATAAGAGCCCCCCAAAGAGAAACCAAGTCTAGGCTGGGATGTCAGGGAAGGCTTCCATAGGAAGGAACTCTTAAGCCAAGTCTGAAGGATGGGTAAGAGTTTGCCAGGTGAGGAGAGGAGTGAGACTAAGAGCCTCCTTGGGAGAGGAGCTAGCTCTGTGCAGACATCCTGCTGTGGATGGAGCAGGAAAGGTAGAGGAAGTGAAAGTTGGCCAGTGTGATTGGAGTGCAGCAAGCAAATGGAGAGTGCTGACAGATGAGGCTTGAGAGAGAGATGGAGGAACATCTCACACACTGGGGTTCAACCACATTGAAATTGTTGGTTAACATCAATTAACTAATAAAATTACCATGAACAGCCTTCATAATGAGGCTCGAGGCTGTCCAGTATTTAACTACCAGGTAGAGGAGTTTGAGATTACAAAGACACAAAAAGGAGCAGTCATAGAACTAGGAGAATGTTTGAAGGGAGACAGTGGTCGACAGTGTGTGATGCTGCCAAAGTTCTAGTAAGACGAGGCATGTCTATAGAATCTAGTGACCTAGAAAATACAGTTACTGTTGGACTTACAGGGAGCAGTTTCTTTTGTGTAATGGACACAGAAGCTATTCACAATGGGCTAAGGGTGAGGGAAATAGAAAGAATGAGTAAAATCAATGTTGGGAAGTTTGGCTATGAAGAGGAGGGGAGGGAGCAGGAACTGGAAGATGATGAGAGGTCAGCTGAGGACAATGTTTTGCTGCCATTATTTGTTTTTTTCAGAGCAGTTGTAGATTGACAGCAAAATTGAGAGGAAAGTACAGGTATTTCCCATATGTTCCTTGCCTTTACATATGCATAGCCTCCCCCATTATCAACATTCCCCACCAGGGTGGTACATTTGTTACAGTTGATGAATCTGCATTGACACATCATAATCACCCAAAGTGCATAATTTACATTATAGTTCACACTTGGTGTTGTACATTCTGTGGGTTTAGACAAATGTATAATGACACATACCCATCATTATACTATCATACAGAGTATTTTTACTGTCTTAATATCATCTGTGCTCCCACCTATTCATCTTTCTCCCTCCCCTTCCCCACCTCAGGCAAACACTGATGTTTTCATTGTCTTCATAGTTTCACCTTTTCCAAAATGTCATATAATTGGGATCATACAGTATCTAGCCTTTTCAGGTTGGCTTCTTTCATTTATTAATATGCATTTAAGGTTTGTCCATGTCTTTTCATGGCTTGATAGCTCATTTCTTTTTAGCACAGAATAATATTCCATTGTCTGAATATACCACAGCTATCTACTTAAGCACAGCTTGGTTGCTTCCAAGCTTTGGCAAATATGAATAAAGATGTGATAAACATCCATGTACAGATTTTTATGTGGATGTAAGTTTCCAATTTCTTCAAGTAAATACCTAGGAGCATGATTACTGGATCATAGAAAAAAATATATTTACTTTTGTAAGACACCACCAAATTCTCTTCCAAAGTTGCCTTACCATTTTGCATTTCTAACACCAATGAATGAGAGTTCCTGTTGCTCCACTTTCTTCCCAGCATTTCATGGTATCAGTGTTCTAGTCACTGGCCATTCTTATAGGTATGTAGTGGTATCTCATTTTTGTTTTAATTTGCATTTCCCTGATGATGTATGATATGGAGCATATTTTCATATGCCTATTTTCCATCTGCATATCTTCTTTGGCCAAGTGTCTCTCTGTTAAGGTCTTTGGCCCATTTTTTAAATCAGGTTATTTGTTTTCTCATTGTTGAGTTTTAACAGTTCTTTGTATATTTTGGATGAGAGCCCTTTTTCAGTTGTGTCTTTTGCAAATATTTTCTCCTAGTCTGTTACTTGTCTTTTCATTTCTTGACATTGTCTTTCTTAAAACAGAAAGTTTTCATTTTAATGATGTCCAGCTTATCAATTCTTCCTTTGATGAATTATGCCTACAGTGCTGTGTCTGAAAAGTCATCATCATACCCAAGGTCATCTATGTTTTCTCCTATGTCATCTTCTAGGAGTTTTATAGTTTTGCATTTTACATTTACATCTGTGATCCATTTTGAGTTATTTTGGGGGAAGAGTGTAAAATGAATGTCTAGATTCATTTTTTTGCACGTGGATGTCCAGTTGTTCCAGCACCATTTGTTGAAAAGACTATTTTTTCTCCATTGTATTGCCTTTGCTTTTTTGTCAAAGATCAGTTGACTTTATTTATGTGGTTCTATTTCTAGGCTCTCTATTCTGTTAGATTGATCTATTTGTCTATTCTTTGGCTAATGCCACAATGTCTTGATTACTATAGCTTCATAATAAGTCTTAAAGTTGAGTAGCGTTAATCCTCCAACCTTGTTCTCGTTCAATCTTCTGTTGACTATTCTGGGTCTTTTGTTTCTCCCTGTAAACTTTAGAATTAGTTTGTCAATATCCAAAAATGAACTTGCTGGAATTTATATTGGGATTGCATTGAATCTGTAAATCAAGTTGGGAAGAACTGACATATTGATAGTGTTGAGTCTTCCTGTCCATGAACATGGCTATCTCTCCATTTATTTATTTAGTTCTTTGATTTTGTTCATCAGTGTTTTGTAGTTTTCCTCATATATATATTATACGTATTGTGTTAGGTTTACACATAAGTATTTCATTTTGCAGGTGCTAATGTAAATGGCATTGTGTTTTTAATTTCATATATCACTTGTTCATTGCTGGTGTATAGGAAAGTGATTGACTTTTGTATATTAACCTTGTATACTACAACCTTGCTCTAATTGCTTATTAGTTCTAGGATTTTTTTTGTTGATTCCTTCAGATTTTCTACATTGACAATTATGTCATCTGCAAACAAAGACAATTTTATTTCTTCCTTCGCCATATGTATACTTTTTATTTTCTTGTCTTACTATATTAGATAGGACTTCCAATACAATGTTGAGAAGGTGTGGTGAGGGGGCCATCCTTGCCTTGTTCCTGATGTTAGTGGGAAAGCTTCAAGCTTCTCACCATCAAGTATGATGGGAGCTAGAGGTATTTTTATAGATATTCTTTACAAAAGTTGAGGAAGTTTGTTGTCTTCTAGTTTACTGAGAGGTTTTTAAAAAAATCATAAATGAGTGTTGGATTTTGTCAAGTGCTTTTTCTGCATCTATTGATATGATTATGTGAGTTTTCTTGTCTGTTGATGTGATAAATTACATAAATTGATTTTCAAATGTTAAGTTAGCCTTGCATACCTGGGATAAATCCCACTTTGTCAAGGTGTATAATTCTTTCTATACATTGTTGAATTTGATTTGCTAATATTTGTTGATGATTCTTGCATCTATGTTCATGAGAGATATTGGTCTGTAGCTTTCTTTTCGTGTATGTATTTGTCTGCTTTTAGTATTATGGTATGGTCTCACAGAACGAGTTAGGAAATATTCTCTCCAATTCTATCCTATGAAAGAGATTGTAGAGAATTGATAAAATTTCTTCCTTAAATATTTGGTAGAATTCACTAGTGAACCCAGCTGGGCCTGATGATTTCTGTTTTGGAAGGCTATTTATGATTGATTCAACTTCTTTAATAGATATAGGCCTATTAATATTAGGCCTAATTTCTTCTTGTGTGAGCTTTGGCAAATTGTGTCTTTCAAGGAATTGGTCATTTCATGTAGGTTATCAAATTTGTGAGAATAGAGACGTTTCATAGTATTCCTTAATTATCCTTTTAATGTCCATAAGATCTGTAGTGATGTCTCACCTTTCATTTCTGATGTTATTAATATGTGTCCTCTCTTTTTTCCTTAGTTAACCTGGCTATAGGTTTATCAATTTTATTTATCTTTTCAGAGAATCAGATTTTGGATTCATTGATTTTCTCTATGGATTTCCTGTTTTCAATTTCAGTGATTTCTGCTGTAATTCTCATTATTTCCTTTCTTCTGCTTGCTTTGGATTTAATTTGCTCTTCTTTTTCTAATTTACTATGGTGAAAACTTAGATTATTGATTTTAGATCTTTCTTCTTTCTAATATATGCAGTTAATGCTATAAGTTTCCCAATAGGCACTACTTCTGCAGCATTCATTCCACAAACTTTGATAAGTTGTGTTTTTATTTTCATTTAGTTTAAAATATTTTAAATTTTGCTTGAGATATCTTCTTTTACTCATGTGTTATTTAGACATGTGTTGTCTAATTTTCACATATTTAGAGATTTTCCATTTATCTTTCTGTTATTGATTTCTAGTTTCATCCCACTGTGGTATGAGAGCAAACATATTATATATTTCTTTTCCTTTTAATTTTTTACTGTGTGTTTTATGATCCAAAATGTTCTTATCTTGTTGAACGTTCAGTGTGAGCTTGAGAAGAATGTATATTCTGCTTTTGTTGGATGAAGTAATCTATACCTGCCAATTATACCCAGTTAATGGTATTATTAAATTCAACTATGTCCTTACAGATTTTTTGCTTGCTATATCTGTCCATTTCTGATAGAAGGGTGTCGAAGTCTATAACTCTGGTGTGGATTCATTAATCTATTTTCTCCTTGATATTCTATCAGCTTTTGCTTCATACAGTTTGACCCTCTGCTATTAGGCACATATATGTTAAGGAATGCTTTGTCTTCTTGGGTAATTGACCCCTTTATCATTATGTAATGCCCCTCTTTATCCCTTGCTTTGAAGTCTGCTCTGTCTGAATTTAATATAGCTACTTCTGCTTTCTTTCTTTTTTTTAATTTTAATAAGTTTTTTTTTAAATATATTTTTTAACTGGGGTATAGTTGCTTTACAGTGTTGTGCTAGCTCCTGCTGACAGTGAAGTGAACCAGCCATATGTATACACATATCCCCTCATTTTTGGATTTCCATCCCATTTAGGTCACCACAGAGCACTGAGTAGAGTTCCCCGTGCTATACAGCAGGTTCTCATTAGTTATCTATCTAATACCTAGTGGTGTGTATATATGTATATTCCAATCTCCCAATTCATATCATTCCCCTTTTCACCCCCTGGTGTCCACACATTTGTTCTCTACATCTATGTCTCTATTTCTACTTTGCAGGTAGGTTCATCTGTACTATTTTTCTAGATTCCACATATATGAATTAATAAACGATATTTGTTTTTCTCTTTCTGACTTACTTTACTCTGTATGACAGTCTAGGTCCATCCACGTCTCTACAAATGACCCAACCTCATTCCTCTTTATGGCTGAGTAATAGTCCATTTTATATATGTACCGTATCTTCTTTATCCATTCCTCTGTTGATGGACATTTAGGTTGCTTCTATGTCCTATCTGTTGTGAATAGTGCTGCAGTGAACATTGGGGTGCATGTGTCTTTTTGAATTATGATTTTCTCAGAGTATATGCCCAGTAGTGGGATTGCTGGGTCATAAGCTTTCTTTTGTTTAGTGTTAACATGGTATATTTTTCTCCATCCATTTACTTTTAATCTATACATATCTTTATATTTAAACTGGGTTTCTTATAGATGACATATAGATGGATCTTGTTCTTTGATTCACTGTGACAATGTCTGTCTTTTAATTGGTTCATTTAGACTTGGTGTCCAAATATTTTTTTATGTAGTTGGATTTTTATCTATCATATCTGTTACTTTTTTTCTTCTTCTTGCCCTTTCTCTTTGTTCCAGTTTTGTCTTCTATTTTTTTTGCTGCCTTTTGTAGTTTTAATTTAGCATTTTATATGATTCCATTTTCTCTCCTTTCTTAGCATATTATTTATACTTTTTTTATAAACTGGTTGCCCTAGAGTTTGCAATATATATTTACAACTAATATGAGCCCTGAGAGAGACCATGCCTTATTCATCTTCTATTTCTTATTAATACAGGTAACTTCTATCTCTAGGATTGACTCTGTGATTCAAAATTGGAGGTTCAAATGTGATGGTGGGAAGCTGGAGTGAAGTATGTTTTATTAGGTAGAGCCTTTTAATGCCTGAAATTGGGCCCCAGATGGTGCCTTCTTTGATTCCTTATTGTATTGAATAGTTGATGCTAGAGCTGCCTTTGCTAAGCCTTGCTGTTTACAAAGACTGCTTTGAGTGGACTCATGTAAAGACTCTGTATTAGTTTTCCATTGCTGCCATAAAAAGTTACCATAAATTTAGCAGTTTATAATAACACAAATTTATTATCTTATAGCTCTGTAGGTCAGAAGTCTGGCTGCACATGGCTGGCTTCTCTGTTCTAGGTCTCAGGAGACATTAAGGTGTTGGCTTGTGTGGGCTTGTTACCTGAAGGATCTGGGGGAGAGTCCACTTCCAGGCTCATTCAGGTTCTTGGTGGAATTAAGTTCCGTGTGGAAGTAGGACTGAGGCCCCTGTTTCCTTGATGGATGTTGGCTGAGAGTCATTCTCAGCTTCTAGAGGCCATCCATACTTCTTGTCATAGGACCCCCTTTCTTGATCTTCAAAGTCAGCAACAGTGAGTTGAATCCTTTACGTGCTTTGAATCTCTCTGACTTCTCCTTACGCCTCATCTATCCTGCTTCCAGCCAGAGAGAGTCCTCTGCTTTTAAGAGGTCATGTGATTAGATTGGGCCCACCAAGATAATCCATGACAATTTCTTTACTTTATGGTCCATAACCTTACTCACACCCACAAAGTTCCTTTTACCATTTAATATAACATATCTTTTTTTTCTTCTATATGTAATATGTCTTTTTGCCTCCCAGTTTTTGTCATTTTTGTTTTCAGCAGTTTGAAGACAGTATACCTAGCTGTTGTTGTTTGTATTTATTCTCTTTGATGGTTTCTGTGTTTCTTGGGTTTGGTGTCCATCATTGATTTAGAAAAATTTCAACTGTTTTTCTCTTCAAATATTTCTTCTGTTCAATTTTTTATCTCTTCTTTTGAGCTTCCAATTACATGTATATTGAACTGGTTCATATCATCCCTCTTAGATTCTCTACTTTTTAAAAGCTTCACTTCTTTTTATTTTTCTATTACCATATTTTTCATTTCTGATATTTCAATTGATTCATTCTTACACATTTCCTCTCTCTTCTGAAATTATCATCTGATCATACAAACTGCCTGTCTTTTGCACTAGAGCCTTAAACATATTTATCATAGTGATATTATAAATCCCATCCAATAGTTCCAACAGCTGTGCCATATAAAAGTCTGGTTCTGTGGATTGCTTTGTCTCTCGACAGTGTGTTGTTTTTCCTTGCTTCTTTATACCTCTCACATTATATTTTTTGTTTTAAATCCCACATTTCTGCAGGACAGTAGAGACAGAGGAAAATACTTTTTATGCCTGAAAATTAGCATGTATTTTCTTTTGTTAGGCCTTCAGGTTGAGACAATTGTGTCATGAGTTGAGCTGGGTTTGTATTTCATTTTTGCCATGGTTACTCCAATGCACCAGACTTCAGATTTCTCTGGCATTCCCTTGTTAAGTGAGAACTGGTTTTTCAGAGGATATTTCTTATTGTCTTCCCTTTGAGCCTACACCTCAGAGAAGGTTTCTGTCCATGCTCTTGATGTTCCCTTAGCATTAAACTCGGGGTTGCTTGTTATTCACTGCTTATTAGACAGTTGCTAGGGAGCTTGGGCAGGTTCCCTCTGTTGTTCTGATCAAGCCTTAGTCTTAGGAGTGGGGTCTGTCCTTTCTCCCAGGGATAAAGTATGCATTTCTGTTCCCTTCTCCCAGTTGCAGTGGCTCCTCACCTGTGCTCTTGGGCATCAAGCTTGTCTTTCCCCCCCAGAATGTTAGGCTTGTGTTCCACAGGAAAGATAGAAGAGAAGGATCTGGATGGTACTTTATGACTTTCCCACAGTGGCTTCTGTAACCCCCCTCCCCAACTCTAACCCTCCATCCCAGGCTTACCCCACAAAGGAGGCTTTCTCAAGACCCTGAGAAAGACTCCAGGCTTTCCTGTAAGCAACCACGAGGGTCATGGAGAAGAGCCTACAAGTGGCTGCAAATTCTCCTTGCATCTGTGGCTCCCAAGGGTTCTATATTCTCTCTCTCTCTTTTTTTTTTAATTGAAGCGTTTTATATTCTCTTTATAGTACACAGTAGGCCTTTAGGAACTCATTAAAACTTAACCAGGGACTTCCCTGGAAGTCCAGTGGTTAAGACTCCGTGCTTCCACTGCAGGGAGCAGGGGTTCATTTCCCGGTTAGGGAACTAAGATCCGCATGCCTGCATGGCGCAGCAAAAAAAAGAAAAAAAACACACAAAAAAAACCCACAAAAAACTTTTAACCAAATTCTTCTTACTAGCTTCTATAGCATCCAGTGACAGTGACATCTCTCCTTGGATGTATTTGTCTTTTCTTAGATTTCACATTTCCCTACCACCTCAGCTCTTTGATTATTTTCTTAAAGCTTGCAAATTTAAAGTTTGTTTGGGGGTACTTTTTTTGTTGTTATAAGGATGGGAGTGATGTTTTATCCAGTTTCCTACATACTAAGTGGAAGTCAGAAATTCAGTGTTTTAGAGAAGTTTTAGAACACTTTTATACTATATTTCTGTTTTAAAACTACAGATATACATACTCCTTTCATTAGTTTTCCCCAAATAGTACATTAGAGGATATTTGTCATATGGAAGAATTATCCTGGATAAAAACACTGAATTGCTTGTCCCTCCAGTGAAGTATTATATATCCTCAAAGTACATATCCTCAATCTAATGGAGTGAGGCTGCAAAGAAAATGCTTGTGCCAACTGTTGCTTTGTCTCTCTCTCATTCATATAATTTCTCCTTTGTTCTCTGTTTTATTTCTTAGTCAATTTACTGTTTGTAGCACCAGCCACATGTTTCTCAATTTGGACTACTTTTATGAGATAGTCCACAAAAAATAATATGCAGTTATGCTGAGTCCCAGCACAGTCTCCCCGTACCATGAGCTGAGCTGTGAGCAGTGAGGCCCAGGGTCACAGTTAAGGTTTGAATCTCCTCTGGCAAATAATTTGCCATTGCTGGCTTCAATTTCTTCATGCGTCTGGTTTTCCTTCTTTCTCCCCAGCTTCTCCATCTCCTTTGCTGATTCATCCTCATCTCACCAATCTCTTAAATTGGAACATCCCAGGACTGAGTTTTTGCATTCTCTCCTCTCACTCCCTTGGTGATCTCATCTAGTCTAGTGACTTTAAATACTATCTAAATACTAATAAGTGGAAAATTTATATCTCCAGTCCTGACCATGTGCTCAACTTCAGACCCATTTATCCAAGTCCCTACTCACTGTCTCCACTTGACTTTCTAATAGACACCAAGGTTTCAGCATGTCTAAAACTAAGCTCTTGAGTCCCTTGTTCCCCAACTCTCTTCCCTACAATCTTTCTTAACTCAGTTGAAGAAAGCTCCATCTTTCCCTTTACTCAGGTTGAAAAAAGTAGACATTTTTAACTCCTTTTTTCTCATAAAAATCACCAGCAGATATTTTCAGCTTTCAAATTTTATCACAAATTTTTATTTTTATCACTCACATTCTCTCCCATCCTATTAAACGTACCATCATCACTCACTTGGATTACTGCTGTAGTACCCTAACTGGTCTCCCTGCTTTTGCCTTTCAGAATATTCTCAATACAACACTCACAGTCAGTCTGTTAAAACATAAATCAGATCTTATCCTTCTTCTGCTCAAAACCCTCCCATAACTTACCATCTCAGAGTAAAGGTCCAGATCCTCCCTAGAAGGCTCTATCAGTATGCCCGATTACCTTTTGCTTTACCTCTTACCATTTTGCTCTTGCTTATCTTCCTTTAGCCATGGTAGCCACATGTTCCTTTCTCTGGGCTTTTGCACTTGGTACTCCTTCAGCCTGTAAAGTTCTTCCCCCAGATATCTGAATGACTCACCTTGTCTTTTTCTTCAGGTCTTTATCCTTAAACAAAGCCTTCTCTGTTCTCTCTACCTAAGAGTGTATTTCTTCCCCACCCTGACCCTTCCTAACGGCTTCCCTGATTTGCTTTTTTCCACAGCATCTGTCTCCCTCTACACTAGTCAGGTTAGGCTAGATTATGCCTGAGCAACAAACAACCCTCAAATCTCAATGGCCTTAAAATGACAAAAATATACCTCTTGCTCAATTCCATGTCCACTGATAATGGCCATGGCCTCTGTTCTTTGTAGTCATTCAAGGCCTAGACCCCATCTGGTTAATCGCTTCCCCGCAGCAGGGGAAGAATAGAGATAGAGGGTCTAGCACTAACAATTCAATGTGTTGGCCTGGAAGTGGCAACCATCCCTTTTTCCTACAACCTATTGATGAGACTTAATTACATAATCATGACTAATTACAAGGATATGGAAACATATACTCCTTTCTTGTGCTCAGAATTAGAGGGGAATCAGATTATCAACAACAGCAGTGGTATCTGCCCCATCATCTGACATACCAGATGTCTTGCTTAGTATTTGTCTAGCACTTCTCACTAGAATGTAAGCGCAATGAAAACATGGCTTTTCGTTTGTTTTATTCACAGCCATATTCTCAGCTCATACAAGAGAGCTTGGTATATTCTAGGTGTTCAATAAACATTTGTTAAATAAATGAATGAATGAATTTCTATAATGATGTTAAGAAAAAAAAAACCTACCTTCCCTACAGATTTGTCAATAAATGCAAAATCTTCTGCATGTATTGTCAGTAATATTACTTATTATTGTTGTTATTGTATAATTCTAATTAGAAGATGTCTGTGAAATGAAAAACATTTCTAAAAATTATCAAAATAATGGAGGATTCAAGCAGAGAACAATCTAATTTAAAATCTTATGAATAACAGAAATACATAGGTCAAATATCTATTCAATAGTATGGTTTCCAATAAGTTGTTAAATGTAATAGAAATCTTCCAGTAGTATTTACGTGGGAGGGATAGGAGGAGGTCACACAGTGAACACCTTGCAAAGGGACACTAGATCATCAGTGTCATTTGTGATGGCAAAATTCATTTTTGTTTTTCCAAAAATCCACTCATCTTCAAGGAAGGAGAGCCTCTAGGGCCAATTCTGTGCCCACCCCACTCAGATGATGCTCCTGTGACACTCGTCTGACATGCACTGAATGCAGCGCTTGCACTTTTGTCAGGGACAGGAACTTGTTTCTTTCTTAGGCCCTATTTGTTGTTTTCCTGGGCAGACAGCAAGACCTTTCAGTTAGAAATATGCAACAGGGATGTTCAACATCAAAACCGCTACCTCCTTCTGCCTGGTGATAATGTGTGTTGATTGCTCTCTGTGTGGTTATGGAGAACCTTTGCTGAGTTTATAAGGGGAGACAGGTCCTGGTTTCCCTGCCCAGTCCCTTGCCAGCCAAGCTGTACGATTCTGTGAAAAAAAACAAAAACAAAACCCTACTGGAGTTAAAAAAGATGAAAGGAACTACAAACACATTTTACTTTTGCTCCAGGCTTGGTAGAAACGTGCAGTTTTCTGATAACAATGAGAGCTGCTGATAGGTATTACTGTGTCCGCTTTTGTATCTTGCGGATTTATATGACAATTTATCTGGCACTTTAATTGGGGCCCAGAATTGTGGAGGTAAAGGGTTCACCATTCCTTGAGTACTAGTGCAGATTAACATCTTGCCTCCTAAAAGGATAACATTTTCATGCTAACTTATGCAGATTATCTACTAAGACTGTCTACGTGTAATATAAAGGCCTGTGGAACTGTTTAGAACTTGTTTTGTCTCATATCACATGTTAATGATGGGAGTATCTGACAAAGTAACTGTGATTCCTTACCAGAGTCAGTTTACTGCTACTTCATTTGTTTCATTGCAAAATTTCATATTTCAATATAACAGTGAAGGACAGTGGAAAGGAATAAGAGAGAGAGACTACCAGGGAATGATCATTCTAAAGATAAATGTAGGACTTCCTTGGTGGAACAGTGGTTAGAAATCTGCCTACCAATGCAGGGGACACGGGTTCGAGCACTGGTCTGGGAAGATCCCACATGCCACAGAGCAACTAAGCCTGTGTGCCACAACCACTGAAGCCCACGCACCACAACTACTGAAGCCTGCGTGCCTAGAGCCCGTGCTCTGCAACAAGAGAAGCCACTGCAATGAGAAGCCCACACACTGCAACGAAGGAGTAGCCCCCACTTGCTGCAACTAGAGAAAGCCCACGTGCAGCAACGAAGACCCAACATAGCCAAAAATAAATAAATAAATTTTAAAAAATAAGTAAATAAAGATAAATGTAATGAAGGGAATTTAGAGAGAGCACACAATTGAAAATGATCCTTAAGTTGATTAGAAGTGATTCCGTGACTAATGGCTAGCCAGTGAAATTCTATCAGAAGGGCAATTCCAAGATTTCATGAATCCCAACCCTCTTTAGCCTTTTTATGATTTTTCCAAAATCAGAGTTGTTGCCTTTTTGGCCTGAAGTTAGTGCTTCCTGTTTGTGTTGCTGATTCCACGTTTTGATTTATTATGCCACATTAGAAAACAAGTCTTTCAAATAACCACTGAATTATTTCTAAAATGGAAGTATCTCACATGTATCTGTAAATGCCGTGTTTGAGAGGAAAATATTCTGATGAAAACCAGAAACGCAGTGCCTAGGGTTGCATGTCTGGCCCTTTGTTAGACAAATTAGTGTTTAGGAGGGAAGAAGTTTCTCAGTTCATCCTAAGAGCAAATCCATGGTCTGACTCCAGTGTATCTGTCTAGTGTCATGCAAGAGAGAGAACCAATGCAGTTACTTTCAGATCCCTTCCAACTCTGAGATTCTAAGTAACTATTCATATGAACCTTCGATTTCAGCCAAACGGGCCTATTTGCTTTCTGTAACTGTGTGCAGGGTTTAGAGTTCGACATGACATTCTTCTTCTACCTTTTTCTGCCTGAAATGCTCTTCCAAGTCCTGCTTGTCATTTGACTCTTATTTTCAAGTCTCTGCTGAAGTACCACCTTCCCCACCAAACTTTCCCTGGAGATGAATCTCTACACCCTCTAAATTCATACGGTAAACATTGTTTTGTATAACAATATTCTCTCCAATAGTCTGGTAATCTCCTCAAGGGCAAAAATAGTATTATTTCCTCTGAGAAGTGTTCCTGAAAGTATCTTCCTCCCATGCCTCAGAAAACTCCTTTTCTTCCTTTGCAGATGTAACTCTCTGGGTATAGCCCTTACCATGTGTTACTAGAGATCAGTATCCCTCATTACTGAGGGGCGAGGGTGGGAAGTATATTACTCATTTTTGCATGTGCACTATTTCCCCCTGAGCCTGAAACATTATTTTGTAATTTTTTCCCCATTTATGAGGATAGCCTTATTTTTACCTTTATGCTGTGAGCATTCGGGAGTCAACTACTGTTTTGATACTAGAGGTGAAAGGGGGAAGAGGTAACATAACAAAACAGGATTGTATGATTATTAACCTGGAAATATTAAGAGGGATAGATTGGAGATGGTGATGACTTTGGTGATTATAATAAAAATGGGTGAGATTGAATGGTCTTTTCAGGTTAAATATATGGATATTATACAGGCCCAGAACACACAGTGGCCCCATTTCCTAAAGAGGGATGAGGCCACCTTACATGGGGGTTTGGGAGGACTGTATTTGAAGAGTGAAAAAAAAAATGACATAAAGAGGATGCAGGATGAGGTTTTAGAAATGGAAATGAAAAGTGAGAAACAGAGAGGAAAAAAAAGTTAGAACAAGTAAACAGCTCAGGGGAACTAAGTAAGATTTTACAGAAATAAAAAGATAGTATGGAAAATTTATCTAGATTACATATATGAGAAACTGACAATTCAAGGTTGAGATGGTTTCATCTTTATATCCTTAGTGTGTGGTATAGAGCCTTGTTCATGAGAAGCTCCCTAAAAATAATTTTTTTGAGATGAATTGAACTGGAAGAGGGGCAGTTTTGACCTAAATTTAAGGGATTCATTTGTAGATAAAGATAAAAATGCCTTTTCCCCTTAGAGATTAGGATGCGAATAGGAAGAGCTGGGATTTTATTCGAGAGCGTACAAATGTGGTAAATGAGAAAAAATAAGCAATGATCTTATTGAAAAGGGTTAGGAAAGGGTAAAATGGAATTTCTGGGAAACACTGATTCATTTACAACTCATTTCAAGTGATTTTAAATGATATCAAACCATAATCTATATGTGGTTTTTCCTTGAAAGTCTCTTCAGTTATAATAAAAGTACTGGGCGATGAAATGACCTATACTGAAGTGGGCAAGGTTAAGTATGGAGTAAAGCAATTATACTCCAATAAAGATGTTAAAAAAAAAAAAAGAATAAGTAAGGATGCTGGGAGCCTGTAATATACCTGATATTTCACTCTAATCTTATGGTAGGATCAGGTATTAAAAATTATCCAGGTCATTATTCTCTGATAAGTCTTCAAATCCTTCTACTAAATTATTTTAATCCCAGCATCAGAGATAAAAATAATAGACAACAACAAAGTGAAAGGCACTATATTAAGTGCTTCCAAAAAAAAAAAAAAGATTAAGTATGGAGAAAAAAAGAGCAAAGGTCACTTTTTTCCTCAAGTTAAGCTTTTCAGAAGAGAAGCACTCCTCCAAAGCCCCAGGATGATAGTGAAGCCAAGTCATAGGCATCTTTGCATTTGGATTTCTCCATGTTTGATGCCAGTTTTATAGCAAGGGATGAAAGATGACTCTGCGAGGGTGGCTCGGGTGCCTAGGACTGTGGCCGAAGTAGGGAAGGCAGAGAAGTAAATTGGTTTTTGAGGACACTTGTGATGGTTGGCATTTGGTGTCATCAATGACAGCGTCAGTAGTTCCAAAAGTTGGGAGGACTGGACTTGAGTATGCAGAACTAGAGGTGCAGAATTCAGAGTAAGCGAAGTATTTAGTAGTTATCAGCTAAGTTATTATTGAACCCTGAGTGTAAAAGAGTTCTCTGAAGGAGCAAAAGACTGAATCTTAATGAATTGGCAAGCTTTGAGGGACAGAAGAGGAAGAAAAGTAAGGGAGAGAGGTGGAGAAGCGTTCTTAGAAAAATGAAATCTAGGATACCATTGTGTCACAGAGTAAAACCAAAGTGGGTATGGGTGTGGGTGGCTGGTTGCATGCATGTGTGAGTGCACATGTGAAACACATGTGTTATGGTGGTCAGAGGTTTTAAATGCTATAGAGAAACCATGAAGAATGGGGACTTAAAGCAAACACCTGAAGCATGGAATTCTCCAATCTGCACTAGACTTATCTCAGACATTTCTAGACTCATTAAAACCATTGAAGTTGTTCTAATCCTAGTGTGGGAAATAATAGATTTTCAGCTGCTCTCCCATGAACAGTCTTTATAGTAGGTAAATGTTAAGAATTAGCCCATCACTGCTCATTAGCGGGAACTGAGGTATATTTCTTCATTCTCATTGGATGGAATTGAGTGTGCTGGGCTTAGCGTCATGGCCCCTGGCCATGCTGTTCCAGGTCCATGAAGCTGGACATCGTGTTTCTGTGAATGGCTAGTATGAGATACCTGGAACAGGATGCACACCACAGAAATTAAGTATGTGCATTTGTTGATGTTTGGACCCCTTAGAAAACTCCCCACTCAGAAGAAAGGTTTCCATGTGGGAATATGAAATGGCACCAGATGTTTATAATCTTATACTAATTTTAAATTAAAGAATGGCTGGAAGGACTCTTTTGAACAAGAGATTTTTCTCTTTTTTTTGCGGTACACGGGCCTCTCACTGTTGTGGCCTCTCCTGTTGCGGAGCACAGGCTCTGGACGCGCAGGCTCAGTGGCCGTGGCTCACGGGCCCAGCCGCTCCGCGGCATGTGGGGTCTTCCTGGACCGGGGCACGAACCCGTGTCCCCTGCATCAGCAGGCAGACTCTCAACCACTGTGCCACCAGGGAAGCCCTGAACAAGAGATTTTGATAGCACATGCCTTACACAGTGTCTTGTAGAATGGATTATCATAGACATCACACCCACTCATCCTTACTATTTTTCAGTTTGAAATTCCTTTCCTCCTGTTCTCTGGACAAGTCCTTCTTGACATTCAAGACCCAGCTCAGATGCTGCTTCTTCTATGACACCACTCCTGACCCACCCATTTCTAAGTAGTCAGTGTTCTTTTGAATTACTTCAGCTTGAGGCTTACTCTCCTATGTAGAATTTATTGTGTGTTTTGAGTAATAACTCTTACATGTCTGTTCCCTCTAAAATAATCAATTGTCTTTGAGGAGACTTATTTATCTGAGCATTAACTCCTATTTAATAAAAATGTTGTATGTGTTTGTTCATTTGAAAAATATTTATTGAATATTCTCTCTGTGCCAGGGACAGTGTCCTTGTATAGCTTCCAATCACGTATAAGCTATACCTTTATTTATGGAATGTATGCCTGGTTGAAATGCAAGGAACTTTAAAAATTCAAAGTACACACAAATTGAAAGAATCCATGAATAAGGTCTCACTGATAACAGTTATCACTGAGCTGTAGAGTTTAGAAACTGCTTTCCAAAACTATTTCACTTAATCCTACCAGCAACTCTTGAGAGGGTAGCTATGTATGATTAATCCTAATTTAGATAGAAGAATGTGACAATCAGACCTTAGGCTAATTATTCATATGACAAGGACAATTGTGGATTTAACTTGAGACTTGAACACAGGTTTCTGGCTCCAAACCTCATATCTTCCCACCATGCAGTCCTCTAACCCTAAAGCACCACACCTTATAGGACCAGGCAGAGAATCTCAAGGACATGGAAATATTAGTGTTTACATGGCCAAAAATGTTAGCAATAATCTCACAAACAATACGAGTTAATCCAATTGTCATATGGATTCAATATGACAGCTCTCAAATGTAATGAAAAATTAGGCTCAAACTAACTATACAAACTTTATAAGATCAAGTCCTTATCTGTAAAATTAATATGAAATTTTATCAAAATAAAATCAATTGTAAAATTATTGAGATGATTGTTAAACTCTGTTAACTCACTGAGGTGTTATGGGATCAGTTTATCTACTATCAAAGAAAGGTCCCTATGAATTAGCTAAAAAATAGTACAGTCATTAAAAATGAGTATATAGAGGTGTATTTATGTTAAAGTACAGGTTATAAAATAGCACAGAATAGAATCCTATTTTGGTGTACTGTCATATATATCATAACCAGGAAAAAAGTATCTGGAAGGAAATTTTCTTTACTGAATACCTCTCTGCATCTTAGATAATGAGTAATTTTTAAAACAAATTTTATCTCTTTTGCAACACTTTTGCAAAATTTTAACTTTTTAATTTGAATTTGTAAATTAAAATAAGTGCATTACTTGTATTATTTTTAAGTTAATAAAAAGTTAATGCAGGGATTATTATTGGGATGGGGTGGAAAGGGAGATGAAAATGTGCAAGGAAGTGGAATAGGAAATATGTTAGCAGCCTGGGGTGGACAGTGCAATACAGGAATGGTTTGGGGAAGACAGAATTATAGTACATTCATTGTCAACAGCGTAACTCTCCATCTGTCCCTGGCAACAGAGTCAATTGGTTTATTTTCATTTAGCTTTTAGCTAAAGAATAGAATTAATAACAATTGATTTTTTGTTTTTTTAAATGGAGTAAGCCTTTATTTCCTTGTTTCACAATTATAACTGGCTGAATTGGTTGCCGTAACATGTCTGATGTTCACAGGAGGGACCTGTATTCATTGAATTCCATTAATCTGTAATCTATTGGTAAAATATCTTTAGTGTTTTTTGATTAAAAAACAGCATACTTTTTTCCTGACCAAACCTTTTTGCTTTTTGCTAAGGGCATGTGAGGCACGGTTTCTAACATGTGGATATATTTTATAACTGTATAATATTTACATTTTGTATTATTCATTTCTCAGAAATTTGTGCATATGTGTAGCTTAGTGGAAGAAAATAATTTAGGTTTGCTTTTAATACACTGATAGATCTTTAAAGGTGGCCTACAGGGGCCGCACCTACCCTCTGAAGCTTCCTTGCGACCCCTTTCCCCATCACATCCCAGTCATGCTGACCTTCTTTAAGGTCTCTAAATGTACCAGTTACTTCTTCCCTCAGCGCCTCTGCTTCTGCTCTTCTGGCTGCCTGAGAATGCTGTTCCCACACTCTGTCCTCACCCCATTTGCACACACACTTTGACTGACTGATTCCTACCCATCCTTTGGACTTGTTGCCTCCTCTGGTCATAGCTGTTGTGGTGCTGTGGAAGGTTTGGGCACCTCAGCAGTGAACCTTGGGCGTTTACTCTAGTATTCCATTGTGTCTATTTCTTGCTACCAATAAGCTGCCTTGCCCTATATTTTTTTTAATGTAATATTTATTTTTTAAAATTAATTAATTTTTGGCTGTGTTGGGTCTTCGTTGCTGTGCGTGGGCTTTCTCTAGTTGTGGCGAGCGGGGGCTACTCTTCGTTGCAGCAGGCAGGCTTCTCATTGCAGTGGCTTCTCTTGTTGCAGAGCACCAGCTCTAGGCTTATGAGCTTCAGTAGTCGTGGCATGCGGGCTCAGTAGTTGTGGCACGTGGGCTGCTGAGCGCAGGCTCAGTAGTTGTGGCACACTGCATGTTGCTCAGTGGCATGTGGGATCTTCCTGGACCAGGGCTTGAACCCGTGTCCCCTGCCTTGGCAGGCAGATTCTTAACCACTGTGCCACCAGGGTAGTCCCGCCCGGTATTCTTTATCTTTTTTTCTCAGCCTCATCGCTCTTGTTACCTAACAGTTTACTATCTCAACTTCAACTTACTTTGGTCCCTTATGTCTCCTCACCTCTCTTCTTCTGCTTCCCTTACAATTTAAAGTGATTCATCCCACACCGGGGAATGGTGTGGCCAGTAGGAATTAAATTATTCACATCTTCAGTATTTAAGAAACAATCGTCCATGAATAGTACTTGGAATCCTCAAAGAACAATCTCATTTCTTCATTTCGTAGTTTAGAATTTGGAATAGAGAGGGGACAATTCATCATAGCTCCTGAGTTCTGAACACGAGGAAAAGAAAAAAAAAAACACCCTAATTTTGTTACATAAAAAAGAGTTATGAGGAAGCCTTCCTTCTTATTTCTGCAATTTTAAGTGAACAAGACTTTTATTCCCCCAAAATAGTTCATTCAGTTAGATGTTCCTAACATTTTATAAATATTATAAAATTCTATTTTAAGTACCTAGTCTTAAGCTTGAGTCACATTCACTGTGCAGGCTGGGAAGATTTAATAATGTCAGACCAGTAGGCAATGATACCAAGCCATTTTGGCTTTCTTTTCCTCGTCTAGAAAAGTTCAAATGCTACATTAGTCATAAAACATCAGAGAAGTTAATAATGAGATATATACATACATGAGATAAGTACAATGATCAGAAATTTCAATATCTTATCAATATTGAAAAACATTTTAGGCATTCAAAAATGTTTAATTCTGTTTGAATTTTAATTCATTGAAAAAGTAACAGTGACAAATAGTATTAAAATAGAAATAAGTCCCAAGCCTCTATAGATAACTATTTGTTTACATAGTCAGGAGAATACAACTATGTCATTTTCATTTCGTTCACAGGGCCAAACTTTGTATCAAATTTCACTTTTTTTTTCCCCTCTAAGAGTTTTATATTATCCGGGCTTATATTTAATTTTTTATTTAATTTTAGTTCTACATATATATATATTTTTATTGGGGTATAGTTACTTTACACGGTTGTGTTTGTTTCTGCTGTACAGCGAAGTGAATTAGCTACATGTATACATATATCCCATCTTTTTTGGATTTCCTTCCCATTTAGGTCACCACAGAGCATTGAGTAGAGTCCCCTGTGCTATACAGCAGGTTCTCATTAGTTATATGTTTTATACATATTAGTGTATATAGAATTGGCTAATTCTCTGATAAACATATATTCACGTAATTAGTGTAGTCTAAAATATTCTTAAACCTGAAATGATTGGAGATTGAGCAGACAACTCAGTAATTTATCCTGTATAGTAATCATTGTTAAGAATGTCAATGATCATTGTACTGTTTTGCAGAAAGCTCATTTTTTGCATAATGGATAAATTGGAGTTACTACATTTTAAAATAATTATTGTAACAAGATGAGTGGTCTTATCTTCATTAATGACTAACGAAGAATCTCAGAGTTTAAAATTATTAATTTTATTAAGTAACATATATTTAGTGGTAGTGATAGAACAATATAGCTCATTTTCTGGATGTTCACAATTTGGTGTTGTCCTCAAGCAAGAGTAATATTCATAATCTTAAAATTAATATAATAATAAAGAAGCAGACTCACAGATATAGAGAAAAAATTAGTGGTTACCAGTGGGCAGAGGGAAGGGGGGAAGGACAGCATGGCGTAGGAGATTAAGAGCTACAAACTATTATGTATAAAACAAGCTACAAGGATGTATCGTACAGCACAGGGAATATAGCCAATGTTTTATAATAACTATAAATGGAGTATAACTTTTAAAAATTGTGAATCATTATATTGTACACATGTAACTTACATAATACTGTGCATCAATATGAATGAAAGAAGCCAGACACCAAAGATCACATTTATATTAAATTACCAGAAAAGCAGAAAGTAGACCAGTGGTTGCCTGGAGCTAGGGGTGGGAGCAGGTATTGGCTACAAATGGATACAGGGAAATGTTTTAGAGTGATGAAAATGTTCTCAAACTGGATTGTGGTGGATTCAGTAAATTCTAGAAGTTTGCTAAATATAAATTTAAACCATACACTTATAATAGGTGAATTTTGTGGTGTGTGATTATGCCTCACAAAAGCTGTTAAAAATTGTATGTGATGCTCACACACATTCTTTCCATGTGCCTATGAAAATATTTATTCTCTATTTCAAATCTGAGGTACAATTTTGGAGTCATGTGAAAAATATCTTCTGAAAATGATTAGGACAGTGTTTTTATAAACAAGTTTATTTTCTCACTTATGTTCCTGCATTTTAATAGAAAGATAGTATTTTTTCTTGATGAGGTATTAGAGATATCCTTGAATGTGTGATTGAGAATGGATTTGGAATTCTCCAATTCATTCTACAGAGGAGAAAAATGAGCCTTAGAGAGGAAGTTGACCTAGGTCAAACATGCTGAAAGGCAAAGTTGTTGCCAGAACCTCTTCAGTTTCTTCCACAACATATTAAAATGGGATGCCCTACTACGGGGTTGTTAGCAAATGGCCCTTCCTAGAGCTTCCTGAGTCTCCTGGCCCACCCTGCCTTAGTACTTGGTACCACTGATCACACTCTCATGATGGTTTAGTCATTTTCTTCTAGCCCATGGAAGGCTTTTGATGCTGTGAGATCTCAAAATAAGCAGCTGTATACCATCAACACTGGGTATTTATTAACTGCACAAATTATAAACAATTCATGAAGATTCCAAATGTCTAAACAGTGATGGCGGGTGAAACCATTTGTTCCAGATCCATCTTATGTTTTTATTTGCAGAAATGACTTTGCAGAAATGAATGAATGCCAGAAATATGTAAGGAAGTTTTGTTACTGTTTGATGGTGTTTTACAAGATGGCAAAATTTTCATTTTTATGAAAAGTATTTCTAATTTGATCCCTCAAGCAATGTTTTAACAAGAGCTATATAATCTCATATATGCAGGATTTATTATAGTGCTGGTAGAAGTTATGCATCTTCTGCTTCATCCTATAAAGAAGCACTATAATTAAATTCAACTTCTACTTGGTCAGTAGAATTTACTCTTTGCCCATATTGGAGCTATTGAGAAACAAAAAGAATAAGAAATATTGGTCCTTTTGGAAAAATTGACCAAAGATACTGATATTAATCAGAATGACAGCTTTTCTGTTTTTTGATACATGATCATTTTGAGATTGTCAGGACAAGCAATTAGTTTTTCTTTATGACACATGTTTAAATTGATCTAGTTTCTTCTTAGTGAAAATCACTCTTAGACGTAAGAAAGTCAATATTTTCAAAAGTGGCTCACTTGGCCTGGTGTTCCATTAGCTGGGAGTGACAGGGAAAGATATCAGAGAACTTGAGTATCAGTGACCAGCGCTTAGCCTTCCAGTGGAAATGAAATCATTATATAGTTTTGTCTGACTTTACCATTAAACCTTTATTTAAGTCTTATGATTAGGTGTCTATTGTAAATAGGAGAGTTTATAAATAGTTTTGTTTACCTGGTAAATAGCATACTGTTAAATACCTGGAAAGAAAAAATATGTATATATATAAATTCACTTGTTCTCAGAGAAAATTGTATTACAATATAATCAATATTTTAAAAAATCAGTAAATCAAGAGAGGTTCATACTTTGTGAAGACATCGGAAGACATAAAAATGTTAGTTTTAATAATTATCTGGATACTATTCAGTGAAAATAACAACAGCAAAAACTACTGATGCACAAAACAGAACTGATAAATCTCCAAAACATTATGTTGAGTGCAAGAAGCCTTACATGAAAGAGTACATAGTGTATGATTCTATTTAACTGAAGTCTAGAACAGGTAGAACAAATTTATGAGAGTAAAATAGAACAATAGTTGTTTCTAGGCAGATGGGCTGGGAATGGGCTGACAAGGAATGTGAGGAAACCTTCTGGGTTGACGGTAATATTCTACATCCTGATACGGGTTTGGGTTACATATACGTATGGCATTTGGAAAGAATCAGCAATGTATAGTTAAGATTTATGTATTTAATTTATATGTAAATTTTATCTCCAAAGAAAAATATAAATATTGAACTCTAGTTAATGATATGCGTACTGAAGTGTTTAGGAGGAAGAAGAGTGAAGTGCAATTTACTTTGAAATTCATTGAAAAGTTAGATGGATGGATGGATGAAAGGATGGAGAGATGGATAAATATGTGGTAAAACAAATATAGTATGATATTGATCATTGACTCTTGGTGGTGGCTCTATGGATGTGCACTGCACAATTCTTACAACTTTTCTTATGTTTAAAATTTTTTATCATAGAAGCAAAGATGAGTTAACATTTTAAGTCTCTAAATATTGGTCAGATTTAAAGACATGTAATTGATGCTAGAAGTCAGAGAAATGTTCCTAACATTTAAAAACGATTTACCTTTTGTATCTCCAGAAATTATAATCCCAGAAAAGTGTAATTCACAGAGTTTTTTCAAAGACCAAAATATATATAAAATTCTCATGACAGGAAATTTAACATTGTGGGTGAGGTCCTTTTTCCTCCACACTGTATTGTATATCTGTAAATCTCTTTCAAAAGACATTGGGCCCATTAATTTTAATTTTTTTTTTTTTTTTTTTTTTTTTTGCGGTACGTGGGCCTCTCACTGTTGTGGCCTCTCCCGTTGCGGAGCACAGGCTCCGGACGTGCAGGCTCAGCGGCTGTGGCTCAGGGACCTAGCCACTCTGCAGCATGTGGGATCTTCCCAAACCGGGGCACGAACCTGTGTCCCCTGCATCGGCAGGCGGACTCTTAACCACTGCGCCACCAGGGAAGCCCTAATTTTAATTTTAATGCACTGAGTTTGCAAAGAGTAATGGTTCCCAAACTTGAGTATGCATCTGAATTACCCAAACAGCTTGTTGAGATACAGGTTACTGCCCTACCCACAAGTTTCTGATTCAAGGGGTCTGGAGTGGGGTCTGAGAGTTTGTACTTACAACAAGTTCCCAGGTGATCCTGATGCTCTAATTGGGGGACTCCTCTTTAAGAACCCTGGCATGGAGCCTATCCCTTTTTCCATCAGGAGGACCTATTGTTATCATGCCTTACTTTAAATAGCAAGAACATGTAAGCAAATCACCTCCAGGATTTTCATGAAATCAAGCACAAAAAGAACGAAAAGAAAGGAATGAGTTTTGTTAAGCCCCTTAGCCTTTTCTTCTTTTTCTTTTACATGTATTAAAAAATAATAATTACTAAGAATCTACCAGTTGTCTAAAGCAGTACAGAAAAAGTATTACAAAACAGATTTTGATATCTACTTTCCTACCTGAATTTGGCATATCCTCATGGCATAAAAACTATTTTGGTGACCAGTTTAATAAAACCAAAGGGACACATTTGTTACATATCCTCTTGTTCCACCCCTTCCATCAGATCTAGAGCCCCTGTACTGTAGCTGCATTGAACAAATTGTTCTAATCATGCTGCACTGAAATAGTTGACTTATTTATGTGCCTAATTTACTAGGATGCACAATTTTGTGATCAGATAGGTCATATTTGAATTGGTATCACTAATGCCTAGTACCTTGTTGTAAGTGAATGGATACAATGAAAAGCAGATGAGTAAAAATACTAATTCCCTAAATTCCCCAAAGCAAATATAGATTTTATTTAGACTTTGTAGTTGTTTGAAGTGAACCAGGTTACTGCCTCCTTTCCCTTATAGCAAATATATGGTCATTGATTGCATGTAGTTGCCCCTTCTACCCACCCCCTGGGGAAAAGAAAACAAACAAAAAAAAAACCCCAGCATGCTTCAGACTTTAAAGACTAATTTTGGGAGAATTAGATCAAGGAAGTATGTGCAAGTGACAACTGTATGTGTCTCAGGATAAGATTTCTCCTTAAGGATGAGAGGCCATTCATTTAGAAGGTAGTCTACGAAAAGTAATTTTCCTGCTGGGCTGTTGGTTGGGTTATAAAGTAGGTAATGAAGTTTTTGCTCCTTTGGTAAAACTGTTAGCCCTGCCAAGTGGTGCTGAAATATCAACATTGGCAGGTTCAGTCTAATTCAGTCATCCAAAGTCACCAGACGGTGAAGTATTGGCCTGAGGAATCAGGGCATTGGGAATTCTTACCCAGGTGGAAACTGGTTGAAACCGTGGTTGTTTTAGCTGAAATGGAACTCACTTACACAAACATCTGGGCAAATAGATATAAAGTGCCCCATTAGGAAGAAAACATTTTCTCCCTCAGATTTTTGGCAAAATGGCATTTCTTTCTGATAGCAAAACAACAGCAAAACATCCTCTGTGTAGCTGATGACCATAATGTCCTAATAAAAGTTAACTAGTTGACTCCTGGGGGGTGTTAGCTCTATGGGAATCGTTCAGGTGTGGCTTCTGAGGGGAGCTCTCCAGGTAAGCTGGACTTTTTATTTCCTGAACTCTGAGAGCACATGTTGCCTGTGGGCACATGTCCTCCAGCTGGCAGTCTCACCTTGGGGCACAGGAGAGGGAGCAGCCCGCTCTGCTTGAGCTGGAGCAGAGATCACGGGACACTCTGCTGTGAGCTTCTTGCTAACATTGATCCTGTATGTGTAAAGTCAAATTGTGAGTTTATTTAAAGCCCCCCAGTCCCTGGCTTTGGCAGCGGTCCATGTGGCTTATGGGACTTTAACCACAACTTTTTTCCTATACTTTTTAAAAAATGCCATCTTTCCTTAGATTTATAAAAATCTTGCTTTATATATATCTAAATTATTTTAATCAGGATTTTTTTCTTATACTTTCAGATATTTTCTTACATATTCTTAAAAGGTATTTCTTATATACTTTCTTTTTTATTGAAGTATAGTTGATATATAACATGTAAGTTATAGGTGTACAATATAGTGATTCACAATTTTTAAATGTTATACTCCATTTATAGTTATTATAAAATATTTGCTGTATTCCCCATGTTGTACAATATATCCTTGTATATTATTTTATACCTAATACTTTGTACCTCTCAATCCCCTGCCCCTATATTTCCCCTTCCCCCTTCCTTCTCCCCACTGGTAACTACTAATTTGTTCTCTATATCTGTGAGTCTGCTTCTTTTTTTGTCATATTCACTAGTTTGTTGTATTCTTTTAGATTCCATGTGTAAGTGATATCTTACAGTATTTGTCTTCGTCTGACTTATTTCACTTAGCCTAATGCCCTCCAAGTCCACCCATGTTGCTGCAAATGGCAAAATTTAATTCTTTTATTATGACTGAGTAATATTCCATTGCATGTATATACCACATCTTTATCCATTCGCCTGTTGCTGGACACTTAGGTTGCTTCCATACATATATTCTTATATTGTAAAAAACAAAAGAAGGGATGCCTTCTGTTCACCTCTAAAACTGTGTGGTATTAATTCATCGTTTCCTGAATGCCCAGAATCCCTTTTCCTCAACTGTTCTTATTTAGATCCCTGATTCATCATCTGAGTTGTATATATTTGGTGAAGTAATTTCATTTGTAAGTTAGGGAGCACAATATCGAAAGTGTTTGTAGCTGGGTCCCTATCTTCCTTAAGCCAGGCAACCCGCCACCCAAAGCCCCTCATTACCAGTGACAGCAGAATCAGAAGGTAGGGAAGATAGAAATCAAAGGCATGAAGTAAGAAGGCGGGGGTGGGTGGGTGGGAGCAGTTTGAGACCTATGGGAAGAGATTAGAAAATTTCAAGATGGCTACCTTTACCAAATTGCCCATTTTTGTAAATAGCAATTATTTTTGCATCATCTTTGTGAATGTGGCTGCTATATAGGGCCGTAAATAAAAGATGGTTTGAATGGTGCCATTTAGACTTTTGCAATGCGCAACTTAAACAACTGTCATTGACATCCCTGTTTCTGGAAGACATGTTGTAGAGCTTCTCTGTGTTTACTGCACACTAGCTCTTTGCAAGATCTCAAAAATTCTTTACTGGGCCTTGGTAAAGAGTTGGGAAGAGAGTGATAGAGAATCTATGGGGTTTTGAGGAAGAATTCCAATCTGGAGATCCAGAGAGCCAGGATACCGTGAGATACACGGGGTTAATAGTAAGAATATAACAGGGGCTTCCCTGGTGGCGCAGTGGTTGAGAGTCCGCCTGCCGATGCAGGGGACACAGGTTCATGCCCCGGTCCGGGAAGATCCCACATGCCGTGGAACGGCTTGGCCCATGAACCATGGCTGCTGAGCCTGTGCGTCTGGAGCCTGTGCTCCACAACGGGAGAGGCCACAACAGGGAGAGGCCCACGTACCACAAAAAAAAAAAAAGAATATAACAACTTGAAAATTTAAAAGGATTTGTCTCGTATTATTCTGTGAGTGCTTTTAATTGTAATTCTGAATACACACACCCCCCACCACCACCATCATCACCAAAGCAATTTAATTTCTTCCACCTATCTTGTCTGGCATGCCATCATGCACTGCAGAATGGGCCCGGACTTTCCTTTTCTTCGAAACCATCTTGCACAGACTTTCCTTCTGATGGAGGGTTATTCAAGTATCTTGCCATTACAGCACTTGTAGAAGTAGTTTTTGTAATACCCAATATTATTTGATTAATAGCAATATTTAATCTTCATTCTCCTTAAAATATTTAACTGAAGGTGCCGTGCTTTTCTTGCTATGGAAAATTTCTAGTCATGTCACTGGCTTTCAGGTGGTTGTTATTGGTAAGAAAAGCCATGTTATAAACTACAGATTACACATTTCTACTGAATGATCAGGAACAACTGAAGACACTTGTCTAATTGCCTTGGCCACTCCTTTTACCTTGTGGCTGTCACAGAAAAATTAATGTAATTCCATATGGTTTTCTTTCTCCTTCTAACATCTTTCCTTGGATCATGGTACCAGGACAGGTAGAGTCATGTGAGCACCACTGTTATATGATACCTTTTTCACTCGCTAAGAATTAAAACAAATGTTAAATTATTGCCAAGTCCCATGTTAAAATTATGGTTTGTATAACTTAGCATTATAGTTCAGTTAAACACAATCTATGCCATCAGCTGTGATTTTGGGGGGAAACTTTTGAATGTGTTATCAGACAGTAACTGCCCTGTTTAATACATACACTTGAGATGTGACATATTGTTAGTTCCTTAATTAGCTGCTCTGATCATGAAGGCATTGGAATGTTTCCACTTGCAAGCTAACTGTCTGAGAAGAACACAGAATACATCTGAAACTTAGAAGGTTCAGTTCTTGGAGCATAGTAATGCCTGAAAAGGACTTGCTGCTTTTATATATGTACCATTTGTTTAATGGTGAATAATAATATTAGGCACTATTAAACTACTTTCACCAGTGCTGTAATGGAAAGATGCCTGAATGTCCTCCCGTCAGGAGAGTCTGTATAAGGTGATTACAGCGGTGAGGAAAATTTGGCTTATTCTACAGTGGCATTATGATAAACCAGAGAGATTCAACCACATTGAAATGCTGTTCTGTTTTATTGCTGGCTCATATCCCATTGTATGGATAAGCCATAATTTTTTTATCCATTCAACTGGTGATGGACATTTAGGTTCTTTCCATTTTGGTGCTGCTTTGAATATCTGCACACAAGTCTTTGCATAAACTTATATTTTCATTTTTCCTGAGTAAATACCTAGGAATGAAATTGATGTGTTATTTGGTAACTGACCAACGGTTTTCACCAGTGGTGAAACTTCATGAAACATTTAACATTCACACTCAAAATGTATGAGAGCTCCAGTTGCTCCAAATTCTGCATAACACTTGTTATTGACAGTCTTTTCATTTGTGCCATTCTTAATGTGTATGATATCCCTCACTGTGGTTTTAACTTGCATTTCCCTGAAGACTAAGGATGTTGACCAGGAGTTGGTAAACTAGGACTGGGTGGCCAAATCTAGCCAACTGCCTATTTTTATAAATATAGTTTAATTGGAACACAAACATGTTCATTGATTTACATAATGTCTATAGCTGCTCTTGTACTACAATGGCAGAGTTTAGTAGTTGCAGTAGAGAACATCTGGTCTGCAAATTCTAAAATATTTACTATTTGACCCCTTACTGAAAACATCTGACAACCCTCATGTCATCTTTTCATGTGCTTCTTGGTTATCATATATTTCCTTTAGTGAAGGATCTATTCAAGCTTTTGCCCTTTATTCTTAAATGTTTTGTTGTCTGATTGAGTAGAAAATATTCTTCTAAATATTCTGGATGCAAGCCTCTAATTGGTAAATGTACTGCAAATGTTTTCTGCCAATCTACAGTTAGCCTTTTCTTTTTCTTATTAGTCCCTTTAAAGTTCAAAACTAAAATCCGATCAAGTCCAATTTATCATTTTTTAAAGCCTATGCTTCACATATCATATCTGAACTGATGGAAACTGATTTAATTATTTTGATGTCTGAGAAAATTTGATTTTGTATAACAAAATAAGTGACTGAACAAGTATACAGGTTGGCAATGTAAATAGAATGTGTGTAAAAAAAGAGGAACATACTATGGGTTTATAGAAAAGAATAGGGTTTATTCTTTTAATCCTGAAACAAGTGAATCATTATTTTATTGACATCACTATTATAGCTATTCTTTTACTTAATATATTATGGAAATAATTGCTAATCTGATTATTCTCAAACTTGCTATTTACTGTTTTACAACACTGAGAGCTTAGAGGCTAAGGCATTTACTGCTACTACACTAATAGATATTTTTTACTTTTAAGAAGAGAACTTTCGTGTTTTGCAGTTTTTCTATTGAAGTGGTTTTATCAACATGACCAACTTCATATCAGCAATTTAGACCACATTCTGAAATATTTTGGAAAGTGTTAAGATAACCTGAAGAGAAATTAGCCATGAAAGAATTTCTCCTACTAAATGGGTTGTGATGGTAACTCCTTTCTCACAGATCAGTGACTGGATGTCCATGGTAGTTTAGCTGGCTTAACTAAGTGCCTTGTGTTTGGGCTATGTTTCTTTACAGAGTTTTATTGACACTGACCACAGGCACTCAGAATTCTGGGGTCAACATTAAATATCTGCTCAGCACCTGTGCCTGTAGCAATAGCAATAGCAACCTGACTCCTCTGGTTGATCCAGAGGGTTCTATGAACTTGTAGTGCTCTGCCTTTTGTCTGATTTTCTCATCTCAGTACCTTCCTCACTGTTTTCAATGCCACAGGGCATGTATTTTCTTTTAAAAATTAAATGGGGATTATTTCTAATTTTGTTTTGAAAGGGATTTTTTTTCTTTTAAAATTTCACAACACCCTTGGAAATATTTAGAGATACCCTAGGGTGTTGCAAACAGAGGATTAGAAACAACTGTCATAGTTCCAAAGTTCTACTTTGCCAACATGCAATCTTTTTTTCCAGCCGTTCTAGTATTGCTTTCCTGAAATGCTCACATTCTTCATTTTCTCTCACTCTTGATTAGTATAGGCTTTGTTTCTCATATAGGATGCAATAAAATATTCTTCCAGTAATCTTATTTCTCTGTACTCCTGGGCTTTCCTGGGTGATATATATGCCACTTTACTTATCAATGTTTTACTAGTTAAGCTTGTACCATGTTGTACTTTTTTTTATTATCTCTATCTTAAGTCATTCACCTGAGGTCTTCGCACTAACTGTTGAAAGATAACTGTTATTACATGACTAGTGTTCCAGGCCTTTAAGCCAGAATTGGAGTGAAGATAAATTTATCAAAGATGAAAAATTATTATAGAATGCACTGAGATATACCTTAAAATACTGGGGAAATTGTTTAAGAATGTAAAATTGAATACTAGTCCAAACATTCATTTGAAGGGACACTTGAGGAACTTATTCAGATGAAAAGGACAAAAAAATTACTTAACCATTTTGCTGAGCTCTGAAAGTGTCAGTAGGGTCATAACTGAGTGAGCAAAGGGGTATTGAGGGAATCCATGCTGGGTGACAATGTGAGCATATGTGTAGGGCCAGGGCCTCGTATGCATTGCAGAATGTGAGAAGATTTATACTGGCCAAAGAGAAATGAGCGATGTTGAGAAGTAACAAATAGAAAACTAATAAGGACTTACTGTATAGCACAGGGAACTCTACTCAGTACTCTGTAATGGCCTACATGGGAAAAATAATCTAAAAAAGAGTGGATATATGTATATGTATAGCTGATTCATTTTCCAGTATACTAACACAATGTTGTAAATCAACTATTCTCCAATAAAATTTTTTTTAAAAAAGACAGAATTCATGTGTAGCAAGATAATAAAGGGATTTGAGTTCCTAGATCCAGTAAGGAACTGAGATGAGAGTCTCAATATACTATTAAATTTGTGATGCTGTTTCGAGAAAAGATTTGTTTGTGTGCTTTTTTCTTTCTCAGGACTTTTAAAAGTTTAGCTCTAGAGAGTAGTATGAATTGGAATTTTGGAGAAAGTAGGTCAGATAAATGCTAATATATTCAGAAAGTTACATGATGTTGATGTATTTATTGACATAAATTATTAGCAAAAGGGAGAAAGACTGGAGTCATGAAAATTCTGGGCAGAGGAAGCAAGAACACTTCCACTTTTGTTAGTCAGTAGTTCTGTTTACAACCTTCCTTTTTCTCAGTTGGTACAGCCATCCTTCCTACTTTCCAAGGGGGGGAATAACATGGTACATCAGGCCATAGTCTGTGAGCAAAGGTCTAATGTGATGATGCTGTGACTCTTGACTCTTAGCCCAAAAAGAGTGCAACCTAAGTTCATGAAGATTCCTAATCTCTTCTTCCTAACAAGGTGTTGGAAAGAGGCCAGCTGTTTTTTGATTTATTGTAAGATCTGATAACCTTATAAGGTAGCAGAATATTAACCCTAGATTAACTGTAGGGTTAATCTAGGCACATAACTAAGAAGGGGAAAATTGGCTTGACCAAAATCTGTGTTATATATGTGAGATTATCTGTCTGTCTATCTATGATTTTGATAAGGTGATATATATATATCACCTTATCAAAATCTTATGAAGTTAGGACAAAACATTATCAGTTAACATCAATTTCAGCATTATGGTATGGGGGTTAGCTACTCCTTACTCATTTGGGTCATGACAAAGTTCTCAATAAAAATGAGAGCAGGAAGTCCAACCTAGCGAGAACCTAAGATGCGGTTTTGACGCTGAACTTAACCTGCAGACTGATAGAGGTGTGGCTGCCCTCAATTTAGTCATTTGTCCTATAAGAGAATTGGACTAGGTGAGCTGGGGATGAGTCTCCCTCAGACTTTTGGATAAGCTGCTCAGTGTCTCTGGGTTTTTTGCCACAAGTGTAGCAATAGCAGTCAGAGAACCAAGAAGTTATAGAAATTATATCAAATTCTTGGGAAGTACAAAGTACTATGCACATACCTGGAAATAGTACTGACTGCTAAAGTAAGAGAGTGGTTCCCACAGCCTGGTCTCCAAGACGTGTTGTTTTTATTGCTTCAAAGGCCTAATGGAGTTCTTCTATGTGGCTATATTGAGGTCACCCAGGATGACTTTTTACTGGAATAGTATAAATTTAGAGTGATAGCTTTGGGAAACACATGCTATTTAGAGGTCCTGACTGGTATATATACAATATAAGTCTTTGATTAATGAGAAATAGACTGAATTATTAAGTTGGTAAATACAGTCTTCCCAATAGGTAAAATATTTTTAAAATATGAATTCCCAGTGAAAGAAAGAAAGAAAATAATTGAAGTCCACAATCTCTTATCTAAAACTCTCAGAGCCAGACTTGTTTTAGAATTCAGAAAATCTTTGGATTTTAGAAATGTACTAGGATGCCTAGACCATGTATTAAGTAACCTGTTCAGTGAGGTCTTGATCAGCACCCTTTAATTAAGCACACTTAAGTATAGGAATTAAGATTCCTATAATTAGAATCTAGGAAAATGGTACAGATGAACTTACTTGCAAAGCAGAAATAGAGTCACAGATGTAGAAAACAAACTTATGGCTACCAAGGGCGGAAGTGGGGGTGGGATGAATTGGGAGATTGGGACTGACATATGTACACTACTATGTATAAAATAGATAACTAATGAGAACCTACTGTATAGCACTGGGAACTCTACTCAATGCTCTGTGGTGAGCTAAATGGGAAGGGCATCTAAAAAGAGTGGAGATAGATAGATAGATAGATAGATGATAGATAGATAGATAGATAACTCATTCACTTTGTTGTACAGCAGAAACTAACACAACATTGTAAAGCAACTATACTCCAATAAAAATTAATTTTAAAAAAGATTCCTATAATTAAACATGTGAGTAAGTCACACTGACTATTCAGTGAGATTAAAGAAAGACTAAGTGGCCTCATAACAGTTCAGGTTGAGTTTTGTTGCCAACTTAGTTTGACATGAACTTACGAAAACCTAACAAAGCTTTTTGGATTTCTAAACTGTGACTAACGGGCTTTGGATGGACCTGATTAAGTAACCAATTATCGAGCAATTACTGTGTACCAGCTTTAAGATATTGCCATTTGCACTAACCTTTGTAAACAACCTGTCAAAGTAGACATCGTTATCCATAATTTACAAATCAAGAAAGAAGGCTCAAGCACAGGTTAGTGAGCAGCCAGGGCACACTTATAAGTATATGGCAGAGCTGCAGTTTGGACCCAGCTCCTTCTGGCCCCAAATAATAATAATAATAATAATAATAATAATAATAATAATAATAATAATAATAATGCCTTGAAAATATAGAGTTTCTCTGCTTACTCTGCAGTCTCTCTGGGGAAGTTCACCCAATAATCATTTATAAACTAAAGACACCCCGATGGATCTGGACCCCATTTGTGAGCATCACACTTAGATAGTCAACTTACTGTTGGAAATGTCCAACAGTAAGTTGACTATCAGTGAGACAACAGTCAGTTGTCTCACTGACCCAGTGAACTCCAAATGGAACTAATCATCTTTCTTCTCAGCCCTGCTCCTTTTAGAATCCCTTATTCTACTATCTCAGTTACCCCTAAGACAAAACCCACCCACTTCCCTCCCTTTCCAACTCTGTTAATCACTAAGTCCTGCGAGGATACTGCTGGAGACCAGCACTGAGGAAGCTGGGGGTTTTTAAGTGCAGTAATTCAATTTACCGATAAGAAATTTCAGATCCTTTCACCATTCCCAGATAGGATGTATAAAATGAAGGTTCTGACCAACTGTGGATAGCCAAGGTAGCCTTAAATCCCATTTACCTGCTCAATTATAAACTACAAAATATTAAACCCTAAGATTTTACTTTGTATTCTAGACTGCTTTTGCTTTATATGTTATTAAGTCTGTTTTCTTTGATCTCAAAATTACCTGTATTTTAGCTGTTTTGGTGGGTGTGCTGTGATCTTGAGTAGCTAGATATCACGATTTCCAATAACAATGCCTCTAGCCAGTAACAGTGCCTCTAGCCAGTAACTTTGGATGCTAAAGAGGTGAAGTAACAGCCACCTATATTTTTGTTTCCATCTTTAGGTAAAAGGCCAAACCTGAAGGTCCACATCAATACCACAAGTGACTCCATCCTCTTGAAGTTCCTGCGTCCACATCCTAATGTAAAACTGGAAGGTTTTCTCCTGGGATATGGAAGCAACTTATCACCAAACCAGTACTTCCCTCTTCCTGCGGAAGGGAAATACACTGAGGCCGTGGTTGGTAAGATCTTTGGGTTTCAGGCATAGGAAGAAGAGGTAAAAAGGTAATGGGTGTTATATGATACATAAATCTCGAAGCATCATTCTTTCTATACCCTCAGCCGAACGAAATGCCATAATTACAAAACATCTTCATAATTGTTGTAACCCATAGCACAATTTTTTACATTAAAAAATATGTAATGCATACCCTGCTTATACTGCAGAAATAATCAACTTCATTGCCATTATACCTACAGTCCCTGACCACATAACTAAACTTGCACAGGGAAAAAAACTAGCTAAAATACCTTAAATCTCTGTAACATAGCTTGTTTATGTGGATTAATTTTCCTCCCTACTATGTCTTTACTTTCTTCTGGTGGAAAATACCATCTACAGCTTTCTGGGTGTCTATTCATGCCAAGCTACCTTTAAAAAGAAAAGACAGTGTGTTACATTTAAAAATTTTTAGGGTATTTCAGACAAAAAGATTAAAGTTTGTATTTGTGTTATGAAATTTTAAATTTCTTTGAAAACATTTTTAATCACATTAAAATGTAATTTGAGGATGTAGGTACCTTCAAGCCATCTCCAGAAAAATTATTTGCAAATAAAAGGTTTTTAAAGGATAACATTTTTTTAAAAAGGGATCATCTATTTAAAATGCTGTCAAAGGCTTCCTGAATAGCCTAAGATAAGATTTATATTTTGATCCACTGTTAGGATTATTGCTAAACAGTCTTTTCATGAACTTCCAAAGTTTAATTCTATAACTTGAACTACTGTAGACCAGATCTGACATTCATGCATATATGTAGCAATGTTGAAGATGAATCTATTTTGTCCTGCAGCCCTTTGTTCTCATAGAGAAGTCTCTGTTGTACTTTAAAATTAGGCAAGCGGGCTTTCCTGGTGATGCAGTGGTTGAGAGTCCACCTGCTGATGCAGGGGACACGGGTTCGTGCCCCGGTCCGGGAAGATCCCACATGCCGCAGAGCGGCTAGGCCCGTGAGCCATGGCCACTGAGCCTGCACGTCCGGAGCCTGTGCTCCGCAACGGGAGAGGCCACACAGTGAGAGGCCTGAGTACCGCAAAAAACATTTAAAAATAAATAAATAAATAAATAAAATTAGGCAAGAGAGTAACATTATTAATTATAAATGTCTGGACTGAATTTTACATAAGATAAGCACTTTAAAGCAGACACATTACAGTTTGTAACCCTTCAAAATTTGAGAATTAGGCACTTTGACAAATGTAACAACACTAACCTTGACCATATAAACCATAAGGAATTTGAAAATTTGCAAATATTTCCCCACCATATTCACCCTCCACTATAAAAATGACTGGAAGCTGTATACGTACCCGCAAACAAGCGGAAACAGATCTACTGCTCCTTTACTTGTTGAGCATTAGAAGTAATATTTTACTTATGATAATTTTTTATCCTTGGTAATATAGATTGCAAATTTGGTCAGTAGTAAACATCCTTTCCCTATGATGTGGAAGGCATTCAATCCTAAAGTGATAGAAGTCAGATTGCTAATGAAAAATATGTGTAGAAAACTATAAAGAAAATTTCTACCACAGATATACCAAGCTTTCACTAATTCAGTGATGAGGGATGATCAAATAGACTAGGTACCTTTTTATTTCTTTACAATTATTTTCATTCCTTAAAACTTTTTATTATGAAAAAATTCAAACATATAAGGAGAGGGAAACCTGTAATTACCCTCATGTCTCATCATGCAACTTAAATACATAGCACTGTTTTGCTAATCTCTTTCCATGTATTCTTCACACATGCTATTTTTAGGGGTATTTAAAAGTGTAACTAGATATCATATTTGTAAAATTTATGAACACCTCAGTATGCACCTCTAATAGATAAGAAATAATTTTAATAATGCCTTGCTTTTATCACATTATAACAATAATCCCATAATATATTTTTATACCTAGTCCATATTTAAATTTCTCTGGTGATCTTTAAAAATGCTTCTTAGAGTTGTTTCTTTTTTGAATCAGGATCCTATATGTTCTATATGTTAGATTTGGCTGTTAGGTCTCATTAGTCTCTTTTATTCCATAACAGTCCTCTCTCCCTTCCCTTTTTAAATGTCATTGATTTGCTGGAGAAATTGGATTAGGCATCCTGGTTCACATTCTGTATTTAACTGACTGCTTCCATGTCTTTTTGAACTGGCTCCTCTATCCCTGACTTTCCTGTGAAAGATATTTAGATTTGGGTTAAGCATTTGGGGAGAAAGAATACTTTATAGATGGTATGATTTATTTCCTAATAACTCCCAAAGAGGTACATAATGGCTGGTGTCATACTTAGTGATGTTTAAAGCAGTTTGGTGTGTTTAGGTGGCCTCAGCCTGATCCCTCCATTATAAAATTCATCATCAAATTTTCACTTAATGGTTTTAGCATCTATCAATGCTCATTGCCCAGATGCATTATTTTATACAGAGGTTGTAAAATGGTAGTTTGGTAGTTTTACATTCTAGATAGAATCTAATTCTATCATTTCTTCTGTAATTTTTAGCTGAAATTCTACATTAAAGAATTTTATTTACTTTTTCACGTTTCTTATCTAGTGTTTTAGGAAAGACAGGATAAATTCTCATCGTAATAAATTGATGCCTGGAAATCTGCAGTGGTGACCAATGATGTTGTTTGTTTTATAATCAGTAAGAATGCATTGGTTATTTTGCATTGATTTTTAGATATTTAATGATTTTTAATCAATATATCACTTATCCACCCCTTATGATTCTTTTCATTGTCTAGCTTAAATATGGTTGGTTGTTTAACTCTGGTTCACTATTAAACTGTGAACTTTTTAAAGTCAAAGTTTATGTCTTATTTGGTTATTCATAGCAGGATGACCTACATTGTGTAGATAGGTAATAAATATTGTGGCACTGAATGGAACAGAGTCAAGTCTGTGTAGAATATTTAGGCTGGAGGAGGCCATGAGAGATTGTCTAGTCTAGGCCATTGTCATCAGGCTAATATATATCTAAACCATTCTAGAATAGATCACTGTGTACCTTAAAGATCTCTAAGCACAAAGCTTCCCAAACTTCTCCTGGAAGGCTATTGCAAGCAGCATTTTTAAAACTCTTACCTTATCCTTTAGATCAATGTGCTCTTTTTATTTATCTCCTTTCTCTTCTAGTATTCTGGTGGAAAAGGAAAAAAACATTCCTCTTAGATATTTCCTTTTCCATCTTTCTTTATGCCAAGGAATCTGTGTGCTTCTACTTTTATTACTTCAAAATGGACTTGCATTTCCAAATTAAATGTTATCCTCTGGTTGCTTAAATTGATTATTTACAGTCTTTTTTAATGATTATGATTGTAGTAATGGCTCTTAAATGATTAAACAGCTGTGTATTAGTTTTCAATTGCCACTATAACAAATTACCATGAACATGGCGGCTTAAAACATCACAAATTTATTATCTTATAGTTCTGTATGTCAGAAGCCCAATGTGGGTCTCTCTAGGCTAAAGTCAAGGCTGTAGGCAGGGCTGTATTCCTTTCTGGAGGCTCTGAGGGGAGAACCTGTTTCCCTGCTTTTTTGCAGCTTCTAGAGGGGCCCACATTCCTCTTCTACTTTCAAATCTAAAAAACAATACAAATGAATATATATATGTATATATATATATATATGGTATATATATGTACACAGAAAAAGACTCACAGATATAGAAAACAAACTAGTGGTTACCAAAGGGGAAAGGGAAGGGAGCAGGGGCAAGGGATTAAGAGATATGAACTACTATGTATAAAATAGAAAAGCAACAAAGATACATCATACAGCAGAGGAAATTATAGCCATTATTTTATAATAACTTTTGATGGAGTATAATCTGTAAGAATACTGAATCACTATGCTGTACACCTGAAAGTAATATAATATTGTAAATCAACTATACTTCAATAAAAAAAATCCAACAACATTGGGGCAAACATTGCTCACACCACATCACTCTGATCTCTTCTGCCTTCCCTCTTCCACTTTTAAGGATCCTCATGATTATATTGAGCCCACCTGGATAATCCAGGCTACTCTCCATATTTTAAGATCAGTGGATCAACAATCTTAATTGTATCTGCAACCTTAATTCTCCTGTGTCTTGTAACCTAAGATATTCACAGGTCCTGAAGATGAGGATGTGGGCAATCTTTGAGGGCTATTATTCTGCCTGGCACAGACTGTATGTTTGAAATTTGTGTCTCTATTCTATTCCCTTTCTGCTACCAATTTACAGTATGGTCATTCTCAATTCTGTTCATCTGTAAAACAGTAATAAAGTCTATTTTTCACAGATGTGCTGTGGGCATGTTAGTAAATTCATGATCATAAAGTGATGAGTTGAAATCCCTTGGGTCCAAGTTGCAAGAGCAAAGAATTTTTATTTCTTTATGGAAAAAAAGCATCACTTATAACCCCTCTTCTTACTTTATTCTGTGAGAGGATAGTAGTATTTCTTCAGTTGCACCAAACTATACCCAAATATTGTAACTTACTTTCGTTTTCGAAACAAAGATTAAGTGTCACTTTGTTTGACTCATTCCACTTCTTGATGTGTTTAAAAGATCCCACCACTGAAATGAGAAGCTGTTGATCATTCAGAAATATTGAAGTTAACGTTTAGTGATATGTGGACTAAGACTCCTACTAAATAATCATTTATAAGCATTTCTACATTTATTTTAATATCTATCTATCTAGTATTGACAGAGGTATTTTCAAAAGTCACTTGCTGGTCTTACATGTAAAAATAAAAAACAAAATATTCCCTTTTGCTATTTTGGAAATTAAGATTCATATGAAACGTCTGTAAAACTTTTACTTCTGTAGAATCTTCTAAGATTTTTGTAGATTAATGGGAGCAGTAGAAAAAGTAGTATTTTCCCAGGTGACTATTAATAACCATTAATAGCCTTGAGTCCTGCAGTGATGTGCTAAAATATGATTCTTATATAATAGATCTGCTAGTTTCCCCTAACCTTTTTTCCCACATCATGAATGTTCTCATTTCTGGCTTACACATTCAATTTTTGCTTTGTTACTTTTATGTTCAGCTGTTGGTAATTTTGCAAACATCCAAAAAAGGAAAAAAATGAGAATTTTTTGACATTGAATCTTTATAGACTCATACTTTATGATGTTCTCTTGACCTCTGAAAATACTTTAATCAACGTCACCTGGGAAGGAAAAAGTTACATTCCATCTGTTTTGTAGAGCAAGTTAAGGAGTTATTTTAGTATCCTTACTGCAAGAAAAGCTTAAATTGGAAAAAAGTCATATATATTTATCACTACCAGGAGTTCTGACTTAAGGATTTGTCTTCCAACCAGGTGTTAGGACTCCAAAGGGATATAAGAGGGCAAATTGCTTAATCCTCATGTTCTCACAGCTGCTAACCTTTACATTCACCGCCCTAAGAGAGCGAGTTTCTCACACTGAGCCTCTCAGTTACTCGCCCTGGTCGCCATCTTGCCGTAACCCCTCAGAGTGATTCCTGCTAGGGAGGAGGCAGACACGATAACGATAGCTCTGAGGTGCTCTGCCCTGGAGAGATCCTGGACCAGAATGCTAACATCTACATTCTGGGAAAGATCCTCCTCTGCCTGGAGAGGCAGCACCATTTGGGGAAAGAATATGTATGTTTTCAGGGAGACGGACCTGGGTTCAAACTCAACACAACTACTTACTACGAAGTAGTTCTGGGTAAGTCATTGAACTTCTCTCAGTTTCATTTTTTTCATCTATAAAATAGAAAAATAATCATTCAGGAGTGTTGTGAAGACTATAAATTATTTGTGAAGACTATAAATTATTATGATAAGACTAACATAAACCCTAGCACAGAGTAGGTATGTTTTATAATTTTTGTTAGTTGCTATGATAACAAACTGAGTGGTTTTAGATAATATACCTAACTTTCTGAGCTTTGTTTCAGTTGCTAATAATGAATGGACTAAATCACTGGTAAAGTTTTGGTCAGCTCTAAGATTTTAGCGCTTAGATTAAAAAACCTTAGTCCAAGTAATAGTCCTGTGCTTTCGTTTTCTGTTTTGTTTGTTTATTGGAGGATGCAGTGTCAGTAAAATTGCAGAGGTAGATTGTTTTAGCAGAGCTGTCAGTAACTGAAAAGAAGTAACCATACTACTGTCTATCGCAACTAAGAAGTGTTTTCTTGGAAAGGATAACTCCCCAAACTGATTAAGAAACCAAAGAAGCAAAAGCTAAGACAGTGACACAGCACTTTTGGCTCACACACAAGTGTCTTCCATAGTCACCATCTTTTAGTCCTAAAGGGGGGATTCCCTTTCAGTGCAATTGGCTGAATACTGTTGTCAGGTGACTCTTATTAGAGTTTCACAGCTGTGGCCTCCAAAGGAGAAGGTGAATCTTCGCAAGATACAGCTGAAAGGGTTTGGCATCCCTAGATTTCACTTTTCTTGTCTCTGTCTTACAAAGCAATTTTTAGCAAGAACATGGCAAGAATTTTGACCTGTCCTACTAAATATAGATCAAAATAAGACCTTGCCACTGTCTCATTTATTTTAACTGATGGTAGTTTTATCTTAACAAGTTCAGGCCAAACTTTAATCATCAGTTTCTTATTCTGACATTTCTTGCTTGCTTTTTATTTCACTGGGGAAAATTCATTTAAAATTTTTTTGAATAAAATTTATTTACAATGATTCAGATATGAAAATTATATGCTTATAAATGCAATTTATATTCCTCTATATTATTAACACCGCTTACAAGTTTTACCCCTTAATTTTTACATTTGTTTAGAAAGCAAGAGCAAATGCACGATTTTCTCTCATCCTTGCAACCCTTAGAACTTCAGCTGTCATTTTCTCTTCGTCATAAAAATATTTAAGCATGCTCTATTCATTTTTATGGAAGTGGGATGAAATACAAAATGATAGATATTCTACTATTTATTACAGGGAAGGATAAATATTACCTAATGACAAAAAATGAGTGAATATTTATTGTAAGTGCCACAAGGAAGGTGATGGTGGATTCACTGAAGAAAAATTGGAGGTTGAAAATAACTGAAGGAACTATATAAGGAATTAATTAAGCTGAAAAATAACTAGTGAAAATGGGCAAGGTAAACTAACAGGAAGAAAAGATACAGTGTCAGCCATTGAAGCCAGCTCAGTTCTCCTCATCTCTGGCAGAATTAGCAGGAGACTGAGCGGAAAGAGCAAAATAGCCTCCTGCGGTGAATACAAGGTAGTCCCAAAATGCAGATGAGGGATATGATAGTTACGCAGGGGTAGGTAGTAGTATTAGTGCCCTTTTACACATAAGAAAACTGAACCTCTGAGAGTTTTAAGTAACCTTCCCAAAGTGCCTCAGATGGTAAATAGCACCAAGGTTTGAACCCAGGAAGTCTGGCTCAAGAACCTGAGCTATGAAACACTGCACTCTACCGCCTCTCAAAACGTAGGGAATTTTATCTGTTCTTCTACAGAGGAAAGTACACACAAGCCCCTGATTTGTTGCTTCTATAATGTCCTTTATTTTATTTACTTATTTTTTTCTTTTTATAATGTCCTTTAAACAGTAAACAGACAAAAGGAAAGGCCATGTATCATGGAAGGAGCCATTGGCTACCTAACTCATTAAGGTTTAAATGAGTTAAAATATGTAAAGCAGTTCCTGTGTCCCCAAAACTTGGTCTCTTCTACCCATACCACCACCACCATCTTTCTTTATTGTGAGCTACCCTGTCAAGCCCTACTGCCCCTACTCTTCCTAAGGCCATATCTGGCCAAGGAAGGCAACATTTTTGTCTCTCTCCATGAATATCCTAGAGGCTAAGCATTTTCTTTGACCATCACTCTTAATAAACTGCTATTTGTTTTTATTTTGGTGTGTCTAGTCCCAGACTCTATACAAATAGAAAACTCCCAGGAGTTAAGGACCCTAGAAGCCTTAGATTTCTTTTTCACGTCCAATGTTGTCATAATTTAGAAGCATGATGAATGAATGAATGGGTGAGAGTCAAGGGAGAGACCCAGGAAGTCTGAAATAGCTGTGGGTCACATTTAAGATGCATTTTTCTCTTCTGTTTAAAACTATTTCTTACTTAGTTCTTTCTCTGGAAATGGTTTTATCACTGGGAAGTATTTGGCTTTAAATAGTCAAGATTAATCCAGATTTTTCATTAAAATAATAGGAATCTCAGAATCACTTTATTTTCCTCCAAGGTGCAAAATTTAGCAGAACTTGAGTAAGCTTCAAAGGGGAATTTTTAAAGAAATTGGCCTAGTGGGTACCAATTTCTTAATAAATGTTATGCCACCACTGAAACAATTCTCCATGAGTTTATACCAGAAAAGCCTTGTTTGATAACAGATGCCTATTTCACCTGTTTTAAGATAAAGATAACATCTTTTCAAAGTTCTATTTTTTATAAAAAAAGATAACATCTTTTCAAAGTTCTATTTTTTCTATCGGATTCAACTATAATGTTTCCATGGTCTTCCTGATCTCACCAAACAATAGATAAACTGTCTCCAAATTTATCATTTCTTGGAAATACAATAAAAGAAACTCAATATTCTTATATAAAGCACAACAATTTTTTTCAAAGGTATCGCACAGTGCACTGAGACCAAAATCTAACTTTAAAAAATTTATTCTTAATTATTTCTAGAAGGGTTCCCCAAAATAGCGTATGGCCCTTTTGTCATGGGTCAAAAGTATACCCTGTCCCAGATTTATGGCAAGAGGCTTGTTGATGAGAAGTGGTCTTAGAAAGATAGCTGCCAATAGGAGGATAAATTAGAGGGTTATCTGGGACAGATACTAGATAATGTTTAGACTTTATAATTTCCTTTACTTTTAGGAATGCGTCTCAAAACCAAGGACTATGATCAAATCCTAGTTTCCTAACCACCCATATATTATTTCCTTAAACATTTTACTTTCTCTGGACACAACACTCTGTCACATACTGATCCCATCTGAAGTGCTATGCTGCGAGCGCCAGCATTTACTCACATTCTGGTTTGGATTGTTCCATTTTCATTATTTTGCTTTTGTTTTCACTAGTCATGTCTCACCAGACAAACAGCTGCTCAGGGTGAGAGCTGACTCTCACCGTCCCTCGTGTACTCCATGATCAGGGTCAATAGATCTGTGCGTGTAGGAAATGATTCCCCAGAATTTGCTGGGAGTTTGCTGGGCAGGTCTCCCAGTCAACACAATAAAGTCCCTCTTTGCCTGGGGTAGAAATCTCTAGGAGAAAAAAAATGATGTAACTGGCTTACAGCGTTGACTCTACCCTATTTCTCAGGCCTGGTTATGGTTTACACCTGCGGTTCTGGCTTAATTATTAATGGTCCTCCCATTTCTCTCAAGAGTGTCCCAGTTTAGTTGAAAAATTATGTGCATAATATACACGTGGGAGAAAGCCTTGAATTCTTAGCATCCTCCCCCAGTCTTTCATCACCTGATTCCAAGCTAATAGCTCAGCCTTTTCTCTGCCACTGGGGGTACTCCTCAAGGAGAAGAGGTTTGCCACTGGTTGGCCTGATGCATTTCATGAACGAGGCTGAGTGCATAGTAGCCGCTCACCAAATGCTGGAGTGGAAGTTCTCACCAACCCACGAGCTGATGCTTTAATGTCATTGGGCACCTACAACATGCTGGGCCAAGGGCTTTACAGAGACGGGTCATTGATTCCTCACAGCAACCCCTTGATGCAGCTACTATTAGCATCCTCTTCTTCCCAATGAAGACAGTAAATCCCTGAGTAGTGAAGGAGTCTGCAGGTGGCAGGCTGGCTCTAAAGCCCGTGCATTTGACCACCATGCCATAGTGCTTTCCCCATGGCGTCTAAGTGTTATGTGACCTTTGAATCCTATGTACAAACTCGTCTCCTGGGAATTATTCCTGACCCCCTCAACCCCCGCATGGTAACGCTGACTGAGCATTTAAAAAGAAAGAAAACACCTTGCCGATTTGAAGGCTCTGGTTTACCACCTAATAGTTAACATGATCTAGCTTTATTATTTGAAAGGAAAATATCCAAAGTCCCAACTTTTCAGTCATATTTCCTGTAGAGATAACATTAAAAACCTGATGCATTCACTGGAAAATGTGTGTGTGTGCAGGCTCTCCATCAAGAGCCAGCCCTTGCCAAACATTAAACAAGTTCACAGACAACACCCTACATTAAACTTCTCTGTGGGGTGCACATATAAAACACAGGCAAGGAAAAAACTACGACAATGAAGTCAACAGTTTTAATGTCTAACAGGTCTCTAAGCTAGGAAAGGATGGGTACTGGCTGTGGCAGCAAGTCGTAGGAGAAAGAGTTCAAGTATTGGTTTCCAGGGTCAGGGAGAGAATTTGTCAGCGCTTGCAAGTGAGGCAGGGTTAGCTAGGGACAGTGGCTGAGTGAGAAGCTCCAGACTGAAAGCCAGGATGACAGGAAATGAGGAATTACCTGGTCCATCTGGGTTGTGGTCAGGATGCGGGGAGGGATTGGGGATGGAGGGGCAGGTCGGGTGTGGCTTCCTGGGCATGTGACCAGTGCACTCAGAGGAACCCTGCAGTGAAGTTTAATGCTTTGCTGTCTTGGAAATGTTAGTAAGCTTACCTTTCAGTTTTATCTCATCAGTGAGGTGGGATGGGACAACGGTGTGTGTGCTGAGGGCTTGGCGCCTGGGCTCTTGTCTTTGCCACTCCCTCCCTTAATTTGCTTCTCAGCTGCCTGGTCCCCCACCCGCTGCTGTAGGCCTTCCTCTTTCCACCTCCACTTAGCAACTACTACTGCCCTCCACCTTCCGCAGGGACTTGGGTGTGGATGCAGGGAGGGTCTGGTGGGCACCTCCCCCCTTGGTGACATCTTGCAGGATGTGGTGGCAGCAGTCCCCACACTGGCTGGCAGTGACACAGTGCGTTAGCTTCTTTCCCACCCCCATTCAGGTAGCTCTGTCCCAGGACTGAGGTTACAATCCCTTGGGGTCTGTGGGTTCTGATGGCGGGCCTTTGGGAAAGGGAGACTGGCTTTTTTTTGCCCTGGGGGCTAAGGTGTGGGGTAAGGTGCTTTGATGCTGAGGCTGCTTCTGGTGGGAAAGGGTCCCACACAGTCAGGAGGGAGGGGATGGGGGGAGGTGAGGGTTTGTACGCCTCTGCAGGGCACAACATGAAATAACCAGTAAATACCATGACAGGTCAAGACAGAGTCCATGAAAGAGAGAAAATGTTTTATATTTTGGTGTCTTTAATGTTTCTTTTAAAATAGCAGATCCATCGTTTGATTTTTGCATTGACTGGGGTCATAAACTTACGTAGTAAGCACCCGGCGAAGTGTGTATTTTCAGTAGCTTCGCCTCCCCAGCTCTCATCAAAATTATAGGAAGACTCTCAGGAAAAGTTTTCAGCAATGTCTTCCACATTGAAATCTGTCGTTGAAATGCTCCTCTGTTTGGAAAAAGGGTGCATCTTTCCTTCCAGACAGCAAACTGAAGAGTGAAGGAGTGTGGCGGAGCTTTCGGGGGTCCACCGTACAGTGTTTAGGAAAAGCCCCTTTGAACCTCTTCCTTCCACCTCCACCTTTTCCACGTCCTCTCTTCTCATCAAAGCTGGGTTGTCATCTCTTATTTAGAGGCTTCACTCTGCAGCACAGAGATGAGGGGCTGCTTCTTACTGCTGCCATCTGTTCTGAACATACATACCAACATGAGCTTCGTGTCAGCTCCCTTCTGTGGTCTATGACTGAACATTCTAGAATCCCACCAATGGCAGATGCTCCTAGTCATTTTTGCATTAGCAGCTGCTCTGCGGTCCAAGGTGGCTGCGCCTTTTATGGTTTGTTTAACCTTCACCATTGTCCCACCCTGCTTGGGCGCCAGGGCCCTCAGGCTGCCTCTTAAGGGCTGCGAGAAGCCAGAACTGTCTCGGAGCCCCAGGGCATAGCAGAATGCTTTGTCAAAATGGGCATTTGTTCATTTTCCAAGTGATTTTGTAACGTTTAACAGAAATAAGGCCTGAACAGTGATTAGTAGGATTTCCTTTAAAATTTGGCTTAAATTACTTTTCAGGTGAAAGGTAAGGATTATCCTTACACACAAAACCACATACTATTTATAAGAAAGAACTTCAAAGGAAAAAAATATCAGTTCTACAGATAGGCTCCTCAAAGACGAATTCAGTGGTTGAAGTTTACCTGCTTTTCAAAAGATGATTTGCTGTTGCTGACAGCTATTTCCCAGACCTATACTTATTTTTCTTTTCTTTCTGCAAAGCATCAAACTTCCTCCATCTTTACTCCAGCCCCAGGCAATAAAGGGGTAGAGAAAAAGATTCATTCATTCTTTCAGAAAATGTTTGTTGTGCTATTACTGTGTTTCTAGGTTTAAAGGTACAGAAATGAACAAAATATGAACTGAATCTGGGCCAGATCCCACGTGATCCTCAGCCCACATCTTCCTACAGAGGCTTTCCTACAGAAATACTCTAAAAGGTGGAGGACTTCTATCTGTGATGATTCATGATGCTATAGACGTTCATTTTTATGTACAGCTAAGGGCAAGGTACTAGTAATCTACTTAGTGATTTATTAAAAATTGCTAAACTTCTGTATTCATAAATTCAGTAAGCATAGTAAATTTAGAGCAGAACTGGCACTACTTATAACTACTGTCTTCTATTTGGACTTCTGGCTTCCATGAGGCTTTGCAAAGCTATGACTTAGCAGGATTTCCCCATTTTCCAGAAAAATGCCCCATTAGTGTTTTTTCCAAAAGGGACACTGAACGTCCTGAAAGGATGTCAGTGATATTCCTGAGTTGGTCAAGACTATCAAGGGCCACTGTTAGAGCTTGTTAATATGTAATTACTTTAGGGTTACTTAATTAATCACAGATGTGTTTTGTGGCGAGCTTTGTTAATACTATCTTTTGACAGGATACATCTGTTGCCTCAGTGATATTTGAGCTTCTCATTTTCTAGTAACCAGGCTTCAGAATGGATGTGGACTTCGGTTCAAATACAAATCATTTGGGCTTCCCTGGTGGCGCAGTGGTTGAGAGTCCGCCTGCCGATGCAGGGGACACGGGTTCGTGCCCCGGTCCGGGAAGATCCCACATGCCGCGGGGTGGCTGCGCCTGTGAGCCATGGCCGCTGAGCCTGCGCGTCTGGAGTCTGTGCTCCGCAACGGGAGAGGCCACGGCAGTGGGAGGCCCGTGTACCGCAGATACAAATCATTTGTACCCCATTGCTGAAAGCAGTTTGCTGCTGTGGTGTCAATTTGTTATCCTTACTTTGTCACCGGAATGTGAGAATGGGGGTGGGCACGGGGAGCAAGGTTCGTTACAGGACTGAAATTTACAACTGCTTAGAGTAGCCTTTCAAGCGATGAGTAGACAAGTAGCATTTTATGGTCTTTTTACCCTCCAACCCCCTCACCAGACTGCACCCCTCTCTCAGCGAGACTGCTCTCTTTCAGCCCTCCTTCATGGACCAGCAGGTGAGGGAACAGTGTCTGAAGCACGGGCAAGGCAGCTGAGACAGAACTGCAGCACCAAGGGCCCCCCTGAAGCTCTGTTTGCTTACCCGTAGAGTGGCCGCACTTAAGATTGTGCTTTTTAAGAACTGAATAGTCCGTGAGTGAGACTCTCTGCCTGGGCTTAAAACAGAAGGAGGCTTTTCAAGGGTAATTTTCAAACAGACATTACTCAGTGTTGATGAAATAAGGCACAGGAGCTGTCTGCCAAATGTTAAAAGATAAAGGGAATACTTAAATTTGGATTGTACCCCTCAGGTCAGATTACAGCTAAGTGTGGCATGTGGATGCTTGCAGATGCAGAGAAAAACTAATAATTTTCTATATGGAGATTTCCATGACCATAGATTCTTTTTTCAGGTTTTGTGGATGACATTGTACTTAATAGGAGTCTTATGATATGCCACATTGATTTCCAATAAAATAGTTACCTTAGCTTATCAAATCCTAAAGTACCTTTAACTATAAATCATACCACTATTTTATATAAATCTAAGAAAGAATAAAGCTGCTGATTTATGACACTGCTTTTGCATCCCTGGGGCTTGTGAGGGAGCTTCCTTTGACTCATTGATACATAAATTTTTTTTAACATCTTTATTGGAGTATAATTGCTTTACAATGGTGTGTTAGTTTCTGCTTTATAACAAAGTGAATCAGCTATACACATACATATATCCCCATATCTCCTCCCTCTTGCATCTCCCTCCCACCGTCCCTATCCCACCCCTCTAGGTGGTCACAAAGCACCCAACTGATCTCCCTGTGCTATGCGGCTTCTTCCCACTAGCTATCTATTTTACATTTGGTAGTGTATATATGTCCATGCCACTCTCTCACTTCATCCCAGCTTACCCTTCCCCCTCCCCATGTCCTCAAGTCCATGCTCTACATCTGCGTCTTTATTCCTGTCCTGCCCCTAGGCTCTTCAGAACCTTTTTTTTTTTTTTTTTAGATTCCATATATATGTGTTAGCATATGGTATTTATTTTTCTTTCTGACTCACTTCACTCTGTATGACAGTCTCTAGGTCCATCCACCTCACTACAAATAACTCAATTTTGTTTCTTTTTATGGCTAATATTCCATTGTATATATGTGCCACATCTTCTTTATCCATTCATCTGATGATGGACGCTTAGATTGCTTCCACGTCCTGCTATTGTAAATAGAGCTGCAGTGAACATTGTGGTACATGACTCTTTTTGAATTATGGTTTTCTCAGGGTATATGCCCAGTAATGGATTGCTAGGTCATATGATAGTTCTATTTTTAGTTTTTTAAGGAACCTCCATACTATTCTCCATAGTGGCTGTATCAATTTACATTCCCACCAACAGTGCAAGAGGGGTCTTTTTTCTCCATACCCTCTCCAGCATTTATTGTTTGTACTTTTTTTTTTTCCTCTTTTTTTTTTTTTTTTGCGGTACGCGGGCCTCTCACTGTTGTGGCCTCTCCCGTTGCGGAGCACAGGCTCTGGACGCGCAGGCTCAGCGGCCATGGCTCACGGGCCTAGCTGCTCCGTGGCATGTGGAATCTTCCCGGACCGGAGCACAAACCTGTGTCCCCTGCATTGGCAGGCGGACTCTCAACCACTGCGCCACCAGGGAAGCCCTGTTTGTAGATTTTTCGATGATGACCATTCTGACTGGTGTGAGCTGATACCTCACAGTAGTTATGATTTACATTTCTCTAATGATTAATGATGTTGAGCATCCTTTCATATGTTTGTTGGCAATCTGTATATCTTCTTTGGAGAAATGTCTATTTAGGTCTTCTGTCCAAGGGTTGGGTTGGGTTGTTTGGTTTTTTTGATACTGAGCTACGTGAGCTGCTTGTGAACTTTGGAGATTAATCCTTTGTCAGCTGCTTCGTTTGCAAATATTTTCTCCCATTCTGAGGGTTGTCTTTTGGTCTTGTTTATGGTTTCCTTTGCTGTGCAAAAGCTTTGAAGTTTCATTAGGTCCCATTTGTTTATTTTTTTTTTTATTTCTATTTCTCTAGGAGGTAGGTCAAAAAGGATCTTACTGTGATTTATGTCATAGAGTGTTCTGCCTACGTTTTCCTCTAAGAGTTTGATAGTGTCTGGCCTTCCATTTAGGTCTTTAATCCATTTTGAGTTTATTTTTGTGTATGGTGTTAGGGAGTGTTCTAATTTCATTCTTTTACATGTACCTGTCCAGTTTTCCCAGCACCACTTATTGAAGAGTCTTTTCTCCATTGTATATTCTTGCCTCCTCTATCAAAAATAAGGTGACCATATGTGTGTGGGTTTATCACTGGGCTTTCTATCTTGTTCCATTGATCTATATTTCTGTTTTTGTGCCAGTACCATACTGTCTTGATTATTTTAGCTTTGTAGTATAGTCTGAAGTCCGGGAGCCTGATTCCTCCAGCTCCGTTTTTCTTTCTCAAGATTGCTTTGGCTATTTCGAGTCTTTTGTGTTTCCATACAACTTGTGAGATTGTTTGTTCTAGTTCTGTGAAAAATGCCATTGGTAGTTTGATAGGGATTGCATTGAATCTGTAGACTGCTTTGGGGAGTATAGTCGTTTTCACAATGTTGATGCTTCTAATTCAAGAACATAGTATATCTCTCCATCTGTTTGTATCATCTTTAATTTCTTTCATCAGTGTCTTATAGTTTTCTGCATACAGGTCTTTTGTCTCCTTAGGTAGGTTTATTCCTAGGTATTTTATTCTTTTTGCTACAATGGTAAATGGGAGTGTTTCCTTAATTTCTCTTTCAGATTTTTCATCATTACTATATAGGAATGCAAGATATTAATTTGCATTAATTTTGTATCCTGCTACTTTACCAAATTCATTGATCAGCTCTAGTAATTTTCTGGTAACATCTTTAGGATTCTCTATGTTTAGTATCATGTCATCTGCAAACAGTGACAGCTTTACTTCTTCATTTTCTATTTGGATTCCTATTTATTTCTTTTTGCTATGGCTAAAACTTCCAAAACTATATTGAATAATAGTGGTGAGGGTGGACAACCTTGTCTTGTTCCTGATCTTAGAGGAAATGGTTTCAATTTTTCACCATTGAGAATGATGTTTGCTGTGGGTTTGTCATATATGACCTTTATTATGTTGAGGTAAGTTCCCTCTATGCCTACTTTCTGGAGGGTTTTTATCATAAATGGGTGTTGAATTTTGTCGAAAGCTTTATCTTCATCTATTGAGATGATCATATGGTTTTTATCCTTCAATTTGTTAATATGGTTTATCACATTGATTGATTTGCATATATTGAAGAATCCTTGCATTCCTGGGATAAACCCCACTTGATCATGGTGTATGAGCCTTTTAATGTGTTGTTGGATTCTGTTTGCTAGTATTTTGTTGAGGATTTTTGCATCTATGTTCATCAATGATATTGGCCTGTAGTTTTCTTTCTTTCTGACATCATTGTCTGGTTTTGGTATCAGGGTGATGATAACCTCGTAGAATGAGTTTGGAAGTGTTCCTCTCTCTACTATATTTTGGAAGAGTTTGAGAAGGGTAAGTGTTTCTTAACTCTTCTGTAAATGTTTGATAGAGTTCACCTGTGAAGCCATGTGGTCCTGGGCTTTTGTTTGTTGGAAGATTTTTAATCACGGTTTCAATTTCAGTGCTTGTGATTGGTCCGTTTATATTTTCTGTTTCTTTCTGGGTCAGTCTTGGAAGGTTGTGCTTTTCTAAGAATTTGTCCATTTCTTCCAGGTTGTCCATTTTATTGGCATATAGTTGCTTGTAGTAATCTCTCATGATCCTTTGTATTTCTGCAGTGTCAGTTTGTATTTCTCCTTTTTCATTTCTAATTCTGTTGATATGAGTCTTCTTTTTTTTCTTGATGAGTCTGGCTCATGATTCATCAATTTTGTTTATCTTCTCGAAGAACCAGCTTTTAGTTTTATTGAGCTTTGCTATCGTTTCCTTCATTTCTCTTTCATTTATTTCTGATCTGATCTTTATGATTTCTTTCCTTTGCTAACTTTGGGGTTATTTTGTTCTTCTTTCTCTAATTGCTTTAGGTGTAAGGTTAGGTTGTTTATTTGAGATGTTTCATGTTTCTTGTTTCTTGAGGTAGGATTGTATTGCTATAAACTTCCCTCTTAGGACTGCCTTTGCTGCATCCCATATGTTTTGGGTCATCGTGTTTTCATTGTCATTTGTTTCTAGGTATTTTTTGCTTTTCTCTTTGATTTCTTCAATGATCTCTTGGTTATTTAATAGTGTATTGTTTAGCCTCCATGTGTTTGTACTTTTTTTTTTTTTTTACTGATTTTTTCCTGTAATTGATATCTAGTCTCGTAGCATTGTGGTCAGAAAAGATACTTGATACAATTTCAACTTTCTTAAATTACCAAGGCTTGATTTGTGACCCAAGATATGATCTATCCTGGAGAAGATTCCATGAGCACTTGAGAAGAAAGTGTATTCTGTTGTTTTTGGATGGAATGTCCTATAAATATCAATTAAGTCCATCTTGTTTAATGTATCATTTAAAGCTTGTGTTTTCTTATTTATTTTCATTTTGGATGATCTGTCCATTGGTGAAAGTGGGGTGTTAAAGTCCCCTACTATTATTTTGTTACTGTCGATTTCCCCTTTTATGGCTGTTAGCAGTAGCCTTATGTATTGAGGTGCTCCGATGTTGGATGCATAAAGATTTACAATTGTTATATCTTCTTCTTGGATTGATCCCTTGATCATTATGTAGTGTCCTTCTTTGTCTCTTGTAGTAGTCTTTATTTTAAAGTCTATTTTGTCTGATATGAGTATTGCTACTCCAGCTTTCTGTTGATTTCCATTTGTGTGGAATACCTTTCTCCATCCCCTCATTTTCAGTCTGTATGTGTTGCTAGGTCTGAAGTGGGTCTGTTGTAGACAGCACATACACAGGTCTTGTTTTTGTATCCATTCAGCCAGTCTCTGTCTTTTGGTTGGAGCAGTTAATCCACTTACATTTAAGGTAGTTATCAATATGTATGTTTCTATTACCATTTTCTTAATTGTTTTGGGTTTGTTATTATAGATCTTTTCCTTCTCTTGTGTTCCCTGCCTAGAAAAGTTCCTTTAGCATTTGTTGTAAAGCTGGTTTTGTGGTGCTGATTTCTCTTAGCTTTTGCTTGTCTATAAAAGTTTTACTTTCTCCATCGAATCTGAAAGAGATTCTTGCTGGGTGGAGCCATCTTGGTTTTAGGTTTTTCCCTTTCATCACTTTAAATATGTCTTGCCACTCCCTTCTGGCTTGCAGAGTTTCTGCTGAAAGATCAGCTGTTAACCTTATTGGGATTCTGTTGTATGTTATTTGTTGTTTTTCCCTTGCTGCTTTTAATATTTTTTCTTTGTATTTAATTTTTGACTGATTAATATGTGTCTTGACATGTTTCTCCTTGGATTTATCCTCTATGGGACTGTCTGCACTTCCTGGAGTTGATTGACTATTTCCTTTCCCATATTTGGGAAGTTTTTAACTCTGATCTCTTCAAATATTTTCTCAGTCTCTTTCTTTTTCTCCTCTTCTTCTGGAACCCCTACAATTCGAATGTTCATGCATTTAATGTTGTCCCAGAGGTCTCTGAGACTGTCCTCAATTCTTTTCATTCTTTTTTCTTTATTCTGCTCTGTGATAGTTATTTCCACTATTTTATCTTCCAGGTCACTTATCCATTCTTCTGCCTCAGTTATTCTGCTATTGATTACTTCTAGAGAATTTTTAATTTAATTTATTGTGTTGTTTATCATTGTTTGTTTGCTCTTTAGTTCTTGGTCCTTGTTAAATGTTTTTTGCATTTTGTCTATTCTATTTCCAAGATTTTGGATCATCTTTACTATCATTATTCTGAATTCTTTTTCAGGTAGACTGCCTATTTCCTCTTCATTTGTTTGGTCTGAGGGGTTTTTACCTTGCTCCTTCATCTGCTGTGTGTTTTTCTGTCTTCTCATTTTGCTTAACTTACTGTGTTTGGGGTCTCCTTTTCGCAGGCTGCAGGTTCGTAATTCCCATTGTTTTTGTTTTTTCCCCCTGGTGGGTACGGTTGGTTCAGTTGGTTGTGTAGGCTTCCTGATGGTGGGGACTAGTACTTGTGTTCTGGTGGATGAGTCTGGATGTTGTCTTTCTGATGGGCAGGACCATGTCCAGTGGTGTGTTTTGGGGTGTCTGTGACCTTATTATGATTTTAGGCAGCCTCTCTGCTAATGGGTGGGGTTGTGTTCCTGTCTTGCTAGTTGTTTGGTATAAGATGTCCAGTCCTGTCGCTTGCTGTTTGTTGAGTGGAGCTGGGTCTTAGCATTGAGATGGAGATCTCTGGGAGAACTCTCACCGACTGCTATTACATGGGGCCAGGAGGTCTCTGGTGGACCAGTTTCCTCAACTCAACTCTCCCACCTCAGAGGCACAGGCCTGACACCTGGCCGGAACACCAAAACCCTGTCAGCCACATGGTTTTCAGGATGTCAGAGGTCTTCTGCCAGCATTCAGTATGTGTTCTGTAGGAATCGTTCCACATGTAGATGTATTTCTGATGTATTTGTGGGGAGGAAGGTGATCTCCACGTCTTACTCCTCTGCCATCTTGAAGCCATCTCCCGATACATAAATTTTATATTATCTATTTTTTGTAAAAACAGATGATTTTATATTTAATAAATTCTTTGTTAGAATAGCTTTATGTTTAAGAAAAGTTGCAAGTATAAGACAGAATTTCTGTGTACTTGACATTCAATTTCTCCTATTCACATCTTAGGTTAATATGGTACATTGTCACAACTAAGGAACCAGTATTGATACATTATTAGCTAAAGTCCACAATTGATTTGATTTCCTCCATTTTAACCTAAGATCTTGTTCCATTCCAAAGTCCCATGCAGGACACCACATCACACCTAGTCATGTCCCCTTAGGCTCCTGTAGACTCAATCTCCCAGACTTTCCTTGGTTTTGATGACCTTAATGGTTTGGAGGAGTCGTGGTTAGGTATTTTGTAGAATGTCTTTCAGTTTAGTTTTGTCTGATGTTTCTTCTCATGTTTAGACTGGGGTTTTGGGGAGGAAGAGGTGTATTACTTTAAAAAAAATATTGAAAGTAAGCAAAAGAAAAATTACTGCTAAATATTCTTCACCTTGAGAATCCAACTCTCATGCCTCACCCTTCAACTCAGAGCTATCGGTAGCCTTGTTTTTCCACCACATCACTCTGTGCCAGCATGAACAGTGGTTAGGCCATGTTTTAGAAACACTGCTCCCCTGGGTTTCCTTCTAAATCACTGACCCTCTTCAGCCAGTTATTTTATTTATTTATTTTTTTTGCGGTACGCGGGCCTCTCACTGTTGTGGCCTCTCCCGTTGCGGAGCGCAGGCTCCAGACGCGCAGGCTCAGTGACCATGGCTCACGGGCCTAGCCACTCTGCAGCATGTGGGATCTTCCTGGACCAGGGCACGAACCCGTGTCCCCTGCATTGGCAGGCGGACTCTCAACCACTGCGCCACCAGGGAAGCCCTTCAGCCAGTTTTGAAGCTGTTCCTTTCTTGACCTTACTGGAAGGTGTCAGGCAGTGGCAGCAAGGACCAAACTGCCCCTGGCCAATGTACCATGCCACTGACTGTTAAATGTATTTGAAAGATTTCAAAAGCTGGGGAAAAAGTATGTCTTAGAACCAATGAAGTATGGTATTCTGAACTTTTAATATGCCATTTCCTATAAAACAGCTTTATATTGAATATTGTCAAATTACCATTTGAGGTTCAGACATAAATATGTTGATGTTATGTCTCCAGATCAAATTAAAACCAGTCAATTTCCACCTGCTAGATTCATGAAAAGTTGAATATCTTTTCCTTAAGACTCTTTCACTGCCCCCACAGTTTTCAAAATCCCAAGGAGCTGGTACAGTCCCAATGGAGGCCCATTCAACTTATGCATGCTGTATGGCTTAGTTACATTCAAGACCACCTCGCCTGCACTAAGCCCTGTTGTTGGCTGGTCCTCCACCACCGTATCAGGTGCCTGCTGGCCAAAATCCCTGCATGGGCGAGCACAGCTGCTCAGAGGAAACCCGTTCTGTGAACAAGCCTCTGGCTCAGTGCCCAGTGTTCTCCTTGGCAGGTTTCCAGGGCGGCAGCTCAAGGGTCTTACTCTCCAGCCCATCCTAAGACTCCAACTACCTCCGGAGAGCAAGAGGAGATTCCAGCCTCCACTGGGGACCCAGAGGGAGTTGTCTCCCTCCTGTTTGGGGATGAACCGAGGATTAAGCCTCAGTGTTGTTGTTGTTGTTGTTGTTGTTGTTGTTGTTTTGCGGTACACGAGCCTCTCACTGTTGTGACCTCTCCCGTTGCGGAGCACAGGCTCCGGACACGCAGGCTCAGTGGCCATGGCTCACGGGCCCAGCCGCTCCGTGGCATGTGGGATCTTCCCGGACTGGGGCACGAACCCGTGTCCCCTGCATCGGCAGGCAGACTCTCAACCACTGCGCCACCAGGGAAGCCCCCTCAGTGTTGTTTTTAAACGTCCAAATCACGATAGAAACAGTCTGGCCTCCTTCAAAAATAAACCTAACTACTGACAAAAGGTGTTTATGGACTGTCTTTAACAGGCTCAAAGTTACTTGGAAATTGATTTTGATTTTGAAACTTCTCTCTGGGCCTTGAACAGTGTCTGGGATGATGTCCACCTTCCCTGATTGAGTCCAGAGGGTCCCAGATCTTTAAAGCAAAAGGGTGAGAGCAGAGTGGTGCCTGGCCCTCTCCTGCTAGAGTAAAGCCTGCACACCCTCCACAGATCTGGTCTCTGACAGGATGTTTGCAAGCCAGCTGTCTTTAGCTTATGGAGAAGGTGGCTCTCTGTATATTGTGATTTCAGGGACAGAAGAAAGGAATTAGGAAGGGTGCTAGGCCAAAAGATTCTCCCCATTGGTTACTTGATGCCATGTATATATTCAGTAGAGGACATATGCTTGTCTTTTATGTAATTAAAATAGAACAGATCATGAGTAGGGGTAGTGTATTAATATGAATTCACTCATGCTAAGTTGTAAATAGTTGCTTTTGTGATCCTCTCTAAGAACAAATGAAAATAAGATTGATGAGGATTACCACATCTGGTAAAGAGATAGTCAAAGAGGGAAATGGACATGGAAGCTTAAATCTGGGGCCTTCATAAGCAAGTTTGTTCTAACTCACAATTCTGGTAAGCTTGGCTTTAGGTGTAAATATTCCAGTAATGCTTCCAATCCACTGCCTCGGTTTATATATTCCTACATCATTGGAGTAAAAGAATATGTAATATAATTGGTTACATCATTCTTTGTTTATTTTCCTAATCCATGTCTCAGGCACTCAATAAAAATGCTGAAGCAGGTTACAAAATAAAATCCTAGTATAACATTTAAAAATATTTAGTAATAAAAGGGACAGAATAATGAGGGTTCAATATTCTGATAAAGCCAGGGAGTTACTCAACAGAAATGTATGTTTAGGGTCCTGCATGTTTAAAAAACGTGGTTCAGATATTTTACAGTAGGTTTTATCATATTGAGGAAGTATTCCATTAAATCCGTATTAATTAAGAATTGATGTTGAATTTTGTCAAATGCCTTTTCAGCACTTGTGGAAATCGGTGCTTTTTTTTCTCTTTACGTTCCTGGAATAAACTACACTTAGCTGTAATGTACTATTATGTGCTGCCAGATTCAGCTTGTCAATATATTTTACAGGATTTTTTGCATTGATATTTGTGAGCAAGTATTGTTAAAGAAAAATTATTCAGTGACACTTGTTAAAGATGGTAAGGAAGACTTTATTCAAGGGGGAGGGGGTTCTTGTGATAGATATAGGGAAAATTGCAGTGTTGTCTTGTAGTGAGGGAGAGAAATTGGGCTCAACTCCAAATATAACAAGGAAAAGTGGGAATTATAGCTAAGGAGCAGAGTAGGAGTGAATGGATGGAAAATTACTAAAAGGAAACGTCAGGGGTCAGGGAGGATTCTGGCGAAACTGACCTAACAGGGTTCTTGATGTAGATAGGCCAGGGTGATCAGATATCATCTGTGAGATGGAGGGTGATGAGGAACTTGATTGGATACCAAGTGTAATCAAGTATGGAAGATGGTGGATTCTGGCTCAACTGTCTCAGGATTTCTGCTCTAATTGGACAATGCAGAAATGAACACAGAAGCCCAAATGTCAGAGCCTAGTTGAGCAAGAGCTCAGAAGAGCCTGATAAGAGTTTGGTCAAGAGAGAGAATCTTTGTCAGGGTGGGGTGTAATTTTCTTTTTTAGTGAAATTTTTGCATTTTGAAATCTTTGCTTGCTTTAAAAAAAAAAAAAACGGTTTTGGGCTTCCCTGGTGGCGCGGTGGTTGAGAGTCTGCCTGCTAATGCAGGGGACACGGGTTCGAGCCCTGGTCTGGGAGGATCCCACATGCCGCAGAGCAACTGGGCCCGTGAGCCACAACTACTGAGCTTGCGCATCTGGAGCCTGTGCTTCGCAACAAGAGAGGCCGCCATAGTGAGAGGCCCGCGCACTGCGATGAAGAGTGGCCCCCGCTTGCCACAACTAGAGAAAGCCCCCGCACAGAAACGAAGACGCACACAGCAAAAATAAATAAATTAATTAATAAACTCCTACCACCAACATCTTCTTTAAAAAAACAAAACAAAAACGGTTTTGAACATTTTCCTTTTAAAATATGTCCTCAGGGCTCTTAGGACACAAAATTCTGCTTTTAAGAAATCATCATTATGATTGCTAACATTAAATTAGCACTTTCTGCGAATAATCATTACTAAAACCCCTATGAGCCCAGGTACTATGAGTTTTCAATTTTGCATGTGAGGAACTAGGTGCACTGATGTTAAGTATTTTTCCTTGTACTAGCAACTAGCTGAGCAGGATTTGAGTGCAGGCTCCAGGGTCCATGCTCTTACCCAGAAATTTAGTCTGTGATGAAACCAAACTGTTAAAAAGATGACAGGGGTAAAGTACATTATTTTGTTTGTTCAGGTCCCTTACCTGATTTCCTTTAGGATCATCCTGGCTTATTTTGTTTCTTTTGTGGAAACTCGCATGGCAGGAAAAGGAGAAAAAACCTCACTACGACACCATCCTGAAGGAGTGTGGCTTGCAATGCAAATGTCCCCTAACAAAAATGTGAGAATTAGGATTTTTTGAGCAGAGCGAGTATGGGAAGATTATTTGTGTTACCAGAAAATCTAGGACTTTATAAAGAATTTCAATAGTAGATTTCCTTAAACAGGAAGCTGTCTGTATCCTCCACCACAGGGCATTCAAAATATGAAGCAAATTAGATTTAATTAGTCTGCAACATTGTCAGGAATGGAAAAAGTGTCAAGGTAACTGCATTCTATACATTTTCTTAATATTTCTTAATAATACACATTCTCTAAAAAGTAGTTGATTTTGGCATGTGTTGCCAAAATTTCTGATCAGGCTACAGTGTATATATTTCCAGACTGCTACAAATCCACAAAGAATTTCATAGTGCAGAACAGAAATAGAAATCTTGTTTTTCAGTTGTTCTATTTTTCCACGTCTGTGTTCCCAACTGAACATAAAGACTACTGAAATGAGTGAATTTGGAAGTTTTTAATGAGAGTGAGAGCCAGCATATGCACCCAAGTCCCGACATCTGTTCCAATTTGTAATTGGCTGTAACAGCCTATGCTCTATGCAGAACAACTGTGATCATAACAAAAATTACGTTTAAATTGCTCATGTAACCATATGTCTCAGATCATGGCACTGTCTTTAGCTTCTATGTGTGTTATTTTTCTAGTATTTCAGGCCTTTTTTTTAAAAAAAAAAAAACCACTGAGGTATAGTTGAATTAACGTGTATCAAGGAAGGAAATAAAAGGCTAACTCTACTCTGCCACAATGAGAACAATTTAAGAAAAATGGGATTTAACTTTGTTTTCTAGAAGTGAGTTCCAGAGACTTATTAAAAGGGCATTTTGGGGACAAGATTAAGAGCTACATAATTTGCAGGGCCAAGTGCAAAATAAAAACACAGGGTCCATGGCTCAAAAACCAGGAAAAAATGTCATTAAAGGTACTAAAATATAAAGTGTTTTCCAGTTTCTCAACTTGTCATGGTGCTCTTTTATTTGCTATTTAAGGTCATTTAAGTAAAGAAAAATGACGAGTAAATTATTAGTATTTCTTTATATTGCGCAGTGCTAGTTTTAAATGCAAATGTAAGATCCTTTAAGTCCTAAGCAGAATCACTAAAATGCCACAATTTGTATTTTGTAGTTCATGCATACGTACTTTATTCTTGCCACACTAGTGGAAATGCACAGAACTCAACTTTTTGATGCTTGCTCATTCTGCTAATACCCTCTGCCTTCCACTTACTCACGAGTGAGGGAGAACTGAAAACAAAAGGAAGCAGGGGTTTCTCTAGCTTTTCCTTTCCCTCTGTGTCCTAATTTTCAGTGTCAGTGTCTGGCTAATACAGGAAAGGAACATGAATAAGAAAGGACATGATAGGATTCTTTGGTCATTTTTGTTTCTTAAAATGCTATTGCCTTCTTTCTGCATTTGAAGCAAGTTCTGGTTCAAATGGAAGTGTGACCTCACAGGGCTGTCAGTTTCCCTTCCACAGACCCTTACTCAGTGGTAGATGTAATACGCTTACCTTATTTGACCTTTGAGTCTTACTGGACTCCCACACGACATGGGCCCTTTGGAATGCTATGCTAATGGGTACCTAGAATGCTATACATGGATGGAAGGAAGTGCAGACATGCATTATTGTTCTCATCTGCTCTGCTCACACTCATGCTCCATTATCCCATTGGACAGCCCTTATAAAACATGAATTCAAAGATAAAAGTATTAAGAATTTCATGATGGTGACAGCAGGATATTAAACTAAGCGTGGGACCCTTCTGAACATGGGGCCCATGTGACTGTACATGCTGCCCATGAGGCTGACCCTGCCTCAGTGACCTCATCTACAAATTGGGATGAGAATAGTTCTTGTCAGGTAGGATTGCCATGAGGAGTAACTAAATTATGAATATAATGTATCCAGCACATAGGAAGTACTCAACACACAGTAGTTTCTTAATACCTATATTGCTCTATATCCCAAATAAAATCAGGAAATGGTTATTATATTGTTACTAGAGAACTTGATTTAAGTTGAGCTTTTCCTTATATAAGCTCCACTAAGCAAGATATGCTTTCAAATACATGAGACCGAAACACAGCGAACGCTCCTTTATCTGTATTTTGGTTATTAGGCACCAATACGATCAATGAGCCAAAACTCTGAGGTCAATTCAAGAGGTTACCTGGTTTATCTTTTGCAGTGGTAATTACTGCAGCAGGTTATAGCAAATAGGGCCTGGTGAGGTGTCCAGGAAAAAGACAAAGGCTTGAGTCATTAAACATGGTTGAAGGCCAGGTTGTCTCTGGCTGAGAATGAGGTCAGCCCCATAAAGCCTTGGGCTTCAAACACATGGAGGGGAGATATTTGAAAGAAAACAAAGACATGAGCTCCGTCTGAGCAAGTAGGAGTGAACTGCGATTGACTACAGCATCTGGATGAAGTGTGGTGTAGAATGAGTTCCAGGATCCAGAGTTACTGAAGAAATATTGTAGATAGTACCCATCAATCAATTGATTAATCCAATAGAGCTGCTTATAAAATGCTATTTTATATGCCCAGAGTGTATTTGGTTTATTTATACACTGTGTATAGACCAACCAGTCCTCTTTTTTTTTTTTTTTTTTTGCGGTACGTGGGCCTCTCACTGTTGTGGCCTCTCCCGTTGTGGAGCACAGGCTCCGGACGCGCAGGCTCAGCGGCCATGGCTCACGGACCTAGCCGGACCAGGGCACAAACCCGTGTCCCCTGCATGCATCGGCAGGCGGACTCTCAACCACTGCGCCACCAGGGAAGCCCCAACCATTCCTCTTGAAAACATCAATTTTAAAAACTTTGATAAATTATCAGCCCCTGATTGAGTTAACACATATTGATTGTCTAAATATCATTTTATTTAAAACCTAAATATTTTAATTTTTATTTATTTTTTTTACTGTCCACATTTTAATTTTTATATTTTTAGGTTGTTAAAATTTATTGAAGTGTATTTGATTTACAATGTTGTGTTTAATTTCTGCTGTACAGTAAAGTCACTCAGTTATACATACACGTATTCTTGTTCATATTCTTTCCCATTATGTTTATCACAGGATATTGAATATAGTTCCCTGGGCTATACAGTAGGACCTTGTCATTACTATTCAATGTTTTGATGAATACAGACACCTGTGTACCTTAAAATTGTCAAGACACCAGCCCACAGATTTCCCTCATAAAACCTAAATCTTTTTAAAAGAGATTCTCTATTTTCCATTGGTATATTTTAGGTGAAAATTATACCAACTTAAATTGTGATTTTGTTTAAAAATTGTTCATGAAAATGATTGATTGGATGTGATAACAGACTGAAATGCAAACAGGATAAAAAAATAGGTAGGATGTTATGAATATTCAGATTCCCGAGAAAGTGAGCAATTTCAGATCATTCAACAGGTGAGACTCTTGTGTCCTGCACGAGTATGATTTTCCTTCTCTGACTTTGAAGCACCAGACTGACCCTCTGTGAGGAGTAGGATAACAAAAGAAATATGATCTGATTTTTAAAAAAGTCTCTTCGCAGAGAAAAGGACTGATGAAAATGTGGCATGAAATCTGTGTCTAGCATAATTCTTTTAAGACTTCTCCCTGACTCCTGTCCATGGGGTTTTGAAAATCTGGATTTAATTTTCATTTTAAAAACTTAATGGCCTGGACTATCCCGAGAAATTTGAACTTTCTGAATTCCTGGGCCCTCTCACCCACCCGTGCTGTGGTTACGATGACTAAAGCTGACTAAAGCTGGGAACACTGATTCAGGAATGGGTTTGCTGTCATGAACTCTGTTCGCAAAGAATCTTACTGATAAATAATGTTACTGTTTCCAGATGCTGAGCCTAAATATCTGATAGTCGTGCGGCCCGCTCCTCCTCCCAGCCAAAAGAAGTCATGCTCAGGTATTTTTGTTGATTTTTTTTTGTAATTAACTTTAAAGCATGCCTTTTCGTCTCTTTTCTACCCACAAAGACCACGTGGCTTGGGGATGTCTCAGGAATATAGGTTAGAAGATGTACCATGCCCAGCAGACCCCCGTCAACACAACCCTGCTTGGGGAGTAGCATAGCCTGGTGGGAGAGGCTCTTGGGGTCTTTTCCAGCCTCACCAGAACAAACTGCAGGGATTGAGGCAAATTATTGAACCTCTCTGTGCCTCCATTCTGACGTATGGTAGGGTCTGCGTGAGGATTAAATGAGTCCACAAATACGCAACACATAAGACAGGCCTGGCCCAGAGCAAGTGCTCATTTAGAGTTAACTCCTGTTGGCCTGTCTCTATTTTGTAATGTGTGAACTAAAGCCCGCTCTTGTGCCTTTCAGATTTTTTAGGGCAAAATTTGATGTCTAACCTTTGCTGAAGGAAACTGTTGACATTTCAAAAGCATAACTCATTTACGTGTGTGTTAAATGGGTTGGAACTTGGATTTTATTTACACCTCTTCCTTCTAAATCTCTTGTATTTAGTCAAACATAGAAAATAGGACTTCTTTCATAAAACAGCAGTGCAACACCCATCTTCCCAGGGCTAGGGAGACTTAAAACAGGAAAGTAGATACCATATGTATAAAAAAGTAGAAACATTTCTGCATGACTAAGGAAGATTAAAATCCTATGTTGTCCCGGGACTTCCCTGATGGGCCCGTTCTGCCCGCCAATGCAGGGGACATGGGTTCGATCCCTGGTCCAGGAAGATCCCACATGCTGCGGAGCAACTAAGCCCGCGCGCCACAACTACTGAGCCCACACATCCTAGAGCCCATGGGCCACAACTACTGAGCCCATGTGCCGCAACTACTGAAGCCCGCGTGCCTAGAGCCCATGCTCCGCAACAAGAGAAGCCACCACAATGAGAACACTGCATAGCACAACGAAGAGTAGCCCCCACTCGCCACAACTAGAGAAAGCCCGCACGCAGCAACGAAGACCCAACACAGCCCCCCCCAAAAAATCCTATGTTGTCCCAATTTCACTGCTAAAATTTCTTCTCAGATCAAATAAGGAAGCCGTTGCTATTACGAAGGACTGATAGAACTATAAATATGCTTTTAACATCTGATGTCACATCTTACTACTCTAGATAAAGTTGATCATAGTACTTTTTTCTTTTTCATGTTCTAATATGAACTGTTCTCAAAATAATTATTTCCTAATCATATTTGTCTTTTACAGTACTCTGGCTGCCACACAGAAAAAAGGATCTTTCTTAAAGGGATGAGAAGGGTTGGGGGAACGTACAGATATTCACATACACTGAACAAAGGCGCCCTTTGCAGCTCTGTATTCTGTCTCCTAGGTGTATTAGCCATGTCTGGTTACCAGAAATCAGTTGCCACTATCCCCTCCCCTCCTTCTGTTGGTTTTCTTTTCTTTTTAGAGAAGCAATAAATGGTCAAGTATTTTGAGAAATACAGATCCTTTTCCTTGACCTCTTATATTATCCCGAAGTGCAAGGAAAATTTCAATCAGTACTTACAACTTACTAATGGTAGTCGTCCAGGCAGCTTTCCATACACTTGAAAAGAAATGTACTCTCATCAATATTTCAAGATTCTATTTCAGAATATTTAACAATAAAGTCAGGAAGCATGAGTATGGTTTTATGGGATTCTGGCTTCATAGTCACTGAACTTTTTCTTAATATGATTATAAAACAAATATACAAAAAGAAGTAAGGAAGGTCAAGAGAGTGATTACAACTTAATAGCATTTTATAACTTCGTTTCATTTGGGGGCTTCTGTGACGCTGGCCTTAGAGATTATTTTTCAGTATGATGACCAACACAGGAAATTGTTTCATCCCACTCAGGATATAATACCCCACCTTTCCTTTCAGGCAACAGATATAATTTTTGTTTTTATAATCTGCATTTAAGAGTGATGTAATGAGTCATGGATTAGCTTCCATTCATTTTATATTTGTATCTGCCACATAAATTTTAATTATTTAATCATTTTTAAAGTAAGATCCAAACTTAGTGAAATAATTATTTGATAATCATGTAAACCTTAGGTTCCTTGGGGAAAAAAAATGTACCTTTTTTCTCTAAGTGGCATTATCTTCATACATTGTGAGCTAAGCCAGTGATATAGTAAAAAGAAAAGTAGATTATAATTCAGGAGACCTGGATTTGAATCTTAACCTTGGACAACCTTGAAACTACTCTGGGCCTTGTTTTTCATCTATAAAATGAGACAGCTGTGTTACGTGAGTGAGTGAAAATCAACGCAGGGGTGGAAAAAGACTTATCAGAATCACCTCAGGGCTTTTTCAAGCTACCCGTGTCCCCCACCTTTATCTCAGATTCTAATCTGCCCTCCTTGGGGGCCAAACTTGAACCCTTTGAATCATAGATAAGGTACTGTTGCAGGTGGATCTGGACAGATTTTCAGAGAAGTATAGTTGCATGTTTGCAAGTAATTAAACAATAACCATCTTTGAAAATTATTTAAGATATCTTTTAAAAATTCATCTATGTCACAGTGAAGTAACTTTCCACCACTAGGTTGTGTATATTCTTGTTTCAGAGGGCTTTTCCGCTAGAATAACAACTTATACAACTTAAATCTGACAGAAGCAACAGTCATGGCACAATTTTCAAGGGTATTTGGTTCAGATAACCTTAGCTAAGCTCATACAAGGGGTACCCTCCTACCCACCTTCTAAAGGTCACAGGCCATTTTGCTGTTTGGCTCACACTACAGTAGATGAAGATAAAATTTCTTTTTATAGCAAATATACGTAGTATCATGAAATGAAAAAGAGAATTAATGGAAATACAAAGCATATATGTTTTACATTAGTGCTGCATAATTTTATTAGGTCCCATTGGATTTTTAATTAATCCTATTAGATTGTACCCTGATTTCTTTTATGAGCCAGTGTTGGTTTCCATGGTTGAAAAACTTCCCTCCTCTTTTTCACTCTCCTCCCATGCCTGCAATTTCAAATATTTTTGAAAAAACAAATGTCTGCACCCCCACCACATACTTGAAAAGAATATAGAATGGTATATCAGCATCACTCTTAGCATTGCCCCAATCCAGTTAGTCTTATCAGAATAACTGTGCTTCCTGTATTATTCGTACTCTTCCAGCAGTATTAAAAATGTGTGCACCTTTTCCATTTAGATACTCACTGTAAAAAAACAAAAGGCTATTACAATGGTCTCACAAGGCATTTTACACTTCCAAATAGTTTTTTTTAAAAAAGACTATAACCTGCAACCTACATGGTAAGCTTTCTTTTCTAAGGTGTTATTTCACACTAATTCACAGTCCCAGGGGAAAAAAAAGCAAAATTTATTTTGTCTGTAAAAGAAAATTGAGTATATATATATATATGTATATATATGTATATATATGCCTATATGTGTGTGTGTTTATTTCATTGATAATAGCCAAGACCTCCTCCATATTCATCCCTGACTCGCAAGAAAATAAAAACTAGGAATGTATATAGTTTATATGAGTATACACACACACACAGACACACACACACACACACACACACACACACACAAATCTCAAAAGGGTATTTCATTTGATTCCTGCTTAAATTCATGGGCAAACCATTATTAATATTTGTGCACTATATAAAAAGAAAAGGAACTTAATGCTTTCACATTCTTCATCTCTTGCTAAATTACCTTTGTCTATTTTACCCAAATCATAAAGCACTTCCCTGGTGGTCCAGTGGCTGAGACTCTGCACTCCAGGGGACTCCAGTTCGATCCCTGGTCAGGAAACTAGGTCCCACATGCCACAACTAGGAGTTTGCATGCCTCAACTAAGGATCCCGCATGCCTCAACTAAGACCCAGTGCAGCCAAATAAATAAATATTTTAAAAATTATTTTTAAAAAAGAAAATACACTAAATATTAACGAGAATTAACCTGTCTGTTACCTCCGCAGGTAAAGCACGATCTCGCAAACCTCTCCAGCTGGTGGTTGGCACTCTGACACCAAGCTCAGTCTTCCTGTCCTGGGGCTTCCTCATCAACCCTCACCATGACTGGACATTGCCAAGTCACTGTCCCAATGACAGGTAGTTCACCATTATGGAAAATTTTGTTTTTTGTCTGAAAATTGGCACTTGCTTTCAATAGTATCTGCACATGCTTTAGAAGAATGTGTAAATGGCAGGAGCATCAGTATTTACAGATCAGCTATTAGCTGTAGAGCCTGATCTAGGTGTAAGGGGAATGAAGATACATTAGTCAGGATCCCTACCCTTCAGGGAGTTACACCTATCTGAATAGAAGACACATGCAAGTATTTTTTTCTTTCTGAAGAAAAAACTAGAAAGGAAAATAAGCCAAATAGCAAGTGGGGTTATCAGTGATAAGTGTAAAAAAAAAAAAAATCAGAGGATGAGGTTGAAAGCACTTAGTAGAGACTGTTAAAAGTTGCAAAGCTTCATCTTTGGTTTGAAAACGATGGATCTTTGATCTGTCAGTTGACGAAGTGCTAAAACAGTAGTTCTCTCAGTGTGGTCCCTAAACTAAGCAGCGTCAGCCTCAATAAACATCACTTGGGAAATTATAAAAAATGGAAATTCTCAGGTTTCCAGACCTACTGAATCAGAAACTTCACCTAAGCTTAGGGATCATTGACTTAGAAAACTGGAGGGAGGAACACATGGAGAAATGTAGGTCAAGGAAAAGCACAGTTGGAAATGAAGCTACCATCTTCTTTGGCAGAACAAAATAAGAAAAACCTAAGTTTATTTTTAAATTACTGCCATTCATCCATCCAGCATATGTAGTTGGCATTGTCTATGTGCTGGGCACTGTATAAATGCTGAACCATGATTCTAAACTGGGTATAAGATGATATTTGCTTTTCATAAGTATTTACTACAGTAGCTTCAAAATTCAAAACTTTGCATCTGACAATCAAAATTTTCAAGCTTCAACCAAGGAGTTTTTATTTTAGAAGATTTTTTTTTAATTTTAAATACTCAAAGTGACTTAAATGTTTAAGATTTGTTTCATTACTTTTTTACATAAAAAACTTTGTTATTGAGGAATAATTTAAACCTAGTAAAATGCACAGATCTTAGGTGTACAATTTAATCAATTACAAAAAAAGGTGTGTAACCATGTACTGTACACCCCATCAAGACATAAAACATTTTCATTACTCCAGAAAGTACTAGAGTTGGCCACTCTAGAATTCCATATAAACAGAATCATAAAGTATGTTCTCTTTTTGTGTCTATCTTATTTATTCAGCATGTTTTTTGAGATTCATTCATGACATTGCAAGTATACATAGTTCATTCCTTTTTTATTCCTGAGTAGTATTCCATTATGTGAATATTTCAGAATTTATTGATCCATTTTCTTGACGGTGGACACCTGAATTGTGTCTTGTTTTTTGGTTATTTTGAATATAAATTTTATAAACATTTTTGTATAAGACTCTTGTAGATGTATCTTTTAATTTCTCTTAGATCAATACCTAAAAGTAGAATTGCTATGTCACAGGGAAGATGTATATTTGATTTTTTTTGGCCTAATTTTTCCATTTAAATTCCCACAAGCAGTATCTGGTTGCTCCACATCTGCACCAGCATTTTGTGTCATCAACATTTTTCATTTTAGCTATTCTAGTGTAGTCATATCTCATTACCATTTTAATATGTATTTCCCTTGTACTAAAGATATCGAAAACATTTTCATGTACTTTTTTTGCTTTATATCTATTTTTTATAGTGCTTTATTTCTTTTTATTTGTCTTAATTGAACAGAAAAGAAAGAGCTTTAAAATGTTTGTAAGTTCTCAGAAGTACCTTTCATATGACTTTGATTAAGAAGTCTAAACTAAGAAAGAAAAAAATTAAATTTTCTTTCACATGTCCATAGTTCTGAAGGAAGAAATTCTTGGAAAAAGTACGTAGAAGATATGCCAAAACTAAATTTTTTGAAAAGTAATTTTGAGCTGTTTCAAAGAATCTGAACTATTCCTTATTTCAACCACTACTAAACCCATAACTTACTTTGTTTGGAAATGGACTCTTGAAAGAACTTCCTTTCTTGTGATAACTTCAGTTTCTAATGGGTTCACAGGGTGCCAGTGCTGAGAAAACAAACACTTAAGGGTTGCTTTCTTTTCCTTTTTTTAGTCTTACTAAGAAAGAAAGAAGGAAAACAAAGAAGGGAGGGGAGGGGATGGGCAGGAAGGGTAGAAGGGAAGGATGGAGACCTGATACTCTTGTAACAAAATGTAGCTGATTTTAATGGTTACTCAACTTGCTTGATAAATCCATGAGGTTCAGTAACTTGCAAATTCATATAGCAGGATTTGGATACAATTTCCTCCCCTGTCCTCAAGCCTTTTCTTCAATTTCACTTGGTTCTGCTGACCCCTCCATGAAACGACTTATCTGATGATTGATTCTAATTGATAGAGGTTGCCACGGTTTGACAGCACAAGGAGATAATGAATATGAAGAAGGTAGAGGAACAGTTGCCCGGATAGAGTTAGAATTTTATCCAAGGCAATTGACTTGAAGGCCCCAAGCTACTCAGACAATGTGTATACCTCACCCTCTCATCCCCTTGCCCATACACCCTGGCTCTGCTCTTCTCATCAAATAGATGGAGTCATGCCCATCAAATCACAATATTTAAAATAAATAATTCTACCTAGAATGAAGTTTTTTAAAAGATTCAATAATAACATGTCAAGATGCTTGCCAAGTTTCAAACGTGAGTATGTGGGAGGATCAAAGTATCCTTGACAGAAATAGGGAATTGTTAGGACATGACTAAAGGGGAAGAATTAAATGGTAATGACAAAAAGAAGCATTTGGAGTCCTTGTGAATTTTATTTACCCATCCCTCCTTTCTCCCTAGTTAGAACAGTTAATAAAGAGCTGACATTTGAGAAAAAATAATAGTCCTTATTTAAAAGCTCTGGAAATACTGTACATATTATAAGCACCCAAATAAATCCACCAGAACAACTCAATTGGTGTACTTAGATGCAGAATTGGAGAAATCCACCCTCATATGATTAGGTAGATGGTATTGTTTAGAATTTAGATTAATCCAGTAGGTTAGAGTAAGCAATAATAGTTACAGGGAATGATTCCTCCTTGAAAATTAGAAGATTAGTACAGCTCAAGTTTTCCTTCAGGAGCATATTCTGACAAAACTGTTGGAATCTGAATGCCCTTGGCTTGCTACAGGAACATCAACTGATGTCATTTTAATCCATTTAACTCTAATATTTGGCACTATGTGTAAAGTCTCTGTTTTTTTTTTAAAACAGAATCATTTCACATTGGTTTGTATAGCATCGTTTAGTAATTTGCATATTACTATGCAAGTGCAAGTTATTGGAAAGGTTTCTTTACACTATACTTTGACTTTTTTTACATTTTATTTATTTATTCATTTTTGGCTGTGTTGGATCTTCGTTTCTGTGTGAGGGCTTTCTCTAGTTGTGGCGAGCGGGGGCCACTCTTCATTGCGGTGCGCAGGCCTCTCACTGTCGCGGCCTCTCTTGTTGCGGAGCACAAGCTCCAGACGCGCAGGCTCAGTTGTTGTGGCTCATGGGTTTAGTTGCTCCGCGGCATGTGGGATCTTCCCAGACCAGGGCTCGAACCCGTGTCCCCTGTATTGGCAGGCAGACTCTCAACCACTGCACCACCAGGGAAGCCCCTATACTTTGACTTTTGACTTTATATATCAAAGCTCTCGTGTGGTGAGTTTCTAATGAGAAAACCTCTGTTTTCTGTTTTATTTGTTTTAAGCTTCGAAACATTAATGAGTCACTTTATCCTTGGTTATATGTTTCCATTCCTATTTGCATAGGGTCCATATGGTTCTCCCATGTTTTTAGAGCCTTTTCTGAGTTCACATTCTTTGGAGAGTAGATGTACCTAATTTACAGTTTTTATTCTTAATGGGCTTTGAAAGGAAGAATGTACATGTTTGTCCTCAATATATCTAAGGTCAAAAGAAAGCTTTCCAGATTGGCCCAGATGAAGAGTTAAAACCACAATTTATTTCACCATTAATAGCATATTTTTTCCTTCCCACGTTTCCAGCTTGTTAAAGTGTTCAAGATTGCCTTAGTTCTCACTCCTTTGCCAACTTATTAAAGCTTTATGATTCTTTTAGAATTTTCTTTTCACATTTTCTAACACGTTCACATTGTACTTACTTGCTCTTAATGTACAGTGAGGGCCCTCCTTTTTGGCTGGTCCCGGGCTGACTCTTGCCTTTTTTTTTTTCTTTATCCCAAGTTGTTAAGAAGTGAATATTTTTGATGTCTGGAAATTCTCACTTGATTTAGCCCAATGCCTTGTTACCCATTTGTCTTGCCATGTAAATTTTAAGCTCTGTGAGGATAGGGACCATGGGTATCTTAATCCACCATTGTTTCCTCAGTCCCCAGGCCAGCATCTGGCACATAGTAGGCCTTCAGTAAATTTATACTGAATGAATAAACAGTAAAATGTTAGCATTTTCACTTTTATGCCTTACCATTACTTCAAACGTAGAACAAAATTGAACTCATACTTTTCTCTTGAAATATCAGTTCCCCTATTACTTTCTGAAGTATCATAATTCTTTCACTCTCCATAATTTGAAACTTCATGAATTTTTAAATTCTTCATTTCCTATAGGTATTGAGGCTCTGAGTTACATTGGTTTTGCCTTTGAGAAGTACCCATATTAGTATCTTTATCTTCTGCTTCTCCATTTCCATGTCAATGATTCCAATCCAGACACTCCTTACCTTACCCTGCATCCTGGGAATAGCATCCTGGCTACTGACCCTGACTCTTTTCGTATCCCAATCCATCCTGGTTTCTGCAATACTGAAGACAATTTAGGCTATTTGCCGTCAGCTCACTGTTTCTTCATCCCACATTTAGTTTTAACTCTCTTCTGTTCTTACCAAGGAAAATGTTTCTGACTTCAGACAGTGCTCATCATCTGGTCGCTTCCATATTCCATAAGCCTTTGATCTTTTACATTTGCCTCTTTACTGATATTGGTGCCCTGCCTCTTGCTTACAAACATGCTCAAGATTTCCCTACTCCCAAACAACATCTTCTGTTGACTGTGTTATATCTTCTAGGCTACTTTTCAGACTCTTCTCTTAATTCCAAAACTTATCAGATTAATGTGCTCTCATATTCTTGACTTCTCTACCACACTCACAGTCTTTATTCTCTTTCACTGGCTTCGGTCCTCTTTTTACCATTCCACTGAAACTTCTCTTGGTGATCTAGCAATTATTTGCTAGATCCAGTAGAGTTTTCTCAGTTCTTATCCTTTTAAACCTCTTTGTGGGAATTTTGGCCATCCTCCCATTCTTGAATTCTTTCTTCCTTTGAAATTTTTATTTCAATTTTCCTCTTACCCTCTTCCTCTTATGTTTTGCTTACTTGTTATCCTGTCTCTCAAATGTGGAATAGAGATATATCCTTGGATGTCCACCTATGTATCCTCCTTATCTCAGCTATAAGCCATGTCTTTATCACCTCTATATAGAACAGTGATTCTCAAAGTTTGACATACTTGCAAATCATGTGGGAGATATTGAACTTTGACGTACTTGCAAATCATGTGGGAGATATTGTTAAAATGTGGGTTCTGATTCCACAGTCCTTAGGAATAACCTGAGATAGTGCATTTCTAAAACCTCCCAGGAATTTCTGACGTTGCTGTTCTACAAGCAATAGCAGGAGTGGTATAAGGATGTAAATGACTTCCAATGCTAAACCTCTGACCTTGACCCAATTCCAAAGTTCTAAGAGTGTATTTTTAGTTGTCTGTGGAATATTTTCATTAGGATGACCAGGTGACAGTGTTCAGCACCTCAAACTCAAACTAAATCAATGTTGTCTATACTACTAAAAAAACCTCCTTTTCCATCTCTTTAACTTCCCTCTTCTCAAGCTTGAAAATTGAGTTTTGATTTTTATTTACACTTCCCTTGTCACCCATATCCCATAAGGAGTCTAGTCTCATCAATTTAACTTTGATCTGTTTCTTTTTTCCCCTTCATTCTATTCCTTCCATGGTTCACTCCTTTGTTATCTCATATCTGGACTACAGCAAAGTGAGATTCCTCCCTCCAGTTTTTCTCTGATTATTCCACTGCTGATAAATCTAACTTCCTTCATTACTGCTCAACTTTATTTACCTGTTGATTCTGTTGAAGAATCTTCCCCAGGTTCCCACTGGCTGGTTAAAAAAAAAAAAGGTTATAGATTCTCTCCAAGAATCTATCTCAAGGAATCTTTGAGTCATCCTCCTGACATGGGGTTTAAATCTGGCCTACTCTGCTTTCCCTGGATCTGGGTAGGATTTCCTGCTCTAAATCTACCACCGAGGTGGGGTTTACAAGGTAGCCTTTTTACAAATTCAGGCTTCAGGGTGCCATGCCCAGCCACCCTCAGGTGCTTTGCTTTTCATCCTGCCTTCTTTAGTCATATGCAAATGTACACCTGCCTCTTTCCCTATTCTGTGAGCTCATTTTAAAATTTATGCCCAGCGTCTTACTTGTCTTTCATCACACATATAATATAGCATCACACTTTACAACAGTAGTTCTCAACAAATGCATGAATGAATAGGCAAGTAGAATGTCCAAAACTAGCTTTAAAAATCATCTAACTAGTCCATTCAGCCCTTGAACCTCCTCTGAAACATCTCGCAAACAGACGTCAGTCACAGTGAGTATCTCCAGGTATGGTACATAGCATGATTGCTCGGGGTATAAATTCTGGTCAGACTGACCTAAGTTCAGACTTCTGCTCTGTTAGCTGAGTGACCTTGGACAGGTTACTTAAATGCTTTAAGCCTTGATTTTCTCATCTGTAAAATGGGAGTAATAACAGTAATATCTCATAGTGTTGTCAGAATTAAATGAGATGACACATGTAAAATGTGAGTATGTTCACTGGCATGCAATGAATACTCAAGAAATGATACTGAGGCGTGAGGAGTTTGGGGGCACACAAAAAGAAGTCCAGGCAGCCTGTAGGAACAGAGAGCAGCTCCGAGCTCCCAGCCAGCCAGGAAACAGGACCTTGGAGCCATAGCCAGAAGAAACTGGATTCTGCCAACAACCTTAATGAGTTAAGAAGCAGGTTCTTCCCAAGAGCCTCCAGTTACCTGGCCAGGGATCAAACCTGCACCCTCGGGACTGCAAGCTTAGAGTTTTAACCACAGGACCATCAGGGAATTCCCCAGAATCCCCCACTTCTTACCACCTCTGCCACCCTCGTCCAAGCCACCATCATCTCAGGTTTATCCACTGAGAGGGACTGCAACATCCCAAAGCAAGGAACCCACTTAGCAACTGGATCTTAGATTCTGAGTACTAGGAAATATGGCAGAGACCATCTTCATCAAATGAATCAAATAAACAAAGTTAACATCACAAGGAATGCAACAAATTGAAATTGTGCACCCCCCGATAGGATGCAACAGGAAGAACACAGCATCATTTGCGTGATACTCCTGCCAAAGTGCATCACTTGAGACCTGTGACTTGCGCGAGTGACACCTCCAGTCGAATCCTGTGGGATGTATTTCATTTTCCATGTGGATAAGAATTATCAAAGCAAAAACTACACTGGACAGAGTTATAGAGCCGTGTGGCTGACAGTGTCTTGGTGCTCCGACCAAGTGTCAGGCCTGAGTCGCTGAGGTGGGAGAGCCAAGTTCAGGACATTGGTCCACCAGAGACCTACTGGCCCCAGGTAATACCAGTCAGTGAGAAATCTCCCAGAGGTCTCCACGTCAATGCTAAGACCTAGCCCCACTCAACGACCAGCAAGCTCCAGTGCTGGACAACCCATGCCAAACAACTAGCAAGACAGAAACACAACCCCACCCATTAGAAGAGAGCCTGCCTAAAATCATAATAAGTTCACAGAAACTGCAAAACACATCACCGGACATGGTCCTGCCCACCAGAAAGACAAGATCCAGCTCTCATCCACCAGAACACAGGCACCAGTCCCCTCCACCAGGAAGCTTACACAACCCACTGAACTAACCTTACCCACGGGGGGTAGACAGCAAAAACAACAGGAACTACAAACCTACAGCCTGTGAAAAGGAGACCTCAAATGCAATAAGTTAAGCAAAATGAGAAGACAGAGAAACCATAGCAGATGAAGGAGCAAGGTAAAAAACCCCAGACCAAACAAATGAAGAGGAAATAGGCAGTCTACCTGAAAAAGAATTCAGAGTAATGATAGTAAAAATGATCCAAAATCTTGGAAATAGAATGCAGAAAATACAAGAAACATTTAACAAGGACTTAGAAGAACTAAAGAACAAACAAACAATGATGAACACCACAATAAATGAAATTAAAAATCCTCTAGAAGGAATCAATAGCAGAATAACTGAGGCAGAAGAACGGATAAGTGACCTGGAAGATAAAATGGTAGAAAACACTGTCACAGAGAAGAATAAAGAAAAAAGAATGAAAACAATTGAAGACAGTCTCAGAGACCTCTGGGACAACATTAAATGCACCAACATTCGAATTGTAGGGGTCCCAGAAGAAGAAGAGAAAGAGAAAGGAACTAAGAAAATATTTGAAGAGATCATAGTTGAAAACTTCCCTAATATGGGAAAGGAAATAGTCAGGTCTAGGAAGTGCAGAGAGTCCCATACAGGATAAATCCAAGGAGAAACACGCCAAGACACATATTAATCACACTGTCAAAAATTAAATACAAAGAAAAAATATTGAAAGCAGCAAGGGAAAATCAACAATTAACATACAAGGGAATCCCCGTAAGGTTAACAGCTGATCTTTCAGCAGAAACTCTGCAAGGAGAAGAGTGTGGCAGGACATATTTAAAGTGATGAAAGGGAAAAACCTACAAGCAAGATTACTCTACCCAGCAAGGAACTCATTCAGATTTGATGGAGAAATTAAAACCTTTAGAGATAAGCAAAAGTTAAGAGAACTCAGCATCACCAAACCAGCTTTACAACAAACCCTAAAGGAACTTCTCTAGAGAGGAAACACAAGAGAAGGAAAAGACCCACAATAACAAACCCAAAACAATTAAGAAAATGGTAATAGGAACATACATATTGATAATTACCTTAAATGTAAATGGATTAAATGCTCCAACCAAATGACAGACTGGCTGAATGGATACAAAAACAAGACCTGTATATATGCTGTCTACAAGAGACCCACTTCAGACCTAGGGACACATAAGACTGAAAGTGAGGGGATGGAAAAAGATACTCCATGCAAATGGAAATCACAAGAAAGTGGGAGTAGCAATTCTCATATCACACAAAATGGACTAAAATAAAAACTATTACAAGAGAAAAAGAAGGGCACTACATAATGATCAAGGGATCACCAAAGAAGAAGATATAACAATTGTAAATATTTATGCACCCAGTGTAGGAGCACTTCAGTACACAAGGCACATGTTATCAGCCATAAAAGGGGAAATTGACAGTAACACAATAATAGTAGGGGACTTTAACACCCCACTTTCACTAATGGACAGATCATCCAAAATGAAAATAAGGAAACACAAGCTTTAAATGACACATTAAACAAGATGGACTTAATTGATATTTATAGGACATTCCATCCCAAAACAACAGAATACACTTTCTTCTCAAGTGCTCATGGAATCTTCTCCAGGATAGATCATATCTTGGGTAACAAATCAAGCCTTGGTAAATTTAAGAAAATTGAAATCGTATCGAGTGTCTTTTATGACCACAACTCTATAAGACTAGATATCAATTACAGGAAAACTAAAAAATACAAACACATGGAGGCTATACAATACACTACTTAATAAGCAAGAGATCACTGAAGAAATCAAAGAGGAAATCGAAAATATCTAGAAACAAATGACAATGAAAACACGATGACCCAAAACGTATGGGATGCAGCAAAAGCGGTTCTAAGAGGGAAGTTTATAGCAATGCAACCCTACCTCAAGAAACAAGAAACATCTCCAATAAACAACCTTACTTTACACCTAAAGCAACTAGAGAAAGAAGAACAAAAATACCCAAAGTTAGCAGAAGGAAAGAAATCATAAAGATCAGATCAGAAATAAATGAAAAAGAAATGAAGGAAACGATAGCAAAGATCAGTAAAACTAAAAGCTGGTTCTTTGAGAAGATAAACAAAATTGATAAACCATTAGCCAGATTCATCAAGAAAAAAGGGAGAAGACTCAACAGAATTAGAAATGAAAAAGGAGAATTAACAAGTGACACTGCAGAAATACAAAGGATCATGAGAGATTACTACAAGCAACTATATGCTAATAAAATGGACAACCTGGAAGAAATGGACAAATTCTTAAAAAGCACAACCTTCCAAGACTTAACCAGGAAGAAATAGAAAGTGTAAACAGACCAATCACAAGCCCTGAGATTGAAATTGTGATTTAAAATCTTCCAACAAACAAAAGCCCCAGACCAAATGGCTTCACAGGCAAATTCTATCAAACATTTAGAGAAGAGGTAACATCTATCTTTCTCAAATTCTCCCAAAATACAGCAGAGGGAGGAATATGTCCAAACTCATTTTACAAGACCACCATCAACCTGACACCGAAACCAGACAATGATTTCAGAAAGAAAGAAAACTACAGGCCAATATCACTGATGAACATGGATGCAAAAATCCTCAACAAAATACTAGCAAACAGAATTCAACGGCCATTAAAAAGATCATACACCATGATCAAGTGGAGTTTATCCCAGGAATGCAAGGATTCTTCAATATATGCAAATCAATCAATGTGATACACCATATTAACAAATTGAAGAATAAAAACCATATGATCATCTCAATAGATGCAGAAAAAGCTTTTGACAAAATTCAGCACCGATTGATGATAAAAACCCTTCAGAAAGTGGGCTTAGAGGGAACTCTCAACATAATAAAGGGCATATATGACAAACCCACAGCCAACATCATTCTCAGTGGTAAAAATCTGAAACCATTTCCACTCAGATCAGGAGCAAGACAAGGTTGCCTACTCTCACCACTATTATTCAACATAGTTTTGGAAGTTTTAGCCACAGCAATCAGAGAAGAAAAAGAAACAAAAGGAATCCAAATCAGAAAGAAGAGGTAAAACTGTCACTGTTTGCAGATGACATGATACTATACATAGAGAGTCTTAAAGATGCTACCAGAAAATGAATTTGGTAGAGTAGCAGGATACAAAATTAATGCACAGAAATCTCTTGCATTCCTATACAGTAATGATGAAAAATCTGGAAGAGAAATTAAGGAAACACTCCCATTTACCATTGCAACAAAAAGAATAAATTACTTAGGAATAAACCTACCAAGGAGACAAAAGACCTGTATGCAGGAAACTATAAAACACTGATGAAAGAAATTAAAAATGATACGAACAGATGGAGAGATATACCATGTTCTTGGATTGGAAGAATCAGCATTGTGCAAATGACTCTCCTACCCAAAGCAATCTACAGATTCAATGAAATCCCTATCAAACTACCAATGGCATTTTTCACAGAACTAGAACAAAAAATTGCACATTTCATATGGAAACACAAAAGACCCCAAATAGCCAAAGCAATCTCGAGAAAGAAAAACGGAGCTGGAGTAATCAGGCTCCCAGACTTCAGACGATACTACAAAGCTACAGTAATCAAGACAGGATGGAACTAGCACAAAAACAAATATAGATCAGTGGAACAGGATAGAAAGCTCAGAGATAAACCCACACACATACAGTCACCTTATCTTTTATAAAGGAGGCAAGAATATACAATGGAGAAAAGACAGCCTCTTCAGTAAGTGGTGTGGGAAAACTGGACAGCTACATGTAAAAGAATGAAGTTAGAACACTCCCTAACACCATACACAAAAATAAAATCAAAATGGATTGAAGACCTAAATGGAAGGCCAGACACTATAAAACTCTTAGAGGAAAACATAGGCAGAACACTCTATGACATAAATCACAGCAATATCCTTTTTGACCCACCTCCTAGAGATAGGGAAATAAAAACAAAAATAAACAACTGGGACCTAATGAAACTTAAAAGCTTTTGCACAGCAAAGGAAACCATAAACGAGACGAAAAGACAACCATCAAAATGGGAGAAAATATTTGCAAATGAAGGAACTGACAAAGGATTAACCTCCAAATTATACAAGCAGCTCATGCAACTCAATATCAAAAATAAAACCCCAATCAAAAAATGGGCAGAAGACCTATATAGACAGTCCTCCAAAGAAGATATACAGGCTGCCAACAACACATGAAAGAATGCTCAACATCACTAGTCGTTAGTGAAATGAAAATCAAAACTACAATGAGGTATCACCTCACAGCAGTCAGAATGGACATCATCAAAAAGTTTACAAACAATAAAAGCTGGAGAGGGTGTGGAGAAATGGGAACCCTCTTGCATTGTTGGTGGGGATGTAAATTGATACAGCCACCATGGAGAACAGTATGGAGGTTCCTTAAAAATCTAAAAATAGAGCTACCATACGACCCAGCAGTCCCACTCCTGAACACATACCCTGAGAAAACCGTAATTCAAAAAGAGTGATGTTAACCCTGAGAAAAGCATAATTCAAAAAGAGTCATGTACCACAATGTTCACTGCAGCTCTATTTACAATAGCCAGGACATGGAAGCAATCTAAGCATCCATCAGCAGATGAATGGATAAAGAAGATGTGGCACATATATACAATGGAATATTACTCAGCCATAAAAAGAAACGAAATTGAGTTATTTGTAGTGAGGTATATGGACCTAGAGACTGTCATACAGAGTGAAGTAAGTCAGAGAAAAACAAATACCGTATCCTAAACCATATATATGGAATCTAAAAAAAAAAAGTGGTTCTGAAGAACCTAGGGGCAGGACAGGAATAAAGATGCAGATGTAGCGAATGGATTTGAGGACACAGGGAGGGGGAAGGGTAAGCTGGGACGAAGTGAGAGAGTGGCATGGACATATATACACTACCAAATGTAAAATTGATAGCTAGTGGGAAGAAGCCGCATAGCACAGGGAGATCAGCTCGGTGCTTTGTGACCACGTAGAGGGGTGGGATAGGGAGGTTGGGAGGGAGATGCAAGCAGGAAGGGATATGGGGATATATGTATACGTATAGCTGATTTAATTTGTTATACAGCAGAAAGTAATGTGGTATTGTAAAGCAGTTATACTCCCATAAAGATGTTTAAAAGAAAAAAAAGAAATGATACTGAGTTTGCTGCTAGTCTTGTTAGTTTTGATACTAGTTATTTTATGTGATAATTGCCACTTCAGGCACGCTGTTCCATTTTAGATAGCGCTAAAATCACTAGAAACTTCTTTCTCTTGAGCTTAAACAGGCCAGCAGTGAGTGATTAAAAAGATTTTGGAAATGGTTTACCAGTTTGAAAATTATTCTAAGAGTCCAGAGATAGTAAGAACCCAAACTGGGCCTTTAAGTGTTACTTAGTAGTAGAGGCAAGACAAGTGCAAGAGGTATCACTCAGGGAAATATAACTGGACTTGAAAACTGATTGGACACAGGGAGAAGGAATGTGAAGACAACGGGAATAGGAACAGATTTGGAAAAGATGAGTAGATTTTAAAGTAGTTATGAAGTTTACAGATGATTAAATCATTGGATTTGACCATGATGTTTTACTGTGCTAACAGGTCAGACACCAGACTGCAAAGAGATTTAGGCATTATGAGTGGTAAGAAAACAGAAGAAAGTAGATTAATTTTGAGAAATCTTGTGTTAAAAGGTAATGGCAGGAATAAGAAGTATTAGTTTTAGTTTTGCTTTGATATAGTGGAAAATAGTTCAACAACTTTTTGACTCAGAGAAAGGTCCTTGAAGAATCAAGAGAAAGGATGCAGAGTAGGTGGAATAAGAAAATGGAATAAAATTACCAAGACACTTATTTTTTAGAAGAAGGGAGAACCCTGGAATTGGAGAGGGGCAAGGAGAGAGTGAAGGGGGAGAGAGAGACTTTGAGAGGAAGGGAGTGAGGGCAGATTTTGAGAGGAAGGGAGTGAGGGCAGATTTTATATCAGCAGTCACAGTCTCAGCAAGGCAAGAAGCAAGGATATTGACAACGGGGTGGGGCGTCAGGAAGTGTCCTTTGATGTGAAGAGAGCAAAAAAAATGTGTGATGTGTGGAATAGATGTTCTAGGAAATATAGTAATTAATCACATAGAAATAAAAGAATTGCTGAAAAAAGTATAGAAAGTCCCACAGCTGGCCAACCGTGTGCATCAGTCCAGGCTAGTTTGTGAAAGGACTAAATTTATTGACACTATTCAATTTCTCCACTTGGCAGAATTCAATGCCATTTACATCATAAATTTTATTTATGGGATTTCTGCCTCTAGGGTTTCTAGCCTGTGTTATGCCTCTGTATTTTATTAGAATAGAATGTCTAATTTGTAGCTAGAATAAAATTTTAGAAACAGAAAGGATTCAAAGATTGTCTAATCCAACCCCTCTTTTTCAAAGTAGAAATTTGATATATAAGTGGGCAAAGAGACCCTCCTGAGGGCATGCTACTAGTTTGCAGCTGGCAGATATCCACGCCAAGCCACTATCTGCCTTCTCCATTACATTTGGAGCAGCTATGGTATTTTTTAAGTTATAATAACGATTATTGTCAGTTTTGAGACCCTTGGGGAGACCCAAGCACAGAATATCACCAGTTGAACCAAACACTGCCCTCAACAGTTGCTTACCACTTAATTAGGATGTGAGATATCCTTGTTTCTAAAATCCAAATTGCTAGTCAGGCTTTGCAGAGGTCTGCTCTGATGACATTCACTGGCTGTTACCTCCGTCTTTAGTAGACTTGTTGCCTCTCTATGCATTTGTGTCCAAATTTAATTAACCACAGAAAAAAAGTGCAATCAACATTTGATCCTGGATGTCCTCAGACAATATTGGGGAGTCTGTGATTATGTGAAAGCCTTAAGTAATGCTAAAAGAACTTCTGATTCCTTTTACTTCTCTTCCATTCTGGGTCATTTTACCTTGTTTTTGCATCTCCTTTTGCTGAGCCCTGCAGTAGATAGTCCAATGCAACACAGAAGGTATTAGCTTATGAGTCAGAAAACAGCCATTTGCCTGGTTCTGTCACTGATTCTCAGGCTTTAGGCACTTCTTGGCCTCTCTCTTCTATAATAATTCTTGCTGTGCTCATTTCAGAATTTATTGTGTGGATACATGGAAATACATTTAAAAATCCTAAGCCCTCTGCAAATGTACCATGTAGACATTTATTGAACTCTCCTTCCATTTGCATTGATTCTATAAGAATGCTGAGGTTTGGTAAATGAACTCTTATGCAACAACATATTGCAAAATATAATTGTAGACCTAATGGCTTAAATCAGAATATTTTGGTGATCGAGTCATTGGCCATTTAGAGCAACTATAATTTTAGAATGACCCTATGAGCACCTAAGTATCCATTCTATTTGTTCCACAACATATATGGAGTACATACTCTGTGCTAGGTTGTACAGTATTATCATCATAAGGCCTATATTTTGCTTTAAAATCAAGAAAATAGACTTCACCACTTTATAGCTAAGTAGCCTTGTTTACTGTCTCTTTTAAAAATTTAGAACTTGCCTATATTATACAAGTATCAATTAAGCCAATGTTGGTGAGGGTAACCTAACTGAAGCCGAGGAGAAGGCCTAGCTGCCTGTACTTTTATTTTTCCTGACCAAGTTGGTACAAGAGAGGTTAGTTAGAAAGCTTTGTGATCAAAATAGAAAAAAATTTACAGGCTAGATTTTTTTCAACAAAGTCTTAGAACATGTCTGTCTCATTCCTAGGAAGAGGATATAAAATCAAACTTCCTGGGAATCCTGGAATCTGGCCTCTGGTAGTTCTGTTAGCATTGCCCCACACCCCTACCAGATCATGCAAGCAGTTCAGGACTTCAGAAATGTATCCAAACTAGAGACACATAACTCTGGAGGCCCATCTGGTCTGATTTTAGTTTCTCTGCACTTCCCTGAAGTCCTGTAATAGCCAGGGCACGGGAAAAACGACAGAAATTCTGTTCGACGTACTTGTCAACAAATGTGTTTCATAAACTACTGTTGATGGTTCAACTCACGGGACACAGAGCATTCGTATTCTGTAACATTTGTTCCCAGTAGCAGTTAGTGTTCTGGCTGGAACAGCCTCCTTCACTCGTTCTGTTTTTCGTGACTTTGGAATGGAGTATGGAGCCCAGAGAGCTGCTTTTACGAGGAAGACGCAAGCTAATGAATGATTTCGAACATTTCAGTAATTTGTGACTAGTAAGAAAGTAGGCTGAATGTACGAATACATCCCTTTTCTGTACTTAAGAAACTATAACCCCCTTGCTGACTTCATGGGCGTGCAACCAGTACGGTCACACAGGTTCCCCACTTAGAAGGGCCCATGCTTGGTTTAATGCTCTGTTGTCACCGTCTTAAAAGTCTTAATCATTTTTGAATAAGGGGCTCCATGTTTTCATTTTGCTGTGAACTCCACAAATTGTGTAGCCAGTCCTGGCCCTTGTTTCCAAAGATTCTGGGTGGTTTTTTTTTGTATCAAGAGCTTGTGCCTGGCACTTAAAGAGGACACGATAAACATTTTTAGCATGAGTAAATGAGGGATTTTAGGGCTCTAAATAAAAGCAATTGACCTGAATCTTAGGGTGAGGAGTGGGGGAGAGGTACTAAATGTTTGAGAGAAAATTTAGAATGTAAAAAAAAGAGTCTAAAATAGTATAACAAGCATGTATGTTTCCATTGTTAGTACATGACAATTATTATTTTATTTTATTCTATTTACTTAAAATGTTTATTTAAGAATAAAAAGTAAATAAAGTTTATCAGTTGGCCCCATCTCTAGTCTCATGTATTTCCCTACTTGCTCACTGGGAGCCAAAGCACTACCATAAATGTTGTATCCTTCCAGTATTTCTTGTCCCTTTACACTGCCAGGAATGATATACGGTAACATATTTTGTGTGAGTGTTTTAATCTTTGTGCAAATGGTGTGAAACTACATGCATCATTTTGCTATTTTCATTCAATATTTTGTTTGTAAAATTTAGCCGTATTGATACACGTAGCCCTAGTTCATTCATTCTCATTGCTGTATCCAGTAGCAATGCAATTTCCTTTCCTGACCTGCTTCCCCACTTTGTGAGACTGTTTAGAGCAGAGCCAGAGGAGTTTTTCCTGCTTTTCTGGTTCTGCCACTAGTAAAAATCACTAGCTGGATGACATTGGGCGAGTTAAGAGATCTTTCTGAAACATGGTTTTCACATTTGTAAAGTAGGATTAATGATTTCTACCACTTAAGATGTTTTTGTGACAATTAAATGAGATAATATATATAAAACCTACCATGTGTTAAAGATAATATATATAAACCTACCATGAGATAATATATATAAAACCTACCATGTGCAAAAAAAATAGTGAGGATTATTAGTACCTTGTTATATATATGTCTGAATATTATGAAGCCCTAAGCAAATATGTAACAGTGATCTTGAATTTGCATTGTTCTATTTTTCTCATTGTACTCTCAGCCTGACTATTGGTGTTGATGCCTTTTTTAATAGTAAGAAAATTTCACCCTTGAAATAAAGTCCTGGATGCATTAGAGTGCATCAGGTTCCTCTCTTACAAAATTGAACGGTATTACCTCTAATGTGCCTTCTATGGTGTTAAACGATATTACCTCTAATGTACCTTCCATGGGCTTAAACCCATACAGTTATGAAATTATAATATTAAATATTTATAAAAATATGCCTATGTTCTTCTCTATGCATAATTAGAAAAAAAATGAATGTCTAGTGTTTTCCAACTTTCAATTTGGAAAGTATCAGATAATAGAATTGAGAGATCTGGAATTCTGTTAGACCATGACTGTGCTGTTACCTAGTCCCCTAACTTGCAATTAGAAATTAAAAACTTAAGCACGCACGGAGAAACTGTTTTTATGTTCTCTGAAAATTAAAAAAAATCTAAACAGAAGCCAATGTGAAATCTTGAGAGTAGGTGGGAGTCTATGGTGTATTAAGAAACTGGAAGTACATTCTGAATCTCCCTGTGGTTTTATAGCATATTTTGGTTATTCAACAGATTTTATACAATTCGCTATAGAGAAAAGGATAAGGAAAAGAAATGGATTTTTCAACTCTGTCCGGCCACTGAAACAATTGTGGAAAATCTAAAGCCTGACACAGTTTATGAATTCGGAGTGAAAGACAATGTAGAAGGTGGAATTTGGAGTAAGATTTTTAATCACAAGACTATTGTTGGAAGTAAGTACCTAGAACTATTTAAGTGAGCTTTCTGTAATATTTTTTCCTAATTATCAAATTTTAAATTATTTTATTAGTTGTATAATAGGAAATGAGTTAATTCTCATTATCCATATTTATGAAAATACAAAAGTAAACAGAATTTCAGCATTGATATTTCAGAATCTTTTTTATAGTGAGTGTTTTTTTAAAAAAATGGTAAACTAATATTTGACAGTAGCAATCGTTGATAACAATTTATTTGGCCATTGTCATATTTTAAATCAATCTCTGACCTATGAACACTAACTGAGCCAAAAATCGATAACATGTACAAATGCTAAGTTAAAAAGCTGGGTCAGTGGAATTGAACGTGCAAAGACTTTATGGGGCTGGGCTTGCTTCCTATCATCCCTTGTTTCGAACATCATTGGAATCAGTGTTTGAAATGAGAGCAAATAAAATAATATGCCCAAGTTAGAGCAGAACTTGTAGTTGTCTTCATAATGACTAGTAAGAATTGATTTAGGGAAAAGAAGAATGAAAAGAATGTCATTTTCCTCTTGTTTTTGTCAGGTAAAAACAAAGTAAATGGGAAAATCCAAAGTACCTATGACCAAGTCCACACAGTGGTATGTACCAGCTTATTTTCAAGAATGTTCTTTTAAAAATGTGTCTGCATTATACTTTCATTTAAATAAGGGAGTAGTCCTATTATGAGGTACTGAAGCTGGATTAACTGCCTAGCTATAGGGTTTTGGGTCAAGTACATAATGTTTTAGGAATTAGTTTCTTTCTCAGAAAATGGAGGTGGAAGCATGAAACCAGATTATCTCTAATTTGTTTAAAGCTCTAAAATTCTGATATTCTGTATAGTTATCTAGTATTTCAGTATTCCAGGTATTTTGAGATTATTCTTATTATCTTCTGTCCTGTGGGTTGTTTTTTACTATAACATGTTTCAAGAGTGAATAAGTACATGCACTACTTAACCCTGCGATTGTTCAAATCTTTCCTCTATTTTCTATCATTTCCTACTTAAAAGAGCCAACCCTTTTCAAAATGATGAAGCAACTGGTTTGGTTTTGTAACATGCCCAGCTTCTATTCAGTGCAGTAAATGTTTGTATATTTTATGGGCCCAGCATTTTCCCCGTCTAGAACTCTTTTCTCTCTCACCTTAGGAGCTCAGTCCCTTGTTCTCCTCTTTCCCTCCACTTTTCAAAATCTGTTCTCAGGAAGCATTATATCAGGTCCATACTACCTGTTATAAATGTAAGCCATTGTTAGAACCATCACAAAGACACTTGCCATTGAAATCACATGCCTAATTATAAAGTAAAGAACATTACATCATAGAGCAGGTAGAGAAGGCACTTTGGTGAGAAGAGGGGAATTTGATGCTGGCTTTGGTCTATGTATTGGGAGTATCCAGCCAGGGAAATATTCTACAGTCAAGTGAACATGCAAAGACTCTATTCAGGGTTGCAAATTTGTTCTTTTCAATGTGTGCATGATGTATGTGGATAGATGGTTTTTTATGTCTATTGAATAGTCCACAGAATAACCCACTGTTCATGTAGCCCAGTGGGGGGAAAATGGTAGTACATACCTCAGTGAATAAAAATATGCAAGATTCTTTTCATTGACAGAAAATGCGTTTGGATAAAATAGAACTGAGAATTACTGCTGATAAAGGAAATGTTTCTTTGGTTTGAACTGGCAGAAAAGTGTGTATATTGGAAAATTATTGTCATGATTATTAAATTATTGTGACTGCCCAGGAAAGTATTTTGGTATATTTAAAATCAAAATATAAGAAAGGAGATTGTAGGTAAATTCTGAGGCCTGGATTGATTGATTCATTTATTTTCTTTCTCTCTTGCCTCCATCTCTTCTCTCTCTCTCTCTTTCTCTGTTTGGTTTTGACTATTTTTCTAATTATCTGATATTTAAAGATTTATAATGTATAAAAATGAGAAAAGAAAAATTAACAAAATTACCTATAACACTGCCAAATAAAGACCAGTAGAAAACCATTTATGGTCTACTGTTAAAACTTTAGAACATTGTATTTTTTTTCAAGCATGTTTTCATTATAAAATTAAAATCATGCTATATGTGCAATTTTATATCTCATTCTTTTCACTTAGCCAAAATATGACCTAGCATACTTCATGTCATTAAGTACTTTTCATATACATAGTTTCAATTGCTGCATATTACATAATCTAAGTACACTATCAGCTACTCAATCTGTTTCCAATTTGTAGGCATTTAAGTTATTTCTAACAGTTTAATTATAAGTCATATTATGGTGAACATTTATGATCATAAATCTTTGTTCACATTTCTGATTGTTTCCTTAAAGTAGATGCTTAGAAGAGGAATTAACAGTTTAGAGTTTTAACATTTTTTCAAACTTTCTAATATGTTTGGTCAACTTTCTTTCCAGAAAGGTTTTACCAATTTACAATCTTATTGGCAATGGATCAGAGTTATCTTTCTGTAGTACCCTGATTTGCAACATTATGTATTTCCATCCCTAAAATTTTGGCTAGTGTAATAGTATAAAATGGTTTTTAAATTTCTATTTCTGATTGCTGATAAAGCAGCACTTTCTTCACTTATTTATTAGCCACTTGTATTTTCCATTTAATGACCTTTAGTTTCAGTTCTTTGTTTATTGGGCATCTCATGGTTTTTTTTATTGAATAGTTTAAAGACTTTAAAGAGCAAAGACTCTTTGAGATATCATCTAGAAACATTATTTGCACATTCGTTATCAATTTTCTTTATGGGAATTTGTGAAATAGGCAAGTCTTAATTTGCTTAATCAACTTATTTGTCTTTTCCATTGTCATATCTCCAATTGCCTTATATTTTAGAAAGCCCTTCCCTATCCAGAGATCAGATAAATATTTCTCTCTTTTTCTTGTCTTATAAGTGGTTTGATTTTGTAGTAATTAAACTCTAACCTATGTGGATTTTATTTTGCTATATTATATGTAGTAAGTTCCTATATTGATGAGGTTATATATTTTCCCAAATAATTAACCAATTGGCTTAGCACCAAGTATTGAATTCTGCCGTTCCCTAAGGTCCCTTTGTCTTTGTCTCTCTTAAATCCAATCACAGGGAATAGAGTTGCTCTTCCATGCTCTTCTAGAACAATCCTCGCTGTTGTTGTGAGTGGTTTCCTAGGAAGCACATCTTATCTCCATCCTCTTGGCTGTCCTGCTTTATCTTACATGTGACTCGATGTCGTTTCTTTCATTCCTTCTTCTCAGCAATCACATCTCAATAATTTGTATTTCTTTTGGCAGAATATTTCATTTAGGGTGAGTTACTCAGCAAGATTGGGAAAGATGATTGACAGTTTATTTCCAAAAAATTTAATTTATTTTCCACATCATAAATAGCCATGGCAAGAAGGGCCAGTTAGAAACTTCCTGCACCTATGACACAGAGCCAGATATTTTATCACTTCAAGCTGTGAGGCAGATTACCCCAAACTCCAGCCAGCTCTAACGAGCTGTGCTCTGAAACTCTTGGGTATTTCCAAAGGAAAAGTCGAATTAACTGAAAAGATATTTTAAGGCTTCTCTGTGAGCCTTTCTTCATTGTTACCTTCTAGATAGCAGAAAAAATGTTTCCCAAACTGCCTTCTGTGCATTTGGGTAGCTCTGGAACATGGGAAAGTTGAAAAGGAACCAGCTGGGATAGACTTTGACCATCTTGTATAATCATTTAGAATTGATTCTGAAAGTTGATTTGATACTTCAGAGGTATATTTTAATATTTTAAGTCGATATCAATCCAATGTTTACCCATCTCTTCTCTGAGACTGATCTTAGAAGGCAGTATTTCAAGAGATATTAAATTAATTCCAGAGTTTTAAGTAAAAGATACATTGAAAAATGTTTTTATTCATATATGCATGCTTATACCTAAAACTTAAATGCAGCAGAAACTCCTTCACACCTTCTGAAAAGAGATTGGAAATGTGAAAAACAATTTGAATGTGAGGCGATCCATTTTTAACAGATAAATAATATTTAGATTAAAAATTTGAATGTTAAATACAGCCCCATCTTAAGCATCTTGTTACATTATATATTGTAATTCATGTATCTAAGCATGTGTTCTGCAGGCAAGTCCCAGTACACTTGTGCCAGAGGACACTTAGCAGGGGTCTCTTCTGATAGGTTAGTGCCTTCCTTCTACTGCTTGTTAAATACTTTCAATATCATCCCTGCCTACACCTCTAGAAAAATCAGAGAAAAGATGTATGCATAAACAATAACCCTGATTCTTCCCATATAAGTTGTATCACTTGAGATCCATGTAACTGCAGAAGAAAAAACAGATGATAATTTTGCTATTTTCTTCACAGTGAGAAGCAAGAACACTCTTTTTATCAAGGTGAAACCTAGTGTTTACTGTTAGATTCTTCTAAAAAATTTTATTGGATTATAGTTGATTTACAATGTTGTGTTAGTTTCAGGTGTACAGCAAAGTGATTCAGTTATACATATACATATATTCATTCTTTTTCAGATTCTTTTCTCATGTAGGTTATCACAGAATATTGAGTAGAGTTCCCTGTGCTATACAGTAGGTCCTTATTGGTTATCTATCTTATATATAGTAGTGTGTGTATGTTCATCCCAAGCTCCTGATTTATTCCTCCCCATCACATTTCCCCTTTGGTAACCATAAGTTTGTTTTCAATATCTGTAAGTCTTTCTGTTTTGTAAATAAGTTCATTAGGTTTTTTTTTTTTTTAAAGTGTAAACTGTTTTTTGTTTTTTTTTTTTAATTTATTTATTTATTTTTGGCTGTGTTGGGTCTTCGTTTCTGTGCGAGGGCTTTCTCTAGTTGCGGTGAGCATGGGCCACTCTTCATCGCGGTGCACGGGCCTCTCACTGTCGCAGCCTCTCTTCTTGCGGAGCACAGGCTCCAGACGCGCAGGCTCAGTTGTTGTGGCTCACGGGCCTAGTTGCTCCGTGGCATGTGGGATCTTCCCAGACCAGGGCTCGAACCTGTGTCCCCTGCATTGGCAGGCAGACTCTCAACCACTGTGCCACCAGGGAAGCCGCATTAGGTTTTATTATATAAAAAAAATAAAGGAATGATGTCTAAAAGGACCTAACTTTAATACATTCTCTCTATATTTTAAAAACACTTAGTTATCTAACTAGTTCACTAACCAAACAATAAATTTTTGAAGTATGTAGCATTTATTAACAGATATTTTAAAATATAAGTTTAATTATTTAATTAATCCAAATCTCCTTAGAATAAGTGTTCCCCTAAAATATGACATCTATTTTCACCCTTCCATTTTTTTCCATCAGAGATCCACCTACCTTTTTAAAAAGCCATTTCAGTCATTGGCAGAAAGAGAAGTGGTACCGATTTTTAAAGTGTAACAGTTAGCAGATGAGTGAATAGGGAAAAATACAGTGTGGTCCCCACCCACACCCTAAGATTGTATGCAGTGAGTACATCAGGTGTCCTTCCATTCTTAGCAATCATCGTCCTAAGCAGAAACTTGAAAATTTTATGTCTAGACCACTGATATCACCAAAGGTGTATGTCTGATTCCTCCCTAGCTGACTGGAAATATGGAGACTTTCGCAAGAAGGATGTTAGATTCACTTTTAGTCAGATGTTAGATTGAATCAGTATATTTCATAACTTTCATCAGGACATCCAAAAAATGAATTAAAACCAGAATGTAACATGCCCAAGTTTTTCTCATGTTGTTTAGCTCTTGAGTCTAAAGAGCTGAAATTTGATTTTGAGCAACCCTTAGCCACTCCCCAAATGGACAGTTCCTCTTTATCTCAGGGCCTAAGAATAAAGTTAAATCTACAATGGATATGCTGCCGCCACAAAAATATCAAATGGACAAACCTGTAAAGAGTACCTTGCAAAGAACAGCACCCTGATGTTACCACTACTTTTATTAAAGCTAATTTTCAAAATATAATATCGGGAGGAAGGTAGTGTAATGCAGGGTGAATCCAAAGTCTTTCATGTGGCTGCTGCTGCTGTGGTTATTTCTAGATGAGTGTAGGTTTTCCCTAACCAGAACTGGAAAGCAAGCTGGACTGGCCCTCAGGGGTATTGCCTTTTACCGCTTCAGCATCCTCTCCCCATTGAATCTGACCAACTGGATACTCAGCCACAGTGTCCCCAGAAAAATGGTAAAAATGATTTCCCTTAGCCAGTCACCCTGCTCAGGATATAGCACAACCTGGGTTCTTAAGGAATAGAATTTCTCAAAACTGAAAAAAATAATTAATCCCTTAAATGGTAGGAGGGAAATATGCTCACTTCCTGACATACAATAAACATTTAAAAAATAATTGCTGAAGGGTGGGATGAGAGCTGAGGAAGGAAGTGGTGATGGTGGTTTGCGGCAGGAATGGGGTCAGCAAGCAGCAGAGAAAAGAGAGCCAGGGAGGAAATGGCCTAAGAAAGAAAACTGGTACCAGGGTGGTGTCCGTGGGGAGCAGTAGCACTGTGCTGAGACCACCCCGGCAAAACTGTCGCAGCATCTTGTGGGATGCGGGACTTTCACTACCTCGCTTCCCACCCCGACACCCGACACCAGCTACACTGAGACTTCTATACACGTTGATAGATGCTCATAACAGCAAACCTGTGACTGTAAGGAAAGGTTACTGGTAACTTTGTAAACAACATCATACATGAAACAGTTCAATTGAAATTGAGCTGTAATTGGTTACATACTGTTAACTTGGAAATTATCATAATATTTTATTATGTTTAGTAAGTCCAGGTTACAGATGTTTCCCTACATTTTTATAAAAAGACACAGGGAAAGAATTCATAGTGTGGATTTCTTACTGGGAATTTTAGAGCCTTCAGCATTAAACACTTTGGGCAGAAGGATTTTCCTGATGCCCTTGACCTAGAGATTATCATACTAAGTGAAGTGAGCCAGACAAAGACAAATATCCTATGATATCATTTATGTGTGGAATCTAAAAAAAAACGATACAAATGAACTTCTATACAAAACAGAAATAGACCCACCGACATAGAACATAAATTTATGGTTACCAAAGGGGGAAGGGGAGGGGAGAGATAAATTAGGAGGTTGGAATTAACATATACATATTACTATGTATAAAATAGATAACCAACAAGGACCTGTAGCGCACAGGGAATTATACTCAATGTTATGTAATAACCTGTAAGGGAAAAGAATCTGAAAAAGAATATATATATATATATACACATGTATATATGCACATATATGTATACATTCTTATATATATATAATCTGAATCACTTTGCTGTACACCTAAAACTAACACAACATAAATCAACTATATTTCAACTAAAAAAAAAAACCCTACTTACAGAGAGGGAGCTAGTACTTGCTCATTAGTCTTGGCGCATCTTTGGATTGTAGATTGGGCAAGAGAATAATTATAGGTCTAGAAAGAACTTGATTCTGCAGCTAAATGGTTTCCTTGTTTTTTGGCAGTACACGCTGCCCATATAGTCATGTCATCGTCTTAACAGAACACTGGTCTGTACCCATATAAGAACTCGAACAGACACTGTGTTCCATTCATGCCAAGAGTGGAATATTTTCCACTTGTTTTTGTCAAAAACTTGTTTAAAACAAATCATCCACAGGGAAGGAAATAAGAATTGCAATAATGCCGTTCAAAAGCAATCAGCACATCAACCCATAGGCGTTTCTGCTATAACGTGATGTGTCTCTGAAAAACTTCACGCTCTGCCAAGTATACACTACATGGCAGGACTCACTGGGCAAACAGAGGACCAGCCATTCAACAGTCTTTGGAACGGTAGACACAGTTTTGTCGAACGTGATTATTAGCACCGGGAAGGACACTGCGGCTCCGCGGGCTAGCATCCCCTGTGGAACCGGAGGTTGCCGCAGCAGGGGTTAAATGCTCAGGAATGATAGAGGCCACGTGTGGCAACCCTTTCGCTGAAGCAGCACAGGTGGACGTAAGGTGGACACACCAGTGCAGGGCCGTGGGCCTGCCTGTCCCTCTCTGGGGAAGGGTCCTGTGAGCAGGTACACTTATTTAATTTTCTTATGGTAAATCCAGAGGTCTTCTGCCAGTGTGACCTCAAAACTGACTTTTTTTTTTTTCTACTGATGGTTATACTTGCATTCCTGCTATTCCCCTCCCCTTGCCTGGGAAAAGTTGTGTATAAATTATATTTACATCATTCCTCTATTGACCAAGAGTGTATGAGCTATGCAGTACAGAAGCATATATAGTAGCTAAAAAGACTGCTGGTTAAAATAGCTTTTCCTAGTTATAAATGTAATTCACCCTTGTAAGGAACTTGGAAAATATAGAAAGGTACACAAAATAAAATATGAGATTATAAGAAATAACTACTGTTAAAAAAAAAAGAGCTATCTCCTTCTGGTCTTTTGTCTATACATATTTGTTATACAGTTACGTTATACTATGAATATAAATTTGTGTCCTTTGTATTTATACTGTACATATTTCCCACTTTAGTAAATAGATGTCAGAAATTTGAACCATAATTTATTTAACAAAACCTCTGCTTTGGAATGATGAGGTTGTTTCACATTGTGGTAATAAACACCCTTACACGTAAATGATGCCTGTATCTTTGATCACTTCCTTAGGCTAGACTGCTAAGTAGGAAATTACTGGGTGTTTTAGTCCATCAGGGCTGTTATAACAAAAATACCACAGACTGGGTGGCTTAAATGGTCAATTATTTCTCACAGTTCTGGAACCTGTGAAGTCCAAGATCAAGGCACTGGAAGATTTGATGTCTTGGGGAGAACTCACTTCTGGCTCACAGACAACCATCTCACATGGTGGAAGGGTGGAGGGAGTTCTCTGGCATAAGAGCACTAATCCCATTCAAGAGGGTGGAACCCTCATGAGTTATTTACTTCCCAAAGGCCCCACCTCCAAATACCATCACATTGGGGATTAAGTTTCAACACGTGAATTTTGGGGGGATACAAGCTTTCAGTCTATAGTGCTGGGCCAATATACAATACAAGAAGTATAGATACTTTTTAAAAATAGTCTGATAAAAGTAAACTTTTATTTTTTTGTGTTTTTTAAACATAAGGACTTTACTACAAGAAGAAAAATAGCCAACAGTAAATGTGGTATTGTGGCACTTCTTTATTATGGGCATATCGTTTATTAGAATGGGAACGTGTTAGCAAGTCTCTTCTGTTCACAACTGTAAACACCTATGTGGTTAAGTACCTCATTCAGCATATCCTGGATTGTCAGCAGATCTAGTACATGGAGTATCTATACCATGCATACAGGCTAAATCAAGCATCAAAAAATGCATGTCATGCTTACGCCTTTACCTCAATCTAATTCTCTGTATATTTGCTGCCCTTCTCTTGTCCTGTTCTGTGTCTCTCCCATGGCCGTCTTATCCCTGGCTCACGATCTCCAGTGATGACTCCACTGTAAAGTTAACACTAAATGTGCCCCTAAGTCAAGCCACTCTATGGCATCAAAACTTCCTGTGGGACGTCTGCGGCAACTTGGAAGAAGGGAGAATGCACAGTCCTCTGGGACCTGCCCTTCCAATTTTGAGGTCCTCTGGGCATGAATATGTACAGAATAGTTAAAAGTACAGGCTTTGGAAGTAGCAATGTCTGGATCTGAGTCCCAGCTCTGCCTTCATGGACAAGGAAATACGTGGCGTCAGGAGTTCACGGCAGTTGTATCTGAAGTAGCAGGGCAGCAGTGGGGCATACTCAGACAATTGATGTTGATTGGTTTTAAAAGAATATGTAGCTTGAAATCTTTTTTTGAGAGGAAACGTAAAGACAGAATTTGGCTGGTTCGCCTCTCAAATGAAGTGAAAATAAACTAGTATTCAATTCAGAGGATTTAATTTCTTTCCATTGCAGTTTCTAAGTAAATTAAACTAATGGGAGTTTTGAAGAAACTGCTTCTGTCAAATCTTTGGACACTTATGGGGAAAACCAAGTGAGCACAATAAAATAGAGGCAGATATATGTACTAAAGATCTTTTCAGCAGCTGTTAAACCTGTGTCATGGGGAACTTCACTAAAGACAAGGTGTGCTTCCAGTTTTTTTTACTTATTTATTTTTTTAAGTTAACAGTAACTCAAAAGCTGACTCTCTTCCTCTCTTTTCAGCCAGCATATGTCCCAAAAAAGCTAATCCCAGTAACAATCATCAAGCAAGGTAATTTGTGTGCCTCTGCTCTGGATATGTGTTTAGAACTATTTTAATACACTTTTTAAACTGAGATAATTAAACATAGCACATAGTTTTTCAATTTTTCTGATTATTTTCCAGAAAAAATTTGAAGAAATCAGTCTAGTAAATTAGAAGTTGACAGATAATTTTGACTCTTGTACTGTTAGGCCAGGTCTTGGCAAAGCACATTGGCTGGACAACCAGGGACAGAGCAACCCTAACAAGCATTAAGTTTTAAAATCCAATTAAATATATGTGGCTTTCTTCAGGATTAAGATAGCTTACATGTAGAAAATCATTAATAGGATATTTGGATTAATGAAATGATAATTATGATATAGAGGTCACTTTAAGGAAAGTAAAGAAATCCAGGTTTTAAGAGTTATGTTTTATTTCAGCCTCCACTCATTTTTGTTTTGACTTTCAGTTTTTCAAATTATTTAAATGACTCCATTATTTCCAGAAAGTTTCTTGGTGGAAGAGATTGAGCACTTAAAATAGTTATTCATTTTAAGGAAACACAATGTCCCAAGAGTATTCTCAAAACAGTGTCAGTCAGTATTGGAATTATCCAAAGATTCTTTGCTCTGAAAATGTACATTTCCTAAATCTCTTTATTTACTGAGTCAGTCTTTGCCTCATTTTGTGCTAGTTCTTTAACTTGGGTAGGCTGCAGAGAGTAGGGCTGAGAAAGGAAATTTTTAGCTAATTAGAATGGAACACTTTCATTGCTTAAAGGCACAGGAATTAAGATAAGATGTGCCTTCTAGACCTTTCGTTGCCTGTGTAGCCAGCCCAATGAGTTCCTTTCTGTTAATTAAAAAGTTAGATCAGGGTTTCTCCAGTGCAGATGGTGTCATGTTATTAGCTTCTTTCTGCTTCCTGACTATTTTTTTTCCATTCACACTGTTATCTTTTGGTATTTCAACAGTGATTCAGAATGTTACTCACAGGGCCTCAACTAAATCCCCAGAAAAGACTCCCTATGGAGGAACAATACTGGGTGAGTCTATCTTGAAATCTACACCTACATTAGTCAAGTCAGGCTCTTTTTTTTGATAATAAGGCCTTATGGAATTTTGCACTGTGAGCAGGTCTGTTAAATTGATGTTGGTTCATTTACCTTCAGTATTTAGCATCCTGGCTTGTGACCATTCCAGGCTAGGATCCAAGAGATGCTACCTCTATCCTAGTGTGTTAGAGAAACAACTCTAGCTTGTGCCTATTGGGCATGATGGCTCCCCTCCTGCCTACCCCACAGGGCTGTTGCTGTTATGAGGGAGTCTTTGTCATATTGAATTACTCTCTTAAAAGTTGTTATTAATAATGGTGTTTGTTCACACATTTTAAGCAACCATTTTACAATTTTTGAGTCTATGGATTAAAAGCCAGAATATTTGGTGGTTCAGTTCTGAATATGAAAAAGATTCTGCATAAAAGTTACTGTCATATTTTTTCCAACATTTTAAAGTTTGGGTTAAAATTGACTAAGCAAAATAAGCACAAAACTTCATGGTTTCTAATGCTCTGAACTTTGTGATGGGATGCATTTTCTTTTACTTCTGTTTTCTTTCAGTCCACCTTGTTATTCCAGGTCTTAATGAAACCACCATAAAACTTCCTACCTCCATAATGTTTGAGATTTCGGATGCAATCAAGACACAGTTAGGTAAGCAGCAAAGATCTATATGTGAACTTTGCAGGGACAGTACTAGCAGTGATATTCCTAGGATATCCAAGGGATCTAGCAAATGAGCTGTTTGGGGATCTCAAAGTAAAAACTAAGGAACAGGCACGTGCACTGTTGATGGGAATATAAAATGGTACAATTGCTGTGGAAAACAGTATGACGATTCCTCAAAAAATTAAAAATAGAATTACCATATGATCCAGCAATTCCACTGCTGGGTATATAACCAAAAGAACTGGGTGGGGAAAAGGTCTTAAAGAGATATTTGTACACTCATATTCATAGTAGCATTATTCACAATATCTAAAATGTGGAAACAATCCAAGTATCCATCAACAGATGAATTGATAAACAAAATGTGGTATATATATCCAATGAAAGATTATTCTGCCTTAAAAAGGAAGGAAATTCTCACATTTGCTATAGTATAAATGGACCTTGAGGACATAATGCTAAGTGTAATAAGCCAATCACAAAAGACAAAATGACTGTGTGATTCCACTTATATGATGTACCTAGAGTAGTCAGATTCATAGAGACAGAAAGTAGAATGGTGGCTGCCAGAGACTGGAGAAGGAGGAAAATGGGGAATTAGTGTTTAATGGTATGGAGTTTCAGTTTTACAAGATAAGGAGAGTTCTGGAGATGCATGGTGGTGATGGTTGCACAACATTATGAATGTATTTAATACTACTGAACTGTACACTTGAAAAATGATTGAGATTGTAAATTTTTTGTTATGTATCTTTTACCACGATAAAAAAAATTGGAAAAAAAGTAAAGGGTAGATAGGATGGAGTGTTGGAGTTATTCATATAAATCACATTCTATAGGGAAATAGTTATTTTATATTTATATTTATGAAAGAAAAGTGAATGATCAAATTAACCAAAATATACACATTTATACAGGTATAATTTTCAAATGGAGTCATTGTTATAAATTACACTTATTATACTATACTATCAAGGGGCCACTAGAGGTCTTCAGTGGTAACTGAGGTAAGGGTCAGGTCTGTTAGAATTATTATTTACTTTGAGATTGATACTGCTTCCTACTTCTAGAAAGCACCTGATATGATTTTAGTGTTTACAAAACATAAAACATAACAATTTGGGGAAAAAAGCAGCAAAATTCTGTAAAAGGAGTCCAGGAAACAATTGGGGTGGCCAGTGGGCTAAGCTAGTTGCTGCATTTGAGTATCACATTAGTCTGAATTCTCTCTGTAGCAGAGGATCTCACCCTTGATGAAGCATCGGAAGCCGTGGCGGGCTTGTTACACCCAGGCTGCTGGGCTCACCCCCAGGATACTGATTCCGTGGGTCTAGGGTGGGGCCTGAGAATTTGCATTTGTACCCAGTACTCAGGTGATACTGGTGCTGCTGGTCTGGAAGCCACACTTTGAGAACCACCCCTGTAAAGTCTCTGGAGAATGTCTTGGGCCACTGATAAATATGGAAGAAGGTGGCATGATGTGGTGGAAATTGAACAAGACTTAAAAATGTAGAATATTTTTCTTGAACTAGGCAATGGCTAAGAACTTCAGCACTTATATACTTGAATCTTCACATTTTATGGGTGTGGAAACAGGCCCAAGCCCCTGTTTGGCAACATTTATTCAACAAATATTTATTAAGCATTACTCGGGGCCAGAACTGCAAGTGGCTCGGGACATAATTGTGATTTACACAGGCATGGGACCCACCCACACAGGAACCTCAGACTTAATTTCTCCTCCCTCATTGAAGGTCTGACCTGTTTGCTTGTTTGATGTTAAGCAATCAGATTGTAACAGTTCTAAAAGGTAAACCTTTACGTTCTCCTTAGCTGTTAGTTTGAGAACTTCCTGGAAGAAGGAGGAGCAAAGCCTTAATAAGTGGGTAGAAAAGCATAATTAGTGGACTTAGAATTTTGGAAAAATTTTCAAAATCTATGCATCATCATTTTATTAAGATATGAACATATTTTCCCATAAATCTTTGTGATTTTGTGCAGTTGTTACATTTTTACTGTAAAACATTCATACCTGTTAGTCCTATGGTGTTACTTCCAAGAATGTAGACAAGTGATTCTAGGCTTTATTTCTTTAATTTGTGCATCAGACTTGATCACCTCCTGTTTATCTATAAACCCTGAGACTCAACTCTACATCATCTAAATGCTGTGCTAAAAGCCAGGAAGCTTCCATATGAAATTCCCTGAGTGAACCTGTGTTTAGAACCAGAGCTCAGGACTCTTGCACTCACCTGTTCTCTGCCCAGAGCCTATTAATACTTAGCCCCGTGCCTGGGAAAGACTCGCTTGTTCTTCTTTCTCGAGATAGTTGCTTTAGGTGTAAGGATAGGTTGTTTATTTGAGATTTTTCTTGTCTCTTGAGGTAAGATTGTATTGCTATAAACTTCCCTCTTAGAACATCTTTTGTTGTGTCCCATAGGTTTTGGATCATCGTGCTTTGTCGCTAGGTATTTTTTGATTTCTTCTTTATTTCTTCAGTGATCCACTGGTTATTTAGTAACATTGTTTAGCCTCCATGTGTTTGTGTTTTTTACAGTTTTTTTTTCCTGTAATTGATTTTTAATCTCCTAGCGCTATGGTCAGAAAAGATGCTTGATATGATTTCAATTTTCTTGAATTTACTGAGGTTTGATTTGTGACCCAAGATTTGATCTATCCTGGAGAATGTTCTGTGTGCACTTGAGAAGAAAATGTATTCTGCTGCTTTCAGATGGAATGTCCTATAAATATCAATTAAGTCTATCTTTTACAATGTATCATTTAAGCCTTGTGTTTCCTTATTAATTTATTGTCTGGATGATCTGTCCATTGGTGTAATTGGGGTGTTAAATTCCCCACTATTATTGTGTTACTGTCAATTTCCCCTTTCATGGCTGTTAGCATTTGCCTTATATACTGAGGTGCTCCTATGTTGGGTGCATATATATTTACAATTGTTATATCTTCTTGGATTGTTCCCTTGATTGTTATGTAGTGTCCTTCCTTGTCTCTTGTAACAGCCTTTATTTTAAAGTCTATTTTGTCTGATATGAGTATTGCTACTCCAGCTTTCTGTTGATTTCCATTTGTGTGGAATACCTTTCTCCATCCCCTCACTTTCAGTCTGTATGTGTCCCTGGGTCTGAAGTGTGTCTGAAGTGGGTCTCTTGTAGACAGCATATATATGGGTCTTGTTTTCGTATCCATTCGGCCAGTCTGTGTCTTTTGGTTGAAGCATTTAATCCAATTACATTTATGGTTATTATCAATATGTGTATTCCTATTGCCATTTTCTTAATTGTTTTGGGTTTGTTTATGTAGGTCTTTTTTCTTCCCTTCCTTTTTTCTTCTCTTGTGGTTTGATGACCATATTAGTGTTGTATTTGGGTAGGTTTTTCTTCTTTGTGTGTTTATCTATTGTAGTTTTTTGGTTTGCATTTCCCATGAGGTTTTGATAAAACAGTCTATATATATACAAGGTTGTTTTAAGTTGCTGGTCTCTTAATTTCAAATGCAATTCTGATTTCCTGCATTTTGTACTCTCCTCACGGTTGCTGGTTTTGATATCATGTTTGCTTATGAATTCCTGCTTTTACTGTATGTTTGTCTTTACCAGTGAGCTTTCCTATTTGTGATTTTCTTGTTTCTAGTTTTGGCCTCTTGGGAAAGAGTTGTTCAGAAGGAGAAGAAAAGGAAGGAGCTGGCCAGTCTCTTACTGATTTGGTCCCTAATCTGTTCATCAGAATTCAAAAACCAGGATTTGTGAAGGAGACCGAAAATGAGCAGAGTTTTTCCCACACCACTGCTCTCACTTTTTTTTTTTTTGGAGTGTAGTTGATTTACAGTGTTGTGTTAGTTTCAGGTATGCAGCATAGTGAATTAGTTATACATATATGTATATGTCCACTCATTTTTAGATTCTTTTTCCATATACGCCATTACAGAGTATTGAGTAGAGTTCCCTGTGCTATACAGTATGTTCTTATTAGTTATCTATTTTATATATAGTAGTGTGTATTTGTCAATCCCAGTCTCCCAATTTATCCCTCCACCTCCCTTATCCCCTGGTAACCATAAGTTTGTTTTCTACATCTGTGACTCTACTAGTGTTTTGTAAATAAGTTCATTTGTACCCTTTTTTAGATCCACATATAAGCAATATCATATGATATTTGTCTTTCTGTGTCTGACTTATGTCACTCAGTATGACAGTCTCTAGGTCCATCCACATTGCTGCACATGGCATTATTTTGTTCTTTTTTATGGCTGAGTAATATTCCATTGTATATATATACCACATTTTCTTTATCCATTCCTCTGTTGATGGACATTTAGGTTGCTTCCATGTCGTGGCTATTGTAAATAGTGCTGCAGTGAACACTGGGGTGCCTGTATCTTTTCGAATTCTGTTTTTCTCCATGTATATGCCTAGGAGTGGGATTGCTGGGTCATATGGTAGTTCTACTTTTAGTTCTTTAAGGGACCTCCATATTGTTCTCAATAGTGGCTGTACCAATTTACATTCCCACCATCAGTGTAGTAGGGTTCCCTTTACTCCACACCCTCTCCAGCACTTATTGTTTGTAAATTTTTTGACGATGGCCATTCTGACAGGTGTGACTGATAGCTCATTGTAGTTTTAATTTGCATTTCTCTAATAATTAGTGATGTCAAGCATCATTTCATGTGCTTTTTGGCCATCTGTATGTCATCTTTCAAGAAATGTCACTGTTGAACTGAAATGTGTTTTGTTCCTTAGTTCTTGGTTTTAAGGACTATTTCCTAAATTTTTTGTTTTGTTTTGTTTTTCCAAAGTTCCACCTGCTATCTTAATATCAGTTCAAGCTTTTCATTTTCTTTAATTTAGAGAATTAAACAGTTGATTTTTTGGTTTGCTTTGCTTTTTGCTTTTGTTATTCTGATACGAATCACTGAAACTTCAGGATTAAGTGTGATTTTAATGAAGACAAATTAAAATGCAGATAGTATATGTATTTTAAAACTTATTTCTAGGGAAGCACCTATCTTAAATTGAATACATGGTGAATTTCTTACACATTGAAGAGACTGATAGGCAGTATGTTTGAAGATGTCCAGTAAACCCACTGAATGTACCATTTTAGACTATGTTACAAACTACATTTTAGATTTACTGGTTTTTATGAAGAGTGTGAGCATAAACAGTTCTTTATACCAATGAAGGAGAAATAAACTTTCCTGAAGTTATTTACCACTGCAATTCAGAAAAGTCCTGTACAAGAGGTTAAATCCTAAAAATAATATTCTCATTCCAGCAGGACCCAATGTGGGACATCAAGAAATTAATAACTTTTGTTCTAAGAACACATGGTATGAATAATGAGAGAAATAAACAAGAAAGCTAGTAATACACACACCTCCTGGGGACATGAAAAGGGTTTGCCAAAGCCAAGACTTAGCCTGCCAATAATGAAAGGAAACAACTGTGTTGAAAAACAGTAAGAAGAATCAGAGAGGAAAAGGAATTTCCTGGGGTTTAGGCTATGTTCTAATGGCATTTTACTCTGCTGTTGCCAAGACCAGTTGTACATAGATAGTGTAGGTGAATGCTCATGGCTTGATAGGAGTCACAGAGAGTCCCCATTCAAGTTCTTTCCCTTCAATCAATTTCTCTCACACCCAAAGAGCCATGTTTAGAAATACGGTATGCCTCTATAAGGAATTAGTGATGGGTAGAGAATACAAATACCTCTTGGGAAGGTAGTTTACTGTTTTTCTTCATTAGCAGCCTAATTTTAGGTTAATGGTATTACCCTGTAAGAGCATGCATAAGGAGCTAAAGCAAAGCAATTCAGAGCATTGCCTGAAAGTCTAGAATCTGGAGGTTAAAATAAATAAATAATTTTTTAAAATAAATAAATACACAGTCCTAGTCAGCCAGGGAAACACCAAGAGTGTAGGATATTACACAGGAGGGAAAGGATTAGGAAAAATAATCCTGAAGGAGAAGAGGACACTGAAAAAGAAGAGATCGTTGAAAAAAATTACATTAAAAAAAAAATCTTCCTGTGGTACATGCTGAAAATAACAGGACTAGAGCTCATCAAAATTTGTAATCTGAACAGTTTTTCCTGTGCTAACACTCACAGTGGTTCTAAACCAAAGCTGTGACTACAAAAGAAGAAGGAAAAAAATGTTGATGAGATTTAGAAATCTAAAAAATAGAATTTATCATAAAATTTTACTGGATCTGTTTATTTTTTTAGTTATTCCAGAAAGAGTCCCTTCTCTTTATGTCCTGCTAAATTAATTTGAACAATGGTATTAAACATTTCTGTTGTACAAACATGCTGTACAGCTTCATGAGCACAGCAATTCAGAACACACACTTGACTGATAGCTATGGCAAGTACACTAGCACTTGTGACGCCTATTTCTAGCATCTCAAATCACTCCTGAAAATCATAAGCTCAAGGAATCTATCATATAGTTTCATAATACAGATTGAAAATTGATTTGCTTCCATGATCTTTGTGAAAGGGATGACTTTATAATTGTCTTTAAGTCCATCAGAAGTAAATGAATATTTTGTGCCCATGTTAACTGAAAAGAAGAAAATGGTCTTTACAACAGTGATGTGAACTATAGGAAGAAGTTACAAAATTTACATCCTCAAAGAACTTTGAGAGAACAGATTAGATCAGTAGTTCTCAACAGAGGTCAATTTTGTCCCCTCCCCAGGATATTTGGCAGTGTCTGGAGACATTTTTGGTTGTCACAGCTGTGGAAGGGTGGAATCCAGTGAGTAAAGGCCAGAGATGCTGCTAAATATCCTACATTTCACAAGAAAACCCCATAAAAAAAATTGTCCAGCCCAAAATGTCAGTAGTGCCAAAGCTGAGAAACCCAAGAAGTTCCTTACAGCCTTAGGACTCTTAAAAAATCCCATCTGATTATAATCAGTTCAAGGAGACATGATCAGGGTATCCCAAAGATGAATGAATTCTTTCATGCCACTAGACTGTTTCAAAATATTATAAGTAGGTCATTGATTCAGTGTGCTAAATAACTGAATCAAGTTAATCCTAAGTGCATTTTGGAGAATATGGAGAATATCTTAATCATTGGGCAATTCTGGTACAGAAATGTACTTTCTTTGAAAAGGAATACCTAAATTTTAGAAGAAAGTTTCCTGAATAATTGTCAGAAGAGAAAAGAAATAGAATAAAAAACCAGACTTCATTTTTTTACACTGAATTCCCACACAGACCCAAAGAAAATATCTATGTTAACATGAGGTTCAAATAAATAACTGTTGGTATTTTTTCCTAACCACAAATATCTTCAAATAACTTAGTCTCCTATGTGTGTTATTCATGTTTTTCTAAAACTTTAGAGCCACAGCCTATTATATTTTTTACCATGCATAATAACAGATAATTTCTATTCATTGATTTTTAAAAAAAAAAAATTAGGAGTAATTGAATATAAAATTCCAGGGAGCATTTGATATGCCTTACAACCTGTGCCTTCAAGAAACTCTGTTTATGAGTCAGAATGACTTGAGAGCTATCCAAGTACTGGGTTGTGATTTTTTTCCTCATTCCAGTGCCAACTTAGATCTTAAAGAATTACCTAGGGTTAATGAGAAAGAATTCTGAAGACTGTCACTACTAATACTAGTCCCTGGTAGAAATGCACAATAAATTTATTGACTGCCTGGTGGGAAGGGATAAGAGCAGAATAGATTTCTTGAAATAGTCTGTTGCTTGATTGTTTTGAGGGAATTATATTTGGATACTCTATTATGAGGAAGTGAGATAAATTGTTTATTTTCTGAATTTTTTAGCTAAGAATGAAACCTTGGCACTGCCTGCTGAATCTAAAACACCAGAGATAGAAAAAATCCCAGCACAGCCCGTAACAGGTAATGAGATCCCTACGTTATTAACTTTGAGAAAATAAATAATGTATTTTCAAGTAGTAACTGATTGACAAGCCTGTATTTTTTTTTCAGTGAAGAGCCAGTAGGAAATTCATTTTGATCATAAGCACACAACAGTAGGAGATTCTGGGTCTTTAATGTTTGGAAAAACAGCAGATGCAAATGAACCATTGAATTCTATAACTGATATGTAATATGGAAGATGTATTTTTCACTTTACGTGAAAGTTGTTACCGCAACATTCTGAAATATTTTTATACTAAGATGTAACACCATGGTTTGGGTGCTTTCCTTTTATAAGAAGACACGAGAGCATTTTTTCATTTCTTCACTTTCACAAGTGATTGGTTTAGCAAAATGCCATTATCCCTCATAAATCCATAGTTTAATATCTATGAAAATACCTTGGAATCATTTAGTAACAATGTCTCTTGAAGATTAACAATGCTCATGTAGAAAATACCTAATAGTTCAGTAAAAATCCTTTAAAGAATAAACGCAGTACGCATTTTCCCCAGTTTATCAACCATTACTAACAAACATTCAGCACGTCTTATGTGAATGAACTGCCCAAGTCCAGCCCACTGGGGACACGTTATTCTCTGAACTACAGAGTTTTTGCCAGAGCAATACCACTTCATCCAGAGCTCTGTGAAACAAATATCTGGCAAGAATTCCTCCAAATCTACATTTAGCAAAGTAACTCCAATCTAAAGTGAATTTCTTAACCCATAAAATTGCCATAAATTGAAATATCAGTGATATTTACCTTGTACTAAACTCTTGGACTCCTAACTAGTCCAGAGAAAATAAAAATTGGTGGGGAAATAAAATGGCTTGATTTCAAGAAACCTATTCAAGTAGAAATATTTCTGACAGAGTAAGAAGTACTTGGTCCTACCTAAAGGTGAGAAATGGACCTTCCATCCCCCACCTTCATGGGAGTTGGAGCAAGGGTAGACTCTGATGCTGGAATAAGCTATTTGAATGAAATTCCTAGGTAGTTTTCTGATTTCAATATAATTAGCCAATACCAAGAAAAGCATTCCCAACTACACTTCTTCTCTTGGCATAGTATCTGATGGGAGAGTCAACAGAGTTCTTAGCTCTCTGCCAAACCTTCCTCAGGATTTTCCACTTCAGAAACACTTAGGCAAACACCATAATTCATTATTCAGTGTCACTGTGTTTATTTCATATCCTTACCCTACAAAATTCTGGAATTGTCTAGCTCACAATTGATTCCAAATCTCAGTGATCCTGGTTCTTATTCCTCAAAAACTATTTACCTGAAGGTCATCTTTACCTTTGATCTAGCACTTGAAACAACCCTGTGACTGAGCATTTGAATCCTCATAATTTCAGCCCAGTTCCAAGCTTTGCATGTTGACTACAGTTTGGAAGAGAGAAGTCTTTAAAATGTAATAGTTCTAAATAAATCTTTTTGACCTGGGTCATTATGTTATCTGCCCATTTATTAACTTGTTTAATAAATATTTATCATGTGCTTGCTTACTATATCGCAGACTTTGTGCTAAGAAAAAAGGGCAGACCCAAAATTATGATTAAACTGATAAATGCTTCCATGGGGGTCAATTCCACGTGCTTTTTGGAACACATGGAAAGTGGACAAACCCAGAAAGGAAGGGTTGGGAGGAGGTGTCAGTTCAGACACAAGCCAGGGAGCCCTTAACATAATTAACTTGAAAAGGATTAGTCCGTATAAGTGTCAGTTCTAATTCTAAAAGGCAACAAAAGTGCCTTATGGTCTTGAGTTGTTTCATCATTTATCTTAATTTGTAAAGTCATCTTTTTTACCTTCCAGTGACTCCTGAATCAGTTCCAAGAACCACTAAACCCACTGTGTCTAGTGCGTTAGACATTTCAGAAACAATACCGGGTAATTCTAAGAACTTTTTTTCTTAAAAAAAAAAAAAAAAAAGACCCAACCGTCATACAAAAGTAACTCCAATGCCTTGGCTTCCCATCCTCCCCACTTTCTTTCCTACCTTACTGGCAGTAGTTCATCTTCTGTTTCTCAGACCAATTCCATTAAAGTGTTAACGACATACCTTGATCCTGATGACTAATATTCTAGGCAGCTCTGGTTGCTATATGCTAACTGTACACCCTTTTTACCAGTCTCTTGGGAGGTATAGAAAAACAATGCCAACCTTTTAACCTACAAAGCTTGGAGGAGTGAGAGTCTTGACTATGTCTGTGCTTTCCATTTCAGTTGGCTTTTCCAAGTCTTGTGTGTACTAAACTTAAGGAGAATCCCCCGAAGTGACATGCCTTTTACTAAGAATTTCATGTCATGCAAGTTAGCTGCTTCTTGGCCCAAGAGAATCTAACCTGCTTTATTCTCTTCTCCAAAAAAAAAAAAAAAAAAAAAAGGGCAGCATGTACGTATTTTGTTCTGTAATTGTGATGTTGATCTTCCATGCCACACCATGGCCATTTGAATGTATACCTTCAAATTATAACTATGTAAAACTTTTTCCAGGGAAAGCCAGCTATTTCCATGAAAGGCATCAGCTGCACCCTCTGTTATGAGCATGCCTCACATGACATGGTTAAGCCACAACGTCAAATCCCGACTCAGGGAGTTTCTAACTGAATTCTTCTTTATTGCAGTTCTTAGGGGAAGGACCCCCGAAACACCGCAAACTATTTTAATACCTAGGTTTGAATTGCCACTGAGCACTCTAGGTAAAAATTATTAAACACTGCAGCTTATTATTACCTTGGAAATATTATGCATGCTTGAAAGAAGTCCTTAGGCTAATTCATTCAAATTTATCTCCTCACAGAAAAAAAGGGACACATGGCTTATAGAACAGTAAACTCTCCAATACCAAGCCCTTAAATGTTATAAATTCTTTATTTTATAATCTAGGATCCTAAAGAGTCTTTCTCTATGACAAATCCTTTGGTAATTTTTCTTGGGGGTAGTCATATTTTGATATTATATTTGATTCTTTTAATTCAACATTATTGTGTCACTGAATAAATTATTTTCTATATTTTTCCTAAATATCTTTTTACTCAACTGTTTCTCTTGAAAGAGAAGATATATTTATGATATTTCTGCAGACTGCTTCTTAGAATCCTTAGAATTTACCTGCAATATCAAAAAAGTTGTTGGGGGAGCTTAAATATAAAGTCACATAGTTACTGAAATTCTATTTTTAAAAACTATTGGACAGACATTTTCTAGTTCATATGTGTTTGGTGCTTGACTTGAGTTTAAACTTAATATATCTGGGAACACATACGCAGAGCTGAAGAAATTAGGACACTAGTTTAATAAGTGTGAAAGAAAGAACCCAAACTCCTCAAATGCAGTGGCTTTATTATACAAAATAGAAAAAGAAGCTGTCTTATATTATCCATCATTGAAACACAGGAGTAAGAAATATATACTAGTAACAGTCCCTTACCTTACCTGAGTAATTTGCATTTGTGTGTTTGTTTTTGAAGCTTGAGATTTTAAAAACCTTTTCTCTTACTCACACTTCAAGCCATAACATTTCTTGTGTGTTTCATTGCAGCTCCGAAAAGCCTTCCAGAATTTCCTCAGGCAAAAACACCCTTCCCTTTTGAGAAACCTGGGGGCACCTTGGGTAGTAACAGCACCTTAAATCTGGTGTTACGACGTGGGTGGTGATTGCTTAATTCTGTAGGACACGTTTACTGGATCTTATCTACGCAAACCTCAATGAACTGCTGAATTCAGTCAACTCAGACAAACAAGTGGTTGATTGGTTTAAAAAAAAAAAAAGCCAAAAACAACTATTTCTCTGATTGGATTTTCTACAAATTCAGTAACAATTATCAATCTATTAATTCCATATATAGCCCATTTAGTTAGTTTTCCGTCCTCAAAAAAGTGAGAGTATGACACCAAACTCTAGTCTCCTTCTAGTCTCTACTCAAATGCTCTCTGAATGGGTGTATATTGATTTCTTCTTCATATGTGATAATGTTTAATTGGATCAGTATGTGTTTTTTATTTCAGGCTACTGGTAGCCACTTAACCACACCAGCAACCTATTTCTGTCTCTTTATCCTCTCAAAAAAATTCTCAGTGAATTCCATTTCTTTTTTGCTGTAGCTTCAAGTCAAAAGCCATGGATTGTGCCTACACGTAAAATATCTGAAGATTCCAAAATTCTGCTGCCTCAAACTGGTAATTGCATTCTTTTTTTAAAAAATAGATTGGAGCAACAGTATGGAATAACTTCTCGTTTTTATTTTTATAGGTTGTTTAGTTGATTATCCATATACTTTGTAGTAAATGGTAAAGTTATAATCCATTCTTGATGCTTAGATGAATTTCATTTTTTTCAATACAAAAGCAAAATGCTTTTGCATTTGTTTTAAAGATCTGTGTTTTAATGTCTGGATATACAGTTAGAAGTCTGGCTAGAAGGTGAACTGTGAATTGGCTTATTGAATTTCTAGAGATCTCTTTAGTGACATGAGAGCAGTAACAAAAATAAGAATCCCATCGTGATCTGATTTAAGAGTATGAATTTAATATTTCCCTTGCAGTTAGATATTTGCCTCTTTTTCAGTAAAATATCTAATGAACATTTGAGAGTTTACTTTGTGCAAGATATTATTACTGAAATAATAAAATATGTAAACATAAAATATGTCCTAAAATATGTAAACATATTGTGATATAGAGGAAAGACCACAGGTCTTGGCACTAATACTGGAACTTGGTTCCAGTTCTGGCTTTACTACCAACCACATATTTTAGCTATTTTTCTCTACTTTCCTGGATCCTGGTTTGCTCTTTTGTAAACTATAGCAATTGGTTTTTTCTCCCGAGAATTCTTGTGTTCCAACACTAAAATTGATTGAGTGAAATAGCTTCCTTTTTAAAAAATAGATTTTTCTCAATTAAAGAGTTTTTGCGTTTACGTCTTTTCTTTGATGTCTAGTGGTCAACTAAAGAAAATATTCAGCATGTGAGAATTATAAGAAAACCTCAAAAACCATTTTGTGTCATTACTTCTATGATTTTTGTTTTACTTATTTGTATTTTAATTTTGTGAACCTTCTAGTGGTGATTTTTTTGAGTACATATAATTAGTATATAATGTAGTTAGAAGTTCATGTAATGATGTTAAACACACCCCCATTCGGTGGTATCCTCCAGAAAGGAGTCCAGCACAGGATTGGTTTGAGAAAGGATGAGAATGAGCCTACAGACACATAGATCTTAGTCAAATGATCCTTTCTCTGGTGAGTGTAATTGATTCAGATCTTAGCAAAAGATACAAGGATGGCATCAAATGAAGTAAGCATGTCTGTTACGGTCCTCCCTAGTTTACTCACGTGGGAAAACACTTATAAGTTGGTTATAGTTGTCAGCCAATACAGAGAAGCCTTAAATTAGGTCTTTCTAAGCCTTGATTCCCCATGTCACTGACCCTGAAATTCTAGTGCCATTACTCAATGTGGGTGCAAGAACACCTTCAGAATTCAGGTCACCTGAGTCTAAAATCCAGGCTCTGGGTGGACTTTCATACTGAGCCTCTAGTTCTGTTAACACAGAGGCACAGCTGCACTGCAGACTGTGGAACAATGCTAGTCTGTGGGCGTGTGTGATGGTTTATCTGCTGCACTGTGGCCCAGCTGGCCTGACCCCCACGCCCTTTACAAGTATCACATCTTCCAAACCAAAGACTGTTGGGGCCCACTGAGTTAGCAGAACACTCAGGTCCCTTTTATCTCTCAACTTCTGGGCTGTAAACACAGGGCATATAAGGTCTTCCTGGTTTCTCTTGAGCAGCCTCTAGATTTTTGGTGTTTATGATTATTTAAGAGCAAACTGACCAAAACCTCCAGGAAACCACTTATGAAATTTCAATGCCTAGGATATGAATTATATATAAGCCTGAATTGAAGCAAGCTTTGGGGGGGGGTAGGGAAAATACGTTTGCAGGTGAATGTTGTAGAGTTACAAAGAGACAAAGATAGATGAGATTGGAATTCCCAGTGAAAGAAAGGTTCCTTTTGCCTTAATTACAGAAAAGGAATATTCTGGTTTTGCCCGGTGGAGTATGAATAGTTGCTAATGCCGCAGGAAGCAGTTTCATTATTCAGCTGCTTCCCTCCTGCTAGGGCCACCTTAGGCTGCCAGAGAACTTCCAAAAACTGTCGACTGCCAGCTGTCTGTAGATGAAGTGTGTGGGCCTGTCATGGGCTGTAACAGTTCGGTCGGTATGATTGCAGGCATACGCATAAGCCACAGAAACTTCCTAGCCAGCCCTTACAACACTGAATTGTTATGACTGGCTACTTGGTATGATGTTTGGAGAGAGAGCATTGGCATCACCAGGGAGCTTGTTAGAAAGGCAGAATCTTGGGCTCTACTTCAAATCTGTTGAATCAGGATCTGCTTTTTAACAAGATCTCCAGGTGATTTGTGTGAGTATTAAAGTTTAAGAAGCACTGCCTTAACACTGTAGTCTGTAATACTTCACATGGTACAGATAAGAAGCATCGAATGTGGTCAGTTATCGGACAGGAGGCCTGAAATCAATGTAAAATTGGTTTCTTAAAGTGGGCGATTAAGTATTTCTTGTTTCTGCTAATATTTTTAACACTCCCATCTACCTCTTGTATAAATATTCTGTGGCATCTTCCTAACGTGTTAAATTTCAAATTAAAATTCATCAAATGTGTTACTTGTGATTTAAAGAGTTGGTATATTCACACAACCCTTTTATTCATTTCACCCTTTGGTTCTCAATTGACTTTGTGTGAACTTACACAGGCACTAAGTTTCTATTTCCTATTTAGTTTCAACATATATGATCATTGTATTTTCCAGTTACTCACATGGCTTCCTAATGCAATTATTTGAGAATTAAGGAGAGAGAGAGGCAGAGATAGTACTTGAATGCCAGTCCATAAAATCATTGGTCTCATTTTTAGTTGTTACATCTTTTGAAGAAATGATATATTTCAGCTGGTATTAATGACATCATTATAGCGAAATGAACATATTTTGTTTTCTCTCTTGGCATGCAATGCATCTGTATTTACTATGTCAATTACCTTCAGCCAAAGACCACCAGGAACACACCTGTATTTGAACAGAGTTAGGTTTATTTACTTTTTGTAACAATGGAGAATGCAGACCATGAGGAACTGTGGATCTGTTAGTAAGAGGATGTTATGGGATTTAGTCTTGTGTTAGGTGATCCTGGGGAGTGTTTAAGGAAGTGAAACTTTGCTCTGAATTGGATGCTGTCTGAAAATAGGAATAATTTGTGACAGAATATCTTAAGAATTCTTAACTAGAAGGCAAGAAAAGAAGAGTGAGACTAAAGCTGTGACTGGTAAAGATATTAGCCAGAATATGAGGACAGTAATTTTTGTGTTCATGCGTTTGTGTCCCACACAGTTACAGAATGGTCTTGTTTTTGTCTTGGTCCATCTTTGTCACCAAGTGAACTTGTCTGATGTTGATGTTCTTTTCAATTGTCGATGTTCCGTAGGTGAACACAACAGCCTAGCTGCGAGTGCCTGACCAGCACCTGGATGCCAGGGGCTGCTTGTTTCTTTATCAACCATTAAACGTGGTTTATCAGTACCTTTTGTAAAACTCATTTTCCTTCAACGTTTACTGGATTTGTTTTCCACATTTACTTCATACTCTGTATCAAATAATCAGAATGCATGCTCTTAAAAAGATTTCTGTATTACTTTTGTCAATAAAAAGTTATATGGAAATTCTAACTTGCATGTCGAATATTGAAATCATTTCAGTAGTTGATGGCAAGAGTGGGATGGAGTATTTGGAATTTGGAGTGTCCTAGGAAATCTGAGAAGTGCAGTCATCAAACATACTCTTCCCTACTTTTAGTCTATTGGCCCCAATCCTTCATTAGGGCTGCATTTTGTGATCTCATTATTTGGAATTGTATTTCGTTTAAACCTTCTCTAAAGTATGTTCAAGTGGGATTGACTGATTTTGCTTTCCTTAGCAAATCCACCTTTTCTTAAAGGACAGAAAGGAAATTATAAAAATATGCTCTTTAACTATATGCCAGAATGTAAACTTATTTATAAATTCTAAATTAAAAGAAAGTTGGCCATATTTTAGAAATACTTAAGTGCTTATAACAATCATTCAGAAAAGTCCATCTTTCTGGTGATGCAATAGAATTGGTCTTATGTTCTACTGGAAGGTAGCCAGTAGAACATGGTTGGAGAAGGAGGATAGAAATCAATGTTCTGTTTCTGGCTTGCTAATGCTATCAGTGTTAAGCGTCCTTAATTTACTTGGTCATCCCCTTAAAAGACCATCATTTAGTACCAGGAGGGATTTGAACTTTAATCAAATAAAAAAAAAATGGTTTCTTCATATAACCCTAGATGATACAGTGTGCTTATTTGCATCCTTAGAAAACTCTCCAGCCTGTTCTTCCCCTAGCATGCCCAGACAAACTGACTTTTCCCTCTAATTGTACAGTAACTTATTACTAAGATGACAGTTCCTTCTGGCATAATTATTTCCCCTTGAGCAATAAACAGTTATCTTTAGAGACTTCCCTTGACAGAACTGAGGATGGCCTGCCTCAGTCTTTTCATTAGAATCCACTTTGGGAGCTCCCTTTAGGAGTTCATTACTAATTATTTTCAGTGTTTCATTCTTTCAGTGCTTTGTAGAACTTTAGTAAATTGCTATATGCACTTAAGCTCTATAAATTATTTAAAGCCTTGAAAGCTGAAGTGATCAGCATGCCTGAGGAGTGGTATACTGGTTGGAAAGTTTCGGCCACAAGTGGTTTGCTCACAGTGGTTGAAAAGAGGTTGAACTCTGCATTTGGACCTTATTGTCTTCCTATGAGGTGTTGATTAGCATAGATCTGGCCCACCAGACTGAATTAAGCCCTAGAGAGGAGAAAAAATAGGAATAAATGGTGGCGTGGATGCTTTGAGATCAGGAAAATAGAATTTAAGTATACAGATGGTTTACGGATTTACAGTGGCCTCTTAGAGATTTACAGCTGCAGCCTTTGGTTTTGCTTCATGAGCATTTTCTTGCAGGCAATATATTCACAAATTTCAAGGCCAACCGGAAAGGTATTTTATTTTTCCATGATATGAAGAGAGCTTTATGTACTTATTTAAATGGTACTGAGAACTCTGTGTGTGGTGTTTATAACTGCTTTTCTCATCCAGCTACTTATTGATGGTCCTGTTGTATTTTCCCCTTGTGTCTTTATATGTGTGTTTAGGATTCTATTTCCATGGCAGGGTATGGCCACGCAAGCATATGGCAGGTAATTGTGTAGTAGAGGGAGAGATTTGTGTGCACGCATATGTGTGTTATAAAATAATTAAAGGATCTGTTCATTTATTCTCATCTATCCTTACTAAGAGCATAAACTACCCAACTGTCAAACTCATTGTTATTTGTTCATTGTAACGGAAATCTAGCCGATTATTAATTCCACTGAGTCTTCCCATGTACAAGGCTCTGGGGTAAACCTTGAAGACCATAAAGAGCATGACAGGCACAGTTTCTATCCTAATGAGGTCACGAGGTCTTTCATCTAAGAATTTAAAAAGGAGTCTTTATACATATGCAGTGGAATATTATTCACCGTAAAAAAAAAAAGATGGAATAATGCCATTTGTAGCAACATAGATGAACCTAGAGATTATCATACTAAGTGAAGTAAGTCAGACAGGGAAAGACAAATATCATACGATACTACTTATATATGGACTCTAGAAAATGATACAAATGAATTTATTTACAAAACAGAAACGGACTCACAGACATAGAAAACAAACTTATGGTTAACAAAGGAGAAAGGGGGTGAGGAGGGATAAATTAGGAGTTTGGGATTAGCAGATATAAACTACTATATATAAAAGAGTTAGGGACTTCCCTGGTGGCACAGTGGTTGAGAGTCCGCCTGCCGATGCAGGGGACACGGGTTCGTGCCCTGGTCCAGGAAGGTCCCACATGCCGTGGAGCGGCTGGGCCCGTGAGCCATGGCCACTGAGCCTGCGCGTCCGGAGCCTGTGCTCTGCAACGGGAGAGGCCACAACAGTGAGAGGCCCGCGTACAGCAAAAAAAAAAAAAAAAAAAAAAAGAGTTAAACAACAAGATCCTACTGTATAGCACAGGGAACTATATTCAATATCTTGTAATAAACTATAAGGGGGAGTGGGAGGGAGATGCAAGAGAGAGGAGATGTGGGAATATATGTATATGTATAGCTGATTCACTTTGTTATAAAGCAGAAACTAACTTCAATAAAAAAATAATAAATTTAGAAACAGTCCAACAAAAAAGTCTTTCACATAGTTATTAATATTCATGGAATTTGAATAAGATAAATTGATGAATTCTTGATCATTGTAAAGGCCTTGTCTGTGTGCCATCATATGTTTCCAGAGCAATATCAAAGTATTTTTATTATGGAATTTGCATCTAATCAGTTTTTTAAAAGTAAAAATAAAATGTACAGCCAACAAAACATAATTTAGCAATGTAGTTTTAGGAAGTTATAAGCAAATGAGAAAATTGTAGTGTGGCTTATTTCATATTATTTTTTTCTCTGAAAAATATAAAAATAAAATTTAGTTATCGTGATTATAAGCCATTACTGTTTTTTGAAAGAAAATAAAATTGCTTTTTATAGCCTTTGAATTGAACTGCCTATTTTACTAGCATTAGACTTCTCCTACAAATTTTAGTCCCATTTATATTCTGTGAATGCAAGATTAGAAAGAGTGCTTAATGACAAATGGCTGGAGAATGTCACCCACTAAAGTAAACATGGGTGACAGAAGATGTTTGCCTCTAAACAATAATGCATGATGGCATGTAGAGTCTAAAAAATAGAAGGGTTTACCCCTCTTAGCTATTTATCAATTTTATAGCTGGAGAAGCCCTTTAAAAACCAGGGATACCTAAGCATTTCCTGTGTTTCATTCTGGTATAGAAAGAAGTATATTTACAAGAGTTTTGTGGGGGTTTTTGTTTTTTGGGGTTTTTCTTAAATTTTATTTTTTTATACAGCAGTTTCTTATTAGTTATCCATTTTATACATATTGGTGTATATATGTCAATACCAATCTCCCAATTCATCACACCACCACACCTCCCCCCACCAGTTTCTCCCCTTGGTGTCCATACATTTGTTCTCTGCATCTGTGTCTCAATTTCTGCCCTGCAAACTGGTTCATCTGTACCATTTTTCTAGGTTCCACATATATGCGTTAATATACGATATTTGTTTTTCTCTTTCCGACTTACTTCACTCTGTATGACAGTCTAGGTCCATCCACGTCTCTACAAATGACCCAATTTCATTCCTTTTTATGGCTGAGTAATATTCCATTGTATATATGTACCACATCTTTTTCATCCATTCATCTGTCGATGGGCATTTAGGTTGCTTCCATGTCCTTGCTATTGTAAATAGAGCTGCAATGAACATTGGGGTGCATGTGTCTTTTTGAATTATGGTTTTCTCTGGGTATAAGTCCAGTAGTGGGATTGCTGGGTCATATGGTAATTCTATTTTTAGTTTTTTAAGAAACCTCCATACTGTTCTCCATAGTGGCTGTATCAATTTACATTCCCACTAACAGTGCAAGAGGGTTCCCTTTTCTCCACACCCTCTCCAGCATTTGTTGTTTGTAGATTTTCTGATGATGCCCATTCTAGCTGGTGTGGGGTGATACCTCATTGTAGTTTTGACTTGCATTTCTCTAGCAATTAGTGACATTGAGCAGCTTTTCATGTGCTTCTTGGCCATCTGTATGTCCTCTTTGGAGAAATGTCTATTTAGGTCTTCTGCCCATTTTTGGATTGGGTTATTTGTTTTTTTAATATTGAGCTGCATGAGCTGTTTATATATTTTGGAGATTAATCCTTTGTCTCTTGATTCGTTTGCAAATATTTTCTCCCATTCTGAGGGTTGTCTTTTCATCTTGTTTGTAGTTCCCTTTGCTGTGAAAAAGCTTTTAAGTTTCATTAGGTCCCATTTGTTTATTTTTGTTTTTATTTCCCTTGCTCTAGGAGGTGAATCAAAAAAGATCTTGCTGTGATTTATGTCAAAGAGTGTTCTTCCTATGTTTTCCTCTAAGAGTTTTATAGTGTCTGGTCTTACATTTAGGCCTCTAATCCATTTTGAGTTTATTTTTGTGTATGGTGTTAAGGAGTGTTCTAATTTCATTCTTTTACATGTAGCTGTCCAGTTCTCCCAGCACCACTTATTGAAGAGACTGTCTTTTCTCCATTGTATATCCTTGCCTCATTTGTCATAGATTAGTTGACCATAGGTGCATGGGTTTATCTCTGGGCTTTCTATCCTGTTCCATTGATCTATCTTTCTGTTTTTGTGCCAGTACCATACTGTCTTGATTACTGTAGCTTTGTAGTATAGTCTGAAGTTTAGGAGCCTGATTCCTTCAGCTCCATTTTTTTCCCTCAAGACTGCTTTGGCTATTTGGGGTCTTTTGTGTTTCCATACAGATTGTGAATTTTTTTGTTCTAATTCTGTGGAAAATGCCATTGGTAGTTTGATAGGGATTGCATTGAATCTGTAGATTGCTTTGGGTAGTAGAGTCATTTTCACAATATTGATTCTTCCAATCCAAGAACATGGTATATCTTTCCATCTGTTTGTATCAAGAGTTTTGTAAAGAAGTCAAGAGTGGTTGATTTTTGGAGAACTCTAATTTCCACCCTGTCTTATCCTCTGACATCCATTACTTCAAAGTCAAAAACTCTTGTTCAACCCATGAAATGAGGTAGTAGTGTGCTTCTCAGAGCTGCCCAAACAACATAAAACTTCCAGCGAGTGGTGTTTGTGTGTTTTTAGCACTCAGCTATCAGAAACTCCAGAAATAAAAATATCAGGGACCAAACCTGCTGGCAAACATGTGATTTTAATCTTAATTATATTTGAGAAAATGTTTGCAAGTAAGAGGTCCCTGACAGTTGGGAACTTTCAGATGTGAGTCACAATTGCCAGAGGATGATGGAAGGAGGGCTTCTTTCTTCAGTACAGTGTCTTCTGGGAATAACTTGAGGGAAGATGGAGGCCTGGCTTGGAACCTCCAGGATGGAAGGTCCTTGTTAATATGGAAAAGAAGTAGAAAGAGGGTGAATAAATATCATCTCTTGGAATAGAGTACAAGAATATAAGAAAGTTGGTCCAGTGTCACTAGATGGACGGGAAATGTGGGAGTTAGGATAACATATAGACAGTATGGTGTTTTTCAAAAGCAACAGTATAAAATATAAATAAGTCAGCTATTAATTCACAATTTCTTACCTAGTACAAGGGGTTTAAATACAAGTTGGTAAAGTTTTCCTGATTTGTCTCGTAGTTAGAGCGAGCTGACTTTGCTGGATCCATGATTTGAAATTGGCTTAAAGTGAACCTAAGATCAGCAGCTGCCAACATTTTTGTCCTTTGAAAGATGAGTCATTCTTATCTGACCCTTTAAAACTGTAGCTAGACTAAAGAAAGCTTTACATTGCAAGGTAATAAATTTACTCTTGGGATATCTGCATATTTTAACTCATAATATTCTTTCTTTTTTTGAAGATTTTGCAAAGCAGTAGATTCACCTTCACAAACTGAAATATATTTCCTGCCTCTTTTGTATGCAGTGCAATATAATTACCCTCTCTGCATATCAGACTGTGTCGCAGGCTCTGATCTTAGATTCCCTACAGCTTCAACTAGCAATGGTTCAGTATCATTACACTGTCACTAAATTACAAGTATCCCCAATGTGTAAATTTTCCCATGAGCTCCTGCCTTTATAGTTTATTTCTGTACAGCCGTTTTCAATGGGCAAGGGAAGTGACACCTGCCTCCTGACAGTTCATGCTTCCTCTATACCTCTCATTACCATGGTGACGGCTCTTTGTACAGAAATGGAAACTTTCTAATTTTGATGCTGTTTTTGCTTGCAAATTCAACTCTTAAGTGAACGTGAAAATTATCCCTACATTAAAATCAAGCTGTATTGTTTAAGGTCACCCTACTTTTCTTTATGTAGAATATAAAACTTATCTTTAAACCCACCTAGATTATAGATGGGCTTTTGGCTCCATGGAGGAATGTAGAAAGCTGCCTGTAGGTAAAATGGCAGGAAGGATGGGACAAGAGGAAGGTGCTGGTCTTAACTCTGCCATTCCTGGCCCTGCTAATGGAATGGGAAATACGTCGAATTTGACAGTCCCAGTGCGTGACCACTAGCAAATGTCCTCTGCCCAGTGAATCTCAATTTTATCATCTAGAAAATGGAGAAACTACCCCATTGTCCATAACATGGGGCTAATGTCTACCTCACCTATTTCTCAGGGATGTTAAGAGAGTTAAATAAGTTGATATATGAGAAAACGCTGTGCAAACTATAAAGTGCTGTACAACCTGCAAAGTGCTGTGCAAACTGTAAAGTACTATCCAGACATCATGATGGTGACTTTTACTAAGTACAAAGACTAAGCTGTGGTCTCTGTGCAAATTACCTCAGTGTGACTGCTGTTTCCTTCTTTGGAATTCTCAAATTGCCATCTGATTTCATTTATGTTTGTATTCTGAAGCTATTTGATTTACAGCTGGCACTACTTCCTTGTAAATAACACTATGCTCACATCACCCTAGGGGTCAGTGTCAGGGCTCACTGCATAAAAGCCTTTAGTTCAGGGCAAGAAGGACTAGAGGCAAGTCTTTTAGTGATTGCTTACACGTTGCTGACATGACCAGTAGCCCACAGCCAAAGCTCACTAACACCTACATGAAAATGTCCTCTTTCAGCCAGCATGAAAATATGTCATGAAATCTTTTAAAATTAAAATTAACATCTTCTTTTTTGTTTTACCTTTTCTTTTAAAAGCCACTTATGATGTTTTCTCAAGCCCTACAACATCAGATGAGCCTGAAATATCAGAGCCCCACACAGGTACACCCAGCCTCTCAATTCTTGTTTTTGGATGCCAGGTATTCTGACAATACTGCACCTAGTTCTCCCTTTCATTTTTGCCAAATGAAAAAGTGCGCTCTCTAGAGCTTCACAGGAGAGACATGGCAATCTGTGTCAGGGAGATGAATTCTACCCACCTCTCCCATTGAATGATTATTTCTTCACATCCATCAGTAAATAAACTCTGCCACATGTGGGAGATGCAGATAGATTAGGTTGCCACTGAGGCACAGTAGAATAATGGCCTATCTCTCTGTTGTTCAGAGTCATTCTAAAAAGCTTTTAGATTCTTAGTTTTCCCTGGTGTAGTGGTTCTCCAGTGGGGGTGATTTTGCTCCCTTCCTCCTGAGGAAACATTCGGCCATGGCTAGATATACTTTTGGTATCTGGGGAAGGTCTTACTGACATCTAGTGGGTAGAGGCCAGGGATGCTGCTAAACACCCTGCAATGCACAGGACAGCTCCCACACCAGAGTCATCCAGCCCTAAAGGGTAATAGTGCCAAGGTGAGAAATCCGTCTCTCGAGCAATCATGTCGCTCATTTGTCTATAGAAGTTCAGTTGGGTCTAATGTTTGACATTCACTTACTGATCCATCTACGGTGAGTTTAATTCAGTCCAATAGTTCCTTCTAGCAAGTATTTATTGAGCACTTACTAAACTAGGTACTGCAGGAGATTCAAAGTATATAATACTGGTCTCTGCCACACAAAAACATATGTCTGGTATTTGTGTGTGTGTGTGTGTAGCCTTATCTTAGCTCTATTGGTGCCATGATAAATAAAGGCAAATAATTTTAAATAGTAGCAGAAAATGTTAAGAAATGAAATAGAATGCTAAGAGTAGATTCCGCTAGCAGTTTAAGAAACAGAGGGAAGGAACCAGAAAAACCAGTTGAAAACAGTTCAATATATGAAACATTGTTTTATCATGGTTTAACATTTGAAGTTTGCATGTTTTTAAAAATGAGGTCATCTTCAACTCCTAATGAATCACTAGTTTTCAAATGTTGGTCAGCAATCTCTCAAGTGTTCTTGATATTTTTCCCCATTTGAGGCATAATTTATTACTCTGGAATTTGTATTTTATTCCTGGGGCCTTCTACTGCTTTTAAAAATGTTGACATTTATTCCAACAGCAACAAGCGATCCATTTCTGGATTCTGTCCCATCTAAAACTTCTAGAACTCTTGAACAGCCAAGGGCAACACTGGGTAATGTTTTTAACAGAAAAATTGTGCTTTGTTTTCCATCGAAAGAAAATCCATGTAAATGCCTTTCTTCCAAATGACCATTTAATTCCATCACATCTAATCATTTATTTCTTTCCTATTTCTGAATATAATATATATTTTTTCCTGTAATGCAGGCATCTTATGTTCCATTTTGGGCTCTCTCTCTCTTTTTTCTTTTTAAACCGTAATAGATGATATTTTTTCCATCCTTAAAGGAATGAAAAGCTTTGAAAACTGCATGGACATCTTCATCATCCATACCCTCCCATCTCGTGTGTTTGTGGCCTGTATCACCTCTCTTCCATGCATTGAGTCTGCCTCGAGTCAGCTACTGAACACTCTCATTCTGACCTTTTCTCCACTTTAAATTATCATTTCATCCACCAGCTTTCAAGACAACATTCATGCATTTTTCATCCTTCATCATGTCCTTGTAGCATGTGCTTTGTAACACCATCTAAAAGCATGCTGAAACTCTTAAGATACCTCATTTTAACTGGAATTATTTGGTGGGATGGGGTGTTTGTGTTTTCAGCTCCGAGTGAAACACCATTCGTTCCTCAAAAACTGGAAATCTTTACCAGTCCTGAAATGCAACCTACAACACCTGGTAACTAATGACATTCGTATAGTTGTGTACTTTGAAAGAATGGATAAAGTGACAAAAAGAATCAGTCATGTGTTGGCCTTTTCAGAATATTTTCAGTAGTAAACATTTCCCTTCATTCTCTACCATGAAATTCTTCAAAGAACTGGGGTATCTGTCCTACTTAGCCTTGTGATAATCCTCGAAGAATTTTCATAATCTTGGTGTCTCTGTATTTTTTTAATTGAGGTAAAATTAATATATAACATTATATTAGTTGCAGGTGTATGACATAAAAATTTAGTCTTTGCATACATTATTTTGAAGTATCATTCCCTTTCTTCTTGTTATTCCCTATACTTCTTTCAAATTTGCCACTGGAAAATAACAGCAAAATTATAGATAATAATTATTTTAAAATACATTCCCTTCAGTTAGCATATTTATGTACCACTTGGTCAGACTGTTTTTCTCCAAGTAGCCTAAGTATAAGGAGCATCAAGTAGGCTCTGCAATCCTGGATATGATAAAGAAAGATGAATAAAAGAGTAAAACACATATACTCTATAATAGAAAATTATTGGAATAATGAAGTTCATTAACTCCTGGTGAGGTTAGTAGTGAGATATAGAATTAAAGAAGTTCTGAACCTTCCATTCTCTAAATCTCAAATATTTATGCTTCTCCCGTGCTGTTCAGTAAATCACCTTTTGAGTTCTTAACTGTACCTTGTGTTCTTAAATCCCACAAGGGTCCTCCCTTTCCAGTACAGTTAAGTGAACAATGTACCTTCAATTCTCATATAGAATTTAATTTCTTTTGACTCAATCAACACTTATTGAGCACCTACTGTGTATAAAACACAGTGCTGGGCATTCTAGGGATACAAAGAAATAAAAAGCAGTTCTTGCCCTCAGGAAGTTTACAAGTTTACAGTTACAACCTGACTGACCCCTGGGAAATACCATTTATCAAAGGTATATTAAATCTTCTTTCAGCTCCCCTGCAAACTACATCTGTCCCTTCTACACCTAAACGACGCTTCAGGCCCAAAACACCAAGAACTAAACCTGGTAAATAACTGTCTCTTTAACCTTTCAGGATATTTAATTCCAAATAGATAATGTCCATCTACTTACAAAAAGAAACGATTCTATATATTAAACATTCTCTGTAAAATTTGGAATTGACTGAAGATGAATAATTAATATAAAATAACAAGGATCAAACATTTTCAATAAGATCTTATTGAAAATTATGTGAATGATGTTCTTTTTTTCTGGGAAATACTCTTCTTTAATCAAAGTAATACATAAAGATTTTTTTTTAAAGTACTACAAGGCCTAGATTGAACAAGAGGAGTCCACTGCCCTACCCTATTCTACGCTTGAGACCCATTCTCCAATTCTTTAGCATGTTTCTTTCGTATTTACCTCCACATTTCTAAGTAATATGCTGCTGTTTCTTGTTAGATCAATTTTAGTGAATGATGTTCTTGCATGCAAATTTTGGTATAAACATAGAAACAATTCCTGCTGTCACAGTGATATATACTGTAATTTATTTTCCTGGCATGCATCTGAGTTTAAGTGTTATTAGGCAGACAGTTCCTGTTTTCGTTGCCTACTACTATGTTTTCAGTTTTGCACTAGGGCGATGGCTGAGATGCAGAGGACATGACTCTGGCTTTCCAATTGCTTGTATTTTTTTTTTTTTAAGATTATATCATGAACAATGAGAGCAATGTAAGATTATACAACCTGCTTGTGAAGCTATAATACTGTGTGGAAGCTCAGAAAAAGAAAGTAAGAGTTGAGGATGTAAGCCTCAGAATATGTGTAGGATTTAGAGGAAAAGGAGAGGGGAACAACATATATTATGGCACAGAGTTTGAGGTAAAGGTAGTTTATCAACCTGGATGTGATACTCTTCATTGTCAAAGAGTACACTCAGAATCATGCTCAACAAACCAGGCTTTGATATTCCATTGCTTATTACAATTTTTTTATAGCTATACTATTATGACTAAATTTTAAAATTCTTTCCCCAAACTTTTACTCACTGCATACTTTGTAAACACTGACTAAATATTACAGGATTTTAAAAAGGTCATTAAGTTCCTCTTTGGAGGATTTTTTTTTTTATTGTCTCTAGAATATTTTAATATATATTTTTTTCCTTTCCACCACCAGAAAGAACCACAAGTCCTGGAACAATTACATCTAAAATTTCTAAAAGCCCTGAACCTACACGGACAACACTGGGTAACAATATGTCCTTAGTAAATATGTTACTTCATTTCACCACGGAAAGTCCAGTATGCCAGCTTTTCTGTAATGTCTCAATCACTGTTCTAATTGGATCATTTCAGCAGTACTAAATTATCTCGTAGTGCACATCAACTCCATGACTTTCATGGTTTTGGATAGCTGGCCATGTGGTGGTTGATGTGAACTCAGCATTTAGACATCATCCTGTACCCTGGAGAGCCGTTAAACCACTGATGATTTCTCATCTTCTATGCAACCATTGTTTTTAAAGCTGCATCTTATACACAGTTCTCCATTTTTTTAAGTAAGGCCCTCAAGTTCAACTTCATTTGGCAAAACAGCTTTCTGTTATGGTGTTAGTAAAAATTTCTTTATGCTGTAGATCATAACATTATACCTATCAGTAAATATTAATTTTAAAACATTTTTCTGATGCTTAAAGATTTAGATGTGGCTGAGAAATGTGAAATAAGGTGCAAAGTCATTACACTGATTTTGGTTTTCTAATCATGGGTTAAAAATCACTATCTTTGGGTAGTTGTGGTGACTAGTGACAATGCTATTTCTCTTGAAATGCTTTTTCAAAAAGATGAAAATTTATTACTGTATTTTCATTAAATGGTGCTCTGTGAAGTATTATTTTAATGGAATCCAAAATCATCCAAGATGATGGGTTTATAGCACTTGAGGTATAGGTTTTCCTTTTGCGGTTTTAGACACTGAAATGACTAATTATTGATTTGTTGATTATTTTGTTTCTTTATTTTTCCAGCTCCCAGTAAAACACAGTTTATTTCTTTGAAACCTAAAATCCCTCTCAGTCCAGAAGTGACACCCACCAAACCTGGTAATTACCCTGAGCTTTATTTTGATATTCCAAAAGTAGGGTTGAAAAGTTATTTTATGCCACTCTTTGGAGCAAGAACTTTTGATTTGCATCTTGGTATTTGATATAACTTTCCATGAAAAGAGTGAAAGTGTGATGAAATGATGTCGTTTATAGCCAACTCCTCTGATATTATCATAGCATCTCTCTGAGCTGTGTGGTGTTTCATTATGTTCATGACCATCACAGAGAAAGCACAGAAATAGAGTGGTGGGAAGGATTGAGGACTCCCTTGTCTAGGACTGTGAAATACTTTCCAGTGCCAAAGTTGATTGGAATTCAGATCACACTAAACAGTAGCCTTTCAGCTGAGAAGTGGAGAAGTCTTTCCATCCCCTAAGAACTCTGCCTTGTTGGGGGCCTTCTCAGTTCTCGGGCTGCATGACTAGCAATGGTTGTATTTCCCTAATGTTCTATAGCTTCTTTCTAAATTGGGTCTGATTTCCGAACACTGACTTCTGTTTACTTCTCAGGAGACATTAATGATGTTTTGCTGAAGAAAAGAGGGGTTTTTTTCTTTTCTTCTTTTTTTGCAGGGAGGGATTATTCTGTGTATGTAATTAAAAACAGAGACAATTCCCTGCACAAGGATTGCAGGACATGTTAAATGATCAAATTGTTTTTTCCATCTATCCAGAATCTCTACAACAGTCTGAAATGTTGATGTATGAGATTATATATGGGGAACTTCATCACAACTCATTATTTTCATCAAAACTTTAACCCCTTAGCTCTGGGAAGAATATATTTCTCACTGTAATATGGATTTTTCATTAATGTATATTTACAAGGTAGGATTATTAAAGCAAGAGGTTTTCTGCTTAAGTGGGCATGATTTGTTTTTTGCAAAGACATGGGTAAGGAAGAAAAGCATAACTGCTCAGAGAGAGAATTCTCATGACTCCTTTTAAAGAGGCAGTGAGATTTCCAGGTGTTGTAGGTGTCAGAGGGAAAGAAATTATGGATTAGGCAAAGGGAGTATAGTTGATGCTGTGACCAGGGGTGAGGTCTCCAAGTCAGAGAAATGGAATGAAGTATTCTAACTCAGAGAGGTTATTAGGAGAAAGAAGCATAGCTAATAAAACTCAAGAGCCCTAGCAGTTTAAATCATAGAACTCTGACAGTCAGCTATCTGAGAGAAGGATTTCATGTACATTTATTTTAAAATTATGCCCAGAGGACTTTAGAATAAGGTAGTAACTCTTACATTTAAGCTGTATTTTGAATAGGGACCTATTACCAAGCAGCTTGAGAAATATTACTCTATGTTTGGGTCACCAACTTTTTATTTTTTATTTTTTGAATTTTATTTTTTTATACAGCAGGTTCTTATTAGTTATCCATTTTATACATATTAGTGTATATATGTCAATCCTAATCTCCCAATTCATCCCACCACCACCCCCTGCCATTTGGGGTCACCAACTTTAAGTAAATGTTTTTCCAATCTAATTATTTCTGTTGTTACAAGGTAACATTTGAAAACATCAAAAAAATGTCTCCTAATGTTTATTACCATTTATTCATGATAAGCTATATTATTACTTTTAGTGGTTTCTGGGGGAATAAAATGTTTCTGAGAGGAAATTCATTAATACAAATCAAGGTGGGAGAGTGTGTTCTTATCACTCTAAGGTATTTGAGCAAAGAGATTTCTTAATTTGACATTTCCCTTTAAAATGGGGGAAATCATTTGGAAGCTAATGGGTTTATATTCCTTTGATTTCTACCTTCTAATCACCTAAGAATAGCCACACTTTTCCCCTAACAGCAAGTACCACCACTTCAGAATCTGTGCCTAAACTTAAGCTAACTCATGTTGACTTTGAGTGTCCTGAGGCAACATAGAGTGATGACTGGTTCTCTATAAACCATTGCTTGGGTTTTAGCTTTTTAAAATGTATTTATTTTATGGCAACCACCACTATAGCTCTGCTAAATACTTCTTTTCCTGCCAAGGTTCAAGAGAGCAAATAAACCACCAAAAGCTTTTTGATTTGAGTCATTCATTGCCTTTCTCAGCCCTCTCCTCACACTCTCCTGTTTTTCTGTTTCACTTTCCATACAGGCTGCTTTTCCTTTGGTTTTCCTTTGTGGTTAAGCTAATGAGTGAAAACCCACATTGGTTTTGGTTTGTTTTATAAGTAGAATCCAGCACTTTCTTGAAAAATCCCACACATCTACCATGTCCCAACTTGTCTGCCTCATCCAATGAGAATTGTTTCCTTCATAGTTAATTATTAAGATTGTAATGACGTTCGGCTCTTCAAGCTTTTAACGATCTGAAAAAAAGGGAGAGACCTCCGATTACAGCTGTTTGTTGTATGCATTTCTCTGACACGGTGGACAGAATAGTAAATTGTACTCATTGCTAGCCACAAATCCATGAGAGGGTTTTAGTTTTCTTTGTTTTGTGCTGAGGTGAGTGGTGTAGTTATTTGCATGCCACTCAGCTTTTTTTATGGAACATTTTTGCACCTTTATCGGTAATACCTTAAGGCTATGAAATAGAGGAAGTCTTATCAGAAGATGTATTTACTTTTAATAAACACTGACTTTAATATTTTTATATTCAGGTGAATTGGAAGCTTAATTGATGGGGCTCCATACCTATTTGGCCTCAGTCTCAGGACCTAAAAAATGCTGATTTTTCTTTATAAAATTCAAAAGACAGCATTCTTTGATCTTTGTGAAAGCTAAAAGGTGCTACAAGTACCAAATCTTACTTTTTCACACTTTTAGAAGGCAACTTTGTAGAAATTAAAACCTGAATTACAACCTCAAAGTTTCAAGAGAATTTTTGTTTTTTGCTATTTTCAGATGTGAATGCTTTTTGATATTTATTGTATTTAATTACCGATATCTACTATTTATTTTCCCTTTCTCCTGTAGACTCTGACATTTAGCCACGCCCCCTCCCTCTCCCACACACACATTTTTTTACTTTGCCTAGTGTACTTCTATCTCGTACATCACTGCAGCTCTGCCATTCATCTGTTATAATCTATTTCTGACAAGTTCTTGAGAAATCAGAATTCTTTTTTTTGGTCACAGACATTCTAATGAATGATGCTACGTTTCAGTAACACCTGTGCCTTGCATTCAGAATAAATGAAAATTCTCTATCCTAATTATTTATTATTATATTTTCTTTTTTAGTTGCTAAAGAGTCACTACATGCTTCCCCCAAACCTTCCATACCCCCTAGTCCAGAAATATCAGAGATAACCCTGGTAAATGTAATATAAGGAATACATAAGTGCAAAATGATTTAAGTTCTGTTAAGCTGGTCAGTAGGGGCCATATTAATTGGTTTCTTTCCGTAAGAAAAAAAAAAGTCAAAGAATATTCACTTTGTATTTCAACAACTGATTTCCTTTTTTATTTTCTTCTTGAAAGAAAAGAATTCTTTTTGTTCTACAGAATAGGAAACCTCTATTGGATGATCTTCTTTTAAAAAACCCAAATAGACTTTTTAACCAAACTATATTCAGCATGAGGTATAATTTATTTACTGCTAATCTGAATGGCATTGGAGAATTTATCTTTCAGAATATTTATATAATATTGTTATTCAATTTATTCAGCATTTGATGAAATCTGAGACTACTTTCTGACTTCTATTGATTTGATAATTTAAATGGAATAAATTTTATGTGTAAATCAATTTGTTCACCAGCAATAGATACTAGTAAATACGGGGAACACCATATGAACACTTGTGGCCCCTTTTAGACTGTAAGTTCCATTCCTATTTTTTGTGAAAGAATATCAGATCCGGTCAGGCTGAAAATCATCCCAAACTAACAGAGCTCAGGCACGGTCACAGGTCTGATGGGTCTGTTGCCTCTTCCCATTTTCTTGGGTGAAACCGACTGTCCTGCATGAAAATAAAATGGCAGGTGAACAACTTCTGAGAGGCTACACTGACTTCCTTTAATATGTCCTCAGGCACGAGGAACAGTAGTGGGGAAAATAGCTAAAAATCAACAACAAAAATTAGAATTCTCTATTCTTTCTTCTGTTGTGGTTTGTGGAGAGGCTGCAGGCTGATTGAGCTTTATTTCATAAGCCAATAGAACCTGATGGTTCACCAATGAGAGAACACATTATGGTAAAGGACCTTTAATTTCTAGCTTAAATGGTGCTCATCAGCATCCCCTTTGATAATACTTGCTTTCATTGCAGCCCTGGAACCTGAGACTCCACCACCATCACAGCCGCCAATAGGTAATGAAGTTTGCCTTAGTGAGTGAAAAAGAATTCTCTTTCTTTCACACCCTCTATGTTCAACTTTGTGCTTAGCTTTGGCTTTTCAAAAGATTATTTCTTTGTTGTCCTTCAGATCTTTCTTTCAGCCATTTTCACCAGAAGATAAACTCCCTGCCTGTGCTTAAGTGGAAGCTCTGAGACAGCCATGAAAGCCATACTGATTTTGACTTGTCACATTCCTTGTTGTCCCTCCTTGTATTTGAGCACCATGTCCTGAGCTTGTTTTAACCTGGTTATTTCCCATAGAGGACCATGGCTTCCCCAGGACATATTTGTGCTTTCACTTTTAGAGGTGTTTTTCTTACTTTCAAAACTCTAACATTTGCAGACTTTCTTGAAAAGCATTATGGTCTTTCCAGATCTAAATATCCTAATGTGTCACTAGGAAATTCATTAAATGAGAGAAATATAAAAATTCACCCCAGTCTATGTAGCTTCTTTTCCTTCAAGAGAGCAAAAACTGTTCTGCTAGTGCTGTCTTAGCCAGTTATTCACATTTTCCTTCATAACATGAGCTGTTGGTTACTTTATTGCATTTACATCTTCCAAATGAGAGTCATGCCTTTTTTTTTTTTTCCATTTCTCTTTCCAAACTTAACTGACCAGCTGCGTTTTTGTTCATTTTGTCTAAAAACACAGGAATCTATTTACATAAAAAAGGAATGTCTTATATGGATAAAAGTTTCACCATTTATGATTGCTCAACTTAGTACTTAAAAATTAAGCATTTTTCATATTTTACTAAAGTTCATCATTTTTCCGTTGATTTTGATTCCTTCTTGATCATTTTTCGTGCAGTCTTAGAACCTGGAACACTGGGAACTAAACCTTCAACAACAACATTAGGTAATGCAGTGAGTGACCTACCTTTTTTTCCTTTTCCTGACTGCTGGCATCTTTATTAACAGGGTCACATTAATGGATTTGTTCATTAATGTCCATTTGTGTGTGTGTGTTCTCTATTCCTTTGGAGAAAAATTTTAAATCCTATAGTCTAAAAATTATATGTCACTCTTTAAAAGTTGCCTTCCCTGAAATAATTTGAGAATTCAAAGCCTTTTTGCACATGTTACTGATTTACAGATTTTTTTTATTGGAGTATAATTGCTTTACAATGTTGTGTTAGTTTCTGCTGTACACTGAAGTGAAGCAGCTATATATGTATCAGTATACATATATCCCCTCCCCCTTGGACCTCCCTCCCACCCCACCCCCCTTCCCACCCATCTAGGTCATCACAGAGCACCAAGCCGAGCTCCCTGTGTTGTACAGCAGCTTCCCACTAGCTATCTACTTTACACATAGTAGTGTATTTATGTCCGACCTAATCTCCCAATTCATCCCACCCTCCCTTTCCCCCACCCCACCCCATGTTGATTTGCAGATTTTTAAATGCTAAGCGAAAAACATTTCCTTTTGAATTTTAGGCCAAATAAATTTTACTTTTTATCCCTAGTGCCTTCTAAAAGTAACTTTTCTCATGTTCCTGTTAAACATATACCTTCAAAAATTTAATGAGACCGTCTTCTCCAAGCTGTACAAAGTTCTGAATTTTCCACCTCGAAATAGAATAGAGAGATCTTTTGAACAGTTATTTATAAATATTTGGCAAAAAATAAAATAAAAATCCATTATTCAAGACCTCATTTAACTGGGTAAATAATGATAGAAAGTGGCAAACAGAAGGATACGTATCTGCAATAAATCAAAGGGCTTAAATGTGCTTCTAAGATACACGTAGTATTGATGGTCAGTTTGTAGGGCCACCTTTTGTGTATTAACTAGCTGATTTTCTTTCTTCAGCTCCACCAAAGACCAAACGACCAGGTCGTCGTCCCCGCCCTAAAACCACACCTAGTCCAGATGTGCCCAAGTCCAAACCTGGTAAATGTGATGTTCAGGGTTCCAATTAACATAGAAAGTGGAATATGGTAGTTTCTGATATAGTAGCTACCTACCGCCTAAATAGCTGGGCTTTAGGAACCAGTGTAGTTGATTTTTATATTTAAGGATCTATACTTTCTAAATTCACGTTTTATGAATACGTTTATCTTTTTATTTGTAGTTATTAAGTATACACAGCAGTAAGCTGGGCCACTAAGTGGATCGTTAAAGTAGGGCACCGTAAAGCTTTTACATAAGATGCGTATTCATGGCAGATGAGATGTGGGAAAGCAATAGGGAGAAGAGGGGCAAATGGGAAAAATGAAAAGGAAAATCACATTCAAAAAAAGTACACGGTTTAAGTAAAGATGGAAGAGTAATGTTTCCTTCCTCAAGATGCCGCTTCTTGACATAATTAGTATTTTTGGTGTTTTGCCTCTATAGCTCTGGAATCTGCTACGGTACAACTGGAGCCCTTGGTGCCCACAGTTGGTAATTCTGGTCTCCTCCAATTGCTTTCCCAGGTTGTCACTTTTGCTTTTCCTGCTCTCTGCCCAGGCATGACTGCAATTCTATACACAGTGTCACAGTTTTGTTCTATGCTTTCCCTCACCTTTCCTATCTGGGTCTGAAGAGCCTGAAGATAGGAAACTTCTAGAAGAATTCTGTATGCTAATTCAGGGAAAGTCCATGGTTTTGAACACAACTTCCTGGTTTTCCAGAAACCCTCTGTCCTCCCATCACGTGTCCTCGCGTAGAGAAAACCATCTACTCTTTCTCAGGGACTTCCGTGCTCATCCTGGACTTGGCAAATGGCAATGTTTTATTCCAGTGTCATGATTACCATTTCATTGCTTTACTCATTCAACTTGTAAGACTTTCTCCCTCTTAAACAGCTGCATGAAATAATGGCTCCTTCAGCTTTGCTGTTTCTCTGGGGAATTTTTTTGAGTATGTTTTGATAACCAAAGTCACACACACTGTTCTTTGTCTAGGGTCCAAGATAAAAATAGTATGGTCTTTATAACTTGAGAATATTAAAAGTCTCCAGCTGGTTTTATTGTTTTCAGTCCTAATGCTGTTTTGATTATAATTATTTCATTATAATTTCTCAGCATTCACAATAAATCTGTCACTGGTTTACTTTAGAAAATTCCAGAAATAAATAGCCATGTAACATGCTGTATAATTTCAAGTATCTATGGGTTACTTTCCTGATTTCCTACTAAGCAAGTTTCAGATTTCTACCTTACTGTTTTTATACTGGGGAAAAGAAAAAAAAAACCTATCCAGTAAGAAACAGAACTATTACACTTGTCATTTTAGAAATTACTTATACAGAAAAAAGTCTTCTTATAGTTCTCCTTACTTTTGTTGAGAGACACATTTTGAACATTTCCTGAAGGTTTTTTTCTTTCAGAAAAATCAGTAGGAATGGATACATTTCCCACCCTTCCCACCCCAGGAATTAATTTTGTTGTATATTCACTGAATTTATATAGTATCTTTGCTTGAGCATATGTGTCCTTAATTATTGACAGTTACAGCTGTGACCTTAATACTTTTTTCTTTAGCGTCGAAACCATCCGAAAGACCTAAAACTACACGTAGACCAGATGTACCTCAAATCCAGCCTGGTAATCTCTACTTTCAATGTCTTAATCTATAACTAGGAAAACGGTGTGTCAGTAGCACTAATCTTGACATTCACAGCTCTGACATGACACTAATTATAGCACCTTTTTCCTTCAGATTCAAAATCACCAAAGCAATTACTTCCTAAACCCAAAACCACAGCAAAACCAGATACGCCACCACCTAAATCTGGTAAACAATTTCCAGTGCTTCGGCTTAAGAAGCTTTTTCTTTGGGGATGTTGCTGAAGATGCTTACAGTTTGTCACATCATAAAAGCATAGAAACCCAAATACCATGGTTTTTTTGTTCATTATCTTCTCAAAGTAGCCACACTTGTGTTTCATGTGTTAAATGAACAAATTAATGTTTGGGAAATTAGTAAATTTTATATCGGATTGTCTGACAGATTCCACTCTTAAAGCATTTTTAGGTTCTGTCTTCTCAATTCGGGTTTGTAATGAATAGAAGCCTGGTTTTTCTGTATCTGGAGCATTTTTGAAAGTGATTTTAGCAGCTGCCACTAGGGAGGCTGACCCTGTGTTCTTCCCTTATAGGCACATGGAGATTGGCTTTCTCTAAAATACCTTATTGGCTTTTCAAATGGTACCTATGAACTAAGTGATTTTCTACTAAATAAGAAGATATTATATAATAGTTCTGAAAATTCAATTGTTTTCCAAGTGACATTTTCTCCTAAGATGCCAATTAGTATAAAATTCTAATTTACTGAGAGCATCTCTCATAATAAATAAGTCTCTCAAGGAGGCAATTTATATCAGCTTAGAATAAACCAAGTTCTGTGTCCTGTGAATTAAGCATCAATGAGCACCTAAAAGTCTAGCTTTCCTTAGTTTTGTTTCCTATATCTGTTTATTTTTTATGGTGCAGTCTTTGAGCCTGTTACATTTGAGAATGAAGCGCCCTCCACAACCATAGGTAACGATGGATGTCTTCCCTCTTGGTCGATGTTTCTCTGAACTTGCCCCTCTCATTTCTGTCACTGTCTGTAGTCTCTTGTGTAAACAATTGCCATTCATCCTCTTTTTCATTCATTCCCAAAAACTGTTTACTATTTTCAACAAGCACCTTTTTAATATACTTAGGCATTCTTACAGCTGCCGCTCAGCTTACAATCCCTGAATGTTTTTTGTTCTTTGATCATCTTCAGAGATAGTCAGATTGCTTGCAGCACTTGATGTTGGCAAGAGTTACAGGTGCTCTCTCCATCCATCATTCAAACCAGGACATTTTTGAAATCTCTGCTTTTATGTATGTATAATTTATGATGTGGGAGAGGGACAATGAAAAAGCTGGTTGGGGCTTGAGAAAATACAAATTGTCTCTTTCTCGCAAAAGTCCTTTCTTCTTGATTCCATACTGTTCGAATGCAACTGGACCTTTCTGTTGATAAATCCGTCCTGTGGTGTTGAATTCCAAACAAAATAGGGATTTTCCTCTTTTGTTTGAAGGCAATCAGCTTTGAATATTGTTTTGTCCTGTGGTTCTCACTTTCTATCTCTTCCGGATGCCATGTTTTCCTTTAGTTCAGAAGATGTTCTCAGATGTGGCTTAAACCAACTCTGTGCTGTGTTATCTTGGACAGTCAGCAAAAGGCAATCTCCATATAAATGCTTACAGAGTTTTTGGTGATACGATATTTTAATGTTACATTTAATCTTATGGACTTGAAAAATAGAGACACTATTTTAAAACCAAGGAGTCATAAGTCTTAATTTTATACCAATGTGTAATTCAATCATTTCAGAATATTAGAGAATTAGAGGAATCCTGTTTATTCAGACAAAAGTTGAATTATTACTTTTCAGACCTTTTTCTTTTTTTTTTTTGTGGTACGCGGGCCTCTCACTGTTGTGGCCTCTCCCGTTGCAGAGCACAGGCTCTGGACGCACAGGCTCCGGACGCGCAGGCTCAGCGGCCATGGCCCATGGGCCCAGCCGCTCCGCGGCATGTGGGATCCTCCCGGACCGGGGCACGAACCCGCGTCCCCTGCATCGGCAGGCGGACTCTCAACCACCGCGCCACCAGGGAAGCCCCAGACCTTTTTCTTAATCATCTCTGTTCCTCACTTGAATAGTTATCTCCCAAGTATCCATTTGAAATAAATGAATAAATAAGGACAAATTGTAGCAAAGAGTATCACCTTTATTGTGGAGAAAGGGCACAAGGTTATCTTTTGCATAACTGTCACAGATCTCCAATAATCAGACTGATTAAGAACATTTTTAAAAATTCTCACCACTACCACCATTTCTCAAAAAAATATATGAATAATGGTGGTGAAAACCTTTCAAATACTAACAGAAGTTTTCATAATAATTTTTCAGAGTAATTTAAAATACATATCAGACAGCTAAGAGATTTTTTTGGAGCCAAGTTTCCAATACAGCTGCAATCAGATAATTAAACACCAAAAAACCTACTTTTCATTGGCCTCACAGGGATGCAAAGTGCAAGGGGTATGGCTGTTTTGTGAGATAAATGGGTACCAGAGTACAGCCAGTTATTACGAACTAATACTCTTTTTCCAGAGTTCATAAATGCTTTTTAAACATTACAGGATTAAAAGGATTCATTTTCAAGATAATTTTGTTTCTTTTCCTATGTTTCTTAAATCTCCATTGTTTATTGTATTGCTTTTGGTCAGTTCCTGCCAGAGACATTGAACCTGTAACTCTGAGAACTGAGGCTCCTTGGACAACATTAGGTAACGACCTTTGATGTCTTCAGGCAAGAGCATTTTCTGTTCATGGTCCAGTCAATTCCATTACTATGTTGGTCAAAGGGTTTTCTCTTCTGTAAGATTTTTTCATCATCCCTTTTTGTCACTCAGCTATATTCTTTCATTTTGAACATATTGAAGATGTTTAAAATAAGTCACTTGGTTAGAATATAAGCATCTCTGAAGCTAGTGCAGAGTATCTATCACCCACATTATCCAGCTTTCTTAAAGCTTTACAGAGCCAGTGGTTCTGCTGAATTCCAAACGCAGTTAGGAGTCTCTGCCCTATGAACATCAGGTATAATTCTGTGGCCATCAAAAGAAAGTTGTTTTAAGATATTCCAGGCATTTTTATGGTCTACCAATGATTTTAAGAAATGAGATGTGTTTAGTCTAATAATGTTTAATGGGATGTATGCCTAAACCAAGTCATTTCTAAATATAATCTCCCCAAAGCAGGTGAGCCTGTGTCCCTCTCTAATGCGATGTAGACATGCTGTGCTTCTGACGTCCCTTGGATCAGGGTTCTCTTTGAAAATCTGATACCAGCAATAACAGTAAAGTTTTCAGATAATTAAAATAATGTTATATGTTCTTTCTCAAAAGAACTGTCAGCAGACAACCCCCCACAACTTTTTTTTGGCATATGGATGACAAAGAAAATTCCAAACCCCAGAGACAAATTTCTCAAGACTCCAGAAAATCTAGCAAAATTTTATAAAACCTAGAGCCATGTATCATCCTTTTTTTCTGGAGTCATAAGACAACATTAACCAGTTTCCTTTCTTCAGCTCCAAAAACATCACAAAGAACAAGAAAACGTCGTCCACGTCCACGTCCCAAACATAAAACCACGCCGAGCCCAGAGACACCTCAGGCCAAACTAGGTAAATATGTGGTTCCTGGTACCTGTGGAACCTTGTTGGATGTGATACTGTGGTGGGAGTGTAACTCGCTGCCTAGCAACCCTGCGATCCTTCAGGATGGATGCCCAAGTTACAAGTGCTCTAGTCAATTCATGTGACTTCCTCACGCTACTTAGTATCTTCTTGGTACCTTGTATTTGCTTCTCTCACCATTCGATTACATTTTCTCTTTGATTCTGGCTCCGCAAAAACGTATCTAGTTGAGTAGCCTATTTAGTTCAATTAGTCTCATATTTAATGAACTGCCACATTAGCATTTGTGAGGAATAGTTTAGAAATAACAAGGGACTTGGCTTCATTGAGGGAGGAAGCTGCTCTTGTGTGAAACTGTTCATATGCAGATAGAAAGGAAAATGGGCAAAAGCAACATATTTATTGAGTTTTACCAACTGTTAGTTAATTCTTAGAGAAGTGAAAGATCCATGGGGGTGATAAGTGTCATGTGGACCTTTGAAATGTGTATAGTTTGTAGATTTGTTGGAGGGATGAGCAGGAATAACAAACAGAAGCTGGAAGGTGCCATATGTGTGGATGACAGCAGAAGGATAGGACTTGGAAGTAGAACTTGATTGTGAGAAAGGAGAAGGGCAATGTTTACTTGGCTGGTGCTCAGAAATTGTGGTCAGCAGTGCTACTTTTAGATGGGTCTGTGAAGAGGACCTGAGTGCCTGACTTCAATGATTGGATTTGAGCCACTTGGCTGCAGCATACTCTCCAGTCAGCCCTTTTCTGTCCTGATAACAGAGAGATGAACTGACAAGTTTTGTAGACTGAATGACGCTTTGTATCTTGCTCTTTTATATGGCTTTGTTTGGACAGAGGTCTTGGTCTTTTTCCAAAGTGGACTCTTAACAAAAAGGAGCGTTGTCTGTTTTGGTTATTCATTACCAATATCTGCTTAAATATATCAACAATTGCATCTATCATGACATAGATGTAATTGTTTGTTTTCCAGTATATTGTGTTATAAATTATACTTTCACATTCTTTTCTTACAGTTGTTAACTGTAATGTTTTTAGACAGATGCCTAAAGATTTTTCTAAGCAGAGTTTTCCATTATATTATCAGATGATATAAAAAGCAATACTTGTAGGTAACCATGTAGGGATAATAAGGGTATAACCATTTCATAATATCATATATCTTTGTACCCTCACCTTGGAACTTTGAAAATTTTGCTTTCTGGCCGTAGAACCACACTACCCTAGTGAAGTTCATTTTCAAGAGAGTTTGGTGACTTTTCTTATGTGTTTAACAATTCTTTTTTTTAATTGCTTTCGATCATTTCTTGCTACAGAACTTGAACCTGTTACTACTGGGACATCTTTAGGTAATGATCCTGTACATCCTTCAGCAAGTGCTTTCTTGTTGTCAGACTTATCTATGTTCTGTAGAGACAATGATGTCATAATTTATTGTCATCCTATTGCTGTGTTCATCTTAAAATATAAAAGGCTTTCTTTCTAACATTAATGTGTATAAACTTTAATTCAACACATCTATTTGCTGCATCTCCCAGCTTGTAATTGCATCATGTCAATCTGAGTCTCTGTTTAAATAGTACTGTTTGTTAGAGCTGGGGGCTAAATGTGATTCTCCATATGTTCTTTATTTAGGCCACCAATATAGTGTCAATTATGATACCATGAAGTTTCTTTAAGCATCTTACTTTCTATATTTCAAGTTCTACATAACTTTTTTTTTTTTTGCTTTATTGATGTTGCACCTAATTTTGTGTAGTTATTTTAGTAAATTACCAAGTGGAAAATTTGCCCAAGACTAGTTGTTTTAAATTATAAGTGAATAGTATAGGATGGTTTGAAACTTCTCTCATGCTTTCACAGTTTAGCGTGATTTCTCATTAGGGACGCTTTCAAGAAAATGATAGTCCCTCATCTTCATTTCTTAAACATAATTATAATATAATTTTTAATCTCTAGAGAATTCTCAATTATAAAAGAAAACCTGTTAATATATTAAAGGATAAAATTTCAAACCAAAGTAACAAAGGTGTCTCCACTCAAAAGAACTCTGGCAAGTTCTAGAAGGCTTAGAGCCCGGTTATATCATCCTATTCAGAGGCAATGGAGTCACCAGCACTATAATAATCCTAACTTTTCTTCCTTCAGCTCTAACAACAACAAAGAGACCCCGTCGTCCACGTCCCAAACCTAAAACCACGCCCCATCCAGAAGTACCTCAGACCACACTGGGTAAATATGCTGTTTCTGGTTTAAGGAATCCAAGCATTCTACCCCATCTGGGACCCTGAATTCTGTGCACATAATCGGTACATGCCTTATATATCTCTTAAGAGTAAACACTATTCTTCTTATTAATCCCTTCTATATCCCCATAACCATATTAGCACCTGTGAGACAAATCAGAAGTAGGAATTATGCTTTATTTCCCAAACATTTTGTACTATAGTTGTAAACAAGAGCTGTTCCTGCATAAACAGGTAGAAAATAACATAGGGCAGCATGTGTATACAAATGTAAAATAATTTCTGAAATAGTACAAATGATATATGCTAGAAATGTAGTAAATATTTGGAGCAGGAAAAGATCCAGGATAATTAGGGGAAAAAATCAGTGCAGAATTTGGATGAGTGAAGGGTTGAGGGAACAAAGGCTGATAAACAGGGAATGTGCTGAAGGAAGCTGGTGACCAGACAGAGGATGACTTGTTGATAACACTCCTGTTGAATGGGCCTCTATAGGATGAAATAAAGAGGACTGGGATGTCTACTCAAGAGCTTAAGTTTGATCCAGTGGGCTTCACTGATCCTTACTTCTACACAGGACGGTGCTTTTTCTATTCTTAGAACTGAAGATGCTTAGTTTAATATGATACCACAAACTGAGAGGTTGTTCCTCACCTTATTATATTAAATGCCACTCTCTTCACTAAGGACTTAGTGAGTATGGTCTCAGCTTCTTTTTGGCTCTCTGTTCTATGTGTGGTGGGCAGACCCTAGGGTGAAGCCCTACTCCCCACCGCCTCTACCTCTCACCTCCCACCCCTATAGTTCCTGCCACTTGGTTTTAAACTTTTGTGTAATCCATCCTTGCCCTTCCCTTTTCCCCTTTGAAGCATTATTTTTACTGTTAAGATGAATTTTCTGACATTTCATGCACTCACAAAAATCTCTTTGATTTCTTTTCTTACTTTTGATCAGTTCCTGCCACAATCCCTGAACCAGTTACTCTTAGGACCGAGGCTCCAGGGACGACCGTAGGTAATGACACATTATGTCCATAAGCATCTGCTCCTACTCATTTCAGACTCATTTCGCCACTGTCATAACCACAAGACACTGTGTCATCCTCTGTTGTCATTACCACAAGACTCTGTGTCATCCTCTGTTGTCATTCAATTACTTCCTAATATATTGAAGAGTATTAAAACAACTCATTTGTTATTCAAAGAATCAAGTATGAACTTAGCTTAGTATACATATCTGTAAGGCAATGCGTTTGAATTTGTGGCATCTCATCCCTATGTAACCTTTTAATCACATTCTGTGTTACTGAGTTTCAGACACAATCAATGGGGGTTAGGGGTGGGAGTGTCTGTCCTTGATCCAAACTGAGTACAGTGTCACAGCCATTATGGTGTGACGTAATTCTTACGCAGATCTAAATTCCTATATTTTTTACTACGTGCACGATTTTGTTTTTATTTTGCCATTTTAGATAATGATAGTCTTTTTTCAGTAAGGAGTGAAATAGAAAATATGTCCAAGGCTAGTAAATTGAAGTTACCAGCACCATCATTAGTGTAAAGTCACCCTACCCCTTCCCCACCATCACAATAATTCAGTAGGTTTTTGGAAATTTTTTCATTCCAAAATCCCTTCTGAGAATATCCTTGATATATCAACTCAGGTTTCTGTGTGATTTTTGTTTTTCACAGTAATATAAGTGATAAAAAGAGGCAATCATCAAATACGGACAAATGCTTCAAACTCAAAAGAAAAATTTCCTGCAATTCAAGAAATTATAACAACTATAATCCTATCCACAGCTTCTGGAACTAAAAACACTCTATTAACCTGAAGTTTTTTTCCTTTAGCCCCCAAAGTGCCTCAGCGAACTCATCATCCACATCCCAAATATGAAACCACACGGAATCCTGAAACACCTCAGACTGAACTGGGTAAATGTGTAGATCCTGGTTGAGGAATCCTGCAGCCCATCCCTGTGAGGTCTAGAGAAAGTGAAGGGGCAAGTCAGGGCCAGCGGCCACTTTCACTCCAGAGCAGACAACCAGAACACAGTCGGACAGGTCTTAGGGGGTAGCCAAATTCCTTCCCCTTTGTGAATTAGAATCTTCTCTCTAAATGTCTATTTAATTGGCTTCTCATTCAATTCTATCCATCCTTTATATATTGAATGTGTGTAGTGGACTGAAACAGCTATAGGTCAAACATATATTTGGGCAAATAGACTATTTCTTGGTAACTATTAAAGTTGTATAAGTCATAGTACAGATCTAAGGCAGGAGTTAGCAAATATTTTCTATAAAGGGCAAGATAGTAAATATTTGGGGCTTTGTGGCCCCAATAATCTCTGATGTATAGTTTTCTTTTTTCCCTTTTTTTTTTTTAACAATCACTTAAAAATGGAAATGGGCTATGTGAAAACAAGCCATGGGCAACGTTTGGCCTATGGGCCATAGTTTGTGAACCCCTGGTTTAAAGGAACGGTCAGAGTGGGCCAGAATAGTTAGGAAGGGCTTGAGCATTGAAATCACTATAGATTTGGATGGCTGGGGCGCGAGAGGGTGGGGTGAAGAAGTTCAGAAGACAGGACCTGTGTGGAGGCCAGCGAGAGGAGACAGAGGCTTCTCGGACCAGTGAAGGCTGTCAGCTTCTAGGTGCTGATCAGAGCATTTTATTGAAGCTGTTGTAGCTAAATGGGCTCAAAGGACCAGCTGAAAAGGAATTTTTACTCTTGGACTTAGGAGTTTGGGTTTCATGTAAGAATCATCATGATCCATACATGGTAGGCTTTCCCGGGCATGAGACAGAAGGATACAGCTGAACCACAGGCTGAATGGCTGCCCTTTATCTTGCTCTCTTAAGTACCCCAGTTGGGCAAAGCTTGTTGTCTCTTTCCAAAGATGAGTTTCTAGCAAGATGGGGAGGGTCTACTTTGGCACATTACCTAGACTAGGATCATCACAGAATGAGAAACTTCAGGGACAGTTATCTGAGTACAGAGACAATCCTTCCTGAGTGATAAACTGGTACCCGAGTGCAGACACACCATATCCCTCTGAGACTGTATAAATGTTTAACATTTTTTATTATTATTTTTGGTCAGTTCCTGCCACAGTCCTTGAAGCAGTTGCTCCTATCAAAGAGGCTCCAGGGACAGCATTCGGTAATGCCACTTTCTGACCTTCAGCAAGCACTTTTTCTGCTCAGTGTCAAACTTCTGCCCATTCCCCTCTGTTGCCATTTAGTTACATTCTTTATCTTGTGAGTTAAATGTGCATAAAGCAAGTTACTTCTTATTCTAAAGAGAGTCATCCCTGGATCTAGTTTGGGATATCTTCCTGCCCTGTAACTTAATTAAAATTTTTTTCAGTTAAAATTTTTTTCAAGCCAGTTTGCTTTTAGCTCAACCAGAGTTCTCTGTTAAGGTAAATTTCATGTATTTATAAGAGTGCTTGATCCTGATCTATGCTAACCAGGCTGTGACAGGGAAGTTTCTTTATACATCCTTTATACACCTGCCTTTTTTATCTGCCTGGTTTTTTTTTTTTTTTTGCGGTACGCGGGCCTCTCACTGTTGTGGCCTCTCCCGTTGCGGAGCACAGGCTCCGGACGTGCAGGCTCAGCGGCCATGGCTCATGGGCCCAGCCGCTCCGCGGCATGTGGGATCCTCCCGGACCGGGGCACGAACCCGTGTCCCCTGCATCGGCAGGCGGACTCTCAACCATTGCGCCACCAGGGAAGCCCTATCTGCCTGGTTTTTTTGTTGCTTTGTTAACATTTGGGTAATATGTTTTTAGTGAATTGTCTAACAGATAATGTGATCAAGGCTAATAAGTTTAAATAGTAAGCCCCATCCTTAAGGTGAATCTGACTCCCCCTTAATCTCCACCATAGCTTAGAAATGATTCTTAACCTTTTTAATGCAGTCAGGGGACTCTAGGAGAATGTGTTAAAAGATACCAATCTTGACTCTCTGAATTAATAATTCATTTTAATGTGTCAACTTTGTCCCCAAAGTATCTTCAATAACAAAGGAAGATACAGTAGCATAGTAGGGCCAAACTTTTCACACTAGAAAGAAACATTTCCTGAAACTGAAGAAAATCTATCAAGCTTTGGAAAATTTAAAGATTCTGTTCAAAAACCTGTAAGTTGCAGAAGCTTTAAAGTAACAGAAACTTATCTTTTTCTACTTCCAAAAACATCCCAGCGGACATGTCATTCACAACACAAACTTAAAACCACTCCAAGTTCAGATGCAGCAGAGATTACACCAGACAAAAGCAGGGCCCTTGGCTTAAGGAGCCTGGCAGCCTGTCACTGGTTGAAAATGTAAACCCATATACTCCCTAGTGAGGGAACCATGAAGAGTCCTTGCCCCTTCAGAACTGGCAAGGAGTTCATGTTTGGAAGAGACATAACCTTCTCTCCAATTCTGGATAGTAAGAGACATGTTATACTTCTCAGTCTGCAGGTTAGTTGAGCACAAACGCTTTTCTTGTGTGAAAATCCTAGAGGATGAAAACAGGGCAGGGTGTTTTTGCAAATTCAAGATTTTTCTTAGGTACACAAACATTAAGTGTAGACTGATTATAGTGGCTCTTTTTTTTAAATGGAAATATATATATTTTATTTTTTAACGCACATATAATCCAAAATGGGTGCTTTTGGTCTTTAGTTCTTCCCTAACTGGTGATGGAGGGACCCCAAATTCTCTCATCTCATACATCTATAGCAAGTCTTAAAGAAGCGAAAAATCAATGTGGGCTTCAGTAGAGCAGAGAAGGAGTTTGGGCCTTGACGTCACATCAGAATTTGCACAAGTGGATAGGTGAGAGTGAACAAGATGAAAACATAGGATATGTAGAGAGGCAACCAGAGGGGGCAGAGTCCCTGCTTCTTCTAAGTGCCAGGCAAAACATTTTTGTTGGTGATGATGCATTTTAATGACACTAGTTGAATAAGGCTAGTATTGTTCTTAATGAGCATCAGAAGTCTCTTCTTCCCATACTTGGATAGTTTTCCCCGTACTGAGAGTGGACAGGTGCTTTACTGGATGCCACAGACTAAGAAGTTGCCTCTTACCTAGTCTTCTTGTCTGGACAGAAGTCACAAGATCTTTCCAAAGCTGAGTTCTCAGCAAGATTATCAGAACAGTTTTTGGCTATTTGTGTAATGGCTGCTTGGTTATTTAGGAACTTCTTCTGCAACCATAATTTGATAAACATAGTAGATATTTTCTTTATTCAGCATCCACAGAAGAACAGGTTAGTTTTTCACGTGCTTCTTGAGGGTTGTTAGAAACATACTTAAGTAAAAGCCTAACAATATCCTAAAGTCTACCATAGCAGACTCAGATATTCAAGCACTAACTACGGGAACTTTCCCTTTTGTGGTGCTAAACAGAGACCAAAGGTAATGACTATCTCATGAGATGAAGAAGTCCCTAACTACAGTTTGGCCAAGTCTGAGCACAACAATTGATTTCCCTTTCTATTAGTCTGCTGGGGCTGCTGTAACAAAATACCACAGACTGGGTGGCTTAAACAACAGAAATCTATTTCTCACAGCTATGGAGGCTGGAAGTCTAAGATCAAGGTATCAGCAGGTTTAATATGTCCTGAGGTCCCTCTCCTTGGCTTGCAGATGGCTACCATCTTATTGTGTCCTCCCAGGGCCTTCTCTCTATGTGTGAGCGTCCCTGTGTCTCTCCCTCTCCTTTATAAGGACAGTAGTCCTATTGGCTTACAGCCCCACCCTTATGACCTCCTTTAACCTTAACTTCATCTTTAAAGACCTAACTCCAAACACAGTCACATTGGGAGTTAGGACTTCAACAAATGAATTCTGAGGAGAGGCAATTCAGTCCATAACACCCTTCATTCAGAAATTAAAAAAAAATATTCTAGAGGCAATGTTACACTGGCAAGATTCATTTTGACATGAATGTTGTAGCTCTTCATACACATTTTTTTAAAAACCTCTTGTTTATTCAGTTCCTGTTACAGACCTTGAACCTGTTACTTTTACAACTGAGACCTCTGGGACCACATTAGGTAATGACCCTGTGCCACTTGCCTAGATCTTTTGCTGCTCCTTGTACAGTCTGTTCAGTCTCCATCCTCATCACATGGCTTTTCCTCTTTCACGAGATGACCACTATCATCCTGCACTGCCACTCGGCCACTGTCTTCACTTGAAGAGCCCTGAAGCCTCTTAAAAACAAGGTTCCTGTTGTTTTTAGGAGAGCAGGCATGAGCTTAGTTCAAAACGTTTACCTGCCACGTGGGGCATTTGAAATCATCACATCGCCTTGTGCTTCGTTGAACAGTGTTCTGTGTTAAAGCTGAGTTTCAAACAAATTGGGATCTATTTCCTCTCTAGGCTGATCAGCAATAACAGCTACTCTTAAGCTCCTTTGCCATCTAAGTTTCTAGATTTTTAAAAAACTATTTGCATGGTATGTTTGTTTCTTTGTTGGTGTTTTAAGTAATGATGTGTTTTATTACTAATTTGACAAATAGGCAATTATCCAAATCTGAAGTTAGGGTCTCACTGTGACCCTAACTTCCCCTCCCCTTGCACCAGAACTGGTCCTTCTCATTTTTCCCCCAGTGAGGAAGTTCTATGAGTATCTGATTACAAGTGCTAATTTTCATGCCTTGAATGAGTAATTTGACTGTAAACATGAGTTTGCCTCCAAAGTACCCTCAACCTTAAAAAAAAAAAGATGCATTGGCATAAAATGAGTAAAAATTTTAAACTACAAATTCATGGAACTTTAAAAACTCTAACAGATTTTGGAAAAACCTCTCCTCAGTACCCAGAGCCATACAATGTAGAATAACATAAGGCTTTCCTTTCTTTAGCTACCAAAGCATCAAAAAGACCTCGTCGTCCACGTCCCAGACCTAAAACCACACCAAGCCCTCAAGCACCTCAGACCAAACCGGGTAAATGTGTGATTCGTTGGTTTAAGGGTGAGCCATAGTAACCTGTCCAATTGAGGACGCAAAGCAGTGCCAAGCTCATATTCTCTCTAAGCATGAAGTCATGAGGCATCATCAGTAATGTCTCCTCTACCAGGTGTTGAGGAGAACATGACTGGGTGAGATACAGTTGGTGCCAGAATACCATATTCTTTTTATGTGTGAGTCTTGACATACATTTAGTATAGTTTTTACTATAAAATTCCAGTTTTACTTCTTTAGCAAAGCCAATATATTACGTTCAAGTAAATAAACAAATTGTAAGTACCTTGCAAATTCCTGGACCAATATTGCCAACTGTGGGTGATATGCCAGCTGTGGGAGACATTTCATTTCTAAAACTGTAAAGTTGAGAATATGTTTGCATGGTACAAGGGAAAAGATCAAGGTGGACTGGACTTGGACCTTGGACCTTGGGCTTTAGGCCCACTACAGGATTTGAATGCATGGAGGGAAATGTGACCCAAGGCAGAAGAACCCGAAGTGTGGTGGTTGGGGGTACCTAGAACAGACTGTCCTACTTCTCATGGTCAAAACCTGGCTGTTGATGATGCTACATTTGGATGGATCCATCCAGTCATTTGAAAGAGGATTTTGAGGACCTGGTTCAAGAGCTTAGATTTGATAGAGAGACATCAACAGTCTTTGATTTCCACTTTTTCTGGGCTTAGGCCAGAGAGATACTCTACTGAGTATTTCAGACTGAGTAACCATCTTTATCCTGCTCTTTTATTTGTCATGGTTTGGACAGAGGTCTCAGACTCTTTCCATAGACAAGCTCTTAGCAAGACCAACACCGTCCACATCAATGATTAATTTTTATATCTGTTTCAAACTTATAAACTGTCTATTGTATCCATGTTTACTTAAACACAGTAAGGGCTTGTTTTCAGCCTCCATAGAAGTACAGGTTGATCAGATTTTTTTAAAGACAGTTTCTTTTTTCAGTGTACATTAGGTAAATGCCTAAAAATATTTTCCAGTGCAGAGTTTTCCATATCAATTAGAATCCATTAGTTAAAACCTAGGAGAATTTCATGTTGACTCAAGATATTTCCAGGGATAAGCCTAAGACTGACCATGACTATCGTTTGGCCAAATGTTCAAAGAACAATCCTCTACTCCTTCTCTGTTTTTTTTTTTTTTTTCTTTGTTTCTGTAGAAGGAATGATATATAAGCAAGTTTTGTTGGGGTGTGAATGTTCTAACTTTTCATGTATTTTTAAATCTCTTTGGTTTACTGTATTGTTTTTTTGGTCAGTTCCTGCTACAGTCCTTGAACCTGTCACTCTTAGACCAGAGGCCCCCAGAACAACATTAGGTAATGATAAACTGTGTTTTCAATGAGACTTATCCTGCTTGTTGTCAGACCCAGAGTTTCATCTTGCTCCATGTAACAACAGTTTTATTCTTTGTGGCCATTCAATTACATTCTTCTTAAAATTATGAAAACACTTAAATTACCTGTTCTTTTTAATAGAACTAGTCATGTGTGACCCTACTTTAGGATATTTATTTGCCACGTAACCTGTTTGAAATTGTGTCATTCTGTGTTTTATTCCAGCGGTGCTTGTGGTAAAACTGGTTTTCAAACACATCCCAATCTCCCTCTTATCTAGACAGATAAAGTCATCAACAGCTCTCATAGGGCCAGGAGGATCCATTCATTGCATATCTACATTTCTACCTTTTTTCTATTTGCATAGTATTTTGTTGTTTTGTTTCCAATTAGGTAATAATACGTTTTTATTTTAATAGTTAGAACATGTACGAAAGATTGGAAGATTAAATTATAAACTTCAGATTGAGTATGACTATTCTTCATTATCCATTAAAATTTAGCAACAGTTCTTAACCTTTTTGTTGCCCAGTCAAGCTGCTCTATGAGACTTTGATTATAATTACTAATCTTTATTTCTTATATTAAAAAGTGATTTTTGTCTTCAAAGAATCTTCTTTGGTAAAAGAAGATATAAAAGGAGTTATGTATGTGACAAAAATCTCAAACTAAACAGGCAAAAATCTAACAAGGTGTAGAAGATCTAGAGTCATGTTTTTTGCCTCCCGTAGCTTCCAGAACCATGGCTGATGTAGTTATGTAATAACCCAAGAATTTCTTCCTTCAGCTTCCAAAACATCACAACAGACAATTCATCCACATCCACATCCAAGTCCTGAAGTACCTGAGTCCAAACCAGGTAAACTTGTGTTCCTGGTTTAGAGTCCCAACAACCTAACCCAGCAGGGTGTTGAGTAATCCCAGTTTTGGGGAGTAACCAATACGCCCCATGAGAGTAAAGATACAACTCGTATTAAGCTGCAGTTCCCACTGTGGAGCTGGCAAGAAGAGCACAGTAGGGGGAGATCTGTGGGGCAGCTGAATGCCTCTTGCTTCCTCTGTAAAATCTTTGTCACTGTGCATTTTATTAAATTCCATTTATCTCTTGAAAATAAAGCTTCTTGTGAAAAATTAGGCATATTTAGTTCAAATTGACAAACACTAAGTGCCTTCAGTATCCTCCAAGTTGTATACCTCTAAAGATGCTAATGTGTCAGATGTGGGAGACATGTTTTAGTCCTCAAACCTGCAAGACAGTTAAGAACAAAAGCATTTCCTTTGTAAATAAAATAGAAGATGGCATTAGGCAGCATCTATGCAAATACAAGAATGATATTTGGGTGCTACCAACAAGATGTGCTAGGGACATAAATATTTGGAGCAGGGAAAGATAAATTTAAAAAGAGTGGAGCCTTGAAATCATCCTAGTACATAGATGAGTAGAAAGATGGAAAGGAATAAAATCAGAAAGAATGGATATAAGTAGAAACCAACCAAAGGAGAAAGTCTAACTGTAATACTAGTATAAAGGATGTCTGACTTCAAGGTGGTAGTCAAAGCTTTTCTAGATCTTGATTGGTCCATGGACTCCCATGGTGGAGATCTTTAGGCACCTGATGAAGCAGTTGAGATTTGATCAAGTATATATCAGCAAGCTGTTCTTTGCTCATGAAGGCATGTTCTTTCTTTGCTTAGTCTGGAGGGATACCCAATTTGATTCATCATGCTGAGGCCTCAGCTTCTTTCCAAAGATAAGTTCTTAGCAATACCCACACATCCCACATTGGCTTATTAGTTAGAATCAGATCATCAAAGAAGGAGGAATAAGGAAATAGGTACCTGACTGAGGTATGGCTAATTTTTAGGAAATCAACTTTTACTCTTCTAGTTTAAGAGTTTTTATAAGTTGCTATGTAGTTCTAGAACCTATATTATACTAGTAAGATTCTTTTTGAAGTAAATATTTTGAGTTTATTTAAAACAATCACTTGGTTTATTTTTAATACTTTTGGTCAGCTCCTACTGCAGACTTTGAACCTGTTACATTCAGAACTGAGGCTTGGGTGACAACACAAGGTAATAACACATTGTGATCCTCTCAAACTCATTCCATCAACATTGAAGCTACAGGTTCTTTTGCTTCATAAAGCTACATTGTCATCCTCTGTTGTCACTCCATGATATTCTTCATCCTAAAAGAATTGAAGTCTCTGACTCTTAAAACAAGTTATTCCTTGTTTTTAAGAGAGCCGTGCATGAACCTAACTCAGGTCAACTGTTATACATGTAATCATCTGAAATTGTTTTTGTCATCTTGTATGTTTTTTAACCAATGTTTTGTAAAAGCTGGGTTTAAAAAGCAATTCTCTTGACTCTAACGACTATTATGGTGTCAGGGAGGGTTCTTTGTGGATCTAAAGGTCTACTGTTTTTTTTAACTGTGATATTTGTTCTTTAACTGACATTTTAGTTAATGACATGGTCTTATTTTAGTAAACTGTCAAAGAGTTTGTACCTGGCTATCACCACTACCATAATATTTTAGCAGTGATTCTTATCCTTTTTATTCAAGCAAGAGTTCTATGAATGATTCTTCACTTCTTGAATTATTCTTCACTATTATAATTGACTCATTGCCAATGAACTTTAACTTGTAAAAAAAAAAACCATACTATTATAATAAGAGTGAAAGTTTCCAATTAAAAAGTTACAAAGACACATTTCCTAAAATATGAGGAAATCTAATAAGTTTTAGGAAACCTAGAGCCATGTGTCATGCTACCCATAGCTTCTGAACTACAGACTCTATAGTAACTGAAGGTTTTCTTTCTTCAGCTCCTAAAACATCAAAACGGACCCGTCGTCCACGTCCCAAACCTAAAACCACACCAACTCCTGAGGCACCTCAAACCAAACTGGGTAAATGTGGGTCTCTCGTTAAAGGACTGAGTCCTTGCAGCTCTTGGGAGTCTGGGTTTGATGCTAGTAGTGGGAGTGATAGCCGCTGTGAGCCCCATGTGGGTAAAGGCACAAAATGACCTGCTGCTGCTTCCCCATTAGCAAAGGAAAACATGATGGGGGAGACGCGCGTGGCAGCTGAATTCCCTGTGCTTTCTACACAAGGATCTACTCTTTTACTATGTATTTTATTTGCTTTTTCTTATTCCATTCCATTCTTCTCTTAGAAAAAAATGTCTTAAATAGAACCAAGCATTTTTATCTCAAGAGACAAACACGAAGTGCCTTCCGTCTCCCCACAGCCCATCAAGACCTGTGAGGATATCACAGAAGCTGGCGGCTTGTTTTTACTTTGCAGTCTGTAGTAGAGTCAAATTCAGAACCTGCCTCAACGTGAAACATTAAAAGATTGAACCAAGGCAGTGTGTCTGTGCAAACTGAGCTGGTTTTTTTTTTTTTTTTTTTTTTTGGTACGCCGGCCTCTCACTGTTGTGGCCTCTCCCGTTGTGGAGCACAGCCTCCGGACACGCAGGCTCAGCGGCCATGGCTCACGGGCCTAGCCGCTCTGCGGCATGTGGGATCTTCCCAGACCGGGGCACGAACCCGTGTCCCCTGCATCGGTAGGCGGACTCTCAACCACTGCGCCACCAGGGAAGCCCTGAGCTGTTTTTTGTAGGGGTTATAAACATCTCTGAGCTGAAAGAGAGAAAAGTCTATGAAGGACAGGAATAAGGAGTTGGAACGAGGTTGGGTCTTAAAATCATGGAGATAGACAGAAAGTAAGGTGTAGAGACCAACCAGAGAGCACAGACTTCTGGAATAAGGGAGGTTCTGCTTCCAAGAGGTGATGAATAGTACTGAGTTTGGATGGGTCCATAGGAGCAGTTGAAGAAAATCCTTGAAAGTATGACTCAGAAGTTTGGGTCTGACCCTAGAAGCATCAGTGATCTCTTCTGCAACTGTCTCTCCCTCCTATCTAGGGTATGGAATTTATGTGATTAGAGCAGAGAGCTGCTCTTCTGGGCATCACACACTATATGTTCTTTATCCTGATTTGCTGAGTGCCTTTGCCTCAAACAAGGTCTCAGCCTATTTCTAAATATGAGCTCTCAACAAGGTCTACAAGATTCACTTTGCTTAATTCTTTTCTACGGCTCCTTTCAAACACGAAAGCTATTTATTGTATCCATGCTTATTTAGACATGCTATTTTCTTTCTTTTCTTCCAGTTTTATTGAGATATAATTGGCATACAGCACTGTATAAGTTTAAGGTGTACAGAATAATGATTTGACTTATGTACATCGTGAAATGATGACCACAATAACTTTACTTAGTTTAATCCATCATCTCGTGTAGCTACAAAATTAAAGAAATAGAAAAAAAGATATTTTTCTTCCTTGTGATGAACACTTGGACATGCTGTTTTCTTAAAGCTTCCACAGAAAAGCCAGCTGCCATAACAGTTACATAAGTATACATTTGGTAAAATGTTTAAAGTTTCCTAGGTCAGTCTTCTACAATGATTGGAATTAGGTACTTAGACACCTAGGAGAATATCATGTTGACTTTATTGAGATATTTATCAGTTTGTGTAGGCTGTGACTATCTCATAAAGAAAGTTTACCTGGCTTTAGGTGACCAAATCTTTAGTATCAAGTATGCAATTTCAGAAAAATAATTTCAAATTGTAATATACCTATTGAAGCACTATTATACTGGTAAGATTTAATTTGCTGACTTTTCACATGTGTTTATTTCCTTGCTTTTGACTAGTTCCCACTGCAGATCTTGAACCTGGTACTTTTAGAACTGAAGCTCCAGAAATCGTGGGTAATGAGAATGCGTGTCCTTCAAATAGTGCTTTTCCTGCTCATTGTCATACCATTGTAGCCACAGGTTCTCCTGCATCTTAAAACCATTTCTATACCCTCTGTTGTCATTCCATTACAGCCTTTACCTTGCAATTTTGCTACGTTCTATGTCAGGTTATCTGTTGAATTTAAGAGAACTGTGTGTATACTAATTTCAGGATGTCAAACTGCTATGTAACCACTCAATGCTGTGTCATGTGATCATGTGCATTTGCTTAAATAGCATTGGCTATTTTAAGCTTCCTTTCAAACATGAATTTCCATCTATCCCTTATTTTCATCACTTGCTTTTTCCTCATCAATTGTGGAAATACCATGTTTTTTTGATTGTGTTACTTTTTATTGAATTAGTATCTATATGATTATATTGGTAGATCTCTTGTTTCAAGGAATGATGTTTTTAGTTAATGGTCAAATTTTTGAATGTGCCTGAGTCTTGAAGGTTTAAATGATGGGCTTTTGTGATAGAGTAGGCTGACTCTTCCTCCTTCTCTAACAGGGTTTGACGGAGTTTCTTAACTTTTATTGAATCAAGGACCACTTTGAAATTTTGATGAACACACTCCATTTGTTACATTGATCCTTATACTTTCAAACATATGAGCTCATTATTGTACCCACAATTATTGAAATAGTAGACATTTATGTCAACTTGTATAGAAGTACAAATAGACTGATAAATGCTTTTTCCAGTAGTTAGAAAAGTATATATTATATAAATGTGTAAAACGCTTGTCCAGCAGAGTCTTTCATACCAGAATCAGATAATCAAACATGTAGAATTTCTTGTTGACCATAGTGATATTGAGCAAAGTGCAATGGTGTACCTATTTTATGAGATTAATTGATATTCACCACAATTTGGTCAAATTTGCAAAGAACAAGTGCGTGTCTCTTTTCTCTCAGTCCTGAAGCTTAACAACTGGCTTCTGAAATTAGTCTTCAAGTGAATTTTTAAAATCTCTTTGGTTTATTTTATTATTTTTGGCCAGTTCTTCCTACAATCCTTGAACATGTCACTCCTAGAACCAAGGCTCCAGAAACAACGTTAGGTAATGATATTCTGTGTTCCTCAACAATTTTTTCCTGCTCATTGTCAATCCATTCTATCATCATCATCATTGTAATAACATTATCACCAGCTTCATAAGACTATCTTGTCATCCTCTGCTGTTCTTCAACTTTATTTTTCTTCTTAATGAGTATGGAAGACTCTAAAAAGAAGTTACCTGTTGTTTTTAAAAGCTATGCGTGGACTTAGATCAAAATGTCTGTCTACCATGTAATCTTAATTGAATTTGTATCATGTACTTTTGTCTAAACAGTGCTCACATTTAAAGCTTAGTTTCAGACATGGAAATGTCTATGTCTTCTCTAGACCAATTAAATCATAACAATTTGTATGGTTCCATGGATGGGGGGCATATTTAATTTCTTAGTGTGAACTTACTATGGTTTGATGATACTCCTTACCTTTTTTAGACATTTACAAGACTCTTCATTTCTTGACTTAATTTTATGTGCGATTTTTACCTCCGAAGAATCTTCAGTGATAAAAGAATTAACAAAATAGGCAAACATATTTGTATCTTTAAAATATATGTCTTAAATTTCAAGGAAATATAACATATTTAGAAAATCTGGAACCTTATTTCCAAAACCACCTTCACTAGAGTAATCCAACGTTTCTTCCTTCAGCTCCTAAAACATCACGAGTTCGTCGTCCACGTCCCAGACCTAAAACCACATCAAGCCCTGAAGCACCTCAGACCAAACTGGGTAAATGTGTTATTTCATGGTTTGAGGGGTAAGCCCTAGCAGCCTGTCCCAGTGGAGTCCCAAAGCAGTGCCTCCAATGGGAAGTAACAGCCTTCATGTTCCCTAAGAGTCAAGGCATTGAGGTGTGGTTAACAGCTGCTTCTTGGGTGAAGTTCTTGGTCTCTCTTATTTATAGCAAGATTGGCATAGTCACTCATGGTTATTTATTGCTATATCTACATTTAAACACATTATCAATTTATTATAGCTGTGAGTACATAAACATAGGTATTTTTTTCAGCTTCCAAGAAATGTAACAAGTTACTTTCACATATTTTTTTGTGTATATTGCCTAAACAGATTTTCCAAAGCTAGCTTCCATATGAGAATCAGAAAATCAAACACCTAGGAAAGGCTCATGTTGACCATACTAAGATTCATAGCAGAGTTCAAAGGTTGTGCCTATCTTCTGCAATGAATTATTCCTAGCTACAGAGACTGTTTGCTTTCTATGAATGCAGAAGTTTAAAAAAATTGTCATTTGAAACTAATGTTTTGAAAGAAAAATTAAGACTTTCTATGTGTGTTTAAACTTTCTTGTGTTCATGTTGTTGCTTTTGGTTAGTTCCTGCTACTAGCTTTGAACCTGTTATTCATAGCTCTGAAGCTCCAGAAACAACATTAGGTAATGATTTTTGTGACCTCATTAAATGCTTTTACACTCATTAAAAACTCACTCCATCACTGTCATGGCCAGAGTTTCTCCCGCTTCCTTCAAGTGCTATTGTAATTCTATTTCATGCTTCATCTTTTACGTAGTCAGGATTCTTAATTAAGGTGCTACCTATTGCTTTTAACAGTTGTCCCTGGATCCAGCTGAGGAAATCTATCTTCCATGAAAACCCCTTTAACATTTCATTATATGATTTCAGTGAAGAGTCTGAAGTCCAAATTGTTTGCCTTCTATTTGGTATTTAGATCTATAAAATGATAATAATTAAGTACCATGAAATTTCTCCGAGCAACTTACTTTCTGTAAGATTTTTGTGATATCCTCATTAATCTCTCCCTATTTTAAGGAATGAGGTTTCCCTGTTATATTAAATTACCAAAAACAAGTTGCTTCCTGGAAGTGTCAATTCTAGTGAATCTAAGTTACAGGCTCCCCCATCATTGATGAACTTGACTATTCCTTATTCTCCACAACAGTTTAACATTGGTTCTTAACCTTTACTAAGTAGGAATCTCTCTGAGTATCTAATTATACACATTAATACCTATATCTTTAAATTAACAAATTTTGGTCTCTAAAACACCCTCAGTGATAAGGAACAAATTAGATTGGTAAAGTAAAATTTTTCAAACTCAGGCAATAAACTCAAGAAAATCTAATATTTTACAAAACATTGGTACAGGTACAATGCTGTTGATGGTTTCTAGACCTACAAATACAATACAACTCAATATTTTCTTCCTTTAGTTTCAAATCATAGGGGAAGAAATCCTTCTCCTAAACACTAAATTTCCCAAAGCTTCACAGTTTAAAAATCAAGAAAATCTATGGTTTTCTGTTTAAGGAGTCCTTCCAGCCTATTGCAGTTGGGCCCCAAGAGTGACAGTGATGTGGCTTGCTAACTTGCATTTCACACCTCTGTGCCCTCTAACAGAGAAGGTAGAATCTCTACAATTTCATGTGGACAAGAAGGTTCATGGTTGGAGATTTATATGGTAGCCAAATGCATAAGGATTCTCTCTGACAAAAGATGCATCTTATTTAATTCTCTTAGCATTCTATTCCATTCATTTCTTTTTAAAATAGCATTGCTTCTTTGTCTTAGGTAAACAACCATTTCCTTGCCCTCTGTGGTCCCAGCACCACATTAACAGTTGAGTAGGGTAGGGTGTAGAGCAGAGGAAGAGATCAAAAGTAAGGGCATGTTTTACCTCTTGAATAAAGTACAGTATAATTGTGAAGAAAACCTGTTCTTGAGTTTTTCTTAGATAGAAGATAATTTGCTTATACAAAAGCAGCTTGTTTGGTAAAAAACTTTAGAAAGAAAATACTTAAAGGAGTCAAGGAGCTATGTGGGCTGATAGAGAATAGTTGAGCTTTGAAATTAAGTAGGATTTGAATTAGTGGTTGGAATGGTGGGAACAGCAAAATAAAAAAGTTTTGACACCTATTGAGGGTACCCAAGGGGGTGGTCAAACTGGAACATAGAATAAAACACTCCTAGATGATACGGAACATTTTGTTAATGATACTGTAGGAAATACTTAGAAAGCCCTTGTGGGAATATAGATTCAGATACAGTAGTCATTGAGAACCTCAGTTTTTCAAATAGCCTCTTCCTTTTTATAGAAGGATAATTAAAATCAGGGATCAGCAAATCAGCAAATTTTTTTATGTGAAGAGTTAAATAGTGAATATTTTAGACTTTGCAGACCATTCAGTCTGTCACAGCTACTCAATTCTACTGTTGTAACTTGTAGGTAACCAAAGCCAAGATGTAAGTGATATGTAAATATGCCTTGAATCATCTTAGTTTGTAGGTGTGGCTGTGTTCCAATAAAACTTTATTTGAATTTCATACCATTTTTACATGTCATAGATTATTACTCTTCCTTTAATTTTTTTTCAATCATTTAAAAATGTAAAAATCACTCTTAGCTCACAGGTCAGGAAGAGGGCTGGATTTGGGAGGACCATAATTTGCCAATCTCTGCTTTAAATAATGCATACTCTGCATTGCCTCTCCATAACCCTGTGATTCTGAAGGTCTATGTGTTGCTACCTGTGAAATAAATTATCCATAATTAGTTTGACATCTTAGACCCTCTTCTTTCAGCTCCCACTGAACTGCATACTCTTATTTTGAAACCAGTGACATCACCAAGCCTAGAAATAACACAAAGTCAACCTGGTAAATAGATTATTTAATCTATCTGGTACACCATGAGCTTCAGGGGGCATTCCCCAAATGTTGTATTTCCAAATATTAAAAAATACAAAAGAATACACATTTAACAACTCTGTATATTGTACATGCTCCTCCCATGATTGCATACTGGTGTAAATTAGTAATACATTATTTCATGTTAATTATGTTATTCAACTGTATAGAAATACTTATCTTCATTTGGGTTTGCTCTGTATAATATTAGAGAATAATCACATATCTGATTAAGTAGTCAACAGAACCACTTAGAAGAACTGATTTTATTCTTTACCTTTATTTTTCACTAAGTTACAGACTTGTGGTTCTCTTTAGTAATAAGCTAAACTTCTGCTCTGCTATGTGAAAAGAATGCTCATTCAATTGTGACCATTAATGAAGGAGAAAGTTCTCACTTCAGTAAAGATAACAAAATTTCACCTTACACAATATGAGCCTAAACATTATTGCCTTTCAAAATTCAAAACAAATTTTAAAGATCATGCTTTTCAATGCTATTGCAACTCTCTGACATTTTGAAACACCAGATCTTATTTTTAACATAGGATTGTAATTTCTTTTCATTCCTTTTGTGTATCTCTTAATTAGCTAAATGGTGTTTTGATGCTTATGTTGATGGAACAAGGTTCTATGGTTGTTAATGATAACTTAAAATACTTATAAAATTCTGAATTCAGTTATTAGAGTTTCCTTTAGGGTTAACAGTACTATTGTTATTATGGTAATGGCTGACATTGAGCACTTACAGGTACAAGGCACTTGTCTAAATACTTAGTTTGTATGAATTCATTCAATGCTCACAACAACCCATCCTTGATCAATTTTACCATTTTGTGTTTTTTGCTAGTTTCTGAAGTCCTGGAATCGGTTACATTTAGCACTGAGTCATCAAAGGAAGCTATAGGTAATAATGTTCCCCAATGAGAAGTCAGGTATATGTGCTTTTCCATCTCATTGTGGAAGTCATTTTGGGATGTCCTCATGCTTTGTGACATTTCATGGCTCCTCACGTATTGCCTGTGCTCATCCAGTGAAACTTGACAGTCAAATGTTATATACAGCCCATTTTGCTAGTATCTGCTGTGTTGCTATGCAAGTTTCACAATTTCCTTGCTTAGTTTCCTCTCATTGTGAATGCACAATTTCATTTTTTAATATTCTGATCACTTTTAATACAAATATGCACATCCTATTTTTCATTTTCATATTGTTTTTAGGATTCATCCCCATGCTTTCAAAGGACTCACTCTATGTCTTTTTCTCACTAGAATCCTTAAACAAAAATAAGGAAGTGAAATTATCTGCTTTGCTCCAGGTAGAAATCGCTGTAGACCCTGCCAGTTATCGTGTGTGTGTGTATGTGTTCCACACTGCACACTGCCTTCATTGTAGTCATCTTTATAATCTACCTAAATGTTATTTATTCTCACAAATCTATCTACTTAATTAACCTCTGTTTTAAAATTAAACAGTGTTCCATTAAAGTGGGTGCTATGGGCTGTCCACCACTAACCCGCCATTCCCTGTTTCTTCCCTAGCACCAACTGAAATAGATTATGTATATTCCACTGCCAAAGCACCACTCAGGCCAGAGGAGTCAAAGACTGAAGGTGGTAAAGGTTTTCATGCTTCTATTCTTTTATTCAAAAAATTTTTAATTAGTATCACATTTCATGGAATTTGAAAGTTCAAGCTGGGGTACTTAATCTACAGTGGAATAGCTTTGAAGAGCTATAGCTTCTAAAATTCTTGAATTCTTAAAATTAAAATGATAAGTGACTCTCTGAATACAGAAATTTCGGTTTCTCTGTGGTATCTAAATATTGAGGCATAATAAATTTGACAGTTAATGACAGTTAAAACATAAATATTAGTTGGAGGATTAGGATTATAGAATAGGATTTCCCTCTTGATTCTTTTTTCTTATCCTAATCCATTGTCCTATCTGTAAAAATGTGATGCAGATTCTCAAGAGAATGAGGTGTGTTGATATTCAAGAAAGAGATACTTGACTGTGGCCTAACATCTTAAGCTTTTTAAAATTGTTCTCCTTTGTTTTGATACAGTTGTGGAATCTATTACAAATGTGTCTGAACCACCTGAGATCACGCTAGGTAATGACACACCCTGGCAGTTTTTGCCCTCATTGTCGCCATCACCTGAGAACCCAGGTTCTCCCTCATTGTGAATTCATGTTGCAACATCATTCTTTGTCATGGCAGTTAATTTTCTTTCTAGGTGCTTCTATTCATAACCATTGTCCAAAAAGTGTCTTCTCCCATTCAGCTTTGTATCTAGACCTTGATCTCTCTCTACTTCAGTCACTGAAACTGTCAAATCTAAAGTGTCTTTTTTCCTAATGTTAAACATTCTGCCAGCTTGGTATTACGTTGAATACTTCAGATAATATTTTTGGTATGATGATCCATTTATACCTTCTGCCCTAGCAACATACTTTCCATTAACACTCATTTCATCACATTCATTTACATGTTTGATTTTTTTCTTCATTAGTTAAACAAAATTCAATGCTGCTGAATGGCTTATGCCTTAACATTTAAAATTTTTCTCCTTATGGTTCCTCCTGAACCTATCTTTCTAGCACTGTTGGGGATGTACTAGTGTGGAGTGAGGATTTAAAAAGTAAGGCTATTGCTTACCTTGAAAGTATTTTGTAACCTGGCATCTCTAAGCAGCTTTTAAACTAAATGCATTATGAAGAAGTAGGAGTGCTATTTTGCTGTAGACTTGCAATTTGCTTTCTTTTTTTCTTTAAAATCCACTTGTTACCATCTGTTCTGTCATCTGTACTCAAGGTGTGTGAAGTGCTATAGTAACCCTGGGTACTTTCCTTCAATTACCGTAGAAACATCACCTCTGCCTTCCCAAACTGTAATCCTACCCAGCCCAGATGAACCTCAGACCGAACCGGGTAAATACGTTATTTTGTGTTTCATGTAGAAGGTGAGTGTTTGCAGAACTTACAAGAATGGAAAGACAATATATATGGGCACTATTACTAGTTATCAAAAGCCCTAACTTAATCACTGCTCGCAGTATTTGACCCTACCTTTCTGATGCCCCACTCCTCCTTCTATCCATAATCTGTAGCCAGTCATATGGCAGTGTTGTGAACATTATTTAGGATATAACTGAAAAACACCTCTCAGCTACTCTGCAAGTCTTTCATATAGAAAATAGTAATGTTTCTGGTGAAGAACATTTGTATTCTTTTTAAAATATAAATATCCCAATTTTAAATACTTTATCATCTTGACTAGTTTTACAAGGTCTGTGGTCATATAAAAACTATTTTAAGATAGTTAATTTGTTTAAGATTAACCAAAACCTCCAGAAATACTGGAGCATTCCACAAAAAGGGGTACAATTGGTCGGTCATCTTGTCATTATTCAGGTCCCTTACTACTTTCTACTGCTCCTTCCTGTGGCAGTTTGGCCATTTCACTGCATACAAATAAGAGAAACTGAAGTCAAACTGGTTACTTGGCAAGTCATAAGGGTTTACTTGATGGTGGAATTTGAAATATGGGAAAACAAATCATTGATGCAGATAACTAAATATTCTTCTTACAAGGGAAAATTTTCTCAATATCTGCAGGCTCTCTTGGAATGTCAGTTTATCATAAATAAGCCCAAACTTGTATTTTGATGGCCATTAAACTATTTTATATGGCTCTATTTCCAAAGGAGATATGGATATTAATTTTATTCATTGTCCTCTAAAATGTCCTGTTAAATCCTGTTAATATCCTTTGCCTCTTAAACTCTACAGTTTAATTTTTACCAAAATTCCACACTGACTGCCTTAACTGGATCTGTGTCAATTATCTCTAACTTTTCTAAAGTTTTGTTAAATAGCTTTAATCATTAATATGATTGAAATATTTAATCGTAGATACTATCAGTGATACTAATCTCATTCTGAATCATTTTTTATAGAATTGCCTCATGACATGCCTTTACCTGCAAGATGGTCTCTTATACCCTGGGGAAGCAAATAGCCTATCAGTACGAACTTCGGCAAGCAAAGCAGTTCAGAGTCAGAATATCACAAGACTAAGGACACCATAGAAATATAGAATTTTAGGGTTGGAAGGGCTCTTAAAAATCCTGTTACTGTTGATGAAGAACCCAATGTCTCCCAGCTCTAGGCTCCTAAACCAGTGTAATCTCCAACATATCTTGTTCATCTCTCCACAGGCAAGAAGATTCCACTGAAACGATTGCATGCCTTGTATATTTTGACTATCAGGAAGAAGTCCCTACAGACTCAGCTTCTTCTTTTATCTAATAACTCTTATTTTCAGCAAGCTTTTCTTAAGGTGCCTGAAACTCTGTGACCTTGAAAACCATTTTGTTTCTTCTTATCTCTCTTTATCCCAAACACACTGAACCCAACCAAACAAGGTATTTCCACAAGCTGCGATCTTTCATTTGATAATTCTTTTCCTCCAGCAGGATAAACTTTTAATTTTCTTGGTGAAGAAATAATTGATTTTTTACACTGAATGTCCTAGAACTTCTTTGGGAATTGCTCAGCAGAAGAATAACTTTCTTCAATAATGTATCCTTTCAATTTCTGTTCAATTTTTCTTCTCCGATATTACCAATAAAAATTGTGTTTTGTTTAACAAGATTAATTTTTTTCCATTAGCACTTACTATTAAGATACATTCATTTTCTAGGTATATTTGGAATGTAATGTGCTTTTTATTTAGAAGAAATTGTATCTCTTTGCACTTAAAATATTATACTGGGTTATTCTGATAAAATGATGTGAACTTATAATGATGAATTATTTTATTATGAAATTTATTTTTAACCTGTTTAATAGGTATTTGAAGTGGATATTTCTAAAATTCCAACAGTTTCATTTGCCAGCTGAATATCTTGGATATCTTTAATGTGCTGCCTTGTTTTTTTTTTCCCATTATGATAAGAAAATTACCTTCTTATACTTTGTGGCTCTTTGGGAACTTTAATTGCTGTGTATCTAGGTCTTCAATTACTCAACAAACATCTCTGAGATCCTAGAGGTTTAGGTACTGTGACTCTTGAAGACCTCAAGAGCTCCGAACCTATATCCTTTCTTTTAGTGCCCAAGCAGACACCGCGAGCTCCTCCCAAACCAAAAATATCTCCACGTCTAAGAATCCCACCGACACAGCCAGGTAAATACTTATTTTATATTCTGGCCTGAGAAGTTTGATGTTAGTGGAGTTACTCTGTTGAATTATAGCAAGTTAGGTTTTTAACCCTTATAAAATAAGACTTCCTTTGAAACCTAATAAATATTTACATTTATTTTTAGACTTTATCAAAAAGTATATTATTGGAGTAGCTTATTCCAGAAGCTTCCCTTTTGTTATATTATTTGAGAGGGGGATGGAGGAGAATGGAATTTCTTAAAAGAGTAGCCTGCCTACTCCTTTCACTTCTCGCAGCTTGAGAAAACCTTCCATGGTCCTTGAATGTCCTCCCCCTGCCAATCACCTAATGTTTTTTTTTTTTCAGTCAATTTTATTTAACATTAGGTCATGAAGATTTTTAATATATATCCTCTCCTGTAAAATAATAACATAATATTGCTTTGGTTGTTTTGCTAGGAATTTTGGGAAGGACCTAAACAAGAGTCATTATAAACTATTTTTTATTCTGTTCAAGAAGCTCTTACTTGAATGATTGAATGATTAACTCTAACCCTAACTTCTCAAACAAGATCTTGTCCAGTTCCTCTGACTGTTTTGGCAGATCTCAATTTCAGGCTACCATAAAATTGACATGCCTCAAAGAAAGCTCATCTTTCCCTCCTTTCAGTTTCTCATTTATATCTGTTGCAGATCCTGAGCATTTTACATCGATTTTTATCCTCTTCTTCATCTGGCCTCTGCAGTCCATCAGTTTTTCCAGACATCTCTAACATTGGTCCCTACTCCAAGCATATACCCAGTCATGCCTAGTCTACTGTCATGAGTCAACTGATCTCCTGTCTCTCTTCTCTCCTAATTTAAAATTGTACCACCCTTGGTGCTTAAGTGGCTGATTAATTCATTTCATCAGTTAGTCACTTAACAACTACTTATTGCATGCTGACCTCACACCAGACAATGTGCTAGACACTGGGAATGTGAAACAAAATTTCATCCTTCTGTAGTCAAGGAAGTTATAGTCTAGGCCAGTCCCCTAAATCTAAATTTATTTTTTATACATGGCCCACTTCCAAAAAGCATATGAAGTGCACCTACCCAATTTACTAGAAAAGGAACCCTAACTATGACCAGTGGTCTGGGGAAAGGAAAATGTTAGCAGCATCAAAATTATGCTTGATCTAGGTAGTAGCTCTGAATTACCAACACAAATTCTTTAATCATATCTCAGTATCCCTACTGAAAGAAAGAAACTGTAGATGTGGGGATGGTCTTTAATATCTGAGAGGTATTAACACTTTCTTTAATATTTCTGAGAGAAATTTTATCTATTACTTTTTCTTTGAAGGAAAACTCCTTAAAAAACAGTTCCATTTACTACATCTAGCTAATGATTTTAAATCTGCTTTAATGTATTTTAAAATGTGTTTTTATTTAATTACTAAAACTTTGCTAAAAAATAATATGGGTGTGATATGTAAGTAGATGAAGGTGCCAAAGCAACAATCATCTGAAAGAATAAGAAATTTAAAATAATAACAAAAAATAAATTTGAACTATTAATATATAAGAAATACTGGGAAAAATAATTGATGATTAGTGAATAAGTAATGAATAATAGAATAAGAATAAAAAACAAAGCAAGTATATTAAATTTGTGGATAGGAAACTAAAATCTAACTTTAAGAAATCAGCAGATAAAATCACGAGAAGAAGCTCTCAACCTTTTATGTGAATATAAAGCATAGAACAAATGAGGCAGAAAAGGAGAAATGGAAAGAAATAAGAAAGCATAAAACAATGAATGATGGAAAAGAAAAGATGAGAAACAAGAAGTGCTGGAAGTTAAGACATTGAGGATATAAAGTCCTCATTAGTAACATTTTAAAAAGTAAAGGAGATATGAACTAAGAAGGAAGACTTATTCATAATTTTATCTTTTTGAGCCATACTCTGCACTTATAAAAATACAATATAGTAAATCAGGAGCTTACTCTAATTTCCCATTATGACACTGTATTCTAAGTTTCAACTTTGTTTGATTTTGATTTAGACCTTTAGCTAACCTTCCTCGACAAGGTAAGCAACTTCAGAATGGATAGATGCATATGCTCAGTGGTTCCACTCTCACTCTGAAACCCTGGAGTGACTGCAGACTATAACAAGAGAGCATCCTGATTCTGTCCCAACTGAGCAAACTCCCAGCCCATCAGCATCTCCCCTGGAAAGTAGCTACAATCCAAACACTTCCAGCTTTGTCAGGGCAACCTAGTGTAAGGGGACTATTTGGAAAATTGATCATGAAAAAAATGCACTCTACTTATTCCTCTTAAAAGTGGGTGAAATTAGGATCTCTCTTACCCAGGAAACTATGAGCTTTACTTAATAGATCCCAGCAATACCCTAGGTTTTTATAGTCTTTCAAGGATATTTGTGTATGTATACATATGTATCACGCAGTAGTTCAAAAACAAATATTTAAATCCTAGTAGTACTCCCTCCTTACCCCTGGCTAGCTGTTGTGAATTTCAAAAGGCCATTTGAATGGGAGAATGTTCTGTTCGTACGTGCAATATCAATATCAAACGCAAACTATTATTGTTGGGCTATAAGGGCATCATCTAACAATAGTGTATACAACTTAAAGAGCAATGCAATGTATTCACCTACCACTGTTTTCAGAATGAAATTCTGTAATTGGGCATGCCACCTCATTTATACTTAAACTATGTTGATAAATTAGATAGCAAAAGTTAAATTTACTATATTTGGCATTTGAGGGGATAGTGGGATCAAAAATTTGGAAGAAACCATCAAGAATATTTCATCATTAAAATACAGGTTTGATTTTTAGATTCCTATGTTCATAAGTGATAATGAACAGTCCTGTTAATGATTTTATATCTAGAAATCTTATAACCATCAAAATTGCTCCTAATTCTTGAGGGGGCAAACAATGTGAAAAGCAAAATATACTCAGATCCTTCAATGTCAAATTTGTAAAGATTCTCCAGAAGTAGAAACAGATATTTATAGGGGTATAGCTTTCACATCATTTTGACATTTCACACTTAATTCTCACAATCACCCTTTCAGTTAGGACCGGTTTATTAATTCCACCTAGAAAAATGAGGAACAAGTTAAAATGTAACCTGCAGAGCTGGGATATAGCGAGCCCAAGTGTTGGGACCTAGCAGTCATGTCTGGACCTCAGTGTTCAGGTCTTGTCTCTGGTGCTTAATGATCACGTGACCCCAGGCAAATAGCTTTAAAGTGAAGCTGATAATTCCTTCCTCTCAGCAGTACGGTGAGAATCAAAGGGCATAATCTTAGGAAAGTACTTTTGAAATTGTAAAATGAGCTATAAATAAAGTAGACCTTTTTTTTTTTTCCTGGTGTCTATTACATTTGCACCTTGTTACTCCAAAGGAACAGCTGTGGAAAGACAATTTTGGTTTGTGAACATGTCATTTAAAGGTTTATTTAGAGCCTAACAATTGCCGGGGATGTAGAATGCGAGCCCACCCATTCCATTCCGTCGCCCACTTCTCTTTCTGCTGTTGCTGAGCTGACTTTAAGCTGCTCTTTTCCATACTTCATGGGATCCCATTCTGACTTCACTGAATTCATCTTCACAGAAAGACATAGGGATGGGTTTAAGAAGTCAAGGAAACATCCACAAAAGAAGAACACTCTTGCATTAATTAAATTGCTATCTCTTCTGAAATGATGTTTTAAAAAAATTATTCATCCTGTTCTTATGCTTAGTCAAATTTTGCTGTTTCTCAGATTTCATTTTTCTTAACGTATCTGGAATTCTAACTGATCTATTTTTAGAGCTTAAGGTTTATTTTTCCATCTAAATCCCATTTCAATACTTTTTTAAAATCAGTAATCAGTCTTATACTTTGTCATATCTTATGTGTTAAGCAAGACTGGGAGATGCTAAAACCAAATGACTCATGATCCGAGCTCTCTCTTTCAGCTCCTAAGGTGTTCCAGCATGTTACTCTGAAGCCAAAGACATCACCAAGTCCAGAAGCGTCCTATACTCAGCATGGTAAATGCTTTATTTCATGTTTAAACCAAATGCATTCTACAGTCACACTCTGCTGCAATGAAACATGAGGACTGATGGATGTGAGGTCCATGTTTCACTTCTGTTCAGGTACCACGTTGTATCATGCATGATATAATCATTTCAAAGTGTTCGTAAGAGTTATCTAAGTGCTCATATGGTAAGCCATTGATATAATCCAAAGGCAGAGAATTATGCCAAGGGTAGAATGCTTCTTCTAGAATTAAAATTCTCTTATCTTTTGACTTCCAAAAAATAACCTACCAATGTTAACTATGCTGTGCTCATGTTTCACCAAGATAAAATAAAGAATTGGGGATTTTCCTGCAAAAATGATAAAATGATGTTTTACAAATGGAGGAAATGATGTTTAACCATTTTCTTGGGTTCAAACATTTTGCACTATCCAGTATTGAGGGTCTTTTTTTTTTTTTCCTTTTAAATTCTATTTTACCCATTCATGGGGCAGTTGCTTGAGTCAAGAAATTTGTTTCACACGGGAAAAAATGATTTCTTTAGTTACAGATCAATTTCTTGCCTATCATTTGAGAAGGCTTTTTGTCCGTTTATGGGGGGAATAATCTCATGTTTGTGGGAGTAGTCAAGGTAGGGACTGCAAGGACCCAGACATTTCTCTAGATCCTCAAGTGACCATACAAAGCTGCTGTTAGCTTCACTAATTAGTTCACTGTTGGTTCACTAATAAGCCAAACCAAGTTTTTAACTAGAGTATCTGAGAAATACAATAAGTTCCCCCCCGCTTTTTTTTAAGGTGCAATTATTATAAATTCTTAGATGGTCCTGGAAGCATATAGAACATTCCTAGAACCAAAGGATTTCTGGGCTGTAGCTTGAAATGATGGCATTTTGGAGGCAAGTGAATTCACTTGCTATCATGTTTTCCAGGTTGTATAAGCGCAGGGTGTTACTGTCGCTGTGGGATGGCTAGGTTGTTGCAGGTGGTGATAGGCTGCAAAGAGCCTCTTTTGCCCTGAAGTCTAGACTTTAAATTAGTACTGCTAAGTGCAACAGTCAATATTATAAATGCCAATAAGGAAAAAGCTGATCTTCCCACTTGCAAAAGGTCAGCTTCTTGTTTTCAACTGAGGAAAAAATATGTAACGGAAACGAAGTCATTACAGATAACAACAGTAGATATGAGTGATTATATTCACTTTTCGTTAGAGAAAGCAATACTATTGGTCCTGATATGACATAATCTCATTAAACCAATATATCTAATAGTTCAACTTTTTCTTCCTTTTTAAATGTCTACTATTTGCCTTAATTCCATCAACACCTTCTTTTTCACAGATACTCTGATCTGTACGTTTGAGCCCTGGAACAACAGCACAAACGCTCTCTCTGGAGCCTTCATTGAGCTTATTCTATTGACTCTCCAGTTCCAAATGTTCAGATTGAATTTTGTCTCTAAACCTAGTGTTGGTCCTGCCATTGTGTCCATCAGGGGTTCCCCTATTGCTCCAGGGGTGTGATGCTACGGGAAGAATCACAGGCAGTCTTTACTACTATTTAATGTTCTCCCAAGTGTTTTAACAGACTGGATTCAAACAGTCTTGGGGTTGTATCTAGGCTCAGGTTTGCATCCTAATGAGCCCACAACCTTGTTTACTGGCTCCTCAGAAAACAGGGTAAATTACATGTAAACTTAATGTGTACTTGTATCTCTATCCTTTTTATAGAGATAGATGCTCTATAAAAATGTTAAAAGTAGTACTGAAATCAGGACATAGTTATGTTTTAACACAATGTTTATTTCAAAATTTATACTGAGAGATATTAGAAGTGACAAAACTGAATTTTTAGACCGGTACCAAATAAGTCAGTCTCGGATTATCTGTACAGCTCTTTCATTCTATAGATTCCTAGGTATAACACAGGTTTCATCCAGTTAGGCCTTTAGAAAATATCTTTCAGTCACTCAGTTGAATTATCTACAACACTTAATGAGGAATCTAGACAAACTGAGCCCACACATCATGTCCAGAACCAAAACAGAACTGGCTTTTCTTTTGATCTGCCTTGGAGGAATGCTTTTGAATTCAGAGAAAAGGACCTGCCCTGATGCCTGGCTCAACAGAGCTGTGCCTTCTTTGTAGATTTGTTTCTGTACCAAGGGCTGTCTTGGCTTTGTTGGAACTTCTGTCACCACAGAAGTATTTGGATAGACTTCAGTCATCGGGAGCAAACCAGGGGCAAAAAAGTTTAGATTTCAGCAGGCTATCCAATCCTACAAATGTTCTGTAACTGCTCTCTTGGGCAAATTCTAATTTGCAGTCACACATCAGCATTTTTGCAGTTAGGAAAGAAGAGACTAATGCTAAAATGTCTTTTGGAGATGGAATTGCTAGGATGTAGACAATGACTGAATGGTGTTATGGAGAGAAGGATGACACTGTGATTTCTAGCTTGGGCAGGTGGTAGATGATAATACCATTAACTAAGGCAGGGAACACAGAGGGAGGAATGAAGGCTTGTGTTTGTACGTGCTAGGTTTGGAGGGCCAGCAGGACTGGTGGTTGAAATGTATTTTTGGATATCTAAACAGAGGTCGATATTTAGGATGTAGATTTGGGAGTCATGTGTCTACATATAGAAGGTTCTTAAATCTTGTGAGTGAATGACATCATCCAGGAGAAAGTACAGACAGAAAATAAGAGATCAGAGATCAAAGTCGTAGGGGACACAGTTATATTTCAAGAGTGGACAGAGGAAGAGGAGCCATCAGAATTTGCTGTCAAAAGATCCAAGTAGCAGGAAAGAGGGGCTCGGGAGGCAAGACAGGGAAGGGCAGCCGTCAATGACAGTGAGGTGGACAGGTGTCAGAAGAGCTGTTGGACTTGACAGTGTGGGTCCAAAAGCCTGCATCTGAAACCTGTGGGCCAATGCTTCAGAATTCAGCAATTTTCAGACTTTGGAAAGGTAAAACAGCACATATACCGTCGATTACAAGCATATTCATAAGTCTGCAGTGGGAGGTATGAACAGTCACACTACTCAGGGTGAATAAAAACTGCAAATAGCCTCAGGTCAGTTCTAGTCAGGTTTTACTGTCAAATAAGTTAAGAAAAAAAAAAACACTTTCTGTCTTCAGAGCATTTTGAACTTCAGAACTATGGATGAGGCCTCATGGATCCGTGGGTGTGGGAGTGGGTGCAGGAGATCGGAAAGCCAGTCCACGGTGAATGGAGAAGATGCAGTTAAGAGACCAGGAAGCAGAGGCAGATAGAGTTTTTAGATGAAGGGAATAAGAGCAAGAAAGGGATGGTTTGAAGGGGAAGCCATGTCAAGGAAATGGTTATTAATGTTAGGATGTTGGAGCATTTGAGCTGTTTTATAGGTGGAGAGGGAGGAACTCATGGATAAATGGAAATATGGACTAACGGAGAAAAATAGAAGATAATAGAAATAATGGAAAGTAAAAGGCCCCAGAGGAGACAGGAGGGAAGGTGATCCAAGAGCACAGGTAAAACTCTGAAAGTGGTCTCTGAAAGGGCAGGAAACCTGCTTCCTCTCAGACTGGACCTTAGGGTACAAGGTTAGAATAAAGGAAGAGGGACTCTGGAGGTGAAAAGGGTGTGTGGTCTATGTGTGTTACTTTTCTAAGAGAATCTCTTTGTAGCCTATTGCAGGGGTAAACCTTACTGAAGATTCCTTATTCCACCATCTCTATCAGAGAGCGACACCTTCATTCTCTCATCTGCTCTGGCAAAACATTCATGCGTATTCATTTACATTTGTCCATATTGGACATCTCCACTCACAGTTGTCTCATGTTAGTTGAATTGTTCTTTGGAAACGTGCCCTTTATTCAAAAAGACAGTTAATATAACTGGTAAGTGAATTGGTTATTTAATATAAATGGTAAATTGGCTTATACAAATGGGTCTAAAATATAATAATGGTAAGTAATCTTATAAAGAAATCAAAACTGCCTTCTTAATAAATTGTCATGATTTACACTGATAAGTTTCCTCCAGCATGGAAGATTTTGGTTTTAAGAGTCATGCTCTTATTCAATTAAATATACGGAGGAATGCCACATTGGGAAAAAGAAAAAAACAACTTTGCATTTGTTGGAGCTGCCAGTGACCAAGAGAGAGAATGATTCATATCCCTTTCCTGTGAATATTTCTAGTTCTTTCCTTTCCACTGATTTCACCTGCTTTAGAACGTCTGGCATGGCAGTTATTAAATCATCCCTTCATGGCTAGAAAGTGCCAATTGCAGCAGCAGGGATCCACATTAGTCTAAATTCCTCAGGAAACTAAGGCAGGCAGGCAGTGAATCATGTATTTACAGTATGTGGTGGATTTATTGGTAGCACATTTCTTTTTAGCTTCTCCTTTCCTTAATCCGGCTCCTCTCTGTATAGTCTAGCACTGCAACCAGTTAGGATGTTTATAAACTCAGACTGCTCTGTATGGCCGTGACCTTCTCAGACGCACACCAAAGTGCCTTCTCCCTCACCCTCCAGATAACAGTTAGTTTGATTTACAACTGGAAATTCCTCGTATTTTACCCCTTCAGTCCTTAAAAATACTACATAGCAAAGGTGAAGTGTTCACTATGGTGATGGGTTTTCTTTAACTTTGTGCACCACTAATCTTTTTGAAGTTACCTTTTTAAAAAAAAAGTCCAGATATCAAGTTCCCCTGGTGGTTACCCTTTAACTCATAGAAGTTCTAATGGAGTCACATTTCTAATGGGACCAAATTCCACGACTGTGATTTCACTCGCACTTGCTTAGTGGCCTAGACTAAGAACAGATGTGATGTGCACGTTAAATGTGATCCCAAAAGCCATAAAAGAGAATGAATGTCCATCTTATATAATCTGTTTCTACACTAATGATAAAGTGCTGCTTGTCCACCTCATGGTACAAAAGTTTTCATCTTTCTCGGAGGCAGAGTTGTAGCCTGAATCCTAATTTTTTTCCTCCAGCACCATATAAGATGCAAGAAAGTTACACTGCATACCTAAGGGTATTTATGAATTCGGTGTGGTAGGAAAGCTTTTCAGTGAGTGAGTAGGGTTGACAAGGACCTCCTTTTAGGGAAACTAAGTTAAAGAAATACGTCATCTTGCTCCTGAAAGGAGATTTGCCATAGAAATCTGGTACTAACAACAGGCAAATCACCCTGGTATTTTCCCCAATGAGAGATAAGGTATCAAGTTCCCAGCCTACCATTTTATTTTGCCGAAGTAGAACTGGACACAGGCATTAAAAATATCCTGGATATCAGGACTGAATATGATTATTGTTTAGTGTATATTTTTCTCCTTTGTTTTCATGTTCTCATATGTCAGGAGGCCCTAATACCTATACTTAATACCTATTATACTAGAAGCCATATCACTAAGAATGACAAAAATGGCAACATTTATCTAACATTTACTACGTAACAAGCACTGTCATAAACTTTACATTCGGTATCTTCTAATGAGTGAGTGATCCTTCCTGCTTTATTTTCTCCCCATAATAACTGTTAGTGCCTTTTAGAATAAAACTTTGTTCTTCCCTTAGATATTCAAGAGTTTTGCCTTTCTTCCTGTTTTCCTCAATTTGCAGGCCATTTCTTTTTTTTTTTTTGGTACACAGGCCTGTCACTGTTGTGGCCTCTCCCGTTGCAGAGCACAGGCTCAGCGGCCATGGCTCACAGACCCAGCCGCTCCGCGGCATGTGGTATCTTCCCGGACCAGGGCACGAACCCGTGTCCCCTGCATCGGCAGGCGGACTCTCTACCACTGCACCACCAGGGAGGCCCAGGCCATTTCTTTAAGATAATGTATTTTCTATTGCTGTCAGTGGAATTTTAGCAGGAATATCAAATGGCAGCTATAACCTCTTCAGACAAAAACTGACCTATTACTTTGAAGACAACTTGAGGGAGACCTACCTCCTTGTGTTTAATTACATTAGTTTTTTCTTCCTTTTTTTTCCCCCTCAACAGAATCTTCGACATGACCTGTGACCAACTTTGTTTTACTGCCATTAGAACCTTTCCTACACAGTGACATTTTTCCATCTCAGAAAGATGGTCCTCTTCTTGGCTTAGCCCTTTAGCCATTGTAAAAACATCTTGGCTTCATTCATGCTTCCCAGGGTTTTAGGTCTATGGGTTAAGTTTCACTCCAAGTATGACATTTAGAGTGCACAGTGTTTTATAATCTTTTTCTTTCAGTTCCAAGAGATGTGCTCCTTCCCCATAAACCAGACCCTGAAGTCTCTCAGAGCGAACCTGGTAAATGAATTGTTTTATTTTCCCAGTTAGGAAGTGTATTTTTCGAAAGATATTCTTGAGGTAAATATATTTTTGGAATGATTGTGATGTGGAAGAAGTTCAGAGAAAATTATGGGTAGAAAATGTGTATTTCTTTTGGGGAGGTTTAATCATACAATCTGCTTGACAAATTTTTCCCCATGAGAGAATAGTGTAGAATTAGTTTATTTTCCCTGAAAGTATTTTTGTTGAATAGAAAATCATGCTAAAGTTATGAGATATAATTATTACCTGAGCCAACCATTTTCACCTTCTTTCAGAATGTAAATATAGCTACATTCCAAATGTGGGTATACTTTTAAGTTAAAAATATGGGTGCCTAATCAAATTTTCCTCATAGTGACAGTGAACGAAAACTTTAAAGTTTTAGTTGAACTAAGTTCCCTGGGTGTCACCTAAGGTATAGAATTTTCTCGTATTTATTATGATTCTAAGAGAATGTTTAAATGTTCAAACGGGTACATTGTAGAGACACAGAAACTGGGTTTACTTCACCAGGTAGTAATTCTCATAAATATATTTCTTTGGTTTGCTTTTGGCCTAGTTCTGCAACCTGTTACCTTTAGAATTGATCTGCCAGAGACAACACTAGGTAATGGTTTTCCCATTTGACCCACTCTAATTATTTTCCTGGCTGCCATCAAGATTGCAGGTCTTTCTCAAATGATCACATTGAAACATCATCTGTCCTCAGTCCTCTTCGTTGTTTCATTCTCATTATTTTTACTCTTTCCAAAATAGAAAGGCAGTGGTTTCAAAATAGAAGGGCAATGTTCTAAAGGTTTGCTCTGAAGACCAACTTAAGACAGCTCACTACCGAGCCCATTCTCACCTACCTCATTTGTCTCTGTGTTCAGAATGATTCCACCTTACTCACGCCCACCTAGTTAACTTTTTCTGCTGGTTTAGTGGTTCTCAGCTGTGGTGTTATAACCCACTAACATGCTGTGGAAGATGCTGGCAAGTAATTATTATTAATATTGGTCAAAATACTAAAGTTTGCCACCCGTTTATTTTTTAAAATAAACTTGAACGGACGCCAGGTGCTTGCCACAGTGATGATATTCTCTCTCCTGTTGTAATCCTATGTGCTCTCTTGGATGGGAGAGCTGCAGCTGACAGACCAAGGACCATGTCTTACCCACACCCGTCTTAACCAGCTATGGTCATAGAGTGTGTCAAGCACTGAATGTCATTTATTATCTATCCTGGTGGAAAAAACAGTTGAGAACCATTATTCTATGTTCCACAGTCATCTTCCTGAAGGTTCTATGCACACTTAACTTTCTTCTTCCTGACTCACTTAATGTTTTCTGTTTTTCTATTTCAAATAAAGGAATCTCATGTAATATCATTCTGGCCGGGTGCTGGCTTTTGAATCTAAAGATTGACAACCTTGGTACTTGTCTTTTCAGCTCCTTTAGAGACACGAGGCAGCCCTTTCATTCCTATGATTTCAGCAAGTTCTAGTCAAGAGGAACTACAAACCACTCTGGGTAAATTTTGTTTTACTATTTCAGTCCATTGAGGACTTAACATTTTAGGAATTGCCCTTAAAGTAGCCATATGTACTTTTGTGTTCATAGATTTCCAAACCACAGAGGGTCTCTTTTTATCATTATAAAAAAATACCCATTTCACTTGATTCTTTTACATTAACTGTATATTTGTCCTTCTAATATTTATGCTGATTTCTAATATAAAATATTTTGAAACATCTTGAAAAAATTCCAATTATTATTATTATTATTATTTTTTTTTTTTTGCGGTACACGGGCCTCTCACTGCTGTGGCCTCTCCCGTTGCGGAGCACCGGCTCCGGACACGCAGGCTCAGCGGCCATGGCTCACGGGCCCAGCCGCTTCGCAGCATGTGGGATCCTCCTGGACCGGGGCACGAACCCGTGTCCCCTGCACTGGCAGGCGGACTCCCAACCACTGTGCCACCAGGGAAGCCCTCCAATTATTTTTTTAAAAAAGAATCTTCCCAAAGTCTATCAATGCTATATTCTCTTGTTGCTTTTTCATATTTGGAACTGCATTTGGGAAGAAAAATTTCATCTAGTATTTGAATATCTTTTGGGGGCTAACTGCAATGCCAAGCAATAGGAATTCCAAAATAAAACTGTTTTAAAGGTTACCCTGGAGAGCTCGCCATCTAATATGAAGACAGGATTTAGCAGTAGCTGTGCTACCCAGTCTTCTACATGTATTTTTAAATTTAAGGCACGTAACAACTTTGTGAGGTAGTTTCTATTACTTGCCCCATTTTACAGCTTAGAAAATTGAGGCACAGAAAGATTTAAAAATCTGGTTAAGCCATACAGCTAATGTCAGAGCCAAATTGGAACCCACATACTCAGTCACCAGAGCTCCTGGAATTCACCCCCATGTTATACAATACAATGAATTCATAGAGAAATGAGCAGCATGCTGAGCAAGGAAACTACCTGGGGGTATCAGGGAAGGCTTCACAGAGGAGGTGACATGTATGCCGGGTCTTCCAGTTGGAATGAGAGTTGAAGTTAAAGGTGTGAAAGGTGAAAGACAGATAGGGAAGAGACACAGGGTAGAGAATGGCAGCCAGACTAATCTGATGAGCATCTGGGTAGCCTGGAGGAACACAGATGCATGAATGAGTCAGTAAGGTTGGTTGGAATGAGCTGGCCAGGCTTTCGAAGAGTTCAGCATCAATGTCTTCACTGTGTGGGAAACCCAATTTTGCCTGACACTTGGCTGAAGATGAACTGGAAAACAAGAGTTCCCAGCTTGTGTTTGTTGGCTTCTCTGCCCTGTCCATGCTACATCCCACATGGCTGTTTAAATCAGTGGTTTTATTTTCCTCCCTTCATCCATTTTCAGATAAACCCATCCTTTGTGTGTGTCTGCTGAAATGAAGTTACTGATCACATTTTAAAATGGAATCCTTTTCAAAGGAAAAACTTTTAAACTGAATGAGCAAATGTATCCTAATTACCAAATACTCATCTATTGTAGCCTAGGCCCTCAAAGTCAACATTACCCACGATGGCAAAGTCAAAAGTACTTATCAAGAACCAGTGCTGGATGTGCTAATTATCTAAATTCCACTCCCTGTTTTTTTTTTTTTAATGTACCCCATTTACTGGACCAACTATTACAAGAATCTCTCTTATGAGCAGAATCCAGATTATAAAACAGGCAGAAAATAAGACGACAACATATTATTTGCACCAAGTATTTCCTTGGATCCAGTATGTAGCAAAGTGAACAGTGTAATTTGCTATGTCGGTTTGATGTTGTAATGATTTCAAGATAATATGGGACTGGGAGTATTGCCATACTTATTTTTATTTTGTCAGGAGTAATGTACCAGTATGGCAATAAACAAACTTTGATTTTCACATGAGATAAATAGGATATTTATTCTTCTATGGTGTAAATACACATTATTTTCTATGGTCTATTTTTTTTCCAGCTCACCTAAATAGTTTGTGGAGCTCATGAAACAGGGAGGAAACATGAAGGCAATAATACATAAAGACAGGAGGCATATCCAAGAATATAGCCATGTCCAGTATCATGAAACGATGATTCTGAACTAAAAGCTTTTGAAATCCTTATAATAATCATTAAAATAATAGTGCAAGAAGGCAGTAAATATAATAAATGAGAGTTATTAAAATATACCATTATCTTTGACATACGATGGTTATTGGGCATAGTTATTAATGCAATTTACCCTTTTATCACCGCACGGGATAGAAAAGAGTAGGGTTTGTTTGTTTCCTTTTTGACCCATTCATAATGATAATCATTTAAAGCCAGCCATCTTACTGTGCTTCCTCCAGCAGAAACAGACCAATCCACCCAAGAACTCTTCACAACTAAGTTTCCACGAACAACTGAATTGGCAAAGACAACTCAGGGTAATGCTATTTCCCCACCTCTGGATAGTAACTTTTCCTTCTTTTTTAAGCAGGAAGAAAATTTTCTTTTAAGAATGTAATTTTTCATCACAGTGAGTTAAGTTTTTTCATTGCATAGGTACAGGACATCAGCCAAATAGGAATATTTGTATGAATACCAGTTGAATGTAGGAAAGACAATTTCTTTAGTTAGAGCTGTGCTTTTGAATGTATGGTTGACTGCTTCATGCTGATGACTAAGAAAGAGAGCTCCCATTTTTTTTCCTTGCTTGACCTTCTTTTGCCTCATTTTCCACATCTGATAAATAAGAATCTTTATTTCCTTCTCCTTCTTCCCCTCCTTTCTCTCTCTCTCATTCCTCTGTCCCATCTCCCAAACTTGATCAATGTGTTGGTATTGTGGCCTGAGAAAGGAAACTCGTAACAAGAAAAATCATTTTTTAATGATGAATTAATATTAAAACATCCAAGAAGCTTTATTCGGGGGTCTCCTTATATTATTTTTTCCTTCTACTTTTTGGGAAGTTAACTCATCTACACAGAGCTGTCTCTCACATCTTCATGCTCTCGGTAGTCTTTCCTTTTTATATCTTTCTGTCCTACTTGGATTGTAACCAGTTGCAGATTTCTAGTATTTTCGTGTTTTCTTTTTTTCCCCTTAATTACGCTCTTTTGCCCATGTCTACCTCTAGCATATGGGAGAAAGCCCAAAAAACAAGGGCGAATAATTTTTAAAGAGTTGTAAGACAAATTTATTGTACTCAATTGTCAGTTATAACTGGGGAGGGAGCTTTGTGGAAGAAACAGAGCAATATGGGGAAATGATAATAAAAGAAATCTAATCTTAAGGTATATATTTTATAATAAGCAGAGCAGTACTTGTTCTAAATAAACATGACTGACAGTGCTCTCTACGGTACAAGACAGTTCTTGTAAATTTTGTAAAACTTTTGAACTTGTTTCATTTAATTTTTATAATGGTTTAAATGTTTATTTTATTATTTACTTTATTACCTTTCTACTTATTTTTAAAATAAAGTTAATGTACACAGAAGTAAGGAGCCAGTGTAAGGACAGCCCTCCCACACCCTCATTACTAGCTTCAGCCATTAACAGCAGGTGTTCAAACCTATTATATCCATACCGCATCCTGATTTTTATATGTTTATTTTTTAATGTTTTTGCAAACCTCTTTAATGTCTGGCTTGATAGAAGATAGCTGGATTCTCATAATCAAACACATTGATGTTTTTACAGCAAAACATATAAATACTTACAATAAGCAGGGTAAACACTTTATTCAGCTCAGGTTGTATTGCCAAATGAGAAAAAGATTTCAGCTTTTTTTTGTTTGTTTGTTTGCGGTACGCGGGCCTCTCACTGTTGTGGCCTCTCCCGTTGTGGAGCACAGGCTCCGGACGCGCAGGCTCAGTGGCCACAAACCCGTGTCCCCTGCATCAGCAGGCGGACTCTCAACCACTACGCCACCAGGGAAGCCCCAAGATTTCAGCTTTTCAAAGCTTTGTAGATTTCAGAATTGAGGGTAAAAATCATAGACCCGTTCTTTTCTTGTTTTTGCTTTTTCTTACTTTAATGGGAGTATCAATATTTTTATCAAATTGCTTCTAGAACATGGTTTTATTAGATGAGTTTCACAGTTGATTGGTTGTATATCCAGGATCTGATATCATTCTGTGAATTGTCTTAACATATTTATATAATGTACTGTATTTTAATTACTTTCTTATGTTCTGAAGATCCTGAGCTTGAGCCTAACTTGTGCAGCTCTGGGATTCACACTTTTCTAGACTCATGCCAAGGCTCTTTAAAGTGGGCTCACCAGAAATGCATTTCCAACCTGGTCCAGGCCAGTAACCCTTCTTGGGAGTAGAGGGTCAACTTTAGTAACAGCACGCTGTGTGTCCTAGGATCACCCTCTGACCCAACCCTCATAAATGCGTGCCTGAGCTCTATGGACAAGGAGGTCAATCTACTGTATTATTTTTATTGTGTTGTGTTTTGTTTCTAATAGTAGGTATCAGATGTGCAAGACAGTGCACAACAATTTGAGAGATGCTGTAGGCGTGAAATTGTTTCTCTTGGTCTTCATACTCCACCCACGCATGTACCAGGACCTTGTGGCTTTTTGGTCTCCAAGCCCTCAGCAGTGGGGCCAAGTGCTCCAAAGAAACTTAGTGTCTAAAGCCTACAGCATGAACCTACTAGTAGGATCTCCGGCACATTTTCTCTGCGTCATTCTTGCTTCTTTGTCTGCTGATACAATTCCCTGCAGCTATAACTGAAACCCTGACCTAACTCAAGCTTCTCTCCTTTTCCCCTCTCATCTCAACCCATGGTAGAAATCCACTTGGCCAGAGGCATCCTGGGGACATTTTGATTATTTTACTTATTTCAGCCCCCTGATCCGTATGCCGCCCAGGGCATAAGGGCTCCCTGGGTGTACCCTTGTACCTTGTACCCTTCTTTCCCTCTCCCTATACTGGGCAAAACAAAGGTCCTTCAAGGTATTTCTCCTGTAATCCTTGTTTATCTATTTTTGATGTTATCTTTGTCAAGTATTTTTAGTGTTCTTTTAAAATAATTTTTATAAAACTCTTTAGATATGAAGCCATCTTTTAAAATTATTTTTATTATTAGTCACCAAAAGCTATGTGGAGATGATATTTACAATGTTACATTCTCACAATGCACCTTTGTCTTTTTTTTTTTTTAGTTTAAAATTGAAACCCTCAATCAGTTTTCTCAAGGCCATGTGTTACCTGGTGATGAGCTATGTGAATAACTCACAGCCCAAACATAAGTTATATTTCAGCTCCTTTATAAAAAGTTCTTTCAAGATTTAAGTAAAGACTGTATAAAAAATAAAACCAAAACTCTGATCCTGTGGCTTTGAAATAATGAATGTAGTGCTGATTATTTCTACACTCTTCTCTGTTTCTTTTCTAAAGTTTTAAAATTCATATGTGTTCTAGAATGATACTAATAAGAGCCACGATTCTTATGTTTCTTTAAGCAAAAGCAATCTAACATTGAAGAAATTAACAAGAAAGCTGAAATATGTTCAACTGACCGGGAATCCTACCACTCTCAAAGAAAATTGAAGAAAACCATTTGCAAATCATCATCACACATTTCAGGGCATGTGAGAATTGATTATTTTTAAATAAATCAGTACCTCTGTTCACTCTAGTTATTTCACTTTGAAAGGAGCACATTAAACCTACAGAGAATTTCAGTATGTGTCTGCTGGTTTTGGCCTGAGTATGGCAAAATTCTACTCATCAGTCCTTGCATAGGAAGTTTATAAATGAGCTACATTATAATCTGTTTTGCAGGTATATTTTTTAATGTGGTAGGCAAGGCATTTGCTGATTTATGGTTACATAAATACCCATTCAAGATGTGAACAAAATCATTGAAAATGGTGTAATCTACTTAACAAAGTTTGCAAGAAAATTTTTTCCAGTCTTAGCTAAAGCATTACCAAGAAAGTTGGTGGCAGGAAGCAATGTGGTGTGTCAAGGGTGGCAGAGGAGGGAAGGCAAGGATAGACACATCCCAGGATGGATGCACACTTTAAAAGCTTAGGGAGCAAAAATATTTCAGCTGAGTTTCTCATGAATTTGCCTGCTTACAATGGTCACTAATTTTTTAAATGTATTTGACAACTCTTCATTAATGGTCCTCACTGTGCCAGGCCCTGGATAACAGGAGCAGGAAGTAACAAGGTGGCATGTTGGTCCAAGGGCTGTCTGAGTTCTTGATCTTTGCTCACCCTCTCTTGATGGGCAGGATACCAGAGGTCATTTTCTCTCATCCCTAAAGCTTTAATGGATGGCACTAAGTGAGTATTTATTCACTTCCGGGTTCATGAGCTAAGACAATTAGATACAGACCACATGTTTCCACTCTTTTCTTCTTACATACCTAAAAATATTTTTCTTTCTGCCTTTAATATTATTTGTCTCCTTTGGCAAAATAATGTTTCACAGTGACTCCCTGATTGAGAGATGTGAATGGATGGATGGATGGGTTGATGGACAGACGCATGGATGGATGGAGGGGTAGATGGTTGGCTTATATGTTTACCATATTAAGCAACCATGTGGTGAAATAAATGCCCCTGAAAAACATGGACTAAATGATGACTAATCCTTAACACACGTTACCAATGACCTACCTCACTTTGACTGTGTGCATCTTTAATTTCCAGGCATGAATATTTTCACTTGCTTTTTTTCCTTCAGCATCAATGCTGTAATGCATACTTGGAGATTTAAGAATATTCTTTATACTTCCATGCAAAGTGTACAAGCTGTTGGTCTGTAGAGTACTAAATCTCCATTTATTGAGCTCAGGAGTGCTGGTGATTAAATGTGAAGCGTTTCCTCTGTTTCAGCACCACACAGATTGTATACAACTCCTGTGAAGCCCAGAACACCTGACAAACCACACATCAGGCCTGGTAAGTTGTTTCTCTTTCTGATGACCTAAATAATCAGCATATCTAAGAAGATATAAAATGTATTGAGAAATTCCCTGGCAGTTCAGTGGTTAAAACTCCGCGCTTCCACTGCAGGGAGCACGGGTTCAATCTCTGGTCAGGGAACTAGGATCCCACATGCTGCATGGCACTGCCAAAAAAAAAAATATTGAAACAGCCAAATATACCAAATGATGCCTATATATCCTTAAACTGAAATAAATTACATACAAAATTCTGATCCTTGTGGGTAAGTAGAGAGGAAATAATGAATCCATGGAAGTGGCAAGACTTGACTGAGATTTTTAAGGATAATCAGATTTAGATACCACCACGGAAGCTTAACAATATAAAAGCATTTTTAAAATAGTATTTTTGCATAAATCACACACACTCTCCCCTCCTCCTTCAGTTTTCCATGGCAATTATAGAGATAGCATTAGCATTAGCTATGATATATTACATGTTTCAAATGTTATCTTTTGAGAAAAGACCTCTTCCATTATAAAAGACTTGTTCTGGGAGAATATTTTTACTTGATGCTTTCAGATTAAAAAAAACCAAAAATACACATTTTACAGGTTTTAAACATCAAAGTAAAGTGAAAATAAACTGGAAAATACTTTTTTTTTTTTTTTTTTTTTTTGCCCACAACATGCATCTTGCAGGAACTTAGTTCCCTTACCAGGGATCGAACTTGGTCCCCAGCAGTGAAAGCACTGAGCCCTAACCACTGGACTGGTAGAGAATTCCCAGTAAATACTTTAAATCTAAATTCACCAAAGGATTTCGGATCTCCCTCACTGGAACTATTAGTGAAAAGTTAACTTGGGGGTTGATTTGGTCCATATAAATCACTCCTATGCTAACATACAAGTTGGACCAGAGACTCTGGTGTTTTCTGCCCCTTTTCTCCTCTGTGATTCTAAGAAGTTTTAAAGTTCTAAATGAAAAAATGGCTTATAAGCTAACATTCCCGGTGAACATCTCTCCAGGCACATGGAAGAAAGAACAAATACATTTTTCTTTGATTTATGGAGGAGCCCATATTTTTTGGAATAATCCTCCGACTCCATGTGATTTTTCTATCATGATAACTGTTGAGAATTTAACGTGTGGCTGGTTATATTAAACCTTTCTACAAAATAAGGAAACAGTAACAATAATGGCTAACAGTGATGGTGTGCTAACCATGCATCCTGTGAGGTAAGGCTGAGGAAGCTAAGGCTTAAGAAGGGCTGGGAAGTGGATTCGAAGGCAAGCAGTCTGGCTTAAGAACTCACTCTCTTAATCGCGATACACTTAGTGCTTTTCCTTGAAAACTCTGCTAAATGGAAGATAAAAAGCTGACTTCAATGTTTTTGTACTATTATAACTCTCAACAGAGCAGGAGAGAAATTTCAATGGTTTTATCATAGTTCTGAGTTTAACGGTGGACTTGGGCCAAGATTATGAGGGAGCGTATGTACCTAGAGACTCCTCCAAAGTGACCACGAACTTATGTGTTAGGAGGCCTTGACAAATAAATACACATCAAGTTTTGGGTTTTCTTTCGGCATATGTAGTCCTGATCTTTCTTCAGTCCCATTTTGGAATGTATCTAGTGCTTATCAATGAAGCCAGCTAGTTCCCACTTAGAAATATAAATTCCCTCTAGTTTTTCAAGCCCAGTGATCACCTCAGAGTACATACTCAGGTCTCAAATTCAAGTCTATGATTTTTATACCAGACTTGTGATTTCTATATTCTGAACAACAGTTTTTGGTGAGTCATCATATTTTTATCGCCCAGTTAAATGACTTCCAATTCTCTGGAAAGTTTTATTTTCCTTGGCTACAAATTTTCAATTAAAAAATGTCTAAACTACTTATTTCCCACTTTATTGTAGTTCTGAATAGGACAACTACAAGACCCAAACCCAGTACAATGCCCAAAGGGAATGGAATGGAAACAGGTAATGATCACAAATTTATTTCCTTTTGATCCTATTAAACTCTAAATGTTTTCATTCAATTTTTATAATTTTGTTGAATGCACATTTCAATTCCTTTTTTTACCAGTTTTGTTAGTACAGCCAGTTTTGGAAGTTCATAGAATTGAAACTTGTAATTCATTCTGAAGTCAAAATTTCAACAACAAGAACAAAATTTCAAATGTCTCTGAAAAGATTAAAATATAGTTTTTCACTTTTCTCAGCCTAGTCCGCTAAATCAGCTACAGCTACAATATATAGTCTTGATTCTTAAAAATATCCTGAATATGAATTATTGAATTAAAATATCAAAATAGCTGTTTCCCTAACTTCAAAACACTTTCTATATACAGGTTTGGTCTTTGAGATTGTTATCACTTCGTTTTCCAGTTTATAATTTCGCAAGTACCACTGAAATTTTTTTAATACACCCAGATCTGTTAGCCACCTGGAATATGACATTTAAATGAGAAGAGCAGTTAGCAAATGATCACCCTGGTTACAAGCATATCAGTGTTTCCAAATCATTCAGTTTGATTCAGTGACATTGCCCTAATCCAGTCTCGTCTATGGAATATCATACAGATAAATAGAACAATGATCTGATAAAAGTTCAAACACTCAACTCACTAAGTGGATAAATGGTAGTTATTAAATGCCTTAATATGGGATTGCATTGTTCCCTTGAACTATTTTTTAAATAGTGCAAATCTTGTGCCTGCTTGTGTAAAAAAGCATAAAAATTAGTTTATTTAATATGTATATATAAAATCAACCCATAATTATTCCCTAATGAGAAAGAGATATGAATACTACCTGAAGACATGTATTCAGTCTAAAAACGATTTAGGGGCTTCCCTGGTGGGGCAGTGGTTGAGAGTCCGCCTGCTGATGCAGGGGACGCGGGTTCGTGCCCCGGTCCAGGAAAATCCCACATGCCGCGGAGTGGCTGGGACCGTGAGCCATGGCCGCTGGGCCTGCGCGTCCGGAGCCTGTGCTCCGCAACGGGAGAGGCCACAACAGTGAGAGGCCCGCATACCGCTAAAAGAAAAAAAAAAAAGATTTAGATTTTTTTTTAAGTGTGTGTTTTTGTACTCGGTTATTACAATGTCTGAAGTTCTAGGAATTCACTTCCCTTCAATTAATGAGGCAGATACTATAAATTCCTGACTCATGAAAAGCAAGAAAGCATTCCAATATCTATTTATGCTCAGCTGTTCCTTTTATTTTTCCCAAGTGGGATTAGGCAGTTCATAGTGTCTCAGATTGACGTAAACAGTCTGGCTCTAAACAGAGCCACCTTCTTAATATTCAAAATAATTCCCTGGAGTTTGCCTAAGTACAAATAGAAGAAAGCATTTATGTTAACAAAACAAAGAACAAGTAGCTATGATCAAACTTGAAAGCCATTAACCTTCAGTATAATCAAGCATTGATTCTCACAAGGAAAATTCTGTCTTTTGGAGGGAAAACAGAGCATTATTATATTTTAGTTTATTAGCAATATAAATATTTTTTCCAGAGCCACTTGTAATACAAACTGACATCTGTTACCCTCTTGTGTAGATAAAGTCAACTTTGTAATAACTCACCTAACTTAGCTTTGAAAGGATGATCTCTTACCAGGACTTCTTCAGTTTAATTAGTTGGTTGCTGGTAGAAATAGATTGATGGACTACTGAGCCCACACGCCACAACTACTGAAGCCTGCACACCTAGAGCACGTGCTCTGCAAAAAGAGAAGCCACCATCACAATGAGAAGCCCACGTACCGCATTGAAGAGTAACCCCCGCTTGCGGTGACTAGAGAAAGCCTACGTGCAGCAATGAAGACCCAAGGCAGCCAAAAATAAATAAATAAATAAATAAATTTTTAAAAAATGAGCAGACAGGATATTAGCAAGAATAGAGATCTAAACAGCACCATCAACCAAATAGACTCACACAATTATGGTGAAGTGACATGGGGCAAAGGTATAGAGGCAGTTCAACAGAGAAAGGACAGTGTTTTCAACAGATGGTGCTGGAAAAACTGGATATCTGTATGCAAAAACACTAAACAAAACAAAAACCAAGCAAACAAAGAACTCCTCTACCTAAACAAAAAGGAACTCAAGGTGGATCATAGATCTAAATGTAAAATGTGGGGCTTCCCTGGTGGTGCAGTGGTTAAGAATACACCTGCCAATGCAGCGGACATGGGTTAGAGCCCTGGTCCAGGAAGATCCCACATGCCGCAAAGCAACTAAGCCTGTGTGCCACAACTACTGAGCCTGCACTCTAGACCATGTGAGCCACAACTACTGAGCCCATGTGCCACAACTACTGAGCCCATGTGCCACAACTACTGAAACCCGCATGCCTAGAGCCCATGCTCCACAACTAGAGAAGCCACCTCAATGAGAAGCCCACACGTCACAATGAAGAGTAGCCCCCGCTCGCAGCAACTAGAGAAAGCACACATGCAGCAGCGAAGACCCAACACAGCCAAAAATAAATAAATAAATAAATAAAATTTATTTTAAAAAAAGAAAAGAAATAGGTTGATAGGCACAGGTAAACAAAGCTGAGCTCATTGTTTCCCCTTTCCTTGCTCCACTACCATCCCCAATCAAAATGTGTTGCACATGTTCTATGTTCTGATGTCTGTCTATTGGGATCCCCTTTCAGGGAAGGACTTGCCTGACCTACCTGAAGGGAATGAAGTCAACAGACAGTATCCCACTGTCATATCCTTCACAGTCAGCCTCAGCTGAGAGGGCCTTGATTGGAGATATGGGTGGTACATCTCCTTGTCTACCACAACATATAACAACCAAATGATATTTACCTCAGGAATGCAAGATTGGTTTAACATTCAAACAAATTAGTGTAATTTACCACATTAAGAGAGCAAAGGAAAACATCATATGATCATCTCAATAAATTAAAAAAAAAATCAACCATTAGACAAAGTTCAAAAAACATTCATGATGAAAACTCTCAGAAAACTAGGAATAGAAGGAATTTTCCTCACTCTGATAAAGGGCATCTGTGAAAAACCTACAGCTACCATCCTATTTTACAGTGAAAGTTTAAATGTTTTTCTTCTAACATCAAGAACATAAGCAAGGATTCCTACTTTTACCCCTTCCGTTGAAAATAGAAGCAGAGTGTTAAGCCAGTGCAATAAGATAAGAAAAGAAGTAATGGTATAAAAATTGCAAATTACAGATGCCATTGTGTAGCATATTATGAAAGGAAAATTTAACACCTCTTGAAATATTTACCTGGGGAATAGTGTCTTGAGAAATTGGTGAGAAAAAGAATGTTTTTAAATCTGTTCTCTTCAGGTTGTAGACTTACATGAGTCCACATTACTTAGACTGTGCATAGTTTTGATCTAACTTGTTAATAGAAATGCAGGTATTCACATCAAGTTTCTTTTCTTTCTTCTCTGACCCAGTCCTACTATCTCATTCATACTCACTTCTAACCTCTATTGAGTCTTAATGAGATACCATTTTTGTGTTAACTGATTCCTTATCCAAGTTTGACATTTCACCCATAATATGTATGTTTGTTATCCATCTCACATATATTTTCCTATAGCTTTTCTTGCTGAAGTTTTCAGCACAGATATTTTACATATAAAAAAATCAGTTGATAAAAGGATGTGTTTAGGATTTATAGGACATATTCTTCATGATTTTAGGCCACTTAATGTTGTGCCTTTGGAAAACTAAAAAATAAAGATTCTGAGGCCTCAAAACTATGGTCCTTGATTCTTTGGGCCTCTATACAATTCTTTCAATGATTCCATAAGCCCCAGGAATCTTTAAATTATCTTGAGCAAAGTTTCTTGATTTATAACATCATTATAGATATTTACCCTGCTTTATGTTTATTTCACATGTATATGTATAAATATTTCTCCACCTTAAAGTTAGAAAGTAGCCTTCAGAGAATGAAGTTTTAGGTAGGTCATTTTCCCAGCAGTCTGCTTTTTCAGGGTTTCCAGAGATGTGTCTCAGCTTAATTGATATGTTCTACATGTTATAACCAACTTGAGATCTGACTCCAGAGATGCAACAGCATGCCCTAGACCAAGGGGATTGCACAGAGTACAATCCCACAGACCAAACCCAGCTCACTGCCTTTTTTTCATAAATAAAGTTCTATGGAAACATGGCTTGCTTTCACAATATAGTGGCAGAATTGAATAGTTGTGACAGAGACAGTATGGCCCACGGAGCTGAAAATATTTACTGTCTAACCCCTGACAGAAAAAATTTGCCCATTCTGTGCTAGACAATCTCTCCAACTTTCTCCCTATGGAAGGAAGCTGCTGAGTTGTGCAACTATTCTTTCATTCAACTGACATTTATTGAAAGCCCATTATGTGCCAGGCAAAATGTAGTTTGGAAACCACTTGGCACATGCGGTTTGGCAGATATATTAGATAGCTGAACCCCAAACTCCTTTCTCTACTCCTTCTTCTCCTAATGAGGAATCCACACTTCACTGACCCCACACGGAGTATGCCTGACAACAAGAACCCAGACTCCTCCAAGGTGAGGAATGTGTTTGTCTGAGCTGTGGCTAAATCTTCCAGTCTGCTGGCTCATCACCCCTGACTTTTTAGCCAGGTGCTAAGGTTTGGAGACAAGGGTGAGGAAACCAATCATCCATAAATACCACTCCTTTTGGTCACAGGGAATAGTCTCTGTTACATTTGGAAATTGATTCCCAGTTTACTGTGTTTGTTTGCAAAGCTTCTGTTACCATGGTTAAAAATACCCAAATCCTTACTTCATTTTTGACAGTAAATTGCTAAAGGGTGAACTATGTAAATCCAGATATTTTTGGAGAAGTCCCATATGGCAGTGGGGGTTCACACTGAAGCTGAAGTCTTGGTTCTTCCAGAGCCAACTCTGCCCTTTAGAAAACAGTGGATTAATCCTGCCTGAGGGAAAAAGAATTCAGGTCACAGCCTGGGCCAGACTGGCTGATTGCCAATTCCTGAGGATTCTTTCTCTGCAATAGCTCTTATTGGCTTCTCCTTTGCCCTCCCATTGCCTCTCTGCTACCTTTGGCATTTGTTTGCTCTCCTCATTTCAGGGCCACAGAAGTTCACTGGTCTCCAGGTCCTGTGCTCACACTGCTCCTGGCTGACATGCAAACCACAGCTAGGTGGAACCAAGGCCAGAACTAGAGCTCAGTCTCCTGTCCGCTGTTCAATGCTCTTTCCCTGCGTCCCGCAGCTGCCTTCTGCTGGGTTCTTACCAACGTTCTCATCCACTACTGGCTTTTCTCTGTTTCTAAAGGCTGGACAAAGTCCAGTTTAGCAGCTGACATTCTATTGATTTGGATACTTAACCTATAAGAATCATAACAGTATGATGCTTCCATCTCCGCCTATACAGAAAGTGACAGAAAATGGCTCGTTTCTGCTGATTTCTCCCATAACTGGAAAAGAGGCCAGGGATGTTTACATGTTTGATCTTATTCATAAAGTAATCCTGCAGACTTTTGTATTCTCTCCTACATCTCCATTTCACCAGCCTGTGACTTGTTGGATCTGCATGTGCCTGGTTGGGAAACCATGTCATCCTTGTATTTCTGAGTCCCACACACCAGTGGCATGGATGAATGACACGTGCTTGCCAGCCATGGCTGTTTAGCCCTTACCCAGTGGTGGCACTTCAAACCACCCAAAAGAAAATGTATAGGACTTGAGGGCTAAAGTCAGAGTCATTGTGAAGAGTAAGAGAAGCGTTAAAAACAAAATTCAACCAAGTAAATTTGAAGATTTAATTGGTTTTATTCAACAATTTCTGAATCAGGCAGCTTCCCATTTAGCAACCAGAAGGGCACTCTGAAGCGTTGTACAAAATGGAAGGTTTTTTTTAATAGGAAGAAGGGTGGGGCAAGGGAACTATTAGAAAAAGAAAAGAAAATACTATTTTTAGGCCAGGACAACTTCTTTTTGGGTAGAAGAGAGTTGCATGGGTTTTAAGTAGATTGCCTCTTCTCCCTCTGGGCGATGAAGGGTGCAGTGCTGACCAGAATATTCCAGACTGGTTGATTGAGATTACATTTCTGGGGAAGGTCAAAACTGCAGTTAAGTCAGCTTTTAAGTCTAGGCTTGGTATCATGGGCTTTAGCACAAGTGATGCCGTTTTGGGCCTGTGGTTTTCTCTTTAACATAGGGAAGAAGATGACAGGAAAAAGCACTCTGTACTATCCCAATTAGTGCTTAGGAGATGGGCTTTGGAGCTGGGCACACATGGGTGTGAATGCCTCCACTTCAGCTGTGAGTCCTTGGGCAAGTGCTTACTCTCCCCTTGCCTTGGGTTTCCTCATCTGTGAGACCCTGGTGGTATCTCCCACCCAGAAGAGTTGTATGGATCAAATCACGTCATGAATATGTAAGGCGCTTGCGCAGTACTGGATCAAAATACTTTGTTTTCTTAAGGGTGGAAAGATTTGGAGAAAGGCTATGAAGAAGGATCTACTGAAGTCACACATAGCCTACTAAGCTTCTAGAGGATATAATACAGTTTTACCCTCAAAAAATAGTGGTAAATCAGATCTCAGCAAGCCACGTTATCCTGGTGACACAAATGAAAGCACTCTGCCTTCCCTTAAGCCATGGACAGAGTGACCACCCAAATGAGTCACTTCCCACCTCCATTACCACTAAGAGGAGGGCACAGGAAGAAAACTAATGAGCTATTTGTTCTCACAATGCCTGTGGGATGAGCCACAAAATAGTCAGTGACCACAGAAACATTTTATTCCTACCACAAATCAACAGCAGTTGATTCGTGGCTACATACATTCACCTTGATTTTATATGTTATCTCTTATTCAAATAGCAGAGGGTGTGGGATTGTAATATTGGGTTTCATAAATTAATGTTAATCATAATTATTATTATAACTGTTAATAATACTAATAAGTTAATATTATAATGCTGACTAATGCCCATTATAGTTATAATAATTTCATAAATTAATGTAAAAATATCAGCTTCTGTTGTATACTTAATATATCTGCCTACACGTTAAATGAGACTGGGTGTATAATGTCCCTACAGAGTCCTGGAACTCAAAACAGGGTTGTTGTTGTGCTTGTCCTTGTTAATATACTAACTAGCATTTTAATTCAATGTTTATTCTTATTTTTTAATTGGTGAATTAGAGTCAGGTCCTCAGAGTATGGATTCTCTTTTTAGGGTGAGCCGTTATATCTAAGATAATATTTACTTTTGAGATTCTAAAAAACGTCTGTTCCTATTATTTCTTAATGAAGACTGCCGGCCACATCAGGGAAGATTATTTTATAATGTAAAAGAATAATAATTTTTAAAAAGCAGGACAAAAGCTAAATTGGTTCCCTCTACCCTTAGGATTGCTACCCAAAACCCTAGAACCAGATTGTGTTTGAGGGACTTAGGAGATAAAATAGCGCGCAAAGTAATTTTCAGGTCAGTTTCTTCCAAACAGCAATTTGGAATTCTAGGCGTGCCCAGGCCTGATTTACAAATCTCAAAAGCACAGATCCAGTCTGTGGCCTAACCAGCCTTCTAGCCAAGAACTCTCAAAAAATATTTTTAAAGTCAATTCATTAAGTACAAACCCAAACACACTGGAATTTTAAGGGTTTTCATTGGGGTAGAGGAGTTGGAGAAAAGTTTTTTAAAAACCACAAAATTTGCCCATGAATATTGGCAAAAAGAAAAAAAGAGCCAATCACTGTAGATGAACTACTCCTAGCAAAACAATATCACCCAGGCAGGCAGTGCAGGGTGGGCATCATAGAAAATTCAGGCAAAACCACGTTCTGCAATCAAACACTAACTCTGCAGAGAAAAAATCACAACTAATGAATGCAGTAGGGCTTTAAGTTTTTTTCCTATACACAGATGGGAGAAGCCCATGAAACTCTCGGAGCACAATAAGTTTCTGTGAAGACTACTTACCACATTTTTGCTATCTATTTATTCTGTCATCCTCTCTGCTCACAGGGGTCAAGCAAGCACCACTGCCATCCGGTGCTGATGGAAATGTGTCAGTGGACTCTTCTTACTCCACAAAAAAACCAGGTAAGGAATAAAATGCTGACTCCCTCACTCAGCTCTGCTCCGAAACTTGTAACTGCAAGTTACATGTGCTGCAGCAAAAAAAAGTAGCATCCTCACCGTCCCCAAAGCATCAGAACCATGCTAACAGTACAGGGGTATTGCTAGATAAACATACCAAAATATTATCTTCAGGAAAATAAAAAGCACTTTATGCACAAATTGAATATTAATAAGTACCTCTAACGAGGCACTGATTTAATAATTACTTTATATAATGTTCTGAGGGGCCACAGTGGACAACTGCTGAAGCGTAACGGTGGATTCTACCTTTCATCATATACAAGTTTTGTTCTTATGTAATTTATTATAATATCCTTTTGCCTGAAATGATTTATGTTTCTAGTTTGAGGCTGTGCTCTATATAATAGGCCAAAATTATGAAGCGATAATATCTTTGCATTGAATAAGAACTCTGTGCTTTTAAAAGGATGCTGTGAAACCTACTCTGATGTATTAATGTCTGGGTTAGAGATCTGTATTGTATCCTCACCACTCACTCTCCCTCCCGCCCTGCAGTACATGCACACACGTGCACAATTCCTAATATCCCAGGAAGTACTTAAAGCCACAGGGTATTTTCCTGGATTGTCAATTTTACTTGAAGATTTTTAAACCAACATATTATGCAAAGAAAGAGATGAATTTTTAAGCTATAACACAAGACTTAAAAGAAAATTTGGGTTAAGGTGGTCTGCTCCAGGTACCTCTAGCCTTGTCCACCTTTGTGCAGATTATAAAAAGGTGTCTCTTCCCTTTGCCCTTCGGGCAAACCATTTAGAAAAACGTTCCTTTCCTCTGGGCTGGCAGCCTTGCACCAGGGCTCATGGGTGTGTGAGAGAGCAGAGTGGATGTGAAACTTTGCCTTCCACTTACAGCTCCCTGGCCAGGTGCCCGTGTGTGGTGACTCTGCTCTCCATGGCCACAGGCTTATTGCTTCTGCCATCAGGGCTATTTTGTTGTAATCGTTTGAGAAGTTCTGAAAGTGTTTGTTTAATTATAATTACATAATAGAGTTGGAGGATGGAGTGGAACACCTACTAAAGGAGAAATTATATGCTTTACCAACTCAAAGCTAAAATGGTGTAGGAATTGTAGCCTGCAAATCAAAGGCAATTGGAGATAATGAGACACAGAAATGCTACTGTCGAGTCTATATAGGAAACTAAAGATGATAAATTCTATACATCTATTTTCTACTTTTCCTTTCAAAGGGCAGATGTACTGATATATTTTCATCTATAATTAGAGAATATTTTACCCATACACAAATGTGCTTCGTTATCCCTGGGTACGTTACAAGCACTAATTTAGAAGAACATCAGAAAGTATTGCAGGCACTTTTCTGTAGAATCTATTCTCTCTCATCCAGCTGCTACTTGTCAAACATTATATATTTTTAAAACCCATGATTTTTATAGAGTGAATCCTTATGACCACTTTATCTGTAATATAATCTCCTAGCCACAATCCCAGGCACTCGTCGCCCACCCTTGCCACCTAGACCCATGCCCCCACGAAGAAAGCCTTTACCACCAAATAATGTCACCGGAAAGCCAGGAAGCGCAGGTACGTCAATCACATACCTTCCTTCTCCCTCCTTGATCTCACTGGCCAAACGCAAGCCCTTCTTGGTGTGATAGCTCAAGCAATGGACGAGCCCTTGGTGTGTGTGACATGTGCCTGTTTTGGCCCCAAAGACCAGACTGTACATTATAGTTTTGAGGACTCACATCCTGATTCTGGGTGGATGGGGTGAAAGCAACCACCCATGTCCATCTAGGCCAGTTTGCTTCTTAGATGCTGTGTGCTTTGTGCTGAGAGAGAAGCTATCACAGTTTCTTCAAAAAGTGGATTATTTTGGATGAGATGTTTTGTGCTGCCAACCCACCAGGTGTAATGGAAAATATCGTCCACTCATCATCCTGTCTCTTGAGATAGAATCTTTTACATCTCATTGATAGCTCCCTTGTCCACCAGCCTTCATGCTGACCCCAGTATTACGGTGCAAGGGGAAAGATTGGGAACTGGAATACTCAGGGTGACTGAGCAGGTCTAGCCTGTGCAACAAGGCAGGAATATATTTTAAAGTCAAGCTGCCTCTCAGCTTGCTCACATGCCTCTATCCTAGGGCATGTGTTGTCTTCTTCCCATAGAATGACCACTCCGAGTCACCTGGGATACTTGTACTTCATCCTTGTCTTAAAGAAGCCTTCTCTAGCTCCCCAAAGGAGACTTAACATTGCTTCTCTGTTCTACTTTTCCTTGAAACATACCTCTATTAGAGCAAACCACTGTTTTATACCTATTTGTTTGTGTACTTGTCTTCCCCTACTATATCATGAGCTCTTTGATGACAGATGACATTTTCTCTGAATTCCCAGAACCAAATCCAGTGTTCATTGACTGAATCCAGTAATCATTGAGTGAATATGTGAGTGAAATTAAGAATCAGTGAACCTAGTTCAGAGCAAAGATTCACCTCACTTTTCTTAAAGTTTCTTCCAGTGGACCTACCAGCAGATCAGATCATGTTCCCATTTTTCCTCCCTCTTCCTTCATCTCTACTTCCTAAATATTCTGTAGTCAGAATCAGGATAACAGTGTTAAGGACAGCTGTGAAAGATGAAACTGATAAGGATTTCTGAGAAAGAGAATGACTGTCACTCTTTTCACAGGATGAAGGAAGGTGTGGTGATGGAGAAGCTTTCATGATGTAACAAGGGGACAGTGGTCTCTAGATTGTTTTTTCCATCAGCTGAAAGAGGAATCAGCCTCTCATCCATGCTGATGGTGCCTTCCTGGGTCCAGGCCTAGTGACATGGCCCCAGTGAGGAGACCAGGTTTTCCTCATTAATTGTAACCTGGGGCAGCTGTGACTTGAATTTCTGTAGCTTTTAGTTCAGACTGAAAGTGATGCCTCAGTTTCCCCCATGGAAGAGTCAGGGGAACCTCCCACCACAGAGCTCCCCTACAAGGCTGTGTGTCTTCAGTTGCACCTCCACGGCCTTGGTTCCTGCCATATGAAACCTTGCTCACTGCCATCAAGAAGTGTAGCTTTGGTATAACTCACCCAGCCTGTGGGATGGTATAAACACATCCCACTTCTGAGATTAACTCTGGTGCCCTCCCTGCCCCATGCTTTCCACCTCTAACTCAAAAGAAATGACTACACTGAAGAGCCAAACACAAATGAGGTCAGTTATACAGATCTGGCCTGATGATCATCACAGAAAGTGCGTACGGAATTCAGGAAATCAACTCAATGTTCTGGGAGTCCTCTGAACACAAGCCTTCTTGCACATGTGCCTCTGAGAACAGTCTTAGGCTACTACGAGGCATCTCCACCTGTCCCCTATCTCCAGATCTACCGAGCCCTCTCAGTCCCGCTCTCCTTGCCAGGACGAGTGCTGCTCTGCACCCTCTAAAAAGCTCCTTCAGGCTGCAGTGCAGTGTCTCATGGTTTTCACTCACCCTCTCATTGGGGCCTACTCCCACCAGGACCAGGAGCTTAAGTCTGCAGGGGCTGGACCAGCAGCCCATCTGAATGGCTCATCCGTGATTCTGTGCTGGGCCACAGTCCTTGGGTCAGTCTTGTACCCCTTGACTCCCTATTGTCTGAGAATGATTCCTTTTCCCAGGAGGACTATAAAACCTAATCTAACCTCCACTCTATTCTACCCATACTTGCCTAGACCTTGGGATGCATCCTGTTTGGGAGACCTATAGGTGTTTTTAGAGTGGAGGAGACATTGTTGAATATAGCATCTCAGGGTGACACTGTTCTAGCTACAGGGCAGAATCACAGACATTACCTTAGAAACTTCTTCTTCTTCCCCCCCAGCCATCTCCCATGCCTGCCAGTTAATCTGCAGTGAGGCCACTCCATCCCCTTGACATTTCTCATGTAAAACCCCTTCCATCCAGTCTCATTGCTTCTTACATTGTTCACCTCCTCTGCCCTTGCCTACGCAACTGCTTTAATCTCTTGATTTCTCTCTCTGCCACCAGCCTTGCAACTTAACTGTTCACCCTCTCCTCATCTGATCATGTTACTTCCCTAGTGAAAATCTTTTAATGGGTCCTTATCACCTAAAAATAATATCTAAATCCATGGTATGCAAGGCCCTTCATGAACTGCCCTTCTCGGCCCCTCCGTACTGTGCTCTCACTGCTCCTGGCACTCTTGGCTCTCACCCCTTCAAATTCAACACGCCATGTGATTTCATGCTTCCCTGACCTGGTTCTTCCTGCAACCTCTGACTAGAATACAGCTCTCAGGCTTACCTACTGATCACTTCTCCTCTTTATTGGTACATCCTCTGGGAAGGCATTCCTGCCCTCCTCCCACCCAACACTCATCATCTTTCCCTGTAGACTTGTCCTCTCTGAGACCTTATCCCATGCTTTCACAATATCTATAATGCTTCAGTATAATTTGGCTCACACATCTCTCCCGATCAAGGACACCAGGTCTTATTTTCTCTCTAATCCTGGCATATAGTGCCAAGCCACATGGTAAGCGCTAATAAATATTTATTGAGTAAATAAATGGGGAACTCAGCAGGGCTCCCTATAAAGCCTGAATCCTTTGGCTCTACATTACAGGAATCATTTCATCAGACCGAGTAACTTCCCCACCCTTGAGGGCAACACTCAGACCTACTGAAGCCCCCTTGGAGAGAACAGAGACAGATAAAAAGCAACCAACAGCTCCTGCCTCAGGAGAAGATCTTGGTTAGTATATCAGTCACTTCCCACTGGATGCTTAGCTACGAAGTACTAAAGGATTTCAAACTAGGGAGAAAAGAGTCCCAGTTCTGGATCATCTATTTTACTCAATTTTATGATTGCTATGAATTTTTTAATTTAAAAATTATACTTATTTCTAATGTTTTATTATAGAATGTGCTCCTTCCCTTTGCAGACATAGAATGAAGTTCCCAAGATCTTTAGGAAAGTCTTCCTAAAAAGATCTAGATTACCCAGTGCTTCTTACTAAATCACATGCCATTACTAATTACGCATATCTTAATTTATTAATGAGTATTAGCTACTTGGTTGTAATCTTTGAATCATTATTTATTACACTGAAGGGCACCAGCAGGACACAATTAAAGGCCTTTTAGTGTGGATAATATGTATAGTAATACTAATAATAATTGAAATCAAATTGCAAGGAATTGACTAGGAGGCATATGTATTAAATATTTATAGTTTTACTACTTTTTCATTGTATCTTCCATTCTCAGGTAATATGACTGACTTTAGTTCAAGTCCAACAAGAGAAACTGATCCTCTTGGGAAGCCCAGATTCAAAGGTATGTATGACTGGCTCCAAATCTCCATTTTAACAAAGCTATCTTTGGTGGGTGTATCAGTCAGCTGTTGCTGTGTAATAAACAACCACAAAATCTTAGTAGCATACTCTAAAAAGGATTTATTTCTCATGTGTCTACAAATTGCCTGGAGGTCAGCTGATCTACCATGTGTTTGGCTGGGTGGTTCTACTTCTAGCAACAGGTACAGCTGGACCTCTTATAGGTTGGGCTCAGGTCTGCTCCACATCTGTTTATTTTGGTGCCCAGGATGAAGGACTAACAGTGACCCAAGAGAAGCTATTCTCATGACAGTACAAAGTGAAGAGAGGGGGAGTCCAAAAACCTGACCACATTTCAAGCTCCTTCTTGTGTTATACCTGCCAATATTCAATGGCTAAAGAAAGTCACATAGCCAAGCTCATAACAAAGATTGGGGAAGTATACTCCTTCCATGGATATAGAGAATGTTTTTGAAATATTTATTTATTTGTTTGGCTGCGCCGGGTCTTAGTTGCAGCACGTTGAATCTTTGTTGCCGCTGCGGGATCTTCATTGCGGCATGCAGGATCTTTTTAGTTGCAGCATGTAATCTCTTAGTTGCAGCATGTGGGATCTAGTTCCCTGACCAAGGATCAAACCCAGGCCCCCTGCATTGGGAGTGCGAAGTTTGTTAGAGAATGTTAGAGAATGTTTTTGAACAGTAATCTAATCTACCACAGTAAAAGAGAGATTATATGATATAGAACCCAGTATTTCCTTTTGTGATATGTTTTTCTGAAGTATAAAATTTGATAAATTTCAACATATGTATATACCCATGAAATATCATCACAATCAAGATAATGAATACATGCACCACCTCCAAAAGTTTCATCATGTACCTTTATAATCCCTCCTCCTCACTCCTCCCACCCGACCTCTAGTCCCTAGGTCACTATATTATAGATTAGTATGCATTTTTGGAAATTTTACATAAATGAAAAAAATACAGTATGAACTTTTTGTGTGTGATTTCTTTCACTCAACATAATTATTTGGAGATTCATCCATGTTGATAAATGTATCAGTAGTTTATTCCTTTTTATTACTGACTAGTATTCTATTATATGGATATATACTAATTTATTAAAACTGTTCACAACATTTGGGTTGTTCTAATAAAGCTGCTATGACCATTCATGTACAAGTCTTTGTGTAGACATATGCTTTCATTCCTTTTGGACAAATTCCAACAAGGAGAATGGCTAGATTGTATATAAATGGACATTTAACATTTTAAGGAACTGCCAAACTGTTTTCCACAGCAGTTGTACTGTTTTACCTTTGTGCCAACAGTATATGAGAGTTCCAGTTCCTCCACATCTTTGCCAACACTTGCTATGGTCAGTCTTTTTAATTTCAGCCATTTTAGTAAAGGTGTAGTAGTATCTGATTGTGATTTTATTTTGCATATCCCTAATGACTAAGGATGCTGAACATCCTTTCATGTCCTTATTTGCCATCTGTATATCTTTTTTGATGTGTCTGTTCAATTTTTTTGGTCTATTCTTTATGGAGTTGCTTATTTTTTTATTATTGAGTTTTAAGAGTGTTCATATTTTCTGGATTGAAGACCTTTTTCAGATACACACTTTGCAGTGTGTATTTTCTCCCAGTGTTTGGCTTCTCTTTTTTAATTTTAATGAAGCTCAGTTTATCAATTTGGTTTTTTATATATAGATTGTATCTTTTATGTTATATTTAAGAAGTCCTTGACTAATCAAAGGTCACAAAGACCTCCTCTGTTTCCTTCTAGAAGTCTTCTACTTTTACATTTAGGTCTATGATCTGTATTGAGTCAAATTTTCTATATGACCCAAAGTATGAATGCATTTATTTTCTCACTTATGGATATCCAAATCATTCCAGCATCATTTTTTGAAAAAACTGTTGTTTCTCCACTGAATTTAATTTGTACCTTTGTCAAAAATCAATTGTCCATATATATGTGGAACTATTTTGGGGTTTTCTAGTCTGTTCCAGTGATCTATTTATCTACCTTTCCATCAGTACCACAGTGTCTTGATCACTGGTTTTATAATAAGCACTGTGATCAGGTTATGTTAGTCTTCCAACATTGTTCTTATTTTTTAAACGTTGTTTTGGTGACTCTAGGTCCTTTTATATTTCCATCTGAATTTTAGAATGAGTTTCTCAATGTCTAAAAAAAATAGCCTGTTTATATTTTTATTAGAATTGCATTGAATCTGTAGGTCAACTGGGAAACATTGACAGCTGTACAGTATTAAGTCTTATTACCTATGAACATGGTATATCTCACCATTTATTTAGGTGTTCTTCATTTCTCTCACCAATGTTTTGTAGTTTTCCATGTAAAGAAAACCATAAAAGTAGCATTTTTTATTTCAGTTTCTAATTGTTCATTGCTAGTATATAGGAAAACAATTGTTTTTCATTCAATGAGCTTGTATTCTGAAACCTTGCAAACCTCTGTAGTCTTTTTGTAGATACACTGGATTTTCTACCTACAGAATCATGTCATCTGAGGAGAAAGTTTTACTTCCTCCTTTCCAGCTTAAGTATCTTTTTTTCTTGCCTTTCTGTACTGACTAGAACCTCTAGTGAAATATTGAATAGAAATCGTGAGGATAGGTATCTTTTTCTTGTTCCTTATATTATGGGAAAAGCATTCAGCCTTTCACCATTAAGTATGGTGCTTCCTGTAGGTTTTTCATAGATGCCCTTCACTGTGTTGAAAAAGTTTTCTTCTATTCCTGCTTTGGTGAGAGTCATTATCAGAAATGAATGCTAGATTATGTCTAATAATTTTTCTGACTTTATTGAGATGCTTATGTGGTTTTCCTTTTTTAGTGTGTTAATGTGATAAAGTAATTGTTCTTGAGTTGTAGGCTACCTTTGCATTCCAGTGACAAATTCCACTTGGTTATAGTGCATTCTCATTTTAATATATTGTTGGATTTAATTTGCTAAAATTTTGTTTAGAATTATATTCAGTGAGGGACATTGGTCTGTAGTTTTCTTGTAATGTCTAAGTCAAGTTTTAGTATCAAAATGATGCTGAATTTTTCTTCAATTTTCTGAAAGAGTTTAGAACTGGTGTTGCTTCTTCCCTAAATATTTGTTAGTATTTACCAGTAAAGCCATCTGAGCCTGATATTCTCCTTGTGAGAAGGGTTTTACATGTAACTCACTTTCTTTAATAGGTACAGGACTATTTAGAATATTTTTTTCCATAGTGAACTTTGGTAATTTTTGTCTTTCAAGTTATTGGTCCATATCCTCTAAATTGTCAAGTTTATTGGCATAATGTTATTCATATTCTCTTCTTACTTTGATATCTGTATAATTTGTAGTGATGTCACCTCTCTCATTCCTTCTATTGACAATGTGTGTCTTTTTTTTCTCTTTTGCCTAACCAGTCAGGCTGTAGGTTTATCAATTCTTTTGATCTTCTGAAAAGATCGACTTTTTTTCATTGATTTTGTCTGTTATTTTTCTGTTTTCTATTTCATTTATTTTTTACTCTGATCTTTATTGTTTCCTTTTTCTGCTTAATCTGAGTTTCATTTGCTCTTCTATTCTAATTTCTTAAGGTAGAAGATGAGCTCATTGATTTTGAGCCCTCTCTTCTTTTCAGATGTGGAATTTAGTGCTACAAATTTTCCCCTAGATATTATTTAAGCAGCATCCAAAAATTTTTGATATGTTGTGTTTCCATCTGTACTCTGTTCAAAATAGTTTTTAATTTCCCTTTTGGTTTCTTCTTTGACTTATTAGGAGTATGTTATTTAATTTCCAAATATTTCAAGATTTTCTAGAAATCGTTTCATTACTAATTTCTAATTTAACTCCATTGTTGTCAGATACTCTGTATTACTTGAACACTTTCACATTTATTGAGACATTTTTTAAGGCCCAGAATATAGTCTATCTTAGTATATGTTCTCTGTGTACTTGACAAGAATGTGTATTCTGCTTTTCTTAGTGGAATGTTGTATTGGTTTGCTAGGACTGCCATAACAAAATACTACAGACTCGGTGGCTTAAACAACAGAAATTTATTTTCTCACAGTTCTGGAGACCAGAAGTCTGAGATCAAGGTATCTTTGGTTTCTCACATTGGAAATTAGGTCTTCACCATAGGAATTTTAGGGAAACACAATTCAGTCCATAACAAGTATTCTATAAAAATGTCAATTAGGTCAGTTTGCTTGGTTGTATTGTGCAATTCTTTTATATCCCTAGCGATTTTCTGTCTACTGTTCTGTCGATTAATGAGAGAAGAGTACTGAAATCTCTAGCTCTAATTGTGAATTTATTTCTACTTAACAGTTCTATCAAGTTTTGCTACATGTATATTAAAGGTCTGTATTTAGATATAGACCTAAATTACTTAGGGTTGTAATAAACTCCTGAGGAATTTGTCCTTTATTATTATGAAGTGACCTTTTTGTGTTTATGGTAATATTCTTTGCTCTAAAATCTAATTTGTTGATATTTATATATCCACTCAAGCTTTCTTTTGATAAGTGTTATCATGGTATCTCTTCTTTTCATCCTTTTACTCTTAACCTGTTAGTCTGTTTGTTTAAAATATTGTCCCTATAGGTATCATATAGTTGGATCTTGCTTTTTCACCCAGTCTGACAATCTCTGCATTTTATTTTGGGTGTTTAGAACCTTACATTTAACATGACGAATGATATGGTTAGGTTTAAGTCTATCATCATATTGCTATTTGTGTTTTATTTGTCCCATCTATTCTTTGTTCCCTCTTTCCTTTTTCTTCAGCCTTCTTTTGGACTATTTTTATGATTCCATTTTATCTTTTTTTGTTGTCCTACTCCTATAACTTTTTTGTTTTGTTATTTTAGTGATTGCTTTGGGGTTTATAGAATGTGTCTTTAACTTACCACAGTATCTTCCAGTGATATCCTACAACTTCACAAATAGTGTAAGAACTTTACATTAGTATAGCAGCTTTTCTCTCCTCCTGGCCTTTGGGCTATTGTCATTATAGTTTACTTTTACATGTTATATACATCACACTAAATTGTTAATATTTTTGTTTAAACAACAAATTGTCTTTCAGAGAGAATTTAATAAGAAAACTACTGTGTATATTTACCTATGTAGTTACTGTTTCAAGTGCTATATTTCCATCCAGCATCATTTTCCTTCCACCTGAAGGACTTTCTTGAATCCTTCTTGTAGAGTGGGTCTGCTGGTCATGAATTCTTTCAGATTTTATATGTCTAAAAAGTATCTTGCTTTTTTTTTGTCCTTTTGCTTTGTTTTTTTTAGAGATATTTTCACCAGTTATAGCATTCTAGATGATAAGGTTTTTTGTTTTGGTTTTTGTTTTTTAGTAGAGAAATACATTGCTCTACTGCCTTCTCACTTGCATTCTTTCCGATGAGAAATCTGCCATAATCCTTCTTTGTTGTTCTATGTATAGCATGTCTTTTCTTGTCTGCCTCCTTTAAAGATGTCTAGAAATTTAATTTGGGTCTTTTTTAGAGCTTCCATTTCTTAACTCTCAACCATGTGGATTATAGTGATGATAACTGTTTTACTGTCCTTGTCTGATGATTGTTACAGCTATCCAAGTTTCAGGTTGGCTTCAAATGATTTATTTTTCTCCTCATTATGGGTAATATCTTCCTGTTTATTTTATCCAGTTGGGAATATTTTTATTCCTAAAATATTCTTGTATTTTATTCTGGGATGCCGTTTAAATAACTTGAAACCACTTGATCCTTTTGAGTCAAGCTTTTAAGATTTATTAGGTGGGACCAGAACTGTGTTTAGTGTAAAGTTAATCATTCCCCAGTACTGAGACAAGACCCTTTTGAGCACTGTTTCCAATGCTCCATAAATTATGCAGTTTAAACCACACTCAGGGAGACCAAATTACTTTTGGATATTAGCATAAACTAAACCTATTTAGAAAAGTAAATCAACAATAACATCCATATCGTGTATCCCAAAGATAGGGTTCTGGATTTTCACAAATTCAAACCATCCACATCATTGCTTTCATCCATCTGCTTATAGTATTAGATCAAATGTCCTCAAACAGATAATTTTATTTATGAGTTCACCTCCACCTTTTTTCCAAGCTCAAAAAAAAAAAATGTTCAATGTCCTCTCTGTCTTAGGTCCTCACGTGAGGTATATCCAAAAGCCTGACAACAGGCCCTGCTCCATCACTGACTCTGTCAAGCGATTCCCCAAAGAGGAGGCCACAGAAGGGAATGCCACCAGCCCACCGCAGAACCCACCTACCAACCTCACTGTTGTCACTGTGGAAGGGTGTCCCTCCTTTGTCATCTTGGACTGGGATAAGCCACTCAATGACACTGTCACTGGTAAGATCATGACACATGGACCGTCACTACGGTGGGAAGCATTGATAGTGCGATGCATTGGGAATGTGGTACCTTGATTCAAACTGTGGCCTGCGAGGCATATCTTAGGAACAGCAAGTCCCCGCAGAGTTCTGCTGTCCCTGTGGTACATGATTGTTAAAAGTATCATAAGATGCGAAAAGATCATCTTTGTTCTGGTTATGGTCTCCCTGTTAATTTAGCAGATCTCTTTAAGTTGCATACCTTCCTTCTCCTCTCAGAACTGTTTTTCACAATGTGAAGGTATATCTAGTCTTTTCATTACCTGAAAATCACAGATCACATATGGGAAGTTGCCACTGCTGATAAGATTTAAACCTGTTTTCCTTTCACCATCCCAATTTCTAGATTGACCTAGAATTTTCAAGCAGGCTAAAAGTTATTTCAATCATTTTAGGAAAATTGTTTTAATTTGGTCAATTTTCTGCTTATCTCAGGAAATTTTGATTCTGCTGTCACTCATCCAATTTCTCTAAAAATGACTGTGAAAAATAAGAAACCCTGAGTCATTCTTTGAATTTGTTATATGGGATTTAAATTCTCTGTAGTGAACAGGATAGTCAAAGTAGAGGGGAGGGGTGGAAAGACTAACAGCCCAAATCAGCTAGAGGATGTAGCAAACAGCGTGAGGACACAAGGTTCCTGCTGCTCATGTCCCCGCCACCATGTGCCTGGGGTGGGTAGGCAGAATAGAGTTGCCCACTAAGAGGCTGTCAGGAAAAGTAGAGAGCGGGTACACAGGGCAAGGTGAGGAGTGGGGAGACTCAGGATCTGCCAAAAAAGTTTTCTATGAATAAAGGAGAAAACAGTAGCTATTTCTCCTCAGACAAAACCGTTTGGTCTGGGCAACTTCCAGTGTAAGCAGCTTATCTTTGCTTAGCTGGCTTTTTAAATTTTTAACCATATTTTGTGAATTTCCTTTCTTATGCAAAGCTTGCCTTTGTTTTGAGAAAGAACCAGCCACTGCCCGTGGTTCCTGGGGATTTGACTAGTCTTGCTTCTTTACTTGGAACTACACCAGTAGGTATTATCATCCCAATATCTAAAAATCAATCTCTAAGTATTGATTATCTACATGTATTAAAAAGTTGAAAACTCTCAATCCATATGCAGTGCTAATGAAGAGTTCCTGTGATAGTCTGAGGCTTCATTCTCACAAGACCAAATGAACTATAAAATTTCACTTGCCTTAAAAATATAGGACATCAAGTTGGAATTGGTTAATCTGTTTAATAATCTAATACATATTCACTTGGGTATGTCAATAGTATCTGATTTAGCTATTTAAAGTAGGATTTTCCTTTCATCATGTAACTTTTTTAAATTATATAAACCTGTAATTTCAAAGAATCATGAATAGGATATACTTTATCTACCAACTAGTTTTATAACATTATTTTTATTATTAAATGTTAACGGTCTGCTTGAGATCTTTCACTAGATACTGGACTTATGATAACCATTTTCATGGATAAGGACCACATCTATAACTATTATATTTTATAAATAGAAATAAGTCCATATTTAACCATTACTCAGTCTATATTTCAATGTTGGACCATATGCCCTAATGATCTGTTCTATTTTTTTCCATTTTTGTTTATTTTTAGTGTTCCATTAAATACCACTTGATTTCAAATGTAATCTTTTATAAACCAGCAGCTCAGATAATACAGAGATTAATTCTCATGTCACTGGAAATGGTTTTTCAAGAAAGAATTAAGAAAGATAACAAAAAAAGAGTGAAACATATTCTTCATTCCCCAGGTTGACTTCTGTCAGTAATCTTTCTTTTAATTGATAGGCATGTATTCACCTCTAGTAAATGCATCCAAATTCAGATGCTTCTCCATATCCCTTCTACACTAAAGTAGAAATAGGTACACCATAGAGATTGGCCACAGCCTGGGTCCTTGGACAACTTAAATTACTTATAAGGTATCATTTTCTGATACATCAAGAGCATGCTGACATAGATTTAAATCCCAGACCAACTGTGTTCTAGATAATGCAACTTGGATCTATAATTAGCCTCTTTGAACTTCAGGGTTTTTTAATTTATAATAATAATAATTCTTATTGCTATCAATTTATTGTGAGTATAAGACTTAACAGAGAGTAGTATCACCATTTGTTATTTTCATGCTGTATTGACCAGATAGTGATGTTCCCAATATTTATAATAATTATGTTCTAAGTGAATTATCTCATAATAGGGCAATAAAACCCTCTGAGGGGGAAAAAACAGACCAATTATTGTGTCAGTTCTTTGTAGATTTTCTTATATCTTTACTGTTAATGAAATTATTTTTTTAAATCCCCTATTTAAAATAAGAAATATTGACACATACTTTTTTGTTGTTGGTGGTAGATTTTTATAATGTTCGTGGATTTATGAAAAGCTATTATCACTTTGAAGCATTAAAAAGGAAAGATATATACATTCTAAGACAAGAATTCTGAGAAAAATTCTAAATATCTTTTTAATCATGAAGGTAACTTCTAGATCCATTTTGAAAACTCCAGTCTTTCAGGACAAAAATAGTATTAAATTAACATTTAAAACTTGAGTCAAAAGAAAATTATAAAAGATGTGCTCTAAGTGTTGAAGTATACTAAAAGGCTAAGGTGATATTACAAAGAATATCACACAGTCGATGAGGAATGACCCAAACAAAGATGTTTTTTGAAGGTGATTGCTTTCATGGATAACCAGCTGGACTGTCATATAAATTGCTCTTTTGGTGACTAAGCAGCACTTGAATCTTTCCAATTGGAATCTCTCAAATTTTTGTGATCCTAGTTTCAAAACACAACTCGGGGATAATAAGGAATAATAAAAGATATAATAATAATAGGTACCACCTGTTGAGCAAAATACATGCAAAATACTATTAAGCACTTTCCATATGTTCCTTCTTTAATCCCTACAAGCAACACTATGAAGAGACACTATGGACATTTTACAGATGGTAAAACTGAGACTGAGATCCAGGCAAGTGGCTTGGTCTGTCTCTTCCCATTAAGTCATGCAGTTTCCATTTTTTAAAAATCAATTTTACTTCCTTTCTAATTACTCTGATCTTTTTCTAGTAAATGTCCCTTCACAGCTGGAAGATATAAAACGAACATAATTGAATTTGGGATCCTACCTCTCTCTCTCTTTCCACACTCCTTTAGAATAGAAAGCCAGCTGAGACATAGGTTGGGAGCAGAGTCTGAGGAAGGAATCTTAAATATGGGCCATTAGTCCTTTAATAGCTGCACTAATGTGTCCAGATACAATGACCATTGCCTTCCAGTTTAATTTCAAATTTTCAAAAGGATGGTCATAGGAAATTACTCAGAAAAAGTGATCCTCCTTTTTGGCTTTTTAAAATTCACCAGTAAAGATCCTTCCCAAATTAAAATTGGTGATTATAAGTCTCCATGAGTTACTCTATAATTTCAGTTTTATTTCCGATATCCATCTCCTACCTTTAGTCTCAGTGCTAACAGCAGAAATCCCCAGTAACTTGCCAGCTCCTTTGCAACCTTCCCACTTTCCCTGATGCCCACCACTTGTGTATTTCTTCATACTGATGAAGCTGTGTTTGAGTAGGGTTTTGTTGGTTGGTTGGTTGTTGTTTTTTGTTCGATTTTTTTAACCCTCTGTGTGATCTTGTCACATGCATTAAACTGAACCCCAACTGAGAGCAGGGAAAGTAAATTAGTAAATTATATTCTCTTATTCTGAAAGTCTCTTTCTTTTGATTAGCCCTACAAGTTCATAGACACCTGCCCTTAAGTTAAATTTATGCAGATCTCCATGCAGACTTCAAGGGCATAATTTTTTTAATTCAAAGATAATTATCAAGGGGGTATATGTTAGCAGTATGTACAAAATTTATGTAACTTACATAAGCAGTAGGTATCAAAATCCCATCATTCTGTAGTTCAAAATAATGAACTATAGAAAAGTATAGTTCATTGTTCATTATTTGATTAACTGTTATTTGCTGCTGTGGTTTTCAACTCAGTTTTTTGCAGCAGTACCATGTAGTCAGTGACGTTTTTCCCAGCTATATTGTGAAGCCCCATGAACAGGAAATGTGCTTCTACTGAAACTCCGCTCCTCATACAATGTTTTTTACAAAGCCACACTGGGCTTTCCAGCAATGGCAGACGATCCGACTTACCTAACAAAATCATAGGTTATCCATAACCAACGCTACCATAGGAGCATCAACAGTCTTCATAGTTACCAGACCTTTGCTGCTCTGGTAAAGAGAAAACAGAAATGGTCAATGAGCAACTCCCCAAATGCTTTGGGACCTTCATCATCCTCTGACAGTCCCCAGTTGGAAGTTGCTAATGTGTACGATCAATACATCTCTAGACCTGCAATCTTGTTGCTCACTTTTGTGAGAGTTGACTCTGTTATGCGGTTAGCTTCGAGAACATTCAGTCCACCAGAGCATAAAGACAAGTATCTGTTGGCTTTTTTTGCTTTTCAGAATATGAAGTTATATCCAGAGAAAATGGGTCATTCGGTGGGAAGAACAAGTCCATTCAAACTACAAATCAAACCTTCTCCACAGTAGAAAATCTAAAACCAGACACAAGGTGAGCCACCAGTGCTATTACAGGTGAATTCTGAGAGTGCAAAAATCATAACAAAGGAGTAAAATGACATCACCCTTCTCTATCTTAAGGGAGGGTCTAGTTTGCATTTCATTCTTTGGCTTTCCATACACAGCACTAGATACCCCTAGAGTCATGGTTTACAAATATGCAAGTTATTGGTGGGGATACAAGAGCTGACAAGATGGTCTTGTAAGTTAACAGTACAGCTGGGAACATTGAAAGATAGAAGGCCATTAATATCAAACATTGATATTAAATACCAAAATTTAGAGGAGGAAAAGTCTATAGACCAGAGACAACTGGAGTGTGGATGGTGTAAACTAGATTTGAAAGCACAGAAGAAGTTGCCTGGCATGCTGGAAGGGAGGGGGCAAGGAAACAAAAGCCATGGGACAAATGTAGGTGAAAGTTTGTAATAGTTAATGCTTAGTATAGCTACAGACTAGTCCCAGACACAGTAACCCTTTGCTTTTGGGTCTTTTTAATATAGACCAATGAGAATAGATTTTTGAAAATGGACATATATAATATTAACAATTGTTCAATAATAAACAACTTTTCTTGGCATTCCTTACTACACATTGATACCAGGTTGTTTATCTTGCTGTATAGTTTTGTGATTCCTTTTTAAATCTAAAATACCTAATATTTTATCAGTTCATTTTATTATTTCAAGAAAAATAAGGGCCTTAGGCATTTCTAGAAATGTAGTAGGGAAGGGGTTTTTTGTTTTTGTTTTGTTTTACGTGGCTAAATTATCAAATGTATTGCTCAAGGAGATTCTCAAATGGATACAGCCAAGCATTTCCATGATAAAGCCAATGTGCTAAATTCATTTCTGGACTAAATTTCACTCTCTGTGAAAAATCGATTTCTTCCTTCAAGCTCCAAAACATTGTCTGATAAACTGTCTATACTTTCAGTATAAAATAAAACAAAAACACCCCTGACATCTTAAGTTATAGTATCCCAAGCAACATAGATCAATTTTCACACAATCAGGAGTTTTTCCAGATTGAGTATTTCATAACTTGATAAAGTTCCTCAGTGTTGAAAAAGATCAGTGGAGGTGAAGACTGGAACTTCAGCATCAGAGATTTTTTTTTTCATGTTTTATTTCTTGTATCTTTCACTGTCATGTGACTGAATTGAATTGGGTATTGATTGTGACACCCAGAAGAGCCTCTTTGGGCTCTGACAGCAGGGAGACTTTTCTAATCTTTTCAGGAGAAAAGGAAGTATCTAATTCATTATAGATGGTTTGCTGTATACAAACCGTAGTCCTATACAGCAAAAACGACACTTTTCCAGCAGTGTATGTTTTCTTCTTTTAAGTTCTCTGAGTTGTAATATGGAGAATTTTGCAACTGCTCATTTTCTTGAAGGTATTAAGTTAGCCAAAATAAGCATATATTTCAGTAAAAGCCCATTTGATGATCTTGGTTCTGTTTCCTTAGCAAGATTAACAGGGAGAGAGCCTATAATTTATTTTAAGGAAAGAGTAAAAGAGAAAAGGTCATTTAATTTGGACTTTTTAATAGGTGGATTTGGGCTTACAAAACTTGGCTTTTCTCTGCAGTTTCTTGCTTTTTATTCCACTTAAGAAAAAGTGAGCTGTGTAGTATGCAGAAAGTACATTGAAGGGCATCCAATTTCTAAATGTTCATTGTATTCCTTTTCTGAATCAGGCTGTTCTCGGATTTCACAGTGCACCTATTAGCTCATAATCAGAGGTAGAATAATGCCAGTGACCTTTTAAACCTGATTTGTTGGTAAAAGGTTGGGGTCTGCATTCAGCTAACATTTACTGAGTGCCAACAATGTGCTCAGCCCTGTGCTTGGTGTTGTGCCTACAAACAGGAGTAAGCATGGTACCTGCCCTTGAGGAGCTCGAGGCTAGTGGAGTAGGTCGCTAATGACCGATTATTCTACACAAAGTGGTGAGAGTTCTGGTAGAAGTCTGCACCAGGGGCGACAGAAGCCCAGAGTGGGCGGCACGTCGCAAAGTGTGGGGAAATTAGGAAACACTTCCTGGGGGAGGTGACCCCTAGGCTGAGGCTTGAAGGAGGAGTAGACTGGAGCCAGCTAAGTGACTGTTAAGAGAAAGGAATGTCAGGGAGGATAGCACATGTCAGAGCAGTGGCCCGAAATGGCACGGTTGTGTGTGGTGAATAACGGGCTGTTTTCACCAGTGTGAGGGGTGAAAAGTGATAACCATTTTGAATGATAATAATGGGCTGCTTTAACATTATTATTTTATACTATTATAAAATATTATTATATTTTATACTATACTATTAGTATTCGCTATACTAATAGCGAAAAGCCCTCACCAGTGTGAGGGGCGAAAAGTGGCCAGAAGCCGTAGAAGCCAAGAGAAGCAGAAGCCAAGTTAGGGAGGGCCTTCTGCGCCAGATCAAGAAACATGGTCAAGTGATGGGGAGATCCTAAAGGATGGTAACTGGGGAGTGCCTTGCTCTGACTTTCATTTTCATTTTCATTCTGACTTTCATTTAGTTGGAATAATCACTTTTGATACTAGAGCTACTTATAATGAATAGCAGCTGGTAGAACAAATCTAACTAAAAGAACTTTTTGTTAATTTCTTTCATGAGTACCATTCTGGCATCTGACCTAGTTGGTCAAATAGGTACATAAGAGAAACGTGCCTTTGGGCTGAGCTGGATTTCATTCTGGAATCACAGGACCGATCAGGTCATGGGGTTCACATCTAGCTTCTGGTTGTAATTGTTTCAGACTCAGCTACAGCCTTGTCCTCTTTATCCCACCCTCCTCCTATGTGTCTTGCTTGTCTCTGCTGTCTGTCATCAGTGTACCTTCTAAGGAGGACTCCTGCAACCTATCCTTATCCCAAGATGAGCAAAACCCAAAGGAAGCCCTTTCTGGATTTGTCTTTGGAAAAAGCAGTACTAAACTAAGATTAGGAATCCCTGTAATGAGAACTCCATGCCAAGTTTTACAACTTGGCATAAAGTTGGGGCCACTATGCATGTCTGTATGTGGCTTATTTAATGTTATTTTTAGTTCGGTACAATAAAATGAAATCCATTCAGATATAAAGACTGTTAATGTTCATAAATGTGATTTGACCAGGATTTTATATTGATAGTCCCTAATGGGTCATGATTTAAAAGTTGTATATCAGTAGTTTGAAGCAAAGAACATTCTCACACTGGGGACAAATGTAACACACATGGATGTAAATTTTCTAATGAAAATTATTTAGTCTATGCCATGGGAAACTTTGGGTGGTCTAGTAGTTCAGTAGATCCCAGCCCCCACTGAGCTTGTAAATATATTCTGCACTCTCAGAGGTATGATGGAGATTAATCTGTCAAATGGGCAGAAATGTTTTGAGCTGAAATATTAAAATTATGTGTTGAAACCCCTATTAGTCAAATAACCAAGGAAGAATAAAGTGAAGTCAAATCATTTCATTTACTTTGAGATTTCTGAGCCTAAAGTTACCTGAGGAAACAAAACTAACACCCATGAAACATCATAACACAGAATAAAAGAACATGCCGATGTAGGACTTACACCCAGGTTCTGCAATTTAGAAGAGGAGAGAAAGCCTCCTGGAATACTCGAGACAAGAACTTGACAGTAAGGGATAGGATGGCATGAAGCAGGCCGGCAAGAAAAGAAAGAACAGTAGTATTCCACGTGAAATCCACGTGCACAACTTAGGTGAAATATAAGTAGTCTTCAAAGTTACTACTGACAGCAAGGCTACAGCAAGTATAATAAAACTACGAGTTCCCCAATGTAGGTTTGTTGGCTCTTTTGATGCAAGCTTTTTTCATACTGTCTTACGTTGTTAAGGCAACGTTCCTTTCTATTGTATCTTCTCTACCCCAACCATGATCCAAGATTAATGTTAATAAAAGACTCCCTGTAAAATAAAGAGGAAGTATGTACAGGATGCAGTTAGCAGGTGGTTTTTATTAGCTATAAAGAATGACTTCAGTCACATTTCATTACTTGAGGAAAATTTTGAGTCCAAATACATAGTAAACTCCCTAAATAAGCAAACTTTGAATTATAGCTGTTAAAATTCCCCCATGAGGTTCTGGAATTCCCTGTTTGAAAAGCTGGAAGATAATAAATTCTGAAAGAATATCTAGCTTTTTTCTAATTCTAGGAGACACATATAAAGAATTTATTTTAGTAGCATTTTCCATCATTTGTCCTGACTTAAAAACAGGAGCTCTAAAAACAGGTGATAATTACTGGCTAATCGTTACACAGTGACATAGGTGGAGTAGAGCTTGGTGTTAGAACATCCAGGAGAATCAAGGCAGAGAAAATAGATCTACAGGGCTTTTGGGAATAAAAATTCTAAGTGTTCACACACTATTCTAGAATCAAAAAGACAGTCAATGATGCTACCGTCTCCCTGCCCATTTTTAACAACTTAGCCAAATTTTATTTACTCTGCAGAAGCTCAAAAAATAACCCACAGTATGGGACCATCCAGCAGGTGTCTTGCTGCTGGGAGAGTTCAGCTGCACACCTGGCGTGAGATGCTTCTGTCTCTAGAAAACGGAGCCGCTTGGCTGCCCTGAGGAGCCTGGGTGCAGCTCCCAGGGCGGCACAGCAGGGACAGGCCCGGTCTTGCTGATGGCTTCTTGCAGCTGGGGTGACAGATGTACGCAGGGAAGAGGGGCTGTTTGGGCAGCCAGAGCTGTTTTAGTCAGGTGAAGCAGGAGATCTGTTAACAGAGGCAAGAGGCTGTGGCACAACTCTATCACATTCTTTGGAGGATCCCTCTCTCACCCCCGCCCCTAAAATACAAAGAAAATGTAGAGATGTTAGTGTCCACTGAATCAGTACCCATCTAGGCCACTCTCCAATATTTATTTTCCACTTATTTTTTTTCCCCATGAAACCTCATTGTGTGGCTCTTGTTGAACTAAAAGAAAAATATTAAGAAGAGCCTCTCCTGTCCGGAGCCAACTACTTTGTTTGCAAAGACCACTATGATTATATTTAGTTCCGTGAATGGAAGAAATGATAAAGTATATGGCTTAAAAAATTGTGTTGCACCACTGCTTAAAAGGACACAAAGTGTGGACTAATTGATCTTGAAATCTCTCCCAGCTCTAAAATGATGTAATCTTATGCTATCTGAAGCCATGCACAGAATCAGTGGGAAAACTGGAACTGAAAATAAAACCAAAACCTAGGTCCATCTTACAGCAAGTAGAATTGTCCTGATAAAGCATTTTTGCTTTGAATCGATGTCTGTGGTCTGTGATTTGTTGTCAGACAAATTATTTGAGACCATGTGTCTCCTTGCTTGGCTAAAAAACTGAAGAATCCACTTTGTGTGCTAGACATACATGTGGTCTAGCGATTTCCTATGGAAAAGGCACTCTGTCTGAGAATTAAGATAAATCAAGTTCACTTAACCTGCTCAAGTACTTCAACTGTCGTCTGTGGTTTGGGAGGATTCTGGAGAACAGTTCTTCCTCTGAGACTAAAACCTACCAAAGTTTCCTGTAGCTGACAGCAAAGATAGTTTGGGACCATTGGTTTATGTTGTTTGACTTAATAAAACCTTGGCACTAAAAATAAACTGGAATAGAGGCAGCAACTTCTTGTATACTGTAAATCTGATTGAACAAACCAGGTATGTGGAATGGCCATTATGCCCTTATTCATATGGTTTTTGTGAAATTCTGGTCTCTGCAGTCTGTATTAACTTACAATATCTCTTCTCCTCGGCTTTGTAGAAAGGAATAAAATAAGCTGCCAGAGCATTGGGCATTTTATTTAGTTTTACTGTAGGTCTGAGCAGCAGAAGAATAATTGCTTCCTCATTAAAGAAGGAAGAAATTGAGTTGATTGCTCAGGTTTGCAACTTTTCATCAGGCAGAAGAACAGCTAAGAGCACGGAACTCCACTAGTCTCTAAAAAGAGCAATTCTTCTTTTCATATTGCCATATTCTTTTTTTTTAACATCTTGATTGGAGTATAATTGCTTTACATTGTTGTGTTAGCTTCTGCTGTATAACAAAGTGAATCAGCTCTATGTATACATATGTCCCCATAACCCCTCCCTCTTGCGTCTCCCTCCCACCCTCCGTATCCCACCCCTCTAGGTGGTCATAGCATCGAGCTGATCTCCCTGTGCTATGCGGCTGCTTTTTATTCCTTTTCACTTTGAGCTCCTCAGTATCTAGGGAGGGGGTGCGAGATACTCATAGCAACACTACAGAATTAGAGTGCAGCCCAGATCTGGAATTTGTGTGTCCCCCCACAGAAATGGGAGAGAAAAGAAATGTCCCTAAGGACCTACTGGGCAGCTAATTAATGATCCCTGATGCCTGCTGATGCCCGGCTCCTCTCCCTTCTGTCCGATTTAGGCTTATTTTGTCCTCGAAGTATCTCCGAAGCTCTGCCCTTTGCTTCTCATCTGTATTCCCAGGCCAGCACAATGCCTGCACATGGCAGGTATCCAGAAATGCTTTCCATAACCCTGCAGTGTCCTTGGAGAACTGACTGATTTGATTTCCCTATTCCACTGCTCCTTACTCTTTTTTTTTTTTTTTTTTCTTTTTCCCCTCTTCCCTTTCTTTCCCTCTGACTGAAACCCAACCTGAATGGGGCCCAAGTATTTCAAGATGACACTAGGGGCCAATCAGCTAACAAAACAATTCAAACCAACAAAGAGCTACGGGGAGGGGGGGGCGGCACTTCCTATATAAAAAGTGGTTGCCTGAGGTTTATGAGCTTTTGTTTATCAACTAATGAAAACTATACTTCAGCTGTATGTTATGGGTAAAAATAGAGGAAAATCGTTATGGAGAGGAGCAAAGGAAGGGGAGGTGGGGAGAAGTGTCTGCCCTAACCAGACCTGGAGGTTTACCTCAGGCTAGATCCCACAGGTCGGAGCTTCCCTATCTCTGTCAGTTTTGCCCGTGAACCACAGATGCCCTTCTTATAACCTTTACAAACACAAAAGCAAGTATGTGGACATAGAACAGTTCTACCTTGAGAGTTCTATGGCAGTGTGTGTCAAATTCCCCAAGAATAGAAGCACCTTTAAAAACATTCTTTAGAGATATGATACTAGAGAATATTTATGACTTACTGTGTGCCTGGTACCTTGCTTTTACATGTATCATCTCATTTAATCCTCATAAGAAACTCACAGATACTTTGATACCCTTATGAGGTTATAATTACTATAATTGATAGTATCCTCTCAAATACCATTATTATCCTCATCTTTATACTTGAGGAAATTGAGGCTCAGAGAGGTTAAGTTACTTACCTTAAAGTTACACATTAGTGCAGCTGTGAACCCAACTCTTTCTGGCTCCAAAACCCATGGCCTTAACCACAGAGCCATGCTGCTTTCTGATAGGGCAGCCGGGAAAATTGTTTTTGTTTGGATCCATACCTATCTGGGCAAAACCAGGCATGGCTTCTGCCAGGGGTGCTATTCATTTGGCTTGTCCTCTACAAGGCCCAAAGGCTTGACTGCAGCTGTCACCTGGACTGTACTCCACTTAGATATTCATTTTGATGAAGTAGGTCTTAGAAATAGCTTTTTAAATTTAATTTTCATTTTTATCAGAAGAACATGTACGTGGTTTTAAAGCTCAAATACTACAAAGCAGTTCGTTCCTATTCCTAAATTCTATTTGCCAGAAGCAACAATTTTCAATAATTTTGTTCTTTTCTTCAGCTTTATTAAGGTATAATTGATGAAAAAATTATAAGATACTTAAAGCATACAACGTGACTTGATATACATTATGAAAGGATTCCCCCTGAATTAATTAATATATCTATTACATCATATATTTACTATTTTTTAATTGGTGAGAACATTTAAATTATAATCTCTTGGCAAATTTCAGTTATACAGTACAGTGTTTCAACTATAGTCACCATGTTATTCATTAGCTCCTCAGATCCTATTCATCTTACAACTGAAGTTGGTACCCTTTTACCAACGTCTATTTACCCCAGCCCTTGCAGTCACTTTTCTACTCTCTCCGTTTCTATGAGTTTGACGTTTTTTTTTAAGGATCCACATATAAGTGATACCATGAACTCTGTCTTTCTCTGCCTGGCTTATTTCACTTAGCATAATGCCCTCCAGTTTCATTCATGTTATCGCAAATGACAGGATTTACTTCATTTTTAAGGCTGAATAACACTCCGTTGTGTGTGTGTGTATACACATACATACATACAGTTGACCCTTGAACAACATAGGTTTGAACTGCATGGGTCCACTTACATGTGGATTTTTTTCAATAAATACAGTACCTGTATTTTCATTTTACAGATCTTTGACTAAAGTTTGTGTTTGATTAGAGATCATAATATGCAGAATCAAAAGAATTAGGGTTTGAGTCCTGATTCTATCCAAACTATTTCAGCTTCTTGCCCTTGGGTGAGTCATTTATCAATTCCTCCATTTTTGAGGCAGAGATAGCAATACTCAGATTTTCACCTGCTTGGGGGATTGGCACCTGTAACCCCCCATATTGTTCAAGGGTCAACTGTATGTGTGTGTGTGTGTGTGTGTGTGTGTGTACACACATCATAATTTCTTTATCGATTCTTCTGTCAATGGACACTTAAGTTGTTTCCATACCTTGCCTAGAGTGAATAATGCTGCTATGAACATAGGAGTACAGATATCGTTTCAAGATAATGATTTCATTTCCTTGGATATACACCCAGAGGTGGGATTACTGGGTCATATGGTAGTTCTATTTTTAATTTCTTGAGGAACCTCCATATTGTTCCCCAGAGTGACTGTGCCAGCTTACATTCCTACCAGCAGTGCACAAGGGTTCCCTTTACTCCACATCCTCACCAGCATTTGCTATCTCTTGTCTTTTAGATAATAGACATCCTAACAGGTGTGAGGTAATATCTCATTGGGGTTTTGATTTCCATTTCTCTGATGATTAATGATGTTGAGCATTCTTTCATGTACCTATTGGCTATTTGTATGTCTTCCTTTGAAAAGTGTCTTTTCAGGTCCTTTGCCCATTTCTTAATTGGGTTATTTGCTTTTTTGCTATTGAGTTCTGTGAGTTCTTTATATATTTTGGATATTAACCACTTATCAGATATATGATTTGCAAGTATTTTCTCCCATTCTATAGGTTGCCTTTTCATTTTGTTGATGTTTCCTTTTGCTGTGCAGAAGATTTTCAGTTTGATGTAGTCCCACTTATTTATTTTTGCTTTTGTTGCCTTTGCTTTTGGAGTCAGATCCAAAAATTATTGCCAAGACTGATATCAAGGAGCTTATCACCTATTTTTTCTTTGAGGAGTTTTATGATTTCAGGTTTCGTGTTCAAGTCTTTGAACCATTTTGAGTTGATTTTTAGGCATGGTATACAATAGGAGTCCAGCTTCATTCTTTTGCATGTGGCTATCCAGTTTTCCCAACACCATTTATTCAAGGGACTAACCTTTCCCCATTGTGAATCCTTGGCTCCTTTGTCATAAATTAATTGACCATATACATGTAGGTTTATGTATGGGCTCTCTATTCTGTTCCATTGATCTATGTGTCTTTTTTTATGTCCATACCATACTGTTTTGATTATTATTGCTTTGTAATATAGTTTGAAATCAGGACATGTGAGGCCTCCAGCTTTGCCTACTTAGGGTCTTTTGTGATTCCATGAGTCTTAGAAATTTTTTTTCTATTTCTGTGAAAAATGCCATTGGAATTTTGATATGGATTGCATTGAAACTATAGATCACTTGGGGTAGTACTGACAGTTTAACAATATTAATCCTTTCAATCCATGAATGTGGAATATCTTTCATTTTATTTGTTGTTTCTTCAATTTCTTTCATCAGTGTCTTAAAGGTTTTAGTGTACAGATCTTTCATCTCCTTAAAATTATTCCTAAGTATTTTATTATTTTTGAGGCTATTGTAAATGTAAATTGTTTGCTTAATTTCTCTTTCTGATAGTTTGTTTTCGGTATATAGAAAACCAACAGATTTCTATATATTAATATTGCATCCTGCAACTTTACCAAATGTATTAGTTCTAGCAGCTTTTTGGTGGAGCTTTTAGGGTTTTCTACATATAATGTCATGTCATCATCTGCAAATAGAAGTTTTACTTCTTCCTTTCCAATCTGGGCATCTTTTAATTTCCTTCTCTTGACTAATAGCTCCCAGTGCTATGTTGAATAAAAGTGGTGAGAGTGCGCATTCTTGTCTTGTTCCTGATCTTAGAGGAAAAGCTTCCAGCATTTCATCATTGAGTATGATGTTAGCTCAATGGGCTTGTCATATAAGCCTTTATTATGTTGAGGTACATTTCCTCTGTACCAAGTTTGTTGAGTTTTTATCAAGAAAGAATGCTGAATTTTGTCAAATGCTTTTTCTGAATCTATTGAGTTCATATAGGTTATATAGATTTTTATTCCTCATTTTGTTAATATGGTATATCACATTGATTGATTTGTGGCTGTTGAACCATCTTTGCATTCTTGGAATGAATCCCATTTGATCATGGTTTATGATCCTGCTAATGTATTGTTGAACTCAGTTTGCTAATATTTTGTTGAGGATTTTTGAATCTATGTTTCATCAGGAATATTGGATTATAATTTTCTTTTCTTGTAGTGTCTTTGTCTGCTTTGGTATCAGCGTAATGCTGGCCTCAGAAAATGAGTTTGGGAGTTCCCCCCTCCCCTTCAATTTATAGGAAGACTTTGAGAAGGATTGGTGTTAATTCTTCTTTAAATGTTTGCTAGAATTCACTGGTAAACCCATCTGGTCCTGTGCTTTTGTTTGTTGGGAAGTTTTTGATTACTGACTCAATCTCCTTCCTAGTAATTAGTCTATTCAAATTATCTATTTCTTCATGATTTAGTCTTGGTAGGTTGTATGTTTCTAAGAATTTATACATTTTTCTAGGTTATCCAATCTGTTGGTGTATAATTGTTCATAGTAGTCTCTTATGATCCCTTGTATTTCTGTAGCACCAGTTGTAATGTCTCCTTTTATTTCTGATTTTCTAATTTTATTTGAGTTCTTTTTCTTAGTTACTGTAGCTAAAGGTTTGTCAGTTTTATTTATCTTTATGAAAAACCAGCTCTTAGTTTTGTTGATCTTTTATATTGTTTTTTGGTCCCTATTTCTTTTACTTCTGCTCTGATCTTTGTTATTTCCTTCCTTCTACTAACTTTGGGCTTAGTTTTTTCTTCTTTTTCTTATTCCTTGAGGTGTAAAATTAGGTTGATTATTTGATATCTTTCTTTTTTCTTAATGTAGGCATTTATTTCTATAAATTTCCCTCTTGGAATTGCTTTTGAGGCATTCCAAAATTTTGGTATGTTGTCTTTTCATTTTCCTTTGCCTCAAGATATATTTTGATTACTCTTGATTTTTTTTCTTTGACCCATTCGTTGTTCAGTAGCATGTTTGTTGTTTAATCTCCACATATTTGTGAAATTTCCAATTTCTTCTTTTAACTGATTTCTATTTTCTTACCATTGTGGTTAGAAAATACACTTTATATGATTTCCATTTTCTTAAATTTATTAAGGCTTGTTTTGCAGCCTAACAGATGACTTATCCTGAAGAAAGTTTCATGTGCTCTTCAGAAGAAAGGGTATTCTGTTGCTGTTGGATGGAATGTTCTTTATATGTCCTTTAGGTCCATCTGCTTTAACATTAAGTCCAGTGTCTCCTTATTAATTTTCTGTATGGGTGTTCTATATATACATTGTTGAAAGCATGGCATTGAAGTTCCCTGCTATTACTGTAGTGCTATTTCTTCCGCAGATCTGTTAATATTTGCTTTATATACTAAGGTCCTCCTATGTTGTGTACATGTTTACAGATGTTATATCCTCTTGATGAACTGACCCCTTTATCATTATATAATGACCTTCTTTGTGTTCTATCACAATCTTTGGCTTAAAGTCTATTTTGTCTTTTATAAATATAGGTATCCCTGCTGTCTTTTGGTTTCCATTTGCATGGAATATCTTTTCCATCCCTTCTCTTTCAGTCTATGTGTGTCCTTAAAGCTGAAGTCAGTCTCTTTTAGGAGAATTAGGTGGGTCTTGGTTTTTTAATCCATTCAGCCACTCTATGTCTTTTAATTAGAGTTTGGTCCATTTACATTTAAAATAATTACTGATAGATATGGACTTACTATTGCTATTTTTTTCATTATTTTCTGGTTGTTTTATAATTCCTTTGTTCCTCTCTTCCTTTGTGATTTGATGAATTTCTGTAGTGTTATGCTGTGATTCCGTTCTCTTTTTTGTGTGTGTATATCGATCATTGGTTATTACTTTGTAGTTACCATGAGGTTTACATAAAACGTCATATGTCTATTTTAAGTTGATGACAACTTCAAACACACAAAAGCTCTACTTTTTTACACTCTTCTCTCCACGTTTTGTTTTTATGCCACAATTTACTTTTTTTTTTTTTTTTTTTTTTTGCAGTATGTGGGCCTCTCACTGTTGTGGCCTCTCCTGTTGTGGAGCACAGGCTCCGGACACGCAGGCTCAGCAGCCATGGCTCACGGGCCCAGCCGCTCCGCGGCATGTGGGATCCTCCTGGACCGGGGCACGAACCCGTGTCCCCTGCATCAGCAGGCAGACTCTCAACCACTGTGCCACCAGGGAAGCCCCACAATTTACATTTTTACACTGTATACCCATTAACAAATTATTATAGTTAGTTATTGTAATATTTTTGTCTTTTAACTCTCATATTAGAGTTAGAAGTGATTTACCCATGACAATTTCAACATTAGAGTATTCCGAATGTAACTGTTATTTACTTTTACCATTGAGTTTTATACTTTCTTGTTTTCCTGTTACTAATTAGCATCCTTTTGTTTCTGTTTGAAGAACTCTCTTTAACATTTCTTGTAAGGCTGATGTAGTGGTTGGTGATGAACTCTTTCAGCTTTTGTTTGTCTGGGAAACTTTATCTCGCCTTCAATTCTGAAGAGCAACTTTGCTGAGCATTTTTTCTTTTTTTTTTAGTTTCAGCACTTTGAATATATCTGCTGGTCCCTTCTGGCCTGAAAGTTTCTGCTGAAAAATCTGCTGATATTGCTATGGGAGCTCCCTTGTACATAACAAGTTGTTTTTCCCCTGCTGCTTTTAAGATTCTTTCCTTGTCTTTAACTTTTGACAATTTTATTATCATTAATGTGGATCTCTTAAAATTAATGTGGGTCTCATGGTGTGGACCTCTTTGGATTCCATTTGGAACTCTCTGGCCTTCCTGTATCTGGATGTCTGTTTCTTTACCCTGGTTAGGAAAGTTTTCAGCCGTTATTTCTTTGAATAAGCTTTCTGCCCCCTTTCTTTCCCTCTCCTCATTCTGGGACTCATATAATGTATATCTTGCTCCACTTGATGGTGTCCCATACATCTCTTAAGCTTTTTCATTGCTCCTCTGATTGGATGAATTTCACTGCCCCATCTTTGCATCCACTGACCATTTCTTCCACTCATCTAGTCTGCTGTTGAACTCCTCTAATGAAGTTTTCAGGTCAATTATTATATTCTTAACTCTGTGTTTTCTGGTTTGGCACTTTTTTGTATTTTCTATCCCTTTGTACTTTGTTTACGCATTGTTCTCCTGACCTTGGTAAGCATCTTAATGACTTATTTTGAACTCTTTATCGGGTAAATCACTTATCCATTTCATTAAGATCTGTTTCTGGAGATTTTTCTTGTTCTTTTGTTTGGAACATATTCTTGTTTCTTCATTTTCCTTGATTCTCTGTTTGGTTTCTGCATATTAGATAAAACAGCCGCCTCTCCCAGTCTCAATAGAATGGTCTCAGGTAGGAAATGAACCTCTTGAATCAGCCCAACCTGAGCTCATAGTTGTTTCTCAAACCTCTAAGATTGTCCAAACAACTTTCTTTGTTCTTAGTGGCTCCTGGTAGTTGGGGGTATGCCAAAACTCATGAGTGTCCCAAAGGGGGGGAAGACAGTCAGCATTTACATGCAGGCTGATTATAAGCTGGGCCCTAGGCAGCAGGTGGGAAATTATGTAGTTAAGCCGTTTCCAGGGCGTTGACTTAAAAAATATTCACAACCTAAAAGTTGAGCGTTATATTTTATTTGGTGGGCGTTTTTAGGACTTCAAGCCTGGGAGGCAGCATCTCAAGGAACCCTGGGAGAACTGCTCTGCAGAGGCGAGGGGGGGAACCAGGATAGTTTTGCAACAAAGAGCCGGTAGTCAGAACATCAAAAGATTACTGTTAAAGAAAACCAGATATCCCAAGTTAAGGAATTTAGAGCTTTTCTTTGTATGGGAAGATGCAAGAGTCTAGGCTTACTGAAATCATTCCTTTCATATGCACCTCAGCTATCTGGGGCCAGTGTTTTTACATCCTGAGTTTCCTCAGGGCTCACTGTAGGGAGTGGCTGCAGTCTGATGGCTGGTAGATGGCAGGTATTCTTTCCTTCCTGAGTTCCCTCAGGGCTCACATTGGAGGGCTGCAATTGCTGATGACTGTGACATCCTTTGTTTACTGATATGGCAGGAAATATTCCATTTCTCAAGGGAAACACTAGGAGATGGCTGTTTTTGCCTGCTGGGCCCAGGATATAGTTAGGGCAGGGTGGTAGGGTAGGGAAGTGTGCTCCTACATCTATTAAAAACTGCTTTTTGTTTGCTAATCCTGTGGAATTTGTGAACACAAGCCCACTGGCTCTCAGAGACAGGCATTATGGAGACCTATTCCTTGGGCAGCAGCTGCAAAAGCTGGGGTGTCAGCCATTTGTACAAGCCCCTTCCAGGGAAATACTAGTGGCTTGGTTTTATTGTTGTAGCAGGCTGAGGGAAGAGGACAGGGAAGGTGTATCCCAACCTCCCTGTCACTGGGGAGGATCACAGCCAACCCCTAAACATGTGCTAAAACTAAAAGCTTCACCCTCAGGTGTCAGCTTTTAAAAGATGCATATAAACCCCTCAGGGAAAGATAGGAAGATGGGCATTTTTGCCTGCTTCCTCTGTGCTGAGCCCTGGGGGGCAGCTAGTTAAAAACTGCTTCTTTGCCACAGTCCTGTGGGACTCATGAATGGCTAAGTAACCCATTGGCTATCAGAGCCAGGTGATCCAAGGACTCATCCCTTTGGATGGAAGCTGTAAAAACTAGGGCACAGACATGTTTACAACCTCCTTCCAGACAGATACTAGCAACTTTGAGCAGGCTGGAGAGAGAAGGTGGGAGAGCATCCAATGGCTTCCCTGGTCTCCAGGGAGGATCATAGCCCCCAGAGCTTGCTAAATTAAAATCCTGACCCTCAGGTTGCAGCTTTAAACACTGGCAGATAAACACACACCTTTCAGAGAAATATTGAGATAGGTGATTGTGCCCTTTTGCTCTGCCATAGTGAATACTCATGCACTTGTGAAGAAGTGGATTTGCTATATCCTTATGGGTCTCATAAGCACAAGCCCAGTTGGCTTTCAGAGCTGGGTGTTTAGGGGACCCATCCCTGAGGTAAGAATCTTAAAAGCTGGGATGCAGATGTGGGTTACAAACCCTTTGCTCCTCAGGAAGAAGTTGGGAGTTGGGGATTCCCTCCTGATTATATGGTGCTGTGTCAGGGATGGGATTTATGTCAAGTGTGTTTCAGCCTTTGCTACCCATTTTGATGGGGGTATTCTTTCATTTCCCCAATGCATAGGAGTTGCTCAGCTAGTTTCTGGATCTCTTTCAGAGGGAATTGCTCTATGTGCAGCTGTGCATTCAATGTGTATGTGAGGGGAGGAGAGCTCAGGAGCTTCCTATGTTACCACCTTAGTCCTGCCTCTCTCATTCCCAATTATTTTAGCTATTTCTTCTGTTAATTAAATCCATATGTCTAGACTGACTATTTCTCCAAATGGTCAAGTGCTCAAGTCATCTATTTGTTACCTGTGTTTGTTTATGGCAACATCTCCTGGAAGCCCTCACCATCATCTTTTGCCTCTCTCCTATGTCGAATTCCCCTAATTCCTATATCCCATGTCTTCCTTGTTTACTCGCTTTCTGGGATTTCTTGAGAAACACATCTTGAAGAAACGTTATGGAAGATAATATTTTTGAGTTCTTACGTGTCTGAAAATGTTTTATTCTGATACTGTTGTTTAGTCAAACATAGATTGTAGGATAAAATGAACGCTTGAAAGCATTGTTCCATTATTTTCTAACTTCTAGAGCTGCTGAGATGTCACGTCATTCTGATTCTGCATCCTTTGAATAGGACCTATTTTCTTCTCAGAAACGTTTAAGATCTTGTCTTTATCCCAGTACTCTGAAATTTTGCAATTTGTTTGCTTTAGTCTTTTTTCTTTTTTCACCTTGCTGGGCAAATATTAGGCCTTTTAAATCTAGAAACCCATGTTTTTCAATTCTGGAAAATCACTTAAAAACTTTCTAAGATAATTTTCTACCCTCCTTTTCCACTCCTCTCTCTTCTAGAACCTACTAGTTTTATATTCCCTGAAAAAATCTGCTCATTTCCATATTTTCTCTCATTTTTCAACTTTTTTTCTAGTATTTGTAAAATTTCCTTAACTTTATTTTCCAAACATTTTATTTGAAGTTTTATTTATTCTGAACTTTTTATTTTAAATAACTTTCTTCTCTATGGGATTTTTGCACAGCTAAAATCCTATGCTTATTCCCTATGTATAATCAATATTTTCTCTGAGACATTACTCTCTTCTACCTACAGTGTCATAAATCTTGTGATAAAAAGTGCTTCTTGGGAAAGATTTTGCCTTTTAAAATATATTCTGTTATATAATTTCTGTTTAATGAGCCAAAAATATGTGCCTTTTAGTTCTCATGCAGTTAATTAATTTAAAATGATTTCTTCAAAACTTGTCAAGTATCATAAAACGGTGGGGAAAAAACCCAAAAACAATCCCCCAAAGTAGCTTATCAATATTTGTGGCCATTCTACAAATATAGCTGAAGTGTAAATAACTGTGAAATAAAAAGACATGGAAATAATTTCAGCAATCAGACTTGGCCAAAGCACAGAGCTTTTTGGCAATGGCCTGGAGTGTGGAATGCATTGCCTGCTTGAATCCAAGTCCAGGTGCCTGTGATTTCTTTTTCCACTTTCAGTTCACCATTTTTTTTTTTTTGATAAGTTCATCAGGCCTCTGAGCTAGAATTTAATCTGTGGAAAATATTCTATGCCAGAGCACCCCATGTATGTGCAATTTATTTAAATGAGTGAGATGGGTGGCTTTATATCAGCAGTCTTACTGCAAAGGATAATGGCACTTTCTACCAGTTGATTAGTTTACAAAATGCTTTCATGTGCAGTTTTTCACTCTAAAAACGCTGAATGTTTTAATTCTATGACATAAATCACAGCAAGGTCCTTTTTGACCTACCTCCTAGAGAAATGGAAACAAAAACAAAAATACACAAATGGGACCTAGTGAAACTTAAAAGCTTTTGCACAGCAAAGGAAACCATAAACAAGACCAAAAGACAACCCTCAGAATGGGAGAAAATATTTGCAAACGAAGCAACTGACAAAGGATTAATCTCTAAAATTTACAAGCAGCTCATGCAGCTCAATATCAAAAAAAAAAAACCCAATCCAAAAATGGGCAGAAGACCTAAATGGACATTTCTCCAAAGAAGATATACAGACTGCCAATAAACATGAAAGGATGCTCAACATCACTAGGGAAATGCAAATCAAAACTACAATGAGGTATCACCACACACTGGTCAGAATGGCCATCATCAAAAAACCTACAAACAGTGCTTCCCTGGTGGCGCAGTGGTTGAGAATCTGCCTGCCAATGCAGGGGAGATGGGTTCAAGCCCTGGTCTGGGAAGATCTCACATGCCGCAGAGCAACTAGGCCCATGAGCCACAACTACTGAGCCTGCGCGTCTGGAGCCTGTGCTCTGCAACAAGAGAGGCCACGACAGTGAGAGGCTCGCGCACCGCGATGAAGAGTGGCCCCCGCTTGCCGCAACTAGAGAAAGCCCTCACACAGAAACGAAGACCCAACACAGCCAAAAATAAATTAATTAATTAAAAAAAAAATCTATGAGCAATAAATGCTGGAGAGAGTATGGAGAAAAAGAAACCCTCTTGCACTGTTGGTGGGAATGTAAACTGATACAGCCACTATGGAGAACAGTATGGAGGTTCCTTAAAAAACTAAAAACAGAACTACCATACAACCCAACAGTCCCACTAATGGGCATATACCCTGAGAAAACCATAATTCAAAAAGTCATGTACCACAATATTCACTGCAGCACTATTTACAATAGCCAGGACATGGAAGCAACCTAAGTGTCCATCGACATAGGATAAAGAAGATGTGGCACATATATACAATGGAATATTACTGAGCCCTAAAAAGAAACGAAATTGAGTTATTTGTAGTGAGGTGGATGGACCTAGTCTGTCATACAGAGTGAAGTAACTCAGGAAAAGAAGAACAAATACCATATGCTAACACATATATATGGAATCTAAAAAAAAAAAAGGTTCTGAAGAACTTAGGGGCAGGACAGGAATAAAGATGCAGAGGAGATATGGGGATGTATGTATACGTATAGCTGATTCACTTTGCTATAAAGCAGAAACTAACACAACATTGTAAAGCAATTATACTCCAATAAAGATGTTAAAAAGTTTTTAAAATAAATAAATGAAAACGCTGCATGTTTTAATCCCCATATCACAAAGTTTGGAAAAGCAAAGACAATAAGAGTACAATGGTTAAAAGCGTCATTGCTCTTAACTGAAAAATAGGAAAATAATTATCTCTTGGGGTTTGTGTGTATTACTTTTCCTATGTAGTATCTGGTACATAGTAGGCACTCAAAAAATGTTCACATTGTAATGCTAGAATCTGTCTTCTTTATAGATTTCAGCAGTACCTCAATGGTCAAAAATCTGACTCCTTGAGCCCCAGAAAGTTCTGTTATTGCTCACTTGGTATCCTCTGTACCAAATTAAGAGCTGTCATCCTTCTGTTTTTCACTTTTTTCTAAAGTATTTTTTGTGTTTTGCACTCTTAGTCAATTACAAACTTTTTAAAAACAGGAATTATCTCCCAAAAGTCTTTCACAATTTTGAAACTCAATCAATTCTATCAGCTGACTCAAGCTGGTTTTACATTCAAAATTACTTTCCTGCTAAGTCTGCTACTGAAAGGAACTCTTCGTTTCAGACAAACAGCAAATAGCTTTACTGTTTGAACTTAAAAGGGTTTGCTCTGCTTGAGTATTCTATGGATGAAGTTTGTCAAATATTGCATAGTAATTTAGTGCATAATTCTTAAGGACAGAATCAAACATAACTGCAAGGGATATGGGCTTATTTTGTCTTTTGTTTTTTTAACATAAAGGGTTAAGGGCCTGGCACATATAAATCTAGTTTATAGAAGGAGAGAAAAGTGTCTTTGTGCCCATACTCTTCATGAGCTGACACTACCATGCCCCTACTCAGAATATATCGTGGCTTCCTATGATCCACAGAAGACCCAAGTTCCAGGAGATATAACCAGGAACTTCTTGCAACAAAATATTTTCATGTACATCTGCTCCCATAGCTTATCTAGTAGTTCTCAAATGTCAGTGGGCACAGGATTCACCTCAGGAACTTATTATAAATACCTCTCTGGAATCCCTCAAAAAGGGATTCAGTAGCTAGACTGGAACAAGAAGTCTGCACTTTAAACAAACTTTCCCCAGTGTAGCTCTATCATGTGATTCTGACATGGGTAGCTCAAACCCCACAATGAAGAACACTGCCTAAGTCTATGGCTATACCCAGGGTTGGGATAATAAGGAATAAAAAGGAATTTATTCTGCGCTCCCAGGAAGTAGCTAAACATTTGAAGGAAACTGAGGCTCCTTGTTACTGGAATTAGCCTGGGTCCACCACATACCTCTTTTCCTGTATGTCCATTAGCAACCTGCCCAGCTATTTCTATTAATTTGGAGTTTTTAAAAGACAACAATCTTTTTATTAACTTAACCCTTTTCTTCTAGAAAACAATTAGACAAGCTGTTTGAACAGCAGAATTAAAGGAATTTTTCTTTCCTGAAGCTTCTTCTAGAACATATGTCCATTCACTGTCATGATGATTTCAAAACAGAATCAGGAAGAATGTCGGTATGACAAGAAAATTGTTTGTTTCCTACCACTTAAGAACATTATTTCTGTTTTCTGTTTGTTTCTTTTCCCCCCTACACAGCTATGAGTTCCAGGTGAAACCCAAAAACCCACTTGGTGAAGGCCCACCCAGCAACACGGTGGCATTCAGTACTGAATCAGGTAATCACATCAGCAGTAATTCCTAACAAGGATATAAAGGGTCACCATGTTTTGCACAGCTTGTTTGAAACCTAGCTAAACACTGGGTAAAGCATTTGATTTAAAAAAAAACCATCCATTTGAAAAAGCAAACTGATGAAGGTACCCTTAAGGAAACACCCCTTGGGTTTTTCCTCATTTATCTTGATGTCAGAAAAACATTAGGCATATCAGTTTAAAAGAAAAAAAGCATATAGTCAGTCTATACTCAATAGTGCATGAATGCTCCTCTCTATGCCTAGAATCTGTGCCTAGAATCAAAATATCAGACGCTCAGCCACAGTATCCAGAAAGGGAATTCATGTGAGTTTTTTACGATGAACAGCTGTGAAATTTTCTAATTTGGCCTAAGTTTCAATTCCTTAATGAGATACATCTGTACTCACAGCATTAGTGTATAATTTTTTACACCAAATGCAGTTCATGGCATCTTGGTGATTTTATCATCAATAGTTTTTTTAATGAAACTAAAAGAGGAAGATTTTAAAATGGAAGTAAAATCTAGAACAGCAATGAAGACTACTAACTTCACAAATCACATATAAAAGATACAGCTGAGTACGTGGCAGAGGAGCTTCTCCACTGGAGAACAATTCCCAAAACAAAATATACAATTTTCAAATTTGGACTTTAGTAAGAGTGTACCGTTTTGCAAGATTCCTTAACAACTATAAGGACCCATCTTCTTCACTATGTCACTGGAACACTGGGACTTACCTAATAACCTCTGACTCTGTCTTTGCTATTTCTCCTTAGCTGACCCAAGAGTGAGCGAGCCAGTTTCTGGTAAGTACCTACCTGGATGAGAACACAGCTACACGCTTTCCTACAGTGATTCAACTCAACGGGCATGGTAGAATTTTAGTCATGATTTCACTTTAGTCCATTTAGTCTTCTTAGAATATCAACCAGGTATGAATGCTTACCTAAAACATTCAGTAACACTGACAGCCTATGTTGTTTCAGGAACAAGTTGAATATTTTAAAACCTGCTTTCCATTCTTGTAACAGACCAGCTCAACTTTTCTGTTTAATAATTAAGTCAAGATACAGGACCCTCACTTCCACTTTTAATAACAAGTCACATTAAAGCAACTGTTTAAATTGTATAATATGCTGCAAAAAAAGAAACCTACATTTGCTCCTAAAGGGATGCTGTTCTACATTGAGCACTGCAGAGGCTAGTCAACTCTGACACATACTGCTCCAAGATTTACCTCATCATTGATGGAAATTTAATTGGGGGTTTACTCCTATATTTTTGGCTCCAATATTTAGCACTGGAGAAAACCAGCTATGAGCAGGTTGACAATGAACTTGGCAAACTGCTTTTTTAAAAGCTTTTAAGACAGCTCTTCAGGACCGAAAGTCAAATACTAAACTCAAACCATGTGCTTTTCTTATGCAGCAGGAAGAGATGCCATCTGGACTGAAAGACCCTTTAATTCAGACTCTTACTCAGAATGTAAGGGCAAACAGTATGTCAAAAGGACGTGGTATAAAAAGTTTGTAGGGGTGCAGCTGTGCAACTCTCTCAGATACAAGATTTATCTGAGTGACTCCCTCACAGGTAAGCACGGCCATCAGTTCTGTTTTGAGGATTATCCTTCAGGAAACGCTTTGCAGCATTCTGTAACTTAGCCTTTTCTATGGACAGTCCCAGACACGAAGGTGTGATGTAAATACAAGTTTCCTTTTTGAGCAAGATGTTATTGGAATCTTAGGATTTGAGACATGCTACAAGAAGGTAAATAATGAAAATGCAATGTGAAACGGTGCCATCATGGCGAACCTGAATGTAGAAAAACTAGTCACATCCAAGCTCAATTTTGTTACAGCCAACCCAGGATAAAAAGCCTACTGCTAGTAAAAAGAGTGTATCTAACAATAATCATGGAAGGAGTACGACGTATTTAAGATTTTAAGTCTGTCAGAGACAAGAGCAAGATTAAAACACTGAGCCAGAAGGGCTATAACCCCTTGCTCCAGACTCAGTGGGTTCATATTCATACAGTGAAAATTTTAAATAAGATTGGCCCAACATAGAAAGGTAGACATTTGCTCAATCATTCGACAGAACTATCTGCTTTGTTCAGACACTGTTCCAGGTGCTGGGGACAAAGCAGGAAATAAGACACGTTCCTGCTCTTTGTAGCTTACAATCTAGCGGGGAGAGACAGAAAGCAAACATGTAAATAAGAATTTCATATAGTGCTCTGAAGAAAAGAAAAAGGGTGAAAGAAAATGGCTGAATGGAATGAAAATGGAGGAAAAAAATGGCTGAATGAAAACTCTTAGTTAGAATGGTTAGGAAAAGCACCCCCCTCAAAAGGTAGCACTTGTGCCGAGAAGAAAACTATGAGAAGGAACCAACCACGCAAAGACCGAGGGATAAAGAACCAGAGGTAGAGGGAAGAGAAACGCAAAGACCCGCAGCAGAAAATGCCTCGCCGGTTCCACTAGTGTGGCTGAGGCTTAGTGAGGGGAAGATCAGGCAGCATGAAATCGTGCGGAGCTAGGAAACCAGGTAAGGACTCCCGGGTTTTATTCTGAGTATAACAGAAGACTGCTGGAGAGACTGATGGAGGGGCGTAACACTATCTGAGTTGCGTTTTTAAAAGATGACTAATCTGTGAAAGGAGGAGGGGAGGAAAAATAGGGAAAAGCAAGAGTGAAAGCAGGGACGCCAGCTGGGAGACGATTCCATAGTTCAATCAAGGAACACTGGTGGCTCGAACTGGAAAGAAAGGGGGGAGAAGTACAAGAAAAAGGAAGACAGATTATTTGAAACAATTTGATTATTTCAGAGTCCTCTCATATCAAAGGCAGCAATACTTCATGATCCTTTTAATTTGTTTTTTTCAGGAAAATTTTATAACATAGGTGATCAGAGAGGCCATGGAGAAGATCACTGCCAGTTCGTAGACTCATTTTTAGATGGACGCACAGGACAGCAACTCTCTTCTGACCAGTTACCCACCAAAGAAGGTATGTTTTCTGAGCCTCCTCGTAAGTAAGAGGCTTTTACAAATTAACCCAAAAAACATTCAAGCTGAGAAAATCAATCACTTTAAAAATAATTCTGTAGTACTACTACTCCATCTGCCTAGGAAAAAGGACTTCCCACATAAGACCTTAACATGAAGACTTTAATAGAAGTTTCTTCACTTTCCTCCCATTCCTTAAGACTCTGTTTCTTAGAGCTGAGGGGAATTACAGAACATCTTATATAAATCCATTCTACTTTAAGAAAACCTGAATTTTCAAAAGCAGCTATAAAAGAGCAGCTTAAAAACAGCTATAAAAAAAGAAGCTTAATTTCCCCAGCTTAAATCATTCACGCACTACTTTTATGGTTTTTGTCATACCGAGCACACAGGCATTTTTTTTTATTCCTTTTTAAAAAATTTTAAAGAAATTCAAAGCTTTACTACTACTGTAGAAGGAAAAAAGAATGTTACTTGCCTTATAAATAATTCTATAAATACAATTAAAATAGAAGAATTCTGCTGAGAAATGACTAACCACTGTAACTTGCTACGGACACATTAGCACCAAGCTGTTTAGTAAGAATTGAAAAGACTGAAAATTAATTTAATCCCTGTCCAGGTAGGGTAAGAAAGGGTAAATTACACATCCATGTTACTCAGGAGTTACCAAGAGGGGCTTGTTAAATACTTAAAATTATTTGACTAGTCTTTTCAGCATCACATTTTGGTCACTGGCACTAAAAATACCAACCACACTAAAAGGTGACTTAATAAGATCTGTGAACTCATTATCAGAAAATTGAAACTGCTGCCTCACAGGAACCAGATATACAATATACTGTAAATTGTGTCTATTTCTGTAACATTTTACATTCACAGCAAAATTTTTAATCACTTAGTGTAGGGTCCTTGAAGGAAGATTTCATCAAACTTTAGTTCTGAGAAATCTAGCAATCTTAGACCAATCCTTCTTTTGTTTCCTAACATTTTAGTACAACACTCCTTTAACCAGGTAACTTCATAGACCACCACTAGGCTGTGAAGTACAGAAAGTACACTTTTACGTAGGTCAAAGCGTGTACTGAACTTGGTCAGTTATACTCAAACAAAACACGAAACCTCTCCAACTCCTGCCCCCTTTCAGCTTTATCTGTCAAATACTACCAACCATCCCATCCTAGATTAAGGCAGATGTCAAGGAGTTTCAAGTGTCCCTGATGTTCAGCTAGCCATTACCACCTCAGGAAAGACACCAGGGCCTCTCTTACTATCGTTTTTCTAAAATACTCTGCTTCACCTAGAGTAAGCTTCAGGCATTCAATGACACCCTTCAACCTATGAGCACTGAGGACAAAAATATATCATAGCAGCTATTAAAATTAATTATTTTCTCTCAGGCTATTTCAGAGCAGTTCGCCAGGAACCTGTCCAATTTGGAGAAATTGGTGGTCACACCCAAATCAATTATGTCCAGTGGTATGAATGTGGGACCACAATTCCTGGAAAATGGTAGATGCTGCAATCACGTTCAGAAGTGCCTTCTGTTTCATCATGGCAAAAAATAATTGGAAACAGTATGGTGTTTGTCACATGCATTTAAAGCTCTTATGTTTACTATGTATAAAAGTTTAAAATCTAATTAATAGCAATATTAGATGTTTACTAGGAAGATTGCTAAGAATATTTATCAGGTTTTACAAAGTCATTTAAAGAAAGCAAAATATTGACATTAACAGAATAACATTTTTGGGGAAGCTGGCTCCCTATTCATGGTATTTTAAGAGATCATTTGTATATTATTTATCATATTGTTGTAATGATGTTTTGAGATACTTTTATAACAAAATTAACATCAAAAAACTAATATACTTTTTAAAAAATACTATTATTCTGTATTCTTCCTACTGGTGAGTTAATTCCATAAACCTCTACTTGGTTTAACTTATTAGATCAAATTATCTTCAGCATATATATCTGGGGGAAAAAGGTGCTAATATTCACATGTTTATTTAAACTTCAACTTTTTAGCAACAGCTGAATATCTTTTCTGAAGCGTTTAAATAGTTAACCATTCATGACAGTATACATTTCCTCAAATATCTGCAAATTATTGAAAAGATTTTGTTTGAATCAGTAAATTTCATTTGTTATAAATAGAATTGAGAATTATATATAGCGTTTCAAAATACATTACATATTTTTTTCTTTCTCTACCCATAAACATGTTACAATGTCTGAATGTTATTTGTCAAACTATCCCTTTAAGCAGTTGTGTTCCTACTGTTTTTAATATAATTCTAATCAAGCTGTATACAGAGACTGACTGTAACGTCTAAGCACAAAAGGATAATGCATGATGAGATCCCTGCCATTTTATAGGATATTTACTATATTTTTACACAGAAGATCTCTAGGGAATGAATGTATCAGAGGCTGTTTTGGTAATTCTGTCTAACCCAACCTGTAATGAAAATCTGACTTGTTTTTATGTTTAAAAAAAAGAAGTATTTTTCTCCTTCATTTGGGGAGGGAGATGGGAATGCTGCATTGTTGCCCTCCTCCTTAAAGGACCTTTCTGTGCTTACCACCTTTCACCATGCTTCAGTTTTATCAATACTTCATTTTATATTTTTCAAACAAGTATAAACTCTGCAATAAAGAGATGTAGTTTTTTTAAGACCGAGTTCTTCATTTCTGAATGGTTCATTTCTATAAGGAAAATCACAAGTTATTTAGGATCTACCAAACCCCTCTTGTATCTTTTAATACTGAATCAATCTACTGTGTTTATTTATATATAATAATATTATATAATCTATCTTCTTGTGAAATCTATTTCACAAGAAAGGCATAAAAGGTCTATACTTCATTTTAAGACCAAAACATCAATAAGGATTTGTATTTTTTCTCATTTTTATATATATATATATATATATATACACATATACACACACACACATATAGTGTCAATGACTAAATTAAATTACAAGACCACTAATGGATTCAATCATCTTTCTTTATTAACCTATCAATCAATGTTTGTTACATTTATACATAATATCTAGTCTTCGCAAAGGGATCTACTTTAGTACATCATGTTAATGGTAAAAAGCCAAGTAAGATGGCTGAACTTCAACCTAGCATTTTAATATCCTCTGGACAAGGCAAGCTAGAAAGTCAATCAATCACTTTGCACACATGTAAGAGTAGTGTTCCAAAATAACTAGGGAGCTGCTACAATTTTAAGCAGGGGAGGAAAAAAACTTTCATTTTGGTCTTTTTTCTTCCAGCAAATTAACTTTCAATTAACAGCAACAATGATATCATTAAAAAAATGCTCTGCTTTTTAAACTTGTGAACTTCAATACAAATTAAAAGAGTAGTATTGGAGTCTTTTGGGAGGCGAACAGCTAGCAGCTACATTCATCAGTGTAACTGAGCCTCCTTATCGATAACCTGGTCCAGGTTGGGTATAGCCCTGACCAAAGGGAGGACGGCTACGTGCATAAGGGTTAGACCCACTCGGAAGAGGGGTCATGGTACTCCCAGGAGGTGGAGTGAAACCTGGTCTTGGTTGATAGGCCCCGGGTTGGCTTGGAGCCATTCCAGGTTGTGAGGCAGGGGCCACAGTGTAATTAGTGGGCTGAGAAGTTTGGGTAGTGTAGGTCTGTGGAGGGTAACTGCTCGCCTGGTACTGCTGTGGCGGCTGAGCAGCAAGTTGCTGAGGCTGACCAGAGAAGGCAGGAGCCGGTGCCTGGGAAGCTGGCTGCTGGCCATATCCCTGGAACTGCTGAGGTTGCTGGGGTCCAGTCTGCTGACTGTAGCCTGCTGAAAAGGCAAAACGTACATGTCTTATTTTTCCTTTTGGTGACCAATTTCCAGAGAATTAGTCTTACTGTTATGGACAAAAAATGAGAAATTTAACAAACTTAATCCTAAGTATTTATGCAACGAGTAGAGTAGCAGAGTCTATATTTCAAGACCACATAGTCTCCAAGAAGCACTTTCTAGACAATTTTGTAAACCCTCTAAAATTAAAACCACTATATATACTTCTTCTACTTCAACTCCTCCTACACTGCATAATCCCTGAGAGCAAATTCCTGTTCTAGCATAACTCCCAGTATAGAGTAGCTGTTCAAATGATAAATGCAGGAATTAATGCAAAAGCTAGTCATTAACCTGGTTCTGAGGGGCCTGTTTAGTAACAGTACCAAATAAAAACACATTTTATTTGTAGAGAATGAATATTTTTAAATGAAACAATGGTGCTACAAATACATCTTATTGTGCTAATGAGATGCTTTAAGGTTTATTCACTCTATAAAAACTAAGCCATTTAAGAATAAACATTAAGTGCCAACTTTCACAATCCTTAAAATCTTTCTTTTAGATTTGGTATCTGATGTAAAGGTTTTTGCCTTCACAATTCAAAATTCTGGCTTAGCAGTAACAATGTAACACACAGAAAGCATATCATATTGCCCCACAAAAATCAACATCTATATTCATTAGTTACTAGGATGTAAAGTCTTTTAAAATAAAAGGTCTGCTTCACTAAAAACTTTTATCTCTACCATGAAACACACCTGCAGCTACTTGCAATGAAACCTCTCCATTGACTGGAATCCTGTCAGCATTAAATACCAGATACATAAGAAAATTATTAAAATATGTACAACCCTGCATTTAAAAAAATAAAAAGGATTGAATGAATTTGAGTATATTCTGAACTCACCTTGAACCTGGGTTCAAAATTTACTCATGAAAGAAACCTTTCTGACACAGTCCATGAATAAAACTGGAAAAGGTCACAGAGGGAAACTGCCAAAGTGTCAGAGTGTCAAAGATGGTCCAATGTTACCACCACCACTTAGTCTCCAAGCAGAGTATTTACTTGACTATTTCCATATCTCCCAAATTCAAGTTAATAGGACTAGCAGGATCAGAAATACAGAGATAATAATTTGAAAAGAACTAAACTTTACTCAGTGAAGACCCTGACTAAAATCATTAAGAGCAAGCTTAATTTTTAATAAGTAAATCAAATATCTAATGCATTTTACTCATGGCAGTATCTAAATACTGAACTAAAGTCAATTCATTGATGTCATACAATTTCTCCTATCCTCTACATAAAATTTTTTTACTGTAAGTTTTTGGAGAAACAGAAGGACTCAGCTTTTATACTGAAAATATCTATTCAACTTAAGATTATGAGCAAAAAAAAAAAGCTGTCTTCTCATCCTGGCAGGTGAAATCTAAACTGGCTTTTTAACAGCATCTGGGGACAACCATATCTATTTTTCAAGAGAGGGAATAACCCCTAAGGGCCTAAGATGCTGTTTCATTAGCAACCTACTAGTCTTTGACCATAATATAGCAATACCTCTATATGTATATACTCTCCTCCTCCCACCACCAATCCCCCCTCCCTTGAAAAACAAAATAAATGAGTAACTTTGGTGCAAATTGCCAGAAATGGCAAGAAATGGAAATTCTGTGGTTCTCTGAATAAATGAATTTTAAAGAACAAGGAGTCATATGGTCCACAAAGCCTAAAATATTTACTATCTAGCTTTTTATGGCAGAAAAGTCTGCCAACCCCTGGTCATGGTTGGAGAATGTAGAATGATATAGAGAAGTCATTAACTACAAAGTCAAGGATACTGGGTTCTGGTCTGGTTCTCCCACTAAATGGCTGCATGTCCTTTGATGAATCACAACTCTCTGAACCCTAGTTGTCTCATTTATAAAATGAGTGGGTGGGACAAGATCAGTGGTCCCCAACCCTGGTTGCACTTTAGAATGACGTGCAAAGCATTTAAAATAAAAAAGCCTGAGTCCCATGCTCGACCAAATAAAACAAGATAGCTGGGAGTAGAGCCCAGGTACCTGTAACTTTCAAAAAACACCTCTCCAGGTGATTCTGAAGTATGGTGAAGACTGAAATCCCCTGGATTAGATAACTAGGTCTTTCCCACTCTAATATCTATTATTTCTACAAATTATGTAATTTGTAACACAGATTTTCTTTAAAGGACTGCATCCTAAAAATAACCTTCCCCCAATATTATAGTCCAAGTTCAAATTCATTCCACCTATTTTATATAATTAAAAACTAGCAGTTACAGGTTAAATCACTCCACAGCAAATCCAATCCAAATAAAAATTGTTCTTTGTGTTAAAATATGTCAGACTCCAATGGTAGAATTTTATGGTCTAATTCAGGGGGCCAGCAAACGTTTTTCTGTAAAGGACCAGACAGTAACTATTCTAGGCTTTGGGGGCCACATGGTTTCTGAACCTTATAACTGCAGGGGTGGTGTTTTCACCGTAAGTTCCAAGCACATTTAAGGGAAAAAAAAGAGCACACACTTGCTTTAAGAATAGTTGTACCCTGTCATTTTTACTGAGGAAAATGATTAGGCTTTTTTGAGTGGGAGATCCTTAGGCTCACTGGCAGCAGTCTACTATATGGAGCTTTAATCTCAGACTTTTCGATGATACCTAAGTTAATGTTTATATTAAATGAGATAATGTGTACACAAGGGATTGCTAATGAGGTTGACTGTTTTCCCCCATGTTTATTGCATGTTCTTTGCTCATTTTTGTAGAGTTAATCTTACTACTTTTCTAAAATTACAGTTGAAATTTTGATACTTAAATCTTTGACTGTAAAACAAGAGCTGAACACAAAATTCTCAGATATAACAAATGTAAAAATTAACTGAATTATAACCACAGTATTCAAAGCTACACGGAGAGATTTTTATGTTCTTAGTTGCCTGAATTACGGTTTACACAATTCTACTTTTATGGCCTGTTTTTGGTATTCCTACATACTTTTGGGAGATTTAAAAACCTATGTAGCTTAATTTGGTTCTTATTTAATAAGACCACCTCTTTCCATGTTCCATGGAAAGTTCCATGAGGGAACTGTTAATGCTTTTACAGGTACTAAGAGTACACTGGGATAATGTGTTACATATAATGGAGGAAAAAATGTTGCATTTTTGTAGCTCTACATCACCCAGCAGGTAAGTCATCACATCAGTAGGAGGTAACCTTGTATTAAAAACTCTTTTATACTACAGGTTACTACTGAATCATCTACTATGATTTTAAGTTTTACCTGCCCACTGGAAAACTGAAATGGTGATTTACAGTAAAAATTTTTATGCAAAATATTTAAAAATAAATAAAACAAGTGTTATTCCCCCCCCCCCCAAGTAAATACTTAATACCTACTATAACAAATCAAGGAATTAGGGGGAAAGAATTAAAGTTTCTTGAGTACAGAGACAGCTCCCTCTGGACACCCGCTCACCTGCATACTGAATACCGTACTGCTGCGTCGGCTGGGGGGGCACCTGGGGCTGAGTGCCATAGCCAGCCTGCTGCGGGTACTGCTGGTACATCTGACCTAAAAGAGACAAGACAAGGCAAAGAGGCAGGTTTAACGCAGCAGAAGAGAAACGCTTTCAAAGCACATTTAATTCTCTCCCCATTCACACACATAAACACACTGAGAACCAAGACACAAGAATGTGTTTGTTCCCCTCTGTCTATGAAGAGAAGAATAAACAATTTAACAAGTGTGGCCACTCTGCTGTGGAATAACTGCAGAGAACTCTAATCGGCAGCAAATAACATGAGTGGTTACTTCAGAAATTCTAATGTTTTCAAACCCAACTGTCAACAGATATGTACTACTAATGTTCAGTAAAAATCAATAAATAAAAATTTGAGGAAAGGGGCAAATACCATTAATAGCTCCTGTGATTTCCAAACACGTAAGAATTTACTGGTTCATGTCCTTATCATCTCTATTACTTTACAGTTGTTCTAATGGTGGATTTAGCTAGATCTAATGCCTAGAGAGCAATAAAACTTGCACTGTAATATCTAGCTAGAATTTAAATTTTTAAAAAATCTAGCTAGTATTTAAATCTTTAAAACAACTTTATGTTGCTGAGTCTTTAAAAAATATTCAAACTACCTGCTGTTAATCAAAAGACAACAGGTAAATAGCATACTTTTGGCGGAAAAAGACAATGACTAAAAAAAAGTCAATGCATTATCTAGTGCCATTCAAACTGAGATGCAGGAGGCAGCTAGTGCTCACAGGCTACGATCCCAGGATAGAACCCACGCTACTGGACTGGGTGCCCAGCTCCACATACTGCAGCACTAAATGAGCTATGACCTTACTGATAGCCAGATTATTTCCTAGCAAGCAGTGGTATGCTTTTTATGATATAAATAAAATTTGCTTAACTATTTTTAAGCTATTAATCCTCTTCCCAAATACAACCAAAAACGGACAAAAAGTTTCTTAAATGCTTTCTTAATGGTTCAAGATTTATCGATAGCACAAAAGGTAGTACAGAAGTTAACCACCTTTTAGAAGATACTGCCTTAATCCTAGATTGCATTTCATAACTAAATTTTAGAACGGAAGTGGCCAGAATCTGGTACAGAAATATAATCAAAGGGGAGGAATATGCATAGCATTTGACAGTGGGTTCTAATTCCTAGAAATCAGAAGGATTAACTCTACAATACAAAAATGAGCAAAGAACACACAATGAATACATAGGGGGAAAAAAAAATCAACCTCATTAGCAATCCTTTTTTCAGTACAGAAAGATTAAGCAACTTACCTGGGGTCAATACATCACAGCTAGTAAGAACCATCACCAGAACCCAGGCATAACTCTAGAGCGTTAGCTTAAAAGGAGTTTTGTACATGTTACCTTGTTTAATATAAACATTAACTTAGTATCATCGAAAAGTCTGAGATTAAAGCTCCATGTAGTAGACTGCTGCCAGTGAGCCTAAGGATCTCCCACTCAAAAAAGCCTAATCATTTTCCTCAATAAAAAAATGACAGGGTACAACAATTCTTAAAGCAAGTGCACGCTCTATTTTTTTCTTAATCTGCTTCGAACTCATTGTGAAAATGACGACCCTGTGATTAAATACTATCTCTACAAAGTATTTCTTTTACTTATTTTAAATACACTTCATTCAAGTCCAAAACAGGACTCTCACTCTCTGTCACAGTATTCTGAAAATTAAGAAGTCTGTGTTCAGTTGTAAACAATGAAGAACAACTTGACATACTTGAAGAAGGAGAGAGCTACAGGATATATTAAGCGAAAAAGCAAGGTGCCAACAGAGTTTAGAGTAAGCTATGATCTGAGGGAAAAAAATATATAAGCTACGTTTTGCGTATTATATTTTCAGAAAGAATCAATGGTAGAAAAAAGTAAAAGCAATAAAACATATTACCTAGGGAGAAAGAGAATAGGATGAAGCAAAGAGTAATGGTGAGGCCTCTAGGACTAAACTTTGTGACACAGATTGGTAGCCAGCCTCTATGATGACCCTCAATGACTCCTGCACATGTATAGCATATGATAAGGGGTTGGTATCCTTTATATTTTTAGAAATTAGAAAGATTAACTCCACAATACAAAAATTAGCAAAGACCAAGCAATAAACACATGAGTATTCACTCTCTTGTGTAGTCCCCTCACACTGAATAGGGCTGACCTCTATATCATTAGAATATTGCAGAAATGACAGTGACATTTCTGAGGATACGTCGTGAAAGACAGCCATCTCCTATTACTGTCTTGATCATTCACTCTGGTGGAAGCTGCCCGTCATGAGGTCACCCAAGTAGCCTATGAGATCCATGTGGTGAGTAAATGAAGCCTCCTGCCAACAACCATGTGAGGGAGTCATCTTCGAAGTGAATCCTTCAGTGCAGGTTAAGCTTCAGAAGACTGTAAGCTCATGAGAGACCCTGAGCCAAAACCACCAAGCTAAGCGTCTCCCAGATCCCTGATTCTGAAACTGTGAGATAATAACTGTTTGTTGTTTTAAGCATCTATGTTTTGGCGTAAATTGTTAACATAGCAATAGTTAATTAACATACATAGTTTTGACTTTAGAAACATGTAGGGTTGACAGCTATTAAAAAAAAAAAAAGACTTTAGACACACAATCAAATGGAAAATGTGAACCTTGTTGTAAGACTCCTAATTTGAACAAGCCCCCCAACTGTTATAAAGTAACTATGAGACAACTACAGAAATTCAAATATAATGTGTTGACATTAAGAATCACTTAAACCACATGGAAAAGAATATGAAAGAAGAATATATATACATATAACTAAGTCACTGTGCTGTACAGCAGAAATTAACACATTGTAAATCAACCATATTCAGTAAAGTTTAAAAAAGAATCACAATATTGTTATGTATAATAATGATATGGTGATTACATTAAAAAGAAAAGAGTATCATTTAGACATGCATACTAAAATAACTGAGTGAAAAGAGGGGAGTGGAAGAGGCAAGATAGATGAAAAAAGAATGCTACTTTAAAAGACTACTCAGCTTATCCATTTTATTGGCATATGATTTACAGATTTCAATTATATCCTTGTCACCTTTTTAGCTTGTCAAACAGCAATACTTCCTAGCCTTTGATGACTTTTAGTGCTCTTTTCTGTATCCTTGCCACTTTTTTATTATGTTTTTGGCAACTACTCTAGTGCACATAGCTTTCCAGTAACAGAGGCACCTGCCTTAGGCGAAAAAGGATAATACTGTCCATTCTGTTTCTTTTCATGAAGCTTAATATTTTGTTGATCCTTTTAACTGAACAACATATTAAGACTAAAATCCTTGGGAAAAAAATTTACAAATCCAAGGTCCCTTTTATGGAATTTAAATAATAACTCAGAATTATTTACTTTATTTTAGATTATTATTTCATATTCTATTCTAAGAAATTGCTATTATTAATTATTAGTAGTAGATTTTTATGTTGATTATTCTGCTGAAATTATAACCAGCAGTTGATCTAACTAACTGGTGATGCCAGGGACTCATTATATATCATATGTCAAAAAGCATTCATTAAAGTAGCCTGTAATTCATCTTGTGAATCTGTAAATGACTGATACATTAATCTAGAGCTGTGCTATCCAATAGGCACTAGCCACATATGACCACTAATAAACACCTGAAATGTGGCCAGTCTTAACTGTGATATGCTGTACGTGTTTTGAAGTGTTTCAAATTGATGTCACACCCCAGATTTCCAATATACAGTATGAAAACCAGAATGTAGAACATTAATAACTTTTTAATAATGATTACATGTTGATACACTGAATATACTGGATTAAATAAAATGTATAATGGAAATTAATTTTACCATTAAAAAACTTTTTTAATGTGGCTAACAGAAAATTTTAAATTACATGTAGCTTCCATGGTATTTCTTTTGGACAACACTGATCTAGAGATTCACCTCCACAATGCTAATCTATTGACTGATGTCACATTAATAACTGTACAAATTTCTCATTACAATGTACATTACAATGTTTTAATGTACACTAAAAAGTAACGGCTTTAGGAAGGAATACAATTAATGCCACCCTAAAGAAATTCAATTCACACCAAATGGTGTCAACCTGATGCCTCTAGAAAAGGGAACTTGGTTGCTGGGGGTCAGAAGTGGGAAACAGCATTTTCTAATTTCCACTGTATATCCTTTTATATTACTAAAGTTTTACCTATTTGAAAATAAATTTTCCATTAAAACAAACCCCTAATAGAATAAGTTGAGATATTGTTAGCAGAACCTTAAATCCCATTCCTTTATAAGTGAACAGCAAACATTATTTGGTACAATTACCCTTCCAACTGTCATCCTACAACAGTATACACGGCTTAAAATGGGATTTTTTTTTTTTTCAAAACAGATGTTAGTTCATCTGATATAGCCATTAAACTCCCATCATATCCAAACTCTGCTTCTTCCTCCCTGTTTCAGACACATCTGCCTCAATTCTAGCTTATTCCAGTTCTGGCAGTTGCATCTTGGTACAAAGGAAAGACTATGACTAAAGTTGGTTGAGAAGAGGCTTTAGCAGTAAGAAATTCTTCCCAAACCACTCATTTATCAGCAAAATGCCACCTGCTAGTCTCTACCACTATCATTTATCCAATGGGACAAACCTAAAAGTACCACCACAGAATAATTAGAAATCTATTACAAAAGTGCTCGGTTCATTTTAGACTGTTTTGGGGGGGTTTACTTGTTTGTTTTAATGTGATTAATAAACTCAGTCACTTGCTTATCGTGCTGAAAATACATCCTGTCATACCACCTGGCCCCTTTACGCAAATAGAGCACCACCTGGTGATTGTTTTAAAGTAAAACATAGGGCTTTAAAGGGCCTAACAAGCATGGGCAATTCAAAGAAATAACATTTTAACATCTAGAAGGAACCCTAGATGAGTAACCCCGAGGCGACGTTCTGCAGCGCTCCAAGGGTTTCAATGAGGCACCTCAGTGTCTGCTGTCCTGAGCTTGCGGCCCCTCAATCCCCTTCAACAATGGCAGTGACCCCTTACTTGTTTTAAATACTGAGCTTTTAAGTTCTATTTCATTCAGGACTAAAGACCCTCTTTTAAAACCACTGATTTAGTCCAATTTTCACAAGTCACAAGTGGGAGAATATAAAAACCCAGAGAGATTAAACTGCTCATCCGAGAACACATCATTTAGAGAAGAAAAGTTTGATTTAAAATACATTGCTTTTTCCACAAAAGACATATTGCTAAATGCACAAAAATATAAATGGCTATTTATCTTTCAAAAAAACTACTTAACTAATGTTACGCTTTACCTCTATTTTTTAAATTACAAAAATAATACACAGTTGCAAGAGGGGAAGGGAGAAGGGAATAAAATAGCACCTAAATATTATGCTTTAAACATTTTTAGCTTTTTTTCGTCTTCAGTAATCAGAAGCATACCTGACATTGTTCTATTTGGTATTTTTAACCCAAAAGTATACTATGTCAGTACATCAAAAATTTTTACAACCGTGTTCATAGCGTGAATGCACACGTAAGCTTTTCACCGTTACCAACAATGCCATAATAAACGTTTCTGCACATGTACCTTTCCGCACATGTGCTCTAAGCTCTATTTTACCTTCACTCTGACCTGCTTGAGTCTGAGCTCCTGTATATGGTGGCTGCTGTGGCTGAACTCCTGGTGGGTGAGCTGCAGAGGAGGAGGAAGCAATGCTGTCGGGAGTTCCTGAACGGTCTTCGGCAGGAGCACTGGGTGGCCCTGGGTGGTCATGAAAAGTCAGCTCAGTTTCTAATACAAGACCTGTCCCCAACAAGCTCAATAATAAGTTTGGTTAAGAGACTAAAAATAAAAGTACTATAGAATAAGCACAACCCAAATGCAGCCTTATATATTGATGTATATACTTTTTTCCTTTGCTCCAATCTCTCAAGAATCCAAAGCTACAACTGGAAATCCTTCCTTGTAAAGTGTGGAGTGCTACATTCCTGAGTCCTAAACTCCCCCTGCAAAAACCAAAACTCACCTCTGCGATAACAGTATCCACCACTTTATGTAATCTATTTTTAGATCAACCAAAAGTATCATTTCATTCTTTTTTTTTAAATAAATTTATTTATTTATTTATCTATTTATTTTTGGCTGCGTCGGGTCTTTGTTGCTGCGTGCCGGCTTTCTCCAGTGGCGGCGAGCGGGGGCTACTTTTCGTTGCAGTGCACAGGCTTCTCATTGCGGTGGCTTCTCTTGTTGCAGAGTATGGGCTCTAGGTGCGTGGGCTTCAGTAGTTGTGGCTCACAGGCTCTAGAGTGCAGGCTCAGTAGTGGTGGTGCGCGGACTTAGTTGCTCCGCGGCATGTGGGATCTTCCCAGACCAGGGCTCGAACCCATGTCCCCTGCATTGGCAGGTGAATTCTTAACCACTGACCAGGGAAGCCCTCATTTCATTCTTCAATGGGCCTCCACTGCCCATAAATCAAGTTCAAGCCTCTAGCTTGGTATTCAAGGGTCCAAACATTTCTCACAATTCCTCTTCTCACATGCCCTTCAGTTAAACTAACCTATTCCCTATTCCCCCAATAGATCTAATACTTTCTCTGCCTCCATTTCATTAATCACTGTTCCCTTCACATTTTCACATATCTAAATAAACATTCCTTAAAACTCAGTTATAACTCCACACTTCTAGTAAGGCTTCTTCACCCATAAATACTTTTCTTCACTTGTGAACTTCTATGGAGTATACTTTTATTAAGACCCTTACCAACTTCTACTTTGTATTTCTGAAGAGGCCTCATCTTCCCTCTTAGACTTGGAGCTCTTTGGGCCAGGTCGCTTTCTGATTCCTTCCATCTGCCTCACAAGACCTAGCTCTCTTACACATGGAACCACTCAAAATTCTTCTAAAATAATGAACAAAGAAGTAAATGGAGAGAATTTGCTACAGCTCCCATACTGTAAAAAGACATTCTGAAGATAACTGTAGATTATAGATATGTTGACTTCTTTAAGTTCTTTTTGTTTGGGCAATATAGAAGAATGGTTAAAAGCACAAGTTTTGGAGCCAGACTGTCTAGGTTCAATTCCCAATGCTGCCACTTAGTAGCTGTGTAACTCTGGGCATGTTACTTGATCTCTTTCTGTGCCTCAGTTTCCTCATCTGTACAAAAGAAATACTAATTCCTACTTCATAAGGTTACTGTAAGGATTGTGAGTTAATAAGAGCTTATAGCAAATACTTATAAAAGAGGTTATGGGGGAGGGGCAAGAAGTATAGGGGATTAAGAGGTACAAACTATCAATACTATATATAAAATAAGTAAGCTACAAGGATATATTATACAACACAGAGAATATAGCCAATATTTTATAACTATAAATGGAGTATAACTTTTAAAAATTGTGAATCACTATGTTGTACACCTGAAACTTTATATAATATTGTACCATCAACTATACCTCAACAAAAAATATTTTAAAAAGAAATATATTAAAACATTATTTAAATATATTAATATATTTAATATAAAATATATTAAAAATGAAAATTAAAAAATGATTATATAGCAAGAGCTTATAAAAGTGAATACCACTTAGAAAGCTCCACATAAGTACTTGCTATTACTAGCAGACTAATTTCCCTGAGGGCCAAACCTCTATCCTTTGCACTGGTATATCCCAGAACTTAGCACTGTATTAGAGGCACATAGGTGGAAGCTGATAGTCCAGATATTGATGAGAACCTAAACTAGGATAATGGTACTGGTAATGCAAGAGAAACTGATGACTGCCAGAGTAAAATGGACAGTTGCTCCTGCGTACCACCATTTCACTGATATTTATCAACATGTAGACAAATAAATACACACGTCCCTTCTAAGAAGGATAACACAGATAATACAAACACACTATGTTATTATCCTAAAAAAATATTACTTCCACTCCTCTTTTCTTCCTTGTACATAAGCTATTAGTTAATGTTGCTTTTCCTATCATAATAGTTCATCCCTCCATGTACACATTCACTACTGTAGCCAAGTTTTTCACATCATAACCTGAGTAACTTCACAAAGTATCCTGGCATTTTCTATGTGTACAGTTTTTCCTACTTCAATTCAACATACAAAGCTACCAGAAAAATGGTCTTCAAATATAATATGAATCACAGTAATCATATTAGTCTGGTCTATACTATATTCTAATCAAAAATTTTAAGCCTGACCTCATATATAACTATTTACTCCCTCTATCTGGCGTATCTTGAAGTCTTAAATATTACGAAGCTGTAATATTAACTCATATTTCAGTTGCTCTAAAAATGTGTTTTTCAGATGGACCACTTATGTGATGTCTTCTTTTACCAAGAACATACATCATGTATAAGTATTCACCTCTCTTTTTCAGAATGTCACACAATTCTCTTTAATAAATAATCCCATAAAAGTCTCAAAGGATTTTTTCTACTAATTTTCTTTTTCTATCTTTCCAGTTACTGATAATGGCAAAGTAAACTGATCAGGTAAAACCTCCCACAAATAACTTAAAAACGTGGACAAAATAGAAGAAAACAACTATTTGAAATGACTAGAGGTCAGCCAAATGTCAGCAGACACCAAGAGTTTACCCCCCTGGAATTACAACAGGTGAGAATTGCAAACCCCAACCTCTGCAGCTCGAACCACAGAAAACCGGTGTTAACTTCATGGTTGGTCAAGCAGCCAGAAACTTGAGGGGAAAAGCCCTTGAGTTAAGAGAGTCACTGAAGGAATGAGACCTAAAATACGAGTATAAGCTCAGTCCCAAACCCCCAGCTGACCATGGGGGTAGGAGGGGAGAGGGTGACACCAAAAGGGCACAGAAGAAAAAGCAGCACACCTAGAGCTGAAAGGACTTAGCAGAGCGGTCAGCTGCTATAATCCCAGGAGGAAGAAGGAGTAATTTGAGTAAATACTAGAGCAGCAGTAACAAAAAATCCTCACAAGAACCTAAAAGAATTCCAAGTCTTTGCTGAAATAGCTCAGCTGGGAGAGCATTAGACTGAAGAATACCAAGTTATTAGAACACATTAACCACAATGTCCAGTTTTCAATCAAAAACTGTCAGATGTGCAAAGAAACAGGAATACGTGACCCATACTCAGTTTCCCCTGAGGGAAAGAGCAGAAGAAACTGACTCCAAACAGGCCCAGATGCTGGATGTAGCGAACATTTCAAAGCAGCTTTATAAGTAATTTTAAAGAATTAAATAAAAATACCTTCAATGAATTAAAGGGAAATACAATCTTAATGAATGAAAAGGTAAGGCATCTTAACAGAAAAAACTAACACTATAAAAAGAACCAAACGGAAATTCTAGAGCTGAAAGCACAGTAACTGAGAGGTAAAATTCACTAGAAAGGTTTAACAACAGATTGGAAATGGTAGAAAAAAATCAGTGAACGTGAAGAGTGATCAACAGGAATCATCCAATCTGAAGAACAGAGAGAAAAAAGAGTGAAGAAAAATGAACCTCAGAGAGCCATGGGACAATCAAGCTCTCCAGTGTACATATAATTGGAATCCCAAAAGAGAGAAAGCAGAAAAAATGTTGAAGAAATGATGCCCAAAATATAAAAAGAAAGCACAGTATAGATGCTGTTTTAAGGTTAAAAACATTCAAAAGAAGCAGTTTCTACACTAAATTAAACCAGAAATCTTCATTTAAATTGCCTTAATTTAAGATCAAAAGAAAGAATATCAAATATAATTTAAATCCAGCAACACATCTGAAATAAGATTATAAATGATTCAGATTTTTTAAAAAATAAACCCTCTGAATTCTACTTCTGATAAAATTTACCTGAACCAACAGAGGTTATTCTTTAAAGAGGACAGTTCTATTGCCTGGGAGAGGCCATGAGAAAGCTTTCCAGGGTGCTGGAAATCATCTACATCTTGATCTTGTTAGTATTTTACATAGGGTATGTACATAAGGTATATATGTGTGTGTGTGTGTATATATATATATATATATATATATAGGGTATAAACATTTATTGAACTGAACTCTTAAGATCTGAGCACTTCACCATATCCAAGTTATCTTCCATTAAAGAAGGAAAGAAGGAAAGGGGAGGAAGGAGAGGGGGAATAAAGGATGGGAGGAAGGCACTAACTTACCTGAAACCTGATCATCTGTTAAGCCAAATGCTGACATGACATTTTTATTGATTTCATCTTGGTTTTTTAAAGGATCAAAAGCTGACATACTTGCTGCCATAACCTGAGTAGACTGTTTCCCAGAAGAATCAGAAGCAGCAGGCTTTTCTTCCCTACTATCCACAGTATCTATAAAAGAAATAAGCAAAAACTTGTTTCTATTTTATCTATACTCAATAAGGCCTATAAAATATATGACAGCAAAATATATATGTGCATATACTCTGGAATGTTGAGGGTATCTCTGAAAATAGGATTATAGATAATTTTACCTTCTTCTTTGTACTTGTTTATATTTTTGTTTGTAAAATCAGGAAAAAAGGTCAAAAAGAGATGCAAAATAGATAAAATTTCTTGAGAAAGCTATTATGTATGTCCTTCCCTAAGAATTATCAGATGAGAAAAAAAATACAAGCACCTTTACAGACAGAAACATTTTTATCCTTCTTTTTGAAGACCTATGACCTATATCCTAATATCAGACTCATACTGTGCACTAATGCTTTATTTTCTAAAAGGATAAAAAAGCTTAACTAAAGTTATGATATCAACTTCTATGTTTTATTTTTACTTGTCTTCTGGTTCATTATTAAAGTACATGGAAACCTCAAGCCAATGCATACTTTTAATTTACTATGTCTTCCTTTAAAATACTTATTACTTATTACAGATAAAACGATATGTGTCTGAGATTTGCTCAAAATAACATGGGGGGGTAGAAATGTGTGCAAGTATAGATGGCATGATACTATGAATTGATAATTGTTGAAGCTGTGTGGGTTCATGAAATTCATTATAGTATTATGCCTCTGTTTGTATATGTTTCAATTTTTCCATAATAAAATATTTTGAAAAATAGAATTTTAAACATTATGAGCAGGAAAAATTTTAAACCATGCTTTTCTTCTAAGGATACTACGGTACTAAACAGGCATTTACACTACCTTGTGAAAGAAAAGGGGTTCAAGAATAACCTACATTTTATAAATAGAAACTTAAGGCCAACAAATAAAAACAAATAAAAACAAAACGAACAAGTTAACGAAAAGAATACTGCTAACCACTTACTCAAATAACAGACAATTATCAATTCCTTTCTGTTACCAACCAAGTAAATGAACATCAGTTATTAAATCATCTCTGTGATCAAGACCAAATTTATCTTGTGAAAAAATGTACGGACTAAGTGGAATATAAGCACACATGGGCTTACAGCTCTCATTTATTCCTATCATTGCTTTAGTTACATTAATATTTCCTAAATTTCTGTAAGAAAGCTTCTATAACTACTGCTTTAAAATAAGTCTGCCAGTCATCCATCTTCCTCACCAATTTCCCTCCTCTAATTCCAAGGCCACATTCCAAGAGCACATCACACCAATCTTATGATTATTTCCCCTCACAGTGCTACCTTCCACTACCTATGCATACTTCCACTTAGGGCAAACTAAATTCACCAGGGAACACAATGTATGTCCACTAGCTCACTACTTCCTCCAGTAGCTACTGCAGAGCTACTGCTACAGGTCAATCCAGTATTTAAGGTGGCCTACACATCATCTGCCTCATAGAGGAAAGCAAATGTCCAAGCAAGTGTCCAAGGAGTCCATTACAGAGGTAGAGTGCTGAAAAACATAGGTAGCTATATTTTTTTTTTGCGGTACACGGGCCTCTCACTGTTGTGGCCTCTCCCATTGCAGAGCACAGGCTCCGGACACGCAGGCTCAGCGGCCATGGCTCACGGGCCCAGCCGCTCCGCGGCATGTGGGATCTTCCCAGACCGGGGCACGAACCCATGTCCCCTGCATCAGCAGGTGGACTCTCAACCACTGCGCCACCAGGGAAGCCCAAGGCACAGCATTTTAAAGAGCACTGACAGCTGAATTGTAGTTTTGTTTTTTGTTTTTTTTTTTGTGGTACGCGGGCCTCTCACTGTTGTGGCCTCTCCCGCTGCGGAGCACAGGCTCCGGATGCGCAGGCTCAGCGGCCATGGCTCATGGGCCCAGCCGCTCCGCAGCAGGTGGGATCTTCCCAGACTGGGGCACAAACCCGTGTCCCCTGCATCGGCAGGCGGACTCTCAACCACTGCGCCACCAGGGAAGCCCCTGAGTGGTAGTTCTGTTTGGTGAACCAGACTTTCAGTTTCTGATGTAGCTTTTTGGCCTATTTTATGCTTGTTTTTTTTTCTTGAGATTATAAAATCAGAATATGTTCTAAGAGCTTACAAGCTTAGGAAATTTCATAAAATAGGTAAGCAATCTAAGTACAGGAGAGAAAAAAAAAGTTACAACCGTCTATAAAAATAAAGCATAGGGCTTCCTTGGTGTTGGGTGTTGAATTATGATAAAAACTCTCCAGAAAGTGGGCATCGAGGGAACCTATCTCAACGTATTAAAGGCCATATATGACAAACCCACAGCCAACATCATTCTCAATGGTGGAAAACTGAAAGCATTTCCTCTAAGATCAGGAACAAGACAAGGATGTCCACTCTCGTCACTATTATTCAACATAGTTTTGTAACTGCTAGCCACAGCAATCAGAGAAGAAATACAAATTGCAAAAGAAGAAATAAAACTGTCACTGTTTGCAGATGACATGATACTATACACAAATAATCCTAAAGATGCTACCAGAAAACTACTAGAGCTAATCAATGAATTTGGTAAAGTTGCAGGATACAAAATTAATGCACAGGGCTTCCCTGGTGGCACTGTTTTAGAGTCCACATGCCGATGCAGGGGACATGGGTTCATGCCCTGGTCCGGGAAGATCCTACATGCCGCAGAGCGGCTGGGCCCATGAGCCATGGCCGCTGAGCCTGCACATCCGGAGCCTGTGCTCTGCAACGGGAGAGGCCACAACAGTGAGAGGCCCGCATACCGCAAAAAAAAAAAAAACAAAATTAATGCACAAAAATCTCTTGCATTCCTGTACACTAACACCAAAAGATCAGAAAGAGAAATTAAGGAAACAATCCCATTCACCACTGCAACAAAAAGAATAAAATACCTAGGAATAAACCTACCTAAGGAGGTAAAAGACCTGTCCTCAGAAAATTATAAGACACAGATGAAAGAAATCAAGGGTGACACAAACATATGGAGAGGTACACCATGTTCCTGGATTGGAAGAATAAATACTGTGAAAATGACTCTACTACCCAAAGCAATCTACAGATTCAATACAATCTCTATCAAATTACCAATGGCATTTTTTACAGAACTAGAACAAAAAAATCTTAAAATTTGTATGGAGATACAAAAGACTCCAAACAGCCAGAGCAATCTTGAGGGAAAAAAATGGAGGTGGAAGAATCAGACTCCCTAATTTCAGACTATACTACAAAGCTACAGTACTCAAGACAATATGGTACTGGCACAAAAACAGAAATATAGATCAATGGAACAGGACAGAAAGCCCAAAGATAAACCCAAACACCTATGGTCAACTTATCTATGACAAAGGAAGCAAGGATATATAATGGAGAAAAGACAGTCTCTTCAATAAGTGGTGCTGGGAAAACTGGATGGCTACATATAAAAGAATGAAATTAGGACATTCCCTAATACCATACACAAAAATAAACTTAAAATGGATTGAAGACCTAAATGTAAGACTGGACGCTATAAAACTCTTAGAGGAAAACATAGGAAGAACACTCTTTGACATAAATCACAGCAAGATGTTTTATGACCCACCTCCTAGAGTAATGGAAATAAAAACAAAAATAAACAAATGGGACCTAATGAAACTTAAAAGCTTTTGCACAGCAAAGGAAACTACAAACAAGCGAAAAGACAACCCTCAGAATGGAAGAAAATATTTGCAAATGAATCAACGGACAAAGGATTAATCTCCAAAATATATAAACAGATCATGCAGATCAATATTAAAACAACAAACAACCCAATCCAAAAATGGGCAGAAGACCTAAACAGACATTTCTCCAAAGAAGACAAACAGATGGCCAAGAGGTGCATGAAAGGCTGCTCAACATCACTCATTATTACAGAAATGCAAATCAAAACTACAATGAGGGGGCTTCCCTGGTGGCGCAGTGGTTAAGAATACGCCTGCCAATGCAGGGGACACAGGTTCAAGCCCTGGTCTGGGAAGATCCCACATGCCACGGAGCATCTAGGCCCGTGAGCCACAACTACTAAACCTGCGCATCTGGAGCTTGTGCTCCACAACAAGAGAGGCCAGGACAGTGAGAGGCCCACGCACCACGATTAAGTGGCCCCCACTCACTGCAACTAGAGAAAGCCCTCACGCAGAAACAAAGACCCAACACAGCTAAAAAAAAAAAAAAAAAAAAAAAAAAACTACAATGAGGTATCACCTCACACCAGTCAGAAATGGCATCATCAGAAAATCTACAAACAACAAATGCTAGAGAGGGTGTGGAATAAAGGGAACGCTCTTGCACTGTCAGTGGGAATGTAATTTGATACAGCCACTATTGAGAACAGTATGGAGGTTCCTTAAAAACCTAAAAATAAAACTACCATATGACCCAGCAATCCCACTACTGGGCATATACCCAGAAAAAACCATAATTCAAAAAGACACATGCACCCCAATGTTCACTGCAGCACTATTTATAATAGCCAGGTCATGGAAGCAACCTAAATGCCCATCAACAGACGAATGGATAAAGAAGATGTGGTATGTATATACAATGGAATATTACTCAGCCATAAAAAGGAATGAAACTGGGTCATTTGTAGAGACGTCCCTGGACCTAGAGACTGTCATACAGAGTGAAGTAAGTCAGAAACAGAAAAACAAATATCATATATTAACGCATATATGTGGAATCTAGAAAAATGGTATACATGACCTTATTTGCAAAGCAGAAATAGAAGCACAGACATAGAGAACAAATGTACGTATACCAGGGGGGAAAGAGGTGGTGTGGGAGGAATCGGGAGATTGGGATTGACATATATACACTAATATGTATAAAATAGATAACTAGTAAAAACCTGCTGTATGAAAATTGATTAATTAATTAATTTAATTATAGAAAAAAAGCATAGAATGTACTATTCAGTTCATTAAGTAACTCAGATAGGACACAATGACTAGAAGGATGGCCATATAAAGAAACAATACATGATATGATTTCCAAGACGCGGAGAAGAAACCAATTTTTAACATCTTTTACATTAACATAGGTGAGATATTAACAATAAAACATATGAACACCTGGAAATAAACTAATAAAGAAAAGCAGTATGTGGAGAGAAATAAGTGAAGAGAAAGGTTGTTTCACCAAAACCAAAAAGCGTATAAATCTATTCCTTAGAGCAGAATATAGGCTACTGTAGGTTTCTGCACAGTACTGGCTCTACTTGTTGAATTCTGATCTAAGTTTCATAATATTCTACAGATGCTTTAACTCCTTCAAGTTATATGCAAATGTAGTGGTATCAGCATCTATGATTTCTTCTGGGAAAATGGTCGAAAGTTTTCTTCAGATCCTTGACCTAAAATTGGAGATTTTTGTTTAAAGATATTTGTTTGGAGAGATAGGATTCAAAAATGCCATTTGCTTTGACCTGAAATGTAAAAGGTTTCATCATAAAGAGGCCAGAAGGATCTCACTGTAGTATTTCAGCACATCTCTTTAGTATGTTCTGAAATCTGGAAGTGAAACTAGAAATTACTAATCAATCACCAAATATTTATCAAGGCATCTACCACTAACACAATTCCACATGGCTGGAGGAAGAGGGAAATGACGGATAATGCACCTTTAACTAAATCAAACAAAACTCCACAATTTAAATGGGGCCAAAAAGAGAGTATCTCAGAATCTAAAGGTTGCAAGGGATTATACAATACCACTTTTCCACAAAACTATCTTCTATTAAGCCCCTTACAGCCAGTCATCCAGAGTCTATAAAATACTACTATTTCACAATATGGACAGTTTTAAGCATGTGAAACTTATATGCAAACACAAAAATTATTAAAAAAATAAGTTTATTTTTAAAGTGCAACATCTAATATTAAAAGTCGAGGAAAGCAACTCTTTTACAATCTACTTTCAAGCCATACTTATATTTCAGTCTATATTATATATTTGGTCCCCAAACTATATTCAGTTCCAACTTTGTCAATAAACCTTGCTTTAACTTAATGTAAATAGTACATATAAGAACACCTACTGAACGCGGGCATAAGACCTCAGACCTCCCAAAAGGCAAGAAACTCCCCACGTACCTGGGTAGGGCAAAAGAAAAAAAGAAAAAACAGAGACCAAAGAATAGGGACCGGACCTGCACCAGTGGGAGGGAGCTGTGAAGGAGGAAACGTTTCCACACTCTAGGAAGCCCCTTCACGGTCGGAGACTGCGGGTGGCGGAGGGGGGAAGCTTCGGGGCCGCAGAGAAGAGCACAGCAACAGGGATGCGGAAGGCAAAGTGGAGAGATTCCCGCACAGAGGATCGGTGCCAACCAGCACTCAACAGCCTGAGAGGCTTGCCTACCCACCCGCCGGAGTGGGCGGGGCTGAGAGCTGAGGCTCCGGCTTCGGTCGGAGCACAGGGAGAGGACTGGCGGCGTGAACACAGCCTGAAGCGGTTAGTGAACCACGGCTAGCTGGGAGGGAGTCCGGGGAAAAGTCTGGACCTGCCGAAGAGGCAAGAGACTTTTTCTTCCCTCTTTGCTTCCTGGTATGCGAGGAGAGGGGATTAAAATTGCTGCTTAAAGGAGCTCCAGAGACGCGAGGGAGCCGCGGCTAACAGCGCGGACCCCAGGGACGAGCATGAGACGCTAAGGCTGCTGCTGCCGCCACCAAGAAGCCTGTTTGCGAGCACAGGTCACTAACCACACCTCCCTTCCAGAGAGCCTGTGCAGCCCGCCACTGCCAGGGTCCCGGGATCCAGGGACAACTTCCCTGGGAGAACGCACAGCGAGCCTCAGGCTGGTGCAACGTCCCACCAACCTCTGCCACCGCAGGCTTTCTCCGCATCTGCACCCCTCCCTCCCCCTGGCCTGAGTGAGCCAGAGCCCCCGAGTCAGCTGCTCCTTTAACCCCGCCCTATCTGAGTGAACAACAGACGCCCTCCGGTGACCTACACGCAGAGGCGGGGCCAAATCCAAAGCTGAGACCCTGGGAGCTGTGAGAACAAAGAAGAGAAAGGGAAATCTCTCCCAGCAGCCTCAGAAGCAACGGATTAAAGCTCCACAATCAACTTGATGTACCCTGCATCTGTGGAATACATGAATAGACAACAAATCATCCCAAATTGAGGAGGGGACTTTGGGAGCAAGATTTATTATTTTTCCCCTTTTCCTCTTTTTGTGAGTGTCTATGTGTATGCTTCTGTGTGAGATTTTGTCTGTATAGCTTTGTTTTCACCATATGTCCTAGGGTTCTATCTGTCCATTATATTTGTTATCTTCTTTTTAAAAAATTTTTTTCTTCATAATTATTTTTTATTTTAATAACTATTTTATGTTACTTTATTTTATTTTATTTTACCCTCTTTCTTTCTTCCTTTCTTTCTACTTTTTCTCCCTTTTATTCTGAGCCATTTGGATGAAAGGCTCTTGGTGCTGCAGCCAGGAGTCAGTGCTGTGCCTCTGAGGTGGGAGAGACAACTTCAGGACACTGGTCTGCAAGAGACCTCCCAGCTCCACATAATATCAAATGGTGAAAATCTCCCAGAGATATCCATCTCAACACCAGCACCCAGCTTCACTCAATGACCAGCAAGCTACAGTGCTGGACACCCTATGCCACACAACTAGCAAGACAGGAACACAACCCCACCCATTAGCAGAGAGGCTGCCTAAAATCATAATAAGGCCACAGACACCCCAAAACACACCACCAGACGTGGACCTGCCCACCAGAAAAACAAGATCCAGCCTCATCCACCAGGAAGCCTACACAACCCACTGAACCAACTTTAGCCACTGGGGACAGACACCAAAAACAATGGGAACTACAAACCTGCAGCCTGCAAAAAGGAAACCCTGGTGGCGCAGTGGTTGAGAGTCAGCCTGCTGATGCAGGGGACACGGGTTCGTGCCCCAGTCCGGGAAGATCCCACATGCCGTGGAGCGGCTGGGCCTGTGAGCCATGGCCGCTGAGCCTGTGCGTCCGGAGCCTGTGCTCTGCAGCTGGAGAGGCCACGACAGTGACAGGCCCGCGTACCGCAAAAAAAAAAAAAAAAAAAAAACCAGACCCCAAACACAGTAAGATAAGCAAAATGAGAAGACAGAAAAACACACAGCAGATGAAGGAACAAGATAAAAACCCACCAGACATAACAAATGAAGAGGAAATAGGCAGTCTACCTGAAAAAGAATTCAGAATAATGATAGTAAAGATGATCCAGAATCTTGGAAATAGAATAGAGAAAATGCAAGAAACATTTAACACAGACCAAGAAGAACTAAAGATGAAACAAGCAACGATGAACAACACAATAAATGAAATTAAAAATACTCTAGATGGGATCAGTAGCACAATAACTGAGGCAGAAGAATCGATAAGTGACCTGGAAGATAAAATAGTGGAAATAACTACTGCAGAACAGAATAAAGAAAAAAGAATCAAAAGAACTGAGGACAGTCTCAGAGAACTCTGGGAAAACATTAAACGCACCAACATTCGAATTATAGGGATTCCAGAACAAGAAGAGAAAGATAAAGGAACTGAGAAAATATCTGAAGAGATTATAGTTGAAAACGTCCCTAATATGGGAAAGGAAATACTTAATCAAGTCTGGGAAGCACAGAGAGTCCCATACAGGATAAATCCAAGGAGAAACATGCCAAGACACATATGAATCAAACTGTCAAAAGTTAAATACAAAGAAAACATATTAAAACCAGCAAGGGAAAAACAACAAGTAACACACAAGGGAATTCCCATAAGGTTAACAGCTGATCTTTCCCCAGAAACTCTGCAAGCCAGAATGGACTGGCAGGACATACTTAAAGTGATGAAGGAGAAAAACCTACAACCAAGATTACTCTACCCAGCAAGGATCTCATCCAGATTTGATGGAGAAATTAAAACCTTTACAGACAAGCATAAGCTGAGAGAGTTCAGCACCACCAAACCAGTTTTACAACAAGTGCTAAAGGAACTTCTCTAGGCAAGAAACACAAGAGAAGGAAAAGACCTACAATAACAAACCAAAACAATTAAGAAAATGGGAATAGAAACATACATATCGATAATTACCTTAAATGTAAATGGACTAAATGCTCCCACCAAAAGACACAGATTGGCTGAATGCATACAAAAACAAGACCCATATATATGCTGTCTACAAGAGACCCACTTCAGACCTAGAGACACATACAGACTGAAAGTGAGGGGATGGAAAAAGATATTCCATGCAAATGGAAACCAAAAGAAAGCTGGAGTAGCAATTCTCATATCAGACAAAATAGACTTTAAAATAAAGACTATTACAAGAGACAAAGAAGGACACTACATAATGATCAAGGGATCAATCCAAGAAGATATAACAATTGTAAATATCTATGCACCCAACATAGGAGCACCTCAATACATAAGGCAAATACTAATAGCCATAAAAGGGGAAATGGACAGTAAAACATTCATAGTAGGGGACTTTAACACCCCACTTTGACCAATGGACAGATCATCCAAAATGAAAATACATAAGGAAACACAAGCTTTAAATGACACATTAAACAAGATGGACTTAATTGATATTTATAGGACATTCCACCCAAAAACAACAGAATACACATTTTTCTCAAGTGCTCATGGAACATTCTCCAGGACAGATCATAACTTGGGTCACAAATCAAGACTTGGTAAATTTAAGAAAATTGAAATTGTATCAAGTATCTTTTCCGACCACAACGCTATGAGACTAGATATCAATTACAGGAAAAGATCTGTAAAAAATACAAACACATGGAGGCTAAACAATACACTACTTAATAACGAAGTGATCACTAAAGAAATCAAAGAGGAAATGAAAAAATACCTAGAAACAAATGACAATGGAGACACGATGACCCAAAACCTATGGAATGCAACAAAAGCAGCTCTAAGAGGGAAGTTTATAGCAATACAATCCTACCTTAAGAAACAGGAAACATCTCAAATAAACAACCTAACCTTGCATCTACAGCAATTAGAGAAAGAAGAACAAAAAAACCCCAAAGTTAGCAGAAGGAAAGAAATCATAAAGATCAGATCAGAAATAAATGAAAAAGAAATGAAGGAAACGATAGCAAAGATCAATAAAACTAAAAGCTGACTCTTTGAGAAGATAAACAAAATTGATAAACCATTAGCCAGTCTCATCAAGAAAAAAAGGGTGGAACACTCAAATCAATAGAATTAGAAATGAAAAAGGAGACGTAAAAACTGACACTGCAGAAATACAAAAGATCATGAGAGATTACTACAAGCAACTCTATGCCAATAAAATGGACAACCTGGAAGAAATGGACAAATTCTTAGAAAGGCACAACCTGCCAAAACTCAATCAGGAAGAAATAGAAAATATGAACAGACCAATCACAAGCACTGAAATTGAAACTGTGATTAAAAATCTTCCAACAAACAAAAGCCCAGGACCAGATGGCTTCACAGGCAAATTCTATCAAACATTTAGAGAAGAGCTAACACCTATCCTTCTCAAACTCTTCCAAAACATAGCAGAGGGAGGAACACTCCCAAACTCATTCTATGAGGCCACCATCACCCTGATAACAAAACCCGACAAGGATGTCACAAAGAAAGAAAACTACAGGCCAATATCACTGATGAACACACATGCAAAAATCCTCAACAAAATACTAGCAAACAGAATCCAACAGCACATTAAAAGGATCATACACCATGATGAAGTGGGTTTTATTCCAGGAATGCAAGGATTCTTCAATATATGCAAATCAATTAATGTGATACACCATATTAACAAATTGAAGGAGAAACGCCATATGATCATCTCAATAGATGCAGAGAAAGCTTTCGACAAAATTCAGCACCCATCTGATAAAAACCCTGCAGAAAGTAGGCACAGAGGGAACTTTCCTCAACATAATGAAGGCCATATATGACAAACCCACAGCCAACATCGTCCTCAATGGTGAAAAACTGAAAGCATTTCCACTAAGATCAGGAACAAGACAAGGTTGCCCACTCTCACCACTCTTATTCAACATAGTTTTGGAAGTTTTAGCCACAGCAATCAGAGAAGAAAAGGAAATAAAAGGAATCCAAATCGGAAAAGAAGAAATAAAGCTGTCGCTGTTTGCAGATGACATGATCCTATACATAGAGAATCCTAAAGATGCTACCAGAAAACTACGAGAACTAATCAATGAATTTGGTAAAGTAGCAGGATACAAAATTAATGCACAGAAATCTCTGGCATTCCTATACACTAATGATGAAAAATCTGAAAGTGAAATCAAGAAAACACTCCCATTTACCATTGCAACAAAAAGAATAAAATATCTAGGAATAAACCTACTTAAGGAGAAAAAAGACCTGTATGCAGAAAATTATAAGACACTGATGAAAGAAATTAAAGATGATACAAATAGATGGAGACATATACCATGTTCTTGGATTGGAAGAATCAACATTCTGAAAATGAGTCTACTACCCAAAGCAATCTACAGATTCAATGCAATCCCTGTCAAACTACCACTGGCATTTTTCACAGAACTAGAACAAAAAAATTCACAATTTGTATGGAAACACAAAAGACCCCGAATAGCCAAAGCAATCTTGAGAACGAAAAACGGAGCTTGAGGAATCAGGTTCCCTGACTTCAGACTATACTACAAAGCTACAGTAATCAAGACAGTATGGTACTGGCACAAAAACAGAAAGATAGATCAATGGAATAGGATAGAAAGCCCAGAGATAAACCCACGCACATATGGTCACCTTATCTTTGATAAAGGAGGCAGGAATGTACAGTGGAGAAAGGACAGCCTCTTCAATAAGTGGTGCTGGGAAAACTGGATAGGTACATGTAAAAGTATGAGATTAGATCACTCCCTAACACCATACACAAAAATAAGCTCAAAATGGATTAAAGACCTAAATGTAAGGACAGAAACTATCAAACTCTTAGAGGAAAACATAGGCAGAACACTCTATGACATAAATCACAGCAAGATCCTTTTTGACCCACCTCCTAGAGAAATGGAAATAAAAACAAAAATAAACAAATGGGACCTAATGAAACTTCAAAGCTTTTGCACAGCAAAGGAAACCATAAACAAGACCAAAAGACAACCCTCAGAATGGGAAAAAATATTTGCAAATGAAGCAACTGACAAAGGATTAAACTCCAAAATGTACAAGCAGTTCATGCAGCTCAATAACAAAAAAACAAGCAACCCAATCCAGAAATGGGCAGAAGACCTAAATAGACATTTCTGCAAAGAAGATATACAGACTGCCAACAAACACATGAAAGAATGCTCAACATCATTAATCATTAGAGAAATGCAAATCAAAACTACAATGAGATATCATCTCACACCTGTCAGAATGGCCATCATCTAAAAATCTAAAAACAATAAATGCTGGAGAGGGTGTGGAGAAAAGGGAACACTCTTCCACTGCTGGTGGGAATGTGAATTGGTACAGCCACTATGGAGAACAGTATGAAGGTTCCTTAAAAAACTACAAATAGAACTACCATATGACCCAGAAATCCCACTACTGGGCATATACCCTGAGAAAACCATAATTCAAAAAGAGTCATGTACCAAAATGTTCATTGCAGCTCTATTTACAATAGCCAGGAGATGGAAACAACTTAAGTGTCCATCATCAGATGAATGGATAAAGAAGATGTGGCACATATATACAATGGAATATTACTCAGCCATAAAAAGAAATGAAATCGAGTTATTTGTAGTGAGGTGGATGGACCTAGAGTCTGTCATACAGAGTGAAGTAAGTCAGAAAGAGAAAGACAAATACCGTATGCTAACACATATATATGGAATCTAAGAAAAAAAAAATGTCATGAAGAACCTAGGGGTAAGATGGGAATAAAGACCCAGACCTACTAGAGAATGGACTTGAGGATATGGGGAGGGGGAAGGGTAAGCTGTGACAAAGCGAGGGAGTGGCATGGACTTATATACACTACCAAACGTAAAATAGATAGCTAGTGGGAAGCAGCTGCATAGCACAGGGAGATCAGCTCGGTGCTTAGTGACCACCTGGATGGGTGGGATAGGGAGGGTGGGAGGGAGGGAGACGCTGGAGGAAGGAGATATGGGAACATATGTATATGTATAACTGATTCACTTTGTTATAAAGCAGAAACTAACACACCATTGTAAAGCAATTATACTCCAATTAAAAAAATATATAGTACATGTCATCTGTAAAATGGAAAAAAATACATTTTTCTTTGCATATTATGAACACTGTGCTTAAGGTAAACTATACACCATTTGAGTGTACTAATCTAAGAATACTTTTTTATTTGAAACTATTAATACTTCATATATCACATAAAATTCATGAAATGATTTCCATTACTAAGGCTCATTAGTTAACTATTACATTGAAAAGGGTTCAAGAGCCAAAGGGGTTTGAAAACCAACCTATGTCATAAACCCGGGAGTCTAAGACTAGCTGTAAAACAATCACCCAGAGGGCACTTTAACAATGGGATCCCCAGGCCCTGCCCTCCAAGAGGTCTGGGATGAGATCCAGGAATTGGTATAATAAAATCTCCCAGTAATCTTAAAGAATGGCCAGGTTTGGGAACACAGATATGAATATTAGCACAGATGCAGGAATAAGAAAGGGTAACAATGGAGGTGCCATCCTACTACTGCTGAGAAAGAGTTAGAAAAAAAAACTTCAAAAAGATATAAAAAGGATAAATCAGAATAAAATGACTTCATGGTCTACCATTTTCAGGAATGTTGGTGGATGGTCCCGGTTCTCCAGGTGGTTCCAAGCTATCCAATAAGCGATTCACTTTATTTCGAAGTTCTATCAGTTCTCGACGAAGATATTTCACCTGACTTGATTCAAGGGGTCTTGGCTGGCCATTAACTGGAATAAAAGCATTAATTTTCTTAAAATTAGGAAATATTCTTCAATAAGGATATCAGTAGAATAATATGCAATAAGGAAAAATCAAAATAACTTCTTGAAAAAGTTAAACAAAATCAAACAAGATACCTATTGACACCATTCAAATAACTTTTTAAGGAAAGGATTCTTCATTGCTACTTACTAATTTTTGGAAAAAATAAATATTCGTTAGTCTTTGCTGATGCCAGATCTATGGCTTACAACCCATAATGGTAAAACAAAACAAAATAAGTTAATTAAAAGAATTCAACTACAGTGAAATAAATTAAAAATACAGAAAGCTTTAATATATTTTAATAGAAATTATGTACCTTCAAAAGCTCATTTTATTTCACACAATTCTTTTATAGCCTTAAAATATTCAATAAACACCTTATTAAAGGTACAATATGACTGCAGGTTTTTTATCATTCTTGCCTACTTCTGACCTAAAAACAAGAAAAATTAGCTACCTAAAATAACTGACCTAAAAAGTAACCTATTAAAAAAAAATGCAGAATTCATAAATTCACATCACCACTGTCCTTCAAAGTAGTTACTTCCAAAGCAGCACATTAGCCACATAAAGTCAGATTATTCAATAATGATTGTTTTTTTAAACAAAGGCAATATTACCTCATTTAATTACCCATTTTGTGCAAATGACTTTCAGCTGACTAAAAAATAATCCTTCATCCAGCAACAAAGACCATCACCACTGAGATTGTTAATTTTAAAATTTTTAATTTATTAATTCACAAGGCTCTGAATGCAAACCTCAAGATAGGAGTTGAAAAATTAAACTAAACTCAAATGTTTTTTATGCATTGTCAGTATACACATATACAAATTCCTAAGGCACCAAATTAGAAAAGGAAATCTATTTGAAAATAAAGGTTCAGTGAGATTCTTTGTAAAATATGTTTCATACATCAAACCACCAATATAAGCTTTTAAAAGATAATCCACCAGTATTTTACATACTCCCTATACAGTTATGAGGAAGTTCAATATAATCTACCTGTATCAATGGCTGGCTTTTACTGGGCATTACTGTTTTTCTCTAATAGCTGAAAAGAAGAAAAGCAGCTCCTGACAGCTAAGAACTGACCCAGTACTGTAGGACAGGCTTGAGTGTTGCTAGAAGCTGGCATGGCACTGACAGGTAGGTTGTGGTGTTCCCTTGTTGAACATAAACAATTTCAGAAAACACTAACAGTACATCAAATACATCTCAATAAAATTTTCAAAATTTAAAAAACAAAGAACATGAACAATCAGAAAAGATCACTGTGGGACTGTGATAGCTCAAGACAAAAAAGAAAACCAGTCCATATCATGTGAGACTTAGACAAAAACAAGAATGTTGACCAAACCACAAAAATGACCAAACATCCCTGGCTAATTATGCGTGACTGTCGCAGTTTTACCAATCACAGCTTTAGCCTCAATTCACTACCCCCACCAAAGCCCCATTCCTTGAACCTTATCCAAAATCATCTAACACAAGCCCAAGCCCTATGAAAATTCCTTTCTAACACGTTTTTACTGACACCCTATTGTTCTCCATGGTGTTCATTCTCCCTCATTGCAATGTATTTGAAATTAAGCCCCGTTTCATTCCTAAAACCGCTTACTTGTGCCTTCTTTTTTCTTAAGTAATCTCAATAGAGGTTTGCAAGTTGTATATTTTCAAAATTGATGATCCTATCAATTCCCCAACTTCTAGTTCATTTCTGCTCTTTATTATTTTCTTCCAAGTTACCTGGACTTATTTTGTCCTTTTTCTTTTTAGCTTTAGCATGCTCTAAAAACTATGTCATATAAAAGTCATCACTGGGCTTCCCTGGTGGCGCAGTGGTTGAGAGTCCACCTGCCGATGCAGGGGACACGGGTCCATGCCCTGGTCCGGGAAGATCCCTCATGCCGCGGAGCGGCTGGGCCCGTGAGCCATGGCCGCTGAGCCTGTGCGTCCGAAGCCTGTGCTCCGCAACGGGAGAGGCCACAGCAGTGAGAGGCCCGCGTACCGCAAAAAAAATAAAAATAAAAAAAAAAAGTTATCACTAATTATTTCTAATTCGTATTGTGATTTCTTCTTTGATATGTTACTTAAAAGCATATTTTTATCTTCAAAAGTATGGGAGTTTGGGTTCTTTTTTGTCAAATAGTTCCTAATGAGACCAGAGAATATGATCTCTAGGATATTCCTTCCCTGATATTGAGACTCATTAGAAAACCTAGTACATGGTCAGCTTTTATAAATATCCATATGCACTAAAGAAAAACTGAATCCTGCCCTGATTGCTAGATGTATAAGATCAAGCCTGTATTTGTTCTGTTTAAATTTTGAGGCTGCTTAACCTATCAGTTTCAGAGAGAAGCGTATTGAAAGCTCTCTTATGAATTTTTCCTTCTTCTGTCAATTTTTCCTTGAGGAAAAATCTAAGGCTATGATGTGTAAGTGTTCAGAATTATTGTATCTTCCCAGAGAATTATTTTTTATCATGATGAAGTGACTATTACTAATAAAGTTTTCACTTAAGAGTCTACTCTGTTATACTACAAACTAGCCTTGAGTTTGTCTAGTATACAAACTTTTCTAGCCCATTACTTTCCAACTCTGCATAATAATCTTTTGGTATGTCTCTTATAATCAGCATGTAACAAAATTGTTTAACCAATAAAAGTGTCTGTCTTTTAACTTGTATGTTTAGTCTGTTTATGTGTACTGTGGTTAGTATTTTGTGCTACTTTCTATTTTTCAAGCTTTCTCTGCTTCTTTTCCTCCTTCCTCACCATCTAGTTAACCAAGTAAGTACCCTTTGTTTCCTTCTTTTCCCTCTACTGGCTATTTCTAGTCTTTCAATAATCCCTCTTACATTTTAGAAAAGCATACTTCAATTTAAAAAACCTAAGTTAATTACTATCCTCCTCCCAAAGAATCCAAGTCTTTAAAGTATTTTAATTCCTATCATCCTCTCCTGTCTTACATATAATTATTGCTCAGTATTTTTGTTCCATCTTGTTTCTATATTCCTAAAACTATTATTTAATAATCAATGCTCATTTAAATTCATACATTAACCAGTTTATTTGCTCACAATTTCTTGCATCTTTTACCATTCTTCGGACTCAATTTCCTTTTTGCTGACAAACCATTTTTAAAAATTCTTTTACAAGTGTCCTTGACGCTTGTTAAATTCTCAGTCTTTGTTTGAAAATGTTATTTCCCCTTATTCCTTAAGTTTAGCAGACTACAGAATGCTACTTGTCTACCCATCTTTTTGTGAACAGTGGAAGATGTTATTCTATTGTCTTCCAATTTCTGTTATTGTTACTGTGAAGAAGTCTAACAGTCTAATTGCTTTGTAGGTGATCAGTCTACAGGCTGATTCACTCAGGCTACTTTTAAGATTATCTCTTTGTCTTATATATTCTCCAGCTTCATGACAATACATCCAATGGAGATTTATTTTTACTTACCCTGCTCAGGACTCACTGTGCCTCCTGAAACTGAGCGTTTATATCTTTTATATAATTCTGAAAAATTCTTTAGTCATTACTTCCTCATATATTTCCACTCCCCTATTCTCTCCTTCTTTAAAGTCTTAATGGAAATAAGCTGGACTTTCTCAAATTCCCTCTCATTATTCTCCATCTCTGTGTTTTTGTGCTCTATTCTGTCATTTCTTTAGACCACCTTCCACTTTACTAATTCCCTCTTTGGCTGTGACTAATCTGCTGTTCTAACTCACCACTTAGTATTTAATTTCAATTTTAATTGACTAATATTTTTCATTTCCACAAGTTACCTTAAGTTCTTTTTTATGGGGGGGTATTGATGTATAGCTGATTTACAATGTTGTGCTAGTTTCAGGTGTACAGCACAGTGATTCAATTATATATATATATATATATATATACACACACATATATATCTTTTCCATTATAGGTTATTACAAGATGGTTGAATCTTGTAATACAGTCCCCTGTGCTATACTGTAGTTCCTTGTTATTTATCTACCTTAAGTTTTTAATCGGTTCCTTTTTTCATAGTGCCTAGTTCTTATATGCTTATTTCTTCTTTTATGTCCAATAACTTTTAATATATATTTTATTATCACTTCTACTAACTGAAGTTCTTGGAAATCTAATCCTACTATTAGTTGTATCCATTGTTTCCTGCTTACATGGATGTTTCATGTGTCTTACACTTTTGACCTCTAAGTTCATCAACAGGATTTTATCTGTGAGAAGCCTATGTGATTTGAACTGAGAACATACACCCTCCAGAGAGATTTCTGCCTTTGTTTCTTGCAATTTTTCGTGGTAGTAACTGGGCTTGGGAGTTCCCAAAGGACCACTGGTTATGAATCCTCAAGGGAGCCTTTGCAAACCCCTGGCATCCCAGGGTATATGAGAATTTCCCCTGTCAATTCCTTGACTCTACCAACTAAGAGATATTTTTCTTCTACAATATTCTTTTTGAGAGTATAGCCACTGAGGGTCTAGGATCCAAGGCCTATACCACGTAGATACCAAATGACAAATCCTTAGATTATGCACACTAAAACCTTCACCATCACCACCAAAAGCATCCCAAGTCTCAGCTTTTGGTACTTCAGGTGCTGGTTTTTAACTCCAACTATATTTTGGTCCCTGACATTTTCCTCAAGTTCTTGAGCAAGCTCAGGTGTGTAATTCAAAAAATATATTTGAAATAGTTTATTTAGCACATCCTCAGTGTTTCTGGGATGAAGATTCAGTTTACCTAATCTGCTTGATAGATGGCCAATAGTGGTTAAGTATTTTAGATTCAATATTGTAAAAAGATACCTTTTATTTAAAAAAAATTTTAACAGTTTTTGTTAGCATTTTAAAATGATTCATGTTCACCCTTCCTAGATGGAGAGGAAATAAATACAAATTAAATCAATTGGCCATGATCATATTTCATGGAACTGTAATGGTCAGTGCCACATAATTTTTTTTTTCCGGTAAGCTTATTACAATTTGTTTCCTCTGACAAACACCCAGTTTGCCTGAGTTTTAAAAGGGTACTTCCTTTGCCCCACTTGAGCCACAAAATTTTTTTAAAATGCTAACCAAAACATCCAGAAAAAAAGTCCACATTTTATTTTTCACATAATCATACTACCACTTTAACTCTGCAATCACTTCTATCTTGTCCCTTAAGCATTCTGCCTTGCAAATCTGTCATGATCTATAAGAAAACAGAATCTAATAGATTAAAATTAGTCTTATATTTGTTTTTTATCAGAACTATCTCTAATCTTTAAGTACTCCTTGAAAAATAATTTCTAAAAAGTATCAGGCCTATATGTTAAACCCTGAGAATAAATAAAAACATACTACATTAGAAAAGATAATTATATATTCTTAGAGAACTAAACTTAATAAAGGTAGTTTTAACACTGCAATTATTTTCAGTCCTGGAAACACTTATACAAGTGGCACATATTATTATTTAGGGTAACCGAGCAGATGAGTTATTTAAAATATGTCTACTTTCTACTAATCTTCAAAGAAAAAGAATATAGTTAAGCCTTAATAATTTAAAAATTCTGATATAGCTGAAAAGTTACCACTTAGTTCTGAGTCTTTAAAACGAAAAAAGCTAAACAGTTTTTCATAAAAATACAATGAATAGTATATTTATTAGAAAGTTTACCACTTACCAAATAACGTCAGTTTCAGTATCCTACTACACTGAATTGCAAAGGAAAGGTCAGAACTATCAAAAATTGTTATAAGATCTCCATCTGAAACAAACAAAAAAAAGTTTCAGATTTGAATTAGTAGTAAACTAGGATATATGTTCAATTAAATGCAAAATGTAGATCACAGAGCATAATTAGCATCTCCCATAAAAACCTTAAATATAAAGGATCTAGGAAAGATGTATTTGTTCAAATGATACTAAATCAATTTCACTTATTACTTTTATGGCAAGATATTTATCATATCCTCAGAAGAAGAGCCAACAAACACATAGCTAAGATTAATACATTAAGTAATCTTTTACTAGTCACCAGGAGATTACAGTTTAGACTGAAATCTTTTCCATTCTAAAAAATTTAAATGTATTTATCAGAAATTAAAGTAATAAGGACTTACATGGTGGCGCAGTGGTTAAGAATCCGCCTGCCAATGCAGGGGACATGGGTTTGAACCCTGGTCCGGGAATATCCCACATGCTGCGGAGCAACTAAACCTGTGCGCCACAACTACTGAGCCTGCACGCCACATCTACTGAGACCACGTGCCACAACTACTGAAGCCCATGCACCTAGAGCCTGTGCTCCACAACGAGAGAAGCCACCACAATGAGAAGCCTGCACACAGCAAGGAAGAGTAGCCCGTGCTCGCCCCAACTAGAGAAAGCCCACACACAGCGACAAAGACCCTACACAGCCATAAATAAATAAGTTTATTTAAAAAGAAAGAAATTAAATAATGATTCTCAAGGTTCAAATTTTAATTCTAAGTACAGTAAAACTCCACTGACACAAATGGAGGGGAAGCCACATACAATAGTAACTAAAAAGGTTGTAAAAAAAAAAATCTTTTTGCAGAATTGTCCTAATAAATGGATAGACAGTGGAGTCTTTCAGGTCCCTGACCATCTCGATGCTGAGATGGAAACTATCAATTCTCCACAGGAAAAATATTCATATACACAAGATTCTGAAATACCCTAGATCCCAAGGATAAAGAATACTATAATTAGCATATCAACTGCCTGTTCAAAAGCTTTCAAAGGGCTAGGAAAAAAATTGCTAGAGAAAGAACAGAAAAGCAGCCACAGCAAGGAACTGATCAGGGGCCTCTGCAAGGTATCTTCGACACAGCTGTGGGGAAGGAGGGTGCCTGGGGAGGCTGAGAGGCTGCTCCAGCGATGCTCTGCTACACCAATTTTAACACTGATTAGGCAGACTTATTTTGGACAAAGATGGCAATAAAAGCCATAACTGAGGATTTTATCATTGTTTTTTGCTCTTTACAGCCACATCCATATTTTACAACAAAAACATCTAATGCTCAACTTCAGGGATTCTACTCATAAACATATTTTTAAGAAAATAAAGTATATATGTAAAAGAAGGAAACTTTCTATAACTGCCTTTTTCTTTTCTGATTTCTACAACAGAAACAATATCTCTGACGGCAGGAACTCTTTACCTAAGTCAGTCCTCTATCCTCATGCCCAAGAGTCTATGGAACACAAATCTGTACAATTCAAAGCACTCAAAAACACGATGGGGCTTCCCTGGTGGTGCAGTGGTTGAGAGTCCGCCTGCCAATGCAGGGGACACGGGTTTGTGCCCCGGTCCAGGAAGATCCCACATGCTGCGGAGCGGCTAGGCCCGTGAGCCATGGCCGCTGAGCCTGCGCATCCGGAGCCTGTGCTCCGCAACGGGAGAGGCCACAACAGTGAGAGGCCCGCGTACCGCAAAAAAAAAACAAAAAAAAAAAACAAAAAAAACACGATGAAAAACAAATTCAATGTGATAACTAGATGTGGAAGTTTCAACAATGAGGATACCCAAAGCTAGGGGGTTACAAACTGCAACCAATGGACAAATCCTTGTTTACAGGACCTCAAACTAAGAATGGTTTTTATATTTTTAGAGGTTCTAGAAAAAAGAAGATGAGACAGAGGCCTTATGTGACCCACAATGCTAAAATATTTATTATCTGATCCTTTAAAGAAAAAGTATGCTGACCCTTCCCTAAACAAAAATAAGAGAGAGCCAGTAAAACAGTAAACTCAGCTTAAGATATGCCAAGTTTGAGGTAAGAGCAAATCATCTGAGGTAAAACCATTAAAGACGAGTTGTACAGTCAAAAAAAAAAAAAAAAAGGACAAACTGATCAAATTTAGGCACACATTTGGAAGTCAAACAGTTGAAAGTCAATGTATTGTAAGTTGAAAGTCAATGTATTGTAAGTAGATGAGATTACTAGGGAAGAGAACAGGAAGAAAACTGCTCTCCTTTTTTGTTCCTTAACATGGGTGACCCTCAAAAATTAGTTCTGGGTACCATTAGATGACACATTGCAAAAAAAGAAAGGAGAATTACACCTGTAGTGAAATAATCAGCTTAGCTGATCATCAATGATTTATACTCCCTTTCCTCAGTGTAAGTTGTTGGGAAGTGCCTGTCCAACCAGGGACATTTCCCAACCTACTGACATCAACACAGTCATGTGACCAATGTGATGTGAGCAGAAACTAGGCCTAGAGAGTACAGTCTCCCATGTGATTCTCTACACTCTGTCTTCATGCAGCTGCTTGCTGGATGCCAGTGCTCAAGGTGAGCTTGTTAGCCATGTGTTGAATATATCAGAGCTGGGTCCCTGTCAACCTGGGTCCCTGAATGATTTCTTGAGTGTTAAACCATTGAGATTTTAAGATTTCCGCTGTAACAGCTGGCATTACTTCAAGCCAACACACAGAGAGAAACAGAGAAGAAGCTATTAGTGATAAGAAGAAAACTGAGACAACACAGTGTCAGAGATATTAAGGGGTAAGAGTATTTAAAAAAGGATGGTGTGGATAGCAGTGCCAAGTATTGAGATCAAGGTGAAATAGACTGGAAATAAATTCAGCGATAAGAAAGATACTGGTAACCACCTAAAGCACAATTATCAGTAGAGATGTTAACAAAGAAGACAGGTTTAAAGAGAAAGAAATAAAGACAGTCTACTACTATAATTCTACTATGTGTTTGATGAAACATTTGTCATATAAAACCCATCTCCATAAAAAGTTCTGTGGTCCAATGAGCCTGAGAACACTGCATAAACTGACATCGTACATCAGTATATTACATGTTTTGAAAATTCCTGCAATAAATACATTTGTCTTGTTTTAAACCAGCTTTCCCAGACTTAGTTGACCATGAAATCCTTACTCATTCAATACCTACTAACATCCCTTTCACTTTGGGAAACACAAATAAAAGTTTGGTTTTAAAGCAAAATGGAAGCCAGAATTTGCACAGGCATAAGAGAAAAAAAAATGGCTTGTAAAAATGTGTGAAAGTGTCCTATCACTTAAAACCCCCTTTTAATAATAAATCACTTAGCTATTTTTAACTTACAAAAGAATTATAACTACATGAACATTCCATTAAATAAAAGAAAGTGGTACTCAATTACCATGGAAGGAAACAATTTTTATTCTGATTTCAATGAAAAATGGGCAAAAGAACACATATGATATTTAGACTTTTAAAAACTAACTTGAGAAACACTCTTACCTTCATCTTTATATTTTATTGTAACTTCATCATTACTCAGAAGTTTTCCTCTGAAGACTCTCTGCATCATTAGCACTAATTCATCATAAGTAATATCTTCATTATGAATGGGAATTCGTCGAATATCCTCTCCAAGTTGAGCTTTGATAATTAGCTTCCCACTCAGATCCAACTGCCCATTCATGGTGGACTCCAGGATGTTCTATATATACAACTCTAGAGAAAGACTGACAAAATGGTTTTGATGATTAAACAGCTATAAAACATATTTTAAAAGTTGAAAAGCAAAGCTACGATTAGAATCTAAGAAATTCTGGCCTTCAAAGGAGATCCACTGTTCCAGCGTTACCATATTCATGTTAAAATGGTCTGGAGGGACTTCCCTGTCGGCACAGTGGTTAAGAATCCACCTGCTAATGCAGGGGACACGGGTACAAGCCCTGGTCCTGGGAAGATCCCACATGCCACGGAGCAATTAAGCCCATGCACCACAACTACTGAGCCTGCGCTCTAGAGCCAGCGCGCCACAACTACTGAGCCCGCGTGCCCAGAGCCCGTGCTCTGCAACGAGAAGCCACTGCAATGAGAAGCCCGCGTGCAGCAAAGACCCAATGCAGCCTAAAATAAATAAATTTATTTTAAAAAAACGGTCTGGGGCTTCCCTGGTGGCGCAGTGGTTGAGAGTCCGCCTGCCGATGCAGGGGACGCGGGTTCGTGCCCCGGTCCGGGAGGATGCCACATGCCGCGGAGCGGCTGGGCCCTTGAGCCATGGCCACTGAGCCTACACGTATGGAGCCTGTGCTCCGCAACGGGAGAGGCTACAACAGTGAGAGGCCCGCACATCACAAAAAAAAGAAAAAAAAGAAAAAAAAATGGTCTGGAGGTGGCTTTATTATGAGCCTAAGAAAATAAGTTTTATTATTTTATATCTATTATTATTTTACCCATATATTTAACTGCTTATCTGATTTAGATTTCTTACTTAACATGTCTAGAACAAAGTCCTCATCTTCCCCTCAAAATCTGCTTCTCCTGTAGTCTTCTCCATCTCAGTTAATAACAATTCTCCTTCTAAGTTGTTCAAGATAAAAAAAAAATCTTGGTTTCTCTCTTTTCCTCACACCTTACATACACCAAATTGCCAACAAATCTAGCTGCCACAACCTTTAAAATATCTCTAGAATGCAGTTACTTTAGTACCTTCACCTCTATCAACTTAATCCAAGCCACCATCATCTATTGCCTGGATTATTGCAAAAGACTCCTAACTGGTCTGCCTGCCCTTTACCTTTGTCTGCTTTTAATCTATTCTCAACACATCAGAGTTATCCTGATAGTTAAATATAGTTAAATATCCTGTAGGTAAATAAAATCTAGTATCACTACTTCAAAATCTTCCAATAGATTCCCATCTCACTCTTGGTAAAAGCCAGAACTACAAGGTCATGACCTGACCTCTGGTCCCTGGCCAAGCGTTTAACCTCATTTCCCACCTCTCTCTCTGGCTACCCTGCTACACTCATACTTCACATTCTCCTTCTCAAGACTTGGCACTTGCTGTTTCCTTTATCTTGAGCCCTTTTCACACACCTCACATGATTCAGATCCCTGATCAAATGTTAATTTCTCAGAGGTTTTCCCTGGCCATCTAACTTAAAATGGTTTCACAGTCACTTTCTTATCCTGCTTCATTTTTCTGCAAAGCACTTATCACTACCAAATATGAAAAATGTATTCATTTTTTACTGTCTTTTCCACTAGAAAGTAGGGAAATAAATGGTTTTGTTCACTGTATTTCCGGAGCCTAGAACAGTGCCTAGCACATGGTTAATCATTCAATAGCCGTTAAATGAAGGGGAAAATAAATACTGGCTTCCAAACTCTATTAGCCTGTATATACTAACTGCTAGCCCTGAAGAGAAGAGCATGTGTGAACACTAAAATAGTCTCAAATTTTTCTCACTAAAATAAGAAAGACCTCACGAGTATCTTCTCCAATTTTTCTATTTTGGAAACTTGAGGACAAAGAACAAATCAGTGATACCCTCCTGAGCTTTCTAACAAGACTGTCCACTATTGTTACTACATCTTCCATAACACACCCCTTCCCCAAACCTGAGTGCGTGTGATTAGACAGCACACTTGAAGAATAAGACAGTGTCAGAGAACTAACTTGCTATTGAATTTTCCCTTCTTGGGTTGTATTTTAATCTTATTTCAGGTTATTCAGTGCACTTCTCCTGTAATGACTCTGTAATCCTAAATTCAAAATAATGTCTGAGGTCTCTAGTAATTTATACCATTACCGTATAACAACAGAAAATACACTTATGCTTAATTAATGTATTAATATCTCTTCTTCTCAAGGCCTATCTCTTCTTTCCAAGACCAAGATGTCCTTGAACACATTATCTGTAACCACGGAGCATTTCCCTAGCATCAACTCCTTCCTCCTCCTGCCCCAAGCAAATGATCTCTCAGACTATTTAAAGTACCTTATAATCTCCTACTGGACACATTCTGGTTTCAACACCATGCTTTTCTACTAGCAGCTTTCTGTTTTCTCTTCTTAAATGTGTTATTTCATTAACATCATATTTAGTGCTCATAATTCTCTACACTTACTCCTTTGTGTGTGTGTGTGAAAGCACTCCACCTGGCCCCCAACACATCAATGCTTCAAATACTTAAGAAAGTTTTCATGAATCCTAATTCATTTCATGAATAGTACAAATAAATGCCCTAATATTCTTCATATAAATGCCCCATGTCCTTCCAATTAACTACTCCTTAAATGAATGTCTCTAGACCCCCTTGACATCCTCTGAACAAATTAATTTTATGAGTGAATCTTTAATGCCCCATCTTAAAATGGGGCAAAAAATATTGAATCTAACACTCTAAGGTCAGTTCAGAACAGAGTGGACTGTGTTCTACGATCTGGATGCTATGCTTGTCCTGACATAAAATAAGAATACAGTTAGCTTTTTATCTGCCAATTCTGACAAAAGACTTCTCATGAAGACTCTGATTAATTGAAACCTCCATAAAACCCCTTCACCTGTTAGCCAAACCAGCCCTCTTCATTTGGGAAATACTTAAATACCTACTATATGCCAAGCTCTGAAGTATCATTACTTCAACAAGATGGTAAAGATTCCACCTTGTTTGTCTTGCAGCCTGAGAATAATAAAGAACTTCAGCAAATCAATCTATGTAACCTTCTCTTACCTACAGGATGTGTAAACCATCAATAATGTAGTTAAGGACCAGGGCTTAGCTTCAGCAGGATGGTTCTACCTATTCTCAGCAGCATCTAAAATAGTGCCTGACATATAATATTTAAAAACTTGTTTTCGCTCCCTAAACAAAAGATGTATGACAAATAATAAAGTTCTGAAAGAGGGACTGAGAGAAGAAAGCTGTACGATCAGATCAGTTACTAAGTCAAACCTTCACACTGTACCTTCTTTACGTAGCTAGAAGTGACTCCCTTCAACAGACATATTCCTAATCAAGAGAAATTTCCAACATTAAATATAATTGATATAATCCTTTTGATCGTGAAGGAATTGTTGCTCAGTTACAATGGATCTGAAACTATGAGTCTCTTTCACTTTGCATCTGCCACGTTTGCCTGCAAATTCACTTACTGGTTGCACTGGACTGTAACCAGGACTGTAACCTACCTGTAGCCAGGAACCAGGCCTTCTTTCCTAAGGTTGTCCCCAGTTTGTGCAGTCATCTCCATAAGGCATGCACACAAGTTATCACAAAAATAAGAGTACCCTGGAAGGGAAAATCCCATGCCCACATTTGTTTACGTAACTGTAGAATCCAGGTCCTCTTTTTCTCTAACTTCAATCACAAGGTAGAGACTGTTGTGAACTACTAGTTCCTAGGGCTGCTGGTGAAATCCTTACAGCTTTTTCTTCTCCCCATTTCTCCTTCTTTCTTCTTGTCCTTGCCCCACTCCCTCTGAAGTCCAGAAATGACACAGCCACTAACTTATGAAATCTTCCAACAAGAACACTGTTCTCAGAACTGGAGAATAAAGTGACAGGCCCAAGGAAGCACATAAAAAGCCTGCCTCTTAAACCAGGATGTAGGTTCAGTGACCAAACCTCCAGTTCCACGAGCCCTGTAGTTAGGGCCCTGCTCAAATTCAGAGGGGCCTGCTTAGGTACCTCCAGAGGGTAGCAATTTCCTTTAAGAAATCCTAAGCAAAACCAAACTCTTGAGTAGTCTAAAGAATGCAAGGAGCCTCAAATCCTGCCTGACCAGAGGCAGTGTAGCAAGATGGTAAAGATATCCCCTACTAGCTGTGTGACCTTAGGCAAATACTTCGCCAAGCCTCACTTTCATCACATTCAAAATGGGAATATCTAAATTTGGAAGAATCCTTGTGATGATTAAATGAGACCATGCAGCTAAAATACTTAGCACAGTGCCTAGCAAAGTAAACTCTTAAAAGTTCGTTGTCATCACCACTATCAAAATGGGTTGGACCTCCAGACGGCGCTTGATTAAGGACTGACATAGCCAAGGAACAAGGTTTCTCCTAAGTGACCCCAATTAACTTATTCCCATAGGCGCCATTCTCCACCCTTCTCACCCTTCCAAGCCCCTCTGAGGGTTAGGCACTGGACCACCCCAGGCCTCCCAAAGTCCCTCTCCTCTCCCTCGGACAGTGCAACCCCTAGAAGTCAGGCGGAATCCGCGCAAGTGCCCTTGCTGACCCAAACACCCCTTAGAGCCCCTCAGAGGGCCCGCTTCGCTGCCACTGTGGCCAGCGGGGCCCCCCTCCCCTCCCCTCCCCGGACGTGGCCTCCCCTCCCCCACGCGAGGCCCAGCCCGGCCTCCGTCCTCCCGACATCCAGCCCTCCCCACGACCCCTCCGACCCCACCCGTCCCGCGCCCGCCGGTTCGAACGAGGCCCTCCCAGCATTTTCCACGTCTCCCGGCCCGTCTTGCCCGAGAGATCAGCCGCGCCCCTGTCTCCAGCGGCCATACCGGTTTCCCGAAGCTCCCGCTGCCGCCCCTCCGCGGGTCTCTGCTGATCCGACCGGTGAGAGGCCGCCACCGCCGGGCTCTGGGGCGTTGGGGGAAGGCTGCTGTCACGGCCCACTCGGTTGCCCTCCGGGGCCGCTGCACCTCGCTGGCAGGCTCGCGCGGGCCCCGGCCAATCGCACGGACCCACCAAGCCTAGCGAGAGCTCGGGCCCAGTACGTGGCAGGTGGGGAAAGAAAAGGGGCGGGAACAAGAAGAAAATCTGTCCTTTCGCTCCGCCTTACAACGAGCAAATCAACCCAGCAGGCATGCGCAGCGCCGAGGGGAGGGGGACTGACAACGCCGCAGCCTGCAGGAGCCTGAATCTGTGCTTTCTCACTGGAAGACTGAGGGTAGGAAATGCGAGCTGGATGGATGCACGCATGCGCGAGGCGTGACAAGGCACTTCCGGTTTTCCGGAACGCTAGTATTTCCTGTCTCTCGCCTGTGGGCGGGGCGTAATTGGCTGTTTTAGACTCTGAGAGCAGGTTTAAAGTGGGCGTTAGTCCAAGTTTGGCTGCTTCTTGTTTTGTGGCCATTGTAGTTCTCCTAGTCATATCTCCAGAAAACTAATCCTTTTCCCGCCTTCCTTCCACAAACTCATTCATTCATTATTGGTCGCCTACGCTTTGCCAAGAACTGTGCTGGGAATGGAAATGAATCAGTTTGTGAGCAAGGAGTTCCGAATAGCGTTTACGAGACGGGACAAACTTATGACTGTGTAAAAGATAAAGGCTGGGAAATTAAGGCTGATTAAGGATTCCAGAAGCCTTTTTGGAAATAAGATATTTGAGCGTACCCTAAATACTGTTCCCTTCTGTCTTATCTAAAGCATTTGTTTTGAATATGCCTGTTTATGTAAGAAGTGCGCTGGCTTTAGACCTGAAGCCTAAAATTTTGGGGGAAGGTGGGAATAGGTGATAAAATCTGGGCATGGGGGCAGGGCTGTTTTAAAAGTTGCAAGGAACTTTGCCTTCTAAGACGGAGACTAGGCAAAAAGCAATTTGAACTTACTTGTTCCCCAGTTGTTCACCAGATAGGTAAAGTGAATTCGGGATGAGAAGTTATATTCTTTCAGTACTGTAAAGAGTATGACCTTTCTGCAGTTAAAAGTCTCTGAAAAATTCTGTTTGAGAGTGAAATATATGCGTTTAGAATGCTTTTGCCTCTGAAATTATTTTTTGAGCAATTGCTTGCAGAGTTTGGGGAACTGAAGACTGTAGAAAGAATGAAAAAAAAGTTCCAGATTTTCTCCAAAGACGGTTTTTCTTTGCTTTTTAGAACGGACTAATCCAGATTTGGGGAAATGAACTGCTGTCCAATAATAGTATTCTGATGTCTTTGAGATGGTTTGAGATTGGATTAAACCACACAAATATAGACAGAGGTAAAATATTCCTTTAAGAAGTGAATAATACTACTATCAATCTCCCTAAAGAGAGGTCAGAACCTGGGGCAGGGGATAAGGGGATGAACCTTAGCCTGGAATGAGGGGAAAACACTTCATCTCTCTAGGCTCCCAGGAAAGGGGCTTGCCATTGAGGAGAAATAAACTGATCCCTGCTACACTAGGGCCAGCTGGAAGCTGGCAAGAAAGGCACCCACAGGGTGGTCTTCCAGAGGGAGTAGGGCTTGTGGACTCTGAGAGCAGCTTAAGGTTCTTTGTTGTAATTGCCTCATGCTTCATCCTCAAGCAATTAGTGAAGTCTTGTTTAATGTTAAAACCTGTTCCTAGCTACAGCTGGGAAAATTGAGAGATGGGGTAGTGATGATTCCTCAGGTCAAAGCAGAAGCAGGAGCTGCCTGGGGCAAGAAGTGAGAAATGAGAGAGTAAAGTATCATTTGGAAGCCAGATCAGAGGCTCAAGTGACAGGAAGACAAGATGCAACATTAAATAAACATACATTTCGAAATTTTCAATGAAGAACTTCGTAAAAGATTTTGCCTCGGACTTCGCTGGTGGTGCGGTGGTTAAGAATCCACCTGCCAGTGCAGGGGACACGGGTTCGAGCCCTGGTCCAGGAAGATCCCACATGCCACTGAGCAACAAAGCCCATACGCCACAACTACTGACCCTGCGTTCTAGAGCCTGTGAGCCACAACTACCGAAGCCCACGCGCTTAGAGCCCGTGCTCCACAACAAAAGAAGCCACAGCAATGAGAAGCCCGTGCACCGCAATGAAGAGTAGAAGAGTAGCCCCCACTCACCGCATCTAGAGAAAGCCCACAAGAAGCAACGAAGACCCAACGCAGCCAAAAAATAAATTAAAAAATTAATTTAAAAAGAAAAGATTTTGCCTCTTGCTGTCCAGCTGAATGTAGGCTTACAATATTGTGATTGGGCATGAAATCAAGGATATTTGAGTTTAGTAATATGTCATATGAGTGCAGGCCATTAGCATCTGAGTTTGTCAAATTGCCCCCTTTAGGTTATAAACACATTTATAACCAAAACCTTATCCTATGCATTCTCTTGTTTCAGCTGAATACTAAATTGTCCACTGAAACTTCAGTGACCTTTCCTGTTCCTGATCCTATATAACAATTACATTTTAAAAATTAATTTCAGAGCATAATGAACAGCTGAAACTCAACACCCAACCCAAAGATTAGAACATTACCCATAAATTATATCTCCCTTTGTGCTGCTCTCCCATGTGGCATTCAATGAATATCTGTTGAGTCAGTGAAATAGTTACTGCTGTTTCTGTAATGTGCCACAGTCGCTGATGATACAGATCTCTGTACTTAGGCTCTCAGTAAATGCAGGTGATAACCAGCCAGAGAGCAGTAGCCTGAATTGAGCTACTTACCACCCTTACCAAGAACACCATTTCTCCCACTGTATGTGTAGACATTGATTTTAGTTACTGCTGCCTTTCGTTAGGGAAACCAGAAAGTCTAAGTTATATAACTGCCACTTCCTAACCACTTTGGTAACATTTATTGGGATAAGCATCAATCAAACCACTGAGAAGATTGTTCTAGGAATTCTGTAAGTAAGCACACCTTTAAAGTGCTGCTGGTCAAAAAACACCTTACCCTCGTTCTTGTGTGTGTGGAGTTTAGAAAAGTACTGAACCAGAGTAAATTGAACTTCACGATCACCTGGCCCTCTGCTCTATGTCCAGGTGAACTTGTTTTGAAATGAACACCAAGAATCAGAAATGTGAAAGGTGGAAATATGTGAAGAAAGGAGAAGCAGTGTAAGGAAAGACCTTTGGCTTTGCCTGTAGCAAGGGGAGAAATGAGAACTCTACATTTGAAGGTTACTGCCCAAGTTTCACAGACATCTGAAGAAGGGTTACAGTTGTATTGTGTGTGTATTTTGAGAGATGCAGTCAACTCATTTACCTACCACCTGCTCTTTCTCCCCGAAAGTCTGTGTGGCTAGCACTCTTCAAATAGAAGTGGAAAAATCCTAAGAATGAAAAAGGGAGATTCTCCGACTGATGGGAAGTGGGACAAAGATTAGGAGCCTTTTAAACAAATTGGATGAAACCTCTGTTTCATCATGTTCTCCTTTAGCAGGTAGTGTAAATCATTTTGAAAGTTTCAATCATCTCAGCTACTCTCAGGGGAACCAAAAAAATAACGTTAAGTTCCTCTTAGGGTGAGAATTTCATGAGAAGTTATGTCCCTCCCTGAGAGTCAGCTCTGTTGTAGCAGTCTGCTAAATAAGAGAACTCCAAACAGAAGGGGAAATTCATGAGGACCACATAGGGACCGGTTGGTCAGGTGAGCCTCCCCACGACTGGCCATAAAGATCTGTTTGTGTAAACAAAGGGAGCTGCTACCCCATGCAGAAATAATAAAGGAGAAAAGAATGATATTCCTACTGTGTACCTCTGAGTGAGTCATTCTCAGCACCATCTAAGCAAAATGTTTAGTCTGTCCTACCAGCTGCACATCCACTGAGAACCAAAAATGCCTTTGCCTTACCATGGGGCTCTACATCCACCTCTCTTTAGAGAAATTGCTCCTTGAAGGCAGTTCTTTCTAGATTTTATATCCCTAGAGTCTGGCTCCTCCTAGGTATTCAATATATATTTATTGAATGAAAGAATTAAAATTAAGTTCCACACCATTTTATAGAGCAGGCTTCCAGAAACAGAGAGCAGCCATCAGTGGTGAGTTCCTAGCTCCCTAGAAGTACGGGATTTCTTCTCTGAGTAGTCTTAAATTGTTCACTTTTCTTCATTTATGTCTCCTGAAGACAGTGCTGAGTTACTTCTGTTCACTCTGTCAGAGTTTACATTGAAAGACTAATGCCACAAGATATACAAGGAGATCTCACAACTTTTGATTGAGTAGCTTTTTTTAGTTCTTTTAAGAGATCTAGATGTCAGATTCTAGAAATCATGCCTGTCAAATTGAACTCTGGGTACTGGGAGCCTCTCACATCTATGATCTAACATTTATGTCAATGATCCTGCTTTTAGTCCCTCCATATAAATACATAATTAAACAGGACATTCTCAAAAAGTGATTTCAATGAAGAAAAACTTACTCATAATAAAAATGCAAAATAAAATCACAATGAGATGATGTTTCACATATTGGATAAAATTTTATAAGACTTTATAGAAAAGGGTATGGCAAAAGAGACATTCATACTTTGCTGTGGGGCATAAATTGAAATAAACTATTTAAAAGGTGGTATGGTAATAGTCATCAGCAACTAAAATACCCAACCCTATAAGACACAGCAGTCCTACTTTTAGGGTACCAGTGAAATCCTTGCATGTGAGAACACAGATACCCATCAATGTGTTATTTTCAAGTAAAAGACTATAGAGCAGTTAAAAGAAATGTGCACACATGCACACACACAGTTCAATCTCAAAAACATTGTATCAAGTGATAAAAGCAAGTTTCAGAAAGTTATGTTACAATGCAGAAAAATGTTAACGTAGTAGCCTGAGAACACTGTTCTTAGAAAGACCTGCTTGCAAGGTGGGAATTTGGAGCATTCCCACTATTCTTTGGCAAGAATGGTGCATTGTGCCTAAACTGTACGAACAACGTGGTTTATGCTGGACACCTGCTTGCTTTCTGGGAGTCTGGAATTTTCGTACATGCCAGGCAGAGCGCACCTCTGTGACGTGTCCTGAGTAAAACCTGGGCACTGAGTCGCCAATGATTTTCCCTGGTATACAGCATCTCATTGCTGGAGGAATTAAGCACATCCTGCGTGACCACACTGAAAGAGAACTTTCGGAAGCTCGTGCCTGGTTTCCTCTAGACTTCAACCCATGCAAATTCTTCCTTGGCTAATTTTGCTTCACATTGTTTTCCTGCTATATATCATAGCCATGAATATGACTTCATGCTGAACTTTATGAGTGCTCATAGTGAATCATTGAACCTGGGGGTGTTCCTGGGGACCACCAAATCTGTTCCCTATACCAGTTATGTAAAAAAGAGAAAAAAAAAGCACACACACAAGACTATGAATTTCTTTGGGTATACAATTTTTTGTATATCTATTTCTTAAAATTTGGAAGGATACACAGCAAACTTATTACAGTGGTTAACTCTGGCGAGAAGGGGAAGGAAAAGGAGATGAAGGGGCTGGGACTTTGACTCTATCTGGCATGCTCTAATTTATTTCCTTTTTTTTAAGGAATATACTCATGTAATATGTACGTGAAAAAAATACTTAAAGTTGATTTAAAAGTAATTTCAGCCTGCATTTAGAGTCACAAAATCTTAGAGCTCGTACAGAATTTAGAATTTACCTAGTCCTGCCCATTACAAAGGTAGAGCCTACGCTTATGCCCAGAGAGGCAAATGTCTTGCTTCAAGTCACATAACTTGTAGCTGGGACCACAACTCCCAGTCCAGAATGCTGCCCTAGTCTGCTATTACTTGGTAAGTACTATGGCAGAATAATCAATCTTCTTTTTTTGTTATTGCAAAGGTCCAGAAGGTCTCAATTGTTATATCATGATTTCATAATACCTTATATCAAAGTTCAGCAAATTATCAGTGTCATACTTCCACGTGTAACAAAACTCTACTGGAAGAAGATAAGAATTGGACTATAGTTCCCTGGAAAATATAACTTTTAAGAGATAACAGCATTAGATCATACCACTCTGCTTTGCATTTATTTTTTTGTTCCTCTTCTTTGTTAAAATAGAGGGCTAACAACATATCAAGCAACGGGATTTTTCAGAAACATGGTCAGTAGCTTGAAAAAAGGATTTATGACCTATTTCTACTTTTTGAAACAATTCAAAAATCAGGACTTTAAATTCTAACTCCCCTATATTGCTATTGAGAGTATAAAATGGCAAAACTACTTTGGAAAACTGTTTGGCAGTTTCCTATATAGTTAAATATACACTTACTCTATGACTCAGCAATTACACTCTACTAGACATTTCAAGAGAAAACATATCCACACAAAGACTTGTAGAAGAACGGTTACATCAGGGTTTTTTTGCAGTATGCGGGGTTCTCACGGCTGTGGCCTCTCCCGTTGCGGAGCACAGGCCCCAGACGCGCAGGCCCAGTGGCCACAGGCCCACGGGCCCAGCCGCTCCATGGCATGCGGGATTCTCCCGGACCGGAGCACGAACCCGCATCCCCTGCATCGGCAGGCGGACTCTCAACCACTGCGCCACCAGGGAAGCCCCGGTTATATCAGTTTTATTCATGGTTTTCAAAACCTGGAAATGACCAAATGTCCCTCAACTAGTGAATACATAAACAAAACATGATCTATCCAAACAACTGAATTCTACTCAGCAATGAAAAGCAAACCACTGATACAAACAACATAGATGAATCCCAAAAACACTATGCTGGATGAAAGAAGCCAGACTCGAAAGAGGATATGGTCCCATTCACATGGCAATCTAGAACAGGGAAAACTAATACATGGTGGTAGAAAGCAGACCAGTGGTTGCCTGGAGCTGGGACAGGTGAAGGGTTTAACTGGGACGGGGCGCATTACAGGGTGAAGGATGTGTTCTTAATCTTGTTTAGGATGCTTTCACAGGTGTACACATTTGTTAAAACTCATCTAATTATACACTTAAAATGGGTGCATTTTGTTGCATATAAATTATATGGCAATGAAGTTAATTTTAAAAGTAAAAAAAAGGAAACAAAACAAAATTGACTCCAATAACCAAAATTAAAGAAAATCACTCCAATATTTAAAAAAAAAACAGTCTTCAGTGACCCACTTATGAGACTGAAGATTCCTATGCTGCATTGAGTCTCTTTGTATATACATAGCATTGTATAACTTTGAGGTAACATTGAGCATTACACATGACTGTTTACACTGAGCAGACTAGCAGGTATGGTTTTCCATAAGCGTTTCCAAATGTGATTGCTTTTTTGTTCATTCAAAATAGTTTGCTCTCTCATTTGGTAATATAGTCAGGTGGACATTTTCATAAAAACTTATCAATACCAATTTCAAGTAGTGTTGGAAGAATTGTGTTTTTCCCAAGAAGTGTGTGTTTGTTGTTTAATTGTTAAGAGGTATGTAACTTGTGTGATCATATTTCCCTATTTATGTTGGGTGTTAGGAAGCTTATGGTCAAATCTGTGGCCCACTCCTAGCAAAAATGCAAGCTCATATGACATGTTCCTTGGGTACTAATAACATACCTCTCTTCTTACTTTCTGCTCCTATGATTATTTTCTCTTCCTCCTGATTTCCTTACTTAGTTTTTCAGCAACTTTTACATTTTTTTCAAATACGCATTTTAATAGGTTACCTATATGTAAATGAAGTAATACAGATGATGCATATGTAACATTTGAATCTCTCTGAAGTTTTTGTGTGTGTTAACAAATAATTGCTAATCTTCTCCAAGATTTACTGTTTTATTTTTAAGAAAAGGTGGATGGACACAAAGAGACAGAAAGCATGTTTAAGAGGAAAAAATAACTGTCATGGAACCCCACCCAGCTGCTGTACGATATAATATAGGGTGAGAGATGGCAAGTGTCTGTCATATGTGATTCCGTTGGCCTCGGTTGGCATATTTATGCCCCTGTTCTTCATTTTAGAAGATTTTACATAATCCCTAAGATATTCCTTAACACAAAACAAAAAATACTCTGCCTGTATGAAGACATTTAAACTCAAGAAATGCTAAATGCTCCATAAATCTTTTGGATATTTTGAATCAAATGCAGAGTGAACATTTCATTATATTAAAAAGAAAGGAAAACAGGGACTTCCCTGGTAGCACAGTGGTTAAGAATCTGCCTGCCAATGCAGGGGACACAGGTTTGATCCCTGGTCCAGGAAGATCCCACATGCCATGGAGCAACTAAGCCTGTGCACCACAACTACTAAGCCTGCTCTCTAGAGCCCACGTGCCGCAACTACTGAGCCCATGTGCCACAACTACTGAAGCCCACACACCTAGAGCCAGTGTTCCGCAACAAAAGAAGCCACCGCAATGAGAAGCCCGCTCACCGCAACTAGAGAAAGCCGGCGCGCAGCAACAAAGAGCCGACACAACCAAAATTAAATAAATAAATAAATAAATATTTTTTAAAAAAGGAAAACAATAAACTGAGGAAAAATATTGTCACTAAATGTAATAGTTAATGGGCTAATAACCATAATAGAAAATAATTCATACAAATTTATGAGGGAAAAAAACAGTTCAATTGATAAATGGACAATGCATATAAATAATTAAAAAAATAAAATACCAAAGTAAACTATACAAAAACCTGCTTATGGTAACTCCAAATGTTGGTGACACTATAAATTAATGTAATGTTGTCAAGACAATATAGTAATATATACAAGGAACCTAAACAAATGGTTCATACTTTTGACATGCTTAACATCATCCTGAGAATTTATCTGCAGGAAATAATTTAAAAGAAAGGAAAAAAACTATATGTACCAGTTTATTAATCATATGTCACTACAATATTAAAAATTGAAATGATCTAGACATCCAATAACAGAACAACTTAGTAACTTATGATATATTATGCAATCAATTATTATAAGAACTGGGAAATTGTAACTAAAAATCAGAATAAAATTTCATTTACTGTAATTAATTATTTAAATTCTTATGTATTCAAACAAAGAGTATAAGGGAACATGGAAAAACAGACATTATTGATAGGTCAGGGAATTACGGGTTTTTCTTTTTTGAAAAAGATAATTTATAAATATCTTCTAAAATTGCCATAACACGGCTAGTACAATGTTTTAAAAATGTGACCAGGAAGCTTTTCCTCTCTTAGTAACTGGCCCCTCCCCCTACAGCCCCATGTTTCCCACCCCACCCCCGGGGATGGAACCAATCCTGGTGGCTCTGTCTTGCACCTCATTTAAGGAGCCAGGTACTGAAGATCCCAGGGTAACATTAAAGAGGTTCCACAGGGCTAGAGAGCTCCAGTGGTTGACAGGCTGGTATGATCCAGTCGGCACTTTTAGCCCAGGTTTCCCAAGCATTGGCAAAGAATGCCAAGCTCTTCTGAATGAGGCAATGACAAACTGATAGCAATGAGCTTGAGAATGATCTCCCTTTGTTGGTAACATAAAAAAAGAGGCAACATGAACTTCAAAATGGAAAGGGTAAGAGAAAAAGCAATCCAGACTCTGACAATTAAGCTCTGAACTGTTAAGACCCAGGAAAGGAAACCCAAAGGTTAGGATGGTTGTTCCCTGAAGAAACAACATGTTCTACCACAACCGAAAAGGATATAGGGGTACTGTTATCACACACAATATATCAGAAACAGGAAACATTGGGCCCATGTAATATCATGAAAACCAGTTCTGCAGTACTCTGAGTCTTCCTTTCCTGAAATTTTCTTTTTAAGTAAAATCACGCTTCAGCTCCTAGAGTCCTTGTCCTTGCTCCTCAACTTCAAAGGCACCAAAAAATGTCTTGCTTTCCTTACCCACCCCATTCAAACCCTGCTCAGACAAGGATCTAACAGGCTTATTCAGAGGCAGGGAACTGATTGATAAGCCTGGAAGCAGTTGTTGTCCCATGAGGCACTTGTATTTTGTCAGGAGATATAGTGGAAACGCCTCCACGTTTTGCTGCCAGCATCCCATCCTTGGTGTAACTGTCCACTCTCCACTCCAGGATATCCTATCAAACAGGTCATCCCCTATCCCTCCACTTCACAGTGAGTATGTGACTCAGGCTGGATCAATATTCCCTGGACACAGTGCCTGTGGGCACATGACTCATCAAGGTGTACCAGTTCTTTGGTCCTTTCTTCTCGCTGCCCCTGCTTTGCTCTGTATCAGAAGGGACTGAGCCCCACAGGTTCCTGGCTCAACTGGCTTCTGGCTGGCTGCAGCCCATGGGAGACACTGATGGGAAGTTGCAGGGCAGGAGGAAGGGGATGCCAATGGCCAGTGTCCGACCATGAAAACCCAATATGAGGATGAAGCCAAACAAAGAAGGACAAAGAGCCAGGAAACAGGGAGAGAAAAAGAGAATCCTGACACATTCTTTGAACTCATTTCATTTGAACTCTAGACCTAAAGTTAGTGTTATCATATATTTTGTGTCCCAAACAAGGACACTCGAGAGTAAAAGGGGCTGTTGGTAATACTTGAATCAGGACAACAGGCACAAATTGGGACCGGCTCAGGCAAACCAGAACGTGTTCACCCTACCTAAAACCAACTCATCCCTTGCACTTTACAATGAATTGAACCATTCAACTCTCTTTGACTCTTAACCTAATCTGACTTGGATCTCTATCACTAAACTAAAAGATTCCAGACCAGTGCATGAGGTAAAGGCTTAAATCAAGAGAATTATTTCCAAGAGGTAGGATTTCAGGGTTGGCAGGGGAATAGCAATGTCCACCTGACTTAGCTTCCACAGTATGTGTGCGGAGCTTGTACATTTATGGTAGAGCCATTCCAGGAACATTATGTGAAATTTTGGTTGCTATACCCCCCAAAGTGCTGAAAAAAGTACAAAGAAAACTAAAACCACGAAGGGAACACAAATATTTCACCCTCAGGCTAAATGTGTCTCTTTGGTGATTTTTTTTTCACATTTAAAGTGGCCTTTACTTAAGGTTTATTTTAATCTGAATATAAATTCCAGGACATAAAGTAAGTCAACCACATCTTGTAATTTTCCCAAAGTCAAGCCCCTATCTAGGGATGGCACTATAACACCACTAAAAACACTAACCTCTGAGAATTGCTTTACTTCTATATTCTCTTCCTTTTACTTTTTTCCATTATCCTGTAAGGTCTCAATTATACTATAGATGAAATATGCTCTTGGCTCGCCTAGAAATCTAACAGTCATTTACAACCATTTCTATATAAAAAACACATGTTCTTTAGAGCGTGGTAAGAAGAGTATGCCACAGCTCACATGACATTTGTTAGTCCCTTAGTTCAGTGCACTCACAGCAGCTGCCTAGTTTAGGACAAAACAGAACACAGCAATTCAAAGACTATCTCCTAAGTCCAGTGGGAGTGCTCCCCAAACCAGTGGAGGTCATTTTTTATTTAGGAAGCCATTAATAATTTAAGTGTTTGAAACTCCATGAGCGGCTTGATCTTTTAAAAGCCATAAGGGGTGATTGCGACTAACTTTTCATTTTTTGAGCCTCACTGTCATTTCATCAATAAAAGGGTAAATATAGCAAGAACCGGAAGGAAATATTCAGAGGCTTTAGCAACGAGCTAATTCTTCTAGTCTCACTTCCCATTTCTCATGGGGTCAATTCCTCTGGTCATAAAATATGCTTTTTTAACAGAAAAAAAAAATACACTTTCCAGAGGTTAAATTGGTGCAAAATTCTTAATTGGAAATAAGAGTATAAGCACATACAAATTTAAAATATTCACAGATTAAAAGTATGATACAGGGGCTTCCCTGGTGGCGCAGTCGTTGAGAGTCCGCCTGCTGATGCAGGGGACACGGGTTCGTGCCCCAGTCCGGGAAGATCCCACATGCCACGCAGCGGCTGGGCCCGTGAGCCATGGCTGCTGAGCCTGTGCATCCGGAGCCTGTGCTCTGCAACGGGAGAGGCCACAACAGTGAGAGGCCCGCGTACTGCAAAAAAAAAAAAAAGTATGATATATACAAGCTACTCCCTTCAGTGTTCACCAAGAGTCATTTTGTTCTGGAGGGTAAATTTTTCTCCTCATGTCCTTTTTAGTAAACAGTAAAAGAATTTTTTAGGTTCTATATTTTTATCAAACTTCGTCACATAGACTTTATGACGTATGGAGCAATGATTATCTTGAAAGCTGAGTGGCATTCTTCACTTCATTGGAGTAAGAATCTATTGAATAACAGAAAAACTACCAAATTCACTATCCCTGATGATAATAAACAACAGGTTTTACCTGATTCTTAACCTTAAGCAAAATATACTGAGAGAGACTTTGAGAAGACTGGGTAATAAAGGAAGGAAATAGAAAAAGTGAAACACATGAGTTGAATAAAAAGAGGACCACAAAAGGTAACAGTTTTCCTGTCTAGATGCTTGGGTTTTCTTGGTCACTTTCAGACGATGCCATTTCCTTGGTAAGTATAGATGGCTCCAGCAGCCAAAAGTGTTCATTTAGGGCTAGTAATGACCTGAGCATGTTATACATCCTTACATACAGCCTCAGTGGGGTCATTGATGGCAGCACTTTCACCCTCCCAGCAGTTAACGACAATGACTTCAACACTTCGGAAGATTTACTCTGGAAGATTTTTGTTCTGACAGTGTGAAGGATAAAAATTTGCAATCCCTGGCAGACGGAATAAAAGTTTAATATTAGATAAGTCTTGAGATACAGAATAAGGGAAGAAATTGTATTTCACCCTGCCACCCACCCTTCTTCATGTACAGGAACCTGAGTTTACCAGTCAGCAGCTGCTGTGTACTTTTTTGTCTAAGAGGGTTAGGGCAATATTATTCTCATATCTGAAGTGCTATACGTAAGTAGTAGAGTTAAGAGACCTGAATTCAGGTCCCCATTTGCCACATGTTGGCTGTGCAACTGGGAGGCTTTTTTTCCTCCTGACACCAACCAATTCTGACACCAACTGGGTGTCCTACAATTTAATTCAATTCTGACACTAACTACTCAGAGTTCGTGTCAGACCCTACAGGTGAAGGGCTCAGTCCCACAAGACTGCCCTCACTAGTGGTGCCAGTAACAAGTATTAGGAGTATTAGGTCCCCGGGCTATCCACACTTCTGTCCAACGTGCCTATTGCCTCCCCACTTCAGGTTTGATAATTTGCTGAAAAGACTCACAGAACTCACTCAGGAAAGAGTTTTACTTACTATTACTTGTTTATTATAAAGGGTACAACTCAGGAACAGCCAAACAGAAGAGATTACAGTGCAAGAGCATGGAGCTTCCATGCCCTCTCTGAGTGTGTTACCCTCCCAGCACTTTAATCTGTTCACCAACATGCAAGCTCTCCAAACCCCTTCTTTTAGGGGTTTTTATAAAGGTTTCATTACATAGTTGTGATTGATTAAATCATTAGCTGTTGGTAAATGACTCAATATCCAACCCCTCTCCCATTCCTGGAGATTGTGGAGCGGGCTAGAAGTTCCAAGCTTCTAACCAAGCCTTGGTCTTTCTGGTGACCGACCAGCCTCCATACTGAAGCAATCTGGGGGCCTCAGCGACTGGTCATCTTATTAGCATGCAAAAAACACTCATCACTCCGGGGAGTTCAAGGATTAAAGGAACTGTGTGCCAGGAACTGAGGACAAAGACCAAATATTAATTTTTTCGTATACCACAGTAACTTTGCTCTTTTTCTGATGTCTATGATCTTCGATTTCCTAATGGGGCAGATTGACTATGGGTTACCTAATTCTTCTTACAGTTCCAACATTCTATGATTCTACATTTTTGGAGTTTTGGTAAAATAACTAGAAGTTTGGTATATTTAAGGACAAAAAAAATTTTTAAGCACTTCTACTCATTGCTTTTCTGTACGTTACATATGAAGACCAGATGTGCACAAGTAATTAACCCACAAAAGACTGAACACTATTTTCTATACATTTTTTAAATGTATAGAACCACTTATTGCGGTCCTATTAATGCCAGACACTTGCTTTTCCTTCAATATTCATCATTTAATCCTTCTCATTTAGTCCTAACTTCAACCCTATAAAATAAGCTTCATTACCCCATGTTACAGATAAGGAAACTATAGCTCAGACAAATTAAGTAAGTTGCCTAAAATTATCCAACCAGTAATCAGAGTCTGGAATTAAAATGTATGTTTGGCTCCAAAACTCCTCTATCCAATACACTACTCTGTCTCTTGCTTGTAACTGTAATAGAAAGATCATGTAAAGTGTATTACAGCATCTAAAAAACCCTGATAATTCCTCATTAATATCCTTTGTGGAAAAACAGATTAAATAATATCTGCTGTTGAGTTGAGAATATTGTGCCAATCTTCATTTCTTGATTTTGACACTGTTATACAAATCTTATTGGGAAAAGCTGGTCAAAGAGTACATGGGAACTCTGTACTATCTTTGCAACTTCTTGTGTAAGACTATTTCAAAATGAAAAAGTTATTTAAAAAAAAATCCATGGATGTCTCCCAGATTGGCATCTATTAGGCTCCAAGCTTTAAAAGGATTATTTCTAGAATCATATCCTATGAATACTGTTACAGACTTCTGGTTCTATGGTTCGATAACTCTGCGAATTTGACTAATAAAATCAATACATATTGGCAAGGGATAGACTAGTTCTTTGGCCAAAAGCAGGAAGATTAAATTGATTGGGGTATCTACTCCCCTGAAGAAGGCCTTGACGACAGAAGGAAGTTTTCAATGGGACATGGGTTTCAGGAGGACAAAAGTGGCTACTGGCCATCCTGATTGTTCAAGGGAGAGAAATTTGTTTTGGAGACATGAAAAATCTGGTCCCTAGAGAAGCATTCTCTTTGTGGAGTACGCTACTTCACCTGGATTTTCCAAACTTTAAACTCTAAGGTAAAGATAAGACTGGATAGAATTTCTGGTTGTACAATAATTAGGAAAAAACCTAGACCATGGAGGATCCATAAAGCTACCATCCTGAGGGACTCTGTCTGAATGGACTCCCAATATTTCCATGCTCCCTAAAATCCCAAAGATGTTATCTGAAAAGACAAAACCTATGGGTCAAACTAATTCTCACTAGCACAAAGATCAAACTATACCTTTTAAGTAGTATCTGTAGCACTTAGTAAATGTTTATTAGAATTATAGATTATTCTAAATCTCGAAGGAGCCTTCCAGGTGAACTAAGCTAGTTGTTGCTATTCTTCAGTATACATAACAATCACCTGAAGATTCCTAGCTCTTAGCCCACAGGTTCTGACTGAGTTGGTAAGGGGTGAGGCCCAGGAATCAGCATTTTAACACATTATGTAAATTCTGATGTAGGCAATATTCAAGCTCACTTTGTAAAGCACTGTGTTAATGTTAACAGCCCCCCTTCATTTTATATTTTACATGCCTCACTCAGAAAGGATGTGTGACTTTCCTAAAATCATATGAATAATTAATTGTAGAGCTGGAAGACAGCTTAAATCTCCTGCCTTTTAGTCCAGCACTCCTGCCACATGGCCACCTTCAATTTTGCCACAAAGTATTAACATTTTGTAACAAGCCTCTATTTTGTAATATGCCTCTCCTGTGCATGCAGGAGAGAATATCCTTGCCTAGACCTTCTTTTAGATACTTTTCTAAATTACTGGTCATTCTAGGTGACAAATCCATGACTCAGCTGGCAATCCCAGACTAAGCTTACACTACTTATTGCCCTTCTGGGGAGTTTCCATTGGGTGTTGCAAACAGTAAAGGTCTGCCTTATATCCATTCAAATTTGGTGGCAGGCACACATCTATTGTTTAATGGAGTTATTCTCAAAAAGCACTGGAGAGGGCTGCCTGAGATAGAGGGTGAGATCCTACACACATTAAACCTGTTGGTAGCAATTCAGATAGTCAAGCAGCTCCCCACACTGCACTCTACAGGCTCTCCATCATTGTGGTCAAGCCAAAATGACTTAATGCCCTCCCCAATGATTTCCGTTTTGTAACAGACTTCCCTCCTCAATGATACTTGACCAGAGCCAGAAACAACCAACACTGAGACAATCATCAAATGCTATAGTTTTTTCACAAAATATTAGAGAAGTATAGCCCATCCCAGTATCAAACTAGATGTTATCTACTGTGAAAGATACACACAAGTATGTTTCTTACACTAGAGAACTGATAATCTAGTTGAGGAGATGAGACTTGTACCCATAAAAAGTTAATTTTTGAGTACAAGGAAAAAAGGGACAAATGAACTTACAAAACTACAATAATGCTATTGTATTTGATAACAAATTTATTTATTTAATTCATAGTTGAATTAATAAATCTAGAATTAAAATCCATCATTTTAGGGACTTCCCTGGCAGTCCAGTGGTTAAGACTGTGGTTCCAGTGCAGGGGGTAAGGGTTCGATCCCTGGTCTGGGAACAAGATCTCACATTCCACATATTAAGCCCAATAAGTAAATAAATAAATACCTCATTTTAAGGGATTAAAGCCTATAAGTGAATAATCTATGTGGATTGTACCAATGTCACTTTCCTGGGTTTTATTTATTTATTTTTGTAGGAAAATGTCTTTCTTTTATTTTTATTTATTTACTTTTTTTTGCTGTTATAATTTTTTAATAGATCTATTATAGTTATATAAGGTGTTATCACTGGAAGAGCTGGGTGAGGTCTACATAGGAACTCTCTGTACTTTTTTTTTTTTTTTTTTGCGGTACGCGGGCACTCTCACTGTTGTGGCCTCTCCCGTTGCGGAGCAACAGGCTCCGGACGCGCAGGCTCAGCGGCCATGGCTCACGGGCCCAGCCGCTCCGCGGCATGTGGGATCTTCCCGGACCGGGGCACGAACCCGTGTCCCCTGCATCGGCAGGCGGACTCTCAACCAGTGCGCCACCAGGGAAGCCCTCTGTACTATTTTTATAACTTCTTATGAGTTCAAAATTATTTCAAAAAATATTCTTATGGGTGATATAAGAGTGGGAAGAACCAAAAAAAAAAATTCTGACCTTTCTCAGCCTTTTATCCACAACATAAAATCTCATTAAGTTTATAGAATTTCAATGAAAAAAAGATTATTGCCAAGAATTAAATGCCAAGCTAATCTGAGGTTCATGTGCCATGTTACCTAAAGAAAAATTATCAGCTAGGAAAGTCCTCATTAATATTTACTATCTTTTAAACAATTACTCCAAAATATGCTATTATTAATGAGAAATTCATTAAAATGAAGAAGTCAAAATAACATAACAATCTAATAAAGAAGACTGGCAAAAGGCATTGAAACTATTTAAGTATAAGAAAATGCAGTTAGTACAATTATCAAACAAAATCCAACTATTATAAATATTTCTTGAAAGAAAATGTAGACAGTATAATTTAACAACAATAATTGTATGATAAATTTTACCAATAAAACCAGGAGACAAGAAGCAGCTAAACTGTGTTCATTTTACTATCTCTAAAAGGGAGGAATCCTATATATAAAATAGATAACTAATAAGGACCTACTGTATAGCACAGGGAACTCTACTCAATATTCTGTAATAACCTATATGTAAAGAATCTAAAAAAGAATGAATATATGTATATGTATAACTGATTCACTTTGCTGTACACCTGAAACGAACACAATGTTGTAAATCAACTATACTCCAATTTTAAAAAAAAGGGGAGGAATCAATACATATTGTTTTACTTTGGAAGTTGAAAATTGTATCTTATAAATTATATTAATGTTTAATAAACAAAAATAATAATGGGATGAAAATGTTCTAATTGGAGAAGGTTAAATAAAAGAAAATATAATTTATATGGCATAACATATAAAAAAAAGGAAGAAATGGATACATGTAAAAAAAGAAAATAAGATAACAGAATAAGATCAAACATACCAGTTTTGATAACCAATATTTAGCTATATAGATAAAAGTTTAACTTTTTAAATAAAATAGAAAAACAATGAGAAAATGATTTTAAAAACGCAATCTGGGGACTCCCCTGGTTGCTAAGTGGTTAAGAATCCACCTGCCAATGCAGGGGACACAGGTTTGAGCCCTGGTCCAGGAAGATCCCATGTGCCATGAAGCAACTAAACCCATGCACCACAACTACTGAGCCGGAGCTCTAGAGCCCAGGAGCCACAACTACTGAGCCCATGTGCCACAGCTACTGAAGCTTGTGCACCTAGAGCCCGTGCTCTGCAACAAGAGAAGCCACCACAATGAGAAGCCCACACACCACATGAAGAGTAGCCCCAACTCACCACAACTAGAGAAAGCCCGTGTGCAGCAACAAAGGCCCAATGCAGAGATAAATAAATAAATAAATAAATAAATTCTATTAAAAAAAATATAATCTAAATATATGGGATCTCAAAAATGGTAAGTCAAAAACAAAGTGACATAGAAAGGTTAATGACAAAAGAACTAACATAGATTAGATAACATCGCATAAAAACAAATTAGAAGTTGCTACATTAATATATGGAAAATTAGATTTCAAGATAAAATAGGACTGAGAGTGACCTGTTATATTGATGAAAGTTATCAAGCACCAGAAATATACAACATCCATGAATTTTTAGAAACATGATAATACAGCATTAATTTGTATAAAGACAAACAGTTAAACAGAAGAAAAACTGGTAGAAAAGTGTAAAAGGGAATTTTACATGCCTTTCTCTGGCTTTGATAAACAAGTTAAAGGTAAATAAGATTTTACAAAAGATAACTTGAAAACTATATCCCCTTGAAAAAGTACATATGTGACATATAAAAATATTGTCAGAAGATAATCTCAGTAAATATTAAATTGGAAATTTTTTTATACTAATAACAATCTATGTAGGATTTTAGGAATTATCCCTTTGCTTTCAGGGTTAGAGGTCTGGAGCTTAAGAAGCAAGCTCTCACTAAGGAGTGTCTTTTCTTGCCTCATGTAGGTGGTCCAGTGATCACATTTTTCACACAAATGATCCTGGTGCAGGGTGCGTAGTTTAGAAGAAGGGTACTTTCCACTGTCGTTAGGAATGTAAATTGGTGCAGACACTGCGGAACACGGTATGGAGCTTACTCAAAAAAATTAAATATACAACTACCATATGATCTAGCAATTCCACTTGTGGGCATACAACCAAAGAAAAGAAAAACATTAATTCAAAAAGATACGTGCACCCCAATGTTCATAACAATATTATTTACAATAGCCAAGATATGGAAGCAACCTAAGTGTCCATCAACAGATGAATGGATTAAAAATCAAAGTATATCTCCCATAACTTTAAAAGAAAAAAATGAAGATGTGGTATGTATGTACAATGGAATACTACTCAGCCATGAGAAGAATGAAATTTTGCCATTTTCAACAACATGGATAGACTTGGAGGGTATTATGCTTAGTGAAATAAGTCAGACTGAGAAAGACAAACACTGTATGATATCACTTATGTGTGGAATCTAAAAAATAAAACAAACTAGTGAATGTAACAGAAAAGAAACAGACTCACAGATACAGAGAACAAACTAGTGGTTACCAGTGAGGAGAGGGAAGAAGTGAGGGGCAAAATAAAGGTAGGGGATTAAGAGGTACAAGCTACTATGTATAAAATAAATAAGCTACAAGAATATATTTTACAACACAGGGAATATTTTATAAGAACTATAATCTTTAAAAATTGTGAATCACTATATCATATACCTGAAACTTACACAATACCGTAAATCAACTATACCTGAATTTAAAAAAAAATAAATTAAAAAAGAAGGGTACTTTCATTATATTGAAGTATAATTCACTCTGCCAACTCAGAAAAAATGGAACTCTATATACAGAGGGAAAAGTCCTTGCAATATTTTTCATCAGAGTAAAAGGCAATGTTCACTATGGGAAGAGGGATAGAATAAGAAGCACAGAGAGAAATTCCTGATTTCAAGGTTAAGTCTTTCAATAATGCCTCCTTGTTTTATCTTAAAATTTTGACATCCCCCATGTATAATACAAAATAATAAAAAAAAATCTTGTGAGGTCAAACAGAATTTTTATTTTCATCTACCATTTTGGTTCATCTATATGATTATTTTTGCCATGATGAAAATCAGAAGGTGACCATAATCCTTAGCCTAAATATTGAGCTTCTCTCACAGTAGATACTCCCAAGATGTTAACAGAATGGTTTCCAAAGAAAAAAAAGAATATAAATCTTCAATTCAGATTTTTTTAAACAAAGTATTAATGGAATTTTTTAAAAGATTTATTGTTAAATATATTCTTGAGATAAGTCTCAAGGAATAAAAGTATCTTCAGTCCTATGTATGACTTATGTCACAAAAACAACTTTATATGGTTCTGCTCCTATCAAATCAACCCTCTTGCATATTAAAACTATAAACTCTGGACAAAATATTTTTTAAAACCTATATGAAGACATTGGAGGGCAAGCAAAAGCAGTCAGAAACTGGAAGAGGAATCTACACTTAGGAAAAAGGGAGTTCCACTGGGTAGGTTTCCATATTTTGTTTTGTGCTTAATATCTTTTAGCCTGAAGTCACACCATAATCAGCCCATGCAGGATGAGTAAACCTGGAGTTGAAACAGGCAGTTTTATTAGGTTGAAAAAACAGAAGACAGGGTTTAGGGCAACCACAGCAGATGGAAAGTAAGTAACAGTATGGATATGAATATCCAGGAGAAGACAGAGAGGAGGAGCTCCAGAGTCTGTTTATAAACTCTGCCCAAATGGCTGAGTAACCTCTGAATTACAAATGGTTGGGATGGACTCCGAGAAGCACAGGTAAGGCTAAAAACACTAAACAGAGATTTCAGCTGCCCACCCTAGGGAGAGATAGTTTTCAATTTTAGTCCAGCTAAGTTAATCATATGGTAACTCCACTCTTGGTAGGAATATAGCAGAATGCAGAGTTGCGACGGTGTAGGATCTATAATGCTCTGGAAATAATTGAAATTACCAAACATATGAAAAAACAGAAAAACATGGCCCATACTATAGAAAAAAAGCAATGAATGGGGAATGTCCAAAATGACCCAGATGTTAAATTTAGCAAACAAGAAATTTAAAGTACTATTACAACATGCTTACAGATGTATTCATAGAGTACAAAAGAAAATGTACTCATAATGAGCCAAAAATAAGGAAATGTAAGCAAAATGTACTACAATAAAATATAACAAAACAAAAATTTGTAAACTATAAAGGTACAATATCTGAAATAAAAATCACTGGATAGGCTCAATAGCAAACTGAAGATGCCTAAAGAAAAAAATCAGTGTCCTTGGAGACAGATCACCAGGATGATCCAGTCTGATGAATAGCAAGGAGAAAGAATGAGAAAGAATGAACAGAGCTCAGGAACCTGAAGAACAATATTAAATTAACTAACATGTACTTACAGTCCCAGAAAGAGAGAAGAGAGAGAATGGGACACAAAAACTATTTGAAAAATAATGGCTGCAAATTTCTCAAATTTGATGAAAGACATAAATTAATAGATTCAAGAAACTCAGCAATCCCAAGCAGAATAAATGCAAAAAATAAAATAAAATAATATCTGGGCACATTATAGTCAAAATGATAAAAGTCAAAAATAAAGGGAAAACCCTGAAAATAACCAGAGGAAAGTAACACATTATATAACAGGAGGAAAAATAATGCAAAACATTGAAGCTGTCTCATTAGAAACTGGAGCCAGTTTGTGAAATTACTTCTTCATAATGCTAAAAGGAAAAAAAAACTCTGTCAAGTCATAATTCTATATCCAGTGAAAATGTCTCTCAACAATGAAAGCTAAATAAAGACATTTTTAGGTAAAAGAAAACTGAAAGAATTTTTCACCAGAAGATATATACTAAGAAATTCTAAAGGAAAGTTTTCAGCCTGAAGGGAAACAAAATCACATGGAAATTCAGATCTTCAAGAAGGGATTAAGAACAAGCAAAACCAATAACACTCCATTGTGGGGTTTATAATGTATGCACATGTAGTACATCAGACAACTATAACATAAAGGAAGGAAGAATAACACGTAAGCTTATACTGTTACAAGAGTCTTAAATTTTAGTGTAAGTGGTAAAATATTAACTCCGTTGAGTATGGAAAGTTAAGGATGTATAATGTATCCCTAAATCAACAAAATATATGCTGGGATATTGCTTAATAACCAACATATAAATGAAAATGGAATCCTAGTACTACTAAATTTACCCAAAAGTAGGCAGGAAAAGAGGAACAAAGGAATAAAAAATAGAGTGGCAACAGAAAGCAAATAGTAAAATGTTAGACATAAATTCATGCACATTAATAATTACATTAGCTCAAACAGACTAAACACTCAAAAGACAGAGATTGCCAGAATTGATAAAAGACCCATCTACTTGCTGTCTGTAAGATACATACTTTAAATATAAAGGCACAGATAGGTTGAAAGTGAATGGATGAAAAAATATGTATCATGTAATCAATATGCATAAGAAGGCCATATATCAGATAAAGTAGACTTCATGACAAAGAGCATTATCAGAGTTAAGGAGGGACATTTCCAAATGATAAAGGGTCAGTTCATTCAAAGTCATAATAATCATAGGGCTTACCTGGTGGCGCAGTGGTTGAGAATCTGCCTGCTAATGCAGGGGACACGGGTTCGAGCCCTAGTCTGGGAGGATCCCACATGCCGCGGAGCAACTAGGCCCATGAGCCACAACTACTGAGTCTGCACGTCTGGAGCCTGTGCTCCGCAAAAAAAGAGGCCACGATAGTGAGAGGCCCGCGCACTGCGATGAAGAGTGGCCCCCACTTGCCACAACTAGAGAAAGCCCTTGCACAGAAACGAAGACCCAACACAGCCAAAAATAAATTAATTAATTAATAAACTCCTACCCCCAACATCTTAAAAAAAACATAATAATCATAAATGTCTATGCATCTGATAGCAGAACCTCAACACATCTGATGCAAAAATTGGCAGAATTAAGGAGAGAATAAACAAATTCACAATCACAGTTGGAGATTTTAGCATTCCTTTTTCAGCAGTTGAGAGAACCAAAAATGTTGCTAAGAAAATCTGTACAGTACTAACAATCATCTATTGACATTTTTAGTACACTATACCCGACAACTACAGAATACCATTCTTTTCCAAGTTAAATGTTTTGTTCACCAAGATAGACCAAATGCTTATTAGTCCATAAAATCAGTCTCATTAAATTTAAAAGAATTAAAAGAAAAAATATTCAGACACAACTTACCAAGACTGGATCAAGATGTAATAGAAAATCTAAATGGAGCAATAATGAACAAGGAGATTGAATCAGTAATTTAATCTTTTAAAAGATTAAAAGCCCAGGACATAAAAGCCCAGGACAAGATGGCTTCACAGGTGAGCTATACCAAACATTTAAAGAATGAATACCAAACCTTCTCAAACTTTCCCAAAAAAAGTGAAGATGAAGGAACACTTGCAAACTCTTTACAGGGCCAGCATCACCCTAATACTGAAGCCAGATAAGGACACTACAAGAAAAGAAAATTACAAGCCATATTCCTGATGACCATAGATGCAAAATCCTCAACAAAATATTAGCAAACTGAATTCAAAAATACATTAAAAGGATCATACACCATGATCAAATGGGACTCAACCCTGGAAGCAAGAATGGTTCAACATATGCAAATCAATAAATGTGATATACCACATGAACAGAATGAAGGACAAAAATCGGGATCATTTCAATAGATGCAGAAAAAGTATTTAACAAAATTCAACATGCTTTCATGAGAAAAACTCTCAACAAATAAGGTATAGAAGGATTGTTCATCAACATAATAAAGGCCACATCTGACAAGCCCACAGCTAACATCACACTCAATGGTGAAAATTAAAAGCCTTTCCTCTAAGACAGGAATAAGACAAGGATGCCCACTCTTGCCACATCCATTCAACATACTACTGGAAGTCCTAGTCGGAACAATAGCCAGGAAAAAGAAATAACAGGCATCCAAGTTGGAAAGGAAAAAATAATACTGTCTCTGCTGGCAGACGAAATTATCTTAAATATAGAAAACCCAAAAGACTCCACCAGAAAACCAGAACTAATAAATAAATTTAGTAAAGTTGCAGGATAAAAAAATAACTTACAGAAATCAGTTGCAGGAGACCTTCAAGATGGCGGAGGAGTAAGACATGGAGATCACCTTCCATCCCACAAATACATCTACACGTGGAACAACTCCTACAGAACACCTACTGAATGCTGGCAGAAGACCTCAGACTTCCCCCAAAAGCAAGAAACTCTCCACATACCTGGGTAGGGCAAAAGAAAAAAGCAAAAAACAAGACAAAAGAATAGGGATGGGACCTGCACCTCTGGGAAAGAGCTGTGAAGGAGGAAAAGTTTCCACACACTAGGAAGCCCCTTCGCGGGCAGAGACAGTGGGTGGGAGTGGGGGAAGCTTCAGAGCCACGGAGGAGAGCACAGCAACAGGGGTGCAGAGGGCAAAGTGGACGGATTCCCGCACAGAAGATTGATGCTGACCAGCACTCACCAGCCTGAGAGGCTTGTCTGATCACACGCTGGGGCAGGTGGGGGCTGGGAGCTGAGGCTCGGGCTTCAGAGGTCAGATCCCAGGGAGAGGACTGGGATTGGCTGCATGAACACAGCCTGAAGGGGGCTAGTGAGCCACAGCTAGCCGGGAGGAAGTCCGGGAAAAAGTCTGAAACTCCCTAAGAGGAGAGAGACCATTGTTTTAGGGGGCGCAAGGACAGGGGATTCAGAGCACCAATTAAATGAGCTCCAGAGACGGGCGCGAGCCCCAGCTAACAGCACGGACCCCAGAGATGGGCATGAAACCCTAAGGCTCCTGCTGCAGCCACCAAGAAGCCTGTGTGTAAGCACAGGTCACTATCCACACCTGCCCTCCCAGGAGCCTGTGCAGCCCACAATTGCCAGGGTCCCGTGATCCAGGGACAACTTCCCGGGGAGAACACATGGTGCGCCTCAGGCTGTTGCAATGTCATGCCGGCCTCTGCCGCCACAAGCTTGCCCCACATTCCACACCCCTCCCTACTCCCAGCCTGAATGAGCCAGAGCCACCTAATCAGCTGCTACTTTAACCCCATCCTGTCTCAGCAAAGAACAGACACCCTCAGGTGAACTACACGCACAGGCAAGGCCAAATACAAAGCTGAACCCCAGGAGCTGTGCGAACAAAGAAGAGAAAGGGAAATCTCTCCATGCAGTCTCAGGAGCTGCGGATTAAATCTCCACAATCAACCTGATGTACCCTGCATCTCTGGAATACCTGAATAGACTTTGAATCACCCCAAAATTGAAGCAGTGGACCTTGCGGGCAACTGTAGACTTGGGATTTGCTGTCTGCATCTAATTTGTTTCTGGTTTTAAGTTTATGTTAGTTAAGTATTTAGAGTTTATTATCATTGGTAGATTTGTTTATTGATTTCATTGCTCTCTTCCTTTTTTTCCTTTTATATATAGATTTTTTTCCTTTTTCTCTTTTTGTGAATGTGTATGCTTCTTTGTGTGAGTTTGTCTGTATAGTTTTACTTTTACCATTTGTCCTAGCATTCTATCTGTCCAGGTTTTTTGTTTGTTTCTTTGTTTTTAGTATAGTTTTTAGTGCTTGTTATCATTGGTGGATTTGTTTTATGGTTTGGTTGCTCTCTTCTTTCTTTCTTTTTTTATTACTTTTTGATTTATTTTTAATAATTTTTTATTTTAAAAACTTTTATTATATTTATTTTTCATTTCTTTCCTTCTTCTCTCCCTTTTCTTCTGAGCCATGTGACTGGTAGAGTCTGGGTGCTCTAGCCAGGTGTCAGGCCTGTACCTCTGAGGTGGGAAAGCCAAGTTCAGAACATTGGTCTATAAGAGACCTCCCAGCTCCAGGTAATATCAAATGGTGAAAGCTCTCCCAGACATCTCCATCTCAACGTTAAGACTCAGCTCCACTCAATGACCAGCAAGATACAGTGCTGGAAACCCTATGACAAACAATTGGCAGGACACAAACACAACCCCACCCATTAACAGAGAAGCTGCCCATAATCATAATAAGGTCACAGACACCCCAAAACACAACACTGGACATGGTCCTGCCCACCAGAAAGACAAGATCCAGCCTCATACACCAGAACACAGGCACCAGTCCCCTCGACCAGGAAGCCTACACAACCGACTGAACCAAACTTCGCCACTGGGGGCAGACACCAAAAACAACGGGAACTATGAACGTGCAGCCTGCAAAAAGGAGACCCCATAGTAAGTTAAGCAAAATGAGAAGACAGAGAAACACCCAGCAAATAAAGGAGCAAGGTAAAAATCCACCAGACCAAACAAATGAAGAGGAAATAGGCAGTCTACCTGAAAAAGTATCAGAGTAATGACAGTAAAGATGATCCAAAATCTTGGAAATAGAATGGAGAAAAATACAAGAAACTTTTAACAAGGACCTAGAAGAACTAAAGAGCAAACAAACAATGCTGAACAACACAATAAATGAAATTAAAAATTCTCTAGAAGGAATCAATAGCAGAATAACTGAGGCAGAAGAACGGATAAGTGACCTGGAAGATAAAACAGTGGAAATAACTACTGCACAGCAGAATAAAGACAAAAGAATGAAAAGAATAGAGGACAGTCTCAGAGACCTCTGGGACAATATTAAATGCACCAACATTCGAATTACAGGGGTCCTAGAAGAAGAAGAGAAAAAGAGAGGGACTGATAAAATATTTGAAGAGATTATAGTTGAAAAATTCCCTAATATGGGAAAGGAAATAGTCAATCAAGTCCAGGAAGCACAGAGGGTCCCATACAGGATAAATCCAAGGAGAAACACGTCAAGACACATATTAATCAAACTATCAAAAATTAAAGACAAAGTAAAATGTTAAAGGCAGCAAGGGGAAAACAACAAATAACATATAAGGGAATCCCCATAAGGTTAACAGCTTATCTTTCAGCAGAAATTCTGCAAGCTAGAAGGGAGTGTCAGGACATATTTAAAGTGATGAAAGGGAAAAACCTACAATCAAGATTACTCTACCCAGCAAGGATCTCATTCAGATAAGATGGAGAAATTAAAACCTTTACAGATGAGCAAAAGCTAAGAGAATTCAGCATCATCAAGCCAGCTTTACAACGAATGCTAAAAGGAACTTCTCTAGGTAGGAAACACAAGAGAAGGAAAAGCCCTACAATAAAAAGCCCAAAACAATTAAGAAAATGGTAAGAGGAACATACATATCGATAACTACCTTAAATGTAAATGGATTAAATGCTCCAACCAAAGAAAAGCACTGGCTAAATGGAAACAAACAGAAGACCGATATATATGCTGTCTACAAGAGACACACTTCAGACCAAGGGACACATACAAACTGGAAGAAAGTATTCCATGCAAATGGAAATCAAAAGAAAGCTGGAGTAGCAATTCTCATATCAGAAAAAATAGACTTTAAAATAAAGACTATTACAAGAAACAAAGAATGACACTACATAAGGATCAAGGTATGAATCCAAGAAGAAAATATAACACTTGTAAATATTTATGTACCCAACATAGGAGCACCTCAATACATAAGGCAAATGCTAACAGCCATAAAAGGGGAAATCGACAGTAACACAATCATAGTAGGGGAATTTAACATAGTAGGGGACTCTAATCTGTCCACTTTCACCAATGGACAGATCATCCAAAATGAAAATAAATAAGGAAACACAAGCTTTAAATGATACATTAAACAATATAGACTGAATTGATAATTATAGGACATTCCATCCAAAAACAACAGAATACACTTCCTTCTCAAGTGCTCATGGAACATTCTCCAGGAGAAATCACATCTTGGGTCATAAATCAAGCCTAGGTAAATTAAAGAAAACTGAAATTGTATCAAGTATCGTTTCCAACCATAACGCTATGAAACTAGATATCAATTACAGTAAAAAATCTGTAAAAACTACAAACACATGGAGGCTAAACAATACACTACTAAATAACCAAAAGATCACTGAAGAAAACAAAGAGGAAATCAAAAAATACCTAGAAAAAAATGACAACGAAAACACGATGACCCAAAGCCTATGGGATGCAGCAAAAGCAGTTCTCAGAGGCAAGTTTATAGCACTACCATGCTACCTCAAGAGACAAGAAACATCTCAAATAAAAAACCTAACCTTACACCAAAAGCAATTAGAGAAAGAAGAACAAAAAAACTCTTAGTTAGCAGAAGGAAAGAAATCATAAAGATCAGATCAGAAATAAATGAAAAAGAAATGAAGGAAACAATAGCAAAGATCAATAAAACTAAAAGCTGGTTCTTTGAGAAGATAAACAAAATTGATAAACCATTAGCCAGACTCATCAAGAAAAAAAGGGAGAAGACTCAAATCAACAGAATTAGAAATGAAAAAGGAGAAGTACAAACTGACATTGCAGAAATACAAAGATCATGAGAGATTACTACAAGCAACTCTATGCCAATAAAATGGACAACCTGGAAAAAATAGACAAATTCTTAGAAAAGCAAAACCTTCCAAGACTGAACCAGGAAGAAATAGAAAATATAAACAGACCAATCACATGCACTGAAATTGAGACAGTGATTAAAAATCTTCCAACAAACAAAAGTCCAGGACCAGATGGCTTCACAGGCAAATTCTATAAACATTTAGAGAAGAGCTAACACCTATACTTCTCAAACTCTTCCAAAATATAGCAGAGAGAGGAACACTCCCAAACTCTTTCCATGAGGCCTCCATCACCCTGATACCAAAACTAGACAGAGATACCACAAAAGTAGAAAACTACCGGCCATTATCACTGATGAACATGGGTGCAAAAATCCACAACAAAATACTAGCAAACAGAATCCAACAGCACACTAAAAGGATCATACACCATGATCAAGTGGGGTTTATCCCAGGAATGCAAGGATTCTTCAATATATGCAAATCAATCAATGTGATACACCATAACAACAAATTGAAGGAGAAAAACCATATGATCATCTCAATACATGCAGAAATATCTTTCAGCAAAATTCAACACCCATTTATGATAAAAACCCTACAGACAGTAGGCGTAGAGGGAACTTACCTCCACATAATAAAGGCCATATATGACAAACCCACAGTCAACACTGTTCTCAATGGTGAAAAACTGAAACCATTTCATCTAAGATCAGGAACAAGACAAGGTTGCCCACTCTCACCACTCTTATTCAACATAGTTTTGGAAGTTTTAGCCACAGCAATCAGAGAAGAAAAGGAAATAAAAGGAATCCAAATTGGAAAAGAAGAAGTAAAGCTGTCGCTGTTTGCAGATGACATGATACTATACATAGAGAATCTTAAGGATGCTACCAGAAAACTACTAGAGCTGATCAATGAATTTGGTAAAGTAGCAGGATACAAAATTAATGCACAGAAATCTCTTGCATCCCTATACACTAATGATGAAAAACCTGAAAGAGAAATTAAGGAACCGCTCTCATTTACCATTGCAAAAAAAGAATAGAATACATAGGAATAAACCTACCTAAAGAGACAAAAGACTCGAATGCAGAAAACTGTAAGACACTGATGAAAGAAATTAAAGATGCTATGAACGGATGGAGAGATATACCAGATCCTTGCATTGGAAGAATCAACACTGTGAAAATGACTATACTACTCAAAGCAATCTACAGATTCAATGCAATCCCTATCAAATGACCAATGGCATTTTTCACAGAATTAGAACAAAAAATTTCACAATTTGTATGGAAACAAAAGAGACCACGAATAGCCAAAGCAATCGTGAGAAAGAAAAATGGAGCTGGAGGAATCCGGCTCCCAGACTTCAGACTAAGCTACAGTAATGAAGACAGTATGGTAGTGGCACAAAAACAGAAATATAGATAAATGGAACAGGATAGAAAGCCCAGAGATAAACCCATGCACATATGGTCACCTTATTTTAGAATAAGGAAGCAAGAATATACAGTGGAGAAAAGACAGACTCTTCAATAAATTGTGCAGGGAAAACTGGACAGCTACATGCAAAAGAATGAAATTAGAACACTCCCTAACACCATACAGAAAAATAAATTCAAAATGGATTAAAGGGACTTCCCTGGTGGCGCAGTGGATAAGACTCTGCACTCCCAATGCAGGGGGCGTGGGTTTGATCCCTGTTCAGGGAACTAGATCCCACATGCTTGCTGCAACTAAGGAGCTGGTGAGCTGCATCTACGGAGCCCGCCTGCTGCAACTAAGACCTGGCACAACCAAATAAATAGTAAAAAAAAAAAAAAATGGATTAAAGACTTAAATGTAAGGCCAGACACTATCAAACTCTTAGAGGAAAACATAGGCAGAACACTCTATGACATAAATCACAGTAAGATTCTTTTTGACCCACCTCCTAGAGAGTTGGAAGTAAAAACAAAAATAAACAAATGGGACCTAATGAAACTTAAAAGCTTCTGCACAGCAAAGGAAACCATAAACAAGACCAAAAGACAACCCTCAGAATGGGAGAAAATATTTGCAAATGAAGCAACTGACAAAGGATTAATCTCCAAAATTTACAAGCAGTTCATGTAGCTTAATATTAAAAAAACAAACAACTCAATCCACAAATGCGCAGAAGATCTAAGTAGACATTTCTCCAAAGAAGATATACAGATTTCCAACAAACCATGAAAGGATGCTCAACATCACTACTCATTAGATAAATGCAAATCAAAACTACAATGAGGTATCACCTCACACCAGTCAGAATGGCCATCATAAAAATATCTACAAACAATAAATGCTGGAGAGGGTGTGGAGAAAAGGGAACCCTCTTGCACTGTTGGTGGGGATGTAAATTGATACAGCCACTATGGAGAACAGTGTGGAGGTTCCTGAAAAAACTAAAAATAGACTACCATACGACCTAGCAATCTCACTACTGGGCATATACCCTGAGAAAACCATAATTCAAAATGAGTCATCTACCTCAATGTTCATTGCAGCTCTATTTACAATAGCCAGGACATGGAAGCAACCTAAGTGTCCATCGAGAGATGAATGGATAAAGAAGATGTGGCATATATATACAATGGAATATTACTCAGCCATAAAAAGAAATGAAATCAAATTATTTGTAGTGAGGTGGATGGACGTAGAGTCTGTCATACAGAGTGAAGTAAGTCAGAAAGAGAAAAACAAATACCATGTGCTAACACATATCTATGGAATCTCAAAAAAAAAAAAAAGCTTCTGAAGAACCTAGTGGCAGGACAGGAATAAAGACGCAGATGTAGAAAATAGACTTGAGGACATGAGGAGGGGGAAGGGTAAGATGGGACGAAGTGAGAGAGTGGCATGGACATATTTACACTACCAAATGTAAAATAGATACATTTTACATAGCACAGGGAGATCAGCTCGGTACTTTGTGACCACCTAGAGGGGTGGGATAGGGAGGGTGGGAGGGAGCCGTGAGAGGGAGGAGATATGGGGATATATGAATATATATGTATGGCTGATGCACTTTGTTTTAAAGCAGAAACTAACACACCATTGTAGAGCAATTATACTCCAACCAAGATTTTAAAAAAAAGAAAAAGAAATCATTTGCATTTCTATACACTAACAACAAACTACCTGAAAAAGAAATTAATAAATCAATCCCACTTACAATAGTATAAAAAACAATGTAATACTTAGAAATAAGTTTAACCAAGGAAAAATCTATACACTGTAAGCTATGACACTGATGAAAAAGTCTGAAGAAGACATAAATCAATGGAAAGGTATCTGTGTTCTTGGACTGGAAAAATTAATACTGTGAAAATTTCCATACTACCCAAAGTAATCTGAAGAGTCAATGCAATCCTACCAAAATTCCAATGGTATTTTTCACAGAAACATCTATCCTAAAATTTGAAAAAACTATCCTAAATATTGAAATCATTATCTTGAAGGGAAAACTGCACACCCATGTTCACTGCAGCATTATTCACAATAGCTAAGATATGGAAATAACCTAAATGTCCTTTGATGAATGAATGTGTAAAGAAAATTCATGGTAGATACATGCAATGGAATATTATTCAGCCATAAAAAAGAAGGAAATCCTGCCATTTGTGACAACATACATGAGCCTGGAGGGCATTACGCTAATTGCTATAAGCCAGACAAGAATGACAGACACATGTGGTATCAGTTACATGTGGAATTTTTTTAAAGCCAATTTCATAGAAACAGAAAATAGAATGGTGGTTGTCAGGGGCTGGGGGGAGAGGTAAATGGGGTAGTATAGGTCAAAGAGTACAAAGTTTTAAACTATAAGAAGAATAAGAACCCAATGTACAATATGGTGACTATAGTTGATAATATGGTATCATGTACTTAAAAGTTGCTGAGTAGTTAAGCATTTTCACCATACACACAGAAAATATTTAACAATGTCTTTAAAAATAATACAAATGAACTTATTTACAACACATAAATAGACCCACAGACATAGAAAACAAACCTATAGTTACCAAAGGGTATAACAGGATGGGGGGAGATAAATTAATTGTTTGGGATTAACATGTACACACTACCATATAAAAAATAGGTAACCAGGGACTTCCCTGGTGGTGCAGTGGTTAAGAATCCTCCTGCCAATGCAGGGGACACGGGTTCAATCCCTGGTCCAGGAAGACCACACATGCCATGGAGCAACTAAGCCCAGGAGCCACAACTACTGAAGCCCGTGTGCCTAGAGCCCATGCTCTGCAACAAGAGAAGCCACCACAATGAGAAGCCCATGTACCGCAACGAAGAATAGCCCCTGCTCTCCACAACTAGAGGAAGCCCACATGCAGCAACAAAGACGCAATGCAGCCTAAAAAAAAAGGTAACCAGCAAGGACCTACTGTATAGCACAGGGAACTATGCTCAATATCTTGTAATAACCTGTAATCGAAAAGCATGTGAAAAAGTATATATATACATATATATATATATATATGTATATGTATATATTTATTTATTTATTTATATAAAAAAGGAATCACTTTGCTGTATACCAGAAACTAACACAGCATTGTAAATCAACTATACTTCCACTATACTTTAATTAAAAAAAAAGAAAAAAAATTAACTACGTAAAGTGATGGATGTGTTATTTTGATCATTCTATATGTATATGTGTATCAAATCATCAAGTTGTACATTTTAAAATATACAGTAATAGTTGGTAATTATTCCCAATTATTCCTCAATAAAGTTTTTAAAAAAATAAAATAATCATAAAATTTCAAAAAAGAGAGAAAGAAGAAATTAAGCCAATCCCACAGGGTCCAAGCTCCAGGGATCACTGTAACATTGACCATATAACCACGGTGAGGTGCTGTGAACCTGCTGCATGGCAGAAAGGCAAAGGAGGTGCCTCGCAAGCTAGCTGCTCAACAAAATCTCTTCTGCTCAGAGAAGAGGGACTAACATTGGCCAACCCCATTCCAATTATGTTCCATGAACTCCAGTACAGGAAAGGATATAGTAGGTAAGTCATAAAAAAGTTTTTCTTCCCCTTTCCTCAAAGTGTATTAAAAATAGAATCACCCAAAATTAACTAAGCAATGACCTTCAGGGAGTTTTAAGATAAGAAAACTTTGGTCCAGGTGATATCATCTCCGCCACTCCATAGTCTACTACTTTCAGACTAATCCACACCATACCTGAGTAGTGTTGAAAAGGCAGAATAAGTAGCTGAAGGTGACCCTGATGCCATCATCATCCATTAGCATTAAGTATGCCAGAATCCAGGTAACTCCAAAAATGACTGCAACACATAACATGCTAAGAAACTTCTTTAGGATTGAAAACTTCTTTGTGCTAAGTAAGAGAAAACAAGAAAGGAAATATGGTTCATTCAGGTTTTTACTTATTAATATCATTGTTACCCTCCTATTGAAAATATGTATTCAGCTCCACATATACACTGTTCATTAAACAATATTATGCCTCAGGTGGAAAAACCTATGTCACTCTGAATAAAAGAGAGAAAGAGAGGAAGAGAGGAAGGAAGGAAGGGAGGAAGACAGTGATATCTGCTTGAAAGCTCAGGCATAAACAGTTCCTGAAATACTACTGCAGGCAAATTTCACATAGAATTAACTTTTTCTTTGGAACTGAATTTGATGTTAGCGATTATAACTACTGGATCAGTAATTCCTTTTTTGGGCATCTGGGACCGTGCCATGTCATAAGTTGATATCAGAATGAAAATTTATTAAAGCACAAAGTGACCTTCTTCCCTGTCATGCTAAGTCTATATCCCTGGAACCTGAGCTTGGCCATATGACTCACTTTGACCAGAGGGACATTAGCATTTGTTCCACAAACAAAGGCTTGAAAGCATTCCACTCATCAGGGCGTGTTTTTTCTTACTGCTCTTTGGAACCCTGAGAGTACTATGTTAAGAGAGAGACCACATGCAGCAGAGGGGAGCTTTCCCAAATGAGCAGTTCCCACTCAATACCAACCAACCAACAACCATCAGACATGAAAGTGATTCATCCTAAGTTATCTACCGACATTCAAGCCAGCCAAAACCAAAACAACTACATGATCAACACTCAAACTTATGACAAGTAATAAATATTTATCATTCTAAGCCATTGAATTTGGGGGTAATTTGTTATACAGCAAAAGCTAACTGACACATAGAAGATAATTTGTTAAACAATTAAATTGTAACCTGCTCTTCACTGTAACTAAGCTAATTTAAGAACCATGAGTTGCCAGTCAAAATTTTGAAACATTACAAATTTGTTTGATGTCTGTGGCCAAAATGATATTGCTTTGTATAAAAGAAATATAACTTAACTTACAATTAGGTTAACAAGACTTCACCAAGGTTTTTCTGCATTGTTAAGAAAACATAGGTTTGAATGATTATCAGTGATAGTCTTTTCTCCACATTTCCCCTCAATATGGGTTATCATCCATATAGGAAAGATGATACTCTTGAATGGTAAAGTACATGTTTAAGATTACATTCCCACTAATGATGGCTGTTTTCACCCATCTGTTCATTCAAAATGGATCTATATGGTGACCAACAAAGTTCACAGATGTACTTATAGTAAGTCTACTTGGGTTAAGAAGAGTCTTGTAGAATTAAGCCTGAATTCACAGCCTCATTAGCACTGTGTTCTAACCAATTCATGCTGTGGGATGTGGAGGTGAGGGGAGTGTATGTGTTTAATAGCTTCTGTTATTTGTCTCTCCAACTGAAAGCTCTTTCTGTATATTAACGATGACAATGAAAATGCTTATTGGGGTCAGAAAAGTTACAGAGAGGAAGGAAGCAGTCCACATGGGAACTGATAGACCAGAGAGCACATGCCCCATCTGCAGGGAATGTGGGCCCAATGTTGCCCAATGTTCCAATTTTTATATGTTTGCAACAAATTTTTAAAAATTTAAAGCTGTTATGTGATTCAGGCAACACATGTAAAATATAACCTACAGTTACTGGTTTCTAAAATGAAAATACAGTGACCAGCATCTCCTCACAACCCTCTCATATTTTTAATTATTCAAATCTGATTTCATGAATATTGGGGATTGGGGGATACATTTTTTTCTTGATGTCTTTGGGTTGGGTTTTTAGTTGGGCTCATACAGCGCAGAAGTATCTTAGATAATGCAATAGACTCACATTGTAGTCTTGATGTTGGAAGATGAGAAGATCCACCTTCTGAGATAAATTTTAAGAGAAAATCTGTCCTGCAAACCACATATCCTTGCCATTTCCCCCAAATCTGAAAACTCTTCTAGGAGCTGTGGATGTATTCCTGTGCTATATTAGTACTATATTAGTACTACATGAGCCATGCCTTCCAGCTTCTGATTCATTGGGAATCTTACCTCTTCAGATTCTGATTATTCTTCCACAGCACTTTGACTACAATGACAATAAATATAACAACATTGCTAATGAGGATAATGGTCACAGGTATGATGAATGACCACAACAATGGACTTGTTATCAAACCACTGCTTTCTTGAGTTGCCAGCCAGCAGCTGTGGAGAGAAAAGAAATGATTTCAGCAGACTAAGAAAGCAGAGAAAAGAAATGATTTCAGCAGAAAGAAAGGTATACAAACTCTTCTCTATGCTGTTCACACCATTGACATTCACTCGACTGAAAGACCTGCTAAAAGTCAATATCTCTTTGCCTTCTACATATTAGAGATGATTTTCAAGAATTCAACCATGTAGAAAAATTAAATGTATTGATTCTGCCAAATTTCTCTGTGAGACAATATGGGCTAGTGGAAAGAAAGTGGGCTTTTGAGTTAGGCAGTCCTGAATATAAATGTCACTGTCTGTCACTTACTAGGTTTCTGACTTTAGTTAAGTTACTGTTTAATTTTCTTTTTGACTATGTAGCACACTCAGATGGCTCAAAATTTTAAAGGTACAAATCATCATAGAGAGACAAGACCCCTCCTACAACTATCCCTAGTCACCAAGCTTTTATCTCCGGCGGTATTCAATGTTTCTTGTGTATACTTCCAGATTTAGACTATGCATACACCAGCAAATGTATATTTTTTCCTGATTTTGAAGCAAAGGATAACATGATACTTCTATATCTTACTTAAAAACACATCTTGGAGATCATTCCATATCAGAATATAAAGATTATCCTCATGATTTTTTATGGCTGCATATTATTCCATTATTTAATTATACCGTAAATTATTTAAACTGTCTTATTAATAAGCATTTTTTAAAGTTTAATGTTTAAAAAATATTTGAATAGTTCTTTAACCTCATTGCATCTGTTTTTGTTTTTGTCTTTTTGTTATTGTTGGTGATAGTTTTGGTGGTATTCTTTTTCTCATCTGTGAAGGGTAGTAATCATCTCCTGGCATTGTTGTAAGAATAAATTCATTCATTTAATAAGTATTTACAGAGTACATGCTATGTGCCAGACATTGTTCTAGATAACAAGATATTAGCAGTGAATGAAAAAACAAACTGCCTTTCTTTAGTGAATTTATTCTAATGCAGAAAATAAATAAAACTAATGAATTAATAAGATATATACTATAACAGAAGTTAGCAAGTGCTGTGAAGAAAAATAAAGTGGGTAATGAGGGTAGGTATTACTATGTATATGTATATGTGTGTCTGTGTGTCTGTGTGTGTGCCTGGCGGACCAGGGGAGGAAATGTTTCATTTTAAATAGAGTGGTCAGGAAAACACTTATGGAAAAAAATATTTGAGTAAAGATCTGAAGTAGGTGAGGGGGAAGGGTGTTCTAGGCAGAGGGAACAGCAAGTGCAAAGGCTCTGAGTTGAGAGCGTAAGCAAAGAGGCCAGTGTGGCTAGAACAGAGTACGAAGTAGATGGGATTAGTAAAAAGATGCAAATTATGTCAGGGCTTTATAGGTGACTGCATGTACTCTTGGCAAGAAGGAGAAACTTGACATGCTTGGTCTTTAGTTTTAAAAGTATTACTTTAGCTAGATGCAGGGATAAAAGAAGAGCACATGCCAAAGGAGAAAAACAGCTAGGAGTCTACTGCAACAATCAGGTGGCTTGGAACCAGGAAGAGGAGATGTTAAGAAATAGTCTGATTCCAGATATGTTTAAAAGTAAAACAAAAGGGGACTTCCCTGGTGGTCCAGTGGTTAAGACTCCATGCTCCCAATGTAGGGGGCCTGGGTTCGATCCCTCATCAGGAAACTAGATCCCACATGCCATGACTAAAAGCCTGCATGTGGCAACCAAAGATTCAACTAAGATCACGCATGCCACAATGAAGATCCTGCGTGCTGCAACTAAGACCCAGCGCAGCCAAATAAATAAATATATATATATATATTTTTAAAAAGTAAAGCAAAAGGATTTATTGATAGGTTAGATGGGAGATATAGGAGAGTTAAGAGTGACTACAAAATCTTTGGCTTGAGTACCTGGAAGGATGGAATTACTGTTACCTGAGTTGGCGAGGATGATGAGAAGAGCAGGTTTGGGAGGGAAGACCAGGAGATGTCTCATCACTTGTCCAGCCAACTGAAGGTGTCAGGTAGGCAGTAGGGTATTAACAAAATAATGTGAGAAGCGCTGGTATTATTTGGCAATCAATTAATGTCTGTTTTCTTTCCCTTGTAGGTAAACACCATTATTATACATGCCAAAGGATTTCTAAGCTGTTTTACATTGGAATGTTGTTACAATTTAAATTATTAGAAATCATATTTCTAATCTGAATGATCTAGAAGGAAATTGGAATGATTACAGATCTCTGTAATGAATTTTAAAAATGAAAAGGAGGAGATTGGTTCAAGATGGTGGAGTAGAAGGAGGTGCAATCACTCCTTCTTGAGAGAGCACCAGAATCACAACTAACTGCTGAACAATCAACTACAGGAAAACACTGGAACTCACCAAAAAAGATACCCCACAACCAAAGACAAAGGAGAAGTCACAATAAGATGATTCGAGGGGCACAAGCACAATAAAATCAAATCCCATAACCATTGCGTGGGTGAGTCACAAACTGGAGAACAATTATAACACAGAAGTCCACCCACTGGAGTGAAGGTTCTGAGCCCCACATCAGGCTTCCCAACCTGGGGGTCCAGCAATGGGAGGAGGAATCCCCAGAGAATTGGACTTTGAAGTCAGGCAGGATTTGACTGCAGGACTTCAACAGGACTGGGGGAAACAGAGACTTCACTCTTGGAGGGCACACACAAAACCTTGTACATACCAGGACCCAGAGGGAAGGAGCAGTGACTCCATAGGAGACTGAACCAACCTACTTGCTAGTGTTGGAGGGTCTCCTGCAAAGGCAGGGAGGGGGTGGCTGTGGTTCCCCATGGGGACAAGGACACCAGCAGTAGAAGTTCTGGGAAGTACTCCTTGGTGTGAGTCCTCCCAAAGTCCACCATTAGCCCCACCAAAGAGCCTGTAGGCTCCAGTGCTGGGTTGCCTCATGCCAAATGACCAACAGGGAGAGAACACAGCCCCCCCCCCCCCGTTCAGCAGACAAACAGATTAAAGTTTTACTGAGCTCTGCCCACCAGAACAACACCCAGCTCTACCTACCACCAGTCCCTCCCATCACGAAGCTTGCAAAAGCCTCTTAGATAGCCTCATCCACTAGAGGACAGACAGCAGAAGCAAGAAGAACTACAATCCTGCAGCCTGCAAAACAAAAACCACAATCACAGAAAGATAGACAAAATGAAAAGGCAGAGGATTATGTCCTAGATGAAGGAACAAGATAAAACCCCAGAAGAGCAACTAAATGAAGTGGAGATAGGCAACTTTCCAGAAAAAGAATTCAGAATAATGATAGTGAAGATGATCCAGGACCTCGGAAAAAGGATGGAGGAAAGAATCGAGGATCTCCTCAATTAAACATCAAGAAACATCAAGAAATGTTTGTTAAACATTTGTTTTTTAACAAATGTTTTAACAAATGTTTGTTAACTATCAAGAAATGTTTAACAAAGACCTAGAAGAACTGAAGAACAAACAAATAGAGATGAACAATACAATAACTGAATTGAAAAATACACTAGAAGGAATCAATAGCAGAATAGCTGAGACAGAAGAACGGATTAGTGACCTGGAAGACAGAATGGTGGAAATCACTCCCAAAGAACAGAATAAAGAAAAAAGAATGAAAAGAAATGAAGATAGCCTAAGAGACCTCTGGGGCAACAAATGCACCAACATTCAAGTTATAGGGGACCCAGATGGAGAAGAGAGAGAGAAAGAACCTGAGAAAATATTTGAAGAGATTACAGTAAAAAATTCCCTAAAATGGGAAAGGAAATAGTCACCCAAGTCCAGGAAGCACAGAGACTCCCAGGCAGGATAAACCCAAGGAGAAACACACCAAGACACATAGTAATCAAACTGACAAAAATTAAAGACAAAGAAAAATTATTAAAAGCAACAAGGAAAAAATGACAAATAACATACAAGGGAACTCCCATAAGGTTAATGGCTGATTTCTTAGCAGAAACTCTGCAGGCCAGAAGGGAGTGTCACAATATATTTAAAGTGATGAAAGGGAAGAAACTACAACCAAGAATACTCGACCCAGCAAGGCTCTCATTCAGATTTGATGGAGAAATCAAAAGCTTTACAGACAAGCAAAAGCTAAGTGATTTCAGCACCACCAGACCAGCTTTGCAACAAATGCTAAAGGAACTCCTCTCGGCGGGAAAGAGACTAGCAACTTAAAACAACCTTGTACATACATAGACTGCTATATCAGAACCTCATGTGAACAGCAAACCCCAAAACTACAATAGATAACCATACAGAAAAGAAAAAGCAACCCAAACACAACACTAAAGATAGTCATCAAACCACAAGAGAACAAAAGAGGAAGGAAAGAAAAAAGACATAAAACAACAAACCCAAAACAATTAAGAAAATGGCAATAGGAGCACACATATCGATAATTACCTTAACTGTAAATGGATTAAATGCACCAACCAAAAGATGTAGACTGACGGGATATGAAAACAAGACCCGTACATATGCTGTCTACAAGAGACCCACCTCAGACCTAGGGACACATACAGACTGAAAGTCAGGGGATGGAAGAAGGTATTCCATGCAAATGGAAATCAAAATAAAGCTGGAGTAGCAATACTCATATCAGACAAAATAGACTTAAAAATAAAGACTGTTATAAGAGACAAAGAAGGACACTATGTAATGATCAAGGGATCAATCCAAGAAGAAGACATAACAATTATAAATATATATGCACCCAACATAAGAGCACCTCAATACATAAGGCAAATGTTAACAGCCATAAAGGAAGAAATCGACAGTAACACAATAATAGTGGGGGACTTTTAACAGTCCACTTTTGTCAATGGACAGATCATCCAGACAGAAAATCAACAAGGAAACAAAGGCCTTAAATGACACATTAGATCAGATGGACTTAATTGATATTTATAGAGCACTCCATCCAAAAGCAGAAGAATACACATTTTTCTCAAGTCCACACGGAACATGCTCCAGGATTGACCACATACTGGGCCACAAGGGAGCCTCGGTAAATTTAAGAAAATTGAAATCATATCAAGTATCTTCTACGACCACACTATGAAATTAGAAACAAACTACAAGAAAAAAACTATAAAAACCACAAACGCTTGGAGGCTAAGCAATATGTTACTCAACAACAAATGGATCACTGAAGAAAGCAAAGAGGAAATCAAAAAATACCTAGAGACAAATGAAAATGAAAGCACAATGATCCAAAACCTATGTGATACAGCAAAAGCAGTTCTAAGAGGAAAGTTTATAGCAATACAATATTACCTCAGGAAACAAGAAAAATCTCAAATAAACAACCTAACCATACACCTAAAGCAACTAGACGAAGAACAAAACCAAAAGTTAGTAGAAGGAAAGAAATCATAAAGATCAGAGCAGAAATAAATGAAATAGAAACGAAAAAAACAATAGCAAAGATCAATGAAACTAAAAGCTGGTTCCTTGAAAAGATAAACAAAATTGATAAACCTTTAGCCAGACTCATCAAGGAAAATAGGGAGAGGACTCAAATCAATAAAATTAGAAATGAAAAAGGAGAAGTTACAACTGACACCAGAGAAATACAAAGGATCATAAGAGACTACTATATGCAACAGTATGCCAATGAAATGGACAAACTGGAAGAAATGGACAAATTCTTAGAAAGGTACAATCTCCCAAGACTGAATCAGGAAGAATTACAAAATATGAGCAGACCAATCACAAGCACTGAAATTGAAACTGTAATTTAAAAACTCCCAACAAACAAAAGTCCAGGACCTGATGGCTTCACAGGAGAATTCTATCAAACATTTAGAGAAGAGCTAACACCTATCTTTCTGAAACTGTTCCAAAGAACTGCAGAGGAAGGAGACTTCCCAAACTCATTCTATGTGGCTATCATTACCCTGATAACAAAACCAGACAAAGATACCACTCAAAAAGAAAATTACAGGCCAATATCACTGATGAACATAGACACAAAAATCCTCAGTTGCTAGTATTTTACCAGAAATTCGAATCCAATGATACATTAAAAGAATCATACACCATGATCAAGTGGGATTTATCCCAGGGATGCAAGGATTTTTCAATATCCACAAATCAATCAGTGTGATACACCACATCAACAAATTGAAGAATAAAAACCAAATGATGAGCTCAATAGATGCACAAAAATCTTTTGACAAAATTCAACACCCATTTATGATAAAAACTCTCCAGAAAGTGGGCATACAGGGAACCTACTTCAACATAATAAAGGCCATATACGACAAACCTACAGCTATCATCATATCAATGGTGAAAAGCTGAAAGCATTTCCTCTAAGATCAGGAACAGGACAAGGATGCCCACTCTCACCACTTTTATTCAGCATAGTTTTGCAAGTTCTAGCTATGGCAACCAGGAAAGAAATAGAAATAAAAGAATCCAAATTGGAAAAGAAGAAGTTAAAATGTCACTGTTTATAGATGACATGATACTATACATAGAAAATCCTAAAGATACTATCAGGAAACTGCTAGAGCTCATCAGTGAATCTGGTAAAGTTGCAGGCTACAAAATTAATACACAGAAATCTGTTGCATTTATATACACTAACAATGAAAGATCAGAAAGAGAAATTCAAGAAACAACCCCATTTACCATTGCATCAAAAAGAATAAAATATCTGGGAATAAACATACCTAAGGAGACAAAAGACCTGTACTCTAAAAATTATAAGACACTGATGAAAGAAATTGAAGACACAAACAGATGGAAAGATAAACCATGTTCTTGGATTGGAAGAATAAATATTGTCAAAATCACTATACTACCCAATGCAAACTACAGATTCAATGCAATCCTATCAAATTACTAATGGCATTTATCACAGAAATAGAACAAAAAATCTTAAAATTTTTATGGAGACACAAAAGACCCTGAATAGCCAAAGCAACCATGAGAATGAAAAATGGAGCTGGAGGAATCAGGCTCCCTGACTTCAGACTATACTACAAAGCTATAGTCATCAAAACAGTATGATACTGGCACAAAAATAGAACTATAGCTCAATGGAACAGGATAGAAAGCCCAGAAATAAACCCATGCACCTATGGTCAATTAATATACGACAAAGGAGGCAAGACTTTACAATGGTGGAAAGACAGTCTCTTCAACAAATGGTGCTGGGAAAACTGGACAGCTACATGTAAAAAAATGAAATTAGATCATTCTTTAACACCATACACAAAAATAAGCTCAAAATGGATTAACGACCTAAATGTGAGACCAGACACTATTAAACTCCTAAAGGAAAACGTAGGCAGAACACTCCCTAACATAAATTGCAGCAATATTTTTTCTGACCCATCTCCCAGAGTAATGGAAATAAAAACAAAAATAAACAAATGGGACCTAATTAAACTCAAAAGCTTTTGCATAGCAAAGGAAACCATAAACAAAACAAAAAGACAGCCCACAAATTGGGAGAAAATATTTGCAAATCATGTGACTGACAAGGGATTAGTCTCCAAAATTTACAAAAAGCTCATGTGGCTTAATATCATGAAAACAAACAACCCAATCAAAAAATGGGCAGAAGACCTAAATAGACATTTTTCCAAGGAAGACATATGGATGGCCAAGAGGCACATGAAAAGATGTTCAACATTGCTAATGATTAGAGAAATGCAAGTAAAAACTACAATGAGATATCACCTCACACCAGTCAAAATGGCTATCATTTAAAAATTCACAAACAGTAAATCCTGGAGAGGGTGTGGAGAGAAAGGAACCCTCCTAACTGTTAGTGGGATCATAAATTGGTATGGCCACTATGGAGAGCAGTATGCAGGGGCCTTAAAAAACTAAAAATAGAGTTATCATATGACCCTGCTATCCTACTCCTGGGCATATATCCAGAGAAAAACATGGTCTGAAAGGATACATGCACCCCAATGTTCATTGTAGCACTGTTTATAATAGCCAAGACAGAGAAGCAACCTAAGTGTCCATGGACAGAGGAATGGATAAAGAAGATTTGGTACATATATACAATGGAATATTACTCAGCCGTAAAAAAGAATGAAATAATGCCATTTGCAGCAACATGGATGGACCTAGAGATTGTCATACTGACTGAAGTAAGTCAGACAGAGAAAGAGAAATATCGTATGATATCGCTTACATGCAGAATCTAAAAAGAAATAATACAAATGAATGTATTTACAAAACAGAAATGGACTCACAGACTTAGAGAAGGAACTTACGGTTACCAGGGCGGGAAGAGTGGAGGGAAGGGTAGTAGGGAGTTTGGGATTGACATGTACAGACTACTATATTTAAAAAGGATAAACAACAAGGACCTACTGTATAGCGCAGGGAACTCTGCTCAATGTTATGTGGCAGCCTGGATGGGAGGGGAGTCTGGGCGAGAATGGATACATGTATATGTATGGCTGAGTTGCTTTGTTGTGCACCTGAAACTATCACAACATTGTTAATCGGCTATATTCCAATATAAAATAAAATGTTAAAAAAAATGAAAAGGAGTGCTTCCAATCCATTAATGATAGATTAGGTCCAGCCTTAAGTAAAATGGTGAGAAAGAATAAAATTTATCTTCAGGATTTTGGGCCTCCATGTCCTTTCATCTGTAACCAAAGGACAACCTTCCTGCCATCTTCAATCTCACAACCCCCGACACAGAAGAAATAGGAGGGCACTTGGCTAAGAATTTAATAAAATCCTGCTGAGAAGTACTTTCACATCTCTAGACACTTCTTTGGTGACTAAGCAAGTGGCCATCAAAGTTTTAAATTAAAAAGATGGACATATTTCTGACCCAGGCAGCCTAGAGAAACACAGTTTAAAAGGGGAGGACAGGATAGAGAAAGAAAATGAATATCCAACTCTATCGGATAAAGACAGACTTGCAAATTATGAAACAATTTAGACAAATATTTATCTTTATCTGTATGAGTCATGAGTTATTTAAACTTTAGACAACACAATTTCTAAGTATTACTATTTGTACTGTAGATCTGTGTGTGTGTGCATACAAATGTCTGTAAGTTTCCTCAGTTACCTCACACAGATGGGGAGACCTGGATGGGAAACAGGCTTGGATGCCTGTGGCCATGAGGAGGTGTGCACTAGGAAGGGACACCTCCTCACCTCCTCCATCCTTTGTACTACTTGGAGAGATAGTCAGACTGGATTTGTTCTCATGAGCCTCTCCCTTAGCTATTCTGAATCTAATCACCCAGATTTTGAAAAACAGACTGCTGAGGAGACAGATGGATCCTCCAGGCAGAGTAACCCTTGTAGGAGTGGGATTTCTAGAATTGAGATTGGAGAGTCACAAGGTCAAGGTTGCATCTGACAAACATCTATGAACCTGAGGTCTGGAGAGCATCATAGGTGAACCTCAGATGAAGCGTTTAACTCCTTGGTGATTTTGTCATGAAACATGGGAAAAGACAGCTGTAGAAGATATAGCATATGCTTCCAGAAAATTCTTCCTCATGCATTATAATTTCCCAAGGGCTACCTCAACCCTTCAGGGAAGTCTGAAACAGCCTATATGGTGGGACAGAGATTTGAGGAATAGAGCATTAAATAGGAGTGTGGCCTGCCCTGCAGTCGCCCCTTAATTGGGTCCTGGCAGAGATAGCAGTACATCAAGGGAACTGGGTTAGGGGTTTCGGGTATGACTGGCAGAACTGGGAGCCATGGTGGGGGGACAGGGAGTATGATATATTGAGGAGCAACTTCTGGGAAGATAACTCAAGAAAACCCAAAAAAGTCCCTCCTTTTTCTAAATATATCCTGAAGAAATGTGAGCCTTGATGTGTGTATAGGGTGGAAAGTGGGAGATAAGGGTCCAAGATGAAGCTGATATTCATGTTACACATCCTTTCCCCTCTTCCCAACTCTTATTATCAGTTGCCTAGTGTCTTCCCTAACATCTAATACTGTACTCAGGAAAGAATCTGCTCTCAATTATTTACATCTTGGTGTGAATAAATTTAAGACAGCAGGCTTCTTTCTACTGAAGATTTCTGTAGGAGTAGGTCTAGCCTTGTGGCTGGGTTAGGATAGGAAATTAATAATAATGCAATTTGAGGTGAATTACCTCTCCCATGAGATATTTGCATTTTACTCCTGATATCTAATTGTGGAATTAAAATTTTAAAACTCATTAAAAGATATTTAATCCCAATTAAACAGAGAAAATAGTGCCTAGAGTGTATGGCTCCTAAAATCAAGCCAGGCAGTTAGCTCCCTATTCTACACTTGGTCATGGTCAGCCCTGGAAATAGGTAAGCACTCTGACACCACAGCCTTCCCTTGGGTATACTTGCACATTTCCAAGAGTTTTGTTTTGATTAGAGTTGATTTGGGACTTAAGGCAGAATCCAGGGATCCGAATGGTTGAATTTATAAAATAAGAAGGGAAGATAAATTAAAGAGCAGTTGCCATTTGGTAGCAGAAATACACATAGAGTTCAGCCCCACTTTCTTACTCTCCCCACATGGAAGGCAAATACCATGCATTCAGGTACTTCCATTATTGACAGTTAAATATTCATGCTGGAGTCACAGGGAGAATTTATGTGTGATAAATCATCATGAAATACTCATTATAATCATATCAACATAGAATTGGTTCATAAGCATGGATATTTCATGGATACTGCTCTTCAAACATTTTCAAGTGTGAAAATGTTTTCACACTTGCTTAACCCTTCATAGTAACCCCAGAGCAGGTATTACTATTATTGTTATTCCCATTTTCTAGATGAGAAAACTAAGATAAGGGGTCACTAATGATCACACTTCTTGTGTCCTGTGATTTTCAAACTTAATCAAAGAAGATAAATTTAATATTAAAAAGTTCACATTTATAAATTTAGAAGACAATTACTTGCTTTATGAAAGGATTTATCATAGGAAATTTTCATGCCACCATATTTAAAATATAATGTATTCTTTGAGAATTTGAAATACACAGTTATGACAATTATAAAGTGATATGCATATTACAGTGACACTTGGACTCAATGTCATTGAATAGTTACACTCATATCAAAGAAATGGACATTTGAAAAAATATAAACTTACATTTCCTCTCGCCGGTAGTCTAACTCCCACTGTGAATTATTCCCATTCTGAGAATAAATAATTCCCACTGTCACAGCTACCACTATAGCTGAGACTCCTATGTGATAAAGAGTCATAGAATTAATAATTTACCCAAGACTGGGATTAATTATAAAAGAACATGAATGAATTATACACCTGACCTTTTTCAGGATGTATTGTTCTTTCCACTATAGACAGTGTACTAAATGATCCTACAGATGTAGGTCAACAGTAGACATAGTTTTTCTGTGTTTTCCTTTCCCTATCAGTGTTGGCTATACATATCAATCCTATACTATTTCTGATTTCTTTGTAACTCTTACCACAATTTCCACTCTTAAATGGTCTAATTCCTCTTTCACTTGAATAAATTTAAATTTAGATAACACGAAAACAACTCTCCTTTGCTGGAACTCATTAAATTTTTCAAATTATTTTTCTTAAAAGAGTCACTCTGATTGCCTTGAAACATTTCTTTTAAAGTAGCTAGGAAAAGCAGGGTCAGGGTGGTGGTGGGATGAATTGGGAAATTGGGATTGACCTATATACACTAATATATATAAAATAGATAACTAATAAGAAGCTGCTGTATTTTAAAAAATAAAATAAAATTCAAAAAAAGAAATAAAGTTAATTTACAAAAAAAATAAAGTAGCTAGGAAGTTTATATGTGGTCTAAATCTCAAGTCAAATAAATAGAGATGTTAAAGGAAATGAACATCTTGAAGTTAGCTCATGATGTATCTAGTATAGCTGCCTTGATCACATCTGCCTTCTTCACAGGAGAAGACACTCCTTCACTAGACAGAAGGCACTCTTAGTGATTGCTGGATTTTCCATCTCCCCTACCACAGGGCCTTGTACTACTAGGTCTTCAATAGGTGTTTGTTTAAATTAAGTGATTTCAACAAAATTAAATTCCTGAGTAAGTGAAGAAGCAAACACTTACCTCATCCAATTAAAGAGATGAAAAGAATGAAATGCTGAGGAAAAGGCTGCATGGTCCTAATAAGAAGGAAATAGAGCTGGGCAGCACTGAGTCCCATCCAGGTAAATGTCACTAACACAAAATAGTGCAGCAAGATAGCAATCGCAGTGCATGTGGGATTTGAGATGACAACAGTGTCTTGTCTGGACATTTCATTATTGCTCAAGTCAGTATTATCAGTGTCACTATAGTGTCTTTAAGTTCTTATTGGAGTTTTTGATTCCAAACACAAACAGGAGGTTGAAAATCAACATTGATGTGCACAGATTGACCAATACCCAGGTTACTGAGGTTTTTCTGACTTTCCTGAAAATAAATAAATAAATAAAATTAATAAACAAAACAACTACAAAAAATACTCCAGTGAAATCATGAGGGAACAAAAGAATATTATTACCCACTGTAAATCTAGCTCATAGCTCAGTGGGCCAGCTGGTAAACGGACCTCCCCAACTACACCAGAGAAACATTCTCTTCTTATCTGATTCTCACAAAGTGAGTTTGAGAAAACAGGTTGATTCCTCCTTTCTTGAACCTGTCTTTTAATCCAAGGTGATAGCTGTTTTTCAGAGATGCCCTCCTGTGAACTCTACTTCCTGGAGTTTATGCCCAGTGTAGCCCCCTCCCAGGGCTGTCCAGTGACTTGATATAACTAACAGAATGCAGCAGAAGGCCTGGCAGCCAGGGCCAACTTATCCGTCAGACAGTGGTGCTTAGCGTCCACAATATGTTTATACTTCTGTGGTCCACAACAAGGTCTTCTAATGTAAAACATGCCCAAGGACTGTTCCTTCATCTGAAGATATAATTTGTGGGTGTAGAACCAAGTTCTCTTTGAAACTCATGACATATCACAGGTCTCTCCGGTATTAAAGAAAGTTATAAAATTTCATTCACTACCATCTAGATCCTTATGAATTTTTCAGATTATAAGGCCTCTTGAAATAAATATTTCACTATTAATGTGCTTAAAGTTCTAACACCTTCAAGAACTTCTCTATTTCTAAGGTCTCAGAATTTGATGAACAAATCTGTTTGCTAATTATATATCCTTTACGGTCCTACCACAACATTCCACCATGGTCCTACTTAGTCTTTGGATTCCCACACTGAATAAAAAGCTTGTATTAAAACAGAACTCTGTCCATCCTCATGATATTTTAGTTGAGATTTTCTGGATAATTCAAAATTTTATTAAGCCTTCTGAAAATTTTAATGGGCAGAAATGCAAAAAGCTTTCAGAAGAATCCATTTATATAAAAGTAAAGTTAGTTTTTAATTTTTCTCCAATTTCAAACATAAATTATCTACAGCGAGAACAGGCTATTTTCAAACGGGTCTTCTGTATATTACTATATTCTGTGCATTTTTATTATATGTACAGAAATATATAATATATATACTATCTATGACAGCAAAACTGCTAAAAACAAGTTGATAGAGGACACACACGCACACACACACAAATATGATGACAATTGGAAAGAGTGAGATTTTAGGCAAAGAAACTATCTGGTTGGTCAAAAAGTTCATTCTGGTTTTTCCATGCCATCTTACAGAAAAACCCAGATGAACTTTTTGGCCAAACCAATAGTTATGCAGCTACCACAACTTACTCACATGGAACCAAATAACTGTCTGTTCAAGTGTCTTTACAAATGAAAAGACAGATACAAGAGCCATTTTACTTTACATGACAGACATAATTATATGGCATGTAATTTTCCTTCAAGGCACTTACCACAATTTTTAATTATATATTTATTTCTGTATATACTTGTACAATGTCTGTCTTCCCCCCGAGAATGTAAATTCCAAGGGAGAGGGGAGTTTATATGTCTTGTTCATAGTTTTGTATTTACCTCCTCACATGTTGCTTGGCACATAGTAAGCACTCAATGTAAAAATCTTAAACGAAGGGCAAGAGACTCATTAAGTGTGAAAGGTAAAGAAAAGAATCAAAAATAATTCTGGGTCTCTGGACAAACAGCTGATTCTAGGTATGAGGGAGAAAAAGTGAAAGATGTACCTGGTCCATCTTGCTGTGCCTTAAATAAGGAAACGCTTATAGACTGATAGGGACATGAAAAAACAACATGAAAGGACTCCCTCCAGCTACACTGGAGAGTACACTTCTTTCCAAAGTAATATAGTGACTAAATATAGAAAGAATGATAGATTAGAGATCATCATTCACCCACCAATGTAATCATATATACCAGTTAGGATCATCAGTGAATACCAAAACCACTGAGTAAAAGTTGGGGAACAGAATATTCACACAGTCCCAAAGTTTCACTGCATGGATTGCCTATTATTTACAAAGGGAAAAATTGAGACTTTACAGTATAGACATCTACATGACACTACTTAAACAAGGAAGCAAATGACACAGCAATAACGGGACAAACTGACATCATGCACTTCTTGCTGTGCCACAATGAAAAAGACTTAATGATTAGAATTCTCATCAAAAATATGTAACCTGTACCTAATCATTGGAAAATTTCCGAGAAATTTTATATTGTAGAATATTCTACCTTCTATAAAATAACTAACCTGAACACTTCAAATATTTTATTTTAATGTCATGAAAGACCAAAACAAACAAATTTAAAAAGCAGAGGAATTATTCTAGGCTAAAGACAACTAAAGAGACACAACTACTAAATAAATTGGGGAGGGAACAGCTAAAATGGACATTATTGGAACAGCTGGAGAAATTTGAATATGGACATTAACATGATAACATTATATTAATGTTAAATTCTTGAGTAAAATATTCTGAGTGAGGATAATAATATTATACTATCTAGGAGTGCCCTTGTTTTTGGGAGATGCATACATGCTTGAAGAATTTAGAGATGACAGTCATGATGTTTACAACTTACTTTCAAAATTTCAGGAAAAAAAAGAAAAAGAAAGAAGGCAAAATATTAACAACTGGTGAATCAAGGTGAAAGGTATTTGGGTGTTCACTTAGTCTCTTTCAACACTTCTACAGACTTTTAATTTTTTTAAATAAACTTCAGGAAAAAATGTTTAAATGGCAATATCTTTAGAACAAAAAATTCCAGAATCTACATATCTGAGAAAACAGTTGTGAAGGAATTTATTAGAGAGAAATAATTCTGAAGGAAAGAAGCATTGTGATACATCTTGAGTTTGGGAGGAAAAACCAGATGAGAAAACATTTTCTTTTAGATTCCATATACATGTGTTAGCATACGATATTTGTTTTTCTCTTTCTGACTTACTTCACTCTGTATGACAGACCCTAGGTCCATCCACCTCACCATAAATAAATCAATTTCGTTTCTTTTTATGGCTGAGTAGTAGTCCATTGTATATATGTGCCACATCTTCTTTATCCATTCATTTGTCAATGGACACTTAGGTTGCTTCCATGTCCTGGCTATTGTAAATAGAGCTGCAATGAACATTGTGGTACATGACCTTTTTTTTTTTTTTTTTTTTTTTTTTTGCGGTACGCGGGCCTTTCACTGTTGTGGCCTCTCCCGTTGTGGAGCACAGGCTCCGGACACACAGGCTCAGAGGCCATGGCTCACGGGCCTAGCTGCTCCGCGGCATGTGGGATCTTCCCAGACCGGGGCACGAACCCGTGTCCCCTGCATCAGCAGGCGGATTCTCAACAACTGCACCACCAGGGAAGCCCCATGACTCTTTTGGAAGTATGGTTTTCTCAGGGTATATGCCCAGTAGTGGGATTGCTGGGTCATATGGTAGTTCAATTTTTAGTTTTTTGGGTTTTTTTTTTTGCGGTACGCGGGCCTCTCACTGCTGTGGCCTCTCCCGTTGCGGAGCACAGGCTCCAGACGCGCAGGCTCAGCGGCCATGGCTCACGGGCCCAGCCGCTCCGCGGCATGTGGGATCCTCCCAGACCGGGGCACGAACCCGCGTCCCCTGCATCGGCAGGCGGACTCTCAACCACTGTGCCACCAGGGAAGCCCCAATTTTTAGTTTTTTAAGGAACCTCCATACGGTTCTCCATAGTGGCTATATCAATTTACATTCCCACCAACAGTGTGAGAGGGTTATCTTATCTCCACATCCTCTCCAGCATTAATTGTTTGTAGATTTTCTGATGATGCCCATTCTAACCGGTGTGAGGTGATACCTCATTGTAGTGTTGATTTGCATTTCTCTAATGATTAGTGTGTTCAGCATCCTTTCATGTGTTTATTGGCAAACTATATATCTTCTTTGGAGAAATGTCTATTTAGGTCTTCTGCCCATTTCTGGATTGGGTTGTTTGTCTTTTTGATATTGAGCTGCTTGTATAATTTGGAGATTAATCCTTTGTCAGTTGTTTCATTTGCAAATATTTTCTCCCATTCTGAGGGTTGTCTTTTGGTCTTGTTTATGGTTTCCTTTGCTGTGCAAAAGCTTTGAAGTTTCACTAGGTCCCATTTGTTTATTTTTGTTTCTATTTCCATTTCTCTAAGAGGTGGGTCAAAAAGGATCTTGCTGTGATTTATGTCATAGAATGTTCTGCCTAAGTTTTCATCTAAGAGTTTCATAGTGTCTGGCCTTACATCTAGGTCTTTAATCCATTTTGAGTTTATTTTTGTGTGTGGTGTTAGGGAGTGATCTAATCTCATACTTTTCCATGTAGCTGTCCAGTTTTCCCAGCACCACTTATTGAAGAGGCTGTCCTTTCTCCATTGTATATTCTTGCCTCCTTTTTCAAAAATAAGGTGACCATATGTGCGTTCGTTTATCTCTGGGCTTTCTACCCTGTTCCATTGATCTATATTTCTGTTTTTCTGCCAGTACCATACTGTCTTGACTACTGTAGCTTTGTAGTATAGTCTGAAGTCTGTGAGACTGATTCCTCCAGCTCCGCTTTTCTTTCTCACGATTGCTTTGGCTATTTGGCATCTTTTGTGTTTCCATACAAATTGTGAATTTTTTTGCTCTAATTCTGTGAAAAATGCCATTGGTAGTTTGATAGGGATTGCGTTGAATCTGTAGATTGCTTTGGGTAGTATAGTCATTTTCACAGTGTTGATTCTTCCAATCCAAGAACATGGTATATCTCTCCATCTGTTCGTATCATCTTTAATTTCTTTCATCAGTGTCTTAAGTTTCCTGCATACAGGTCTTTTCTCTCCTTAGGTAGGTTTATTCCTATGTATTTTACTCTTTTTGTTGCAATGGTAAATGGGAGTGTTTCCTTAATTTCTCTTTCATATTTTTCATCATTAGTGTATGGGAATGCAACAAATTTCTGTGCATTAATTTTGTATCCTGCTACTTTACCAAATTCATTGATTAGCTTTAGTAGTTTTCTGGTAGCATCTTTAGGATTCTCTATGTATAGGATCATGTCATCTGCAAACAGTGACAGTTTTACTTCTTTTCCAATTTGTATTCCTTTTCTTTTTCTTCTCTGATTGCTGTGGCTAAAACTTCCAAAACGATGTTGAATAATAATGGTGAGTGGGCAATTTTGTCTTGTTCCTCATCTTAGAGGAAATAGTTTCAGTTTTTCACCATTGAGAACGATGTTGGCTGTGGGTTTGTCATATATAGCCTTTATTATGTTGAGGTAAGTTCCCTCTCTGTCTACTACCTGGAGGGTTTTTATCATAAATGGGTGTTGAATTTTGTTGAAAGCTTTTTCTGCATGTATTGAGACGATCAATTGGTTTTTCTCCTTCAATTTGTTGATATGGTGTATCACATTGATTGATTTGTGTATATTAAAGAATCCTTGCATTCCTGGGATAAACCCCACTAGATCATGGTGTATAATCTTTTTAATGTGCTGCTGGATTCTGTTTGCTAGTATTTTGTTGAGGATTTTTGCACCTATGTTCATCAGTGATATTGGCCAGTAGTTTTCTTCTTTTGTGACATCTTATGTCTGGTTTTGGTATCAGGGTGATGGTGGCCTCGTAGAATGAGTTTGGGAGTGTTCCTCTCTGCTATATTCTGGAAGAGTTTGAGAAGCATAGGTGTTAGCTCTTCTCTAAATGTTTGATAGAATTCACCTGTGAAGCCATCTGATCCTGGGCTTTTGTTTGTTGGAACATGTTTAATCACAGTTTCAATTTCAGGGCTTGTGATTGGTCTGTTTATATTTTCTGTTTCTTCCTGGTTCAGTCTCAGAAGGTTGTGCTTTTCTAAGAATTTGTCCATTTCTTCCAGGTTGTCCATTTTATTGGCATAGAGTTGCTTGTAGTAGTTTCTTAGGATGCTTTGTATTTCTGCAGTGTCTGTTGTAACTTCTCCTTTTTCATTTCTAATTTTATTGATTTGAGTGCTCTCCCTCTTTTTCTTGATGAGCCTGGCTAATGGTTTATCAATTTTGTTTATCTTCTCAAAGAACCAGCTTTTAGTTTTATTGATCTTTGCTATCATTTCCTTCATTTCTTTTTCATTTATTTCTGATCTGATCTTTATGATTTCTTTCCTTCTGCTAACTTTGGGGTTTTTTTGTTTTTATTTCTCTATTTGCTTTAGATGTAAGGTTAGATGTTTTTTGAGATGTTTCTTGTTTCTTTTTTTTTTGGCTATGTTGGGTCTTCATTGCTGCACACGGGCTATCTCTAGTTGCGGCAAGCAGGGGCTATTCTTTGTTGCGGTGCACAGGCTTCTCATTGCGGTGGATTCTCTTGTTGCAGAGAATCAGCTCTAGGCATTCAGGCTTTGGCACCTGTGGCACTCGGGCTCAGTAGTTGTGGCTCGTGGGCTCTAGAGCGCAGGCTCAGTAGTTGTGGCACACAGGCTTAGCTGCCCCCATGGTATGTGGGATCCTCCCAGACCAGGGCTCTAACCCACGTCCCCTGCACCAGCAGGCAGATTCTTAACCACTGCGCCAGTAGGGAAGTCCAAGATGTTTCTTGAGGTAGGATTGTATTGCTATAAACTTCCCTCTTAGAACTGCTTTTGCTGCATCCCATAGGTTTTTGGGAGTGGTGTTTCATTGTCATTTGTGTCTAGGTATTTTTTGATTTCCTCTTTGATTTCTTCAGTGATCTCTTGGTTATTTAGTAGTGTATTGTTTAGCTTCCACGTGTTTGTATTTTTTACAGATATTTTCCTGTAATTGATATCTAGTCTCATAGCATTGTGGTCAGAAAACATACTTCATACGATTTCAATTTTCTTAAATTTACCAAGGCTTGATTTGTGACCCAAGATATGATCTATCCTGGAGAATGTTCCATGAGCACTTGAGAAAAATGTGTATTCTGTTGTTTTTGGATAGAATGTCCTATAAATGTCAATTAAGTCCATCTTGTTTAATGTATTATTTAAAGCTTGTGTTTCCTTATATATTTTCATTTTGGATGATCTGTCCATTGGTGAAAGTGGGGTGTTAAAATCCCTGAATATAACTGTGTTATTTTCAATTTCCCCTTTTATGGCTGTTAGCATTTGCCTTATGTATTGAGGTGCTCCTAGGTTGGGTGCATATATACTTACAATTGTTACATCTTTTTCTTGGATTGATCCCTTGATCATTTGGTGGTGTCCTTCTTTCTCTCTTGTAATAGTCTTTATTTTAAAGTCTATTTTGCCTGATATGAGAACTGCTACTCCATCTTTCTTCTGATTTCCATTTGCATGAAATTTCTTTTTCCATCCCCTCACTTTCAGTGTGTATGTGTCCCTAGGTCTGAAGTGGGTCTCTTGTAGACAGCATATATACAGGTCTTGTTCTTGTATCCATTCAGCCAGTCTATGTCTTTTGGTGGGAGCATTTAATCCATTTACATTTAAGGTAATTATCGATATGTATTTTCCTATTCCCATTTTCTTGATTGTTTTAGGTTTGTTATTGTAGGCCTTTTCCTTCTCTTGTGTTTCCTGCTTAGAGAAGTTCCTTTAGCATTTGTTGTAAAGCTGGTTTTGTGGTGCTGAATTCTCTTAACTTTTGCTTGTCTCTAAAGGTTTTAATTTCTCCTTTGAATCTGAATGAGATCTTTGCTGGGTAGAGGAATCTTGGTTGTAGGTTTTTCCGTTTCATCACTTTAAATATGTCCTGCCACTCCCTTCTGGCTTGCAGAGTTTCTGCTGAGAAATCAGCTATTAACCTTATGGGGATTCCCTTGTATGTTATTTGGTGCTTTTCTCTTGCTGCTTTTAATATTTTTTCTTTGTATTTAATTTTTGATAGTTTGATTAATGTGTGTCTTGGCGTGTTTCTCATTGGATTTATACTGTATGGGACTCTCTGTGCTTCCTGGACTTGACTATTTCCTTTCCCATATTAGGGAAGTTTTCAACTATAATCTCTTCAAATGTTTTCTCAGTTCCTTTCTTTTTCTCTTCTTCTGGGACCCCTATAATTCAAATGATGGGACATTTAATGTTGTCCCAGAGGTCTCTGAGACTGTCCTCAAGTCTTTTCATTCTTTTTTCTTTATTCTGCTCTGCGGTAGTAATTTCCACTATTTTATCTTCCACGCCACTTATCCGTTCTTCTGTCCCAGTCATTCTGCTATTGATTCCTTCTAGAGAATTTTTAGTTTCATTTATTGTGCTGTTCATCATTGTTTGTTTGCTCCTTAGGTCTTCTAGGTCCTTGTTAAATGTTTCTTGTATTTCCTCCATTCTATTTCCAAGATTTTGGATCATCCTTACTATCATTACTCTGACTTCTTTTTCAGGTAGACTGCCTATTTCCTCTTCATTTGTTAGGGGTGATGGGTTTTTACCTTGCTCCTTCATCTGCTGTGTATTTCTCTGCCTTCTCATTTTGCTTAACTTACTGCATTTGGCGTCTCCTTTTCGCAGGCTGCATGTTCATAGTTCCCACTTTTTCCCCCGCAGAGGGTGAGGTTGGTTCAGTGGGTTTTGTAGGCTTCCTGGTGGAGGGGACCACTGCCTGTGTTCTGGTGGATGAGGCTAGATGTTACCTTTCTGCTGGGCAGGACCACGTCCAGTGGTGTTGTGTGGGGTGTCTGTGACCTTATTATGATTTTAGGCAGCCTCTTTGCTGATGGATGGGGTTGTGTTCCTGTCTTTCTGTTTGGCATGGGGTGTCAAGAACTGTAGCTTGCTGGTCATTGAGTGCAGCTGGGTCTTAGCACTGAGATGGAGATCTCTGGGAGAGCTTTCGCCATTTGATATTAGGAGCGGCCTGGAGGTCTCTGGTGGTCCAATGTCCTGAACTCAGCTCTCCCACCTCAGATGCTCAGGCCTGACACCTGGCTGGAGCACCAAGACCCTGTCAGCCACACGGCTTAGAAGAAAAGGGAGAAATAAGGGGCTTCCCTGGTGGTGCACTGGTTAAGATCCACCTGCCAATGCAGGGGACACAGCTTCGAGTACTGGCCCTGGAAGATCCCACATGCCGCAGAGCAACTAAGCCCATGTGCCACAACTACTGAGCCTGTGCTCTAGAGCCTGCAAGCCACAACTACTGAGCCCATGAGCTACAACTACGGAGCTCATGAGCCACAACTACTGAGTCCATGAGCCACAACTACTGAGCCCGCGTGCCACAGCTACTGAGCCCATGTGCCTAGAGCCCGCGCTCCTCAACAATAGAAGCCAGTGCAATGAGAAGCCCGCGCACCACACTGAAGAGTAGCCAAAGAAGTGCACAGCAATGAAGAACCAAAGCAGCCAAAAATAAATAAATAAAATAAATTTCTAAAAAAATAAATAAATAAAATGGTTAATTTTATATCTTAAATTTAAAAAAGAAAAAGAAAAGGGAGAAATAAACAGAAAAAATATAAATAAATAAAATAAAGTTATAAAATAAAAAATTTAAAAAAGAAAGAGAGGGCAATGAAACCAATAAACAAATCCACCAATAATAACAAGTGCTAAAAAGTATAATAATAATTTTTTAAAATGAAGGACAGAACCCTAGGACAAATGATAAAAGCAAAGCTATACAGACAAAATCACACAAAAAAGCATACACATACACACACACAAAAAGAGAAAAAGGAAAAAAATATATATATATATATAAAGGAAGAGAGCAACCAAATCAATAAACAAATCTACCAAGATAATAAGCTCTAAATACTAAACTAAGATAAACATAAAACCAGAAACAAATTAGATGCAGAAAGCAAACCCCAAGTCTACAGCTACTCCCAAAGTCCACCGCCTCAATTTTGGGATGATTCGTTGTCTATTCATGTATTCCACAGATGCAGGGTACATCAAGTTGATTGTGGAGATTTAATCCACTGTTCCTGAGGCTGCTGGGAGAGACTTCCCTTTCTCTTCTTTGTTTGCACAGCTCCTGGGGTTCAGCTTTGGATTTGGCCCTGCCTGTGCATGTAGGTCACCTGAGGGTGTCTGTTCTTTGCTGAGACAGGACCGAGTTAAAGTAGCAGCTGATTAGGGGGCTGTGGCTCACTTAGACCAGGAGGAGGGAGGGGTACAGAATGTGGGGCAAGCCTGCAGCGACAGAGGGCAGCATGATGTTGCAACAGCCTGAGGCACACTGTGTATTCTCCCGGGGAAGTTGTCCCTGGATCACGGGACCCTGGCAGTGGCGGGCTGCACAGGCTCCCGGGAGGGGAGGTGTGAATAGTGATCTGTGTTTGCACACAGGCTTCTTGGTGGCTGCAGCAGCAGCCTTGGTGCTTCATGCCCGTCGCTGGTGCCCGCGCTGATAGCTATGGCACACGCCTGTCTCTGGAGCTCATTTAGGTGGTGCTCTGAACCCCCTCTCCTCGCGCACCCGGAAACAATGGTCTCTTGCCTCTTAAGCAGTTCCAGACTTTTTCCTGGACTCCCTCCCGGCTAGCTGTGGAGCACTAGCCCCCTTCAGGCTGTGCACCAGCCAACCCCAGTCCTCTCCCTGGGATCTGACTTCCGAAGCTGGAGCCTCAGCTCTCAGCCCCCATCTTCCCCAGACAAGCCTCTCAGGCTGGTGAGAGCTGGTCGGCACCGATCCTCTGTGCGGGAATCTCTCTGCTTTGCCCTCTGCATCCCCGTTGCTGCGCTCTCCCCTGTGGCTCCAAAGCTTCCCCCCTACCCACCCCCTGTCTCTGCCAGTCAAGGGGCTTCCTAGTGTGTGGAAACCTTTCCTCCTTCACAGTTCCCTCCCAGAGGTGCAGGTCCCATCTCTATTCTTTTGTCTCTGTTTTTTCTTTTTTCCTTTGCCCTACCCAGATACATGGGGGAGTTTCTTGCCTTTGGGAAGTCTGAGGTCTTCTGCCAGCATTCAGTAGGTGTTCTGTAGGAGTTGTTCCACATGGAGATGTATTTTTGACGTATTTGGGGGGAGGAAGGTGATCTCCACCTCTTACTCCTCCACCATCTTGAAGGTCCTCTCTCAAAATTTTTTTTAAAAGTTTTACCATTTGAAACCTTAATACAGTTTAAAATTTACTTTTATCCTCAAAAACTTGCTGATTAGCAACATTTCTCTTTGCCAATGCAGATTGGCAGTTATGCTTCTATTCAACACTAAGGAACTGTGTGGCATTGATGAACTATGGGACCACATTAATTTTATGTGACAAACTTGTAATTACATGGTATGTAATTTTCCTTCAAGGCACTTACCACAGTTTGTAAGTATACATTTATTTGTGTGTATGTCTTAGTCTCTCCAGGACTGAGTATCTTGTAAAATGTGTATGTTGAACTAAATCTGATTTTCTTTCCAGTTCCAAGAGACTGTATTCTAATGGGAATATGCTGAAAGGAAATGATATCAGGATAGCAATTTCTCTCATGAGAAGAGCCTGCTTCCCTTCAGGTTACCTGGTGCTGACCAGTAATATAATTGTGAGAGCCAGAGCAGCAATGGACAGTGCACATCCAAATGTGGAAAATACATCTAGTGATTCAGGATATTTATATTCTTTTTTGAAACTCTGGAAAGTAAGTTGACTCATTATTTTTAAATAACCATTCTGAACTATCTATGAAAGTCAACATCATAAAGAGGTACACTGATTAAAGCAATCAGATATATTGATCAAAATAGCCAGATATGTCTTTTTTTATATAAAGCTGTGATTTTTTTTTTTTTTTTTTTTTTGCTGTACGCGGGCCTCTCACTGTTGGGGCCTCTCCCGTTGCAGCGGAGCACAGGCTCCGGATGCGCAGGCTTAGCAGCCATGGCTCACGGGCCCAGCCGCTCCGCGGCATGTGGGATCTTCCCGGACCGGGGCACGAACCCATGTCCCCTGCATCGGCAGGCGGACTCTCAACCACTGCGCCACCAGGGAAGCCCCAAGCTGTGATATTTTTAAAGGAAATAAATCAACTCCTTATCTCTAAGCAGTTTACATGAAATAGAGGCTTAAGAACAGTTACCTAACTAATTCAGTTAGGGAAGACATATATACTATTCCTCAATGTCTAAAATCAAAGTTGTTTGTGTTAGATCTAAATTGGCTAGAGTTGCTTTATTTACCCATTAAATTATTTTTATGTGTAACTATAATCCAAGGGAAAATCTGCATATCTAAGCTAATGTACTAAAAATAAAGTTGCAGAAATATTTTTATGGACATGGAAAGATATTCAAACGATCCTGTTCATTTTTCTTTGGAAAATGGGGTATAATTTTTATGTAGTATATCTATATCTACCCCAGCTTTTTAGTATGTAGTCATAGAAAAATATATTCCACATGAGTACGTACTCTTAGAAATCTGGAGAGGTAATAATGGCGGTCACTGGGTGGATAGGATATATATACATAATTATTTTTGCTTGTTCGTACTTTCTAATTTTTCAAATTGTTAAAATTAGAAAAGCTGAAAATGCTTATTTATAAAACATGAAAATAGTATAGAAACATAATTTTAAAAAGCACACGTTCCTCTTTACTGCCTCTACCCCACATCATACTCTACCTCTTGAAATCCTATTCTTCTCCAGAGGTGACCTTTTTATAGGTGCTTACAAATATTATCTATGTCTCTTTGCACAAATAAACAGGGGTTTGTTAACATAATCAAATTATTTTCAAACTATTTTAAGATATCATACACATTTTTCCATGTCAGTATATTTCTGTTGAGTAAGCAGACTCACTCTGTATGCAATGAGTATGTATTGCTTTAGTAGGGAAAAAATAAAAATAAAATAAACTTTGTTTTAAAAAATAATGAAACAGGGCTTCCCTGGTGGCACAGTGGTTGAGAGTCCACCTGCCGATGCAGGGGACACAGGTTCGTGCCCCGGTCCGGGAAGATCCCACATGCCGCGGAGCAGCTGGGCCCGTAAGCCATGGCCGCTGAGCCTGCACGTCCAGAGCCTGTGCTCCACAACGGGAGAGGCCACAAGAGTGAGAGGCCCGCGTACCGCCAAAAAAAAAAAATAATAACAAAACAAAAATTTCACATTACTTCCTATCTGCAGTATACTAAGTAGATGACAAAGAATCATAGAATACATATATCTTCAGATCTTAGAAATCATCTATACACTCAGAGCCTATCTGCTCTTAAACTTTACATACAATTCTAATCAGCTTTTTTTTTTAAATTTTGCAACCAAAACTAATTATAAACATGAGTAGGTGGGCATTGAGGCAGACTCAGATATTAGTAAGAATAGCTGAAAGTCTGACTTCAAAAAAGGAGAAAAATAACTATGACAGTATAGTCTGTATCATTTAATATACAAAGCAATCTGAGCTTTACACAGCTATTCAATAATACTAATGATCTTAAGATATCAAAAAAGGTAAAATTTTATCTTTACATTTCTGATTGAGAAATCAGATCTCTCTGTAATGCAAGTTATAAAATAAATAGTCAAAATCAATTTTTAAATATTTGGTAATTAAAATAAGAAAATGATAGTTATCTCAAAAATATTTTAAAAGCAAGGCTCTATAATTTGATATTCTATGTTGTACCAGTACGTTCTGGATCTCCATTGGCTTCTCAAATACGGGTACATCTTAGCTACTAGAAAATTAAAACATCTGCTTCTCTTTGGAAGAGTCATAGTGTTACTAGGCCCTTAGTAAGGGTAAGACACTCTACATCCCTCCCCATTCCACTGCATATAAAAACATTCCATCCAGTATATAAACAAACATTTTTGTTTTCACCAGAATAATAGGTTTCTGGAAATGAAACAAACAGAAGCCCGTCTTCCTAAAAAGGTCAGCCCAAGAAATCTCAGAGGTGTATAAATAGCTGCACACCAGAGCTGTTGCCAGTTACTTGTACGGGGTAGCACTGGAATGAAACAGCACACACGGAGGTATTATGGGACAAGTTGAATTAAAGAGCTTTTCCTCTTATATCTTCTGGCATAAACTTAGTAACTTAGATGATTACAATGGAAAAAGCTGTGGGTAACTGATGCAGACTGCCCACCCACAGCTATGTATGTACTGAACCTGTCTTCAGCACACAGCTATACAGCCTTATCTCTGGCTGTAGCAACTTCATGCTTCTGATATGTGAGTTAGTTGAGTGCAGTCCGTCAGCTCCTCTTTTGCACGTGGGCTCCCTTCTCATTATTAAATACACAGTACTGAACTCATCTATCCGGAGACTATATTGCAAAAAACTCTATTCTACTTGCCTTTACCAGCACTTCCCTTCTTAGTCCTCTAACTCCATTCCCTGTTTTTCTGTTTAATCTGAGTTGAGTGTCTATGTAAACTAACCCCCCAAATTATCTCCAGTTAGTACATACCAAAATCATATATAAGGAAATTCTTGTCAGGAAGGAGATTACCGTGCACACCCTTACCATCAATACCGCGAAGTTAGTAGTATGGTTGCAGCGGCAGCGCAAGAATCCATCAATGACTCCTTCTTTGTGACAGCCATGTGTGTCCCAATCCTTCAGGGAAAAATTCCAATAGTCACAGGCATAGGAATGAAGCTGGAATTCTTTTTCATTGTACTGTGAATTGATAAGACAATGGCAACTGATTTTTCAAAATGCTTAATTGGGTAGAAAAAAATCAAATAGGCCAAGATAAGCATATGAGAAACCAATTAGATATGTACAAAGCATAGCATCTTCATTACAGATTGAGGAGAGGAAAAGGGATACAAAATTCAAAGTAGTTAATTTTGGGTTTAGCTAGTCTACAAAAATATGGATGGGGGAAGTTGAAGTGAACACTGTCAAAGAATCTTTCAAAGAGTTGTTCTGTGAATTTCTTTTGCCCAAACCGTCCCTGGTTTTGCAATCAAGAGTGGGCTGAATTATTTCTGTTAATAGGAAAACTCACCCTTGGACTAAAAAACATTTCAACAGAAGTGCTCTGATCTTCCACATTTTCATCAGTTTTGCTTGAGATAATTTTTTGGCTAAAATGTGATTTAGCTATAAAAGTTTTTGATTGGAAAAGCTTGCTGTTTTGATACACTACAAAGCCACATGCCTTGGCATTAGCTGTGAGGGGGAAAAAAGGACACTAAAATTAATAAATGAACCTTAGGGTAAGCAAGAAACAAAGTCCCATGCCATCACTGAACTGCATGACTGCTTAATACTTGGGTAAAGTACAGAAAACGTGGTTTGCTGGCTGCCTTTATTTAATTGCGGTATGTAATTAACATATGATCTGTGGTTGGCTATTCCACCCTCATTAAGTTTTTTTCCTGAGATAAGATTCCTTATGTTCTAAATGGAAACCATAATTCCTGTCTAATCCGCCTGGAAAAAAAATTGGAAGTATATCATGTATAAAGTAAACATTCTTACTTTCTATGCAGTGAGACGGAGTGAACACGATGTGAAGGTAGCTCAAGACCACGTTGCTTCCCCCACTGACAAGACATCAAACAAGAAACAGCAGAGGGTGAACATCAGAACAGCTGTACCTAGAGGATTGCTCTGTGAGGTCTGTCTCCCATTCAGAGGGACTGAGCAGGGACCACTGTATTAACAGACTGGAGCTCAAGTTGTGCATATCAGGGAAACAGCAGAGGGTGAACTCTGCTGTATCTCACAAGTGAAAAACGTGTGTGTGTATTTGCATGTGTGTGTATATATATACGTGTGTGTGTATATATATATATATACACACACACACACACATATATGTATATTATATATACAAGGAAAACTAAAGCGGTGGTGGTGAGACCAGCCTAATCAGTCTTGTGCTTTGAGAGATAGGCAGGCAAGGACCTGACAGCCCCCCAGATGTCCTCCACAGCCAGCCACTTTGCTCTGTCCTCATCTGGGAAATAAAGACATTGGCTTCTGAGGTGTTTTCATGGCACGTTAAGCCCACCAAATTGTTCCTCCTGGATACTAGGTGACAAAGTTAACCCTAAAAATGTAGTATGCCTTCTTTTTAATCTTATTTTTATAAAAGAGTGACATGCTTGATGTAAAATCCAAATCCATCCAAGTATGTAGATTTAAAACATGAAATTCCCTACTCACCCATCTCCTCATTTCTACAGTATTCTGGTTATTTATTAGAAAATCATCTTTTCATCTAGATAATTAGATTCACTAGGATAAATTATATTTACCATTATCTTATAATTTTAAAAGAATCTCCATATCTCTAGACATAATCCTCCTTGATGTTTATTTATATTCTCTCTTTTCTTGATCAAACTTGTCAGAAGCTTGCATATTTTTCATTAGTCTTTCATGGAATCAAATTTTTATTTTGTTGATCAACTCTAGCATTTGTTAATTTCTATTTTTATTAATTTCTTCCTTCTAGATTTCTTTACATTTATTTTAATTTTTATGCCTCTTTAGCTGAATGATTATTTTTTAACAATTTCTTTTATTATCTAATGAATTTATTAAAGGATATACGTTTTCCTTTAAATACATAAATTCAAGGTGTACTGAATACCTAAATACAAACACAAACACTAAAAATATTCAGGAGAAAATATAGGAGACTAGCATGACTTTAGTAGAGCAATGAATTTTTTTTAAGTACCAATTACAGAAAAAAGATTGGTACATTGGACTGCATTATAAATTAAAATTTGAGTATGACAAAAGACATGAAAAACCAAGTAAAAGATAGCTATAGACTGGAGAGAAGATATTTGCAACTTCTACAACCAATAAAGAATTAGCCAATTAGAATTATATAACCAGTGAGAATTATGAACTTAGTCTTTCTAAAATATGTACTTTCTGGCACTGGATTTTTTTATTTGGGGAGAGAATAAAAGTAAATGTGTGTGTTTGGTTTGCTTATTGTAGTTGAATTAACCAATTTTTTTTTAGACTCTGAAAAGTACAATGTATGGATACCAAGGGGGAAAGAGTGGGGGTGGGAGGAATTGGGAGATTGGGATTGACACATATACGCTAGTGGTATTATGTATAAAATAGACAACTAATGAGAATGTACTGTATAGCACAGGGAACTCTACTTAATGCACTGTGGTGACCTAAATGGGAAAGAAATCTAAAAAAGAGGGCATATATGTATATGTATAGCTGATTCATTTTGCTGTACAGCAGAAACTAATGCAACATTGTAAAGCAACTATACTCCAACAAAAATTAATTAAGAAAAAAAAGAAAAGTACAAACATTTCAAGATAGACATAAGAATTTCTAAAGGGCCACATGCAAGATGATAAGGAGCTCATGGTGGGCACCATACTAGTAGAGATAACTGAAAATTGGTACTGCTAGATGATAACTGCATCAATTACATAAAATATCCCAAGGTCAGGTCTATAGGATGAATTTAAGCCTGTGAGTGTCATTCCACTAGTAAACACAGGCAAAGCTTACGACTGAGTATTTTTTAAATGTATTTTTAAATGTAAAACTGAACCACTTTAGCTAGATTTTTGTTGGAAAACAGATTTGCATCCATGGCCAGAGCATTTCAATTCTGCTACCCTCCAAAGGGTTTTTGCAAAGAAAGAGAGGAAAAAATAAAAAAAGAAATTATCTCTATGGCCTAGAATAGTAGACTTGACATTAACATAATTTGTCAGAACTCAAACATACTCAAACACAAATTATTCAGTGTGAAACAGTAAACATTATTTCTCGTTCAATGGATGTAAGTTATTAATTCCATGAATTGGAGTGCATTTTTTCATGTAACATAATTTAAGACCTGCTTTTCGTGGTGTTGAGCAAGATCTGAAGTTCAGCCTGTTCATTCAGGTTCAGTTTGTCCACACTTGCATTTACAACTGTGGAACCAGAAACCAGAGAATCCCTAGTTCCTATGAGAAGGAAAAAAAGCAGAATTTCATAAAAGCCTACACTTTCACGAATAGAGCATTATCGGTAGCAGAATGCTCTCTGCTATTACAAGAACCTGAAACAAACAGCTCACCTTTCAGCACAGTGAAGAGAACACCTGTAGATCCCACAGTGGCCTTCTGAAGAGAAATTAACAGACTGTATTGCTATATTAGGTTCTACCACTGACGTGTTGGCCAAAGACAAGGAATAAGTTTCAATTTGCTCAATAAGCCTGCATAGAATAAAATGTAACAACATAATATTGTGGAGATTTGTCATAAAATCAGTTGTGTGTGTCCCACATTCCAGTAGAAAGGAATGAGCACAGAATTCATGTGATCACAATATTGGCACAATTCCCTAAAAATATCTGACTTTCTTTACGAGAGTCTTACTTTGTTACATATACCTTTTTTTAAAGTTCTGGTGGACTCCTCCCACTGACACGTACCTTGGACACAGATGCCAGAAAGCTGGAATTCAAGAATGACAGATTTCCCAGTAGAAACAGTCTTTGTTATTCTGCTCTTCTCATAAAAGGATGGCGCTACCACCCTACAATGACCAGGCATTTGATTCTTGTTTCTCCAGTGCTGAGACTCAATTTCCTCTTATTCAACTCTCTCCTCTCACACAAACCCCTCGGGTTCCAAAGCATCTCTTATAAGTGTCGACTCCTGAGGTGACAGTTCATATGGAATTATGGAAGAGCAGATCTCTGAGCTCATTGCCTCGGCTATTAACTAAACTTTGCAGGTTTTCACAATGTTCTTTTCTACTTTGGATAAGTTAAAAGATAGATTAGATGGAAGGTGGGAGGGAGTGGGGGGAATCTGTTAATTTGGTGCTCTCCAAAGGTAAGTCATAAGACTGTTTCTTTTCCTGTTTCCTATAAAAAATATTTCCACTCTTTCTGTACTTGATAAAACAAAATGTCTCTATTTAAGATAACTGGTTCAATCTAGTTTTCCCAGAAATGAAAGAATTTCATTAATATGTAATTGTTCTTTATTCTAAATCTTTATTCCTGACACTAATACATCTTTTCTCTTCCTCAAGTGAGATTTTAAAAAGAAATAAATTTTTAAATAATTTAAAAAACTTCATAAAAAGAATGTGATAGTCATTCATATGGAAACATTCAAGTCAACTTCTCTATTTCAAAAGTTTTCCTTTCATAACACCATTTTCTGTAATTTTCAGCAATTCACACTATGCATTTCCCACTTGATGAATAGCAATCATACTCCAGAGCTGCTTTCGACAGGAGGAGTACCTAACAAAACTGCAATCTGCTAAGAACATAGTTCATACATTCATTCAACCAACAGTGTCTGTTGAGCACCCACTAAAAGGTCAGTACCTGTGAAACACTGGCGATACTAAGGGGAGCTCCTTCAGGCATTTGAAGGCTAAAGGGAAAAATGGGCCAGGTACATGGGGGTGTTTGCTGCTTTTAAAGGGCTGCTCTAGCCACAGCCACTTGTAAGGCCTTTATTCCTTCCATATTATTCTTTCCTCCTCTTGTCGTAACTGATTGGATGATAGGTGGGTGCATGTCTCAGAGATCCCAATCAGGAGGCTGGCCATCAACCTAGTACAAATGACTAGAAGCAATCTGATTCTTTTCCCTAGGAATCTTCCATTTAGTGCAGCAGTTATATCAGAAAAGCCTGGCTTTCAAGGGGACCAGAGAGGTCATTAGAGTCAGCCCTCCGTATCCACGGGTTTCGTTTCCGTGGTTGGTTGAATTTGCTAATGTGGAACCCCACGCAGATACGGATAGCCAACTACACCATTTTATATAAGGGACTTGAGCATCCGGGCATTTTGGTTTCCGTGGGGAGCCGGGGAGGTAAGAGAGGGGATGGTCCTGGAACCAATCCCCCACGGATACTAAGGGAGAATTGCATATCATTGTAAGGACAAATACAAATTAAAAATGAGAGGTTTAATTCTTCCTGTGGAAAATAAGGGAAGAAATTTCCCTCCCCTCCTTTTTCTTTGAGCATTTACTTTAGAAAACTTGCAGGCACTTTCTCTTCTCTTTGAAATGTAAATAAATCCTTTTGAAAACTAGATTGGCATTTTGTCAAAGACCTAGGAATGTCTTTCTCAGGGACCTGGGAACTATCTCTTTGAAATGGAAACATCGAGGGATCTAGCTAGTGCCCCTATCTCCCAGTTTCTGTGGGAGAGTAGTAGCCTAACTTCGGTGGGTGGGCACCTTGCTCCAAGTTGCAAAACTACCTCCTTTCATAAAGATATGAAAGGTTTGTTCTTCCTCTGGATAAAGTCAATTAGCTAACACAAAAGGTCACCTCAATTACCCAGTTAACTTAGGATAAACTGTGTGTGGCAAATAGTGCTGTGGAGTTCTCTTAACTGAGGACTAGTTATTATTTATCTGAAAACATGTATGTAACAGGTTGTATCTGCTTGCCTACCTAAAGAGGTCAGATTCCCTTCTTCTTCCCAGTCTATTAAGGGTTTGTCTGTGATGTTCGTCACATTCTGGTTTAATGCCTGTGCAATAATTAAAGTGTTTTCTTTCTCTACTACCTTTGTGGAAAGGATTTCTGGGTTGGGAGAAGATTTTGTTTTTAATTTTACTTCCCCAACATCATGAAAGGGTTAAATTATGAGAGAGCAGAAACTATAAATAAAGATGAGACATACATGTTTACTGAGTCATGTTAATGATAAACACAGCTGCTAACCTATTTTTCCAAGATTTAATATGGATAAGTCCAGTATTATGCTAGCGATTTACATACATTATCTCATTTGAGCCTTACAAGAATCCTGCTGAAGCGAGTCCCAAAATCACTCCCATATTACACTGAAGAATCTGAGGCTCTTTGGAGAGATATGGAGTAATTTGGACTAAATCATGTAGCTACCAAAAAGCAATGCGAAGATTTGAATCCAGAACCGTCTGATTTCAACAGCCACTGCCGTTACATTCTCCCACAGGGAAGACCCAAAACTGCTCTACTAAGAGCTTCAAAGCTGCCTTGGAAGCCCTGCCATCCCCCTGGTCCAGCATCCACAGGGCCCAGCTGTATTATGATCCTGTTCCTAGGTTCCCAGGAGATTCCATATGCCTCTTTACAGTAGCTCTCTTTTGGTTAAGATAACTTGATCAGCTGTCTTGTAAGCAAAGAAAGCTGGCTAGAACAGAAATGCAAACAGAAATGTGCAATGGAAATGTACAAGGTAGTCAGTATTAGCAGTTTTATGTTCCCAAAGTTAGGTAAACAAGGACAACTAGGAGCTTGAACGTAACAGCAAAGTTTCAAGGTTATGGATCAGTCTTTACAGCAAGTGTTCAAAATGGAGAAATAAGGTCTTAGATTCACTGATTGAGTCAGATGCCTTTACCAGCAGAGACTCTGCCCTGGCTGGGCCCACTTCAACACCCTGCCTCCTCCCAGTTTAGAACAAGAGAATGCGTGAAAGGATGCTGGAGAACTCTGCCGTGACAACGTGCGATGAATGAAGCTGGAGTGAGTTCTTTCCTCCCTGTCACTCTCCTCTGTTTCACTCTCACCCTGTCCACTTCTCCCCATATGTGTAGAAGGGGAGTTCGGTAGCTTAGAGACACAGAAAGGAAACTGTAGATGAAAGAAGGGGAAAGTCAGAGTGAGATTTACCATTTAGGCTGGTGCCTATCAGGAGACCTCCACATTGGTCTCAGTTCAGCGGATGGAGTTTGGAAAGGAAGAGTTGCCCCAAGTAACAATTAATTTCCTTCCAGGGGAGAGAGGAGAGAGAGAGAGAGATTACCTCTGTTGGCAGCTCACCAAGAGTGTTCTCCTGAGGAGAGCTAAGAGCTTGCTGACACGATCTTTGGGCTCGAGATTGAGGCAAAAGCCTTATTTACATGAATAAAGACCTGAGTCCACAAGGGTTTACACAAAAGATCACCTGGGAGAGGGTAAACTGATAGCCCATCATTAGAAAAATAAGTAGACTAGAAATTCAGAGTGGGAGGAAGGAAGGATTGAGTGTGGTTATACCATTTCATATTTCAACGCATCCTATATTGAAATTTTTTATTTATCCTCTAAACACCTTCTTCTATGCCATTTGGACTTTACACATAAATCACACATAATTGTTTTCTTTTTTCTCCATGCCTTAAGCCAGTAAAATTCATAACTGTTTATTAATGGGACAGTGTTTTCATCTATCTCATGATCTGTGACTTTCTCAGCCAAATCCCACAATGGTTCTTTCCTCAGCCTTCTCACCAAAAACATCCACTCCTCTCCTTTGCCTCCAGCAAGACTGCAAACACAGAACCTCCAGCTCTGAAGGGAGTTCACTGAACATAGACTCTGGACCAACTTCAAGAAAAATGGGAGTGTTCACACTCCCAGTGAGAAGGACCCAGACTCCTAGAGAAATCTGAAGTCATAAAATACACCAGTTCAATTGTTTATAACACCTCTACCATCATCTCTCAGAATTATAATCTTGTCAATGTTCTGTTTCAGGCATTTGCACTTTTTCTACTTTGAGGACTCAACACTAACTAGGTACTGGTTATAATATTAGTGAACTGAGAACTACTAGGAATTTCTCCTAAGGAAATAATAGGTCATGCAAACAAAGATTATGTACAAGAATGAAATACCAAAAGACTTGAAGCTATCTAAATGTCCAGCAGCAGAGAACCGCTTAAATAATAGCTGACTCATATCATGCAGTTATCTAAAATTTATGATGTAGATGTATAAGTATTTATATTAAAAAGATGTTTACAAAGTACTAAAGTGACAAAAACAAGTTATAAATTAAAAGAGTATGTAGGGCTTCCCTGGTGGCACAGTGGTTGAAAGTCCGCCTGCCGATGCAGGGGACACGGGTTCGTGCCCCGGTCCGGGAAGATCCCACATGCCGCGGAGCGGCTAGGCCCGTGAGCCATGGCCGCTGAGCCTGCGCGTCCGGAGCCTGTGCTCCGCAGCGGGAGAGGCCACAGCAGTGAGAGGCCCGCGTACCGCAAAAAAAAAAAAAAACACAAACAAAAATAAACCCACAAAAAACCATAATAGTTACTCAGAAAAGAAAAATACATAACCAAATGAAAGATGGTGATTCTCTTGTCCCAAAAAAAGTAATATCTTTCAAGCAAGTGTGATGTCCCTTGATGGCTATATTACTGACATTTTTACGCTTCCTGATTCAACAGCACAGTTATTTTTTGTAGCCGTATCTGTTTTGTAAATTATAAAGAAATATTTAAGACACAAAAAATATATAAAAATTATGACGGTAGGACTCCCCTGGTGGTGCAGTGGTTAAGAATCCGCCTGGGCTTCCCTGGTGGCGTAGTGGTTGAGAATCTGCCTGCTAATGCAGGGGACACAGGTTCGAGCCCTGGTCTGGGAGGATCCCACATGCTGCGGAGCAACAAGGCCTGTGAGCCACAACTACTGAGCCTGCGCGTCTGGAGCCTGTGCTCCGCAACAAAAGAGGCCACGATAGTGAGAGGCCCGCGCACCATGATGAAGAGTGGCCCCCGCTTGCCACAACTAGAGAAAACCCTTGCACAGAAACGAAGACCCAACACAGCAAAAATAAATAAATTAATTAATAAATTCCTACCCCCAATATCTTCTTTAAAAAAAAAAAAAAGAATCCGCCTGCCAATGCAGGGGACACAGGTTCGAGCCCTGGTCCAGGAAGATCCCACGTGCCTTGGAGCAACTAAGTCCATGCGCCACAACTACTGAGCCTGCGCTCTAGAGCCTGCGAGCCACAACTACTGAGCCCGTGTGCCACAACTACTGAAGCCCATGCACCTAGAGCCTGTGCTCTGCAACAAGAGAAGCCACCGCAATGAGAAGCACGCGCAGTGCAACAAAGAGTAGCCCCCACTCACCGCAACTAAAGAAAGCCTGCACACAGCAAGGAAGACCCAAGGCAGCCAAAAATAAATAAATAAATAAATTTTAAAAAACAAATACTATAAAAAATAAATTATGATGGTAAGTATCTATGGACATACCACAGGAAGTAAGTACCAATACAGTTGAAGCTCTTCTTTTACCTCTGAGCTTTTAATCAAGAAGCTGGAAAGAACTATGTAAAGAGTAGAATCATGAATACTTGAGTAAGTATGATATATGTGGGCAGAGGCAATTTAGATTCGGCAAATGGAACGCTGGTCTAAATAATTTCTTAGAATAAATAAGGCAAAGAAGGACATAGGAAGGAGCAGTGCATACAATTTATTTAGTGTTTCAAAGAGCCCTTGACACACATAGAAATAAATATCTAAATAAAATGTGAAAAATTTTCCCAGGTTCATTATTCACTATCAAACACTTGCATAAACATCTAGAATTAGTTACTGAGATATCCGGTTCTGCAGGAAGTGGATGATAACCTGCAGAAAGGTGTGAGAGGCAGGAGGATTGGTCAGATGAAAATCAATGCAAACCAAGGACTATTAAAACGTTTAGGGAAAATCATATGGGATAATGGGCTCTAAGCTGTCAGGAAAGGGGTCTATGAATTTAAAGGGCTACTCTTAGAAGATATTACCCAATCTGGCATTAAAATCGTGTATGTCATCAAAATCCTAGATAGCATCAGGGGGCATATTAGAAATAGAAAATATCATTTGCTCCTTTATTCTTGGAAAGCCTCTGTGCAAGCAAGGTTGTCACGCTTCAGGAAAGGTGTGATGAAGCTAGAAAATGTTCCAAGATGGAAAACTAAAATGATCAAAGAGGTGAAGGACTCCTAACTGTGAAGAGACTTAACTGCAATTCTACCTAGAAATATGAAGTCTCAAAATAGATACGGTGTAAACCTACAGTCTACCCAGTCTTTAAAATTGAGATAAATTATGTAACAGCAGATCTTAACCTGATCAAACTCCAGGAGATGGAGGAGGCTGCAAGAATAAATATATTGAAGAATTAAAAGGAATTTACTACCGATCTATATTTCAGTTTTTAGGAGAACTGGAATTATGTGATGTAACACCCAAAACTTTGAACATTGGCATCACGAAATGGAGCCAAACCCTTCCACAAAATCTTCCTTGATGCCTCTTCTAGGGACCTAACACTAGTTGGAGAGATGATAGGTATGACCCAGCATAGCAATTCATATGCCTAAACAGAGGAGATGCTTGGAAAAGCACAAACCATTCAGAGTGTTCTTGTCACATGTTTGCAAGGAAGAGCCATATCTTCCCACTGGAATTCTGTGAAAAGTAAAATTCTCATAGGTACTGTTTTCACAGAAATTAACTATAAGGGAAAGAAAAAATATTCTTCATCATAAATTCATCATTAATCAAAAAAATTTCATTATAAATTTTCACTTTTCTTTCTCAAATTTCAAACCAGATAAAAGTCAAAGTTCAAAACCTCTCTGGTGTAATTCGAAGGGTAATAGAAGGCTTATAGGACTCACTGACCAGCCAGGAACTACACACTTTCTTATCTAGTTAAGTTACTACCATTACAATAACTAGTATGTTCGATTACAGGTTCCTTACTGATCGTACATCTCCGTCCTTTCCACTCTTCTGGACAAATGCATCTGCCATTTTCCCAGGTTCCACCATTCTTGCAGAACTCTATAGGGGTGCTAGATGTGGGGTAAATGTTCCTAAAGAAACAATAAATAACAGAATAGTATATGAACTGGCTGAGTAGTTTCTCTTTTGGGGTCTGTGGCCTTTAATTTCTATATGTAAAACCATTATTTTGAATATCACTGCTGAAAAATATTCTTTGTAAGATCATCAAAAAATATATACACTGAGAATCTACACAGGGTATACAATGCTTACTAGATGTTATGGATATGAAAAAACCATATTTGAAAGATACGACACCTTGACCAAGGAGATTAGAATCTACTGAAGGAAACAGATTATATAGATGATGTATATATACTAGATAGATAGATATAGATGAACCATGTCAATATGCAGATCTATAAGTGCTATAAGAATATAGAAGAGAGATGTTGAGGACAGAGGTAATCCATCCAGAGAAGACTTTTCAGAAGAGGTGGTGTTAGCATCAGATTTTAAGACTAAATCTAAAGAAGTCAGATAATGAGGATGATTATAATTTTTGTGACTTTCTGTTTGAATAAAAAAAAAATCCCACAAGGACTCAGAGGCAAAAAAATATACAAATCAATTTTCACTGCAAAGTAAAGAAGCTGTTACAGTGGAGGATTACTGGACTGAATGTCAATATTATGACATAGTATGAGTGTGTTTCATGTTTGGTAATTGCAATCATTGTTGCTTTTGTTGTGGTCATACATTTACAATGCTTGGTGTCAGTTTATTTATCTCTTGTAAAAATAAAATACAGTGTGTGTGTGTGAAAAAAATAAATAAAAATAAAATTAAAAAAAATAAAGAAGTCAGATAAAATGTAGGCAGGATACAAACAGCAAAAATTCAAAAACATGGAAAGTTCTGATGTGTCCAAGAACAGAGAAAAGCTTAACATATCAGGAGCGTTGGTTCTACGTGGATCAACAGCAGGACATAAGCAGCATTGTGAGCAGCTTTATAGAACAAGCTGAAAAGATTTAACCCTGCAGCAGCCTAGAGGGGTCTTAAAACAAGGAAGTAACATAGTAAGGAATATTTTTTAGGAAGATATCTCAAGCAATACGGGAAGTGACTGAGGCTGGGAGGCAAAGAAGACCTGCTAGCTAAATGAGAACCTGATCTAAAACAGTGGCTCTAAGAAAGTCAGGTGTCAATCAACTCAGGAGCATACCTGAGACTCGATTGTTTGGATCTAGTGACTGGTTATTTTGAGTTGGGGACACTGGGGACACTGGGGACTCTAAATTGAAAGACAGGGTGGATGGTGAACAAATTAACTAACCTTATGAATACAGGAAGCAGAGTTCCAGTTCCAATAATGATGGAGTAGATTGTACCATATTAACCCTCCCCCAGATGACAATTTTAAACACTGGACAAAAATTTAAAACTAACTACTTGAGGACATTGGACAGCAATAAAAAGCAGAGAGAAACTGAAGGCTATTCCAAGTTTATACAGTCTCTCCACTAAGAGCACTACCCAGTCTGTATAGCAGGAGTGGCTGAAACACCGGCCTAAAGCCACAGTCTTAATGGGTCGAGGTATGAAAGGAGACAGTCTGGGGCTACCACACAACTGGAAATTGAAGGGAGATATCCCGGAAAGGAGGGAGCCATATAGAAGGGAGACTCAAAGTCTGGGTGTAAATTCCCCTAAAATCTGAAGGAAAAAAAAGACTTAAAAAAATAAACAGAGGTTCTGGGACATGTGGGACAATATCAAAGAGTCTAACCTATAAGCAAATGGAGTCCCAGAAAGGGAGAAGAGAAGGAATAGGGCAGATAAAATATCTGAAGGAATAATGGTCAAAAATTCTCAAACTTGGTACAAGAAGCGCAGTAAAGCTCAAGCAAAATAAATGCAGGGAAAACCACACTTAGATACATCATGGTTGAACTGCTAAAACTCAAAAATAAGGAGAAAATACTGAAAGCAACAAACTACCAGCACAGACAGTTTTACTGATGAATTAGGGAATAAATAATACCAATCTTGTATAAACTCTTTTAGAAAATAGAGAAAGGGAGAAACTTCCCAAATGATTTTATAATGCCAGGATAGCCCTCATACCAAAATCTGACAAAAACATTATAAGAAAAGAAAATTACAGACCAATAAACCTCATTTACACAGATGCAAAAATCTTTTTGAAATAGTAGCAAATCAAATCCAGCAATATATAAAACTGACAATCCATCATGACAAAGTGAGATTTATACCAGGAGTGCAAAGTTGGTTTAACAATAGAAAATTAAGTATTTAATTCACCATATGCCAAATTAAAGGGGGAAGACCATATGATCATTTCAATAATCATAAATTCAAAAATCATTTCAATAAAGGGGAAAAAGCATCCAACATATTTTTTAAACTCTCAGCAAATAAGGAATAAAAGGGAACTTCTTCAAACTGATAAAAATCATCTATGAAGACCCTACCACTAACATCATACTTAATAGTGTAATATTGAATGCTTTCCCCCCTAAGACTGACAGAAAAGAGTTTAACATAACTGCTGTAACCACTTTTACTCAAGATTGTGCTGAAAATGCTGACCAGTGCTATAGGTAAGAAAAAGAAACAAAAAGCATAAAGAAAGGGAGAAATAAAACTATCTTCTGTTGCAGATGACATCATCAAATACACAGAAAATCCTAAGGTGTCTCAAAAAAAGCTGCTAGAAGTAATAGTAAATTTAGCAAGGTTTCATGATACAAAATAAACAAAATTATATTTATTTCCATATGCTAGCATCAAATAATTGGGAAATAAAATTATTAAATAATTTCCATTTAAATTAGCTTAAAAATTATAAAATTTTGGGAAATAAATTTAACAAAATGTGTGTAAGATCTCATTAGTGCAAGAAATTTTAAAAGATCTAAACAAGTGGAAATATATACCATGTATGTATGAAAGACTCAAAGTTGTTAAGGTGTATATTTTCCCCAAATTGATAAGGCCAAAATCCAAAAACAAAAGAACTTTTTTGTAGAAATTGACAAATTGATCTTAAAGTGTTATTGAAATGTAAGAGACCTGGAAAAGCCAAAATAAACAGGGAACTCTACTCAATACTCTGTAATGGCCTATATGGGAAAAGAATCTTAAAAAGGAGTGGATATATGTATATGTATAACTGATTCACTTTGCTGTACACCTGAAACTAATACAACATTGTAAATCAACTATACTTCAATAAAAATTTTTTTAAAAGTAAAAGAAAAAGAGAGTTGGGTGACTGACATTACTAATTTTATGACTTACTATACAGCCATAGCAATCAAAACATTATGAGATCATCATAAAGACAGCCAGATATACCAATGAAATAAAGAGCTTAGAAATAGATAAAACATATATGTCAGTTGATTCTTTAAAAAGATTACAAGGCAATTCAGTTGGAAAAGGAAAAATGTTTCAACAAATGGACTCAAAACTCAATTTGAGATGGACCAGAGACCCCAAAGCAATAGTTAAAACTACAAAGCTTCTCTGAGAAAACAGGAGAATATCTTTGCAACTTTAGGAAAGACAAAATTTTTTTTAAAGAGGACACAAAAAGCACGAAACATAAAAGAAAAAAATTGATAAATTGTACTTAAAACTAAAAACTGCTCAGCAAAAGACACCGTTAAGAAAATAAAAATGGAAGCCACAGACCGGGAGAAAATATTTGCAGTACTTTTCTGACAAAGGAAGTGTTTCTATAACTTTAAATTAGGATTGTAATTTGTAAATTGTAAAGAGTGCACATTACTAATAAGATACAAACAACCCACTTTTTAAAATGGACAAAAGATGTGAATACACAGTCCATAAAAAAAGATATATGGAAGGGCACTAAGCACACGAAAATGATCAGCATATTAGTCATCAGAGAAACGCAAGTTAAAACCACAATGAAATATCATTTCACACCCAACTAGAACAGCTAAAATTAAAAAACAGACGATGCCAATTGTTGTTAAGGATGTGAAACAACTGGAACTCTAGCAAATTGCTGCTGAGAATTTCAAATGGTACAACCATTTTGGAAAGATGTTTGGTAGTATCATAAGGCTAAAGATACACCTACCTATGACAGAAATTCCACATCTAGAGAGATATGCAAAATAAGTGGAAATATATGTCCACAAAGATACTTGAATGTTTCTATTACCTGCAGTGGATGTTATCGTATGCCACCTGGATCCTCCTCTTTAGGACTGAAGCACTCATTCCTCCAGCCTTGGGGGATGTTGGCAACTGAGAAAACAGCTGAATCCTTTTCAGGAAATTGCCCTCAACTGAAGAGAGTCAGCTTACCCAAGAGCCTCATGACACACACTATGACTAGTCAATACCAGGGAATAAAGGCTCAACCCACAGCCTCAATACCTCAAAGAATATATTTTCCAAAGATAGCTGTACTATGTATTCCATCTCACTCACTCTTCCTATAATGATGATACTTCTCCACTGAGAGGTAGGTTTATGTTCTTTCCGTGAATCATGTGGATTTTTGTATCTATCTTGACTAATAGTGTGAAAGAAATGTATTGTGTGACTTCCAGGCTGGATCATAAAAGGTGATTTGGCTTCCACCTAGCTCTCTCTCACTCAGGACAGATGCTTTAGAAGACTTGAGCCTACAGGAGACATTTAAGAAACCTGGCTACTCTGAAGCCTCCATGCTGGAGATACCAAGGGGAGAAACTACACAGAGATAGAGAAGGCTGAGGAGCTTCAGCTGTTTCAGCTTTTTGAGTCTTCCCAGCCCAGGCACCACATATGGGTGAAGAAGCATTTAAGATGACCCCAGCTCCAGCCACCATCTGTGGGCAACTTTATGAGAGATCCTAATCCAGAACTACCCAGGCATGCTGCTTCCAAATTCTGAACTCAGAAAGATAATAAATGATCATGGTTGTTTTAAGCCATTACATTTTGGGGTGATTTCTTCTGCAGCAATAGATAACTAATACAGAGGGCAACTCTTGAGGGGCATCCCAGCTTCAGCTGTGTTGCAGTTCAATTTCTCCTTCCACCCAATCCTGCCTCTGTTACTCCCCTAGGAGAGCTGATCCCAAGAACACCTGTTGAAACTTTTATGCAGAAAAATCTTCAATTCAGAATCTGTTTTCCAGGGAACGCAATCTCGGAAGTTTTATTCATGGTAGCCAAAAGAAAAAAAAGAAAAAGAAGAAGAAACCACCCAAATAGTCAATCGACAAGAGACTGAATAAACAAATTATGTTATATTCATACAATAGAATATTGATCGTTTAGTAATAAAAAGCAATACGTACAACATAGATGAATCTCAAAAACATTATGTTAACAAAAGTATTCAGACATAAAAGAGTAAATCCTATATGGTTCTTTTCATGAAGTTCAAGGATAGCAAAACTAACCTATGATGATAAAATCAGAACAGTGTTTGCCCAAAGGGTGGGGAGTAGAGGTGGGGAGATTGACTGGCAAGGAACAGCTACAGCTACCATAAAAAATGAACATGGCCTAACTCCTAGCCAGACACAAATAAAACCTCACACTAAAGGCCTGCACCTCAATTCCTTTTTTTTCTTTTTTTAAAATTTCTTTAATTTTATTTTCTTTTTTATACAGCAGGTTCTTATTAGTCATCAATTTTATACACATCAGTGTATACATGTCAATCCCAATCACCCAATGCATCCCACCCCCAGCCCCACCACCCTGCTGCTTTCCCCGCTTGCTGTCCATACGTTTGTTCTCTACATCAGTGTCTCAATTTCTGATCTGCAAACCGGTTCATCTGTACCATTTTTCTAGGTTCCACATATATTTGTTAATATATGATATTTGTTTTTCTCTTTCTGACTTACTTCACTCTGTATGACAGTCTCTAGATCCATCCACGTCTCTACAAATGTCCCAATTTCATTCCTTTTTATGGCTGAGTAATGTTCCATTGTATATATGTACTACATCTTCTTTATCCATTCGTCTGTTGATGGGCATTTAGGGTGTTTCCATGACCTGGCTATTGTAAATAGGGCTGCAATGAACATTGGGGTACATGTGTCTTTTCGAATTACGGTTTTCTCTGAGTATATGCCCAGTAGTGGGATTGCTGGATCATATGGTAATTGTATTTTTCGTCTTTTAAGGAACCTCCATACTGTTCTCCATAGTGGCTGTATCAATTTACATTCCCACCAATGCAAGTGCAAGAGGGTACGCTTTTCTCCACACCCTCTCCAGCATTTGTTGTTTGTAGATTTTCTGATGATGCCCATTCTAACTGGTGTGAGTTGATACCTCATTGTAGTTTTGATTTGCATTTCTCTAATAATTAGTGATATGGAGCAGCTTTTCATGTGCTTCTTGGCCATCTGTATGTCTTCTTTGGAGAAACCTTTCTAAGAATTTGTCCATTTCTTCCAGGTTGTCCATTTTATTGGCGTAGAGTTGCTTGTAGTAGTCTCTTAGGATGCTTCGTATTTCTGTGGTGCCTGTTGTAATTTGTACTTTTTCATTTCTAATTTTATTGATTTGAGTCCTCTCCCTCTTTTTCTTGATGAGTCTGGCTAATGGTTTATCAGTTTTGTTTATCTTCTCCAAGAACCAGCTTTTAGGGTCATTGATCTTTGCTATTGTTTTCTTTGTTTCTATTTCATTTATTTCTGCTCTGATCTTTATGATTTCTTTCCTTCTGCTAACTTTGGGTTTTGTTTGTTCTTTCTCTAGTTCCTTCAGGTGTAAGCTTTGATTGTTTATTTGAGATTGTTCTTGTTTCTTGAGGTAGGCTTGTATAGCTATAAACTTCCCTCTTAGAACTGCTTTTGCTGCATACCATAGGTTTTGGATCGTCGTGTTTTCATTGTTATTTGTCTCTAGGTATTTTTGATTTCCTCTTTGATTTCTTCAGTGATCTCTTGATTATTTAGTAACGTATTCTTTAGCCTCCATGAGTTTGTGTTTTTTCCCTGTAATTGATTTCTAATCTCATAGCATTATCAGAAAAGATGCTTGATATAACTTCAATTTTCGTAAATTTACTAAGGCTTGATTTGAGACCCTAGATGTGATCTATCCTGGAGAATGCTCTGTGCACACTTGAGAAGAAAGTGTAATCTGCTGTGTTTGGATGGAATGTTCTATAAATATCAATTAAATCTATCTGGTCGATTGTGTCATTTAAAGCTTCTGTTTCCTTATTTATACTCATTTTGGATGATCTGTCCATTGGTGTAAGTGAGGTGTTAAAGTCCCCCACGATTATTTTTTTTAACATCTTTATTGGGGTATAATTGCTTTACAATGGTGTGTTAGTTTCTGCTTTACAACAAAGTGAATCAGTTATACATATACATATATTCCCGTATGTCTTCCCTCTTGTGTCTCCCTCCCTCCCACCCTCCCTATCCCACCCCTCCAGGCTGTCACAAAGCACCGAGCCAATATCCCTGTGCCATGAGGCTGCTTCCACTAGCTATCTACCTTACGTTTGGTAGTGTGTATATGTCCATGACTCTCTCTCGCCCTGTCACAACTCACCCTTCCCCCTCCCCATATCCTCAAGTCCATTCTCCAGTAGGTCTGCGTCTTTATTCCTATCTTACCCCTAGGTTCTTCATAACATTTTTTTTCTTAAATTCCATATATATGTGTTAGCATAGCATACGGCATTTGTCTTTTTCTTTCTGAGTTACTTCACTCTGTATGACAGACTCTAGGTCTATCCACCTCATTACAAATAGCTCAATTTCGTTACTTTTTATGGCTGAGTAATATTCCATTGTATATATGTGCCACATCTTCTTTATACATTCATCCGATGATGGGCACTTAGGTTCTTTCCATCTCCGGGCTATTGTAAATACAGCTGCAATGAACATTTTGGTACATGACTCTTTTTGAATTTCGGTTTTCTCAGGGTATATGCCCAGTAGTGGGATTGCTGGGTCATATGGTAGTTCTATTTGTAGTTTTTTAGGGAACCTCCATACTGTTCTCCATAGTGGCTGAACCAATTCACATTGCCACCAGCAGTGCAAGAGTGTTCCCTTTTCTCCACACCCTCTCCAACATTTATTGTTTCTAGATTTTTTGATGATGGCCATTCTGACTGGTGTGAGATGATATCTCATTGTAGTTTTGATTTGCATTTCTCTAATGATTAATGATGTTGAGCATTCTTTCATGTGTTTGTTGGCAGTCTGTATATCTTCTTTGGAGAAATGTCCATTTAGGTCTTCCGCCCATTTTTGGATTGGGTTGTTTGTTTTCTTGTTATTGAGCTGCATGAGCTGCTTGTATATTTTGGAGATTAATCCTTTGTCGGTTGCTTCATTTGCAAATATTTTCTCCCATTCTGAGGGTTATCTTTTGGTCTTGTTTATGGTTTCCTTTGCTGTGCAAAAGCTTTGAAGTTTCATTAGGTCCCATTTGTTTATTTTTGTTTTTATTTCCATTACTCTAGGAGGTGGGTCAAGAAGGATCTTGCTGTGATTTATGTCATAGAGTGTTCTGCCTATGTTTTCCTCTAAGAGTTTGATAGTTTCTGGCCTTACGTTTAGGTATTTAATCCATTTTGAGCTTATTTTTGTGTATGGTGTTAGGGAGTGATCTAATCTCATACTTTTACATGTACCTGTCCAGTTTTCCCAGCACCACTTATTGAAGAGGCTGTCCTTTCTCCACTGTACATTCCTGCCATCTTTATCAAAGATAAGGTGTCCATATGTGCCTGGGTTTATCTCTGGGCTTTCTATCCTGTTCCATTGATCTATCTTTCTGTTTTTGTGCCAGTACCATACTGTCTTGATTACTGTAGCTTTGTAGTATAGTATGAAGTCAGGGAGCCTGATTCCTCCAGCTCCATTTTTCGTTCTCAAGATTGCTTTGGCTATTCGGGGTCTTTTGTGTTTCCATACAAATTGTGAAATTTTTTGTTCTAGTTCTGTGAAAAATGCCAGTGGTAGTTTGATAGGGATTGCATTGAATCTGTAGATTGCTTTGGGTAGTAGAGTCATTTTCACAATGTTGATTCTTCCAATCCAAGAACATGGTATATCTCTCCATCTATTCCTATCATCTTTAATTTCTTTCATCAGTGTCTTATAATTTTCTGCATACAAGTCTTTTGTCTCCTTAGGTAGGTTTATTCCTAGATATTTTATTCTTTTTGTTGCAATGGTAAATGGGAGTGTTTTCTTGATTTCAATTTCAGATTTTTCATCATTGGTGTATAGGAATGCCAGATATTTCTGTGCATTAATTTTGTATCCTGCTACTTTACCAAATTCATTGATTAGCTCTAGTAGTTTTCTGGTAGCATCTTTAGGATACTCTATGTATAGTATCCTGTCATCTGCAAACAGTGACAGCTTTACTCCTTCTTTTCCGATTTGGATTCCTTTTATTTCCTTTTCTTCTCTGATTGCTGTGGCTAAAACTTCCAAAACTATGTTGAATAAGAGTGGTGAGAGTGGGCAACCTTGTCTTGTTCCTGATCTTAGTGGAAATGCTTTCAGTTTTTCACCATTGAGGATGATGTTTGCTGTGGGCTTCTCATATATGGCCTTTATTATGTTGAGGGAAGTTCCCTCTATGCCTATTTTCTGCAGGGTTTTTATCATAAATGGGTGTTGAATTTTGTCAAAAGATTTCTCTGCATCTATTGAGATGATCATATGGTTTTTCTCCTTCAATTTGTTAATATGGTTTATCACATTGATAGATTTGCATATATTGAAGAATCCTTGCATTCCTGGAATAAACCCCACTTGATCATGGTGTATGAGCCTTTTAATGTGCTGTTGGATTCTGTTTGCTAGTATTTTGTTGAGGATTTTTGCATCTATGTTCATCAGTGATATTGGCCTGTAGTTTTCTTTCTTTGTGACATCCTTGTCTGGTTTTGGTATCAAGGTGATGGTGGCCTCGTAGAAGGAATTTGGGAGTGTTCCTCCCTCTGCTATATTTTGGAAGAGTTTGAGAAGGATAGGTGTTAGCTCTTCTCTAAATGTTCGATAGAATTTGCCTGTGAAGCCATCTGGTCCTGGGCTTTTGTTTGTTGGAAGATTTTTAATCACAGTTTCAATTTCAGTGCTTGTGATTGGTCTGTTCATATTTTCTATTTCTTCCTGATTGAGTTTTGGCAGGTGGTGCATTTCTAAGAATGTGTCCATTTCTTCCAGATTGTCCATTTTATTGGCATAGAGTTGCTTGTAGTAGTCTCTCATGATCTTTTGTATTTCTGCAGTGTCAGTTGTTACTTCTCCTTTTTCATTTCTTATTCTATCGATTTGAGTCTTCTCCCTTTTTTTCTTGATGAGTCTGGCTAGTGGTTTATCTATTTTGTTTATCTTCTCAAAGAACCAGCTTTTAGTTTTATTGATCTTTGCTATTGTTTCCTTCATTTCTTTTTCATTTATTTCTGATCTGATTTTTATGATTTCTTTCCTTCTGCTAGCTTTGGGTTTTTTTGTTCTTCTTTCTCTAATTGCTTGAGGTGCAAGGTTAGGTTGTTTATTCGAGATGTTTCCTGCTTCTTAAGGTGGGCTTGTATTGCTATAAACTTCCCCCTTAAAACTGCTTTTGCTGCATCCCATAGGTTTTGGGTCGTTGTGTCTCCATTGTCATTTGTTTCTAGGTATTTTTTTATTTCCTCTTTGATTTCTTCAGTGATCACTTCATTATTAAGTAGTGTATTGTTTAGCCTCCATGTGTTTGTATTTTTTACAGATCTTTTCCTGTAATTGATATCTAGTCTCATGGCATTGTGGTCGGAAAGATACTTGATACAATTTCAATTTTCTTAAATTTACCAAGGCTTGATTTGTGACCCAAGATATGATTTATCCTGGAGAATGTTCCATGAGCACTTGAGAAAAATGTGTATTCTGTTGTTTTTTGATGAAGTGTCCTATAAATATCAATTAAGTCCATCTTGTTTAATGTATCATTTAAAGCTTGTGTTTCCTTATTTATTTTCATTTTGGATGATCTGTCCATGGGTGAAAGTGGGGTGTTAAAGTTCCCTACTATGAATGTGTTACTGTCGATTTCCCCTTTTATGGCTGTTAGTATTTGCCTTATGTATTGAGGTGCTCCTATGTTGGGTGCATAAATATTTACAATTGTTATATCTTCTTCTTGGATCGATCCCTTGATCATTATGTAGTGTCCTTCTTTGTCTCTTTTAATAGTCCTTATTTTAAAGTCTATTTTGTCTGATATGAGAATTGTTACTCCAGCTTTCTTTTGGTTTCCATTTGCATGGAATATCTTTTTCCATCCCCTTACTTTCAGTCTGTATGTGTCTCTAGGTCTGAAGTGGGTCTCTTGTAGATAGCATATATAAGGGTCTTGTTCTTGTATCCATTCAGCCAATCTGTGTCTTTTGGAGGGAGCATTTAGTCCATTTTCATTTAAGGTAATTATCGATATGTATGTTCCTATTCCCATTTTCTTAATTGTTTTGGGTTCGTTATTATAGGTCTTTTCCTTCTCTTGTGTTTCTTGTCTAGAGAAGTTCCTTTAGCATTTGTCATAAAGCTGGTTTGGTGGTGCTGAACTCTCTCAGCTTTTGCTTGTCTGTAAAGGTTTTAATTTCTCCATCAAATCTGAATGAGATCCTTGCTGGGTAGAGTAGTCTTGGCTGCAGGTTTTTCTCCTTCATCACTTTCAGTATGTCCTGCCACTCCCTTCTGGCTTGTAGGGTTTCTGCTGAGAGATCAGCTGTTAAACTTATGGGGATACCCTTGTGTGTTATTTGTTGTTTTTCCCTTGCTGCTTTTAATATGCTTTCTTTGTATTTAATTTTTGACAGTTTGATTTATATGTGTCTTGGCGTATTTCTCCTTGGATTTATCCTGTATGGGACTCTCTGTGCTTCCTGGACTTCATTAACTATTTCTTTTCCCATATTAGGGAAGTTTTCAACTATAAGCTCTTCAAATATTTTCTCAGTCCCTTTCTTTTTCTCTTCTTCTTCTGGAACCCCTATAATTCGAATGTTGTTGTGTTTAATGTTCTCCCAGAGGTCTCTGAGACTGTCCTCAGTTCTTTTCATTCTTTTTTCTTTATTCTGCTCTGCAGTAGTTATTTCCACTATTTTATCTTCCACGTCACTTATCCGTTCTTCTGCCTCAGTTATTCTGCTATTGATCCCATCTAGAGTACTTTTAATTTCATTTATTGTGTTGTTCATCGTTGCTTGTTTCATCTTTAGTTCTTCTAGGTCCTTGTTAACTGTTTCTTGCATTTTGTCCATTCTATTTCCAAGATTTCGGATCATCCTTACTATCATTATTCTGAATTCTTTTTCAGGTAGACTGCCTATTTCGTCTTCATTTGTTAGGTCTGGTGCATTTTTATTTTGCTCCTTTATCTGCTGTGTGTTTTTCTGTCTTCTCATTTTGCTTATCTTACTGTGTTTGGGGTCTCCTTTTTGCAGGCTGCAGTTCGTAGTTCCCGCTGTTTTTGATGTCTGTCTCCAGTGGCTAAGGTTGGTTCAGTGGGTTGTGTAGGCCTCCTGGTGGAGGGCACTAGTGCCTGTGTTGTGGTGGATGAGGCTGGATCTTGTCTCTCTAGTGGGCAGGTTCACGTCTGGTGGTGTGTTTTGGGGTGTCTGTGGCCTTATTATGATTTTAGGCAGCCTCTCTGCTAATAGGTGGGGTTGTGTTCCTGTTTTGCTAGTTGTTTGGCATATGTTGTCCAGCACTGTAGCTTGCTGGTTGTTGAGTGAAGCTGGGTGCTGGTGTTAAGATGGAGGTCTCTGGGAGATTTTCGCCATTTGATATTATGTGGAGCTGGGAGGTCTCTTGTTGACCAGTGTTCTGAAGTTGGCTCTCCTACCTCAGAGGCAGAGCCCTGACTCCTGGCTGGAGCACCAAGAGGGTTTCATCCACACGGCTCAGAATAAAAGGGAGAAAAAGTAGAGAGAATTAGTAGAAGTATGAGGAAAGAAAGAAGGAAAGGAGGGAAGGAAGGAAGGAAGGAAGGAAGAAAAAAGAAAGAAAGAAAGAAGCAAAGAAGGAAAGAAGGCGAGAAGGAAAGAAAGGAGGGAGGGAGGGAGGAAGGAAGGAGGGAAAGAAGGAAAGAAGACAGAAAGAAAGAAGATACAGTAAAAATAAAATAAAGTTTAATAAAGTTATTGAATTAAAAAATACTTATTTAGAAAAAAAAAGGGACGGATAGAACCTTAGGACAAATGTTGGAAGCAAAGCTATACAGACAAAAGCTTACACAGAAGCATACACATACACCCTCACAAAAAGAGGTAAAGGGGGAAAAATCATAAATCTTGCTCTCAGAGACCACCTCCTCAATTTGGGATGATTCTTTGTCTAAAGGAGGGATGGAAAGAAAGAAAGAAAGAAAGAAAGAAAGAAAGAAAGAAAGAAAGAAAGAAAGAAAGAAAGAAAGAAAGAAAGAAAGAAGGAAAGAAAGAAGGTAAAGTATAATAAAGTTATTAAAATTAATTATTAAGAAAAAAAAATTTTTTAAAACCATTGACGGATAGAACCCTAGGACAAATGGTGGAAGCAAGACTATACAGACAAGATCTCACACAGAAGCATACACATTCACAAAAAGAGGAAAAGGGAAAAAAATCATAGATCTTGCTCCTAAAGTCCAGCTCCTCAATTTGGGATCATTCCTTGTCTATTCAGGTATTCCACAGATGCAGGGTACATCAAGTTGATTGTGGAGCTTTAATCCGCTGCTTCTGAGGCTGCTGGGAGAGATTTCCCTTTCTCTTCTTTGTTTTCACAGCTCACAGGGGCTCAGCTTTGGATTTGGCCCTGCCTCTGCGTGTAGGTCGCTGGAGGGCGTCTGTTTTTTGCTCAGACAGGGCGGGGTTAAAAGAGCCGCTGATTCGGGAGCTCTGGCGCACTCAGGCCGGGGCGGGGGGAGGGAGGGGCACTGCGTGCGGGGCGGGCCTGCGGCGGCAGAGGCCGGCGTGACGTTGCACTAGCCTGAGGCCCGCCGTGCGTTCTCCCGGGGAAGTTGTCCCTGGATCCCGAGAACCTGGCAGTGGTGAGCTGCACCAGCTCCGCGGAAGAAGGGTGTGGAGAGTGACCTGTGCTCGCACACAGGCCCCTTGGTGGCGGCAGCAGCAGCCTTAGCGTCTCCCGCCCGTCTCTGGGGTCCGCGCTTTTAGCCGCGTCTCGTGCCCGTCTCTGGGGTTCGCGCTTTTAGCCGCGGCTCACGCCCGTCTCTGGAGTTCCTTTAAGCAGCACTCTTAAACCCCTGTCCTCGCGCACCAGGAAACAAAGAGGGAAGAAAAAGTCTCTTGCCTCTTCGGCAGGTCCAGACTTTTCCCCGGACTCCCTCCCGGCTAGCCGTGGTGCACTAACCCCTTCAGGCTATGTTCAAGCCGCCAACCCCAGTCCTCTCCCTGCGCTCCGTCCGAAACCGAAACCCGAGCCTCAGAGCCTCAGCTCGCAGCCCCGCCCGCCCCGGCGGGTGAGCAGACAAGCCTCTCGGGCTGGTGAGTGCCGGTCGGCACCGATCCTCTGTGCGGGAATCTCCCCGCTTTGCCCTCCGCACCAGTTGCTGTGCGCTCCTCCGCGGTGCCAGAGCTCCCCCCTCCGCCTCCCGCAGTCTCCGCCCGCGAAGGGGCTTCCTAGTGTGTGGAAACTTTTCCTCCTTCACAGCTCCCTCCCACTGGTGCAGTTGCCGTCCCTATTCTTTTGTCTGTTTTTTCTTTTTTTTCTTTTGCCCTACCCAGGTACGTGGGGAGTTTCTTGCCTTTTGGGAGGTCTGAGGTCTTCTGCCAGGCTTCAGTAGGTGTGCTGTAGGAGTTGTTCCACGTGTAGATGTATTTCTGGTGTATCTGTGGGGAGGAAGGTGATCTCCGCGTCTTACTCTTCCGCCATCTTCAAGGTCCCCCCCCACTATTATTTTGTTACTGTCAATTTCCTCTTTTATAGCTGTTAGCAGTTGCCTTATGTATTGAGGTGCTCCTATGTTGGGTGCATATATATTTATAATGGTTATATCTTCTTCTTGGATTGATCCCCTGATCATTATGTAGTGTCCTTCCTTGTCTCTTGTAACATTCTTTATTTTAAAGTCTATTTTATCTGATATGAGTATTGCTACTCCAGCTTTCTTTTGATTTCCATTTGCATGAAATATATTTTTCCATTCCCTCACTTTCAGTCTGAATGTGTCCCTAGGTCTGAAGTGGGTCTTTTGTACACAGCATATATATGGGTCTTGTTTTTGTATCCATTCAGCAAGCCTGTGTCTTTTGGTTGGAGTAGTTAATCCATACATGCTTAAGGTAATTGTCAATATGTATGTTCCTATTGCCATTTTCTTAATTGTTGTGGGTTTGTTTTTGTAGGTCTTTTCTTCTCTTGTATTTCCCACTTAGAGAAGTTCCTTTAACATTTGTTGTAGAGCTGGTTTGGTGGTGCTGTATTCTCTTAGCTTTTGCTTGTCTGTAAAGCTTATGATTTCTCCGTCAAATCTGAATGAGATCCTTGTTGGGTAGAGTAATCTTGGTTGTAGGTTCTTCCCTTTCATCACTTTAAGTATATCATGCCACTCCCTTCTGGCTTGTAGAGTTTCTGCTGAGAAATCAGCTGTTAACCTTATGGGAGTTCCCTTGTATGTTATTTGTCATTTTTCCCTTGCTGCTTTCAATAATTTTTCTTTGTCTTTAATTTTTGCCAATTTGATTACTATGTGTCTTGGCGTGTTTCTCCTTGGGTTTATCCTGTATGGGACTCTGCACTTCCTGGACTTGGGTGGCTATTTCCTTTCCCATGTTAGGGAAGTTTTTGACTGTAATCTCTTCAAATATTTTCTCTGGTCCTTTCTCTCTCTCTTCTCCTTCTGGGACCCCTATAATGTGAATGTTGTTGTGTTTAATGTTGTCCCAGAGGTCTCTTGGGCTGTGTTCATTTCTTTTCATTCTTTTTTCTTTATTCTGTCCTGCAGCAGTGAATTCCAGCATTCTGTCTTCCAGGTCACTTATCCGTTCTTCTGCCTCAGTTATTCTGCTATTGTTTCCTTCTAGTGTAGTTTTCCTTTCAGTTATTGTATTGTTCATCTGTTTGTTTGTTCTTTAATTCTTCTAGGTCTTTGTTAAACATTTCTTGCATCTTCTCAATCTTTGCCTCCATTCTTTTTCCGAGGTCCTGGATCATCTTCGCTATCATTATTCTGAATTATTTTTCTGGAAGGTTGCCTATCTCCACTTCATTTAGTTGTTTTTCTGGGGTTTTATCTTGTTCCTTCATCTGGTACATAGCCCTCTGCCTTTTCATCTTGTCTATCTTTCTGTGAATGTGGTTTTTGTTCCACAGGCTGCAGGATTGTAGTTCTCCTCCTTCTTATTATTATTGGTAATCAGAGATGGTGCTACTTCCTGTAGCAGTGGATCATGCCTGACAGTTCTGGAGGCTGGGAAGTCCAAGATGAAGGCTCCAGCGGATTTGGTGTTGTGTGAGGGTCTGCTTCCTGCATCATAGACCACTGTCATCTCCTCAATTCCTTTTACCTAATACATCATATCTGATTTTCAATTAAAAATTACAGGGCATGCTGAAAGGCAAAAAACAGCCTGAAGAGATAAGCCAACCATCAGAACCAGATTTATAGATGGCAGAGATTTTAGAATTATCAGACCAGGAATTTAAGATAATTATGACTAATATGCTAAGAGCTTTAAAAAAGTAGACAGCCTTTAAGTACAAGGGGGTAATACAAGCAGAGAGATGGAAACTCTAAGCAAGAATCAAAAGAAATGCTAGATAGTGGGAAGCAGCCACATAGCACAAGGAGATCAGCTCCGTGCTTTGTGACCACCTAGAGGGGTGGGATAGGGAGGGTGGGAGGGAGATGCAAGAGGGAGGAGATATGGGGATATATGTATACGTATAGCTGATTCACTTTGTTATAAAGCAGAAACTAATACACCATTGTAAAGCAATTATACTCCAATAAAGATGTTTAAAAAAATGCTAGAATCTAAAAGCACTGTAACAGAAATGAAGAATGTCTTTGATGGGTCCATCAGTAGACTGGACAGGGCCAAGAAAAGAATCAGTGAACTTGAAGAAATGTCAGTAGAAACTTCCCAAACTAAAAAGTAAAGAGGAAAAAATAAAAATGTAACTGAATATGCAAGAACTGTGGGAACAAAAGGTATAACATATACTTTATGGCAGCAGTTCCCCCAACCTTTTTGGCACCAGGAACCAGTTTCGTGGAAGACAATTTTTCCATGAACAGGGGGTGGGGGGTGACGGTTCAGGCGGTAGTGCGAGCGATGCAGAGCATGGGGGGACAGCAGATGAAGCTTCGCTCGCTCGCCCGCCACTCACCTCCTGCTGTGTGGCCCGGTTCCTAACAGGCCACAAACTGGTACCGGTCTTTGGCCTGGGGGTTGGGGACCCCTGCATTATGAGAATACCGGAAGGAGAGGAAAAGGGAAAAGGAACAGAAAAAAACATTTGAAGTTTTCGTACCTGAGAATATTCCAGAATAAATGACAGACACCAAATCACAGATTCAGGAATCTCAGAGTCAGAGAACACTAACCAGGATAAATATTTAAAAACAAACAACAACAAAAAACCCTACACTTAGGCATATTCTATTCAAACTGCAGAAAATCAAAGACAAAAAGATCATTTCAAAAGAAGCCAAAAGGGGGAAAAAATACCTATGGAGAAACAAGTATAAGAATTATACTGGAATTCTCAGAAATCATGCAAGAAAAAGAGAATAGAGTGAAATATTTAGTGTTGAATGAAAAACAACAAAGAATTCTGTATCCAAGGAATTATCCTTTAAAAGTAAAGGAGAAATAAAGACATTCTCAGACAAAGAAAAATTGAGGGAGTTTGTCAGCAGTAGTTTGTCACCATTTCTGTCTTGCATGAAATGTTAAAGGAAGTTAATCAGAAAGAAGGGAATGATATAGGTCAGAAACTTAGATCTACATGAGAAGAGCATTAGAGAAGGAATAAATGAAGGTAAAATACAATCTTTTAGTTTTTTATTCTTAATTGACCTAACAGATAAGTTTGTTCAAAGTAATAATAATAATGATATATGAGGTGATTATAGCTTATGGATAAATGAAATGAATGACCAAAAAAATGTTATAAGGAATGAGAAGGAGGAATTGGGAATACTCTGCTATAAAGTACTGGCATCACACATGAGGCCATATATTGTTAATAGAAAGTAATCGTAAATGTATATTGCAAACTCTAGGATGCTCCTAGGCATTCACCCAAATAAGTAAAACCTTGTGCCCACACTAAAAGCTGCACCTGTACGTTTACAGCAGCTGCATATATAATCACCAAAAACTGGAAGCAAGATGACCTTTAATAGGTGAATGGATTAAAAAAAAACCCTGTATATTCAATATATCTATACAAGGGGATATTATTCAGCCATAAAAAGAAATGAGCTATGAAGCCCCCAAAAGATATAGAGGAATCTTAAATATATTTAGCTAAGTGAAAGGAGCCAGTCTGAAAAGGCTACATACTGTATGATTCCAATATGTCAGTCTGGAAAAGCAAAACTATAGAGAGAGTAAAAAGATCAGGGGTTGGGGAAGGGAGGGATGAACAGGTGAAGTGTGGTGGATTTTTAGGGCAATTAACTATTCTGTATGGTCCTGTAACAGTGAATATACATCATTATGTATTTGTCAAAATCCATAGAACTGTACAACACAGTGAACCATAATATAAACTGTATTTTAATTAATAATAATGTATCAATATTGGCTTGTCCATTGTAACAAAAGCAACATACAAGTATAAGATATTGATGACAAGGGAAACCATACAGGGGGAGGAGTGATGAGAGAGAGAGTAAATGGGAACTCTCCGTACTTTATGCTTAATTTTTCTGTAAACCTAAAACTGGTCTAAAAATAATTAGTTTAAAAAAAAATAAGATATGGATCCTGATCTCACAGTGCTTACATTCTAGCAAGAGAGATTTAATTGTAACTGTTGTGTGACAAACTTCTCTATGTGACCAATGAAATATGCAAATCTTCTTAAATTATAAAATACTTCAAATACACAAGGTATGGAAAATAATATAACATCCCCAACTACCCACACCAGTTTTAATAGATAGCAACTTTCTCTCAGATTTGCTTCAGATTTTTTTTCTTAATGAGCAATGAAACTAGAAAGAGCTGAAATCCTTTGAATTCCTTTCTATTAATATTCCTTTACCCGCCTACCTAGAAGTAACACTATTTTGAAATTATCTTTCCCATCACATTTTATACTACTGTATGTCTAATATAATCAGTATGTAGCATTTTTTAAAAAATACTGATGACTATTTTAATGGTTACTGTTCTATCTAGGTATTTTCCCCTCCTTTTGGAGTAAATTTTGGTCATTTACATTTTTTTAAGAAAATTGTCACTTGACCAAAGTTTTATACTAGCTAGGATAAGGTTTTCCATGGTATCTACTTATGTTTTTCCTCATTAGTTACTGTTTTTTGAAATCACTGTCTTATTTTTTTTAATATATTTTAATAGGTAATATATTCAAAGTTGAAAATAACATTTGTTCCCATCCCCAAATATACACAAATAATTTCTATTCATTTTTTCCAATCTTTCTTTTCACAAGAATAAGCAAATATGAATCTATAGTCTTATTTTCTCCCTCTCTTTTCTGTAGCTTGCTCTCGCACTTAATGGACGTCAAAAAATCTTTTCACAGCAGTTCACAAGAGAACTTCCACATCTTCTTTTACAGCTGCATTATATTCCATTGTGTGATTGTGCCCTAATTTAACTAACCACTTATTGATGACACTTGTATTGTTTTCAATTGTTGCTTCAAAATTGCATTCTACACATTTCATTTTGCCATTGTACAAATTCATCTGTAGAATTTATTTCCAGAAATGGAATTTCTGAGCCAAAGAATACACATTCGTCTTCTTGACAGTTATTACCATCTTGCCCCACAGGGGTTGTACTAATTTGTATCGATATTTTCACCAGCAACGTAACCATATGCAGGGTCTGGGACAACGTGCAATGAAGACCAATCTACCATTTACATAAAAGTAAACGCAAAACCCTAATGCTATGATAAACGTACCTTCATAAGGACCTGAAAATCCAAGTCTGAATTTAGAAATCGTGGGTTCCTCGAAGCCCTATGTCAGAAGGTGAGAGGCCCGCAGTTGCCCCTTCTCTCTCCATCTCCGTCTTGTCCCACACTCAAGGGGCCCTGCGCTCACACACGCAGACACCCCAGCCCATACCTCAAGCTCTTTTCACAACACACTGTGAACAGCCACCCCTCGTGGTCAGGGAAGCACAGGCAGCATGGCTGACCCTCCAGACGATGAGTGGGAAAGGCAGGCACAGTCCCGGGAGGCGGAGCAGGGCTTCTGAGGACCCATGCGTAGGAGGAGATGCTGGCTCTGGGTGGGCGTGTCCCCTTGGCCTCACAGAGAAGTAGTATTTTGCTTAAAGGGTCGCGACCCTTTTATTTTCGTATATGTTGCTTAATTATGCCTTTTTTTTTTTTGTCTTAATGAATCTCGCTGGAAATGTATCTATTTAAATTCATCTTTTCAAAAAACTAGCTTTTGGTTTTGCTGATCTCCGCTCTTTTTTCTTTGATTTCCATTCCATTAATTTGTCCTTATTTTTATGACTGCCAGACATACTTCCTTAGAATTTAGTCTTTATTTTTTTAACTTCTAAAGTTAGAATCCTTAAATCACTAATTTTCGCTCTGTTTTTTTAATATGTACATAAAGCTATAAATGTCATTCTAACTATATTTTTAGCTGTGCCACAAGTTGTGATATAGAGTTTTTCCCCTGAATTTTTAAATATTTTGTAATTTTCATTTGATGTCTTCTTTGAATTATTTAAAACAATTTTTTATACATTTGTTAGAATTTTCTTGGTTATTTTATGCACTGCCTTCTAACTGTATTGCATTGTATTCACAGAACATAATCTATAGGATTCATTCTTTGTTACTCACTAAGACTTTCTTCTGAAAATAATATATACTCTCTATTTTCTGTGGCAATTCGAATTTATAAATCCACTAAGTCCAGTTTGTTAGTTATGTTTTTCAAATTTCTGAATCCTTACTGATTTTCGCTGCTTGACCTATCAGTTCCTTACAGGAAAGCATTAGACTCAACCACCCCGATTGTAAAGTTGTGTTATTTATCTGTATAATTCTGCCCTATTTTGCTTTATATATTCTGAGTCTGTGTTATTTGATGCATACAGGCACAGGATTATTGGTTCTTCCTTGTTGAATTACTTCTATCTTTGAGTAATAAAACTCTCATTCTCATAGTATTTTTTGCCTAAGTTCTGGTTTTCTGATATTAATGTTGCTAACTCAGCTTTCTTTTGCTTTGGATAGTATTTGCCTGGAATTGGTTTTATCATCATTTGCTTTTCATCTTTTTGTGTCATTCAATGTTCTGTGTTTCTTATAAACAGCAGGGGTTACATTTTGTTTTGCTTCAATGATATCCAATATGACAATACCTTTCCTTAAACAGATGAGTTTAAAGTACTTAAACTTGTTGTGTTTATTATTTCTACTATCTTATTTCATGTTTTACCCCCTACTTTGATGCCTTCAATGGTATTATTTTCTTTCTTTCTTTCATTGTTTTCTAGTACAGTTGCCCCTCAGCATCTGCAGGGAATTGGTTCCAGGACCTCCACAGACACCAAAATCCATGGACACTCAAAGTTCCTTTTATAAAATGATATAGTACATTCAGCCAGCCTTTCATATCTGCAGATGTGAACCCATGGATATAGAGGGCCAACTGTATTTTAGTGCCACCTTGTTTTTAAATCTCCTGTAACATTAGCCTTTTAAGATGTAGAAAGCAATCTATAACTATTTAAATCTACCAAAAAGTTTGTCAGTTTGTTTGCCCTGATAGATTATATTTGTTCCTTCTAGGTTCAATTTATTGATTTCTGAAGTATATGATTTAATCTTTCTTTCAGTTAGGGTCTATGAGTGACAGATTCTCCAAGGTTGACCTGAAAAGGCTTTTATTTTGCCCTTGCCCTTGTCAGTTTGATAAGGTATGCAATTCTGGGTTGACAGCACTTTGAGGATATTACCCCAACAAATTTTCTAGAATTTGTTGCTGTTAATGAGAAGTTTTTCTTGATCTAACTGTTATTCCTTTTTAAGTTTTCTTTATCTGATGTTCTGCAATTTTACCATGATGTGGATTTATTTTTGTTTTCCCTGCTTGAGACTCAGTCATTCTTCAATACAAGTAAATTCTTAGTCTTTATTTCTTCCAATGTTGCCTCTCCCGTATTCTCTCTATTCTTTTCTTCTGGAATTTCTGGTAGACCCTGTTGAAATTTAGCCTTATATATTTCAAGTTTCCTAATCATATTTCAAAGTTAACATCTCTTTATATTGTTACATTATATTATAGGTAATTTCTTCAAGTCTTCCATTTCTGTACTTCTCTAATGATTTCTAATCTCCTTTTAAGTCTACTCATTCATTTTTTCTAATTATTACTATATTTTTCATTCAAGAAATACTATCTGGTTCTTTTTCAAATTCTTTTATCCTTTTTAAAAAGTACAAATTTTTTCTTTTATTGTGATTTTTCCTCCTGTATTTCTAACTTTTAAATCATTTTTTAAATACTTTATATTCTCTTTCAGGTTGTTCTGTTAAATCCAGTTCAGGAAAAGTTAATGCTATTGGCTGCATTTAATGTCTCTCCAACATCGTGGTTCATTTGTAATTTTGGTCTGTAAACTCACCTTTATCTTACTTACTGCTCTTCCATGAGACTTTTATGGATCCTATTTGTGAAAATATTTCTACAGAGAAATTTTGCAGCACTTCTGTTATTATCTTGGGATACCATCAGTAGTAGTCTTAAACAAGTTTCGGGATAATGTCTCACTGGGGGTTTCGGCACTGAAGGTAGGACAAATTCAGATTCTGTAGCCTGGGGTTTCAATTACTTGTGGTGACTTTTCTTTTCCTACTCATGTCCCTGAACAGATGATAGAGTTATTTAATACTTCTCTGGGTTAGCGAGCAGAACTTTTCTAACCTTTTCATGGTTGAGGCAACTTTTAGAGGCTTTAGGGGTTATCCCCGTGGCTCAGGTCCAGCTTTCCCACTTGACACAGGAATGGAAGTCATGCTTCCTGTGTCCATGTGTGCATTGAAGCCACAACCCCCAGCCTCTATGGCTTATGCCACTGCCTCACCATTATGGTATTGACTTTTCTCTTTGCTTCTGCCACCTGGAATTTCCCTTCAAGAAAGAAAGCCTGCTATACATTTGAATTATTTTTATATTTTATTCATAATTTCTATGCGTTTGTAAGTAGGAAGGGCACCTATCCATGTCTATTCAGCCTGCCTTTTTGCCACTAGTCAAGAGTCATTCCTTATACTTAATGAGTATTTTGACTCCCTTTAGATAAGGGCTATGGCTTATATCTCCAGGTCCTAGCACAATGCCAGATACATAGAAGGTACCCCCCAAATTTTGCTCATTGGCTTCTTTTCCATTTACGTTTTGGTTGAGCTCTCCACTCTTGAATCATAATCACATTTTCATACCTTGTGCTCTCCAGTTCAAGACGCTATCATCTGAAATAACTAAATTACCCACAAAATATAGCAAAAGTAGTATTAGTATTTTTAAGCCTCTCTGTTTTAGGTAAAGAAAGTCAGATCCAGAAAGATTATGTGCCTTGTTTATATCCTATAACTAGGTTTTTAGAGTTATGATCTCATAAAAGTGACAGTAGCTCTTCATTAGCCCAACTTCCTCATTCTATGCAAAGAGTACATTCTCCATTAATAGTAACTCTTTCCAGAGCAATAGCTGGTTGGTAGCTGAGTGGGGACTAGAATTCTGATCTCTTGGTTAGTAATCAACTGCTCCTGGTCCCTCCTCACGGTGCCTGCCTTTACCACAGGGATAACAGGAAGAGTGAGCATCAGCTTCATTTTATTTGAGAGTCCATACACTGGAACATACTTAATAGTAGTATTTTTCTTTTATAACACCAGTGTGATAATAATAATAATAATTCTTTATATTCTTTTAAATTGTAATAAATAATACTTCGAGGAATACCAGCTCTTTTTTAACACCTTTACTACACATCATGGAAAATTAAGTGCAGAACATATGTGACACTCACATTTCATGCTGCTTGAAAAAGTAGCAGAAAATATTTGAAATTCCAAATAGAAAACATGAATTAAATTTCTTCTCCTAAACTAGATAAAATTAGAATCTGTTTTGAAAAGTCTAGTTTAAGTGGGGGAATAAAAAATATCTTTCCTTAGTCAAAGAAATTCCATCAGGAATCTCTAGTGTCTAGCTCGGAGTGCTTAGGGGTTTACAAATCCAGGGATCTGTCATTTTTCCCAGACCAGGAATTTGAAATATCTGGGTGAGGATAAAGTTTATTCTTAAATGAGAGGACAATGTTTATGAAAGTTTATTCCATGATGGGAAAAAAACTTAAAAACTTAAATAAAATACATAAAGTATAGACTTTACTTAAGGTAAAGGTTGTTCAATGTTAACAACCTGGTTACATATTCCAATAAACTGCTTAAATGTTTTAATAAAAATTTCCCCAATTGTCTAGTAATTATAAATATTGAAAAACAAATGCAGGGCGATATGGCAGTTCTTAGAACTGTTCCTGTTTCTCTTTTGAGCTAATCAGTTGAAATTTATGATTAAACCTACTGTAGACTTTCAGTTTGATAGGTTGAGTTTCAATCCAAAGGTCCAAACTAGATCAACGGCATCTTTTCAAGGTATATTTCAGGGAGTGGAGAAAACTATGCACTAAATTATCAAAAAATACATAAATGAAAAATAGTAGCTAACATTTATTGAGTGCTTACAGTGTACTAGGTATGGTCTTAAACCTGTAAACATATTAACTAATTCTCACAACAGCCCTATAAGATAGGATTTATTATTAATAATAGGAAAACCACAATACAGAAATGTTGAGTAACTTGCTCCAGTTTACACAGTAAGAACCAGGCGATCTGGCTGCACGGCTTTTTTTCCCCTACTCATGTATTTTTCCCCAACTCTCATGTACACACTCTACACCAGATGTTCTTCAGTAACATGTGTTATCAAAATCCTGTGGGTGGGCTTCCCTGGTGGCGCAGTGGTTGAAAGTCCGCCTGCCGATGCAGGGGACACAGGTTCGTGCCCCGGTCCAGGAGGATCCCACATGCCACGGAGCGGCTGGGCCCGTGAGCCATGGCCACTGAGCCTGCGCGTCCGGAGCCTGTGCTCCGCAACGGGAGAGGCCACAACAGTGAGAGACCCGCGTACTGAAAAAATAAAAATAAAAAATAAACCTGTGGGTGGGGTTGAATTCAGAATGTCAAGTAAAATTATCTAGTACCTGAAAATCAAGGAAAAATTCACTAAACCAAGGTCCTAGTCTCTTAATTTAAGAAAGTGACTTGTAGGACTTCCCTGGTGGCGCAGTGGTTAAGAATCCGCCTGCCAACACAGACGCCACGGGTTCGATCCCTGGTCCGGGAAGTTCCCACATGCCGTGGAGCAACTAAGCCCGTGCACCACAGCTACTGAAGCCCATATGCCTAGAGCCTGTGCCTCGCAACAAGAGAAGCCACCACAATGAGAAGCCCACGCACCACCACAACAAAAACAACAACAAAAATTCGTCATGAAGGACCTAGGGGCAAGATGGGAATAAAGACACAGACCTACTAGAGAATGGACTTGAGGACACGGGGAGGGGGAAGGGTAAGCTGTGACAAAGTGAGAGAGTGGTAGGGACATATATATATACTACCAAACGTAAAATAGATAACTAGTGGGAAGCAGCCGCATAGCACAGGGAGATCAGCTCGGTGCTTTGTGACCACCTAGTGGGGTGGGATAGGGAGACTGGGAGGGAGGGAGACGCAAGAGGGAAGAGATATGGGGATATACGTATACGTATAACTGATTCACTTTGTTATAAAGCAGAAACTAACACACCATTGTAAAGCAATTATACTCCAATAAAGATGTTTAAAAAAATCCAGGAAAAAAAAAAGCGCTATTTTCCTGATTCATAAAACAATTGAAATATCAAAAAAAAAAAAAAAAAAAGAGTAGCCCCAGCTCGTCACAACTAGAGAAAGCCCGCACAGCAATGAAGACACAACGCAACCAAAAATTGATGAATTTTAAAAAAGAGAGAATCTTTTAAGAAAGTGACTTGTAAAACGGGATCATCAACTTAAACATCACTGATTCTGATGTTAAAATAATGCATGCCCCTCAGCCAATTACAAAACAAAATTTCTTCCTCCAAAAAATCCCTTCCCTTTCATAGGAATTATTTTCTTGATTTAAAGAGTGATTATATGAGGAAGCAAGAAGGGAGATGGGTAAAGCTACAGAACAGAGATTTACAACAACAGGATTAAAATTGAATAAAAGTACAGCTGCCTAAAACCCAGCTTCCTCCATCTTGGAAAGACTTCTCTGGACTTTTCTTAAACCCCAAAATGCAACCTGCCCTCCAGGAACAGTCACATGAGTTTGATTTATTATCAAGTTTGCCTCTTGGGGGAGTATGTAATTGAATAAAATGAAAGCCAAGCAACTGTAACATGGGTATAGTAATAACTGCCTCAGAGACAGTTGTCAGGATTAAATGAGGGAAGGTATGTGAAGTTTTTTAGCACAGTACCTAGAATACAGTAAAAAAAAATTAACAGTACGTTTTATAAAAATGAAACATATAAATAGTATACATATAGCCACATTGATGTTCACTCTATAGCCAAACAACAGCGACTTCTAATTGAAATTTACTTACTGCAGAATTTAAATTTTTTTGTACTTTTTCTACACAGAGGCCATTACTTTTTCATAGAAAATAAAAGCGAGAGAGATATAACTTGTTTATATAAATATGTTAAACCTAAACCATAGATATATATATATTCTGTTTATATTGAAAATAAATTTTGAAGGCAGTAAAATTAATTTACCCCAAATTTTATGTGTATGTGTTTATGTATATTTTTCCTGAGTAAGACATTCATAGTTTTCATCGGTTTCTCAGAGATATCCATGACCCTCCCCTTAAAAAATAAGTTTAAAAACAATTCATCTCTATGCCCAGGTAAAGGGACTAAAGTGAGAGCGTTCAATACTTCCATGACATGGGACGAGACGGGATGGGAAGGGGCGGAGGAGAATGACTGGAGAGGTAGGGAGTGAAGTGGAGAAGCCAGAATTTACCAACTAAGACAAAGTCTGAATACAGTGAACAAAGCAAAACAGTAACAGCAAACAATACCGGTCCTTCAATCTTTCTCTTTAGGTGGTACTGAAAACCTCCTCCTTTTCCACTGGGTTTACCCAAAAACTGAGGGATGTCCCTCAGAGCCACTTCAAAAAAGAACCAGCCAGAGCAAGGAAACGTTCATCTTTTCTGAGGAGCTGGTATGCTTTTATTGTTAAACATGGGTTCTTTATTATTTATTATCGTACGTTTGGGGCCTTAGCCCTCAGGAAACCCAGGGATATGTTTTGTATTTATTTTTAGCAACTCCTTCTAGCCTTTGATTTTCATTTACTTTCTATCCCCAAACGTGTCCTCTTCCTTACAGTGTTTTTGTACTTTGGTCCTTGTTTTAATGGTTCTATCGTACCTGTGTTCTTTATAACTCACCACAAATTTCCCTTTAAAAGTAGATGTCTTGTAAAGGAAGAAAAGGAGGGAAGAAGGGAGGAAGGAAGGAGGGAGGGAGGGAGGAAAGGAAGGAAGGAAGGAAGGAAGGAAGGAAGGAAGGAAGGAAGGAAGGAAGGAAGGAAGGTTCTTAAAAGTATACCCTTTAAATAAGGTCTTGTAAATTTAGCAGCCTTAATAGGGTGAAACCTATAGTTCATAATTTTTTTAAACCTCAAATTATTCTACAAACCTTAAATAAACAAAACCACATTTTCTCCAAGTTTAAATTGTACTGCTTTTATTCTGATAAATTTTTTCTTGCTTGTTCTCTAAATCCTATTAATATAATATTCTCTAAATATGTTCTTTGGGGAAAAACCAGATCTATTCTCAGCTACCACTCCATCTGCAGCCAACATATTTGACTCCTTTTGTCCTTGACAGTGGATCTTTGCAGGCATGGTTTGTGCTCCCCCAACCTTCTGTCCTCTGCAGTTACCTTCTCTGGGGGCAGACCATCTCTCCTGCCCTTTCCTGACTGGCATTATTTACCCTTACTTACTCAGTTTCATTAGAAACTGTCTCTCTGTCTCTTTTTTTTTTTTTACAAAAGGGAATGCTCAGCACATCCAGTTTCGGATCCCTTTATGGAAAACCCCATGGCACAAAGGAACCAGCATTAGTCTTATGGAAAATCTCTGTTCTGAGTTTCTGGGGCTTTCCTTTAACATCATTGTTTACACACCATTGCCCGCCTTCACCTCCCCTTCTCAGGCTCAGCTCTGCCACATAGCAGGTGACTAACAAATAGTTGACTAACCAGGAAAATTGTTTTCTAAATGATCTTAATTTTTAACTAGTTTTCTACACCTGAAAAGTGGGAACTTTGTGTGCAAAACATAAGATCATTTTTTTTACAGTCCTAATGAAAACATTCCTAAACTTTCTTCTTGAAATGAAATTTCATTCTGCATGTTTAATAATGTGTGTGTGTGAGTGTGTGTGTGTGTGTGTGTGTGTGTGTCCATAACTATTTTCCTTCCTTGGATTTAGCTAAACAAGCCCAAACATGTGCTATGAATGATTTAAATTATTACTCGGCTATTCATTCAGTCAGGTGTTAAAAGAACATGAACAGGCCAATTCAACTGTTGTTCGTCACCCTGCACACTTAACACACACACACACGCATGTTACACGCATGTATTCATGTATATACAACCGTATGCTAGCCATCAATTGACCCTTGTCTTTTATAGTTCATAAACGGTGGGCAGTCTCAGCCTAGACATGGCACTTTCCGGTACTGGTATATCAGGTGGCAGGGACCAAGGCTCAATACCTTCTCTTGCTCTGAATTAAACACAGCAGGATGACATTACCTCTCTGGATCCTGATTACACTCTTCCAGGTGCCCAATCCCCAAATGATGGCGGTCAGCAGCCCACACACAGTGGCCACCAGCACCTTGAGGTTACACGCATGGCAGGAAGCCATGGGGAATCCAAACCACAGATCCACTGTGCTGCTTTTCTTCTTGAGCCAAGAACTTTAATCAAAAACTCTTCTAAAAAAAATAATTCCTTCTCTCAGGGTTCTAGCAGTCAGATATCCTCATTTTTTAGGATTTTTGAGGTTACTCAGGCAGGAAGCAGTTCAAATCACCTAATAAAAGGTACACAGTCTGCTTGCAATTTCCTCATCCTTCACTGAATGAGAACATGAAAAAAGTGATTGGGGTTATGCGGAAGGAAGATAACTCAGGGCGATAAAAGAGAAAGGGAGGGAATAGCTAACTGGGTCAAAGTGTAAATGTCCTGAGGAGCAAGGAAGTGGGGAAGGGAACAAAAAAGAAAAAAAAAAAAAAAAGAGAAGTCAGGAAGGCAGTGGACCTGGGGATCACCTATGGTTCAGCTTCCTGTGTTTTGTTAGGAGGCTCTAGCAGAGGTAGACCAGCAGGCACTCCAGACTGTCCACTGAGGTCGAACAGTGATGTCCACTCATGATTCCAGTACTTGCACGTCTTTAAGAAGCCCATACTTTGACAGCTACAGTTGGTGAGTGGGCATTACTGGCACATGAATTTTGAAAAGCACTGAAGACAGCATTACGGCCCATCTGTTATGGGCTGAACCGTGCTCCCCTAAAATTTCATATGGTGAAGTAGTACCTAGAATATGACCTTATTTGGAGATAGGGTCATTACAGGAGGTAATCAAGTCAAAGTGAGGTCATTAGAGCTGTCCCTAACCCAATATGACCGATGTCCTTATACAAAGAGGAAATCTGGACACAGATATGCATAGAGAGAAGAGGATGTGAAGAGACATGGGGAGAAGACAGCCGTCTACAAGCCAAAGAAAGAGGATGTGAACAGATCCTTCCCTCTCAGGCCTCAGAAGGAACCAACGCTGCCAAATGCCTTGATTTGGGCCTTCTAATCTCCAGAACTGCTTAACAAGAAATTTCTGTTGTTTAAGCCACTCAGCTGTAGTACTTTGTTACAGCAGCTGTAGCAAACCAAGCCACCATCTGAGTCACTGTCAGCTGGTGTCTCTGCAGCTGCAGCTCTGACCCTCTCCTGCCCAGAGGTCCATGTTCTTCTTCCCTACCCCTTCTCCACTCTCAACTGCAAGAATGAATGAATGCATGCAGTTAGAGTTCTGTTCCTGGTAGATTCAGATAGGTTTTACAAAAGAGGACACATTTAAGCTGAATTTTTTCAACCCCCAAACAACTATGTATTTTTCCCTGTTCTCTACAACGCTCACTTCATCAAAACAAAGCTTGCAGGGGACACACACATAGGCTCTAAACTTTACCTCACCCAGGGGTTTCAGAAAAACATACCAGTGTATCCCAAAATGGAAGAACTTAGAGGCAATGTTGCCAAAACACAAAATAGATGAAGGTGAATCCATTATCTCATTTACTGTGAATAGATTAAAAAATATCTGTTTCTGATATGTCTACATGTACATGCACAGAAAATGTCTGGAAGTGTACATAAAAAAATTCCTCTTGGGAATCTGAGGGATCTGATGAGAAATGTATTTTTCATTTTACACCCCTTTTATGATTTGAAGTTTTCACCTTATGCCTTTATTATTTTTTCAATTATTACAATAATAAATATATCTATTATTTCTTCAATAATAAAGGGAATAATTTTCAATAAATAGAAAATGTAAGAAAAAGAATACCAAGCACTATGCTATGCACTTTACATAACTGTATCTCATTTATAAATATGTACAATAACCCCATGGAACAGATACTGTTACCCACTGCACGAATGAAGAAATGAGACTTGGGTGGTATTGCTCTCAACAGGAGCTCTGTGGTTAAGGAAATCTGGGTGACACTAGGTGACATAAAGGTAACAGCTTTCTTCAATTCTAGGATTTCTCAGAGCCTTTCAATGTTCAAACACCTTGTGAATTATCAAGTTGCCAGCATTATCTGACCACAGAACCCTCTTCTCGAGAAGAATCTCTCAGAAATAGCATTCTTAGGAATATGCTTTGGAAACACTGTCTTGCATGAATATCTGCAGAATGGTCGTAATTGAACTGTATGACTATAGGCACTGATCATGGGCTCATGTTTGCCATGTGGTAATGGTATTCATCTCGTGTAGGGTTCCAGATTTTTTTTTTTTTTTTTTGCGGTACGCGGGCCTCTCCCGTTGTGGAGCACAGGCTCCGGACGCACAGGCTCAGCGGCCATGGCTCACGGGCCCAGCTGCTCCGCGGCATGTGGGATCTTCCCGGACTGGGGCACGAACCTGTGTCCCCTGCATCGGCAGGCGGACTCTCAACCACTGCGCCACCAGGGAAGCCCCAAGATATTTTGAAGGGGTTGTACACTGGTGACTGAAAACTGACTTTGGTGGTGCTCAGACATTTTTTCTTCCACACCTGACAGAAGTGCTGGAATTCTGGGATGTTACAGTGGCCATAGCTTTTTAGTGCTTTCATATCTTTATCTATAGGCCAACTATCCAGCTAGGAACTCTAGAAATTCATAAAACAGAAGAAATCCCTAGGCACAGAAATTTAGATGTTGACATTTATATAACAGCATGAATTTCAATTGGTTATAGACAAATATATAAAGTCATCAATTTATATTCACACACATATTAAGATGACAAAGAAGGAAAGGAAAAGAACTAAACAGGGAATAATTCATTTATTCATTCATTCTACTCATGCAGACGTCACGCTACATGCTGGGGATAAAATAGTGAACAAGAGAGGCAAGGTCCCTGCTCTCACATAGCTTACACTCAGGGAGGCCTGGATTTGTACTGACTTTGTCTCATTTGCTCTGTGACCCAGGACAAGCTACATAAGCTTTTGAATCTCTGTTTCTTCATATTTTAAACAACCTATCTGAGGCCTTTTGTTCCTGAAAATTTCAGTCCTAAAGTCAGTTGAGGAAGCCCAGCGCAGATTTAGAATCCAGCGGGGTAAGGAGGGGATCCACAATGGGGGAGGGCAAAAGGCGGGGGAGAGCCTGGCATGAGATGTCAGACCCCAAGCAGGGTGAATAAGGCATCCATGTGATGGGGAGAGGCAGCCTGGCATGAGGCTTCAGAAGCAAGGGGTGAGGAACGTGTCCAGGTGAGAGATAGCCCCATGTGGGAAATCAAAGCTACAGCAGAGAGAGGAGGGCAGTCCTTCAGAGACCGAGAGGGGTCAGGAAGACATCTTCATGGGTGGACTGGCTGGTGTGGGAAGTCAGAGCCATAGTTAGTGAGAAGGGTATCCACATGGGGTAGCAGCCTGGAATAGGGAGTCATACCCCAGGCAGGAAGAGAAGGGTGTCCACACGTGGGTGGAGGTGGGGGTGAAGATCAAAGATTGGTTACATACTGCATGATCAAACAGCTAAACATTTAAAAATAATCAGAGCCAAGTTCCTTACTCTAAAAGGGAGTTACAACTGTGGAAAGGGAGAAACTTGACTTCCATAAGAATTTCAAAACAAGTAATCAGAAATGTGGAGAAAGAAACAAAGTTACATGCAATCAATTCTGAAAGAAGCAATATCCTGCAGGGAAAGTGGCTGTCAGAAAAATGCGTAAATGCAGTCCTGAGCTTCTTATCCAAAAGAGGAAAACTTTTGACTACAACAAAGACAAGTGTTTCAAAGAAGGTGTATGATATTACTTTTTTTTTTTGCGCTACGCGGGCCTCTCACTGCTGTGGCCTCTCCCACTACGGAGTACAGGCTCCGGACGCGCAGGCTCAGCGGCCACGGCCCACGGGCCCAGCCCCTCCGCAGCATGTGGGATCCTCCCGGACCGGGACACAAACCCACGTCCCCTGCATCAGCAGGCAGACCCCCAACCACTGCGCCACCAGGGAAGCCCGATATTACTTTTTATTTCTAATACTTGACCTAAATAATTTCCATTGTGTCTTAAAAAAAACTATAGCATTGAATTGGAATTGGATGTATATATCAATACAAACTCATGGATTTTAAATATATTTTTAATAATATATATTTCAATATATATTCAATAAATATATTTTATATATAAATAGTATAGAAGTAAACATAGGTGCAAGGTATGTTAATACACAAAAATGTATATGTTGCATATTTATGAAATAAATAACACATTTACATACATATATTGTCTAGCTCTAGCCACTCATAGGGCCTGGAAGTATTTATACCCCATTAGCAATAAGCACACCTAAAGCTCAGATTCTGATCTAAAAACAATTTTCCACTAAAAGGAATACGGCTTCTTGGGAAAATGGCTAATTCCAAGACTGGGGCAGGGAAACTCCAAGATGAGCCTAGAGTATCTTATACCAGAAAGCAAAAAAGCGTTCAAGGAATGACGGGTACATATTAAATGGACACAGACTCCAGCATGAAGTGACCCCCCCCACCACCAAATGGGGGACAATTTGAGCATCAAAATAAATGATGCTTATAAAATACTATAATCCATTAAATAAAACAGGAAACCTACTGAATCTGAAACTCTGTGGGTGGGGCCCCACAATCTGTGTTTTAATTAGTCCCCCAACATGATGCCCACAGACATTTGGTGAGAATTACCCTTTAGGGTAATTCTCCCAAAGGGAGTGAATGCTTTGCAGTAAATTAGCAAATGGCAAGAGATTAAATGGCTTTTTCATGTAATAGGACATTCCTTTGTTAATGCTTATGGGAAATCTCATGGCTTTAAAGATTGCCAGATATTCAAATAAGTATGCTAAAATTCATAAGGAGCCTGTATTTTTGTCACATATGAAACTACCATTCTGTTTTATCTTATTCATTTATTTAAACAGATTTTTTTTTTTTTTTGGCGGTACGCGGCCTCTCACTGTTGTGGCCTCTCCCGTTGCGGAGCACAGGCTCCGGGTGGGCAGGCTCAGTGGCCATGGCTCACGGGCCCAGCTGCTCTGCAGCATGTGGGATCTTCCCGGACCGGGGCACGAACCCGTGTCCCCTGCATCAGCAGGCGGACTCTCAACCACTGCGCCACCAGGGAAGCCCCAATTTAAACAGATTTTAATGAGTTTATACCCAGAAGTGTCAAGAAGTTCTGAAATTCTTTTTATTTCCCTACCATCTGGACTGTGACTCCCATCAGAGAGTTAAGTACACAGAAACCTGCTTACCTTACTTCCCATGGCATTGATGACCAAGTCCAGCCTCAACTTCCCCACCTGTTATACCTTAGAGATGAGCCTCTGAGTTTCTCCATTGGAAAGCCTCCCAGTGGCATTAGCTACCCCTTAATTAGTGAAGAGTCTGAGCCCCTGCTAACAGAGAAACCCTTGAACTCACCTGTTTGTATATATACACAACCCTACCATCCTCTGTTTCTACCTGGCGGTCAATGGAGGACAGGAAGAAAGGTATCCAAAAAAGTTTTTCCGGGCCAAGAGGAAATTACCAAGTCACTCACCTTTCTTCCTTGTGCCTTCTGGTTTTCCTCTGCTCTGTACGCCATTGTTCTTCAGGTGCCTCCTACACTGCCCAGAGCAAGATGTTCCAGATGGGATCTCAAGGGCTGATGGATACATAGAAGGAAGTAACTGCTTAACACTAGTAGAAGTTTGTTGCCTACGAAATTCAGGTACGTGTGCAAGATGCTGGACTCTGTTTAATGTAACCCTGAGCTCATCTCTCCATGCCCCAGAAGATGAAAGAAAAGGAACCCTCAAATTCTTTCTTAGTTTTAAATTTACTTTTGCATCTTGCTCCAGAGAACCTCGATTTCTCTCTTCATCTATTCTGACTTGTTCCTTTTATATTTCTTTTCCTGTTTTCTCCTCTTTTTCACCCCCCATATCTGAGCTAATGGGCACAGGTACGTGGTCAGGATTGAAAGAAGACAGAAATGGTCCATTGTGGGTTAGGTTAAGAAACATAGTGTGGGAAATAGTTTGATTTTATTCTTTTCCTTCTAGAAACCCTGATTCAGGTGAAAGGCAAATCCAGAATTTATAGCAACTAGACAAGAGCTTCAGCCAAGAAATACTAGTCCCATGTAACACTAGTCCTTCTGAAAATAGTAATATGAAATCTTAAGCTTAGCTGAGGCAAGATGAGTTGATATTTTCAATGTCCTTCATCAAAAAGCACTATGATTTATACCTTAACAAGAAAATATTCTAGATCCTAAATCTCTCCATTTAGTATAATTATTTTACAGAAATCATTGGCACAGACATCAGTTATCTATTTTTGTATAATAGGCCACTCTAAAGCTTCATGATTGAAAACACAACCACCATTTATTTGCTCATAACCAGGTAATTTGGGCAGGACTCAGCAGCGACGGCTTTTCTCCACATGATCATTTAGCCAAGTCATCTGGAAGTTTGACAGGAGCTTCAAGGATCCAAGATGGCCTTTCTCACATGTCTGGGATCTCAGCTGAGGTGACCAGAAAGGCCATGTTGACTGGACCTCTCTCTACCTCATGGTCTGTGCTTCTCAATGACCTCCTCCTCCTTGAAGATTTCCCAACAGAATAGCCTTGCCTCCTTCACATTCAGGCTGGGTTCTAAGATGGCAACGGTGTAAGCTGAAAGGCCTCTTAAAGTCTAAGACCATAATTTGCTACATTATGCCCTTAGCACATTCCACTGGTCAAAGAAAATCATAAGGCCTGTCCAGATTCAATGTTGGAGGGAGCTACAAAAAGGCACAAATTCAAGGAGGCAGAATTCACTGGGGGCTATGAAGTTTAATGTTATGTGTCAACTAAGCTAGACCCTGGCACCCTGTTATTGGTCAAACATTATTCTAGATGTTTCTGTGAAGGTATCTTTGAGATGAGATTAATGTTTTCATCTGTAGACTTTGAGTAAAGTGGATTACCCTCATCCAACCAGTTGAAAGCCTTAATATAAAAACACTGACTCCACTGAAGAGGGAATTCTGCCAGCAGACTGCCTTTGAACTCAAACTGCAGCATCAACTCTTTCCAGCCTGCCTTCCCAGCCAGCCTTCTGAAAAGCTTTGGAGCACACCCTGCAGATTTTGGGCTTGACAACCTCCACAATGAGTCAGTTCTTTAAAATGTGTAAGTTACATATATATATATGGGATAAATTAGGAGTTTGGGATTAAAATATATGCATTACTACATATAAAATAGATAACCAACAAGGACCTACTGTATAGCACAGGGAACTGTACTCAATATCTTGTAATAACCTATAGTAGAAGAGAATGTAAAGAAATAATGTATGTATGTATAACTGAATCACCTTGCTGTATACCTGAAACTAACACAACATTATAAATCAACTCTCTCTATCTATCTATCTATCTATCTACCTACCTATCTATCTATCTATCTATCTATCTATATATATATATATCTTATTGGTTTTGTTTCTGGAGAACGTTGGCTAATACAGGGGGCATCTTGTAATAAACACCATGCATTTTCCAGATAAGGACCGTAATCCCCAGAAAGCTTAACAATATTATATGATACTCAAGGAGTTTGTTACCTAGCTAGAGAGCAAGCATATAAAAAGTTAGAGCGGGCTTCCCTGGTGGCGCAGTGGTTGAGAGTCCACCTGCCGATGCAGGGGACACGGGTTCGTGACCCGGTCTGGGAAGATCCCACATGCCGCGGAGCAGCTGGGCCCGTGATCCATGGCCTCTGAGCCTGCGCATCCGGAGCCTGTGCTCCGCAACGGGAGAGGCCACAACAGTGAGAGGCCCGCGTAACGCAAAAAAAAAAAAAAAAAAGAGCACACCAAAAGTAACAATGCAGAAGTTACTAGTTCATAAATGATTTACTCTATAAGTGTAAACTACCTTCCTGAGGAATGTTGGACAAAAAAAGTTAAGGAAACTTGCCAACCTGAGCGGGCCATAAAGCCTCTGAAGTGGAAAGAGCATAAATGTGTAACCAAACCAGGTTGTCAGCAGCTTCTCAATAAAGACAACACGTTTTATGGTTGCTAATAAAACTTAGAGATAATATCTTCATCACTGGCATTTCCATATAACCTTCAGCATGCCATTTTACAGTTCAAATACATGCCTTATTTTGAAGTCTAAAACATTAAACTTAAAGTTATTGTTAGAGTAATGAATGTATTAGTTTTCTATGGCTGCTGTAACAAAGTACCAATAAACTGAGTGGCTTAACTGAGAAATGTATTGTCTCACAGTTTTGGAAGCTTTGAAGTCCAAGATCAAGTTATTGGTGGGGTCATGCTCCCTCCCTCTGAAGGTGCTGGAGAAGAATCTGTTCTAACCCTCTCTCCTAGCTTCCGGTGGTTTGCTGGCATCTTTGGCATTTCTTGACTTGTAGACATTTCACCCTGGTCTGTGCCTTCCTATTCACATGGCATTCTCCCTATGTGTGTATCTTTGTCAAAATTTCCTCTTTTTATTAAGAACGCAAGCCGTACTGGATTGGGGCCCACCCTACTCCAGTATGACCTCATCTTAATTAATTATGTCTACAACAGCCCTATTTCCACATAAGGTCACATTCTGAGGTATTGGAGGTTAGGACTTCAACATACGAACTTGGGGAGACACAATTCAAACCATCATTATGGGTTAGAGTACTAATAAATTAAAATCTAAGATATTTTTAAATAACCCAAATTCTTCCTCTAACAATGCTTGTGGTCTGATTTTGGGTTAAGGAAGCTTCTTTTGAGATGTGAACCTGGTACTTTGGCTTATGCATTGTGTTTCCATGCTTTGCCACTAGAGGGTAGCATCATTACTATTGTTTTTTTCTGCTGTTAAGCCTATTACACAGTAACTTCAGTACTCTGCCATTCACCCATAATGTGGGCATATCAGATATGAAATAAATGTAGACACATTTCTCAGGGGGGTGGGGAGTGGCAAAGGTATCAACTGGGAAGAATAGAGTGTCCTGGTCATCCCTGTCCTGGCGATTCCTCTCCTGGATTTTTGCTATGGGCCAAATGTTTGTGTACCTCCAAAATTCATGTGTTGAAACTCTAATCTCCAGCGTGATGGTATATTTGGAGGTGAGGTCTTTGGGAGGCAATTAGGTCATCAGGGTGGAGCCTTCATGATGGGCTTAATGCCTTTATAAAACAGAGACTGGAGAGAGATAATCTATTTCTCCCACCAGGACGTGGGCCTTTATCAGACACCAGATCTTCCAGACTCCAGAATTGTGAGAAATAAACATTTGTCGTTTAAGCTACCCAGCTTACGGTGTTCTATTATGGCATCCCAAACTGACTAAGACAATTTCTGACCAGAATCAAATCACCAGAGATATTCAAACAGAAGCCAAAGTCTTTTCCTCTGAATGGAACATTTGTGTGGAAAGCAGGGCTGGGGGACAGAGGGTCTTAAGAATAATGCAGGTCCCTTTAAGAAAGAACTGAGCCATTCACCGTGCAGTCATGTAGCCTCTGAAGTGGAAAGAGCCATCTCTCTCCCTCACCCACCCCCAGCCCCAGGGTCAGGAGATTTATTGATCTATCCCATCACGGGCTTGGCCACAAATTGACAGCATGATCTTAGACAAGTCACAAACTCTGGTCTGAGTCTTCACCCATAGACAACCTCTGAGGACCTATTTTCTCTAAATGATATCTTCCTTTGAATTTTCTCTCTCCTTTCCACTCTAGCTCACCTTTCAATGCTACAGGTTGAGAAGAATTTCTTAGGCGCTACAATAGAGACGAAAAAAGTGTGGTTGCCTTTAGGAGATTATAATATAGTAAGAAGGAAGCATGTATGTGCAGAGATAATTAGAGGACTGAATAGCATATGATCCGCTCTCTGGGCTCCTGTTTAGGAATTTCTAAACAGGAAGGTGTGGTATGAAGCAGCAGAAAAGAAAAGCTTTGAACTGGGCCTTAAAGAATCTCCAGAACTTAGGCTGCAAAGAGGAGGAGGGAAGAGAGTGTGGTTAATACAACTTAGACATGGAAATTAAAATAAACAAGTTTTAGGGAACAGGGAGCAGTCAGCATGATTGGTACAGGGGTTATGTTAGACAATATGAGAGTATAACTCTATATTGAAATACACTCAAAGTGATTTTATTTTATTCAGGTGCAGTTGCTAGTCAATTTAGAATTGATCTGAGAGGCCAAGGGAACCTGAGTCAGTTTCTGAGCAGATGAGAGAGTTGTTCCAACCTCAATTGCTAAGCCCCTTGATTATGTGGCTGGGCTTCTTTCTGCATTTTAGAGCCTGTATGTATTTTGGCTTCAGACACCAGTTATCAAGTGGGGGATTATATTGGGCTCCATCCCCAGCTTCTTAGTAAAGATCTTTAACCCTCCCTTTAGGACACTTGAAAACAGGCAGAACAGCTCAAGATCATGAGAGGAAGCAGGTAAGAGGCACTTTCTTGCCTCCATTCTAACCTTTTGCATTAATCATATCAATTCCTCCCAAAACTCACACCAGCACTGAACACAGCTGTGTTGTCCCTGCTTTAAAGAGTTAAAGGCTCAGAAATACTGACAGCCCAGCTCAGAGCTGTTGAATTATCTTTAAAAGAGAGTGACCTAGAATTCATTAGGCTATCGTCTTAACATCTGTAAAAAGGAAGCAGTCTCATCAGATAGGAAATATATGGGAAAAATGGGCAATACTACCTCAAGTTCAGAAAGTTTTACTCTTAGAAGGAAATATAGTTAATATCTTAAGAGCTAAAGAATAATGAAATCCCATCAAATGACATGACAGCCTGGGTGGGGATTGCAGGTTTTCATGAGTAGGCAGAAAAGACAGGCAATTTTAAGTATGACTCCAGCTGGGGAAGGCACCTTCCCTGTGCTGTGCAAGACTGGGAGACAGCCTGTGTGGAGGGTTTGACGTAGTGACTATAAGTAACTGCATTCAGCACATGCCATTAGGGTCACTGCCAAGAATCCTGTCCCATTCAACATCTGGGTCCAATATCTCAACAAGCAGACTAGGTGTTCCCTGACATTGTCTGTCATAAACAAATCATTTCCTTAACAGTAAGCCTATTTTAACATGGAAAGACTCGAGCTAAGTACAGAAATGTTTAAGAGCATCAAAATCATAATGTTGATATTTGTGCCTTAAGGAATGATGCATGTGTAGCATTTTAGGTATTTATAATTTTACAAATATTATAATTTCATCTATGCAGATTAGTCTTGTAAGTTCAATTTATAAGTGTGCAATTGACTAACAAATTTACACTTGCGAGTTTCAATTGAAATCTCACTAAGTATATACAGTATTGGAATATTTAAGAAAACTTAAGTTTCACCACATTTATAAGTTTAAGAAATTAGATTTGTAATAATAACAACTTGAGAAGATTTGTTGGTTCATTGAAGTACTTAAGAATACAAAAAATATTTAATTCATAAATATAGTGAAGAAGTTTAAAGGGAAATCTAATTATCTAAGTTTAAAGCTGTGCCCCAAACATTAAAGTCTCTTTAAAACTGAGTGTTAAAATTTGCTAGACTTAAAAATAGAATAATAATATTCATCACATGAACGTAAAGGTATAAGAATGGCTTATATTTTTTCATTTTTACCAGTTTGGTCCAGAAACCCAATCACTCTATTCACTGCACATCTCTTGAAGCACCTCTCTAAGCTTAAAGCAAAAGTCTCCCTTCACTGCTATTTATTTAGGGGAAATTCTTTTCTATTATTTCACGCATGTCCTCTATTCTCTCAATCTTCCCATCTGGAATTCACATTAGAAAGAATATAGAATTTCTGGATCTATTCTCCATGTATACAGACTTTTCTTTCATGCTTTTTAATTTATTGACTCCATGTACTGGGAAGAACTTGTCACTTCTCAGCTTTTATTTTCACTGTTCCTGTAGCCCCGGTGACTCCTAAACCACATTATTAATCCACATCCAACATACAATCAATACAACCTTGATTAATGAGCCCTAAAGTGACAAGATGATGAGGAGGACACCAAGACGGTCATAACCTGATCTCCCACTTCAACAATGAGCTGGTAGTGCCATCAGAGGCTGCAGTTTCCCAAGCAAAGGCAGTTAGAGATCACAGAAATCACTAAAGAGGTATTATCACATTAACAGCCATGGTTATATTGCGTTGAGTCTTTTTAAAGAGTCTCTTTGGGCTTCCCTGGTGGCGCAGTGGTTGAGAGTCCACCTGCCGATGCAGGGGACATGGGTTCGTGCCCCGGTCCAGGAAGATCCCACATGCCGCGGAGCGGCTGGGCCCGTGAGCCATGGCCGCTGAGCCTGCGCGTCCGGAGCCTATGCTCCGCAGCGGGAGAGGCCACAGCAGTGAGACGCCCACGTACCGCAAAAAAAAAAAAAAAAAAAGAGTCTCTTTACCTTGGTTATGGCAAATCAAGCATGGGATACCCATGAAGGGGTTTGGCAAAAACTCAGGAATTGAGACCCCAGGTTTTTGGAAGATTTGAGATAAAATACAAGCAAAAGTAAGGGAGGGCACCCTTCCTCCATCCCTTCCTTGGTGAAGGCTTCCATAAAATTATAATAATCATGCTCAATTTATTGCTCATTTCAGGGACTAGAAGATAGCCCCAAACTATGGACTTGGACCTGAACCAGAAGTTCCTCCTCTGAGAACTCACTGGGTTGCATCTCACTTGTGTTCTCTGTGTGCAGAGACTGCAGGAATGGACATTTCTGCTCTCTCATAAAGACTGCTAGTATATTTACACTTACAGTTTTCAATATTCCAGTCTTAATCTGGTTCATGCTAATTATTCCTAGAGTTCCTGCTCAGGCCTAGATACCAGCAATGCCGTTTTCACGTAACCTGCAGTTGACAGCTCACTCTTCTGAAATACAAACTTGTCAAAATCATAGAAACTTGCTGGGCTAAGGAAAAGAACCCTAAAATACAGGACACACATGGCGCAGAATGCCATGATCACCTGGGGACCACGGCATGTGGGCATTTCATATGCCAGAAATGTATTAAGGTCTATTGATTGCATTGTTCAAGATAAACATGTAGGCACCCACATCTGCTCTTTTCAACCCTTACATTAAAAAAAAGAAATGTATCCAATTCATTGGCCTAAAGAATCCACTCACCTCCCTCTTCAGTGTCATGTGATAAGACCAGACTGGGGCAGCTTCCTGGATTTGTCAGTGCTTCTGGAAAGCCAGGGAGCTTCAGGTTTTAATTGCCCATGTGACACCTCCAGCTACCCGCTACACTGCCTCTTTTCCTTCATATTCAAGTCAACCATCACAGACTCCTGCAGTACTCCTTTTCTTTCCTGTCACAGCAGAGACTGGCCTTTCTGACTAATATGGTACTAAATTAACTTCGATTTTGTCTCAGAGACCCTAGATTCATAAAATGTGACAGCTGGAAATTGATTCATCCAATTCAATTCCCTAACATCAGAGAGAAGGACATGGTAAATGTTAAAACCCTAGAGGCTGGTGAATAGTAAAGCCAGAATGAGAAAAGATTTCCTGACTCTCCATTGGAGGTTACTTAGTCCACCAATGAGAGAAGGGCTCTGACTTTTTACCTAGGTATTCCATTAAAGGATTTTCCTTGTTTTAACCCTTCAATTATTTTCGCAGAGCAGAGGGCATGGTGGCCATACTATGCTGTGATGATTTTTTTTACTCTTTGGATAACATCACGACTCTCCTTTCCCAAATTTTCATGGCTTTACCAACCATGTGCCCTTCTGTAACCGTGGATCAGCCCTTTTATCTTCTCTGAGAGAGTACATCATAGGATGACTTCCGGCTTGCTTTTCCCAGGGGAGAACGCAGGTGCTACAGAAAGAGATTTCTCACAAAAAGGAATTTCAGTGTCACACAGCGTCTTCTTCATGACATAAAGGTGGGGTGCAGTTGAATAACAAAAACAAAGATCTGAGGTGTTTGAACGAAGGTCCATGCATTCATTTATTTCTCATTGCAGCAACAAGATAAACAAGTGAAATTCCATCTATAATGAGTTACAAATGGTAGTAAGCCCAGGAACCCTGAGCATATATATCTATAAGGCAAATAAAACAATATTTTTCAGTGTAGGCATCACACTTTAGATGACCTGGGGAGAGCCATTCCAAGCCCCAAATACCATGACACCAAGAATCATTCTCAACCAGTTGTTCTCCAAACAAAAGGTGAAAAGGCAAAACTGTGATTAAAAATAATAAAATTTAAAAAAAGAGAAATTTCAACTAGAAAGACTGGATGCCCAAAGTCACATCTCTTCTTCTGATTCTTGTTCTCGTTCAGCATTTTTCAGGAGTCCAACTTCTGAGGGGCAGAACCTCTTAAATCGAGATTTAACCAACCTGAGGAGAATGAAAGTCATCTCGTATTATGCTGTTTAAAATTAAAACCCAAAACTATATGTATCTATAATACAGCAAACTCCACATTATCTGTGCAGATGGAAGAGGCACCCCTAGAAAGAAAATCACTTTTATTTGGCTTTGGAGCCACCTGCAAATATTGTGTAGATTAAAGCAGCATATAAGCAAACAGATACCATAAAGCTCTTAAATGTGTAATATGATTGTCTGCATCATATTCAAAATTTATAACTTTAATCATTTCTAAAACAAGCAAGAGAATCTCTGGGCTGTAGTAATCCCAGATGAAACCAAGCTCAGCTGTGTGGTCCAAAAAGGAGCCCTCTCCTAGGAAGGAAGTGCATGAAGGCATCTCCTGCCCCATGTTGAGCCCCACGTCAAGTCTGGTCTGTACTGCAGCCTCTATTCATGTCTTCAGAGGAGTGCTTTTGTGCTGGCCACAGGGTGCTCAACCGCATGTGATGCTCCATGATGAATTAAGAAGTTGAAAGAAGTGACCTCCATTCTTGTAACTGTTTTCATAGATTAAGAGAATCTGTAGGTCAGAAGGAATTACAATTTTTGACATTGGAAGATGTGAAGCTTCTTAGTGGCAGGAACTCAGCAGGCTCTCCACTTTCTCTGATGTAATAAGAACTAGGCAAAGCTTTTCCTGTGCATGATATTTGTGAAGACATTGTGCCGCGACCATGTCAATAAAACATAGTTAACTTCCAGAAATACACAGGGATATGCAAACAAACTGATAAACCAAATCATCAAAATCATTCCCGTTTTATGAAAAACGTCACCAGCCTATCTGTAGCTTTACACTTGTTTTCTGCCTTTCTTCTTCCAATGAAGGTCTGGCCCACCCCTCTCAATATACAGTGCTTTTACTTGTGCTCTGGATCCCACTAGAGTATGAACTTCCTAGGAGCAGAGACTTCATCTTATTTACTGCCCTAACTCTGCCAGAGTCTAGAACAATGTCTGGTACACAATAGTGGCTCATGACATATTTGATGATTCAGTGGGCTGTGGAGCAATCTGCCAGGAGTTCATATCACTCACCTCCTCAGAGGTAATTCTTCAGTCACTTCCAACTCAGCATTAATTCCTCCAACATACAACAACTGAGCAGTATCAGTAACAACTATTGACTTGGCAAGAGTCAAGAAAAAGTATTCAAAATCATTTGCCTCGATAATTAGTTGACCATTGACATCGTTCCCAATGTCCTCAACTCTTCAAGGCACTGTTCTCACGAAAGGCTAATAGTGTTAAGTAAGTTGATGACTGGGACAGTGTGTCATTTTTTTAAAATATTTATTTAGTTATTTGGCTGCGCTGGGTCTTAGTTGCGGCACGTGGGGTCTTCATTGCAGCATGCGGGATCTTTAGTTGCAGCATGTGGGATCTTTAGTTGCAGCATGCAGGATCTAGTTCCCTGACCTGAGATCCAGCCCGGGCCCCCTGAATTGGAAGCATGGAGTCTTAGCCACTGGACCACCAGGGAAGTCCCAATGTGTCATTTTTTAAAGCCACACAGTTATCTCCACATTGCACAACCTGAATATGTGCTAACTGAAAGGGATTAATTAGTTAATTCATTCATTTCGTTCATTCCTGATGACTCTTGTGGAAAATAAAGCAAAGAACTGGCTACTGATTACAAATTAACTGTTAACACAGACCCTAGTGACTCCTGCACTTCCCCACTCCTCCTCTCTGGGTTTCATCTGCTGTTGTTACAAACCACCAAGCTAAGGCAAATTCAGGCTCTATCTGCACCCTGAAGCCCTTGGTATTGGCACATGCAGAAATGGCTACTGGGGACAGATTGAGGGATGGAGTAATAAAGAGGAAGTGCAAATAACTGCTAGTTCCTGGAATGATGCAAGTCCAGAGAACTAAAGTCAGGGTGTGTCTGGGCTTTTGCTCCCATATGTTCTCTTCAGTTAATACAAGAGCAGAGCTGAGACTTTGGGTATACTTCCAGAGTCAATCTGGAAATCAAACATCCAGAAAGCAAACTACCATATGCCTGGAATTTGGTCATTTCTATTTTGTTCTTCAAAATGGCTCACAAGAATCATTTGCTTGGAAAACCAACCTGAAAATGGGTAATATTTCTCTGTCCATTCAGAGGGGCTTTTGAAATAGTTCTGTACCACAGTGGTGTTTAAATATGAAATACAGTAAAACACATAATAAGATTTCCCAACAGATAGGTCTCTCCTATGAGCTGTCATGATGAGAACTGCAGGCATGGGACCAGATGAAGCAATCTTTAAACCGTGATTCTGGAGAGCTGGGAAGTACAGCTTCATTTTTCAGAGATTTCGGGGGCAGTAGTTCCATAACCCAGTTTTGGTTCCTTGGTGATCTTTGTGCTTTGTCAAATAAATGTGGATAGAATGTCCTCAAAACCCATCACCTGTGACTGAATTACAATCCACTACAATCCACCTGAATTATCCTGCATATGACCTCACTGAAAGTCAGTATTCAATCTTCGTGATATTCTTTAAGCTACTGCTTAAGTTTATATCAAAATATATCAGAACACAAGTTCTTGTTTTTATATTTCAAAAGCAGTATGAGAGCAAAACTTAAAAGCATATAAAACATGATTTCCAAACAATCATGTTTGGAAATCATGTTGAACCCTATTTCCGAGTATTTCTGAAACAGATCTGTTAAAACAGCAAATAAGTGTCTTGAGTACCTACTATATGTTTGACAGTATGCCAAGAGCTGTGAGAAATATGAAAAAGGTCTTTTCTTCCAGGTGACACAATCAAGTTAGCAGGTAAGACTAACATGAGCTAATAGTAAATATCACAAGATAGATCACAATTGTTAAGATGTGTGGTAGAGACTAAAGTACTCTAAACACTCATGAAGGGAGATAAGCAAAGGCTAGAACAATCACAGAAGTTTTCAGAGAAGAGATGAGCATTTAATTTGGATATGCCAGGTAGAGGCAACTACATGGTCAAAAAGTGAAAGGTGCTGGGGAAGGAGAGGCAGTTGAAAAAGTAAACATGGAGTTTCTGGTTTCTAGAAAACTATAGGTGGATAAGAGATTCATTAGGGGTCTGAAGGTTTTTGAAACAGGAAGAGACAATAGCCTTCTTTTGGCTCTGGAAGGGAACTGACATGGGGTAGAGGGTCTCCTTGAATGCCGGCATTATTCTTGGAAGCTGCCCAGCCCCTAAGGAGATGAGGCCCAGAAGTCAGCCTAAAACAGCAGAGGAAGAAGCCAAGTTTCACTCAATGGCTGAGCGAGCCTAAACTACCAGCCCATGAACGTGCTTTGAGGGAAATGAATAGGACTAATAGAAATCAGTCAATGAGAAAGTAGAATTTCCCAGCACCCATAGCACTTAGACCCCTAGAAGGAGTAACTACAGATCAAAGTGAGCTGACCCAAAGCCTACCAGAGACATTTTGGAGCTAGACAAGGAAATAGTTTCCTTATGCAGAGACACAGCGCCAAAGCTCCTATAGCAGTGAAGCTCAAAGAAGCACAGAGCAGGAGAGGTAACCTGGGCAAATGTCTACAGAGAGGACTAGAAAGCTAGCTGGGGCAGAAGCTGAGACCCCACTGGGCCTAGAACCAGCTACTGTAATTTAGGGATCTAGAGCACCTGCTAGATGTGTACAATCCAATATGGTAGTCACTATGCATATATGGATATTTAAATTAATTAAACTTAGTGTGGCACTAGGCCCATGTCAAGTGCTCAATAACCACACATAGCTCATGGCTGTATAACGAAGGCTGCAGATATACAACATTTCAATCAGTGCTAAAGTCTGAAGGATTGGAGTCTGCATGATTAGTAGTTGGGATCAGCCAGGCCAACTCTGGTTTGGCATTAGCTATCATGCTAATGGAAATAATAAGGAACCATGTTCACTCCTTTCTACTCCTACTCATCCTTCAAGCTGCAGCTTAATTCTCAATTGTGAGGAGGCCTCCTCTGGGCTCCAATAGTGCTTTGTTCTTACACTGTTTCCATTTATTGTACTGTATTTAAATTGTCTCTCTCTCCCCATAGGGTCTACACATTATACATTTTTTGATACAGAAGAAGGAGGAGAACAAGAACGAGAAGAATAATAAAAAGAACAAGGGTGGGTGGGGGAGGTGGTTCAAGAGAGCAGCCAAGAAGGTCCTGAATTCACCTCCTCCCATGGACACAGCAAATCTACAGCTATTTAAGGAACAATTCCCTATAAAAAAAAAAATACCTGAAAACTAGCCAAACAGCTCCTCCACAGCAAAGGACAAGAGGTCCACACTGAGATGGGTAAAAGAGGCAGAGACACAGTCTCACCGAAAACCCCACCCCTGGTGTGGAGACCCACAATCGGAAGGGATCTCAAAGATACAGAGCTTTTCCCTGAGGAGCAAGAATTTGTGCCCTACATCAGTCATCCCAACACTTGGGACTTGCACTGGTGAGATGAGCCCCCAAAACATCTGGCTTTGAAAACCAACAGGGCTGACGTCCAGAAAAACCAAAGGGCTGTAAGGAATGGAGATTCCACTCTTAAAGGTCCTGCATGCAGACTCACCCACCTGGCAATCCAGCACAAAAGCCACAGTTTGAAAAGCGCCTAGACCATATGTGAATGTGATACATTTGTTAATTTTAAAGCATCTGCCAGCAAGGGAGAAATCTGTTAGGACTCTCTCCAGGAATGGAAGCACTGGCAGGTACCATTTTTGCTTTCTGCCCCATCTATTTTGTTAGCACCAGCACTAGCAGTCACCATTTTTGCAGTCGCTTTCTAACCTGCTAGCACCAGTGTTAGAAATTAAAGGAGAAATTTAAAAATACCTGGAGAGGGCTTCCCTGGTGGCGCAGTGGTTGGGAGTCCGCCTGCCGATGCAGGGGACATGGGTTCAAGCCCTGGTCCAGAAGGGTCTCACATGCCGCGGAGCGGCTGGGCCCGTGAGCCATGGCCGCTGAGCCTGCACGTCCGGAGCCTGTGCTCCGCAACGGGAGAGGCTGCAACAGTGAGAGGCCCGCGTAACGCAAAAATAAATAAATAAAAAATAAATAAATAAAAATACCTGGAGACAAGTGAAAATGGAAATACAACATACCAAAATCTATGCAATGCAACAAAAGCAGTTCTAAGATGGAAGTTTATAGCAATACAGGCCTACCTCAAGAAATAAGAAAAATCTCAAATAAACAACCTAAATTTTACACCTAAGGGAACTAAAGAAAGAAGAGTAAACAAAGCCCAAAGTTACTAAAAGGACGGAAATAATAAAGAACAGAGCAGAAATAAATGAAATAGAGACTAAAAGACAAACAGAAAAGATTGATGAAACAAGGAGATGGTTCTTTGAAAAGATAAACAAAATAGACAAAACTTTAGCTAGACTCACTAAGAGAAACAGAGAGAAGGCTCAAATAAATAAAATCAGAAATAAAAGAGGAGAAATTACAATTATACCAAAAGAGACTACTATGAACTATTATACACCAACAAATTGAATAACCTGGAAGTAATGGATAAATTCCTAGAAACATACAATCTTCTAAGACTGAATCATCAAGAAATAGAAAATCTGAATAGACTAATTACTAGTGAGGAGATTAAAACAGTAATCAAAAAACTCCCAACAAAGAAAAGTCCAGGACCAGATGGCTTCACTGGTAAAGTGTACCAAATATTCAAAAAAGATTTAATACCTATCCTTCTCAAACTCTTCCAAAAAACTGAAGAGGAGGGAATGCTCCCAAACTCACTTCACAAGGCCAACATTACCCTGATACCAAAATCACACAAAGACATCACACATAAAAAAGAAAATTACAGACCAATATCACTGATGAACATAGGTACAAAAATCTTCAACAAAATATTAGCAAACTGAACTCAAGAATACGTTAAAAGGATCATACACCCTGATCAAGTGGAATTTATTCCAGGGATGCAAGGATGGTTCAACAACCACAAATCAATCAATGTGATATGTCACATTAACAAAAAGAAGGATTAAAATCATATGATTATCTCAATAGATGCATAAAAAGCATCTGACAAAATTCAACATCATTTGTGATAAAAACTCTCAACAAGTGGATATAAAAAGAATGTACCTTAACATAATAAAGGCCATATATTACATGCTTACAGGTAACATCATACTCAGTGATGAAATCATGAAAGTTTTTTCCTTAAAATCAGGACCAAAACAATGATGTTCACTCTCACCACTTTTAGTCAAAATAATATTATAAGTCCTAGCCAGAGCATTTAGGCAAGAAAAAAAAAAGAGGCATCCAAATTGAAAAGGAAGAAGTAAAACTGTCACTATTTGCAGATGACATGATACTATGTATAGAAAACCCTAAAGACACCAACAAAAAACTGTTAGAACTAATAAATAAATTTAGTAAAGTTGCAGGGTACAAAATCAATATGCAAACATGTTGCACTTTTATACGCTAACAATGAACTATCAGAAAGAGAAAGAAAAAAAATCCCATTAACAATTGCATCGAAAAGAATAAAATATCTATGAACAAATTTAACCAAGGAGATGAAAGACCTATACACTGAAAACTGTAAGACACTGATGAAAGTAACTGAAGAAGACAAAAATAAATGGAAAGATATTCCATGCTTATGAATTGGAAGAATTAATACTGTTAAAATGTCCATATTACCCAAAACAATCTGCAGATTCAATGCAATCCCTACCAAATTCCAAAGGCATTTCTCACAGAAATAGAACAAACAATCCTAAAATTTGTATGGAATCACAAAAGATCCTGAATAGCCAAAGCACTCTTGAAAAAGAAGAACAAAGCTGAAAGCATCATACACTCTGATTTCAGACTATACTACAGAGCTGTAAAATCAAAACAGTATGATATTGGCATAAAAACAGACCCATAGATCAATGGCACAGAGTAAAGAGCCTAAAAATAACACACATATATGGTCCATTAATTTGTGATAAAGGAAGCAAGAACACAAAATGGGGAAAGGCTAGTCTCTTCAAAAATGGTGCTGGGAAAACTGGACATCCACACACAAAAGAATGAAACTGGACCACTATCTTACACCATACACAAAAATTAACTCAAAATGGATTAAAGTCTTGACTGTAAGATTAAAAATAAAATAAAATAGGAATAAAAATAAAAATCTGAGAAGAAAACATGGGTGGTAAGCTCCTTGACATCACTCTTGGTGAAATTTTGGGGATCTGACTCCAAAGGCAGTAGAAGCAAACCTAAACAAATAGGATTACACCAACTAGAAAGCTTCTGCACAGTGAAGGAAAACATCAACAAAATAAAAAGGAAACTTTCTGACGGGAGAAGATATTCCTAAATCATACCTGATAAAAGGTTAATATCCAAAATATATAAAGAACTCAGACAACCCAATAACCACCACAACAAAAAAAATCCAATTTAAAAATAGGCAAATAGCATCTTTGGGATCCTCTATGTATAGTATCATGTCAACTGAAAACAATGACAGCTTTACTTCTTCTTTTCCGATTTGCATTTCTTTTATTTCCTTTTCTTCTCTGATTGCTGTGGCTAAAACTTCCAAAACTATGTTGAATAAGAGTGGTGAGAGTGGGCAACCTTGTCTTGTTCCTGACCTTAGTGGAAATGCTTTCAGCTTTTCACCATTGAGGACAATGTTGGCTGTGGGTTTGTCATATATGGACTTTATTATGTTGAGGAAAGTTCCCTCTATGCCTACTTTCCACAGGGCTTTCCCAAAGATGCTACCAGAAAACTACTAGAGCTAATCAATGAATTTGGTAAAGTAGCAGGATACAAAATTAATGCACAGAAATCTCCGGCATTCCTATACACTAATGATGAAAAATCTGAAAGTGAAATCAAGAAAACACTCCCATTTACCATTGCAACGAAAAGAATAAAATATCTAGGAATAAACCTACCTAAGGAGACAAAAGACCTGTATGCAGAAAATTATAAGACACTGATGAAAGACATTAAAGATGATACAAATAGATGGAGAGATATACCATGTTCTTGGATTGAAAGAATCAACATTGTGAAATGACTCTACTACCCAAAGCAATCTACAGATTCAATGCAATCCTTATCAAACTACCACTGGCATCTTTCACAGAACCAGAACAAAAAAATTCACAATTTGTATGGAAACACAAAAGACCCCAAATAGCCAAAGCAATCTTGAGAACGACAAACGGAGCTGGAGGAATCAGGCTCCCTGACTTCATACTATACTACAAAGCTACAGTAATCAAGACAGTATGGGACTGGCACAAAAACAGAAAGATAGATCAATGGAACAGGATAGAAAGCCCAGAGATAAACCCACGCACATATGGTCACCTTATCTTTGATAAAGGAGGCAAGAATATACGGTGGAGAAAAGACAGCTTCTTCAATAAGTGATCCTGGGAAAAATGGACAGGTACATGTAGAAGTATGAGAGTAGAACACTCCCTAACACCATACACAAAAATAAGCTCAAAATGGATTAAAGATCTAAATATAAGGTCAGAAACTATCAAACTCTTAGAGGAAAACATAGGCAGGACACTCTATGACATAAATCACAGCAAGATCCTTTTTGACCCACCTCCTAGAGAAATGGAAATAAAAACAAAAATAAACAAATGGGACCTAATGAAACTTCAAAGCTTTTGCACAGCAAAGGAAACCATGAACAAGACGAAAATACAACCTCAGAATGGGAGAAAATATTTGCAAATGAAGCAACTGACAAAGGATTAATCTCCAAAATGTACAAGCAGCTCATGCAGCTCAATAACAAAAAAACAAACAACCCAATCCAAAAATGGGCAGAAGACCTAAATAGACATTTCTCCAAAGAAGATATACAGATTGCCAACAAACACGTGAAAGAATGCTCAACATCATTAATCATTAGAGAAATGCAAATAAAAACTACAATGAGATAGCATGTCACACCAGTCAGAATGGCCATCATCAAAAAATCTAGAAACAATAAATGCTGGAGAGGATGTGGAGAAAAGGGAACACTCTTGAACTGTTGGGGGGAATGTAAATTGATACAGCCACTATGGAGAACAGTATGAAGGTTCCTTAAAAAACTACAAATAGAACTACCATATGACCCAGAAATCCCACTACTGGGCATATACCCTGAGAAAACCATAATTCAAAAACAGTCATGTACCAAAATGTTCATTGCAGCTCTATTTACAATAGCCAGGACATGGAAGCAACCTAAATGTCCATCATCAGATGAATGGATAAAGAAGATGTGGCACATATATACAATGGAATATTACTCAGCCATAAAAAGAAATGAAATTGAGTTATTTGTAGTGAGGTGGATGGACCTAGAGGCTGTCATACAGAATGAAGTAAGTCAGAAAGAGAAAAACAAATACCGTATGCTAACACATATATATGGAATCTAAGGGGAAAAAAAAGGGTCATGAAGAACCTAGGGGTAAGATGGGAATAAAGACACAGACCTACTAGAGAATGGACTTGAGGATATGGGGAGGGGGAAGGGTAAGCTGTGACAAAGTGAGAGAGTGGCATGGACATATATACACTACCAAACGTAAAATAGATAGCTAGTGGGAAGCAGCTGCATGGCACAGGGAGATCAGCTCAGTGCTTTGTGACCACCTAGAGGGGTGGGATAGGGAGGGTGGGGGAGGGAGGGAGACGCAAGAGGGAAGAGATATAGGAACATATGTATATATATATAACTGATTCACTTTGTTATAAAGCAGACACTAACACACCACTGTAAAGTAATTATACTCCAATAAAGATGTTAAAAATAAATAAAACAAAATAAAAATAGGCAGAGAATTTGAATAGACATTTTTCCAAAGAAGACGTACAGATAACTAAAAGGCACATGAAACAATGTTCAATATCACTAATAATTAGGGAAGTTCAAACCAAAACACAAGTGAGATATCACCTCATACCTGCAGAATGGCTATTATCAAAAGGATAAGAAATAGCAAGTGTTGGCCAGGATATGAAGAAAAGAGAACCCTCATGCACTGTTGGTGGAAATGTAAATTGGTACAGCCACTGTGGAAAACAGCATGGAGCTTCCTCAAAAAATTAAAAATAGGGCATCCCTGGTGGCACAGTGGTTGAGAGTCTGCCTGCCGATGCAGGGGACACGGGTTTGTGCCCCAGTCCAGGAAGATCTCACATGCCGCGGAGCGGCTAGGCCCATGAGCCATGGCCACTGATCCTGCGCGTCCAGAGCCTGTGCTCTGCAACGGGAGAGGCCACAACAGTGAGAGGCCCACATACCGCAAAAAAAAAAAAAAAGAAAAAATTAAAAATAGAACTACCATATAAGCCAGCAATTCCACTTCTGGGTATTTATCTGAAGAAAATGAAAACACTAATTCAAAAAGATAAAGGCACCCCTAGGTTCACTGCAGCATATTTATAATAACCAGCATATGGAAACAATTTACGGGTCTATCAATGGTTGAATGGATAAAGGAAATGTTTTTATATATATGTTTATATATATATATATATAAAATATAAATATTTTATATTTATATGTACATAATGGAATACTACTCAGCCATAAAAAAGAATGAAATGGACATTGAGGGTATTACATTAAGTGAAATAAGGCAGATAGAGAAAGACAAATACCATATGATTTCACTTACCTGTGAGATCTAACAAACAAATGAACAAACAAAACAAAACACATAGATACAGGGAACAGATTGATGGTTGCCAGAATAGGGGGAGGTGGGCAAAAATGGGTGAAGGGGATCAAGAGGTACAAACCTCCAGTTATAAAATAAATAAGTCTTATAGTTTTCAGAGCACAGGTCTTTTGTCTCCTTAGGTGTGGTTATTCCTAGGTATTTTATTCTTTTTGATGTGATGGTAAATGGGGTTGTTTCTTGAATTTCTCTTTCTGATGTTTTGTTGTTAGTGTATAGAAATACAACAGATTTCTGTGTATTAATTTTGTAACCTGCAACTTTACCAAATTCGTTGATGAGCTCTAGTAGTTTTCTGGTAGCATCTTTAGGATTTTCTATGTATAATAACATGTCATCTGCAAACAGTGACAGTTTAACTTCTTTTCCCATTTGGATTCCTTTTATTTCTTTTTATTCTCTGATTGCTATAGCTAGGACTTCCAAAACTATGTTGAATAAAAGTGACAAGAGTGAACATCCTTGTCTTGTTCCTGATCTTAGAGGAAATGTTTTTAGCTTTTCACCATTGAGTATGATGTTAGCTGTAGGTTTGTCATATATGGCCTTTATTATGTTGAGGTATGTTCCCTCTATGCCCACTTTCTGGACAGTTTTTATCATAAATGGGTGTTGAATTTTGTCAAAAGCTGTTTCTGCAAATATTGAGATGATCATATTACCTCACACCAGTCAGAATGGCTATCATCAAAAAATCCACAAACAGTACATGCTGGAGAGTGTGTGGAGAGAAGGGAACCGTCCTATACTGTTGGTGGGAATGTAAACTGGTACAGCCACTATGGAGAACAGTATAGAGGTTCCTTAAAAAACTAAAAATAGAGCTACCATATGATTCTGCAATCCCACTCCTGGGCATACACCCAGAGAAAAACATGGTTTGAAAGAATACATGCACCCCAATGTTCATTGCAGCACTGTTTACAATAGCCAAGACATGGAAGCAACCTAAATGTCCATCGACAAAAGAATGGATAAAGAAGATGTGGCCATATATACAATGGAATATTACTCAGCCATTAAAAAGAATGAAATAATGCCATTTGCAGTAACATAGGTGGACTTATAGATTGTCATACTGAGTGAAGTAAGTCAGATAGAGAAAGAGAAATATCATATGACTGCTTCTCTGCAAAATCTAAAAAATGATACAAATGAACTTATATACAAATCAGAAGCAGACTCACAGACTTAGAGAATGAACTTATGGTTACCAGAGGGGAAGGGTAGGAGGGAGAGATATTTAGGGAGCTTGGGATTGACATGTACACACCACTATATTTAAAATGGATAACCAACAAGGACCTACTGTATAGCAGAGGGAACTCTGCTCAATATCCTGTAACAAACTAAATGCAAAAAGAATTTGAAAAAGAATAGACACATGTATATGTATAACTGAATCACTTTGTTGTACACCTGAAACTAATACAACATTGTTAATCAACTGTACTCCAATATAAAATTAAAAGTTTCTTTAAAAAATGAGAAAAATAAATAAAATTAAAAAGTCATGGGGATATTATATACAGCATGGTGACTATAATCAGTAATATTGTATTGCAGATTTGAAAGTTGCTAATAAAGTAAATCTTGAAAGTTCTCATCACAGAAAAAAATTTTTGTAACTTTGTATGGTAACAGATGGTATAACTAGACTTATTGTGGCGGTCATTTTGCAATGTATACAAAAGTTGAATCATTATGTTGTACACCTAAAACTAGTATAATGTTGTATGTCAATTGCACTTCAATTTAAAAAGAAATCTATCACAGGAAACTGAAAAAAAAAAAAACCAACAAACACAAGAAGAATCTTCCTTGAGCTCCTATTATGTTGTAGGCAGTTTAAATACATGATCTCATTTAGGTACTATTATTATCTCCATTTTGTAAATGACAAAACTGATATTTAATGTGGTTAAATAGTTTACCCAAAGTCATACAGCTGACAAGCAGCAGAGCTAGGAACATGGATTCTTAGCAATCTGTTATATCGCTCCTCACCCATCCTGAAACATTGTATCAAAGTCCTTGTAAAAACATGTACAGTTCAACTGAATCTTACTGTTAGAAATGTCAAAGTAACCAGATACTCAAATTTAATGGGAGACATACATGTTGGTCAAAAATGACACCAAGCTTGGGAAGTGCTATAACTGATGTAAACATGGGCAAATGGAGGGCTCACTGCAGGTGTGGGGAGGACCATTTGGATAAGAAAACAGCATATGCAAAGACATGGAGGCACAGAAGAGTGTGCTGAAGGGTAATGCATAGGTTAGGAGCACAGCAGAGACACTTTTTAGCTATTCCAACTTTAAACCAGCATTTATTCTTTTTTTTTTTTTTTTTAGTTTTCTCATTTGTTCTATTTTTTATTTTCTTTTTTTTAACATCTTTATTCGAGTATAATTGCTTTACAATGTTGTATTAGTTTCTGCTGTATAACAAAGTGAATCAGCTATACATATACAGATATCCCCATATCCCCTCCCTCTTGCATCTTCCTCCCACACTCCCTACCCCACCCCTCTAGATGGTCACAAAGCACTGAGCTGATCTCCCTGTGCTATGCAGCTGCTTCGCTCTAGCTATCTGCTTTACATTTGGTAGTGTGTATATGTCACTGTTACTCCCTCACTTTGCCCCAGCTTACCCTTCCCCCTCCCCATGTCCTCAAGTCCATTCTCTATGTCTGCGTCTTTATTCCTGTCCTGCCCCTAAAACCAGCATTTATTCTTTTTATTGGAAATGTTTGTGTTTGCAGATAATTTTCTGCTATATTACCCTGTTTTGTGGAATGCTAAGGAATGAAATACCTCTTTGAACTTAAAGTTTGGTAATATCAAGCCTTGATGATCATATACCAAAAAATAGAACTTCCATGAACAAGAATCACTAACTTACCAGGTGACAAAGGCGTAAATTGCTCCAATGATGATAATGGCTATTGCATAATGCCAACAAAAGCATATGGTGAGAAACATAACGTTGTCATGATCCACTGAATCCCATGCAGGACCTCCACTGGGGGGATAAAGGACAAACCCAATCTGTAATTTAAAACAAAGAACACACATTAAAAAATACCAGCCATATTCCCAAAGATGGTACATTTCAAAATGTTTCATTTCAAGATTAATGGTAACAGATAACTCCCATTACCTGAGATGCTACAGATAAGATATCTGCTGCCTGTTTTAGTAATATAGACAGTATCTACTCGATCATATTTTTGGAAAAAATGTTAAGGATATTTACAGATCAATTTTCAAAATATGAATAGGAATCATCTCTGGGGATTGGTGGACTTCCAGATGATGTGTTAGGTTTCTAAGCTGTGCAGTTTAACTCCGTTATTTCAAAATCAGAGTTTAAAAAAAAGGTTTTAAAATAAACCCCATGGGTAACATTATGTTCAATGATAAAGACTGAAAGCTTGTCTCCTAAGATCAGGAACAAGACAAGGGTGTCTTATTTTACAAATTCCATTCAACGTTGTACTAGAAATTCTAGCCAGAGCAATTAGCTAAGAAAAACAGACAAAGAGCATCCAGATTGCAAAGGAAGAAGTAAAACTATATTCACAAATGACATGATCTTATATATACAGAAAATTCTGAAGAATCTACAAAAAAACTATTAGAGCTAATAAATTAATTTAGCATACTTGCAGGATACAAAATCAACACATAAAACATGCAATGAACAATCAAAAAAATTAAGGTAGGAAAACAATTCCACTTACAATAGCATTGAAAAGAATGAAATACTTAGGAATAAATTTAATCAAGGAGGTTCAAGACTTGTACCTTGCAAACTACAAAACATTGTTGAAAGTGATCAAAGAAGATCTAAATAACTGGAAGTATATCTCATGTTCATGAACTGGAGCAGTTAATATTGTTAAGATGGCAATAAAAAAACAGAACATGAATTTGATCAAACCTCTAGATCTAACAAGATCGGGCATGTTGAAAAGTGTTAAATGTGATGGTTAATTTCACATGTCAACTTGACTGGGTCATATGACGTACAGATACTTGGTTAAACATGATTTTGGGCTGTGTTTGTGAGGGTATTTCCAGATGAGATTAGCACTTGAATCTGTAAAAATCTAAGTAAAGCAGATCCTCCTCCACAGTGCGTGTGGGCATCATACAATCCATTGAGGGCTGAAGAGAGCAAAAAGCAGAGGGAGGGAGAATTGGCTCTGCCTCACCACTGAGCTGGAACTTTGGTCTTCTCCTGCCTCAAACTAGAACTTGTACCCTCAGCTCTCCGCTTTCAAGACTGGACCTACAGCACCAGCTTTCCTGGGTCTGTAGAATGCAGGTGGCAGATCATGGGACTTCTCAGCCTCCACAATTATGGGAACCAATTCCTCAAAAAAAATCTCTCTCTCTCTTTCCTCTCTCTATAGATATAGATATATTACAGATATAGATACAATTATATATTATATATAAAATATATATAGTATATATTTGGTTCTGTTTCTCTGGAGAACCCTGACCAATACACTGGATGATAAATTGATAAATATCACTACTTTTGTATATATTTAAGATTTACCATAATAAAAGTTTTTAAAAATTCCTTTTTCATAGGCACATTAAAAAAAAAAGAGAGAGAGAGAGATGGCAATAACACCCAAAGCAATCTACAGATTCAGTATGATCCCTATCAAAATCCCAGTAGTCTTTTTTGCAGAAATAGAAAGCTGATACTAAAATTTATATGGAATTACAAGGGACCCAGAATAGTCCAAACAACCTTGAAAAAGAAAAGCAAAGTTGTAAGACTTACACTTACTGATTTCAAAACTTACTACAAAAACTACAGCAATCAAAACATTGTGGTACTAACATAATGGTAGACATACAGATCAATTAAATAGAATTGAGAGTCCAGAAATAAGCCCATACACCTGTAGTAAATTGGTTTTTGAAAAGAGTGCCAAGGCCATTCAATGGGGAAACAAAAGTCTCTTCAACAAATGGTACTGGGGAAACTGGATATACACATGCAAAAAAAAAAAAAAAAGAATTTGGACTCCTACATTACACCACATTCAAAAATTAATGCAAAATGGATCAAAAACCTAAACATGAGAACTAAAATCCTAACTCTTAGAAGAAAACTAAGGAAAAACCTTCATGACCTGGGATTTAGTGCTGATTTTGTATACATGACACCAAAAACACATCAAAATTAAAAGCTTTGGTGGGGCTTCCCTGGTGGCACAGTGGTTAAGAATCCGCCTGCCAATGCAGGGGACACGGGTTCGAGCCCTGGTCCAGTAAGATCGCACATGCCACGAAGGAACTAAGCCCGTGTGCCATAACTACTGAGCCTGCGCTGTAGAGCCTGCATGCGACAACTACTGAGCCCGTATGGCATAACTACTGAAGCCCCTGTGCCTAGAGCCCGTGCTCCACAACAAGAGAAGCCACCGCAATGAGAAGTCCACACACCACAACGAAGAGTAGCCCCTGCTCACCGCAACTACAGAAAGCCCGTGCGCAGCAACGAAGACCTGACACAGCCAAAAATAAAGAAAGAAAGAAAAACAAAGCTCAGAGGTTTCCGGGAAGATGGCGGAAGAGTAAGGCGTGGAGATCACCTTTCTCCCCACAGATACTCCAGAAATACATCTACACGTGGAACAACTCCTACAGAACACCCACTGAACGCTGGCAGAAGACCTCAGACCTCCCAAAAGACAAGAAATCCCCCACGTACCTGGGTAGGGCAAAAGAAAAAAGAAGAAACAGAGACATAAGAATAGGGACGGGACCTGCACCAGAGGGAGGGCGCTGTGAAGGAGTAACGGTTTCCACACACTAGGAAGCCCCTTCGCGGGCGGAGACAGCGGGTGGCGGAGGGGGAAAGCTTCAGAGCCGCGGAGGAGAGCACAGCAACAGGGGTGCGGGGGGCAAAGCGGGGAGATTCCCGCACAGAGGATCAGGGCCGAACGGCACTCACCAGCCCGAGAGGCTTGTCTGCTCACCCGCCAGGGCGGGCGGGGCTGGGAGCTGAGGCCTGGGCTTCGGTTGGAGCGCTGGGAAAGGACTGAGGTTGGCAGTGGGAACACAGACTGAAGGGGGTTAGTGCGCCACGGCTGGTCGGGAGGGAGTCCGGGGAAAAGTCTGGACCTGCCGAAGAGGCAAGAGACTTTTTCTTCCCTCTTTGTTTCCTGGTGCGCAAGGAGAGGGGATTAAGAACCCTGCTTAACGGAGCTCCAGAGACGGGCGCAAGCCGCGGCTAAAAGCACGGACCCCAGAGAAGCTAAGGCTGCTGCTGCTGCCGCCACCAAGAAGCCTGTGTGTGAGCACAGGTCACTATCCACACCCCCCCTTCCGGGGAGCCTGTGCAGCCCACCACTGCCAGGGCCCCAGGATCCAGGGACAACTTCCCCAGGATAACCCACGGCGTGACTCAGGCTGGTGCAACGTCATGCTGGCCTCTACCGCCGCAGGCTTGCCCCACATTCCCTGCCCCTCGATCCCCCCCCCCACCCCGGCCTGAGTGAGCCACAGTCCCAGAAGCAGCGGCTCCTTTAACCCCGTTCTGTCTGAGCAAAAAACAGACGCCATCCAGCTACGTACACGCAGAGGCGAGGCCAAATCCAAAGCTGAGGGCCTGGGAGCTGTGAGAACACAGAAGAGAAAGGGAAATCTCTCCCAGCGGCCTCAGAAACAGCGGATTAAATCTCCACAATCAACTTGATATACCCTGCATCTGTGGAATACCTGAATAGACAACGAATCATCCCAAATTGAGGAGGGGACTTTGAGAGCAAGATTTATTATTTTTTCCCCTTTTCCTCTTTTTGTGAGTGTGTATGTGTATGCTTCTGTGTGAGATTTTGTCTGTATAGCTTTGCTTCCACCATTTGTCCTAGGGTTCTATCAGTCCGTTTTTGTTTTTTAATCTTTTTTTCTTAATAATTATCTTTTTATTTTAATAACATTATATTTTAACATACTATATTTTATTTTACTTTACCTTCTTTCTTTCTTTTTTTCCTTCCTTCCCCTCCTCCCTCCCTCCCTCCCTCCCTCCCTCATTTTTCTTTCTTTCTTTCTACTTCTACTAATTCTTTCTTTCTAATTTTTCTCCATTTTATTCTGAGCTGTGTGGATGAAAGGCTCTTGGTGCTGCAGCCAGGAGTCAGTGCTGTGCCTCTGAGGTGGGAGAGCCAACTTCAGGACACTGGTCCACAGGAGACCTCCCAGCTGCACATAATATCAAACGGTGAAAATCTCCCAGAGATCTCCATCTCAACACCAGCACCCAGCTTCACTCAACTACCAGCAAGCTACAATGCTGAACACCCTATGCCAAACAACTAGCAAGACAGGAACACAACCCCACCCATTAGCAGAGAGGCTGCCTAAAATCATAATAAGTCCACAGACACCCCAAAACACACCACCAGGCGTGAACCTGCCCATCAGAAAGACAAGATCCAGCCTCACCCACCAGAACACAGGCACTAGTCCCCTCCACCAGGAAGCCTACACAACCAACTGAACCACCTTAGCCACTGGGGACAGACAGCAAAAACAATGGGAACTATGAAACTGCAGCCTGCAAAATGGAGATCCCAGACACAGTAAGTTAAGCAAGAGAGAAGACAGAAAAACACACAGCAGATTAAGGAGCAAGATAAAAACCCACCAGACCTAACAAATGAAGAGGAAATAGGCAGTCTACCTGAAAAAGAATTAAGAATAATGATAGTAAAGATGATCCAAAATCTTGGAAATAGAATAGACAAAATGCAAGAAACATTTAACAAGGACCTAGAAGAACTAAAGATGAAACAAACAATGATGAACAACACAATAAATGAAATAAAAATACTCTAGATGGGATCAATAGCAGAATAACTGAGACAGAAGAACGGATAAGTGACGTGGAAGATAATATAGTGGAAATAACTACTGCAGAGCAGAATAAAGAAAAAAGAATGAAAAGAACTGAGGACAGTCTCAGAGACCTCTGGGACAACAATAAACACAACAACATTCGAATTATAGGGGTTTCAGAAGAAGAAGAGAAAAAGAAAGGGACTGAGAAAATATTTGAAGGATTATAGTTGAAAACTTCCCTAATATGGGAAAGGAAATACTTAATCAAGTCCAGGAAGCACAGAGAGTCCCATACAGGATAAATCCAAGGAGAAATACCCCAAGACACATATTAATCAAACTTTCAAAAATTAAATACAAAGAAAACATATTAAAAGCAGCAAGGGAAAAACAACAAATAACACATAAGGGAATCCCCATAAGGTTAACAGCTGATCTTTCAGCAGAAACTCTGCAAGCCAGAAGGGACTGGCAGGACATATTTAAAGTGATGAAGGAGAAAAACCTGCAACAAATATTACTCTACCCAGCAAGGATCTCATTCAGATTTGATGGAGAAATTAAAACCTTTACAGACAAGCAAAAGCTGAGAGAGTTCAGCACTACCAAAACAGCTTTACAACAACTGCTAAAGGAACTTCTCTAGGCAAGCAACACAAGAGAAGGAAAAGACCTACAATAACGAACCCAAAACAATTAAGAAAATGGGAATACGAACATACATATCGATAATTACCTTAAATGTAAATGGACTAAATGCTCCCACCAAAAGGCACAGATTGGCTGAATGGATACAAAAACAAGACCCATATATATGCTGCCTACAAGAGACCCACTTCAGACCTAGAGACAAATACAGACTGAAAGTAAGGGGATGGAAAAAGATATTTCATGCAAATGTAAACCAAAAGAAAGCTGGAGTAACAATTCTCATATCAGACAAAATAGACTTTAAAATAAAGACTACTAGAAGAGACAAAGAAGGACACTACATAAAGATCAAGAGATCAATCCAAGAAGAAGATATAAAAATTGTAAATATTTATGCATCACATAGGAACACCTCAGTGCATAAGGCAAATACTAACAGCCATAAAAGGGGAAATCGACAGTAACACATTCATAGTAGGGGACGCTAACACCCCACTTTCACCAATGGACAGATCATCCAAAATGAAAATAAATAAGGAAACACAAGCTTTAAATGATGCATTACACAAGATGGACTTAATTGATATTATAGGACATTCCATCCAAATACAACAGAATACACATTTTCTCAAGTGCTCATGGAACATTCTCCAGGATAGATCATATCTTGGGTCACAAATCAAGCCTTGGTAAATTTAAGAAAATTGAAATTGTATAAAGTATCTTTTCTGACCAAAACGCTATGAGACTAGAAATCAATTACAGTAAAATATCTGTAAAAAAATACAAACACATGGAGGCTAAACAATACACTACTTAATAATGAAGTGATCACTGAAGAAATCTAAAAGGAAATTTAAAAATACGTAGAAACAAATGACAATGGAGACACAACAACCCAAAATCTATGGGATGCAGCAGAGCAGTTCTAAGAGGGAAGTTTATAGCAATACAATCCTACCTTAAGAAATAGGAAACACCTCGAATAAACAACCTAACCTTGCACCTAAAGCAATTAGAGAAAGAAGAACAAAAAAACCCCAAAGTTAGCAGAGGAAAGAAATCATAAAAAATCAGATCAGAAATAAATGAAAAAGAAATGAAGGAAACGATAGCAAAGATCAATAAAACTAAAAGCTGGTTCTTTGAGAAGATAAGCAAAATAGATAAACCACTAGCCAGACTCATCAAGAAAAAAAGGGAGAAGACTCAAATCAATAGAATTAGAAATGAAAAAGGAGAAGTAACAACTGACACTGCAGAAATAAAAAAGATCATGAGAAATTACTACAAGCAACTCTATGCCAATAAAATGGACAACCTGGAAGAAATGGACACATTCTTAGAAATGTACCACCTGCCAAGACTGAATCAGGAAGAAATAGAAAATTTGAACAGACCAATCACAAGCACCGAAATTGAAACTGTGATTAAAAATCTTTCAACAAACAAAAGCCCAGGACCAGATGGCTTCACAGGCAAATTCTATCAAACATTTAGAGAAGAGCTAACACCTATCCTTCTCAAACTCTTCCAAAATATAGCAGAGGGGGGAACAGTCCCAAACTCATTCTACGAGGCCACCATCACCCTGATACCAAAAACAGACAAGGATGTCACAAAGAAAGAAAACTACAGGCCAATATCACTGATGAACATAGATGCAAAAATCCTCAACAAAGTACTAGCAAACAGAATCCAACAGCACATTAAAAGGATCATACACCATGATCAAGTGGGGTTTATTCCAGGAATGTAAGGATTCTTCGATATATGCAAACCAAAAATGTGATACATCATATTAAAACACTGAAGGAGAAAAACCATATGATCATCTCAATAGGTGCAGAGAAAGCTTTTGACAAAACTCAACACCCATTTATGATAAAAAACCCTGCAGAAAGTAGGCACAGAGGGAACTTTCCTCAACATAATGAAGGCCATATATGACAAACCCACAGCCAACATCGTCCTCAATGGTGAAAAACTGAAAGCATTTCCACTAAGATCAGGAACAAGACAAGGCTGCCCATTCTCACCACTCTTATTCAACATAGTTTTGGAAGTTTTAGCCACAGCAATCAGAGAAGAAAAGGAAATAAAAGGAATCCAAATCGGAAAAGAAGAAGTAAAGCTGTCACTGTTTGCAGATGATGTGATACTATACATAGAGAATCCTAAAGATGCTACCAGAAAACTACTAGAGCTAATCAATGAATTTGGTAAAGTAGCAGGATATAAAATTAATGCACAGAAATATCTGGCATTCCTATACACCAATGATGAAAAATCTGAAAGTGAAATCAAGAAAACACTCCCATTTACCATTGCAACAAAAAGAATAAAATATCTAGGAATAAACCTACCTAAGGAGACAAAAGACCTGTATGCAGAAAATTATAAGACACTGATGAAAGAAATTAAAGATGATACAAATAGATGGAGAGATATACCATGTTCTTGGATTGGAAGAATCAACATTGTGAAATGACTCTACTACCCAAAGCAATCTACAGATTCAATGCAATCCCTATCAAACTACCACGGGCATTTTTCACAGGACTAGAACAAAAACTTTCACAATTTGTATGGAAACACAAAAGACCCCAAATAGCCAAAGCAATCTTGAGAATGAAAAAAGGAGCTGGAGGAATCAGGCTCCCTGACTTCATACTATACTACAAAGCTACAGTATTCAAGACAGTATGGTACTGGCACAAAAACAGAAAGATAGATCAATGGAACAGGATAGAAAGCCCAGAGATAAACCCACACACATATAGTCACCTTATTTTTGATAAAGGAGGCAGGAATGTACAGTGGAGAAAGGACAGCCTCTTCAATAAGTGGTGCTGGGAAAACTGGACAGGTATATGTGAAAGCATGAGATTAGATCACTCCCTAACACCATACACAAAAATAAGCTCAAAATGGATTAAAGACCTAAATGTAAGGCCAGAAACTATCAAACTCTTAGAGGAAAACATAGGCAGAACACTCTATGACATAAATCACAGCAAGATCCTTTTTGACCCACCTCCTAGAGAAATGGAAATAAAAACAAAAATTTAAAAATAGGACCTAATGAAACTTCAAAGCTTTTGCACAGCAAAAGAAACCAGAAAAAAGACCAAAAGACAACCCTCAGAATGGGGGAAAATATTTGCAAATGAAGCAACTGACAAAGGATTAATCTCCAAAATTTACAAGCAGCTCATGCAGCTCAATAACAAAAAAACATACAACCCAATCCAAAAATGGGCAGAAGACCTAAATGGACATTTCTCCAAAGATATACAGACTGCCAACAAATACATGAAGGAATGCTCAACATCATTAATCATTAGAGAAATGCAAATAAAAACTACAACGAGATATCATCTCACACCAGTCAGAATGGCCATCATCAAAAAATCTAGAAACAATAAATGCTGGAGAGGATGTGGAGAAAAGGGAACACTCTTGAACTGTTGGGGGGAATGTAAATTGATACAGCCACTGTGGAGAACAGTATGGAGGTTCCTTAAAAAACTACAAATAGAACTACCATATGACCCAGAAATCCCACTACTGGGCATATACCCTGAGAAAAGCATAATTCAAAAAGAGTCATGCACCAAAATATTCATTGCAGCTCTATTTACAATAGCCCGGAGATGGAAACAACCTAAGTGTCCATCATCGGATGTATGGATAAAGAAGATGTGGCACATATATACAATGGAATATTACTCAGCCATAAAAAGAAACAAAATTGAGCTATTTGTAATGATGTGGATAGACCTAGAGTCTGTCATACAGAGTGAAGTAAGTCAGAAAGAGAAAGACAAATACCGTATGCTAACACATATATATGGAATTTAAGAAAAAAATGTCATGAAGAACCTAGGGGTAAGACAGGAATAAAGACACAGACCTACTAGAGAATGGACTTGAGGATATGGGGAGGGGGAAGGGTAAGCTGTGACAAAGCGAGAGAGAGGCATGGACATATATACACTACCAAACGTAAGGTAGATAGCTAGTGGGAAGCAGCCGCATAGCATAGGGAGATCAGCTCGGTGCTTTGTGACCACCTGGAGGGGTGGGATAAGGAGGGTGGGAGGGAGGGGGATGCAAGAGGAAAGAGATATGGGAACATATGTATATGTATAACTGATTCACTTTGTTATAAAGCAGAAACTAACACACCATTTTAAAGCAATTATACTCCAATAAAGATGTAAAAAAATAATAAGAATAAGAAAAAAAAAAGCTCAGCTATTAAAAAAAAAGCTTTTGTGCATCAAAGGACATGATCAGGAAAATGAAAAGACAATCACAGCATAGGAGAAAATCCTTGCAAATCATATATCTGGTAAGGAACTAATATCAAGAATATATAAAGAACTAAATCTCAACAAAAAGCTAAAAAAATTTTAATGGGCAAAGGAATAGAAGACTCATTTTCCAAAAGAAAGTGTACAAATGGTCGATAAGCTCAAGAAAAAATTATGAACATCATTAGTTATTAGAGAAATGCAAATCAAAACCACTATGAGATACCACTTCACACCTCCTAGGATGGTAATAATAATAATAAGTAACAAGTGTTGGTAAGGATATGGTGAAATTGGAATCGTAATACATTGCTGGTGAGAATGTAAAATGGTACAGCTATGTGGAAAACAATTTGACAGTGTCTCAAAAAGTTAAATACAGAATTATCACATGACTTGGCAATTTCATTCTAGGTACTATACATACCCAAAATAATTGAAAGCAAACAAAAACTTCTACACAAATGTTCATAGCAGCATTATTCACAAGAGCCAAAAGTTCAAAACAATCCAAATGTCCATCAGCTGATGATGAATTAGCACCACGTGGTATTATGGCAGTATATTATTCAGCCATAAAAAGTGACATATTAATATATAATACAACATGGATGAACCTTGAAAACATGTCAGAGAAAGAAACTAGACACAAAAGGTAACATATTGCATGATTCTGTTTACATGAAATAGCCAGAATAGGTAAATCCATAGCAACAGAAAGCAGAGTGGTAACCAGGGACTGGGAGGAGAGGAAAAGGAAATGACTGGTTAATGGATCCGTGGTTTCCTTTTGGGGTGATGAAAATGTTTTAGAACTAAATAGAGGTGATAGTTGCACAACACTGTGAATGTACTAAATGCTGCTGAATTATACACTTTAAAATGCATAAAATGGTGCCAGAGAGGAGAAAGGTGGGGGGGATGAGAGAAATCAGTGAGGGAGATTAAGAGGTACAAGCTTCCAGTCACAAAATAAAAGAGTCACAGGTATGAAATGTACAGTGTTGGGAATAGTCAATAATTATGTAATAGCTTCGTATGGTGACAGATGGCAACTAGAGTATTGTGGTGATCATTTTGAAATGTATAGAAATATCAAATCACTATGTTGTGCATGAGGGACTAACAAATAAAATTTTTATTTTTCAATTATACTTCAAAAACAAACAAACAAATTCTTAGAAAAAGAGATCAGATTTGTGGTTACCAGAAGTGGAAGGTGGGAGGAAGAGATATTGGATAAAGGCACTCAAAAGGTACAAACTTCCAGTTATACAATAAATAAGTAATATAATGTACAATATGATCAATAGAATTATCACTGCTGTATGTTATATATGAAAGTTAGAGTAAATTCTAAGATTTCTTATCACAGGAAAAAGAATTTTTTTTCTTTGTCTTTAATTTTGTTTCCACATGAGATGATGGATGTTCACTAAACTTATTTTGGTAATCATTTCATTAGGTAAGTGAAATCATTATGCTGTACACTGTAAATTTATACTGGGCTGTACATCAATTATTCCTTAATAAAACTGGAAAAGGAAGGGAGGGAGGGAGGTAGGAGGGAAGGAAGGAAGGAAGGAAGGTTAATTCTATGTTATATGAATTTTACTCCAATAAAAATTTAAGATACATAGATGATAGGTAGATAGATAGAGGAACAGATGTCAGGTTTCAAGATCCAAACGAAATAGAAAACCAAGATAATTACTTGGATAATTGTACAAATGTCTATCATATTAGCTAACTATGTGTCAGTTACAGTGCTTAGGAGGTTTCCTTACTATGGCCCTTCAATGATGTGGTCTTTTTTTTTTTTTTTTTTTTAAGGCTGCGTTGGGTCTTCATTGCTGCGTGCAGGCTTTCTCTAGTTGCGGTAAATGGGGGCTACTCTTCATTGAGGTGTGCCGGCTTCTCACTGCGGTGCCTTCTATCGTTGTGGAGCACGGGCTCTAGGCGCACAGATTTCAGTAGTTGTGGCTCGTGGGCTCTAGCGCGCAGGCTCAGTAGTTGTGGCACAGGGGCTTAGTTGCTCCGTGGCATGTAGGATCATCCCGGACCAGGGCTCCAACCCGTGTCTCCTGCATTGGCAGGTGGATTCTTAACCACTGTGCCACCAGGGAAGTCCCCAATAATGTGCTATTATCCCAAGTTAATGTATTGTTATCCTCTTTAACCAGATGAGAAAATTAGGTGGTTTAGTGATTTGCTCCTGATCATACATCTAATAAATGAAATCTTACAGGGGAAAAAAAAAGGATTTAGTTTATAATATTGAGTGAAACCATTTCTGTTTGAAATTTCAAGTAATGTGAATAAATCGGGGAAAGCTAAGATTTGTGCCTTAATCACGTGTTCCTGTTTCCCATTTTAAAGGATTCCCTTTAGTTGGAAGGAGAACTGCCATTTGTACCACTTGGTAGATGTACTGCCATGTGTCAGGCACTTTAACCACACTCATACACATAAACTTCACAGTAATTCTCATTCTCCCAACAACCCCAGGAAGAAGGTATCATTATCCCCATATTACAGAGGGTAAAACTGGAACTCAGAGACTTCAGTAACTTCCCCAACATTTCAAAATGGCCAAATGACTAAGACAGGGTTCCAAACCATGACCATCTGGCTGCAAAACTCTGTGTGTTCTTTCTTCTACCCCACACTCTCTTTCATCATTTAGCCTTTCGTGGAGCAGTATGAAGGACAGTGGCCTGGACAACAGGGTCCATGTGAGTCACCTCAGCAGTTCTGATACGGTTTGAACAAACAGTACTGAGATGGTAGTTGGTCCCATGAAGACATGGTACTGTCTTACCCTTAAAACACAGATTAGAGACTGGCAGACCCTGGTCCACATCTGCATCACAGACATTCTTTGCCTGGCCTGCACACTTTTTAAAATAATTTGAATTAGTTTTCAACATTTAAAAAATTAGGGAACTTCACACAAAAGTCTGCAGTCTCAGCTTATTTCTAAAAATAGAAATATTTCTATTTTTTTTTCCAAAGCATGAGCCACAACATGTGCTCTCCATCGATTTATCATTCAGGTTGGTAGTTGCCTGACCAAGAGGAGCAATCCAGAGGTCTTTATTTTTACTCTGGTGCTATGCATTTTATTTATTAACCAATGTCACATTCATAAAGTTTTCCAAAATATCATGAGTTGAAATTAGCAAGGTACTGTGTAATAACTCCTTCCTGCCCTCCTCTACATCCCAGGAGACAGAATCCCTTTGTTGTCTCTATTTTAGAGATAAGAAAACTAAGTAACGCACGAGCCTGCCCTTCCATCTCCAAACAGTTACAAAAGTATTTGCGTCATTGCTGCTGTGTCTCACCCGCCAAGGGCTGGGGATTCTGCATTAGGACATGGTAACGTTCTAAAGGAATGAGGAGTTAACACCACTGGCAAAAGATAGATCAGTCATCAGATTAGAGATCTGAACCTACAGCATCCAGAAACTCCAGGAGAAAAATGCCACCCAGCTAGTTTGCCTGCTGTTTGGACATATCCGTGTTTTGCAATACCCCTTTATATACTGTTAGGAAAGCTCACTGTGGAGACCACAGTGACCAGAGCCCAGGTCTCTGAAGGCCCTGTAAGAAAGCGAGACTTGCTGGATCCTCTGTGCTCACTGTTTGGAAATGACAAGAAGGAAACTGACAAGTTTCCTACAAGAAGTCATGTAGTCAATTCTCAGTTCAGGGGGCCCAGCCATTTTAGCTAGGGTGCCAGGACCATGAGAATCTGCCTCTCATGTCCTCCTCTCTCATCAATTCAGGGAGGATGACAGAGAAATTCTGGGTCAAGAAAGGGCCTTTTAGGAAGGTTGAGTTTAATGCACAATGGACTAGCTCTCCAGTTCCCACCTATCAGTGTCACCTATCTTCCTTCAATGCCGTCCACACCACCCATCTACCCGATTGGGGAGTGATTTGCTCCAGCTCCCAGAGGGAAGACAGCAGTTGTGGGCTAAATGGTGCCCTCTAAAAGGGCATGTTGAAACCCTAACCCCAGATACCTGTGAATGTGACCTCATTTGGAAATAAGTTATTTCTAGATGTCACCCAGATGAGATGAGGTCATATTGGATCAGAACTGGCCCTGCATCTAATGATGGGTGTCCTTACAAGAAGTCCATATGAAGACACAGGCACACAGAGACACACAGGTGTGACTATGGAGGCAGAGATTGGAGTCATGCTGCCAAGTCAAGGATTGCTGGCAACTGACTAGGAGGGTAGCATGGGACAAATTCTCCCTTTGGGCCCCCAAGACAGAATCAACCTGCTGCCACCTTGATTCTTAGTTCCATCTCCCAGAACAGTGAAGCATAAATTTCCATTGTTTTAAGTCTTCCTGCTTGTGGGAATTTGTGACTGCTGCCCTAGGACACTAATACAGGAAGGAGCTAAGCCTGAAATAAGCAGAGGAGTATCAACTGTCCTAAAGCTCAAGCCTGGACACACTGGTGACTCTCAACCATCTTTCAAACCCCAACTCAAGTTTACCTTCTTCTGGAAGCTTTCTCAACACTCTTCCTATGGAATTAACAATATCTCCTCAAGGCATGAGGTATTTTCAGGTTGGAATATTTCATTCAAGCAACAGTCTCATGAGACATCATTTCTATTTTTTATTTGAGGAACCTTAAGCGCACAGAATAGCTAGTCTATGGTCATGTGATTAATATGGTAGATCCAGAATTCAGACCCAGGTCTGCTTGACCTGGAAGCTCACAGACTTCTCCCTCCATGCCATAGTCACAACCCTTTTTTGGAGCTTCCAAAATGAAATCTCTCAGTCATCATCAATTTTACCAAAGCATTTACTGTTTTACACCAGGAAAAGAGAAACTTTGAGCACGCCTCTACTGCTAATCTCACTGGGATCCTCATAGCCTAATATACTGAACGCTAAATATTTGACTGAAGGCCACTGTGAAACCTGTGAACAGAGTTAACAGATGTGATTATACTGAAAGCCATAGAAACGTTTGGAAAGTCACTTCAGGCTAAACCCAAGTAAATTAGGAAAGTTGAAAATTAAGGCCAGATAATGCCACAACCCATTAAATCTTCCTTTAAATGTAAAAGTTAGTCACTATTCTTTCATCTGCTGTCCTAATTTCCTTCCTAATATAAAATTCCAAGAAAAAAAAGGTCTGAAAAAGAATTTTTTTCTTGCTGTATCTTGTATGTCACTCCTGAACATCTGTTTTAGACTAGTTTAAGCTTCATTAGTATCACATTTAAAATGTAAATAATTATCTTCTCTAATAGGCATCCAGCCAGGGCCCATTACCTACATGTTAGTTCAACTTTCCTAGTGTTTTCTTTCTTATTTTCCAGTCACTTATTTCAACACTATAAGCCTAAGCAAGTGTTTGATCTACCATATCAGACCTCAGACCACTGCTGCTTAGTTGGGTCTTTTTGTCATTTTCAAATGAACTTTTATCATTCTTAAAGGTAAGACAAGGCTGGGTTTTAGTTTGGGCTTAGAGATCTGGGGATCATGGGAGTTGCTGGTGCAATTAGTGGAGCTGGGAGGTACAGCTGAAGCAATTGTCCAACATCTTGAGAAGCAAAGGCAGCAGGTGTGTCTTCCTCATTTCCTGATTCTCTCTGAGCCATGGCTCTGACCACGAAGGGTGGGAATTTGAGAATGACAAAGCGAGCTTTCTAAAGTGAGCTTTAGAAATATTGTCCCACACACAGACTCAGAAAACACAATTCATGGAATAAATGGACCCAAGGGATTTTTTTTTCTTTTTTAAATTGCATCATGGTTAGGTTTTTGAGAAAATATATTTGGCTGTAATGTGGTTTAGGAAAGAGACCATTTTTAATAGGTTGGGAGGAGAATCCCCTCCAGGTTTGTCTACTACCTAATTATTTATAGATGAGTTATTTTAAAAATGGCCACTGTGAGCATTTGCCTCATTCAGTTCACCATACTTATGGTTCCAAGAATCTAGGTGTACCTTTTCTCTAATCTGTCTATATATTGTTTAAGCGCTAGTATTGTGCTTAATATTAACCATGTATGGAGAAGTAGTGAGAGAAAAAAATATGGTGAAAAGGAAATCACAATGTAATAGTATTAGCTTGAGATAGAGTTTGGGGCATAAACATTCATAGCAACAAAACATGGAAGCATAATAAATTCACCTAAGTCCCTGAAACATTTTTGTTTCAGAGGAATCTAACAGGGAGGGGGCGGGGGAGGAGATGTACTATGGCTAAAGCTTCATTTCCTGCCAGTGTGTGTGTTTGCATTGGTATGAAATGTTCATTTTCCTTTAAGTCCCAAACGTTACTTAGTCTGGTTGCCAGGTAAAGAAAGATACTAGTCTAGACATAATGATGGCTGGAAAATTTTTTAAATAATCTCAGATTTATGCCCCAAGACTTTAACCTCATATCTCTTCCTTAGAAAAGCTCCTGGGGAAATGTGAAAAGATTATTTATCTGCCAAAAGGGACAAAATTAAGCCAACTAGTTCTCAGTTGTGACACCCCACAGCTTCCTCCCTCAGATATTTAATTAATCATTAATTATTAATGGAACTCAAATTAGTTTCATTAATTCTGCTCTTACCTTTATTATTCCTTTCTTCAACTCTCTTTGGGTTTCCCCTTTTTACTTTTTTTTTTATATAAGTTTATTTTTTAGTTATTCTTGGCTGCGTTGGGTCTTTGTTGCTGCGCGAGGCTTTTTCTAGTTGCGGCACGCGGGCTTCTCATTGCAGTGGCTTCTCTTATTGCAGAGCTCGGGCTCTAGGTGCGTGGGCTTCAGTAGTTGTGGCTCATGGGCTCTAGAGCGCAGGCTCAGTACTTGTGGCGCACGGGCTTAGTTGCTCCGCGGCATGTGGGATCTTCCCGGATCAGGGTTCAAATCCGTGTCCCCTATATTGGCAGGCAGTTTCTTAACCACTGCACCACCGGGGAAGCCCTCCCCTTTTTTCTTACTTTCTAACTTCTTTATTTGAATATTTAGCTCTTTAAGAAACTTGATTTAGTAAATATATGTAGAATCTTCAACACAGCAAAGACAGAATATACTTTCTTTTCAGATACATGGAACATTTACTACCACTGACATTGGGCTATGTCCCAAAGGAAGTCCCAACACATTTCAAAGAGAACACATACAAAGCAATTGAATTGAAAATAAATAATAAAAAGAAAAAATATTTTTGGAAACTGAAAAGTGCACTCCTAAATAACTCATAAATTAAAAAGGAAAGCACATAGAAAATGCAACATTCAAAATTGCCCAAGAGAATAAAGACACAGACCTACTAGAGAATGGACTTGAGGATATTGGGAGGGGGAAGGGTAAGCTGTGACAAATGAGAGAGTGGCATGAACACATATACACTACCAAACGTAAAATAGATAGCTAGTGGGAAGCAGCTGCATAGCACAGGGAGATCAGCTCTGTGGTTTGTGACCACCTAGAAGGGTGGGATAGGGAGGGTGGGAGGGAGGGAGACGCAATAGGGAAGAGATATGGGAACATATGTATATGTATAACTGATTCACTTTGTTATAAAGCAGAAACTAACACACCATTGTAAAGCAATTATACTCCAATAAAGATGTTAAAAAAAAAACAAGTTGCCCAAGAGTGAAAGCTACCACACACCAAATCTCACGGGAGGTAGCTACAGTAGTGTATAGAAGAAATTCTATAGCCTTAGGTGTATTTATTTAAAAACAAGAAAAACTGAAAATAAGTGAACATTCAACTCAAAAAACTAGAAGGGCAGAAGCAGAATACAGCAGAATACATGACATTAAAGAAAAAATTGAAAATAAGGAGAAATTAACAAATCCATAACTATAAGATAAAATTTTAACAGACCTCTATCAGAAAGTGAAAGATCAAATGGATGAAAAGCAATTAGGAGTAGAGAATATGTAAACATATAACTAAAAAGAGTTCGAAGAACCTGGTTTTATCCCCACATCAAGAGGAACCCTTCAATTTCCTTTTAGCTCCCCTGGAGCCAAAGAACCAACTGCCATGTCTACCCTAGACCTGGAGCCCTCAGGCCTGCAGCCCAGCTCTACTCTGGCTCTGCATTTCTATTCTGTGTCTGGACCACAGGTGGCTTGCCCTATTTTTGTTTGCATTGTTTAATTGCAACTACGTATTTTTTAGTCTCTTACTTTCATTTACTTTTCTCTTCTTTTGATTTCTTTTTTATTTTATAGGTATTTTTGATAGTTTATGTGTCACTGTTATATGTTTGAAGCAGAGGAGATACACTGAAGCATAAACTCACTGTGTCATCTTGACCGGAAGTTATCACTTTTAAATTTTTTTAAATTTATTTTTAGTTTTGAATTGGCAATACACGTACATAGCAAAACATTCCAATCAAGAGATATAGAATACATAATCATGTTTTACATGCCATTCTATTTCGCTTCCCAGCAGATGATAAATAATCTCACAGAACAACTTCTGTATACCAACTGGTTAAATTCACCGATTATCAATTTTATCACATGATAAGGTATTTGTTATTTTTCTATACCATTTTTTCCTTCAAAATAAGCCCTGGGCTTCCCTGGTGGCGCAGTGGTTGAGAATCTGCCTGCCAATACAGGGGACACAGGTTCGAGCCCTGGTCTGGGAAGATCCCACATGCTGCAGAGCAATTAGGCCCGTGAGCCACAACTACTGAGCCTGCACGTCTGGAGCCTGTGCTCCAAAACAAGAGAGGCCGTGACAGTAAGAGGCCCGCGCACTGCGATGAAGAGTGGCCCCCACTAGCCACAACTAGAAAAAGCCCTCGCACAGAAACGAAGACCCAACACAGCCAAAAATAAATAAATAAATTAAATTAAATAAAAATAAGCCCTGAATCTAGTCCTCTCTTTACTAGCCTCTGTTCCAACAGCCTTTCTAGTCCCCCATAAGCTTAAATATCACATCTTTCCTAGCCATGATGCTTTGACCATGATGTTTCTCTTCCTCTTGCCTACCAGTGCTTTCTTACCACTCCTCGCTGAAATGCAAATCCTTGGAATAACCTCCTCATCCCAAATCGCTGCACTTTAGTGACTAAAAATCTCTAAGAAATCTTCCCTGATTAAACCACATTCACCTTTCATCCCAGACTTTCTTTACATCTATATATGTATGTTGGATTATGATTTATCAGTCTCTATAAAGTATATGTTCACTGATTGGAATACATGTTTTCAACACTCCAACGTCAGGGAGTCAACAGTAAAATGGAAAGTGCCTGGGATTTGGAGTCAGACAGACCCACATTTAGGTGCTAGCTCCATTACTGTGTGATCCTGGGAAAGTAACTTGGTCTCTCTGAGTTTTCTTTGTCAGTAAATTGGGGATGATAATACCTAACGTCCAAGTCATCATGAGGACAAAAGGAAACAATGTGCGTGTAAAAGTCCCATACAGTGGCCGGCACATAATTTTTTCTCAGTACATAATAATTTCCTCCCTTTCCTGCCTTCCATATGTTTCTAGAGCTTATTACCCATTAGGCTTTAAGCTGCTTTAGCATCAGAAATTGCTTCCAGCTAAAATCACTGGCTCAGAGTTCCTACAAAATGGATACTCAGGTGTGTGATGAAAATGTACACACCCAACCTCCTTCCCTGCTGCTCTATCACTGCTCCCACCAGGGCCACCAGGCCACTCAAAGAAACATCACCTCTCAAAGGTCCACATTCTCACTACCAGCAGCACATCAGAAGGAAGTCTCTGGGTTCTAGAGCAAAACACCCACCAATCAAAGACAGAAGGTTATCAGTGGAGATACCAGGTACATTAATTGGAGGCCCAACTCACCTGCCAGAACCAGCTTCCCTGAAGTAGGAAAAAGCTTATCCGCAGAAGTTCCACAGTTATATTGGTCAGTATGAACAGCTCCAAGAAGGCAATCAGGCCTGTCAAAAAGATGACCAAGACCAGAAGCTTGTGCACAAACATGTCCAGCATCTCCCGACCATGAGTGTGATTGTAGAAGACAAAACCTGATACAGGGAGAAAAAATAGTTTGTCTTTTTCAATGAAATTACCTACTGTTTCTCTCTCTCTCTCTCTCTCTCTCTCTCTCTCTCTCTCTCTCTCGACACAAAACTTTACAAACACACACATTTCTCTGTCCAAAATATCAGGTGCCCACTGCTTCCCACAATAATGGAAACCTCTACCATTTTTGGAGTCACCGCTACCTCTTTAGGATGGAATCTTTGAAATCTCCTTTTCCCTTCCCCAACCTTTATTCTCTCCTCCAATATGTTATGACATTTTCAACCAACTATATTTCAAAGCACCTCTTATGCAAAAGGATGAATAATAAGCATGATGAGGGTAGGGCAGCAGGAGTTAGGGTAAATAGGCAGAGGAATGAGACAAAGCCTCGCCTTAAGGAATTCAGTCCACTGGAGGCAGCAGATATACACACAAATCATAAAAGTGCACTTTGATGGGTACGACAAGATTCTCTGGAAGCTTCCAAGAAGTAGTAGCTAGCTACATTTTTTAATCCCATGGACAGATTCCAGCTTCAGCTTCATTCTTTTCATTTGGATGAGGAGGAAAGGATGTTCATTCAAAATATGGTAACATCCTGAGATAATGAGAATAATGCTTAGTTGTTGGTGCCCAACTTTTATCTAGCTCTTGTTTTCAAAGAGCGTTTGGCAAAAGCTCTTACCTTTAGACGTGGGAGGCAAGGTGGACGTTAGGAAATGACTGCCTCCTGATAACTGGGGGCTTTTTCAGTTCTATGATCAATCTATCCTTTACATATGAAATAAATGAAAACAAATCATTAAATACTTGTTTTCAGTGTTTCCTTATACAGTAACAGGGAGGCCAACTGAACAAAAAAATGTTAGGACCTCATTTTTCTGTGACTGAATTTTTTGGACCCTGCTTATCATGTAATGGTGGAGTTTTACTATATCAATATTAAAAAGGCTAGTTTGTAGGTATGGAAGCTACTCTGCTGTGAGTGGTCTCTTCGTTTGAGGATATATATGCTTCACTACTCTGAGCTCAGTTTCACATGTTAAAGATGGAAATAATGATAATCTCCAGGATAAACCAGAGATAAATAACCATGGTAGGTGGTTCTTTAAGACAGATGTGAAATATGAATAAAACACATTGAATGATTGCGCTTGTCCAGCTATACTAAATGAGTCAGTAGGGAAGGAAAAATTTGGGCATACTGTCTAGGACATCTCAATAGCTCACCATGGCCCAAACAGATGGCCCTGTGGGTCAAGGCTGCACCAGGACACTAAAGGAGTATTATTGTAAAGGGCTAGACAAATGTCCAATAATAGTGAAAGGTATATGAAAATACTCAGACTTACCCTCCACAAATAAGGCATTTGCTAACATTAACTTGGTAAAGGAGGCAGGAAGTGACCTGATGGTGGAACATAAGATGTTTGTCACACCCAGCAGCCCAAAGAAGAAGTACATGGTAAAATGATGCCAGCCCAGGAGTTGGACCCACTGGCCCTCTTTGTAGTCATATAAGGTCAGGTGTGGTCCTCCAGGAATAAACTGTTCTCCAAGCATGCCTACGGAGGGACATAGCACACTTTAAGCAATCTTTCCATAACTTTATTGAGAAAGCAGGAAGATGCAGAAGGATCAGCCTACTGCTTAGTCCAATATAGTGTCCTTTTATGACATTGATTCATCTTTCGGGGCTGTTCCCTAACAGCTGAGCACTGGTTCTTTAGGCTGGTTTTAGAGCTTCAAATACTGGTTTGGATAATCACTTTTAGTCAAAGATGGCCAATTTAGTCAAACAGCTATTTCAGATCTTCAAAGCTAATGATCTTAGTTCCACTGAGTTCCCCGATCAGTTCCACTGACGGTCTTAGTTCCTATTTTAATTTAATGACTAGATAAATCCTGAGTAATTTTGGATTTAGATTTGTGAGATTAGTTCTATGGCATCTGATTACTTCCTTCTTATACACTATGTCTTTGGGTAGGGAGTTGTGCTTGGTTCAGGATTAAAATGCTAAGAGTTCAGCTTCTCCCCAATTAAGGATAACCGAGAAAGCACAGACAGATACAGCATAGAGTCTAGTCAGTTACACATTTAAGCTTTCTTGAAGATGCTGCTTTATTTATTAATCTATAGAATTTGGCAACGAAATCCCTCTCTTTAAAACTTTAAAAACACAGAACATTTTTACAGAATCATGGAGCCAATGGAAAGGCCTTACAATCATCTGGCCCAACCTCCCTCTCTAATTTAGTAATCACACAAAGAGGATGAGCGCAGGAGATAAGTTTTCTTCAGCCTGACCGTCTGGACAGCCTATCGGCAATGATTTATTATTGAAGCCTTCCCATAATCATTTGATTATTTTGGTGTCATTTTGAAAAATGGTTTCTGATAGAGTTTACTCTTTCAGGCATCAGAATAATTGATACAAAATTATTTTAAAGGCTCCAACTAATTCTATAAAGGAAATTCACCTTGAATGGGCAGGCAAGTTAACAGCTATGACTAACTCATTAAGGAATAGCCCTTTGTATAAACATGAAGTATCACCTTCTAGTAAATTATATCACATAGAAATTACAATTAGAATATGTATTTCAGTATTTTTGAATAAAAATTTTATTTTAGCAATTTCTTGTTTTGATATTGAATCTTCTCTTTGCATGTGAAAATACCCCAAAAAGCAGACAGAACACAGAAAAGGGTCACTCACCAGTTAAAGCCATTCCAGCTATTATGATTCCCTCCAAAATTTCTACTCGATGGAATAATACTTTGGAATCAAGGTAGGAAGTCCGCTTGTGCTTTTTGAAGGCATATTTCAGAATGCACTTTGTTGTCCACCAAATCCCCAAGATAAAGAAGAAGGTTCCAGGGAGAGCATGGCCTTTGAAATCCCCCATGACTATCAAAATAAGAACATATAGAAGATGAAGACATTTCATTTCCAGAATTTGGCCAAAACATCGCTTATTCCTGTAAAGTACGCTATCTTCTGATGATGATGGATACACCTCTGAGTCAGAGGATCCAGTATTACTGTCAACAGTGGTAGATCCATTAAATATCAACAATACCAAAAAGAGGAAAAATCCACATTTGTTGAACACTTACCTTGTCCTAGGCACTGTGTCAAGTGTTTTACATGTGATCTCTAATCTAATTTTCACAACATACCCATGAATGAGGGGCTAAGTCACATTTTCAATTGGGATTCAGGTTTAGAGAAGTGAAATGACTTACCTAAATCTCACAACTATTTTTGAAAAGTTTCATTGTTTTTAACAGGGAGCTCAAAAGATCTATTAAAAATGATAGTGTGTACTCAACCAACACTTACACTTTAAGCATATTTGAAAGAAAGTAACAGGAAAGTTTTACCTTTATGCTTAAAACTTGAAATGATATGAAATTGCCTACAAAAAATTTTAAGCAGGTAATTTCAAAGTATCAAGCATCAAGTGTGTGGAAGAGACCATTAGGGCTCATCAAGTATCTGTGTACTCTTCCACGCACTTTTCCCAGCCCCTTCTCCATTTGAGTCAGAACCACGTTTCTAGTTCTGGCCAATGGACTGTGGCATTTGTCACTTCCAGGCTGAGTTAGTTAAGAGACTGTATGGCTCCTTTAACTCTCTTTTCCCATGCTTTGGCAACCCTGGCATGGCATATCGGCAACATAGGAGACAGTCAACCAGCCTGCATCAGATTTTTGCAAGAAGCAACCCTTTATTGTGTTAAGTCATTAAAATGTTGAGGTTTAACAGCTTAACCCAGCCTATCCAGAGGGATACCAAGCCAAATCAATTTGTAAATTCTGTTTACACTATTGCTACATGATCGAGCAATAAAAAACAGAAATATCCTCCTTCTTTTTTGGTCAGTGCTATAGAAAACCAGTTTTGAATTATATGAGTTTTGAATTATGTGAGCAGCCCTTTCTTCAAACATATTGTACCATCTACAGAATAACGAAAAGAGAGTTCAGAATCATCCCTGTGGATCAGAGTAGGCCAGCTGCAGGAGAACTCATGAAAGGGGATTTCAGGGTTCCCCCGGCCCAGAAGAGTTCTTTATCTCCTTGGGTGGGTACTGGACCTCTCAGTTCGGGGCAGATCCCTCTGAGTTACTTCCACATCCCTCTGACACAACTGTGAAGTTTCAAGGGGGAACTATGAAGCTGACTCCAACACTAAGTCTGTTAAATCTCCAATTGAGACCCCAGATGGACATTTCAGCACACCCCTGAATCATGCCTACCATCAAGAGACTCTGATTCAATGTGTCACACAGTGCTAAGAGCAGCTTCTTATCCTAACTCTGACTCTGTTAGACGTATGGTTTGGACTATGTCCCTTAAGCTCTCTGAGCCTTGGCTCTTAATTAATAAAGAAAGAGGTGGCCTAGATGACACCTGGAGTTCCTTCCTGCTCTAACAGATTCTGTGATTCATTATCCTAACCAGCATCTTTATCACAGTGTTACTGAGTCCTCTTATTTGTCTTGGCTTAGACAACCACGTGAAATTGAAAAATGCTTCTACATGGGATTGAAAAGTACATCTCGACTGTAAATTTTTTGAAATTTTCTGGAAAAGAATTTGATATGTTCTAAGGAACCTTAAAAATTTTGCATTCCTTGGTACAGGAAATCCACTTCCAGGACTTTATCCTAAAGGTCTAACCAGAAATATGGGCACCAAATTAGAAACAATATATATGTCTAAAATTAGGAGATAGGGGATATATTTAGTAAAAATCAAAAATAAAAAGAATAGGATTTTTTAAAAACTGAGGAGAGGGGACTTTGGATTCAGGTTGACTAGATCTGAATCCCAACTTTACCATTTACCAGCTACATGACTTTGGGAAAGTTATTTAACCTCTCATGCCTTAGTTTCCTCTTCTGTAAAATGAGACAAATTTAAAATTAAAATGAGTTATTCCAAAGCAAATAACCCACAGTATTATTAAACAAGCTCATGCTATCCTCAACCCATCTCAAACTATGAAAGTAAAACAAGAGTAAAACCAGATGAGCAATTCTACTTGGATACCAATTGCAGAAAAGAAAGAAGCACCTATACAATTCACTTAGCAATCATTTGTGTACTGCCTATAACATTTCTCCTGCTGTTGTCTTAGAGTGTTACTAGAATCTTCAGGGGTTATTTAACTCCTTGACTGCAATTAAAGAATAAGCTCCTTGGGCTTCCCTGATGGCGCAGTGGTTGAGACTCCGCCTGCCGATGCAGGGGACATGGGTTCGTGCCCCGGTCCAGGAGGATCCCACATGCCGCGGAGTGGCTGGGCCCGTGAGCCATGGCCTCTGAGCCCTGCACGTCCGGAGCCTGTGCTCCGCAATGGGAGAGGCCACAACAGTGAGAGCCCGCGTACCGCAAAAAAAAAAAAAAAAAAAAGAATAAGCTCCTTGAAAGCAGGAACCATAAATCTATTCTTCTATTTCCCCACTGGACCTACATAGTGTCTTATACACTGTGAAGTTCTAACTTAACAAAAGTAACTAAGCCCTTCTTATAATACAAGATCACATATTTATACAACACCTCCATTGAACTAATCATCTACCCATCCATTACCAGAAAATAATTTTTCCTCCAGTTACCACCATTCACCCACTTGCCCAAACCCAAAATGTGAGAGTCATCCTAAAGTCCACCTATGTCCCTGAAAACGAATTGGTTATTGATACTTACTGCCTCTGCTTCCTTAGGTCAACCCTCTCCTGCCCCAAACTTGGCTGACTTCCCCTAGCCTCTTCAGTTTTATCTGCTTGGGGAAATCCTCCCTGATGGCCCAGATAGGAGAGGACCGCTCTTATACCTTCTCAAAGCACCCAGTTCTTACTTCAATGAATTCTTTGTGTGATTAGTTACTGAAAGTCTGCCTTCTCCATTAGCCTGTGAAATTTCACTATATTGTGAAAGCCTGTGAAGCAGGTACTTGAGGTTTCTCAGAGGTTAGGAGCCTGGTCCTGTTTTTGTTTGTTTGTTTGTTTGTTTGTTTTTTAAGGCTTCTGGTATAGGAAAAAAAGGAAGAAAATTCCAAAACAGAGTTACCAAAACTGTGGTTGCTTTTAAATGTTTACTTTTACCTAATAAGTACTTTGAACACACACGTGAAACATACTACCTATCTTGGAGATAACGTGAAAATTTCTGAATTGTGCAGCTCTAGGCCAAATCCACCTCTATGACCAGTTAACAGGTTCCTGCTGCCCCAAAGGCTGAATGGACCAATATATCTCAGCACAGCCCATTGGGATGTGATACGGAGGCAATGGGGAATAGTTGAAAGATTTTGAGATGAGCAGAGTGAGATAAGAAATGACTCCTCGGGCTTCCCTGGTGGCGCGGTGGTTAAGAATCTGCCTGCCAGTGCAGGGGACACGGGTTTGAGCCCTGGTCTGGGAGGATGCCACATGCCACGGAGCAGCTAAGCCCATGCACCACAACTGCTGAGCCTGCGCTCTAGAGCCCGTGCTCTGCAACAAGAGAAGCCACTGCAATGAGAGGCCCATGCACTGCAACAAATAAAAGTAAATAAATTTTAAAAAAAAAGAAATGATTCCTTGTTCTTACATCAGTTATAGAACTTCTGTATCTTTAGCCTTTTAATCTGAAACACTCTGATGCTTCCAATCTTTCTCTGTTTAAAAGACCCAAACAAAATGAAGTCAAAGCAGCTTGTTGTATTTGCCTGGCTAAAGGACTAAGCAGACCCAGTTGCTCCTGGCAACAAAATGGCATTCATTTGATTTCACTCCCACTGTGGAGAGGAAAAAATCACTCAAATCCTCAAACAACACTTCACTCAACTTCTAGAAAACCACTCTCTGTATATCTGTCTTTTGTTACCTGTTTTTCTATTGCCTACAGGTACAACTCACTGCTTATGAAAACATAGTAGTCCAGAGTTTAATTAGATCTCAATCAAAAAAGCAGACACATTGCCCTTGGAAGGAGAACACAGGGCTTTCCTCTTCCACAAAGCAGAACATACCTGCCAGAAAGCTAGCAGAAACCCCAGGGAAAATCACCAGGATAGCAAACCAAAAGGTCCTTCCTCAACATCCTCCCTGCTTAATCGCACCATTTGTAATCTCGTGGGGAAAGAGGTTCAGGCAGGCCTAAAATGGTGGGCTTCAAGATTCAATCACTGGCTTCCAGCTGCCATTCATCCTAAAAATGTTTATTCCTCCCCATCTGAAAAAAACCCTCTGCTCCTAATGACACCAACCATCACCCTCTGGGCTAAGACAAGAAGCAACCCCTAAAACCCTCATTGGCTCCTTTTTTCTGACCACTGCCATACACACACACTCACTCACCACCCGAAAATATTTTTAAACTCTAGCACTTGGGGATAATATTGGGCAAATCTCAAGATCTAAATCAGGCGTTAGGTGTTAATTCCCATTAACCAAAGTCACTTAAACCAAAAACCAGACCTGTGTACAGAAAGAGGAGAGAACTCAAAATAGCCCAGAGAAAGAAATCCTACAATTTACTTGTTGGAATCTCAACAAAATATCTAACTTCAATATAAAATGAATACCATGGAGAAAAACTTAAACTAAAAATTCATCTTGAGCCAGCACCAAAATAAAGTATCCCTAAATCTTAATTAGTGACTCATATTTCAAGACATTTATATATTCCAATACACTAAACCAATTAGAGCCATTTCTTGAGCTCACTTTACCGTTTGCCTTAATTCTAAAAGCAAAGTGTATACAAGCATATATAGCTTTAAATTTTTTTGATTCTCCATCATTCCATACCAGTTCTTTCTCTCCAAAATTTCAACTGTTTTGAAAGACTATTCTTAGTTAAATTATCCTTACCGTCACACTTTCCTCAGTGTCAAGTCAAATGCAATTCTCTTCTCCCAGAAGAGAATTTACAATCGTTCCAGTCTCAAGAAGGAAAAGTAGATACCGACTGGTCTAAATCTAAAACTGCCCACTCTTCCTCCTTGGAGACTTAACCTATGTGCTCATATCTTTCCAGCTTGAACTTGAGCAAATAAGTCTTCAGAATGTCACAATGCCTGCATAAATGTGAATCTAAGGACCACCCCCTTTTGAACATCCTAACTTCCAGTCCAAACGTTGTGCCGTAGAGTACTTCCCGACTCACCTTGACATCTCACCCACATGACCACAGTCATGTCCCACCTGCTGTGAAAACCAAAGCCAATGGAGCATGTCTGATCTTTGCTACCTCTCTTCCAGGCCATCAAGATGGATAGACGACAAAGGGAATGGTTACGGCAGCAGTAACATAATAAAACATCATTGATAAGATAAACCATTTTGTAACATACAGTGCCTCAAGCAAGGTGATAAGGTTGGAGTCATTGCTAAGGTACTAAGGTTGAAGTCATTGCCAAAATCAAAGTTATAGGAGTAGGAAAAGATGATTGAAAAAAATGCTTTAGGTCAACAGTGAAGCTCACTTGCCCTCAAGGAATACACAATCTGATAGAGAGAAAAGTGAATAAATAAGTTAGAAAAAATTATTCTAAACCAATGTGAGGCTTGCACAAAGTGAAATGTGAGCAAGAAAGAAAGAACAGTCTAACTCTAACCTGGAGAGCAAGCAGCTGTTACCCTATCTGCATTCAAGTCTTATTTCCCCCCTCAATGTAAACTCTTGGTGAACAAGGGCCATATCCCCTATATTTCACACCTAGTAAGCACTCAATAAATAGCTAATGAATGATGAGCTCCTGCCTGGGACCCCACCTCCCTGAAACCCTGGCCTCGGTGGCAACCAGGATCAGAAATAGCTGGAGAGGGCTTCCCTGGTTGCGCAGTGGTTGAGAATCTGCCTGCCAATGCAGGCGACACGGGTTCGAGCCCTGGTCTGGGAAGATCCCACATGCCGCAGAGCAACTAGGCCCATGAGCCACAACTACTGAGCCTGCGCGTCTGGAGCTTGCGCTCCACAACAAGAGAGGCTGCGACAGTGAGAGGCCCGCGCACTGCGATGAAGAGTGGCCCCCGCTCGCCACAACTAGAGAAAGCCCTCACACAGAAACGAAGACCCAACACAGCCAAAAATAAATAAAGAAAGAAGCTTTCATTTAAAAAAAAAAAAAAGAAAGAAAAGAAATAGCTGGAGAGGCTAATTAAATGCAGATTCCTGGGCTCATTCATACCTACTAAATCAATCGGCAGGGGGAGCCCCAGTATTTATTTTTATTATTTACTATTTTATTTTTGGCTGTGTTGGGTCTTTGTTGCTGCGTGCAGGCTTTCTCTAGTTTCGGCAAGCAGGGGCTACTCTTCGCTAAGGTGCGCGGGCTTCTCATTGCGGTGGTTTCTCTTGTTGTGGAGCACGGGCTCCAGGCGCACGGGTTTCAGTAGTGGTGGCACACGGGCTCTAGAGCACAGGCTCAGTAGTTGTGGCGCACGGGCTTAGTTGCTCCGCGGCATGGGTATCTTCCCGGACCAGGGCTCGAACCCGTGTCCCCTCCATTGGCAGGCAGATTCATAATCACTGCGCCACCAGGGAAGCCCCAGAAGTCTGCATTTTTAACAAGCACTCACAAGTTATTTTTTATGTATTCTTGAGTTTTGAGAACCAAAGGCTTAGAGTATGTGGAGACAAGCAAAGGGGCACTAAAACGCTCAGGTTTAAATGTGGCCTCCTCATAGATAAGGGCAGAGACTAGAAAAGGTTTCTGAATAGTTCCATCAAATAGTCTTCATCAAGTACATTTGAGGAGGTTAAACACTACAAGGAAAGGGCTCCTCCTTCTGTGACTGTCTATCATTGAGTTCTTAGCACATGTAAAGGAGGTGAAACTTTGCCCGTAGCAAGACTATTTATTTACTACTACTGTAGTCAAAGTCAGAATGCACAGGGCTGACAATAAAGAAGAAAGCTGGCCTGAGTAGCCTGCAATGACTTCATCTGACAAAGGTCTAGTCATCTGTCAAAAATTAAAACTTTTATATGCAACTGGCAAAGAAGCACAGGAAAAGATGTTCAATATCATTATTCATTTGGGAAATGCTAATTAAAATAACAAATACCAATACATATCCACTAGAACAGCCAAAGTTTAAAAGACAATATCACAGGTTGGCAAGAATGTGGACAACTGGACCTCATACACTGCAGGTGGGAACACAAAATGGTACAGCCCCATTGGAAAGCAGTTTGTAACTTTTTTTTTACATCTTTATTGGAATATAATTGCTTTATAATGGTGTGTTAGTTTCTGCTTCTAACAAAGTGAATGAGTTATACATATACATATGTTCCCATATCTCTTCCCTCTTGCGTCTCCCTCCCTCACACACTCCCTAACCCACCCTTCCAGGCGGTCACAAAGCACCGAGCTGATCTCCCTGTGCTATGCAGCTGCTTCCCACTAGCTATCTACCTTATGTTTGGTAGTGTATATATGTCCATGTCTCTCTCTCGCTTTGTCACAGCTTACCCTTCACCCTCCCCATATCCTCAAGTCCATTCTCTAGTAGATCTGTGTCTTTATTCCCGTCTTACCACTAGGTTCTTCATGACATTTTTTTTCTTACATTCCATACATATGTGTTAGCATACGGTATTTGTCTTTCTCTTTCTGACTTACTTCACTCTGTAGGACAGACTCTAGGTCTATCCACCTCATTACAAATAGCTCAATTTCGTTTCTTTTTATGGCTGAGTAATATTCTATTGTATATATGTGCCACATCTTCTTTATCCATTCATCCAATGATGACACTTAGGTTGTTTCCATCTCTGGGCTATTGTAAACAGAGCTGCAATGGATATTTTGGTACATGACTCTTTTTGAATTATGGTTTTCTCAGGGTATATGCCCAGTAGTGGGATTGCTGGGTCATATGGTAGTTCTATTTGTAGTTTTTTAAGGAACCTCCATACTGTTCTCCATAGTGGCTGTGCCAATTCACATTCCCACCAGCAGTGCAAGAGTATACCCTTATCTCCACACCCTCTCCAGCATTTACTGTTTCTAGAGTTTTTGATGATGGCCATTCTGACTGGTGTGAGATGATATCTCATTGTAGTTTTGATTTGCATTTCTCTAATGATTAATGATGTTGAGCATTCTTTCATGTGTTTGTTGGCAATCTGTATATCTTCTTTGGAGAAATGTCTATTTAGGAATTCTGCGCATTTTTGGATTGGGTTGTTTGTTTTATTGTTATTGAGCTGCATGAGCTGCTTATAAATTTTGGAGATTAATCCTTTTTTAGTTACTTCATTTGCAAATATTTTCCCCCATTCTGAGGGCTGTCTTTTGGTCTTGTTTATGGTTTCCTTTGCTGTGCAAAAGCTTTGAAGTTTCATTAGGTCCCATTTGTTTATTTTTGTTTTTATTTCCATTTTTCTAGGAGGTGGGTCAAAAAGGATCTTGCTGTGATTTATGTCAGAGAGTGTTCTGCCTATGTTTTCCTCTAAGAGTTTGATAGTTTCTGGTCTTACATTTAGGTCTTTAATCCATTTTGAGCTTATTTTTGTGTATGGTGTTAGGGAGTGTTCTACTCTCATACTTTTACATGTACCTGTCCAGTTTTCCCAGCACCACTTATTGAAGAGGCTGTCCTTTATCCACTGTACATTCCTGTCTCCTTTATCAAAGATAAGGTGACCATATGTGTGTGGGTTTATCTCTGGGCTTTCTATCCTGTTCCATTGACCTATCTTTTTGTTTTTGTGCCACTACCATACTGTCTTGATTACTGTAGCTTTGTAGTATAGTATGAAGACAGGGAGCCTGATTCCTCCAGCTCCATTTTTCGTTCTCAAGATTGCTTTGGCTATTCGGGGTCTTTTGTGTTTCCATACAAATTGTGAAAGTTTTTGTTCTAGTTCTGTGAAAAATGCCAGTGGTAGTTTGATAGGGATTGCATTGAATCTATAGATTGCTTTGCGTAGTAGAGTCATTTTCACAATGTTGATTCTTCCAATCCAAGAACATGGTATATCTCTCCATCTATTTGTATCACCTTTAATTTCTTTCATCAGTGTCTTATAATTTTCTGCATACAGGTCTTTTGTCTCCTTAGGTACGTTTATTGCTAGATATTTTATTCGTTTTGTTGCAATGGTAAATGGGAGTGTTTTCTTGATTTCACTTTCAGATTTTTCATCATCAGTGTATAGGAATGCCAGAGATTTCTGTGTATTAATTTTGTATCCTGCTACTTTACCAAATTCATTGATTAGCTCTAGTAGTTTTCTGGTAGCATCTTTAGGATTCTCTATGTATAGTATCATGTCATCTGCAAACAGTGACAGTTTTACTTCTTCTTTTCCGATTTGGATTCATTTCTTTTTCTTCCCTGACTGCTCTGGCTAAAACTTCCAAAACTATGTTGAATAAGAGTGGTGAGAGTGGGCAACCTTGTCTTATTCCTGATCTTAGTGGAAATGCTTTCAGTTTTTCACCATTGAGGACGATGTTGGCTGTGGGTTTGCCATATATGGCCTTTATTATGTTGAGGAAAGTTCCCTCTATGCCTACTTTCTGCAGAGTTTTTATCATAAATGGGTGTTGAATTTTGTCAAAAGCTTTCTCTGCATCTATTGAGATGATCATACTGTTTTTCTCCTTCAGGTTGTAAAAATGGTGTATCACGTTGACTGATTTGCGTATATTGAAGAATCCTTTCATTCCTGGAATAAACCCCACTTGATCATGGTGTATGATCCTTTTAATGTGCTGTTGGATTCTGTTTGCTAGTATTTTGTTGAGGATTTTTGCATCTATGTTCATCAGTGATATTGGCCTGTAGTTTTCTTTCCTTGTGACATCCTTGTCTGTTTTTGGTATCAGGGTGATGGTGGCCTCGTAGAATGAGTTTGGGAGTGTTCCTCCCTCTGCTATATTTTGGAAGAGTTTGAGAAGGATAGGTGTTAGCTCTTCTCTAAATGTTTGATAGAATTCTCCTGTGAAGCCATCTGGTCCTGGGCTTTTGTTTGTTGGAAAATTTTTAATCACAGTTTCAATTTCAGTGCATGTGATTGGTCCGTTCATATTTTCTATTTCTTCCTGATTCAGTCTTGGCAGGTGGTGCATTTCTAAGAATGTGTCCATTTCTTCCAGGTTGTCCATTTTATTGGCATAGAGTTGCTTGTAGTAATCGCTCATGATCTTTTGTATTTCTGCAGTGTCAGTTGTTACTTCTCCTTTTTCATTTCTTATTCTATTGATTTGAGTCTTCTCCCTTTTTTTCTTGATGAGTCTGGCTAATGGTTTATCAATTTTGTTTATCTTCTCAAAGAACCAGCTTCTAGTTTTATTGATCTTTGCTATCATTTCCTTCATTTTTTTTTCATTTATTTCTGATCTGATCTTTATGATTTCTTTCCTTCTGCTAACTTTTGGGATTTTTTGATCTTCTTTCTCTAATTGCTTTAGGTGCAAGGTTAGGTTGTTTATTCGAGGTGTTTCCTGTTTCTTAAGGTAGGATTGTATTGCTATAAACTTCCCTCTTAGAACTGCTTTTGCTGCATCCCATAGGTTTTGGGTCGTTGTGTCTCCATTGTCACTTGTTTCTAGGTATTTTCTATTTCCTCTTTGATATATTCAGTGATCACTTCGCTATTAAGTAGTGTATTGTTTAGCCTCCATGTGTTTGCATTTTTTACAGATCTTTTCCTGTAATTTATATCTAGTCTCATAGCGTTGTGGTCGGAAAAGATACTTGATACAATTTCAATTTTCTTAAATTTACCAAGGCTTGATTTGTGACCCAAGATATGATCTATCCTGGAGAATGTTCCATGAGCACTAGAGAAAAATGTGTACTCTATTGTTTTTGGATGGAATATCCTATAAATATCAATTAAGTCCATCTTGTGTAATGCATCATTTAAAGCTTGTGTTTCCTTATTTATTTTCATTTTGGATGATCTGTCCATTGGTGAAAGTGGGCTGTTAGCGTCCCCTACTATGAATGTGTTACTGTCGATTTCCCTTTTTATGGCTGTTAGTATTTGCCTTATGTATTGAGGTGCTCCTATGTTGGGTGCATAAATATTTACAATTGTTATATCTTCTTCTTGGATCAATCCCTTGATCATTATGTAGTGTCCTTCTTTGTCTCTTCTAATAGTCTTTATTTTAAAGTCTGTTTTGTCTGATATGAGAAATGCTACTCCAGCTTTCTTCTGGTTTCCATTTGCATGGAATATCTTTTTCCATCCCCTTACTTTCAGTCTGTATGTGTCTCTAGGTCTGAAGTGGGTCTCTTGTAGACAGCATGGGTCTTGTTTTTGTATCCATTCAGCCAATCTGTGCCTTTTGGTGGGAGCATTTAGTCCATTTACATTTAAGGTAATTATCGATATGTATGTTCCTATTCCCATTTTCTTAATTGTTTTGGCTTCATTATTGCAGGTCTTTTCCTTCTCTTGTGTTGCTTGCCTAGAGAAGTTCCTTTAGCAGTTGTTGTAAAGCTGGTTTGGTGGTGCTGAACTCTCTCAGCTTTTGCTTGTCTGTAAAGGTTTTAATTTCTCCATCAAATCTGAATGAGATCCTTGCTGGGTAGAGTAATGTTGGTTGCAGGTTTTTCTCCTTCATCACTTTCAGTATGTCCTGCCACTCCCTTCTGGCTTGTAGGGTTTCTGCTGAGAGATCAGCTGTTAAACTTATGGGGATTCCCTTGTGTGTTATTTGTTGTTTTTCCCTTGCTGCTTTTAATATGTTTTCTTTGTATTTAATTTTTGAGAGTTTGATTAACATGTGTCTTGGCATAACTTGATTAACTATTTACTTTCCCATATTAGGGAAGTTTTCAACTATAATGTCTTCAAATATTTTCTCAGTCCCTTTCTTTTTCTCTTCTTCTTCTGGAACCCCTATAATTCAAATGTTAGTGTGTTTAATGTTGTCCCAGAGGTCTCTGAGACTGTCCTCAATTCTTTTCATTCTTTTTTCTTTATTCTGCTCTGCAGTAGTTATTTCCACTATTTTATCTTGCAGGTCACTTATCCGTCCTTCTGCCTCAGTTATTCTGCTATTGATCCCATCTAGAGTATTTTTAATTTCATTTATTGTGTTGTTCATCATTGCTTGTTTCATCTTTAGGTCTTCTAGGTCCTTGTTAAATGTTTCTTGCATTTTGTCTATTCTATTTCCAAGATTTTGGATCATCTTTACTATCATTATTCTGAATTTTCAGGTAGACTGCCTATTTCCTCTTCATTTGTTAGGTCTGGTGGGTTTTTATCTTGCTCCTTCATCTGCTGTTTTTCTGTCTTCTCATTTTGCTTATCTTACTGTGTTTGGGGTCTCCTTTTTGCAGGCTGCAGTTTTGTAGTTCCCGTTGTTTTTGGTGTCTGTCTCCAGTGGCTAAAGCTTTTTCAGTGGGTTGTGTAGGCTTCCTGGTGGAGCGTACTAGTGCCTGTGTTCTGGTGGATGAGGCTGGATCTTGTTTTTCTGGTGGGCAGTTCCACATCTGGTGGTGTGTTTTGGGGTGTCTGTGGACTTATTATGATTTTAGGCAGCCTCTCTGCTAATGGGTGGGGTTGTGTTCCTGTCTTGCTAGTTGTTTGGCATAGGGTGTCCAGTACTGTAGCTTGCTGGTCGTTGAGTGAAGCTGGGTGCTGGTTGAAATGGAGATCTCTGGGAGATTTTCGCCATTTGATATTATGTGGAGCTGGGAGGTCTCTTGTGGACCAATGTCCTGAAGTTGGCTCTCCCACCTCAGAGGCACAGCACTGACTCCTGGCTGTAGCACCAAGAGCCTTTCATCCACACAGGTCAGAATAAAAGGGAGAAAAAGTAGAAAGAAAGAGAAAGAAAGGAGGGAGGGAGGGAGGAACAAAGGAAAGAAAGAAAGAGAGAAAGAAGATAAAATAAAGATAAAATAAAATAAAGTTATTAAAATAAAAAATATTAAGAAAAAAATTTTTTTCAAAGAAAGAAAAATAAACGGACGGATAGAACCCTAGGACAAATGGTGGAAGCAAAGCTATAGAGACAAAATCTCACACAGAAACATACAAACTCACAAAGAGGAAAATGGGAAAAATTAATAAATCTTGCTCTCAAAGTCCACCTCCTCAATTTGGGATGATTCGTTGTCTATTCATGTATTCCACAGATGCAGGGTACATCAAGTTGATTGTGGAGATTTAATCCGCTGCTTCTGAGGCTGCCGGGAGAGATTTCCCTTTCTCTTCTTTGTTCTCACAGCTCCCAGGCGCTCAGCTTTGGATGTGGCCCCGCCTCTGCGTGTAGGTCGCCGGAGGGCGTCTGTTCTTCGCTCAGACACGACGGGGTTAAAGAAACCGCTGATTCGGGGGCTCTGGCTCACGCAGGCTGGGGGGAGGGAGAGGTGCGGATGTGGGGCGAGCCTGCGGTGGCAGAGGCCGGTGTGACGTTGCACCAGCCTGAGGCGCGCCGTCCGTTCTACCGGGGAAGTTGTCCCTGGATCCCGGGACCCTGGCAGTGGCGGGCTGCACAGGCTCCCCCGAAGGGGTGTGTGGATAGTGACCTGTGCTCACACACAGGCTTTTTGGTGGCGGCAGCAGCAGCCTTAGCGTCTCCTGCCCGTCTCTGGGGTCCGCACTTTTAGCTGCGGCTCGCGCCCGTCTCTGGAGCTCCTTTAAGCAGCGCTCTTAATCCCCTCTCCTCACGCACCAGGAAACAAAGAAGGAAGAAAAAGTCTCTTGCCTCTTCGGCAGGTCCAGACTTTTCCCCGGACTCCCTCTCGACCAGCCGTGGCGCACTAACCCCCTTCAGGCTGTGTTCACGCCGCCAACCCCCGTCCTCTCCTGGGGCTCCGACTGAAGCCTGAGCCTCAGCTCCCAGCCCCGCCCGCCCTGGCGAGTGAGCAGACAAGCCTCTCGGGCTGGTGAGTACTGGTTAGCATTGATCCTCTGTGCGGGAATCTCCCCACTTTGCCCTCCGCACCCCTGTTACTGTGCTCTCCTCTGCAGCTCCAAAGCTCCCCCCACTCCGCCATCCGCAGTCTCCGCCTGCGAAGGGGCTTCCTAGTGTGTGGTAACCTTTCCTCCTTCACGGCTCCCTCCCACTGGTGCAAGTTCCGTCCCTATCCTTTTGTCTCTGTTTATTCTTTTTTCTTTTGCCCTACCCAAGTCCGTGGGGACTTTCTTGCCTTTTGGGAGGTCTGAGGTCTTCGGCCAGCGTTCAGTAGGTGTTCTGTAGGAGTTGTTCCACGTGTATCTGTGGGGAGGAAGGTGATCTCCGCATCTTACTCTTCTGCCATCTTCCCCTCGTCTCTATCCTGAAGACATAAGAACTGAAAACTTCCATAACCCGGCCCGCCGTCCGCACGACTGTTGCGGCTTCACCACCGGGGCCCCTCCAGAGCCGGCAGCCTCCGTGAGGCTCCCCTCCCCTCGGGCTCCGGGGCAGTTCCGTGACAGCGGAGGGAACAGACCCCAAGCCGGGACTTTCAGCTCTGTGGAAACGCGGGCTCCGTCCTGAACATATTTTCTTAAACTTGTATTTCTTTTTTCTTTGGTACTAAGGTAAAAAGTGTTATGCTTTTAATTTCAAACTCCAGGTGTTTATTGCTGGCATATAGGAGAACAGTTGACTTCTATATATTAACCTTATATCTTGCAACTATAATCACTTACTAGTTCCAGGAGTTTGTTGTTGTTGATTCTTTGGGATTTTCTACGTAGACAATCATATCATCTGCTAACACAGACAGTTTTTTTTTTTCCTTCCCAACCTGTATACTTTGTATTTCTTTTTCTTATATTATTGCATTAGTTAGAACTTCCAGTATAATGTTGAATACTAGTGGTGAAAGGGGACAACCTTGCCTTGTTCCCAGTCTTAATGAGATCGCATCCAGTCTTTCACCATTAAGTATGATGTTAACTGTAGGTTTTGTGTAGATATTCTGAATCAAATTGAGGAAGTTCCCCCTCTATTCCTAGGTTGTTACTTTTGAGATTTTTTTTTTAACTTTTCTTAAAACTACACAAAACAGGGCTTCCCTGGTGGCGCAGTGGTTGAGAGTCTGCCTGCCAATGCAGGGGACACGGGTTCGTGTCCCAGTCCGGGAAGATCCCACATGCCGCGGAGCAGCTGGGCCCGTGAGCTATGGCCGCTGAGCCTGCGCATCCGGAGCCTGTGCTCTGCAACGGGAGAGGCCACAACAGTGAGAGGCCCGCATACCGCAAAAAAAAAAAAAAAAAAAACTACACAAAACAAACAAAAAAACTAAGAGGGTCTTTAAAGCCAGATAATAGAGAACCTTAAATGCCAGGTTAATACATTTAAACTTTATTCCATGGACAATAAGAAGCAACTGAATGGTTTGAGAAAAAAAAAAGAAAGGATATAACAGAGATATGCATCAGACCCCTTAAACCCTTCCACAATATAAGAATCTAATTTCTATTTAAAGATGTCCAGCAAAGGGGACTCCTCCAGCTCCTTCAATACCTCATTCTGGTGACATTCAAATCTCACTCTCCGTTAACCTTGCCTCATAGCCAACTTGAATCTCTTGGATGTCCCAGGGAAGATCCAGAACATTCATCAGTCTTGACAAACTGCTTCCACAAAAATGTGACTTCCAAACTCGGTATTCTACTACCCACTCCCTGCCCAGAAGAGAAAGCTATGTCACTCTGCTTCAGGGCAGAGGTGCAGGCACCCCACGGCCTAGATTCACTTACTAAGCAATGTACAGCCAAAATGCAGTGACCACACCTGAATCAATAGTGTTGACATGTTCATTTGCATCACACCTTCTAAAGAAGGAGTTGCTGTTATCAAGAGCTCTATCCATAATGATATCTGGATGCCTATCTACAGAGAACACTCTGTAGCCCAGTTCTGTCCTTTGGGGACATGAGGTCAAATCAGAATCATTTTAGCCAGATCCCCATGTGATTCATATGCACATTAAAAACTAGAAACACTAGTCTAGGGCAAAATTTCTCTACAGCGGCACTATTAACATTTCATGCCCATATTCTTTGTTGTGTGAGGCTGGACTGTGCTCTCCAAAATGTTTAGCAACATCCTTGGCCTCTACATACTAGATTCTGGCAGCACTCTTCCACCCGTTGTGACAGTCAAAGATATCTACATATATTGATAAATATCCCCTGAGGGGCTAAATCAGAGCCCCTTCCCAAATAAGAAGTACTGGTTTACAAGACCCTTAGTCAAAACCCCTTAACGTAAAAAGATTTTTTTTTCTTTTCTCTTGGGAAAAAGAGAAATGTAACAAGTTTAGCTGTTAACAACCGTATCAAAACAAGTCCAAACAGATTATGTGCACCTATTCAAAATGGATTAAAGACCTAAATGCAAGGCCAGACACTATAAACTCTTAGAGGAAAACAGAGGCAGAACACTCTATGACATAAATCACAGCAATATCCTTTCTGACCCACCTCCTAGAGAAATGGAAATAAAAACAAAAATAAACAAATGGGACCTAATGAAACTTAAAAGCTTTTGCAGCAAAGGAAACCATAAACAAGACAAAAAGATAACCCTCAGAATGGGAGAAAATATTTGCAAACAAAGCAACTGACAAAGGATTAATCTCCAAAATGTACAAGCAGCTCATGCAGCTCAATAACAAGAAAACAAACAACCCAATCCAGAAATGGGCAGAAGATCTAAATAGACACTTCTCCAAAGAAGATATACAGATTGCCAACAAACACATGAAAGGATGCTCAACATCACTAATGATGAGAGAAATGCAAATCAAAACTACAATGAGGTATCACCTCACACAGGTCAGAATGGCCATCATCAAAAAATCTACAAACAATAAATGCTGGAGAGGGTGTGGAGAAAAGGGAACCCTCTTGCACTGTTGGTGGGAATGTAAGTTGATACAGCCACTACAGAGAACAGTATGGAGGTTCCTTAAAAAACTAAAAGTAGAACTACCATATGACCCAGCAACCCCACTACTGGGCATATACCCTGAGAAAACCATAATTCAAAAAAAGTCATGTACCACAATGTTCATTGCAGCTCTATTTACAATAGCCAGGACATGGAAGCAATCTAAGTGTCCATCGACAGATGAATGGATAAAGAAGATGTGGCACATATATATAATGGAATATTACTCAGCCATAAAAAGAAACAAAATTGAGATATTTGTAGTGAGGTGGATGGACCTAGAGTCTGTCATACAGAGTGAAGTAAGTCAGAAAGAGAAAAATAAATACCATATGCTAACACATATATATATGGAATCTAAAAAAAAAAAAAAAAAAAAGGTTCTGAAGAACCTAGGGGCAAGACAGGAAGAAAGACGCAGACATAGAGAATGGACTTGAGGACACAGGGAGGGGGCAGGGTAAGCTGGGACGAAGTTAGAGAATGGCGTGGACATATATATACAGTACCAAATGTAAAATAGATAGCGAGTGGGAAGCAGCTGCATAGCACAGGGAGATCAGCTCAGTGCTTTGTGATCACCTAGAGGGGTGGGATAGGGAGGGTGGGAGTGAGGCAGATGCAAGAGGGAAGAGATATGGGGACATATGTATATGTATAGCTGGTTCACTTTGTTATAAAGCAGAAACTAACACACCATTGTAAAGCAATTATACTCCAATAAAGATGTTAAAAAATATATATTTTCTGTGCTTCATGTTGTCTTTATCAGATGTTCGATTACTGAAGAAAAACTGAGTCAATATTAACAGAGCTAAGGTTTTTTTATAACATGTAACTTTGTGTATTTGCCTTTGAAATCTTTTTATTGTCACTGTGGTTAAATGGGTAACTATTATTTCACAGTGACCTCCGATCCTATTAAATCAAGTGTTCTAAACATCTTGACATTTTTTACAAACTTTTCAAAACCAAACTCTAAATGAAGTCTTTTTGATTTGGACCTAACTTTGGGATTTTCCAGAGGCCCCCTGTAAAATCTGGAAGGATTTGTTCTCTCAAAAGAGAAGTGTTAAACTAATTAGGCTTATTTGATATGTTAAATTACATGGAAATAAGAAGTGATACGAAACCTTCTTTAGATTATATTGTATAATATATTATACAATATATACCTATAATATATTATATGGGTGTATGTTACTATTATAAGTAGTCCAGAAATCATATAAAATCTGACATTCCTAGTATGTTATCAGTCGTAATTCCAGCTATCACCTTAAAATGTTGTCTGTCTCACAAATAACCGAATTTCCTTGTCAATTAAATTATAATGAATTCTCATCAGAACTTTAACCGTGGCCATGTTTAAGTCTTCTGGCATGCACAGAAAATTACTGTATTATTCTGATGCTTTCCTGAAAGCTTTAACACGCAGCTATGATCCAAAATTGCTGTGTCTTTAAAGAGATTTATGGAAAAGACCTTGACAAGTACTCTAGAATACAGGTTTCTGATAACTCTAAGATCATACCATTGAACTACGTAAGAATTTCCAGAATTGTTATGGAGAAACTGATTGATTCATAAAACTGCTAACCCAAGGTCAAGCAGAACAATTACATAGAACTGAATGAACTGATGAGAATTATAATTTTCTGACTTTTTTCTTTGAAACATTGCCAGTTCATTAATGTTTTGTTTTTCCAGATTTAAGAAAAACTTTTTCTCTTTTCTATCAAACTATTTATAACTTAACAGCAACTTGGTAAATTATATCTATGTAAACAGAATTTTCTCCCTACCTGATCCCTCAAGAATTCAGAAGTTCTTATTGAGTATTCTTATTTTCATGGCAATATACTTATTTGCATAGACTCAGTGAGAATCTGTTTTCCTTAGAACAGAACACAGTGGGAAATATTGGTTATATTACCAAGACTTTGACTGGAATGTTACATTTGAGAATGATGTTCATAGACTCGGACATAACCAGATGGTTTTAAGAAACTAAGGCTGACTTTATGGAGCCAATAAAGCCTCCCTTCAGAAAACTACCCGGTAAATCTTGTTTATAGGGTTCCCAGCCTAACCAATGAGTATGGAAAGTCATTTCCTAGCAGATCCAGAACCTCATGACATCTTAGACCTCAGGAAGAGAGGAATTTACCTAAATCTATAGGCATTGCAAGTGAGTCCTTGGCTTGGCTTCCAGAATAATCTCATATTCTTTATCAAAAATTCTAGCAAAACAGACTGAAAAAAGCTTACATGATCAATCTCTATTCTTGCTGCATTTATGTAAATAATCAGACCAAGTTTAATGATATTAGACTTATTTGGCAAACCAATTAGTCTTATTATGACTATCTTTGGTAAAAATGGGGGTGATGATTGTAGAGAGAAAAACGGTGTTTCATCCTTTTCTGCTTGTTCCTATCTATGTTTTTCTCCCCCTTTGCTGATCTCTTATCTCACAACTTCTAACCAAACTCAGCTTCTAATATGTGACACTTTCTAAAAATAAAATTTCAAATTGGGAACTAAAGGAAACCAGAATACGTCACCCCAAAATATGCCTCTTTGACACAAAAATAATTTTGAGCTGAAGGCAATTAAGAAGCAGCAAATAAGGAAAAGCTCTCTGCCCTCCTCATTACTTCCTAGAGGCAGGATATACATTCTTCTTTCACTGGAGACATATTCTTATCAGCCCAGAGGTGGCAAGAGGAAGCTGTCAAACAAATCTTTGTCATTAGTTCCCAGATGTTTATCTTCCCACAGTTTGCCGCCCTTGGAAACCTAAACTGCTTTCCTTTGTCCTATCATTTCTCTACAAATTTATTGTTCTTTATTGGCGATGCTCTATAAGCCAGAATTCTAAGCTGCTGCTTTGAGTTATTTTTCATTGAGTTTGTCCCATATGATGGGTGTTGCATGTGCTTAAAAAAAAAAAGACTGTTAGTTTTTCCTCCTGTTAATCTGTCTTTTTGTTTAAAAATCCCAGCTGAAAACCTAAAATGTGTAGAAGTCTAGTTCTGCCTTCCCTACACATGTAGGGCAACACATTCTCAGTTTCCGGAGATTAGAACCTGGACATCTTTGGGGGTGGGGCGTTATTCAGCCTGCCATACCCCCTTAGGAATGCCAGTCGGAAGGAGGGCCTCTAACAGTCATAAAAATAAAAACTTTAAAAATAACCAACAGGGGCTTCCCGGGTGGCGCAGTGGTTGGGAGCCCGCCTGCCGATGCAGGGGACACGGGTTCGTGCCCCGGTCCGGGAAGATCCCACATGCCGCGGAGCAGCTGGGCCCGTGAGCCATGGCCGCTGAGCCTGCGCGTCCGGAGCCTGTGCTCCGCAGCGGGAGAGGCCACAACGGTGAGAGGCCCGCGTACCGCAAAAAAAAAAAAAAAAAAAAATCACGAAGAGACGGTGGAGGGAGAAGGGAACAGGAGCAGAAGAAGCCTCTTTAGACTCTCAGGTCCCGTCACTGAGGGAGACTCAAGGGCTTAGTGTCGTCTACTTCTCACTCCTGGCTGCACCAGAGAACCCCTGAAGAGCTCATAAAAGAGCTCACTCATTAACAAGACAAATTACACTAAAGGTGGGATTAGCTAATAGCCCTAGGAAAGCCAGAATGGGATAAAGCACTTTCTCAAACTGTCTGTAAGGTACAGACATTTTAAAAGGAAAATAATTCTTTTAGAGCCAGTATGTTGACAAATTGCTTTTATTATGAACTTTCTTAAATAGTAAAAATATGTACTTGGACAACTACAAAAATAAAACCAATTTACAAATTAAATAGAAACAAAACCAACACAAATCAAATAAATTAATGCAAATCAAATAGACAATTATTTCTTTTAAAATAAGTGGCCTTTCACACGTAACTCTGAAACTGACAGCTACAGCACATATACTTTTTGGTCCAGAAGATGTATACTACTGTGTCCCCCCCACAAACTGACTCAGCTCTCTATTCAAACTAAAATCCACCAGAACGTTGTCTAACATATTAAGCCCGTCTTCTTTATTCATCAACCCTTGATAATTAAATCAGTACTACATGCCCCATCATGATCTTAAGTATTGTACAAAAATGTAAGCTTCAGCACTGAGATGTTTGGCTGAATTCTGATGCAAGATGCTCACCCAGGTGATATAGAATAGGCTTATAATATTTCTCAGTAATTGCTGGATGAAAATGCAGTTAGATGATTATAATAGAAAGCTTGCAGACCTCCTTCCCCATCCCTCAAGAACATGTCAGCAGACTCCTAGAAGTATATTAACTCCACCTGGGGAAACACTGGGAAAAAGAATTAGGAAGAACTGTACCCAAATAGTTCATGAGGGGAAATTCCTCTTTATATAAATATTTTAGCTAATAAATACAGAAGAAATGATAGAGTTTAGAATTTTACAAGCCCTGATGAACTAATAAATGCAGGCAATGATGAACAAAGACGACTGATAACAAAGAAAGACGATGCGACAAGATGCACCTGAAGTATTCTTGCAAAAACAAGTGAACCTAGGTGTGATCCAACCTCTCTATGTAATTCTTAATTTACAGCAAACGTAGGGGTAGAGGAGCATGTTAAATGACATCATAGGGATGCAACCAGTAAAACCAAATGATGCAAAATTCTACAGGACAAACTGGCTTCTCAACAAATAAACTGTAAGAAAAACAAATAGAGAATTGTGTATTAACAAAGACTCCTGAATCCTATTTATAATTGCAATGTATGAGCTTTATTTAGATCCTAATTCACACAAAAATAGTTCAAGACTTTTAATTTTATAGGGGTGAAAATCGTACTGTATTTAAGGCTTTTTTCTTAATCTATATTTTTTAAAGATATATACTAAAATATTATGGACCAAATAATATGATGACTTGGATTAGTTTCCAAATTGTGATGGTCAATTTTGTGTGTCAAATTGGCTAAGCTCATGCTACTCAGTTTTTGGTCAAACACCAGTCTAGATGTTGCTGTGAAGGTATTTTTTAGATGTGATCAACATTTAAATTAGTTGACATGGAGAAAAGCAGATTACCCTCCACAGGCCAGTGGGGGGGGGCAGTGCGGGGAGCATGGGGCAGGGAGGTGGTATGCTCAGTCAGTTGAGGGCCTCAAGAAGAAAGACTGAGTTTCTCCAAGGAAGAAGTAATTCTGCTTCCAGATTTTCTTCCCAATAGAAACTGCAGCACCATCTCTTCCCTCAGTCTTTAGCCTGCTGGCCTGCCCCACAGATTTCAGACTTGCCAGCCCCCATAATCTCAGGAATGAACTCCTTAAACTAAATCAGTCTCTCTCTCTTTTTCCATATATTCATACACACACACACATCCTTTCGGTTCTCTTTCTCTGGAGAATTCTAATACCAAAATTATCTGGGAGAGAGGAGAAATGAGTAAGGAAACAGATAAAACAAAATTGGCCATGAGTTAGTAACTGTTGAAACTGGCCAATGGGTATATGATACTATTTTGTGTCTTGACATTTTCTACTTAAAAGTTGGGAAAGATAAAGAGAAATGAAAGAGCCAAGCCAAAAGAAATGAAAGAGACCTGTTTTTGGTTTTGTTTTGTTTGTCACAGGTCTTGATGACAGCACAGCATATGGAAAATCAAGGCTATCCTGAGAAATCTGAGGCTGTGACCCATAAGAGAGAAGTTAAAGCTCGAAGGAGTTGGTCTTGGAGGTGACTCTTCCCTTGACCTTGAACTTCCAGTCTGATTTAGACTGCACACTTTCTGGTCCCACTGCACCTGCACATCCCTTTACCACAGCACTTTTCTTATACTTTTACTCTCAATCTCTTCTCAGTAGCCAGGAGCTCCGTACTCATCCAAGCACCAAGCTTGCACTCAGAAATGTTTGATGCGTGAATTAAGCAATGCCCAACTTGTTTTTTGTTTTTGTTTTTTGTTTTTTTTTGCAGTACGCGGGCCTCTCGCTGTTGTGGCCTCTCCCGCTGCGGAGCACAGGCTCTGGACGCGCAGGCCCAGCGGCCATGGCCCACGGGCCCAGCCGCTCCGCGGCATGTGGGATCCTCCCGGACCGGGGCACGAACCCGTGTCCCCTGCATCGGCAGGTGGACCCTTAACCACTGCGCCACCAGGGAAGCCCAATGCCCAACTTTTAAGCCAACTCATGTGCTACTGTCTTCTAGTCCTTGGTTTCTTCTGTCAACTGTTAGAGCCTACCACTAACTTCTCTGTTTTTTTTTTTTTATTTCTTCATACCCTCTGATTCCAAATATTTACCTCCTACCAACCAAACATTTGAGGTCTCACTTTATGGGTAGGGCAGACACTGGCATTCACCATCATAGAACTTTGTAAAATTAACCTTCAAAAGCCCATTTCTGGGCAGAAAACAAAATCTCATCCAACAAGTAGCCTGATTTGCAGAGCTTTCTTTCCAACCTCCTAGAAAAGAAAACCTCTCTGACCCTTAGGGTCTGTTATGAAAGTCATTCTTTTCACAGGTCTGCCCTTAGGTGACAGGATTTCAATGTGAATAACCATCAAATGAACTGTTTCTTTGGCTTTATCATAGTATTCTGCATGTTTTTGGAATAAATTCACTGATTTTACAATTGGAGTGAAGAAAAACCATAGGATATCCCATTTTATAAATTAAATTAATGAAAAGAAAAATGGTCCAATGCCAGTTTTTCTTTTGCATCTACTTTATAGAGGGAAAGAAAAATGGTGTGAGGGAAAAATGAGACAGAAATAGGCATCTAAACTCCAGCCTCCTGTAAATTCAAGTTCAGACAAGAAAAAGCAGAGTTTTGTAGCTCGCTATGCTCCATGGGAAATGCTGTGACTCTTGTACAGGAAAATGGGGGGGTCTGAGTGGCTGAAGTCGCCTACCCTCCTGCCTCCTCCCCTGTCCCCTGATCTTACACTTAAAGCCATTATTTCAGGAAAAAAAAAATCTCCATCTTTGCCTCTGCCCCCACCTCCCAAAAGGTCAGATATGCAAGTTAATGTCAAAATCTCAAGGTAAACGAGAATGAACAAAGGGAATAAAGAGGAATGAGCAGCTGCTGCCTGGGCTGCCAGTGTCTGAGTTGGGTTGCGTGTCTGTGTAGTACAGTAAGCCTCCCTGAGAAAACCATACATGAGCCTTCTTTTGACAGAAATCTGAAAGGTTCCCAGAAAACATGTCAGTAACCAGTGTTGCCAGCTTTGCAAGACTGTCACCCAGGTTTTCAGTTCCTGCCCTTCAGCACTTAGGTAGGTAGGTCTACTTGCCACAGTTATCAACAACAATAAAGTATAGGATACCAGTGAAATTTGAATTCCAGGTGAACAATTTTTTTAGCCTAAGTATGTTCCATCTATTGCATCCTTATTTGGAATTCAAATTTCAGTGGGTATCCTGTGTTTTATCTGGCAACACATGAAGGTATTTCCATGGAGTCAAGAATATTGCAACAGCTCAGTGTGGAGATTTCTCAAGGAATGCCCATGAAGCTAATGAAGAAATGGTGAAGCACCACATGAAAATAAGAGGAAAAAACCCAAGAATGAAATTTCTGGGTTTTTGTCTCCCCAAGAATGAAATCCATTAGCATGTTTCTCTAAGTAAGAGATCCCAGGTTGATTCGGTTGTGACTTCTGAATATTTCCAGATCTCTTTTTAAACATCCTATGCTTTTCCGAATTACACCTTTTCTATTTCTTAATCAAAAATGCCCTATGCCTCATTTATACAATGAGAAATTTGGTCTAAAATGTTGGTGGTCCCATCAAGTAAGCTGAGGATCCCTGGGCCAAGGTTCCATTATAAGAGGCCACCTGAATTGGTATGGCTATCTTTTTTTCTCAATCAATAGATTGTAAAAGTATAGCCACAATCAAATTGTGGGATGCAGTTGGGAGGAATGCTAGAAATCCATGATGTTAAAAATGGGTCAGTCTCATATGATAAGTTTGGAACCATTGGTCGAGGAGGATTTCCAGTGCTTCGTCCAACCACTTCATGATTCCCAGCATTTTGACATCAGAGCCACTGAATCACTGTTTCTTCTGCAAATTGGTTCTGAGCAAGTAGAATAAGAGAGGAAAGTCTTGGAACCCAAAGTAAAAACTGTCATAAAAGTGGTCATATGTGATGGGCACTATATTATTCTTGTTGTTCCTTTCAACAGATTTAGCAAATATAGATTAAGGGCCTAATATACAAGATATTTTCTGAATTTCTGTTGGTGTTTTGTTTCTTTTCCTGTAGTCAAATACTACAGTAATTTAGATGGGGTAATTTATAGACATTTTGATCTCCATAAAGGCGTTGTTGAAAACTTACTTCTTTATTAGCTTTCATGTATTCTCACTTTACAAATATTTATGGTGCACTAATTCTGGAATAGATATTATATTCCTTTCTTGTTGACAACCTGCTACCCGCTACATACTACATCTTCCAAAGAGATAAATGAAAAGGAAGGTGAAGTCTCTGTTCAGTGATTCCTTGTGTGGATAATACCCCCAAAAGCATATATATATATATATATATATATATATATATATATATATATATATATATATATGCTTTTTGACTAACTCCTCTGGACCTACTTGGACACACTGGGGCACCTCAGAGGTCCCACACTGGATGGTCTCTTGAGGTCCATCCATCTTCTTGACATCACTATTCACTGTCTCCATCCAGTGTTTCCAGCCCACATCACAGCTGCACAGAAGTCGGACCACAGTCCATTACCAGGTGAAAAGAGGCTGCTAACTGGCGCTAGGGATACAGGATGAAAGGAGACATCACTGTTAATCAGCACATCCATGGCTTCAAATGGGGTACAAATTACTATTAGGTTCCTGGTATTAATAGGAGGAAAGTAAGGCTTAGAAAATATTAATAGCTTATTGAAAGGGTTCTCACAGCAAGTTAAATGGCAGAGCTGGGATTTGAACCTGGTCTGGCTGACTCTGGAACCCATGCTCTTACTAATATCCTCCTGCCCTTATGGAATTATGGAAGATGGCCAGAGGTGAGGCTTCAAAATTTACTCAAGACCATCTGAAGAGGCTGCTCTTCCTGCTGTGGGCCCTGCTTCTCTGGGAACTGTCATTACCCGGGGAAGGAAAGATAAAGGGTGAAAAGTGAGAGAGAGGTGCCGCAGCTCTGGTCACGCTGCTCCTCTGCCAGTATCAGGAAGCTAGTAAAAGCTTTGAAGCAAGGAAGTTGCATAGTAAATAGTTTTTCAGGAAGATTAATTTGGCACCAATGCACAGAAGATATTAAAGATATTAAATCAAGAGGCTGGGGGCTTCCCTGGTGGCACAGTGGTTGAGAATCTGCCTGCTAATGCAGGGGACACGAGTTCAAGTCCTGGTCTGGGAGGATCCCACATGCCGCGGAGCAACTAGGCCCGTGAGCCACAACTACTGAGCCTGTGCGTCTGGAGCCTGTGCTCCGCAACAGGAGAGACCGCGATAGTGAGAGGCCTGCGCACTGCAATGAAGAGTGGCCCCTGCTTGCCACAACTAGAGAAAGCCCTCGCACAGAAACAAACACCCAACACAGCATAAATAAATAAATAAATAAACTCCTACTCTCAACATCTTCTTAAAAAAAAAAGAGTCTGGAGGCAAGGAAACTGGTTAAGAGGTTATTGCAGACATCATTTCTGAGATGAGTCTGAGTCAGGACAGGGCAGTGGGAACAGGGAAAAAGAGCCGAATGTGAGTGTTCCCCACCAAGAAGGAAGAACTGACCGGCCCTACGGACCTGCATAGCCAAGACTGTGGTCCACGATGGTCTGAGGCTGGGAGAGAGAGGAGGAAAGACACTACCAGAGCTGGTAGTTGTCCCAGCCCTGTACACTGAGGTACCTGCCTCTTCTGTCTCCTTTCCAGACCACAAGCTCAAAGGACTCATGGGGTCACCCTGTGTCTGGCAGCCCCGCAGTTTTTCCCCATTGCCGACCACATGCTGAGGGGTTGGTAGACTCGGTAAATACTGACTGGCAGTCTGTTTCCTCTGGCTGGAATGCCGTGTTCCCACCTTTGCCTGGAAATGCCATGTAGGAAGGCCTCCCTGGAGGCCCAGCACAAACATCTCTCCCTCAGAGAGGCCTCCGTGACCAGTCAATCTAAATTCGGTCCTTCAGTTTTCCTTGCATAGAAACTTTTCTTCACCGTATTTATTACAATGTGAAATTTTTTATTTGTTGTTTTTCCATTTAGTTTTTATTTCCTTTCACTGTTTTTGTTGTCGGTGGTGGTTTTCTACTTTCCCCCGCTAGACTATAAGTACTGCAAAGTCAGTTTTTCTTTTCACCATTGAGTCCCCAAAAGCCCACACAGTGCTGTCCCATAGAAATAAAATGTAAGCCACATATGTAATTTTAATTTTTCAAAGTAAGAAGAAACTGGTGAAATTAATTTTTCATTACATTTTTATGTAACCACATATATCCAAAATGCTATCATTTAAACATATGATCTATAGAAAAAATTATTAATGAGATAGCTTACATTCCCTTTTTTGTACTAAGTCCTCAACTTCTGTATTTCACACTCACAGCACATCTCAGTTGGGACCAGCCACATGCCAAGTGTTCTGTAACCACGTGTGACTAGTGACTGCTGTAGTGGACAATATAGATCCTTGCAGGATGCTTGACATGTACTCCTTACTTAATAAAAAGTCAATTCATGAAAAAGGGAGTGTGGGAAGGGCAGAAAGATGGAGAAAAAGGAGAGAGGAAAAGAAAGGGAAGAGAAACGAACCTTTTCGGGTATTTACTACGTTAAGTCCTTTCATGTATCAATAAATTACATAATTTAATTCTCATATCAACCCTGGTGAGGTAGGTATTATGAGAACAGTCTTTATAAATGAGGACATTGGTTTGGAGATGTCATAACTGTCCCAACATCATCTTCTCTTTTGAGTGAAAGAAGCAAGATTCAGAACCAATCTCCCTTACCCAACTGTGCTGCCTCATTCACAGAAGCCATACCTAACAAGTCTAGTCATGCCACACTGTTGTCTAACCTCTCTCTCCTCCAGGTGAAACATCCCAGGGTTCCTATGAGATATTATTTTGAATCTCATAGACACTCTCATTTCTAAAGTATAGTCTGACCATTGCAGGCTAACATGGGAGTGTCCACTTCCTCCTCCAGATGTATTTTAGCGGGATTCTTATCCCATTGTTGCCTTCCATTAAACTCTATGACCAAGCAAAATGGTGGCATTTAAAGTTCCCCAGATATGTCAAGCTCTCTAACATGCCTCCTTAGCTCTGTACAGTTTTTCTGCTGCCTGGAACCCTTTTTTCCTTCAACCAATAACACACATCCTGCATGACTCAATTCAAGAAAAGAGGAGAAAGAAAGAGAGAGAAAAAAACCAACTCAGCCGTCATCTCACCTTGGCCAAGGAAACTCCCTGACCCACTTTCCAAGCGTGAGGGTCCCCTTTTCTGTGTGCCCAAGGCACTGTCACAGAGTTTTTCGTGTATACCATCATTACACATCTAGGGTCTCCCTCACTGGACTGTGAGCTTCTGGAAAGCAAGAACTATGTCTCTTATCTTTACATCCTCATTGCCCAGCATTTGCTGAATGGCTTGTTAAATAAGTAAATAAATGAATGGATGGATCAATGCGCATGCTTATAGCCCTCTCTGAGTGTAAGAAGAAATACCTGGTACCACATAGTCCAAAGAACTAAAAGAGAACTAGTGTGCTCTTGCAATATCCACATCCCATCAGACCAGCTGTCAGGATATGGGCCACAGTGACAGGAGCAGACAGCATCAGCAGAGCACCCTGGGATGCCTTCAACCATTTCATAAGAAACAATGTTCTAAGCTGTGCAGAAGATGTAGCAAACCTGGGACTAGCCTCCATGTTAGCTCCCAGGGGGCAGGAATACGTGGAAATTGTAAAATACTTAAGAATGTAGTGTAGGAAGAAGCATGCTAAGCCTCAGAATGTGGCCACAGAGCCAAGGAGTCCAGGCTCGCTGACCTGGAAGGGACAGGGGACAGGCAGTATTGGCATCCATCTACCTCCCGGAAGGGCAGATGGTGGCAAACTGCACTGAGCAAAGGGCAGGACCACAGGAACTTAGTTCTCCCTAACTCACAATACCCTGGGCAAGAATGTTCACCCTCTGAGGACACCTTGAAAGATGCTTATAGATGCTGACTGCACTGAGACTGTGGTCTATACTAGGTCTTGGGCCAGAGCCTCTAACCTTTGAGGCAGCATGCTGGTGTGCCCCTGGTGGGAACAGTTGTGCCAGAGGAAAATATAAATGTACTCAGGCCCAGGAGCAGCCAGGGGAGTGTAAGAGGGACCAAAGCCTATGGAAGCCAGACCTCCTCTGGCCTGTTGCCTAGGAATGAGCACTTTCACCTACATGGTGTCATGTTCTAGGTGTTCTGTGCCATGATAAATGTTGAGAAGCGTTGAGTTAGACTATGTGAGATGAATGAGTAACACTGGAGACTTAAGATGTTTAAAAACTATTTCATTGTGACAGGGCCAAGTGGGTAGAGGGTTGAAGACACGACAGTAGCTAGGACAAGAATTTCAAGCTCTCAAACATACAGACCAAGATCATCCTATTTGTGTGAGTGTTTCTGTGAGTTCAGATGGAAGACGGAACACTAGGGTGTTGTACCATTAAAAATAACCCGTAAGAGTAAGGCCCAGGTTCTCAGCAAAGGCACACTCCTGAAAAACAAACAAATCAAGGCAAGTGACACTTTGTCCCCCAAATAGCCCATATTTCCTAATCCTGAGAGGCAGGTCAGGGGCCAGAGTCAGCCCTACTACCACTGCCTGGCACCCACCCACTCCCCTCTTAGCACGGTATGGCCCAGAGAGAAATTAGTTCTTAGGAATCAAAAATCTCATGGAATGTCTCATGCATACCATTATTATAGCCTCATGGACAAGCTGGAAAGTGAGGGGGAAGAGGGAATGATGGTCAGGGAGCTGGGCGCAATATCTCCATGCCCAACGTGTACTCACTTGCCACTGTTTGCCTTTTTTTTTTTTTTGGCTGCACCGCGCAGCCTGCAGGATCTCAGTTCCCCCACCAGGGGTTGAACCCAGGCCACAGCAGTGAAAGCCCGGAATCCTAACCACTAGGCCACCAGGGAACTCCCTGCCTTTGTCTTTTCAAGGGTAGATCTGAACACAAGGTTGAACATTGCTGGGCAGGTATATAACCAGAGAACCACAACGCTACCTGAGAGAGGACTAGAGGTGTTAGGAAAGCATGGCTTCTATTGAACTCCTACTCAACCAGAAACAATAAACAATCAACAACAAACACCTCTCCCCACATTACTAAGCTGGTCAGAAATACTCTTCATAGTCATGGTAAATGAGCTTAGGGGTATCCTGGAGCCAGGGTACAGGGGCAAGGCAGGAGCTAAATGTGGCAAGGAGGTTCTGGTCACTCCGAACAGGTGCCACACCAGTCCTGCCTATCAGAGTGGCTCTGGCTGGCAGCACCTTGCTGTGGCCTGAGTGGGCAGGAGAAGGCCAGACCCAGCTGGCAAAAAGTGATATGGAGTCAATAGCCCCAAGGGTCTGTGTGTATGTGCTGAAGTGAGTGTGGTATTCTAACAGCTCTAGCCAAGAGGCAGCTAACGCCGGAAAAATAAATAAATAAATAAAATAGCGCGCCATTGAGAAGAAGAAGAAGCAGCTAACATCTGAGATCCAAATAAATCATGCCAGGGTGGGGCTGATACCAAAAAGAGGAAACTAAAGCTAATCCCTCCCACACCCAACCTCAGCCAGAGATGCAGATGTCACCCGTACTCCACCTGCATAATATTGCCAGTAGAGCACTAAGCACATGCCAGAGAAATTTAAGCTCTTCTAAATCCCAAGTTAAAACACATCCAAGCCCTTCACAGAGCTCCACTCTCTAAACTTTGCCCCCAGCTTCTAAAGGTGTTCTTCAACATTTGGAAATGACTGGAAAACAAATATCTTCCATCCTGAAAGCTAATAAAATGTTCACCCACTCATCATCCACCATGGGCCAAAGAAGAATCAGGAAATCTCCTTGATGTGAATCCCACCCTGATACTGCAAAAGTTGCTTCACGTCCCAGCCTGGCAGTGCCACCATGAAGACCTTAATTTTTTCACTTCCACTTATCCCTCCACCTCTTAGAACAAGACAGGAAAAGTGAGAGGTTTTTCTTAGTGATGATATACTCTGCTCCCACTCTCTTAGAGACAGGGAATGATGAAGACAGAAGCTGCAGTTATCCAAAAGGATGAAGCCAGGTTGGCAGCCTGTGTCTGCTTGCTTCTCCAATGGATGCAGGGAAAAAACTAGAAAAAACTAGAACCGCAACAGCTCACATCAAGGTGCACAGAGTTGGAGGTTCCTTTGGAGTGTGTGTGCCACGGGGGCGAAGTGGGGGGAGGAATACAGGTGGTTATGTAAAAAGGCATTACAGGTAAAACCACAAAAGGAAGAGAGAAAGACAAAAATAGGAACAGAGAACAAGGGCAATGAATGGAAAACAGTAACAAATACAGTGGATATTAATCTGACTATATCAATAATCACTTTAAATGTCAATGATCAAAATGCATCAATTAAAAGATAAAATTGTCAGAGTAGATCAGAAATTTTAAAAAGATGCAACTATATGTTGTCTACAAGAAACTCACTTTAAATATAAAGGTACATACAGAGTAAAAGTAAAAGGATGGAGAAAGTCATATTATGTTAACACTGATCAAAAGAGACCAGGAGAGTTTGATCCTTGGTCAGGGAGCTACGATCCCCAAGCCACGTGGTGTGGCCAAAAAGAGAGAGAGAGAGAAGGAGTACTTATATTAATTTCAGACATAGCAGACTTCAGAGCAAGGAAAATTATCAGGAATAAGGAGGGGCATTGCATAATGATAAAGGGGTCAATTCTCCAAGAAGACATAAAAACGTTTAATGAGGGCTTCCCTGGTGGGGCAGTGGTTGGGAGTCCGCCTGCCAATGCAGGGGACACGAGTTCGTGCCCCGGTCCGGGAGGATCCCACATGCCGCGGAGCGGCTGGGCCCGTGAGCCATGGCCGCTGGGCCTGCGCGTCCGGAGCCTGTGCTCTGCAATGGGAGAGGCCACAGCAGTGAGAGGCCCGCGTACCGCAAAAAAAAAAAAAAAAAAAAAAAGTTTAATGAATATGCACCTAAAAACAGAGCATGAAAATACATGAGCAAAAACTGATAGAACTGCAAAAAGAAATAGATGAATCCATCTGGAGACTTTAACACCCTCTACCAGAAATGGACAGATTCAGCAGGCAAAATATCAGTAAGGACATAGTTGAACTCAATAGCACCATCAACCAACTGAATATAACTGACATCAATAAACTACTTCCTCCAACAGCATTCTTCTCAAACTCAAATGAAACAATAACCAAGATAGATCACATTCTGGGCCATAAAACACACCTTAACAAATTTAAAACAACAGAAATCATGCAATATATCCTCTCAGACTACAATGAAATTTAACTAGAAATCAGTAAGATAAAGATATCTGGAAAACACCCAAATACATGAAGATTAAACAACATGCTTCTAAATAACACGAGGGAAAAAGAAAAAAACTCATAAGAATTTTTAATATTAAATTAAAATGAAATGAAAGTGAAAATACAACTTATGAAAATTTGTAGGATGCAGCAAAAGTAGTGCTTAGTGGGAAATTTAAAACATTAAATGCTTATATTTAAAAAGAAGAAAGATCTAAAATGAATAACCCAAGCTTCCACCTTAGGAAACTAGGAAAAAAAAGAGCAAATTAAATCCAAAGTAAGCAGAAGAAAAGAAATAATAAGAATTAGGACAGAAATTAATAAAGTTGAAAACAAAACCAATACAGAAAATCAACAAAACCAAAAACCTGTTGTTTGAAAAGATCAATAAAATCGATAAGCCTCTAGCCAGGCTAACTAAGGAGAAAAGACAGAAGACATAAATTACTCATATCAGGTATGAAAGAGGGGACATCATTACAGATCCCATGAACATTATAAGGATAATAAAGGAACACTATGAACAACTCTATACCCACAAATTCTAGGATAACCTAGATGAAATGGACCAATTCCTTGAAAGACACAATCTACCAAACTCACATAAGAAGATATAGACAATCTGAATAGCCCAAAATCTATTAAAGAAATTGAATAGAAAATTAGTCATCTTTCAAAACACAAAGCACCAGGCCCACATGGGTTCACTGATGAATTCTATGAAATATATAAGGAAGAAGTCATACCAATTCTCTATAATCTCTGCCAGGAGATAGAAGCAAACGGAGTATCCCTAACTTATTTTATGAGGCCAGCAGTATCCTAACATCAAAATGTGACAAAGACATGGCAGGAAAACAAAAATTACAGACCAATATATCTTATAAACATAGATGCAAAACTCCTCAGCAAAAATATTAGCAAATCAAATCCAACAATGTATAAAAAATAATTAGGGCTTCCCTGGTGGCGCAAGTGGTTGAGAGTCTGCCTGCTGATGCAGGGGACATGGGTTCGTGCCCCGGTCCGGGAAGATTCCACATGTTGCGGAGTGGCTGGGCCCGTGAGCCATGGCCGCTGAGCCTGTGCGTCCGGAGCCTGTGCTCCGCAACGGGAGAGGCCACAGCAGTGAGAGGCCCACGTATCACAAAATAATAATAATAATAATAATTATACATCACAAGCAAGTGGGATTTATCCCAGGTGTGAAAAGCTGTTTCAATATTTGAAAATCAATTAATGTGATCCATCATAACAATAGGCTACAGAAGAAAATTCACATGATCATATCAATGGACACAGAAATAGCATTTGACAAAATCCAACACCGATTCATGTTAAAAAACAAAAAAATCTCTCAGCAAACTAGGAATAGAGGTGACTTCCTCAACTAGACAAAGACTACTTACCAAAATCTATAGCTAACATCATACTTGATGATGGGAAACGAGAAGCTCTCTTGCTAAGATCAGGAAAAGGCAAAGGTACTTCCTCTACTTTTCAACACTGTACTGGAAATCTTAACTAACACAGTAAGATAAGAAAGGGAAATAAAAGAATATACATTGCAAAGGAAGAAACAAAACTGTCTTTGTTCACAGGTGATATGATCATCTATGTAGAAAATCCAAAAAGAATCAACAAAAACTGGAAGTAATAAGCATTTATAGCAAGATTTTAAGATACAAAGTTAATATGCAAAAGTAACTGGAACTATATTAAACTAAAAAACTTCTGTACAGCAAATGAAAACATTAACAGAATAAAAAGGCAACCTATGGAATGGGAGAAAATATATGCAAATCATATATCTGAAAAGGAGTTAACATCAAAAATATATAAAGAACTTATACAATTCAATAACAAAAAAATAGCAATCCAATTTAAAAATGGGCAGAGGAACTGAAATAGGCATTTCTCCAAAGAAAACATACAAATGGCCAACAGTTACATGAAAAGGTACTCAACATCATTAGTCACTGGAAAATGCAAATCAAAACTGTAATGAGATAACACCTTACACCTGTTAGAATGGCTATTATCAAAAAGGCAAGAAATAAGAAGCGTTAGCAAGGATGTGAAGTACAGGAATTCTTGTGCACTGTTCTTGGGAATATAAACTGGTACAGCTACTATGGAAAACAGTATGGAGGGTCCTCAAAAATTTAGAAATAAAATTACCATATGATACAGCAATTCCACTTCTGGGCATTTATCCAAAGGAAACAAAATCACTATCTCAAAATAATATATACACATTCACTGCAGTATTATTTACTGCAGCCAAGATGTGGAAACATCCTAAGTGACAAATGACAGACGAATGGGTAAAGAAAATGTGATATACACACACACACACACACACACACATACACACAACGGAATATTATTCAACCATAAAAAAGAAGGAAATCCTGCCATTTGCGACAATATGGATGGACCTTGAGGACATTATACTAAGTGACATAAGTCACAGAGAGAAAGACAAATATGATTTCAATTACACGTGCAATCTAAAAAACCCCACATTCATAGATACAGAGAACAGATTGGTGGTTGCCACAGGCTGGTGGGAGAGGAGGGATAAAATAAGTAAAGGTGGTCAAAAGGTACAAATTTCCAGTTATAAGATAAATAAGACCTGGAGATGTAATATTCTGCATGGTGACTATAGTTAATAATACTATAGCATGTATTAGAAAGTTGCTAAGAGAGTGGATCTTAAAAGTTCTCATTACACACAAAAATTGTAACAGAGTGTGATGATTCATGTTAACGAAACTTATTGTGGTAATCATTTCTCAATATATACATATATCGATATATATACATAATCATTACCTTGTACAACTTAAACTAATACAATGTTATATGTCAATTTTATCTCAATAAAAAAGAAAGGAAAACAAAACAAACACCAAATTTAAACGTGGGTGGGCGGAAGACCTGAACAGACACCTCATCAAAGAAGATATACAGATGGCAAATAAGCATATGAAAAGAAGCTCAATATCATGTCGTTAGCGAATTGTAAATTAAAACAACAGTGAGGTACCACTACACACCTATTAGAATGGTTAATCTCTGGAACACTGACAATAGCAAATGCTGGTGACAGTGTGGAGCAACAGGAACTCCTATTCATTGCTGATGGGAAAGCACTATGGTACAGATACTTTGGAAGACCATCTGGCAGCTTCTTTAAAAATGAATCATACTCTTGGGACTTCCCTGGTTGTCCAGTGGTTAAGACTCCGTGCTCCTAATGCAGGGGACACGGGTTTGATCCCTAGTCAGGGAACTAAGATCCCGCATGCCACACAACATGGCCAAGAAAGAAAAAAATCCCACAAAAATTAATTATACTCTCACCATATGATCCAGCAATCATGCTCCTTGGTATTTACCCAAAGGAGTTGAAAACATGTTCCCACAAAAACCTGCACATGAATGTTTAGAATAGCTTTACTCATAATTGTCAAAACTTGGAAACAACCAAGATGTCCTTCAGTAGATGAATGGATAATTAAGTGTAACACATCCATATAATGGAATATTATTCAGTGAGAAAAATAAATGAGCTATCAGGCCACAAAAAGACATGGAACAAACTTAAATCCATATTACTAAGTGAAAGAAGCCAATCTGAAGAGGATACTTACTATATGGTTCCAATTATGTGATATTCTAGAAAAGACAAAACCATGGAGACAGTAACAGGATCAGTGGTTGCCGTGGATTAAAAAGGAACAGGCAGAGCACCAAGGATTTTTAGGGCAGTGAAACTATTACATATGATACTATAATGGTAGATACATGTCATCATACATTTGCCAAAACCCATAGAATGTACACCACCAAGAGTGAACTGCAACATAAACTAGGAACTCTGAGCAATAATAATGTGTCAATGTAGGTGTGTCAAACTGCACCTCTCTGCAGCAGGAAAGCTGTGCATGTATGGAGGGTGGGGGTGTATGGGAACTCACTGGACTTTCTGCTCAATTTTGCTGTGAACCTAAAATTCCTCTACAAAAATAAATCTATCTTTAAAAAAGGCACTGCCAGTAGGTGTCCAATGTATAAGGTCACATAAACAGCAAAGCAGACAGTATCACTTTCCAGAACCCAGCAGGGGCAGCAAAGAGGGGGCCCCACCAATTTGTCCCGTGTCTGGCATCTACTAGCATCCTAACACAGTCCTAAAGGAAAACCCCAAAATCATATTCTGTGCTCCCAAAGCATTCTTGTTTTCATAAGCCAAAAATGGTGAAGCCTCAGCAAATCAACAGGGGGGAAGTGGTGGAGTCAGCAGACACTCCTGTTTACTGGGAATTGTGTCCAGTACCCTGCAGGAGAGCTCTCCTGGTACCTCAACAAAAGCCAACTATGTCCAAGCCAGCTGAGTCATCCTCTGGCCCTGGCCCGGAAAAGGAGCCTCCCTGAAACACCTGCCAAACTCCACAGTCACTTCTGAAATGTAGGCCTACAGGAATCTTCATAGCCCTAAAGGGCGACAGCCACAGCTGAGAAGTTTTCTCATGTATATCGATTTTCTTTCCTCCTTTCACCATCACGTTGCTCACTCTGTTGCTCTCCTCTGAAATCCCTCTAGTTTATCCCAAATTCAAGAGTTCTATTTGCCTTTCTCTGAGCCTGTAACAAGACAGGTGCAAAAACACAGTTACTCCTGGGGCCTCACCAACAGGCAATGAGAGCAAGCTCCAACGTACCCCCCACGATCATGCCCCGGTTGCATCCTCCTAGAAGGGCCTGTGTAAGGCAGTGTGCACAGCTGTGCCTGGGGGCACCCCCTCTCTCAGGACCAGGCAGGTGGCCACACTTCTACCATCAGACGTGAAGGGAAGTAATAACAAGCCCTTACCCCAACAGAGGCGGGAGACAAACCTATTTGGGGGGAGCACGCCATCTTGCTTACTTTCCAGCTCATTCCAAAAGAATTTAAGGTCGCTTACGAAGGTGACAAAAAAAATAAAGATGAATGAGAAAAATGGGAAGTTGAGGGGTTTGGTCCTTCTGGATTGGGAGTGAGGAAGATTGGCAGCAATTTTATAGTCTCTAACTTCACCTTTCCCCACTTCAATTTGTCCCTTCTTTACTGGTCCTACCTGATTCTAGCTCTTTTGTCAAGGTCACAAAAGACCCCCAATAGCTTATTCTGTCCTCAACTTACTTGAGCCACTAGCAGAAATTCACAGAGCTATCAGTGCCTCCCTGCTGGAAAATATTCTTCCCTTGTTTTTCCTCTTCACTGGTCCCTCCGTCTTTTCTGCTTTCTCCTAATCTCACAGCTCCATAAAATTAGAATGTCCTAGGGCTCAGTTTTTAGAACTCTTGTTTTTTCTATATACCCTCAGTACTGGGGGCTAACATTCTGCTTCATGGTGTTAAATATTATGTCACGTGTCCACCACTCCAAGATTTTTATCTTTAGCCCAGCCTTCCCACCTTCACTCTAGACTCCTACATCCAGCTTCCCACTCAGCATCTTCACTCAGATGTCTAATATACACCTCAAATCCAAAACCTTCCAAAACAGATCTCTTAACATCCCTGAACAGATCTGCTCTAGTTTTCCTCACTCAGTGACCACTTCATCTTTCTGGTTACTCGCCCTCCAAAATGTAGAGTCATCCTTGATTCCACTCTTTCTCTCACTTCTCACAACTAAACCATTTGAAAATCCTGTTGGCTCTACCTCCAAAATATGCCCAGGACCTGTCCACTCCTCACCCCCTCCCCTGTGACCACTCTGGTACAGGTCTGGATTATTACAGTGGTCTAACTGGACTCTGCTTCCACCTTGGCCCTTTCAGATGGTTCTCAACATAGGAGCCAGTGTTATTCTATTGAAATGTAGGTTGGGCCCAAGTCTTCACAAGAGCCTTCGTAGCCCTACGTGATTTAACCCCTGTCATTCCTCCAGCCTCCTCTCCTCATCCTCTCCTCATCCTCTCCTCCACCAGCCACACTGGCCTCCCTGCTTCTCCTTGCACACCAGACTTACCTCCACCTTCCAGCCTTTGCAATTGCTGCTTTTCCTGTTTGAAATGCTCTTCCCCCTTATCTCCTCTAAGCCTTTGCTCAAAAACTTTCTCAATGAGGCCTTCCCTGATCACCCTATTGAAAACCCCAAAGTGCCTCAACACCCCATCCTCTTTTCTTGCTTTACTTTCCCCATAATAATTCCTCATCTAAAATACTACAGACTTTACTGACTTATTCTGTTGATTGCATCACCCCTCACTAGAATAAAAGCTCCATGAATGCAGGATTTTTTTGTTTTTCTTTACCGTTTAATCTCTGGCTCTTAGAACTGTGCTTGGCATATAGTGGTTTGGTACCTAAGTGTTGGATAGATAAATGAATGAACGGATGGATGGATGGATGGCTAGATGGATGGATAGATGGATGGATGGATGGATGGATGGATGGATGGATGGATGGATGGATGGAAAGAGTGGATACCAGGACGTATGCTTTAGCTGCCAGATTCCTATAGATCCCAAAAGGGGAAAATGTCACAAATCAAGTGAAGTAGAATTCAGCATTTAAGACACATTCCTTCACACTTCTACTCTGCCTATCTAACTACAATGCTATATCCTAACATAAAATGAAATGAAATGTCCATAGAATCATTAGAATTACACGGTCTTAGCTTTGTCTCAATCAGCCACAACCTACAATAAGCAGGCTGTGGAAACACTATGACTATGGGAGTTGAGAACGGCAGGCCATGACTCCAATGCTAGGGAAGGAGGGTTAGAGGAAAAGTTGATAAACTAAAGGTAACTAACTATTATTGAGTTTCTACCGGGAGACAGATACTGCACTAGGCTCTTTGCTAACATTATTTCATTAAATCCTTACCACTCTAGGAAGCTGGTATTATTAACCCCATTTTACAAACAAGGAAACCAAAGTTCAGAAAGATTAAGTTATTTGCACAATATCACACATACACAGTAGAGTCAAACTAGGTCAACATGAATGAAAAGTTCTTGCTCTTTCACACCAGAAGTTACTCTAGAAATGGTGAACTAACCTTTGACTGTTTCAAACCAATTCTCTATTCCTAGTCACTCATCATCTTTGATCTGAGTAGATCGAGCACCTTAGATTTGAGGCAGAAGGGTTAAGAAATAAGAAGCTAAAACAAAGCCTTCATGTCTTAGTTAATGCTGAAAATTTGCTAACAGAATAAAAAAAATCAATAGGCTGTAATCTGACACCTTTCAGTCAGTTTTACACACATACACACATCCATGTGCACACCAAAAGCAACTAGTAGGAAAACACAATATTAAAATTTACCACACTTTTACCTTTACCAGCATTCCCCACGGCTCATGAGTATCAGAGACGTGCTGCTCAGTAGCGGACAATACTGGCAGATGCTGCTTTAATGCTCAAGAAAAATAAGCATCTTTCACCAGCATCAGCCTTGCAACAGCCCCAGAGAAGTTACTTTTCTTCCTCCCACTCACATGTTTCTCCCTGGGCATTGTGTACATTGCCAGTGGCCTCCACCTCCACCCAACTTACAGAAACCTGGCCCATAATACCCTGTAACTAATGTCATCAGACATGTAAGGCTGTCAGCCCACTAAGCATGCTCTCTGCTCAGCAGAAGACACTCTTTTGCAATCATGGAGGCACTCCCCAGGCACTGTCTGCAGGTGTTTCTCCAGTACCTGAGAGGAGTCACATCCTTTTATTCCCATTCTCACCAAGTCTTCCTCCTGACTAATCATTTCTATGAAACTGTTCAACCATCTAGCTTAGGTGGCCAGGGTGGAAGCACAGTAAAAGTCGAAGGCTTCCTTGGGGATTAGGTCCACCCATGACGCTGCTTCTCTCTCCTGGGTCAACCTACCAAGCCAACCCACTCACACTCATTCCCACCCAAGGGGAGTAGATAAATGCTGCAGTGTGTGTGTACCCCTTACCTGTGCTTAGCTGCACCTATGAAGATTAAGAAAACTTAGGAATGAATATTTACAACCATTGCTGCTGGGTTCAGTATTTGGGCCCACCAGCCAATAAGAATGTTTCTTAGTTCTTACCTAAAAAAATAAGACATACTGGACTGTATGTAAAAAGCACACATGAAATTGAGGTTGTGCTATTTAAGTACCATAAAACAAAGTAAACCAAGGAGATGTAGAAAATGCTTCTTTTCAAAGGACAAGAGTACCACATGTTGCAAAGACCTGAATCATTCTTTTAACTAGAGGTTCTAAATCAGTATGGAAATGGTTCTAGAAGGGGAAAAGAGACCTCTGACAACTCCTCTTAAAGGAGGTTAAATATGCAATCAATTAAGATCAAAGAATGGGCAGCAGTTTCATTAGGTGCTCGTCTGGATACATAAGCTTGGAGAAAGGTGGTGAAACGGGTCCTTGATTTTATTTTCTCACTTGTGTTACACTTGAGTGACCCTGGAGCATACAGGCAGAACCAGCTACACGATTTGTACGGCCAAGAGCAAAATGAAAATGTGGGGTCCCTTGTTTACAAATTTCTGGGACTTCCACAACAGTGACAGTAGAGCATTAAACCAAGAATGAGGCCCTCCCATCTAAACTGGGCCCTGGAGATTGGTTCAAGATGGCGGAGTAGAAGGACGTGTGCTCACTCCCTCTTGTGAGGGCACCAGAATCACAACTAACTGCTGCACAATCGTCGATAGGAAGACACTGGAACTCACCAAAACAGATACCCCACATCCAAAGACAAAGGAGAAGCCACAATGAGACGGCAGGAGGGGCGCAATCACAATAAAATCAAATCCCATAACTGCTGGGTGGGTGACTCACAAACTGGAGAACACTTATAACACAGAACCCACTGGAGTGAAGGTTCTGAGCCCCACATCAGGCCTCCCAACCTGGGGTCCGGCAGTGGGAGGAGGAATTCCTAGAGAATCAGACTTTGAAGTCTAGTGGTATTTGACTGCAGGACTTCGACAGGACTGGGGGAAACAGAGATTCCGCTCTTGGAGGGCACACACAAACTACTGTGCACAGGACCCAGGAGGAGGAGCACTGACCCCATAGGAGGCTGAACCAGACCTACCTGCTAGTGTTGGAGGGTCTCCTACAGAGGTGGGGGGTGGCTGTGGCTCACTGTGGGGACAAGGACACTGGCAGCAGAAGTTCTGGGAAGTACTCCTTGGTGTGGGCTCTCCCAGAGTCCACCATTAGCTCCACCAAAGAGCCAGCTAGGATCCAGTGTTGGGTCGCCTCAGGCCAAACAAACAACAGGGAGGGAACCCAGCCCCACCTATAAGCAGACAAGCGGATTAACGTTTTACTGAGCTCTGCTCTCATAGCAACATCCAGCTCTACCCACCACCAGTCCCTCCCATCAGGAAACGTGCAAAAACCTGTTAGATAGCATCATCCACCACAGGGCAGACAGCAGAAGCAAGAAGAACTACAATCCTGCAGCCTGTGGAACAAAAGCCACATTCACAGAAAGATAAACAAGATGAAAAGGCAGAGGCCTACGTACCAGATGAAGGAACAAAATAAAACCCCCAAAAGACAACTAAATGAAGTAGTGATAGGCAACCTTCCAGAAAAAGAATTCAGAATAATGATAGTGAGGATGATCCAGGACCTTCGAAAAAGAATGGAGGCAAAGATCGAAAAGATACAAGAAATGTTTAACAAAGACCTATAAGAATTAAAGAACAAACACCTAGAAGAATGAAAGAACAAACAAACAGAAATGAACAATACAATAGCTGAAATGAAAAATACACTACAAGAAATCAGTAGCAGAATAACTGAGGCAGAAGAACAGATAGATAAGTGACCTGGAAGACAGAAAGGTGGAATTCACTGCTGTGGAACAGAATAAAGAAAAAAGAATGAAAAGAAATGAAGACAGCCTAAGAGACCTCTGGGGCAACATTAAACACAACAACATTTGCATTATAAGGGGCCCAGAGGAGAAGAGAGAGAGAGAAAGGACCTGAGAAAATATTTGAAGAGATTATAGTCGAAAACTTCCCTAACATGGGAAAGGAAATAGCCACCCAAGTCCAGGAAGCACAGAGTCCCAGGCAGGATAAACCCAAGGAGAAACAGGCCGAGACACATAGTAATAAAATTGGCAAAAATTAAAGACAAAGAAAAATTATTGAAAGCAACAAGGGAAAAATGACAAATAACATACAAGGGAACTCCTATAAGGTTAACAGCTGATTTCTCAGCAGAAAGTCTACAAGACAAAAGGGAGTGGCATGATATGTATAAAGTGATGAAAGGGAAGAACCGACAACCAAGATTACTCTACCTGGCAAGGATATCATTCAGATTCAATGGAGAAATCAAAAGCTTTATAGACCAGCAGAAGCTAAGAGAATACAGCACCACCAAACCAGCTCTACAACAAATGCTAAAGGAACTTCTCTAAGTGGGAAACACAAGAGAAGAAAAGGACCTACAAAAACAAACCCAAAACAACTAAGAAAATGGTAATAGGAACATACATATCAATAATTACCTTAAACATGAATGGATTAAATTCTCCAACCAAAAGACACAGGTCCAATGAATGGATAAAAAAACAGGACCCATATATACGCTGTCTACAAGAAACCCACTTCCTACCAAGGGACACTACAGACTGAGAGTGAGGGGATGGAAAAAGATATTCCATGCAAATGGAAATCAAAAGAAGGCTGGAGTAGCAATACTCACATCAGATAAAATAGACTTTAAAATAAAGAATGTTACAAGAGACAAGGAAGGACACTACATAATGATCAAGGGATCAATCCAAGAAGAAGATATAAGAATTATAAATATATGTGCACCCAACATAGGAGCACTTCAATACATAAGGCAACTGCTAACAGCTATAAAAGAAGAAATCAACAGTAACACAAAAAAAGTGGGGGACTTTAACACCGCACTTACACCAATGGACAGATCGTCCAAACAGAAAATTAATAAGGAAACACAAACTTTAAATAACACAATAGACCAGATAGATTTAATTGATATTTATAGGACATTCCATCCAAAAACAGCACATTACTGTTTTCTTCTCAAGTGTACATGGAATATTCTTCTCAAGTGTACACGGAACATTCTCCAGGATACATCACATCTTGGGTCACAAATCAAGCCTCAGTAAATTTAAGATAATTGAAATCATATCAAGCATCTTTTCTGACCACAACGCTATAAGATTAGAAATCAATTACGGGGGAGAAAACGTAGAATACACAAACACATGGAGGCTAAATAATACTTTACTAAATAACCAAGAGATCACTGCAGAAATCAAAGAAGAAACCAAAAAATACCTAGAGACAAATTACAATGAAAACACAATGATCCAAAACCTATGGGATGCAGCAAAAGCAGTTCTAAGAGGGAAGTTTATAGCAATACAAGCCTACCTCAAGAAACAAGAAAAATCTCTATTAAACAATCTAACCTTACACCTAAAGCAACTAGAGAAAGAAGAACAAACAAAACCCAAAGTTAGTAGAAGGAAAGAAATCATAAAGATCAGAGCAGAAATAAATGAAATAGAAACAAAGAAAACAATAGCAAAGATCAATGAAACTAAAAGCTGGTTCTTTGAGAAGATAACCAAAATTGATAAACCATTAGCCACACTCATCAAGAAAAAGAGGGAGAGGGCTCAAATCAATAAGATTAGAAATGAAAAGAGAAGTTACAACAGACACCGCTGAAATACAAAGCATCCTAAGAGGTTACTACAAGCAACTCTATGCCAATAAAATGGACAACGTGGAAGAAATGGACAAATTCTTAGAAAAGTATAACCTTCCAAGAATGACCAGAAAGAAATAGAAAATATGAACAGACCAATCACAAGTAATGAAACTGAAACTGTGATTAAAAATTTTCCAACAAACGAAAGTCTAGGACCAGATGGCTTCACGGGTGAATTCTATCAAACATCTAGAGAAGAGCTAACACGTATCCTTCTCAAACTCTTCCAAAAAATTGCAGAGGAAGCAACACTCCCAAACTCATTCTATGAGGTCACCATCACCCTGATACCAAAATCAGACAAAGATACTACACAAAAAGAAAATGACAGACCAATATCCCTGATGAATATAGATGCAAAAATCCTCAACAAGATACTAGCAAACAATCTAACAACACATTAAAAGAATCATACATCATGATCAATTGGGGTTATCCCAGGGAGGCAAGGATTCTTCAGTATATACAAATCAATCAATGTGATACACCACATTAACAAACTGAACAATAAAATCCATATGATCATCTCAATAGATGCAGAAAAAGCTTTTGACAAAATTCCACACCATTTATGACAAAAACCCTCCAGGAAGTGAGAATAGAGGGAACCTATCTCACCATAATAAAGGCCATATATGACAAATCCACAGCAAACATCATTCTCAATGGTGAGAAACTGAAGCCATTTCCTCTAAGATCATGAAAAAGAAAAGGATGTCAACTCTCGCCACTATTATTCAACATAGTTTTGTAAGTCCTAGCCACGGCAATCAGGGAAGAAAAAGAAATAAAAGGAATTCAAATTGGAAAAGAAGAAGTAAAACTGTCACTGTTTGCAGATGACGTGATACTATACTTAGAGAATCCTAAAGATGCCACCAGAAAACTACAAGAGCTAATCAATGAATTTGGTAAAGTAGCAGGATACAAAATTAATGCACAGAACTCTCTTGCATTACTATACACTAATGATGAAAAATCTGAAAGAAATTAAGGAAACACTCCCACTTACCACTGCAACAAAAAGAATCAAATACTAGGGAGACAAAAGACATGTATGCAGAAAACTATAAGATACTGATGAAATAAATTAAAGATGATACAAATAGATGGAGAGATATACCACGTTCTTGGATTGGAAGAATCAATATTGTGAAAATGACTATACTACCCAAAGAAATCTACAGATTGAATGCAATCCCTATCAAATTACCAATGGCATTTTTTACAGAACTAGAACAAAAACTCTTAAAATTTGTATGGAGACACAAAAGACCTTGAATAGCCAAAGCAGTCTTGAGGGAAAGAAACGGAGCTGGGGGAATCAGACTCCCTGACTTCAGACTGTACTACAAAGCTACAGTAATCAAGACAATATGGTACTGGCACAAAAACAGAAATACAGATCAATGGAACAGGATAGAAAGCCTAGAGATAAACCCACACACCTATGGTCAACTAATCTATGACAAAGGAGGCAAAGATATACAATGGAGAAAAGACAGTCTCTTCAATAAGTTGTGCTGGGAAAACAGGACAGCTACATGTAGAAGAATGAAAGTAGAACACTTCCTAACACCATACACAAAAATAAACTCAAAATGGATTAGAGACCTAAATGTTAAGACTGGACACTATAAAACTCTTAGAGGAAAACATAGGAAGAACACTCTTTGACATAAATCACAGCAAGATCTTTTTTGATCCACCTCCTAGAGTAACGGAAATAAAAACAAAAATAAACAAATGGGATCTAATGTAACTTAAAAGGTTTTGCACAGCAAAGGAAAATACAAACAAGACGAAAAGACAACTTTCAGAATGGGGCCGGGGGAGAAAATATTTGCAAATGAATCAACGAACAAAGGATTAATTTCCAAAATATATAAACAGCTCATGCAGCTCAATATGAAAAAACAAACAACCCAATCAAAAACTGGGTAGAAGACCTAAATAGATATTTCTCCAAAGAAGACATACAGATGGCCAAGAAGCACATGAAAAGCTGCTCAACATCACTAATTATTAGAGAAATACAAATCAAAACTACAATGAGGTATCACCTCATACGAGTCAGAATGGGCATCATCAGAAAATCTACAAACAATAAATGCTGGAGAGGGTGTGGAGAAAAGGGAACCCTCTTGCACTGTTGGTGGGAATGTAAATTGATACAGCCACTATGGAGAACAGTATGGAGGTTCCTTAAAAACTAAAAATAGAATTACCATATGCCCCAGCAATTCCACTACTGGGCATATACTCAGAGAAAACCATAATTCAAAAAGACGCATGCACCCCAATGTTCATTTCAGCCGGGTCATGGAAGCAACCTAAATGCCCATCGACAGACAAATGGATAAAGAAGACGTGGTACATATATACGATGGAATATTACTCAACCGTAAAGAGGAACGAAATTGGGTCATTTGTAGAGACATGGATGGATCTAGAGACTGTCATACAGAGTGAAGTAAGTCGGAAAGAGAAATACAAATATCGAATATTAACACATATGTGTGGAACCTAGAAAAATGGTACAGATGAACCGGTTTGCAGGGCAGAAATAGAGACACAGATGTAGAGAACAAACATATGGACACTAAGGGGGGAAAGTGGCAGGGGGAGGGGTGGTGGTGGGATGAATTGGGAGATTGGGATTGACATATATACACTAATATGTATAAAATGGATAACTAATAAGAACCTGCTGTATAAAAAAATAAATTAAATAAAATTCAAAAAAATAAAACTGGGCCCTGTGCAATTATACAAGGCACAACCATGAAGCTGACCCTGAGATAAAGAATTTGTCTTCTGGTTGTTGAGAGACCTGTAGGGAAGCTATAGTGGAATTAGACGCTCTTGGGCATCATTCATCCTGGGCAGAATGCCCTGGAAAGCTCTATGACTCTACGAAGGGTCACTTTATTCTAGTATCACTTGGAGAGAAGAGTAATTCCTGCCATCTGATAAAGTCCTGAACTGGACTTCCACAAACGTGTCTGTTCCCCTGGGAGATTAAAAAGCTTTCTGCCCCTGAGACTAAATAGACATTTCTCCAAAGAAGATATTCAGATGGCCAATAGGCACACGAAAAGATGCTCAACATCACTAATTATTAGAGAAATGCAAATCAAAACTACAATGAAGTACCACCTCATACTGGTCAGAATGGCCATCATTAAAAAGTCTACAAATAACTAATGCTGGAGAGGATATGAAGAAAAGGGAACCCTCCTACATTGTTGATGGGAATGTAAATTGGTGCAGCTACTATGGAGAATGGTATGAAGCTTCCGTAAAAAACTAAAAACAGAGTTACCACGTGATCCTGCAATCCCATCCTGAGCATATATCTGGAAAAACCTATAGTTCAACAGGATACATGTACTCCAATGTTCATAGCAGCACTTTTTACAATAGCTAAGTCACAGAAGCAGCCTAAATGTCCATCAACAGACGAATGGATAAAGAAGATGTGGTATATATACACAATGGAATACTACTCAGCCATAAAAAAGAATGAAATAATGCCATTTGCCACAACATGGGTGGACCTAGAAATTATCATACTAAAAGAAATGTCAGAAAAAGAAAGATAAGTACCATATGATATTACTTATATGTGGAATCTAAAATATGACACAAACAAACTTATTTACAAAACAGAAACAGACTCACAGACATAGAAAACAAACTTATGGTTACCAAAGGGGAAAGGGAGAGGAGGGATAAATTAGGAATTGGGGATTAGCAGATACCAACTACAAACTACTATATATAAAATAGATAAACAGCAAGGTCCTACTGTATAGGTATACAGAGATAGAGATATACCTGTATAGGTGTGTGTGTGTATATATATATATATATATGGAATATATATATATATATATTTTTATATATATATAAAAATAACTGAATCACTTTGCTGTACACCGGAAACTAACACAACATTGTAAATCAACTTTACTTCAATTTAAAAAAAAAGAAAGCTTTCTGCCCCTATAATTGGTATTTACTTATTTAAGATTGACTGGGCCCCAGTTAACCTAACCAACTGGATTGATCTGGAAAAATTGATCTTGCAGGGGTGGACCCAGTAAGAAATCTGGGTGCTTGGTGGCAAAAGATTTTCAGTAATTTTGGTTAAAGAAGAGATCTCTCTACCCTAACAAGTTGGAAGAGAATTCTTTGGTCATCAGCTTGGAAATGGTTGGATTTTATAAGAACTAGTTACAAAAAATATGACTCAACCATATGACTAAGGGCAGTAGTCTTCAAGCAGATTTCCAACAAAGGTTTTTAGAAGATTGGCTCAGTTGCTTCTTTTTTCTCTTTCTGCTTAACTGGCCTTCCCTCTTCATGTTGTTCAGGCCCTCAGTGGAATAATCATCAGGTCCTCCCCTTTCCATCTACCACCACCACAACACCCAATCAAAATCCACTCATCCTGTGAACCAAATGGCCCCTGTAATAAATTAATTTTAGAAATGTGGTTAATGATGAGATGGACTAGAGGTGGAAGTGAGCCCAAAGGAAGGCCAGTGGAGAAGCTCATTTAAACCAGAGTCTTTCTGCCAAGGATGCCACTGCTTTCTCCAATCACTAGTCTAATGGTCCTTTCTATAAGAGTAAGATGCTCAGTGATGTAAGCTAACTTGCTTATCATTTCTCCAATGACTTAGAACACCAGGAAAAAATAATCATTCACCTTTATTCTTGCTTTTTTATTCAACATAGACTCAGAATTGTCCCTGATGGATTGCTTCTCAAATCATACCCACAGGAACAAGACAAAAAGATGGACTTTGGTTTGGAGATGGTGAAGGAGAAGATACTTCTCAATATCATTTGTTAACTAAAACATGGAAAAATAAAGTGATGATATGCCAAACAATGAAGGAGAGATGATACTCCTGCAGCTTTTCATGAAATTTTACTTTCTCAGGCCTAAGTTCCCTCATTAACAATACTCCATCCCCAAGTCTGGCCATGTGCTTCATGATTCAGCACCATCAGTGACTGATGCTGCACCAAAAGGAAAATTCAGAGGCTTCACTGTGCTCAGTGTAAGAGTCAACACTGTTTTCCATAAAACGTAGGACCACTGTACTGTCTGAGTATAGGAGCGGGTGTGTTTTCATGACAGCCCAAACCTTTCGTTTTCACAAGAACTGGTTTCATGTCAGTGTCAGGATACTTCAAAATCCAAACATCCCCTCAGTTGACCTTTCTCCATTTCTAAGTTTTTAAAAGCTCCTTTCAAGACAGGAAAAAAAAATGGGTTGTCTTCATTTCAAAAAATAATCTTGAAGAAGGACCTCTACAGTGGCATGTAAATTAGATTTCCAATCCAAAAAATAAGATCCACAGAAAAGAGGAGGGGAAATATCCCACCATAGCCTCTTCTGAATCCTGTGCAATTTCTGGGAAAATGAGGTTCAGGAGAAAGTTGCCGACAGAAGGGCCATCGTGGGTTTGGGGGGAAGAGGAATGAGAGGAGAGGGCAGAGACAAAAGTGGGGAGATGGAAGCAGGACTGAGACTGAAGCAAAGTCAGAGGCTCCTGCCCCCTTCAAGGGTTTCCCATTGCCAAGCTGATTCTCTTCTCATGGAAAAATAAATTTCCATCTGCGAACCAATCAGAATGTAACTGCTTTTCAGGGCTCAGTTGTTTCATCCACTCATTCCACCCTCTCTTACTCATTAGCACACAAGCAGAAATAATTAAAAATAATGCCAAAACAAAACCAGCGCCGCCTACCACAATTAACAATTGTTAAATTGTATCTAGCTTTTCTGTGCATTTCTCTCCAGAAATCATAACCTTTGTCCTTGATTGCATCGTCCTGGTGGGCTGGAAGTCCCAGATACATGCAGGAATACAGAATGTGGTCCTAAGCTCATCAGGTAAAGGCAGAAAGCCTCAACCATACTCTTTTTTTTTTTTAAGATTTATTTACTTTATTTTTTTTTTTGGCTGCATCAGGTCTTAGTTGCGGCATGTGGGATCTTCATTGAGGTATGCAGGATCTTTCGCTGTGGCGTGCGGGCTTCTCTCTAGTTGTGGTAGCGGGTTTTGTCTTCTCTAGCTGTGGTGCACAAGCTCCAGGGCTGATGGGCTCTGTAGCTGTGACACTCGGGTTCCAGACTCATGGGCTCTGTAGTCTGCAGTACGCAGGCTCAGCAGATGTGGGGCGCAGGCTTAGCTGCCCCGCGGCATGTGGGATCTTAGTTCCCTGACCAGAGATCGAACCCGCATCCCCTGCATTGTAAGGCGGATTCTTTACCACTGGACCACCAGGGAAGTCCCATCACCCATGCTCTCTTAATCTCTTTCATACCTATCTCTCTCACTGGAAAACACCAGAGAGGAACAGAACCTCCTCCAATCAATACTGATTTGAAGGAAATGAAAGTGATAAACTTATTCCATCTACCATCTAGCACTGCTGCTGTTGTTGTTATTATTATCATTATTGAATACTGCAAGTGAATCGTTTCTGCCCCAAGAACTATCATAGTGACCATGAGAATACTGACCAGTATGCATCCCTGCACCCCAGCTGCAGTAACCCAATCCATAGTACAGTCGACATTAGGAATAAAAGTAAAGTTTTTGAAGACCTCTGATCAAAAGCCTCTTTTCTAGGTGAAAACGTGACTTTTAAGACCTCTGCTTTAAAAGACAAACTGGGGGGCTTCCCTGGTGATGCAGTGGTTGAGAATCTGCTTGCCAATGCGGGGGACACGGGTTCGAGCCCTGGTCTGGGAGGATCCCACATGCCGCGGAGCGGCTGGACCCGTGAGCCACAACTGCTGAGCCTGCGCATCTGGAGCCTGTGCTCCACAACGGGAGAGGCCGTGACAGTGAGAGGCCCGCGTAAAAAATATATAAATAAATAAAAATTTTAAAAGACAAACTGACTTGGGACTTCCCTGGCGGTCCAGTGGTTGGGACTTCACCTTCCAATGCAGGGGGTGTGGGTTCAATCCTTGGTCGGGGAGCTAAGGTCCCACATGCCTTGCGGCCAAAAAACCCCAACAGAAAACAGAAGCAGTACGGTAACAAATTCAATAAAGACTTTAAAAATGGTCCACGTCAAAAAAAATCTAAAAAAGACAAACTGACTTCCAATTTTTTCAAAGACTGACCATTTAGTCCCAATCCTTCAAAGAAAGTAACATTTCCATCAAATGAGAGTAATGGTATCTTGTTGTCATCTTCAAGTAGGAGCTTTCCTACAAATTGATCTGAGATACAACATTTTAAGAAACATATACTTTTCCAGCATCCAAGAGATTTATAAGTTGTATGAAGAAAAGCCATATATCAGCACCGGCAGAATGGGAGAGGATTGCAAGGTGCTTAGCACCAGCCAAACTGAAGAAAACTTGTTTTTTCAAGCAGCAAAGCATCTAAGAAGAGATATCCAGAAGATATGGTGTCAGGCTGAACTTCAGGGCAGTGATGAATCAGAGAAACACACCTGGTGACCAAATTTAAAACTATCTAATTCTCAGAGGAGAATAGACAGCCCAGGTTCAAAGCTTAGAGCTCATTTATGGACCCCCAGAGCATTAAGCTCATGCATGACCCCAGAGTAACCTCTCTGATCCAACCTCAAACTGCTGGTGGTGAAGTAGAGGTCTGAATCTTCAGCCTTGCTCACAGTCCTAACACGACATTGGTGACTTCAATCCCTGTACACTCCTGTTGAATTTCAAAGGCTTCTGGTTCTAGACCCTGGCTTAACCCACCCCTTAGACCTGTCAGCAGATCTTGGCCTCCCTGGTTTGGCCCTTACTGCTCTCTAAGGCATTTGATTCCGAGTCATCCATTGGCCTCAGAGAATTAGCCCCACCTCGCCCTCCATTCATTGTCCCCTACTCCCAGCTCCAACCCTTGGGACGGATACATGATGCGCTTGGCTGTTTACCTTACCATAATCCAATGGGGAAGCTCGAGTTATCAAACACAGGAAAAGTATTTCAAAAAAACAATAATAGACATCAAAGAGGAACTGCTATCTCAGAAGCCAAGGTAAATATCAACACAGACCATGGTGTGGCAGACTCCGGCTTGTTATGTACAAAATGTTACTCTGAAGGCCTCGACTATTTGACTTTTTAATGGTACAAAAATGTGTATGGAAATACACCTCTAGGACAGTCAAGGACAGTGTATTTACATTTTAAACACAACTGCTTTACTTTCTTTTTTTTTTTTTTTGCGGTACGCGGGCCTCTCACTGTTGTGGCCTCTCCCGTTGCAGAGCACAGATTCCGGACGCGCAGGCTCAGCGGCCATGGCTCACGGTCCCAGCCGTTCCGCGGCATGTGGGACCTTCCCGGACCGGGGCACGAACCCGTGTCCCTTGCATCGGCAGGCGGACTCTCAACCACTGCGCCACCAGGGAAGCCCGGATATTGCTTTTTTATGATTTGTTAGGCACGTCTGGAGCAGTGCTCAGTGTAGGGTTAATTATTCCCCATTACTGAGGCCAGACCTTCCTGAATGTTCTGCCCAATACTTCGTGAACTATGAGTTTTCCAGTGTGGTTGAAGGGAATAAGCAATATTCCCGGACTTCTGTGAGTGCAGGGCACTGCTCTCCACCCCCTCCCTGTCCCCTCCCCCATCTTTGCACCCCTTCCCCCTTCCCCCTTCCCTCCAGCCTCCTGCAGTTGCCTCATTTGCTCTGATGAATCCTTGAGGAGCCTTTCTGCAGATCTCCAGTGCCCTCTCTCTGTGCAGCTCTCTTGGTTCTAGAGCTCTGTCCTGAGAACTCCAGCCACCTTGGTTTCCCTGGGCTCTTGGCATCACCTCCTCAACTCAGGGAGTACGAGTTCCACCTGCGGCTCAGCCTGGAACCTCTTACCTGGCAGCCAGCTGGAGCAGTCCAAGCACTCACCTCTTTTTTTTTTTTTTAACATCTTTATTGGAGTATAATTGCTTTACAATGGTGTGTTAGTTTCTGCTGTATAACAAAGTGCATCAGCTATACATATACATATGTCCCCATATCTCTTCCCTCTTGTGTCTCCCTCCCTCCCACATCCCACCCCTCTAGGTGGTCACAAAGCACCGAGCTGATCTCCCTGTGCTATGCTGCTGCTTCCCACTAGCTATCAGTTCATTCTCAAGCCCTCACCTCTTTTGTTTGTGATTTCTTGGGGATCGTTGCCTTCCCACTGCCTGATGGCCAGCGTTTCAAAAACCGTATATTGTTTCATATATTGTATCTGATATTATTTCAGGTTATTTCAGGCAAAAGAATAAATCTGGCCCTGTTACTCTATCTTGGGCAAAAACAGAACTTCTTTAAAATTCAGTCAACTTAGCACTAAATACCAGTATTACACAGAAAAGATACTATCAATACTTTAACCCGTGTTTTTCAAAATAAGGTCCTTGAGCCGCCTGCCTGAGAATCTCCTGGGATGCTTGATAAAATGAACATTCCTACTTCACATCCCCAGATCTACTGAATATAAATTTCTTGCCGCTAAAATTTGACAGTTGTTTTCATTACCAGGACAATTCATTAACAAAAGACAATAAAATTCCTCTTCTGAAAGTTGGGAAATCATTAGAATTGGCAATGGGTTAAAAAGGCATTGAAATGATAAAGCCTGAAACGATGTTCACACCAGCTTTTATAGCTTTCAGCTACAAAAGCATGCTCTGTATAAACCATGACTCTCCATGGCTACCTGAGCAATTCTGGAGCTGCTTCCTACTCATTCATTGCAACAGTAGTGCTCCATTTGGAGACTAGAAAGCAATGGTGAGATGGGGAGAGAATCTTGACTGCCTCCACACAGAGGGCCTCTGGATGGCAAGTGTTCAGGGCCAAAGTCAAACCAACCAAGAAACTGTTTTGCCAGGATGTGTGCTTCCCCTCAGCTCACTGAATAAAGTCATGCTCCCCACCAATGAATTTTCATCAACAGTAACAACAATCACACTATCAATCTTTTATTCTCCTATCTCAAGAGCAATTGGAATGACCCCTGTACCATCCTGACCCATATCAGTCCCATTTTCTGAGGAAAGAAACAAACAGCCTAACACGCTTGTATAAGGTGTGAACAGAATACGGATATCATGAGGCTGAGTCTATCAGAGGAGCAGTAGGTTACATTACTCGAGCAGAGTTCCTCACAAATCTTCTCTGGGACTTGGTATTGGCCATCTCACTCATTTTGAAGCTAGTGGCAAAGTTCTCGCTCCTGGAGGAAGTGAGGGAAGCACCAGTGCAAGCTTGAGCTTGTAGACGAAAGAACAAAACAAAGCGTATCTCACATCTCAAATCATTATGTGTTCTCTACCTGAACCTACTTTTTTATCCAAAGTCTGACTACATTTCATTAGCATTGGGGGAAGAGTGGGCAAGGCGGAGATGGAGATGGGAGAATGTAGGCAGAGCCAGGTTACCTTTCAGCCCATGGTAAATATCTGGACTTTATGTTAAATGCAGTGGGAAGCCATTGCAGGGTTTAAGCAGGGGAATGATGGGGCCTTATGTGTATTTTTAAAGAATCATCCTGGTTGCTTTGTGGCACATCCTGGTTGTTTTACAGGGGGCAAGGGTGAAAGCAAGGAGAACCCTAGGACAATGCTAGTGAAGCCATAGTCTGTGGACCAACGCTAGTAAGCAAACTGTTCACCATCTGCAACAAGATAATCACGGAAACTGACAGTAAACGTTTAGAAACTTTAAAACATTTTAGAGTAATACGACATTGCTGCAACATCCAAATAGGAGTTTTTATATTTTTACAAAAATGTCAAGCTTCACTGGACCGAGGGGAAAAAAATAAAACCAAAACCAAACTGATCCTTTACCACAGACAGTTTAATACACTGTGGCAGTAATTCAGGCCAGGGGTGATGGATGCCGGAACTAGGGTGTATCAGGCACAGAGGATACAAAGTGTTCACCCTCCCAGGATTACAAAGGATGGTAAGAGGAATCTGGCAGATCAGGACAAGGAATCTGGTGCATACAGAAAGACCTCTACCTCTGCTGACCAGCACTAGACTCGACTACTCACCAACCCTCTGAGAAGTTGCCATCAACAGCAGTTGCTTCACTCCTGAGTGTATTACACATGGCATAAATGTTAAGCGTTCAGACACTGAAATGAGGTTATCCTATGTTTAAGTCCTGATTTCATCACTGTGTGATCTTGGAAGAGTTACTTAACCTCTCTGGGCCTCAGTTACCTCATCTATAAAATGGGAATAATAAGAGCCTCTATCCCATAAGGTGTCCATGAAGATAAAATGAGAAGAACCCTGAGAAGAGGCTGACACCTCATAAATGGTCACTCAGCCATTAGTTGTTTGTGTATTTTTCTGGGAAGAAAGAGCTTTAAAGCATGATGACAGTTACATAATCTCTATCCTCCGTGGAGCACAATAAAGTTCACAAAACCCTATCACATACAGTACTTCATGACTCCTCTCTTAGAAGTAGGGAGAGACAGGCCTGATTTTCTGATGAGGAAAATGAGGCTTAGTGTCCATACAGAGGTTCCCAACTTGCCCCAGGAGGATGAGGTATTGATTCATCCTTCTTCTCCCCACAGTGGAAACAACCTGTCCGAAAAGTCACACAAGCAGCAAGAAAAAAACCAAGATCACCGTGCTCTTCCACAGTCTGTCTTCATGCCCTTAGTGCATACAAACCGAAGGCAGAGCAGGAGGAGGAAAAGCAACACCAGAGATGGAGAAGCTGGGGTTCAGTTCTCCTTCCTGCCAGCTTAAAGGTAAGGAGCATCTAGGTCTCTGACCCCAGTTCCCCCATTCTTCCTCAACACAACTTTCTCTCTCCCCTTTATTACTCTCTCTTCCTCGGACCTTTATCCCCAAGGTTCAGCTGTGACATGACTTTTGTGTGAGTATTTTTCATGATTTTTTTCTTCTTCACTAACATTTTTAATGTTATTGAATTTTCATTATTTATTAAACATACAGTGTCCCTAAAACTGTCCTAAATGTGCTCCTTACTACCATACCTCTCTCTATTTTGGCTTTTCCTCTCTTCCTTTAAGAGTTTTTGACAATCATTTGTCTGAATTATTCCTGGCTTACAGAGAGAGGAAGCAAGAATCAAATAATTGGAGAAAAACTCTCTGAGCTAAAGAAAGACTTGGGTCTTCAAATGGAAAGGACACATCAAGAGAAAACAGGATGTTAAAAAAATTTTTTTTAAGATCCATACCTAGACATATCAAAGTGAAATTCAGAACTTTATACTTTTTTAATTTAAAGTGTAAGGAAGTAATTTAATATAGGGCTACTTGGATATGAAGGATGCCATTTGAATTTTATGAGAGTAGTTATTAATCCCAATATTTTGATATTTTAATCTATTGTTTTGTCTGTAGGAGAATATTTTAGGAACTAATATATCTTTTTCTGAAGAAATAGTTACCCAAATTTCAAAAATCTCTTATATTTCACTTTGGTTTCTTTTTCTTCTATTAAATTTATGACAAATGAAATATAATACTTTTTACTGAAAATGTATTTGGTGGTAGACTCTGGGCCAGGGATAAACACAGTGTCTCTACACAAGAAACTGGGTCTATTTGGCCACCTAGTTGTTGACTCAAGTCAGAAAACAGAGTAAGTAGGATTTCAGGTCATTAGGAGGGAATTCAAATGCCTCCTAAACACCTAAGTTCCTACCAGGAAATGACACAGCCACAGGGGAATTCTGGCTCTGAAAAAAGTGAAGTTAATGGGAGCTCTACATAATTTGGTGAGAAAGAGTTCACCTTTCAGCTTAAAGAAGTGAGTTTTCATGGGAATGAGGCCACAAGGAACAGTGCAAGCAGTCTGATTTGAGAAGCTTAGCCCAATGCCACTCTTACTTTAAGTGGCTTGGTCTTCTATAGAAAAAGAACATTCTTTCATTTGAGCTTCACCTACTGTTCTCCATGACAAGATATGCCACAAAAATCTATACATCTCAGGTGACAGGTTGAGATTTGTATATTATACATGTATATGCTTATGTATGTGTGGAGCTAAAAAAAAAACAAAAAACAAAGGCAGAACAATGAATACAATATGGTCTCATTTATATTTTAAAATTATATTTACGTTTAGATCTATACCTGTGAGTGGATTCTTGGAGAAGGTCTAGAAGGATACAGGCCAAACTACTAACAAAGGTACCTCGGGGACAGTAGTGGGATGGGAAGAAAGCAGGTAAGAAAAGGGGAAAACATTACTTTTGACTCTATACACTGTTTCAATTTTTTCAGCTCATATAGATTACTTTTTTAATTCTAAAGCCAAAAGAAATTAGAAGGGTTAGGAAAAAAGAAAGAAACAAAAAAAGAAAGAAGGAAAGAAAGAAAGAAAAAGAAAGAAAGAAAGGAAGGAAGGAAGAGAGAGAGAGGGAGGGAGGAAGGAAGAAAGGGAGGAAGGTGGAAAGAGAGGAAGGAAAGCTATCAGCAATCAATGCCCTTTAACCATAGGAAAAATCTTTCTTTCTTGTAGAGAGTAAAAGTTATCAGAAGTAGAAATTTTGAGTAATTCTATGAGGAAAAAATTAGCACTTTAGACATAGTTTTAAAAATAAGTCAAGAATGAATCAATATTTTAATACTATGTCTATATGTATTCTAATGGTGTTTATATAGAGAAGAGCATTATAATGATTAATAAGTGAATTGCTTAGATATCCACATACAAAACAATAAAGTCGGACCCTTACCTCCATCATATACAAAAATTAATTCAAAATGTATCAAAGACCCAAACATCAGAACTAAAACTATAAATCTCTTAGAAGAAAACACAGAAGAAAATCTTCATGACACTTGATTTGGCAATGATTCTTGGATATGACACCAAAAGCACAGGCAACAAAAGAAAAAATATATTAATCGGACTACATCAAACGACGATACCAACAGAGTGAAAAGGCATCCCAGGGAATGGGAGAAAATATCTGCAAATCATATACCTAATAAATAGATAACATCAAGAATATATAAAGAACACCTACAACTCAATAAGAAAACAAAACCTGACTTAAAAATGAGCAAAGAACTTAAATAGACCTTTCTCCAAAGAAGATATACAAATGGTCAATAAGCACAGGAAAGGGTGCTCAACATCACTAATCAGAAACACAAATCAAAGACACAATAAGATATCACTTCATATCCATGAGGATGGCTGTTATTAAAAATAAAAACAAACAAACAAAAAAACCCAGAACAACAAGTGTTAGCAAGGATGTAGAGAAATCAGAATCCTTATGCATTGTTGATAAGAATATAAAATGGTGCAGGGCTTCCCTGGTGGCGCAGTGGTTAAGAATCCGCCTGCCAATGCAGGGGACACGGATTCGAGCCCTGGTCCAGGAAGATCCCACATGCCGCGGAGCAACTAAGCGGTGCGCCACAACTACTGAGCCTGCGCTATAGAGCCTATGAGCCACAACTACTGAAGCCCGCGTACCTAGAGCCCGTGCTCCGCAACAAGAGAAGCCACGACAATGAGAAGCCCACACATCGCAACGAAGAGTAGCTCCCACTAGCCGCAACTAGAGAAAGCCCACGCACAGCAACAAAGACCCAACGCAGCCAAAAATAAATAAAATTTATTTTAAAAAATAAATAAAATTTATTTTAAAAAAATAAAATGGTGCAGCTACTGTGGAAAACAGTATGGCAGGTCCTCAAAAAATAAAAAATTGAATTACTTTATGATCCAGAAGTAATTCCACTTCTGGGTTTATACCCAAAATAATTGAAAGCAGGAACCCCAATAGATATTTCTACAACAATGTTCATAGCAGCATTATTCACAACAGGCAAAAGATGTAGTATTAGTCAGGGTTCTCCAGAGAAATATAACCAACAGGATATAGATATATAGGTAAATATATATGAAGAAAGAGAGAGAGAGATTTATCTCAGGAATTGGCTCACATGACTGTGGAGGCTGGTAAATCCAAAAGCTTCAGGATAAGCTAACAAACTGGAAACCCAGGGAAGAGTTGCTGCTGCAGTTCAAGTCTTAAGGCAGTCTACTGGCAGAATTCCCTCTTCAAGGGAGACCAGTCTTGTTCTGTGAAGGCCTTCAAATGACTGGATGAGACCCACCTACATTATGGAAGCTAATCTGCTTTACTCAAAGTCTACTAATCTAAATGTTAATTTCATCTAAAAATACCTTTACAAAAATATCTAGAATAATGTTTGACCAAATATCTGGATACTGTGGCCTAGACAAATTGACACAAAACGTTAACTTCACAGACGGAAATAACCCAAATGCCCATCAACGTTTTGTTTGGGATAAACAAAATGTGGTATATACATACAATGGAAAATTATTCAGCCTTAAAAAGCAATGAAATTATGACACTTACTACAATATGGATGAACCTTGAAGACATTATGCTAAGTGAAACAAGCCAGTCATAAAAGGACAAATACTGTATAATTCCACTTATAAGAGGTAACTAGAGTAGTCAAATTCATAAACACAGAATACAGAACGGTTGTTCCCAGAGGGTGGGGGGAGGGGAGGGGAAGGTAACAGAGAGTTATTGTTTAATGAATACAGAGTTTCAGTTTGATGAAAAAGTTCTGGAGGGACTTCCCTGGTGGCACAGTGGTTAAGAATCCGCCTGCCAATGCAGGGGACATGGGTTCGAGCCCTGGTCCGGGAAGACCCCACATGCTGCGGAGCAACTAAGCCCGTACACCACAGCTACTGAGCCTGCGCTCTACAGCCCGCATGCCACAACTACTGAAGCCCACGTGTCTAGAGCCCGTGCTCCGCAACAAGAAAAGCCACCACAATGAGAAGCCCGCACACCGCAACGAAGAGTAGCCCCTGCTCGCCGCAACTAGGGAAAGCCCCCGCACAGCAACGAAGACCCAAGGCAGCCAAACTAATTAATTAATTTATTTATTTATTAAAAGTTCTGGTTGCACCATAATGTGAATGTACTTGATGTCACTGAACTATACACTTAGAAATGGTTATAATGCCAAATTTTGTTATGTTTATTTTACCACAGTAAAAAAAAAAATGAATTGCTTACATGTATAGGCTTTACTATGACGCAGACACCATGCTAAATGCCTTATATTGATTTTCTCATTTAATGCCTTTGATATTCCCATTTTATAAATAATAAAGCCTAGAGAAAGTGACTCGCTCAAGGCACACTAGTAAGAAGCAGATCTAGGGTTGAAACCCTTCATCTGACTCAAAAATCCATGTGCTCAGTCAGTGTGCTATACTGAAAAGAGTGACTACATTAAGGTAATGAGACAGAAAGCAAATTAAACTGTTTTTCAAGTAATATTTTAAAGTTAATTAAACATATTAAAAATTTTAAGAATGAATTCCCCCAAAAATATCGAATCCAGACTGAGTATGACTAATAATAAGACACCTAAAATAGTCCTACGTTAACCTTCACCATGAGACATTCCTATCCCCAAACCACAGCATCTCCAGAAATAAGACAAGAAACCAGGCTGCCCAAGAAATAGGAATAGAAAGTGTACCTGGCATCTGCCCATTCTTCCACAAGCCTTGGAACATTTCATAGTTTCTCTATTTTTTTTAAATAAAACTACTGTAGTTCCATTTATATTTTTAAATTATATTTACGTTTAGATCTATACCTGTGAGTAGATTCTTGGAGAAGGACTGGAAGGATACAGACCAAACTATTAGCAAAGATTACCTCTCGAGAAAGTAGTAAAATGGAAAGAAGGCAGGTAAATAAAGGGGAAACCATTACTTTTGACACATACACTCTGTTCCAGTTTCTCAAAGGATACAGTCATTCAACTGACATTACTGAATGTCTACCATAAGTCCAGGGTCTATGGTGGTTCTGTTCAATCAAGATGAAAAGACAGAATGATTATCTGTAATGAGCTCCATCTAATAAACAAGTAACACATCTCCTGTCTGCATGTGCAATGCATCCCATAGACAAGATTCATGTTGGTATTATAGTCCCTGCAGGGAATTTTTACCAACCCCACTCCTCCAAATGGTCCCTCCCCCTCCAGTGATTCTCCCTCCATGGACTTCTTGACTACCACCGCCACAAACAAGAAGAGCAGCCCTGCTGTATTACACCCAAGGCAGCATAGACTAGTGGTGAAGGCTTGGGCTCTGGAGTTACACCGTCTGGGTCTGCGTCTGTCATTTGTACAGTGTGACCTTGGGCAAGTTTCTTAATCCGCCCGTGCCTCTGTCACCTCAGCTAATAGGTACCAACCCTCACAGGATTACTGAGAGGCTATATGAGTTAAGGCAGGTAAAGCACTCAGAACAATGTCTGTCATATATTAAGTGTTCAGAAAATCCATTACTCATAGATGGATCAAATAGCCTTCTAGAAGCAACAGACTGTCCCAGGGAAAAGAAATAAAAGATCATCCAATGGAAGAGGGATCTTAGAGATCATTTTACAGATGATGGCACAGAGAGGGCCATAATGGCTCAATGTCTTGCCCAAGGACATGCAGGTGGTCCACGGCAGCATCAGGACCAGACTCAGGTTCTCTCTGACACAGCACAGTGCTCACGAGGAAGAGAAAGCAGAGCTCTCCAAACTGACTTGTCACTTAGGTGCATACTACAGGTCTCATCTACTTTAATACTTGTGCATCCTAAAGTTATAAGTATTAGCATGTGAATGCTCGATTCTCTGAGCAGCATGAAAAAGGGCTTTTTGGCACACACACTGTGTGTGTAGGGGTTGGGGAGGGGTGCAGGTGCAACAATCACATCCATGTCAAAGACTTTAGGGCATGACCTGTTTCTGAAATGTAGCCTCGGTAATAGTCCAGGATGCCAGACCACTTCAGCAGAGCTCCAAAACAGCCACTCACTCACAGAGTGAGTCCAAAAAGTGGAGCTGAGACTCACTGGTCAGTCCTGCAAGGCCCTGAGGTGGGGGTCACTGAAGCAGCGGAGCAGATCAGGAAGTGTATGCTGGGCAAGGGGGAGAAACTGAGAGATGGATCATTCCAGAAATACCTCCAACTATGTAACTGCTGCAAGTTCAGCTTGTGACCCCCTACCAATCTTACTTCCCAAGCCTCTCCTTCCCCACAGAGAGGCTCTCCATGCCACCCTCTCCTACCCCTCCCACTTTTCCAACCTTTCCACATACTAAGCTCTCACAGATTATCCCACATCACAACCCAACATCCCCCCAGGAGAAATTCACACTTTTCAGCCTCAGTGCATTTTTGCCCATGCTTTCCCTTCCTCCTGGAGTGCCTGCCACCTTCTGTTCTATGATCCCTTTCCCCTCAACCAAAGCCATTTGGCAAAATCCTTTTCCAGAAATGCCAACCCTTTCTTGAAACCATCCTCTTTCCCAGAGGGAAAGATCCTCTTTCCCAGAGCCCTCTAGGTCTTTCTAAGGCACTTGATAAATTCCACCTCACTCCCCTCTCCAAACTCTCTCTCCTTTACAGCCATATACAATGCCCAATTAACAAGGGGTCTGCACTCAGTAAACACTAGTTGCTAGTGTAGAAGTCAAAATGCTGGCTGGGAAAACAAGTGCAGCACGGGAAGCCGAAAAGGACGGCAATGAAGAGTGTGCACAACAGCAAAGACTAACTCTGTGCCAGAACCAAGGGTTTAACGCGTGTTAACTCATCTAGTTTTCAAGACAATCCCATGAGATAGGTGCTATTATCGCCACATACAAAGGAGGGAACTGAGGTATGATGGACTGAGTAACCTACCCAAGGTCAAACGGCAGGGTTTTAAATTGAACCAGGCCAGCTGGCTCTTGATACTGATTCTCTGCAACACTGTTCCTTCTAACCCTACATCCCTGAAAACCACTTCACCTCTTCCACTCACAGTGTGCAGTGCCTTTCTGAATCAGAAACACACTTTGCAACTTGCAATTATGGCACCTACTGCTTTCTAAGTCAAAAATTAAAGATCAATTCTGGCCACAGCTGCCACAAGAGTAAATAACATATGATAAAGTCTCAAATCTAAAACATTGCTTAAACAGAGACAATTAGAGATGTTTGGGATGGAATGGGCCTCTGGCCATTCACCTAGCTCAGTATTTGCCATCATTTCCATTTTAAAGTCCTGAAATATATACCAGAATTATGTGCAAGCACAAACATCTAACAGCACTCTGAATATTACTCTGATAGAATTATGGGGGTAATAATATAATTATAAGCTTACTGATGCACACAGTGGTCTATCACGTTTAGTATGGTTTTTTAACAATCATCAAGGAATTTGGGCCTACCACTAAGGACAGGAGAATATAGAAAAGACACTGAGCTACATTCACATGTAAGTGAAACAGTAATTACCTATATAATTCAGGATTTAAATAATTTAATATTAAATATTCCATTAAAGGAAGCAAAAGTTTTGTTAATTCTGAAAGCCAGATAACTTTTCAATCTTCTGACGAAACGGCGGGGGGGACTTCCGTGGTAGTGCAGTGGTTAAGACCCCATGCTCCCAATGCAGGGGGCCTGGGTTCGATGCCTGCTCAGGGAACTAGATCCCACATGCATGCCATAACTAAGAGTTCGCATGCTGCAACTAAGGAGCCAGCCTCCTGAAACGAAGACCCAGCGCAACCAAATAAATAAATAAATACTTTAAGAAAAACAGGGAGGGGGGATGGATAAAAATTCCGGCTTTACAAATGTATACCTGTTCTCACAGAAAGAAAATAGAAAAATAAATGTATCAATAGATTCAACTTTGAAGTCAGGAGAGGCTTTTTACAGGATAACAGTTAAATTTCTGTTCCCAGAAAATTTTTAAATAGCATACAGATAACCCCAAAATTAAATTTAATTAAATTACATTAAAATGTTAGCAAAGCAGAAGAAAAGGAAACGAGGTTCTGTGCAGTTTGTGGCAGCAAGCGATATTTTTCTCTCCCTGATGAAAAGGCTTAGTGAGAACAGCAAAAAGACGCAGGGTAGAGATCACAGCGGGAGAAATAAGATATCCAGCACGTACCCAAAACTTACCCAACTCGGTCTTACTCAACGCTATTTTTCCCACTTTGCCAGTTTTAAATCAGACAGCGGCTGGGCTTTTGCTGTTGCTGTTTCTGTCCTTTTGATCCCAGAGCCCCATAAAAGTTAAACTGTGTGTTGGATGGGATCTGGCCCCGTCTCGCATTAGGGCGAAAAAAGTTTTAAACTTGGATTCCTGGTTGCTTCTTTGGAAAAGTGAATAAATAAGTGGCTCAAAGGAGAGGACGTGGGGGACGTGCTCAGCTGACGTCGGGCCCGCGAAGGGGCCGCACAGTTCCTCAGCGCAGCTGTCCAGATGTGCCTCATCTGGTTCCCCGGCGGGGCACGAGCCTCGGCGGCCACGGCTAGCAGAAGCTCCAGCTCATTGGTCTCCGGGGCTCCTCGCTTGCCGCCTATTGGCCGGCCGGCCCGCCCGCCACTCCCTCGGTCCTTGGGCCCGCCCCCCGCCCGCCGGGCCAGCTCGCTCCATCCTCAAGAGGAACCTGGAAGTGCAGCCCGGGCGCTGATGTGGCACTCGGCGGCCGCTGCGGGCGTGGGAGGGGCCCGGCCGGAGAGAGGTCCTCCTCACCCAGGGCTTGCCCCTGTCCTGGCCCCTGTTATACCGATCCTTTCCGGCAGTTAGGCTGGTTTGTTTAAACAGGATGATTTCAATCTGTTCATGGGCTGAAATTAATGCGCGCCCCGCGCTGGCTTAAATCCCCAGCATTTCCGAGTTAAAGGAACTGGGGCTCAGGGATGCCCACGCCCCCAAAGGGCCGTCAGGCCATGTCTCAGAACTTCAGTCTCCCCTCTTTATCCAGGGAGCGAATAATGAAATTCAAGAGCCTGTTTCATGGGGACAGTATTCTTTTGTTGGAAGAAAAAACTTAATGAACCCTTCACCGAAGTCCTCATTAACTAGAAAAGTCGTTCTTTCTGCAGAGAAGCCCAGGGCTGATTAGAGGAGCGACTTGGAAGACTTGGTTTGTTTGGAATTTTTGTTGGGTGGTGGCTGTAGGAAAACAAGAAATGTTGCTTTGTTCTGTGAGAATGTAGACCAAACGATGCTTTGATCCTGGGGAAACCTTTGAAAGATTGATTAGTTGGGAGAGTGTCTGCAAATCAATCACCATTTTAATTTGAGGGTGTTGACAGAAATGTGAGCTCATTGAAACATTAAGACTGCAACAGCTACCTTCATTGAGTCACACACCATGAACTTGGCCAGCCCCTATACTTACAACCACCTTATGAAGTACATATTAAAATTATCTCCACTTTCAGATGAGGCTACCAAGACACAGAGCAGCCTCTCCCAGCATGCCACTGAGGTTTCCAATATTTGTTCGCAACATGGGTACATAAACGTACCTGCCCTTTGCCAGGAACAGGTGAGTCAGAATTTATTGTGAGTGCCTCTACCTTCTGATGTCCAAAGCTTTCACTTCATAGATAATGTCCTCTTGGTCGGTCTATTTGTTATCTATTGCTATGTAACAGATTACCACAAATGTAGTAGCTTGAAACACCACACATTTACTATTGCAGTTTCTAAGGGTCGGAAGTCCAGGCATGGCTTAACTGGATCCTCTGCTCAGGGTCTCACAAGGCTGCACTCACAGTGTCTGTCAGGATGCATCCTCATCTGGAGGCTGGAAGGGGGAAGAATCTACTTCCAAGCTCCCTCAGGTTGTTGGCAGGATTCATTTCTTTGCAGCTGTAGGTCTGTGTCCCTAGTTTCTTTCTAGATGTCAGCTAGCAGCTGCCCTTGCCTCCTAGATTCTAGTCTCATTCTCCTGCAGTTTCTGAAAACCAGGAGGTGGAGGTCATGGGGGTCCGCCTTAGAGTCTGTCTGCCACAATGGGCTAGTCAGACACCTCAGTCTCTATAGCCCTGAATGCCATGTCATCTCACCTCCACAATCCCTCCAAAAATTCAGAGCCCCACTCACCAAGTAAAAAAATACGTAAATGGATTCACAACACTCAATCCCTCCGGCAGTCAAGGAAACCCACAAAGGAAGTTTGGCCCTTGAAATTAATCATGAGTTTGGCTTTCTGGGACATCCGTAATCTGATAATGGTACACTTTTAACCCAAGAGTTACTCAACAATGGGCTGATAGTCAAGGTACATGATCAAGCTTCTACATTCATTACCATTGACAAGTATCTGATATTGTTGACCATTGGAACTGCTTCCTCAAAAATCTACTAAAAAAAGATTTCTGGAGAATTCTGCTTTCAAGAATATGGAGTAGATATAATTTTCCCTGTTTCTCCTGCTAGTATAATACCACCAAAAATACTGACTTTACATATAAACAAACATAAGAAGACTCTGAAAGGTTGAAAGAGGAGGCAGATGGGCTAGGAATCTAGGGACCCAAGCAATGCCATGATGGTGAGTTCCCTGGATTTTCTCTTTGTCTCATTGATCCAGACTTGGAGCCCAGCAAAAGCCTGTTGTCTTTTGTTGTTAGCCAAAAAACCAGGAAGCAGGAGCCCAGAAGGACAAAATAAGTTTAGACAGTAATGGCTATGCTCCAGCCAAACACCCCAGAAGAAACTGTGGCTTCCCCCACATCCACATCAGCAAAGGCCAAATGGGGTCCTAGACTTCCACCCTTGCTATAATAAGGTGAAAATAAAGGGCTAGTTCTTTGAAAAGATCAATATAATAGACAAACTGCTAGCATGACTGACAAAGAAAGTAAAGAGAGAAGACACCAATTACCAGTGTCAGGTACAAAAAACAAGGGATCTCGTTATAGACCTTGCAGGCATCAAAGAGAAAGTAAGGGAATACTCCAAACAACTCTACACACATCAATTTGCCTTAAATGAAAGGGACAAGTTCCTTGAAAAACACAAATTACCACAACTCACCTAATAGGAAATAAATCATTTGAATAGCCCTGTAACTATTAAGGAAATTTAATTCAAATTCAAATACTCCCAAAAAAGAAATCTCCAGGCCCAGATGGTTTCACTGGAGAGCTCTACCAAACGTTTAAAGAAGAATTAACACCAATTCTACATAATCTCTTCCAGAAAACAGGAGAGAACACTTTCCAATTGACTTTGTGAAGACAGTATTGCTCTGATGCAAAACCAGAGAAACACAGAATAAAAAAGAAAACTACAAACCAATATCCCTTATGAATATAGGTGCAAAACTATCAGCAAATAGAATTCAGCAATATATAAAAATCGTTATACACCATGAGCAAATGGGTTTTTTCCCCCAGGGATGCAGTCCTTGTTTAATATTCAAAAATCAATCAATATAAACCATGACATTAACAAACTAAAGAAAAAACACAAACATATAAATCAACATAGAATAAGCACATTCAACAAAATTCAGCATCGTAAAAATGCTCGGAAAAATAGAAAAAGAGAAGAGAACTTCCACAAGAGCAGGTACAAAAAACCCACAGCTAGCATTATACTTAATGTGAAAAACTAGATGCCTTTCGTACATACTTTGTGATTCTATTTATATAACATCCTTGAAATGACAAAATTATGGAAATGGAAAACAGATTAGTGATTGCCAGGGGTTAAGGAGATGGTGGGGTGGAAGGGAAATGAGTGTGACTATAAAAGGGCAAAATAGAGGATCCTTGTGGTGTTGGAAGAGTTCTGTAGTTTGACTGTATCCATGGGATAAAGTTGGGATATTGTACTATAATCTATTTGCAAATAGTAATGCAAAATGTTACCATTGGGGGAAACTAGTTAAAGAGTCCAGGTCTCTCTGTATTATTTCTTACAGCTGTATATGAATCTATAACTATCTCAAAATAAAAATTTTAATTAAAAATGCAGACTCCCCTGAGCAGTCCCAACAGCTGTCAACAACCCTGGTCTTTCCAAGGACACTATGTGCATCCCCAAGACTGTACTTCTTGAACAGGAAGCCAGGCATTAACTTGCCTCTGTCTCCAAAACACAGTTACTTGCATCTTAAGAATGCTCATAAGGGACATACAAGTGTTTAACCAAACACCACCAAGCCGACAGTGTTACTTGTAGACCATGTACATCTCTCAAAAACAAGACTACCTATCCTACTTCGAGAAGCTTCCCCTAGGTATAAATGACTCATTACTAACATTTTTCCCTAAAATAGGAGTTATCCAATTAGAAAAGATGGTGCAAATTTTACCCCTTACTTTAGAAGAAGTGATCAGTGACTCCACTTTGATCCTCAAAGGCATTCAAGTCAGCTTTAAATCAGTGGTCAGGAATAAAGATGGCCAATAGGCACAGGAAAAGATGCTCATCATCGCTAATTATTAGAGAAATGCAAATCAAAACCACAATGAGGTACCACCTCACACCAGTAAGAATGGCCATCACTAAAAAGTCTACAAATAATAAATGCTGGAGAGGGTGTGGAAAAAGGGAACTCTCTCACACTGTTGGTGGGAATGTAAATTGGTGCATGCAGCCACTATGGAAAACAGGGAAATTCCCTGGTAGTTCAGTGGTTAGGACTCGGCACTTTCGCTGCCAGGGTCTGGGTTCAATCCCTGGTCAGGGAGCCAGGATCCCACAAGCTGCACAGCATGGCCAAAAAAATTTTTTTAATTAAAAAACCAAAAACAAACAAACAAAAAAGAAACCTGTATGGAGATTCCTCAAAAAACTAAAAATAGAGTTGCCATATGATCCAGCAGCCCCACTCCTGGTTATAATTATAACTAAATTAAATATAGTTATATTTGTAATTATAATTATATAATATAATAATTAAATTATTATATTATATAAGTATATAATTATATTATATAAGTATATATAATATAATTATATACTTACATAATATGATTATATAATATAATTATAATTAAACTATAATCTGAAAAGATACATGCACTCCTATGTTCAGAGCAGCATTATTTACAATACCCAAGACATGGAAACAACCTAAATGTCCACTGACAGATGAATGGATAAAGAAGATGTGGTACATATATACAGTGGAATATTACTCAGCCATTAAAAAGAATGAAATAATGCCATTTGAAGCTACATGAATGGACCAAGAGATTACATTACTAATAGTTTCATTGTTCTTGTGACACAAATGATTTCAAGAAAAATCGAACAAGTTTTTACTTTTAATATGGTATCTCACCCTCCCCAAGCTCTGAGAATTAATTTTTTTAAACATTTGCAAGTCTGAGTTTTAAATGGCCTCTTATTTTCACTTACATTTTTATTACTATGGATACCATAATTTAAACAGAAAATTTACAACCTAGAGAGGTTCAAGTGAAGGCATTTAGGGTGATGCGGCTGTGGAACTCAGGTTCTGTGAGGAATAATGGATGACACAGAAAGTTCACCTGAGGAACCCCACGGGATGGACCATGGGGCAGAGAAAGTCATGAGCATTCTCCTCTAGGAACTGTAGTGACACCCTTCAGGAGAGGGACTAGACCTATGCTGCAGGGGACTAGAGCGAAAGAAAAAGACCAAGTTCCATGTGGAAGATTGCAGCTTCCAAAAGGAAGATTGCAGCTCAGTATGAGAAAGGACCTTTTTTGCAGGGGAGGGGTGGCAGGCTAACAATATCAGTCATGAGAGCTTTAACACAGTGAAATCGGCTGCCTTCCCAGCCCTGGCAGTCATCTGGAAAAGACTGGCTTAAGAAGACGTGGTATGTACATATACAATGGAATATTAGCCATAAAAAATGAAATATTGTCATTTGCAGCAATGTGGATGGACCTAGAGAATATTATGCTTAGTGAAATGTCAGACAGAGAAAGATAAACACTATATGATATCACTTATATGTGGAATCAAAAAATAATACAAATGGAGGGCTTCCGGGAAGATGGCGGAAGAGTAAGACGCGGAGATCACCTTCCTCCCCACAGATACACCAGAAATACAAGTGGAACAACTCCTACAGAACACCTACTGAACGCTGGCAGAAGACCTCAGACCTCCCAAAAGGCAAGAAAACCCCCATGTACCTGGGTAGGGCAAAAGAAAAAAGAATAAACAGAGACAAAAGGATAGGGACGTACCTGCACCAGTGGGAGGGAGCTGTGAAGAAGGAATGGTTTCCACACACTAGGAAGCCCCTTCGTGGGCGGAGACTGCGGGTGGCGGAGGGGGGAGCTTCGGAGCCGCGGAGGAAAGCGCAGCAACAGGGGTGCGGGGGCAAAGCGGAGAAATTCCCGCACAGAGGATCAGGGCCGACTGGCACTCACCAGCCAAGAGGCTTGTCTGCTCACCCGCCGGGGCTGGCGGGGCTGCGAGCTGAGGCTCGGGCTTCGGTCAGAGCGCAGGGAGAGGACTGGGGTTGGCGGCGTGAACACAGCCTGCAGGGGGTTAGTGCGCCACGGCTGGCCGGGAGGGAGTCCAGGGAAAAGTCTGGACCTGCCGAAGAGGCAAGAGACTTTTTCTTCCCTGTTTGTTTCCTGGTGCGTGAGGAGAGGGGATTAAGAGCGCTGCTTAAAGGAGCTCCAGAGATGGGCGGGAGCCGCGGCTAAAAGCGCGGACCCCAGAGACAGGCATGAGACGCTAAGGCTGCTGCTGCCGCCACCAAGAAGCCTGTGTGCGAACACAGGTCACTATCCACACCCCGCTTCCAGAGAGCCTGTGCAGCCCGTCTCGGCCAGGGTCCCCGGATTCAGGGACAACTCCCCCGGGAAAATGAACGGCGCGTCTCAGTCAGGTGCAACGTCACGCCGGCCTCTTCCGCCGCAGGCTCGCCCCGCACTCCGTGCCCCTCCCTCCCCGCCAGCCTGAGTGAGCCAGAGCCCCCGAATCAGCTGCTCCTTTAACCCCATCCTGTCTGAGCGAAGAACAGACGCCCTCCGGTGACCTACACGCAGAGGCGGGGACAAATCCAAAGCTGAGACCCTTGGAGCTGTGAGAACAAGGAAGAGAAAGGGAAATCTCTCCCAGCGGCCTCAGAAACAGTGGATTAAAGCTCCACAATCAATTTGATGTACCCTGCATCTGTGGAATACATGAATAGACAAGGAATCATCCCAAATTAAGGAGGTGGACTTTGAGAGCAAGATTTATGATTTTTCCCCTTTTCCTTTTTTTGTGAGTGTATATGTGTATGCTTCTGTGTGAGATTGTGTCTGTATAGCTTTGCTTCCACCATTTGTCCAAGGGTTCTCTCTGAACGTTTTTTGGTTTTTTTTTTTATTTTTTTTCTTAATAATTACTTTTTATTTTAATTATTTTATTTTACTTTATCTTCATTCTTTCCTTCCTTCCTTCCCTCCTTTAGACAACGAATCATCACAAATTGAGGAGGTGGACTTTGAGAGCAAGATTTATGATGTTTTCCACGTTTCCTCTTTTTCTGAGTGTGTATGTGTATGCGTCTATGTGAGATTTTGTCTGTATAACTTTGCTTCCACCATTTGTCCTAGGGCTCTATCCGTCCGTTTTTTTTTTTCTCTCTCTTAATTATTTTTTTATTTTAATGACTTTATTATATATTATCTTACTTTATTTTATTTTACTTTATCTTCTTTCTTTTTTTCCTTCCTTCCTCCCTCCCTCCCTTCTTTCTTTCTTTCTTTATACTTCTACTAATTCTTTCTTTCTAATTTTTCTCCCTTTTATTCTGAGCCATGTGGATGAAAGGCTCTTGGTGCTACAGCCAGGACTCAGTGCTGTGCCTCTGAGGTGGGAGAGCCAACTTCAGGACATTGGTCCACAAGAGACCTCCCAGCTCCACATAATATCAAACGGTGAAAATCTCCCAGAGATCTCCATCTCAACACCAGCACCCAGCTTCACTCAACGACCAGCAAGCTACAGTGCTGGACACCCTATGCCAAACAACTAGCAAGACAGGAAAACAACCCCATCCATTAGCAGAGAGGCTGCCTAAAATCATAATAAGTCCACAGACACCCCAAAACACACCACCAGGCGTGGACTTGCCCACCAGAAAGACAAGATCCAGCCTCATCCACCAGAACACAGGCACTAATCCCCTCCACCAGGAAGCCTACACAACCCATTGAACCACCTTAGCCACTGGGGACAGACACCAAAAACAATGGGAACTACGAAACTGCAGCCTGCAAAAAGGAGACCCCAAACACAGTAAGATAAGCAAAATGAGAAGACACAAAAACACACAGAAGATGAAGGAGCAAGATAAAAACCCACCAGACCTAACAATGAAGAGGAAATAGGCAGTCTACCTGTAAAATAATTCAGAATAACGATAGTAAAGATGATCCAAAATCTTGGAAATAGAATAGACAAAATGCAAGAAACATTTAACAAGGACCTAGAAGAACTAAAGATGAAACAAACAACGATGAACAACACAATAAATGACATTAAAAATACTCTAGATGGGATCAATAGCAGAATAACTGAGGCAGAAGAACGGATAAGTGACCTTGAAGATAAAATAGTGGAAATAACTACTGCAGAGCAGAATAAAGAAAAAAGAATGAAAAGGACTGAGGACAGTCTCAAAGACCTCTGGGACAACATTAAACGCATCAACATTCGAATTATAGGGGTTCCAGAAGAAGAAGAGAAAAAGAAAGGGACTTAGAAAATATTTGAAGAGATTATAGTTGACAACTTCCCCAATATGGAAAAGGAAATAGTTAATGAAGTCCAGGAAGCACAGAGAGTCCCATACAGGATAAATCCAAGGAGAAATACGCCAAGACACATATTAATCAAACTTTCAAAAATTAAATACAAAGAAAACATATTAAAAGCAGCAAGGGAAAAACAACAAATAACACACAAGGGAATCCCCATAACGTTAACAGCTGATCTTTCAGCAGAAACTCTGCAAGCCAGAAGGGACTGGCAGGACATATTTAAAGTGATGAAGGAGAAAACCCTGTAACCAAGATTACTCTACCCAGCAAGGATCTCATTCAGATTTGTTGGAGAAATTAAAACCTTTACAGACAAGCAAAAGCTGAGAGAGTTCAGCACCACCAAACCAGCTCTATAACAACTGCTAAAGGAACTTCTCTAGGCAAGCAACACAAGAGAAGGAAAAGACCTACAATAACGAACCCAAAACAATTAAGAAAATGGGAATAGGAACATACATATCGATAATTACCTTAAATGTAAATGGACTAAATGCTCCCACCAAAAGACAGAGATTTGCTGGATGGATACAAAACAAGACCCATGCTGTCTACAAGAGACCCACTTCAGACCTAGAGACACACACAGACTGAAAGTAAGGGGATGGAAAAAGATATTTCATGCAAATGGAAACCAAAAGAAAGCTGGAGTAGCAATTCTCATATCAGACAAAATAGACTTAAAATAAAGACTATTAGAAGAGACAAAGAAGGACACTACATAATGATCAAGGGATCGAATCAAGAAGAAGATATAACAATTGTAGATATTTATGCACCCAACATAGGAGCACCTCAATACATAAGGCAAATACTAACAGCCATAAAAGGGGAAATCGACAGTAACACATTCATAGTAGGGGACACTAACACCCCACTTTCACCAATGGACAGATCATCAAAAATGAAAATAAATAAGGAAACACAAGCTTTAAATGACACATTAAACAAGATGGACTTAATTGATATTTATAGGACATTCCATCCAAAAACAACAGAATACACATTTTTCTCTAGTGCTCATGGAACATTCTCCAGGACAGATCATATCTTGGGTCACAAATCAGGCCTTGGTAAATTTAAGAAAATCGAAATTGTATCAAGTATCTTTTCCGACCACAATGCTATGAGACTAGATATCAATTACGGGAAAAGATCTGTAAAAAATACAAACACATGGAGGCTAAACAATACACTACTTAATAACGAAGTAATCACTGAAGAAATCAAACAGGAAATTAAAAAATACCTAGAAACAAATGACAATGGAGACACGATGACCCAAAATCTATGGGATGCCATAAAAGCAGTTCTAAGAGGGAAGTTTATAGCAATACAATCCTACCTTAAGAAACAGGAAACATCTCGAATAAACAACCTAACCTTGCACCTAAAGCAATTAGAGAAAGAAGAACAAAAAAACCCCAAAGTTAGCAGAAGGAAAGAAATCATAAAAATCAGATCAGAAATACATGAAAAAGAAATGAAGCAAAGGATAGCAAAGATCAATAAAACTAAAAGCTGGTTCTTTGAGAAGATAAACAAAATTGATAAACCATTAGCCAGACTCACCAAGAAAAATAGGGAGAAGACTCAAATCAATAGAATTAGAAATGAAAAAGGAGAAATAACAACTGACACTGCAGAAATACAAAAGATCATGAGAGATTACTACAAGCAACTCTATGCCAATAAAATGGACAACCTGGAAGAAATGGACACATTCTTAGAAATGCACCACCTGCCAAGACTGAATCAGGAAGAAATAGAAAATATGAACAGAACAATCACAAGCACTGAAATTGAAACTGTGATTTAAAATCTTCCAACAAACAAAAGCCCAGGACCAGATGGCTTCACAGGAGAATTCTATCAAACATTTAGAGAAGAGCTAACACCTATCCTTCTCAAACTCTTCCAAAATATAGCAGAGGGAGGAACAGTCCCAAACTCATTCTACGAGGCCACCATCACCCTGATACCAAAACCAGGCAAGGATGTCACAAGAAAAGAAAACTACAGGCCAATATCACTGATAAACATAGATGCAAAATTCCTCAACAAAATACTAGCAAACAGAATCCAACAGCACATTAAAAGGCTCATACACCATGATCAAGTGGGGTTTATTCCAGGAATGCAAGGATTCCTCAGTATATTCAAATCAATCAATGTGATAAATCATATTAACAAATTGAAGGATAAAAACCATATGATCATCTCAATAGATGCAGAGAAAGCTTTTGACAAAATTCAACACCCATTTATGATAAAAACCCTGCAGAAAGTAGGCATAGAGGGAACTTTCCTCAACATAATAAAGGCCATATATGAAAAACCCACAGCCAACATCGTCCTCAATGGTGAAAAACTGAAAGCATTTCCACTAAGATCAGGAACAAGACAAGGTTGCCCACTCTCACCACTCTTATTCAACATAGTTTTGGAAGTTTTAGCCACAGCAATCAGAGAAGAAAAGGAAATAAAAGGAATCCAAATCAGGAAAGAAGAAGTAAAGCTGTCACTGTTTGCAGATGACATGATCCTATACATAGAGAATCCTAAAGATGCTACCAGAAAACTGCTAGAGCTAATCAATGAATTTGGTAAAGTAGCAGGATATAAAATTAATGCACAGAAATCTCTGGCATTCCTATACACTAATGATGAAAAATTTGAAAGTGAAATCAAGAAAACACTCCCATTTACCACTGCAACAAAAAGAATAAAATATCTAGGAATAAACCTTCCTAAGAAGACAAAAGACCTTTATGCAGAAAATTATAAGACACTGATGAAAGAAATTAAAGATGATAGGAATAGATGGAGAGATATACCATGTTCTTAGATTGCAAGAATCAACATTGTGAAAATGACTCTACTATCCAAAGCAATCTACAGATTCAATGCAATCCCTATCAAACTACCACATTTAGCTCTTCTCTAAATGTTTGATAGAATTCTCTAGTCCTGTGAAAAATACAGGACTAGAACAAAAAATTTCACAATTTGTATGGAAACACAAAAGACCCTGAATAGCAAAAGCAATCTTGAGAACGAAAAACGGAGCTGAAGGAATCAGGCCCCCTGACTTCAGACTATACTACAAAGCTAGCTACAGTAATCAAGACAGTATGGTACTGGCACAAAAACAGAAAGATAAATCAATGGAACAGGATAGAAAGCCCAGAGATAAACCCAGGCACATATGGTCACCTTATCTTTGATAAAGCAGGCAGGAATGTACAGTGGAGAAAGGACAGCCTCTTCAATAAGTGGTGCTGGGAAAACTGGACAGGTACATGTAAAAGTATTAAATTAGATCACTCCCTAACACCATACACAAAAATAAGCTCAAAATGGATTAAAGACCTAAATGTAAGGCCAGAAACTATGAAACTGTTAGAGGAAAACATAGGCAGAACACTCTATGACATAAATCACAGCAAGATTCTTTTTGACCCACCTCCTAGAGAAATGGAAATGAAAGCAAAAATAAACGAATGGGACCTAATGAAACTTCAAAGCTTTTGCACAGCAAAGGAAACCATAAACAAGACCAAAAGACAACCCTCAGAATGGGAGAAAATATTTGTAAATGAAGCAACTGAAAAAGGATTAATCTCCAAAATTTATAAGCAGCTTATGGAGCTTAATAACAAGAAAACAAACAACCCAATCCAAAAATGGGCAGAAGACCTGAATAGACATTTCTCCAAAGAAGATATACAGACTGCCAACAAACACATGAAAGAATGCTCAACATCAAAAATCATTAGAGAAATGCAAATCAAAACTACAATGAGATATCATCTCACACCAGTCAGAATGGCCTTCATCAAAACATCTAGAAACAATAAATGCTGGAGGGGATGTGGAGAAAAGGGAACCCTCTTGCACTGTTGGTGGGAATGTAAATTGATACAGCCACTATGGAGAACAGTATGGAGGTTCCTTAAAAAACTACAAATAGAACTACCATATGACCCAGCAATCCCACTACTGGGCATATACCCTGAGAAAACCAAAATTCAAAAAGAGTCATGTACCAAAATGTTCATTGCAGCTCTATTTACAATAGCCCGGAGATGGAAACAACCTAAGTGTCCATCATCAGATGAATGGATAAAGAAGATGTGGCACATATATACAATGGAATATTACTCAGCCATAAAAAGAAACAAAATTGAGCTATTTGTAATGAGGTGGATAGACCTAGAGTCTGTCATACAGAGTGAAGTAAGTCAGAAAGAGAAAGACAAATACCGTATGCTAACACATATATATGGAATTTAAGATTTAAAAAATGTCATGAAGAACCTAGGGGTAAGACAGGAATAAAGACACAGACCTACTAGAGAATGGACTTGAGGATATGGGGAGGGGGAAGGGTAAGCTGTGACAAGGTGAGAGAGAGGCATGGACATATATACACTACCAAACGTAAGGTAGATAGCTAGTGGGAAGCAGCAGCATAGCACAAGGAGATCAGCTCGGTGCTTTGTGATCTCCTGGAGGGGTGGGATAGGGAGGTGGGAGGGAGGGAGATGCAAGAGGGAAGAGATATGGGAATGTATGTATATATATAACTGATTCATTTTGTTGTAAAGCAGAAACTAACACACCATTGTAAAACAATTATACTCCAATAAAGATGTTAAAAAAAAGAAAGAAAATGAAAAACAAGCCATTAAAGAGAAATTCTTCCGAGAGAATTAAAACATATTATATACCTCTGACTTGGCACTCCTTCCATTCTGGAGCCCTTTTTCGATAACTGCTTTCATCACAGAATGATCTAGAGTAAAATAAACTGAAATTAGAGTAATTATTTCCCAATGAGTGGCTATTTCCATTTAAAACCAAAAGCCAAGTAATTATTGCTTTTCCCATAAAATTAAATATGAAATCTACATTATGTAATTATACACTTATTTCCCCCTTTGTGTATTCTGATTGCTTCCTCAAAAACCTAAGATGCCATCTTGCAGACTGCCTCCAGTGGCTACTATTTTGGCAGCAGCAAAGGTCAACTTTAAACATTTTCCATCTAAAGCAGCTTTGGACACCTTTAGATAGAAAGTACAGTCTTAGCACCGTCCAGACACTTAGATACCTAAAGGGCATCCAAGATAACTAACCGAAGTCCTGATATTCCCTCAAAAGCTGCTCCTCCCATCAGCCCCCTTCTTCCAAGTGATACCACCCAGTTGCACACATAATCATCAACGACTTGTCTCCTTGTTACTATTTCCTTCATACCCCACATCTAATCCATCGGCAAGCCTTGTTAGCTACACCTTCAAAACACAATCTTCATTAAACTGCTTTTCACTTGGTCCAAACTTCCAACCTAAGCTTGGCCATAAACATCTCCTTATTTGGACCACCATGATAGTCACCTGACTAGTCTCCCTGTTTCTCTTCTTTATCCCCCCAAGTCTGTTCTCTATACCAGGTCATCTTATTCAGATACTATTTGGATCATGCCTTGTCCCACTTCAAAACCCTCTACTCGTTTAGAAGAATCCACAAAAGAAAATAATAATAATAATAATAATAATACAAATGAAAATATATACAAAACAGAAACAGACTCACAGACACAGAAAGCAAACTTATGGTTACCAAGGGAGGGGGTGTGGAGAGACAATTAGGGGTATGGGATTAACAGATATAAACTACTATACATCAAATAGATAAGCAACAAGGATTTACTGTATAGCACAAGGACCTGTATTCAATATCTTGTAATAACATGTAATGGAAAAGAATCTGAAAAAAATTCTGAACACTATGCTGTGTAACTGAAACGAACACAATATTATATATCAATTATAAATGAAAGAAAGAAGGAAGGAAGGAAAGAAGGAAGGGAGGAAGAGAGGGAGGCAGGAAGGGAGGAGGGAAGGAAGAAAAAGGAAAGGAAGGAGGGGGAAGAAGGAGGGAAGGGAGGGGCAGGAGGAGGGAGGGAAGGAAGCCTGGAAGGCACCTGGCAGACCCACTGCAGAGGGAGTTCTTACATCAATTAGGAATTTGGATGAGACAGTCTTAAATCAGATGACCTTTCCCCGCCCCCAGTTTTATTGAGATATAAATGATATACATCATTGTTTGAGTTTCAGGTATACAGCATAAAGTTTGACTTACGTATATTGTGAAATGATTACCACAATAAGTTTCATTAACATCCATCATCTCATATAGATACAATAAAAAGAAACGGGAAAAAAAACAGGAATAAAAAGTTCTCCTTGTAATGAGAGCTCTTAGGATTTACTCTCTTAAAAGCTATCATGTATAGCATACCTCAGTCGTTCCTATAATCATCATGTTGTTCATTGCATCCCTAGAACTTATTTATCAGACGATCTTTAAAAGTTCTCATATCTTATTTTTCTCATTCCCCCTTCTTAACATTTTTTTTCTCTTGTTCCTACACTTCCTTGGAAATGGTGACATCATTATCATACTATGTTTGCAAATTCAGGGATGAGGAAAAAAGGCCACTTGTTTATAAGAACATAAAGAACAACCTTTAAACACTCATTAGCTACTCACAGGTGATAGATGTATTTCAGAGATAAGAAAAGACAGTCCTAGGAAAGTACTTGGTTGGCTCCTTGCTCAGGTTAAAATGGCTCCTGGCCAGTACATTATTATTACCCCTTAATGAACAGCTAACCAGTGCCCATCCCAAATGGAAAATCTAAACAAAGAGACACAATAGTCACTATGAAGATTTCATTTGTTTGCATTTATCCCTCCACCAAAACACTTGAAGGCGATTTACACAATAGCAATGAAAACATCTGCTGTGAAGAAAGATGTATAGGACACAGAATACTGAGGAGGGAGGAGAAGAGAGGGAAGGAGGTAAGAAGAGTTTGAAATAATACCTTTGTCATTAAAGTGTGAAAACCAGCTACATGGGGTGTTTGATGCCATGCTGAAAGGTTTTGGGTTAATTCTATAAATAATGAGGAGCTTGCCAAGGTCTTCAAGCTAGAGAGGCACACAATATTTTTTTTAATTAGTTATCTCTGAGGAAGTGATGAGTAGATTTTTGTTTACTATTTATCTTTCTCACTGGAATGTGAGCTCCTGGAAAACAGGTTTTTATCTCTTTTGCTCACTTTTGTATCCCTAGCACAGGACAGGAAGTCAAAAAATCTTTGTTGAATGAACAAGCAGATCCTGGCAATTAGTGAACAAGGTAGAGACTCAGAGATCATGAGCCAAGGCAAGGGGGGCTATGCTCTGGGGTATAAGTCACTCAAGAGTTGCTAGGCACACATGCATGCACAAGTTGGGGAAAAGAAGCCGGCTTAAATCGAGGAGTTTCACAGTTCATTATTGTTTTTTGTTTGCTTGCTTTTTTTTTTTAATGGAGCTATAATTGACCTGTAACATTATATACATTTCAGGGGACTTCCCTGGTGGCCCAGTGGATAAAACTCCATACTCCCAATGCAGGGAGCCAGGGTTCCAGCCCTGGTCAGGGAAGTAGATCCCACATGCATGCTGCAACTAAGAGTTCGCATGCCACAACTAAGGATCCCACCTGCCACAACGAAGACGCAGCACAACCAAATAAATAAATAAATAATTTTTAAAAACACATTATATTCTTTTCAGGTGTACAATATAATGATTCCATATTTGTATATATTGCGAAATGATGACTACAGTGTCTACAATATCCACTACCACACATAGTTCCAAAATTCTTTTCTTGTGATGAGAACTTTTAAGATCTACTCTCTTAGCAACTTTCAAATATGCAATATAGTATTGTTAACTATAGCCACCATGCTGTACATTACATCCCCAGGACTTATTTATTTTGAAACTGGAAGTTTGTACCTTTTGACCCCCTTCACCCATTTTGCACACAGCCTATCTACACCCCCTCCCCACCTCAGGCAACCACCAATCTGTTCTCTGTTCCTTTGTTTTTTGTTTTCTCTCTCTTTTTTTGAAGTATAATTGACATATAACATTATATTAGTTTTAGGTGTACAACATAATGATCTGATATTTGTATTTATTGTGAAATGATCACCACAACAAGTCTAGTTAACATCTGTCACCACACATGGTTACAAAATTTGTTTTTCTTGTGATGAGAACTTTCAAGATCTACTCTCTTAGCAACTTTCAAACATGCAGTACAGTAGTGTTAACTATAGTCACCATACTGTACATTACATCCCCATGACTTACTTTTTTTTATACCTGGGAGTTTGTACCTTTCAACTATCTTCACCCATTTCTCACCCCCCATCCTCGCCATCCCTCCACCCCCCACCTCTGCCAATCACCAGTTTGTTCTCTGTTATCAATGAGTCTGTTTCTTGTTTTTTTTTTAAGATTCCACATATAAGTGACATCATACAGTGTTTGTCTTTCTTTGTTTGACTTATTTCACTTAGCATAATGCCCTCCAGGTCCATCCAAGTTGTCGTGAATGGCAAGATTTCATTCTTTTTATGGCTGAATAATATTCCATTTGTATATATATATTATATATACACATACATACATATATATGTACCACATCTTCTTTATCCATTCACTCATCAATGGAGACTTAGATTGTTTCCATATCTTGGCTGTTGTAAATAATGCTGCAGTGAACATGGGAGTGCAGATATGTTTTTGAGCTACTGTTTTGTTTCCTTCACATCAATACTCAGAAGTGAAATTGCTGGATTATATGGTAGTTCTATTTTTAATTTTTTGAGGAAACTCCATACCCTTGTCCATAGTGGCTGCACCAATTTACGTTCCCATAAACAGTACACTAGGGTTCCCATTCACCGTTGTTTTTTTCCTCACATCTCCATACAAGCAGATGGGGCAGAACTGTTCTCAGTCAACTACTATGATAACTGGCTCCAAAGTTGTAGCAGGAATTCAGCCAAAACAGAATTAGATAATCCAAGGTTACAGTAGGATGTTAAAAACTCCAAAGACAGAGATCATTAGAATTTATAATCCCTCCCTTTGCCAGTTTAAAATTTCTCATTGTGCAAATGTAAATCATCTGCACAAGTATTTTATGCCTCTTTCTTTTTTCATGCCCCATAGAGATAACCAGTTTGTCATCCTCCCTCATGTGTACCTTTAAATACATTAATAAGTCATAAAAATTACTCAACATTTAATTAGTTTAAACCCACCTCCAAGAGTTTTGATAGGAAATGCTGCAGTTCTCTTTTCTGTCTGAAAGTAATGTTAGTGATTTTGTCATTGGCCCAACAGGGAGACTTCTCTGTGTCCAGCATTATCATCCAAAGGTCGGCTCAAGTCTGCCCCCTAGAGTAATCAGTGTGCCTTGACAGTAGTGCTCAACTGTATTAATTTCATATTTCTGACACTGGTCTTTTCCAAAGGACAGTCACTTTCTATTTTACATGCGTCTGTATTATTTGAAAGTATGTCAGATACTGTTTTTTTTTTGTTTTTTTGGGTTTTTTTAAACGTAGATTTTATTTATTTATTTATTTTTGGCTGCGTTGGGTCTTCGTTGCTGTACGTGGGCTTTCTCTAGTTGCGGCGAGCGGGGACTACTCTTCATTGCGGTGCGCAGGCTTCTCATTGCGGTGGCTTCTCTTGTCGCAGAGCACGGGCTCTAGGCGCGTGGGCTTCCATAGTTGTGGCTCGAGGGCTTCAGTAGTTGTGGCTCCCAGACTCTAGAGCACAGGCTCAGTAGTTGTGGCACACGGGCTTAGTTGCTCCGCGGCATGTGGCATCTTCCTGAACCAGGGCTCGAACCTGCATCTCCTAGATTGGCAGGTGGATTCTTAACCACTGCGCCACCAGGGAAGTCCGATACTGTTATTTTTATAAGTAAAAAATGTTTCCATTGGGGGGGAATACTATCTACAACACAATTTTTTATTTCAAGAGAGTATCATATGACGGTGTCTTGCCTAAAATAAGCAGGATTAATTCAAGTTCTAGAACCCTGGTTGTTCAGAGTCACATTCTCAGACTATATCTATTACGTCACTACTATGTGAAAGGCAAGGGTTCTGGGAATGCAAAGATGATTAAGATATGGTTCCTACTACTAAGAGTTCACAGTCTAGATGGGAAGACAGACGTAAGTAAATCATTACATGATAAAACTGACATGAGTCATACTATAGTACAGAAGAGAATATGAATAAACAGAGATATTTTTATTTGGAGAGAATAGGGAGGAAGAAAGGAAGGAAGGAAGGAAGGAAGGAAGGAAGGAAGGAAGGAAGAAAGGAAGGAAGGAAGGAAGGAAGGAAGGAAGGAAGGAAGGAAGGAAGGAAGGGGGAAAGGAAGGAAGGAAGGAAGGGAGGAAAAAAGAATCAGGTTAATAAACTTTAAAATGTTGTAACTAGTATTAGGCCAGTTAACCCAAAATAATACCATGGATTAATTAAATTCCAATTCTTTTTAAGCCTCCTAGAATTTAAAAAATAAAATTCAAGTAATATAAAAAGAGGCTTGAGAGTTAGAGTATAGATAATTGCTGCCCAATAGAAATATGAGACATAGAGGTATTTTAAAATTTTCTAATAGTAGCAACATTAAAATAGGGAAAAAACAGGGGAAATTAATTTTAATAATATATTCTATTTAACCAAACATATCCAAAATATTATCATTTTTGTTGGAATCAAGGCAAGATATAAAGGGCCTGATGTGGGATGCTGGCAATGAGAATGGAATTTGGTAGGTCCAAGTGATATTTAGAGGCAAAATAAGCAGAAGTTGATAATTATTTGAATGGAGAACAAGAAGAGTACGTGATGGTTTCAAACCCAACCAGGTTCTTTGTTGACAACTGGTAAATTATGCTAACCATTCACTGAGACAGGGAAAACAGACTGGGGGCAGGCAGGGCAAGAAATAATTACTTACTTTAAAAAAATGAGTTTGCAGGAATTCCCTGGCAGTCCAGTGGTTAGAACTTGGTGCTTACACTGCCGAGGGCCCAGGTTCAATTCCTGGTAGGGAAACTAAGAGCTCACAAGCCACGCGGTGTGGCCAAAAAATAAAAAAAAAAAAGTGGTACCTATCGGTATATTATGAGGGAAGTTTTTAAGATGGAAGAGACTTCCCTCGTGGCGCAGTGGTTGAGAGTCCGCCTGCCGATGCAGGGGACACAGGTTCGTGCCCCGGTCGGGGAAGATCCCACATGCCGCGGAGCGGCTAGGCCCGTGAGCCATGGCCGCTGAGCCTGCGCGTCCGGAGCCTGTGCTCAGCAACGGGAGAGGCCACAACAGTGAGAGTCCCGCGTACCGCAAAAAAAAAAAAAAAAAAAAAAGATGGAAGAGACTTGAGAATGTTTTAAGCAAGGAACCATTAAAATTATGCACTTGACTATTTTAAAAGATGTAAATGATACACTATTAACTGAAATGAACTCATGTTTGGAAAAAAGTTTGTGTGTGTGTGTGTGTGTGTGTGTGTGTGTGTGTGTGTGTGTTTCTGTATACACATAGATAATATTCTGGAAGGACAGAAAACAAAGTATTAACCATGTTTATCTCCGAGTAGGTACAATAAGAGTTTTTAATTTTCATTCTTTTTCTTGATCTGTATTTTTATTATGACGACTATCATTTTGTGATATTTAAAAAAGGCAATAAGCTGTCACCTTCATATTCAGAGAGTCCTCCCTCTTCCATTTACTATGGTCCTGAAAGTGTGTTGAAAACAGACTTTCCTCCAATTTGATAAAATATAGTATAAAAGTCCTAATCCTAATTTTCCCAGGTACTGCTATCCTTGAAGGGGAAGAAACTTCACAGACATCCTGGCTGGAGTGGAAGGTGGCTACTGTCTCAGCCAGCCAGCCAATGGGCCCTGGGAACTCCAGGCGTCTCTCCTTTCCATGGGTGGGCCACCTCTCCCCAGACCTTTCTTTTGGGGCCACAGCAGATGAGTAGACCATGCCCAAATCTGAAACTTGGTTAGCAAGACTGAAAAGTACCCAGAGCAAGGGTGTGGAAACAACACATAGTATAACACAGACCTCAAAGGCAGGTCAGGTCCCATCCTCCCCCTTGGCGGTGGCAAATAACAGGCAAACACACCATGTAATAGCTGAAGACATCTTTTACCTGTGTGAAAAATGATCATTAAAAAGCTGCATGAAACTGTCAATTCAAAATGGTGAAGGTATAAGTTGTATGAATTGAAAGAATGCAAATTAATGATCATCACTATTTGACTTTTCTTTTACTGTTTTCCTCTTCTCTTTTTCTCTCTTCTTTTCCTTCTTTTTATTGTCTATGCCAAAGTTAGTTTGTTCTTACATAAGCAGTAAGTTCCGACATTAGTAATGAGTAGTAGTTTGGGGAGACCTTCTTCTTTACAAAACAGAGATTCTAGCTGCCCTTGGGCATTTGATGATCCAAGACAGAGACAAAGAATAAATAGGGAGAATTCTACTATCTTTTCTTCTAGGGAAAAAAACAGAATATGGCCTCAATATGTTAATTAACCTGATCGTGGTGATGATTTTACAAAGTATGTCAAATACTCATACACATATCAATCATGCTGTGCAATGTAAATATATACAATTTTGTTTGTCAATTATACTTCAATAGAGCCGGGGGGAAAAAAGAAGTGCCTGCTTCAGTAGCACATACACTCAAACGGGAACTTCTCTGGATACAGAGAGGATTAGCACAGCTCCTGTGCAAAGATGACAAGCAAAGTTGGGAGGTGGTCCATACGTTTTAAATAAATCATGATGTGATGTAATGTACAGCATGGTGACTATAGTTGACAATATGGTATTGTATATTTGAAAGTTGCTAAGAGAGTAGATCTTAAAAGTTCTCATCACAAGAAAAAAATGTGTAACTATGTATGGTGATGGATGTTAACTAGATTTACTGTGGCAATCATTTCACAATACATACAAATACTGAATCATTACGTTGGACACCTGAAACTAATATAATGTTACATGTCACTTATACCTCAATAAAAAATAAATAGTCTCATAAAGTTAAAACTCAGAGCATAAAGCTGATCTCGGAGATTTAGTCTCCACCCACGTCATCAAAATTGTAACCCACTCCCAAGTCCTGCTTTTCTCATTCACATCTGCCCGTTCACAAGCAAATCACACACCTACTAAGTCAGGACCCACTGCAAAAGGGAAATGAAGGTCCTGCCTCAAGTTAGCAACATGAGTCAGCATGAACTGGGCTCCGGCCCTAACTCTGCCACCTCCCCAGTGAGTGACTGAACTTTCCTAAACTCCAGTTTCCTCAGCCAGCAAGTGAAAAGAAGACTAGGTCCCACCTCAGAGTGGTGAGGACTATTAGGTAATACATTCAAACTCCCAGCACAGTACTTGGCACCTTAATTACCAGCTCTCATTAAATGATGGCCTTTAGACATACTTATATAATTACTTCTAATAAGGGAGTAAGCATCGAGTCACACCAATGACTTTTATTTAAGATTATTTGCCAGGGTGATGTGGAAGAAGGGTTGGTGAAGATGTGTGGGTGGCTCTTTAAATATCTCTCTTCACATTTTCAATAATTACTTTATGCTATTAAAATACCTTTTATCCTTTTTATTCCCATAAAAGGGCAACAGAGCAGATCACACTCTGAAAAGCAGCTGGAGTATGATGCAAGCTGTCTTGGGGAGCAGCTGAATCAACCACCCACTTGAGTCACTCAGCATCTGCAGACTCTATAGCTACCACTCCTGGGCCTGGTGAATTGGGGCTCAGAAAAACACAGCAGCATCAGTAGTCATGGTGTGGAAACAAAGTACTATTTGGGCCCCTTTTCAGACAGGGCGGGCAGGTAAGCTTCTCCACACTCTTCCTTCCCAGAGCTCCTTCTTTCCTCCACTTTCTTGCAAGACCTCATTTCCACTGCCTGGTATTCTCTCTCATTTCTCTCCTTTCTGCTCTCAGGTCCCTGAAAAAGAAGGGTCAGAAAAGGGTAGATATGCCAACATCTGACAACATTCCACATTTTTCCTAATTATCAGAAATGAAGAAAACTCTAATCATTTAGCAGACTTTCACATCTTAGTTTCTAGTAATAAATTAGCATAAGCCTAAGGGTGTTGCTAAAGGTTTAGTCATAAAATAAAGGAATAGGTGGCCTTGGGCATTAACAAGTGGTCTATGGAGGAAACTCAACCTGCACACTACTCTGCCTCTAATGTACAGAGGGATGTGATTCCATGGCACAGTAAAATTAATATCCTTCTGGTGCTTTTTGAAAAGGAATGTGGCAAGGGAATCATACACGGAATGATTCTAACCTTCTTATGTTCACTCCCTTAAATTACAGGGCTTCCCTGGTGGCGCAGTGGTTGAGAGTCCGCCTGCCGATGCAGGAGACACGGGTTCGTGCTCCGATCCGCGAAGATCCCACATGCTGCGGAGCGGCTGGGCCCGTGAGCCATGGCCGCTGAGCCTGCGCGTCCGGAGCCTGTGCTCCGCGACGCGAAAGGCCACAGCAGTGAGAGGCCTGCGTACCAAAAAAAAAAAAAAAAAAAAAAAAAAAAAAATAAGCCAGTTGAGTTTTTCAATATAAAAATGAAAAAATTTAATGTTGTTTGTCATGAGCAGGTCACAAAAGCAGTTTCTGGCTCTTCTTGGTGCTAAAGGATGTAAAATCTAAATCTATGTATTAGTACATACATACATTTGGCCCCCAAATAAAAGGCAATATAGGGCTTCCCTGGTGGTGCAGTGGTTGAGAGTCCACCTGCCGATGCAGGGGACACGGGTTCGTGCCCCGGTCCGGGAAGATCCCACATGCCGCGGAGCGGCTGGGCTCGTGAGCCATGGCGGCTGGGCCTGCGCGTCCGGAGCCTCTGCTCCGCAACGGGAGTAGGCCACAACAGTGAGAGGCCCGCGTACCGCAAGAAACAAAAAACAAAACAAAAAAAACAAAACAAAGAAAAGGCAATATATATTATTTTTTAAATTGCTGAAAAATCACACTTTTTAATGTAGTTAGCTTTAGAAAAGTGTATCAATTGTTAAATAGAAAAGTTTTAAAGTATGCAATGTTCCAAATTTTTTATTTTGCATTAAGATAAACTTTATAATATACTCTTTAAAGACTGATATAAAATAAATACTGAATTTAAAATTATTTATCATGTATATTTATCATATAATATGAAAAATTTTTTAATGATTTTGTAAATTCCTAGCAGGTTTCTAGCTATTATACAGTTGTCCCTTGGTATCCACAAAGGTGTTGGTTCCAGAACCGCCCACAGGTACCAAAATCCACGGATGCTCAAGTTCATGGGTACAGAACCCAAAGACACAAAAGGCCGACTGTACATAACTATGAAAAGAGTTCTTGAGTCAAAAAAGTTGAAAATGCTGCCTTGGTTATCTTGGTACTCAAAAGGAAGAACTTGAGAAATGAATGAAACAAACATTTTTATATTTTAAGGATAATGTAATGAACATCTCTTTAAATAAAAACTGATTTCACATTTACACCCTTATGTAAATATGTGATATGAATGTTTTTCTGAAGCCATCAGAATCAACAAAGAATTGTTCAGATTAAAATTTTTTTCAGAATATATTTATACTCTCCCTTGTTTCAGAAAGAATTTAAAGCAAGTCAGTCCCCTAATTAATATAATTAATGATTTCAACACGTAGTTTTGAAACAGGAATTTTTTCACGCCTGTTTTATTCCTGCCAAAAGTTCATAATGTGAATCTAATCATGAAGAAATATCAAATGAACTCAAACTGAGCTTCATTCTAAAAAATAACTGACCTGTACTCTTCAGATGCCAGTCCCATGAAAAAGACTGAGGCATTGTTCCAGAAATAAAATACCTTAAAGGGACATGAAAATCGGTTGCATTGCATGATCTGGAATCTCGTTTTAAAAAATATTATTGGAACAACTGACAAAATATGAATAAGGTCAATAGATTAGATATAAAAGTTTTGTATTGGTGTTAATTTCCTGAGTTTAATTATGGTACTGTATTATGTCCTTGTGCCCTTGTTTGGGGGTGGGAAGGAGAGAGCGGGTATAGGAAAATGTGATAATATATTCACGTTTAGAGGAAATCTAGATGAAGGGTGTAGTTTTGTACTATTCTTGAAACCTTGCTCTAAGTCTGAAACCATATCTTAAAAAAACAGTATAAAGAAAAGACAAAACAGAAACTTAATAAGGTTTAGATAGAGTAAGTGACAGCTGTTCACTACGCCTCCTTCCTTATTCCTCTTATGATCCAGTAGAGAGAGCAGCTTACTGAAGGGGAATCTAGATACACAAGGTCACTGGGACAAAAGTGAGGTGCCGCCTGTGAGGCAAAGATGCACAGTAACAATCCCAACAGCCATCACTGCTAGGCAGAAAGCACCGCACTCAGGTGGACAATGAGGTAGCAAGCACCTGAGTGCCTTCCCCTGGCCATTCACAGAGCATAGCTCAAGACCCAGGTGGCAATACACCTAGGTTTACTTATTTGCTCTGCCTACTACATGGCAGAAACATATCATTATTCTTTTTTCGCAAAATAAAACCAAAACAAAAAACCCACCAAAAAAAAAAAAGTATTTTGCTCAAGGCCACTCAGTGAGCACGTTGCAGAGTTGAAAAACTACTCCCCAATTAATTGGTCTCTAGTTTATTACTTTATGTATCAAGTTTGGCATCATCAGTGGTGTTTCAATTCTTTCCCCCATTTCCTGCCTTTGTCTCCCTTGGGCTTCAATTAGACTCTGACGAGGCCACTGTGAATGCCTGGATTGCTCCTCTATTCCTGGATACTCACACCATAGTGTCCAGAGAGTTCCTTCTGTGTGCTTTTTAAAAGTACAGGGGAACACAACACCATCACAAACTATTTCCTACCAGATTAAATATGAGAGAACAAGAGCAGTAGGGGCAGTTTTTTCTTCTTCAGATAGTAGAAGGAGAACGAATCACAATTATTTATAATAAGGGTGATGAAAACAGAGGACCTTGGTAACAAAAACATTCCACATGTGCTCCTTTAGGAATTCTTCCTACACCACATGTCTTCAATAATAATAATTTTAAAATTTTATGTACACCTGGGCTATCTAAAACTGAGTGCCATTTTTCAAAGATCACAACACCAACCTGTAAATGAAGAAGTTAGATTTGTTCTCCTCAAACTAGGGGAGGATGAATCCTTTGGGTTTCCTTTTCTAAAATGGTTTAAATATTCAATAACTCTGTTACGTACCGAAGAGACAGAGCGTTTGGTTCTAAAGCAGAGTTGCTGTTCAAAGGACTCTGAAAATGCCTGAATTTTGGAATGGGATCTTCTTTTTGATTCCAGGGGCTCCTTGAATGACCCATCCTCTGAGTATTTTCTGTGATCCCGCACGTGAGTACGGCATTGAAATCCCTGGTCCTCATAAGAATGACTTCTAGGATGGCTGTCAGATGACATCATGCTGGGAAGCACAGGAAACTGGGAATACAGAATTTAAAATTTTACAATATAAAGAGACTGCACAATATTAGCACAGAGACAGAATGTCCATAAATTACTAACCAAACAAATCTCATGTTGGACTGAAATTTTATCTTCTTGATCAGTAGGAGCTTTCTCCTGCAATGAGGCAGTGGGGTCAGTTGGTCAAAACAGTAAGTAGAACATCCCAATATTAGCTATGTTGCTCCTCTATCATTAGGGTGGTATAATAAAGTGTTCCAGCCTTAAATTGATATGTAAAAATAAATTTCAAAATGATCAAAATAAATTTTTAATGAAGCCATAAACATTTAAGAAATAATACAAAGGCAAATATCTGTGTGCTTTCTGTATGGAGAAGGAATTTCTAAGCAAAAGAGCAATGGAAGAAGTCATAAGGAAAAAAATTAACTTAACTATATAAAAATAAAGCTAATGTGCATAAAAAACAACATATAATATGGTAGACGAAAAAACTTTAAAAATATTTGCTGCATGTTTAATAAATATTCTGAAAATAAGGGTATTTCACATAATACACACAAACATAGAGGTCATGTACTGCAATGACATCAGTGTTAAAATCACAATTGGAAAATGATGAAAAAAAAGATAGTTCAGATAAACCAAACTTCTGGAAAGAACTGTGACACTTGCTCTGTTAATTTCTCTCACTCCCCAACCCACTCCACTCCAGCTTTTTCACTCACACTTTTTCTTTTTTGTTTGTTTGTTTTTGTTTTTTAAAAGGTATATTTAGTTCCTGTGCAAACTTTGCTGTAGCAGAGAATGCTGCAATGATATACATTTTGGATGTGTATGAATGTATCTGTAAAAGTGAAACAGGTAGGTTAATAAAGAATAAGTGCATTTTAAATTGTGATATGTATTGTCAAATTATTCTCCAAAGAGGTGATACAAATTAATATTCCAAACCATGAGTGTGCCTGTTTCCCCAAACTGCCAACAAATAGGAAGAGTGAGATAGTATTATTGTTTTAATATGTATTTTTCTTATAATGAATGATGCTGTATAAACTTCATATGATAAAAATTGATGGAGACTTTAGGATTTCTTGGCATCTCATGTGTTACAGAGGATTAGACCCATTTCACAAGCGTGTGGGCAAAGGGGCCCATACTCTGGGATACAAGACACCTAGGTTTGGAGTTTGAGATGAGGTCCCGTTGGTGGAGCACCTACTATGTGCAGACACACTTGCCCCTCACAACAAGCAGAAGCTTGCTTTTCCACAGTGCTATTATTTATCTGAGAAAAGCTGATTAAATGGCTTTTCTAAAGCTACATGGCTGATAAAGGGAAGAGCTAGGATTGCAATCCAAGTCAGTTGTAACCACACTCTGTGCTCTTTCTGCATGCTGGCATTACTAACTGCTAACTTGGAGCAACAAGGCCAGCAGATCTGAAATCAGAAAACCCAGGTATGTCAATCTGCTACTCACTAGCTGTGTGACCTTGGCTAAATGATAACCTCTTTAGGGGCGGGGGAGGTCCTCAGGTTTCTCAAAGAATTTGTCAAAAAGCTGGAGTTGTTACCTTCAAGTCCTTCCAGGCCTCACTCTGTAGTACCTTGTAATATGGCAAAAAATAGCTGTTAGCAGTTCCCTTCTGTATTGAGGTGCTCCTATGTCGGGTGCATATATATGTATAATTATTATATCTTCTTCTTGGATTGATCCCTTGATCATTATGTAGTGTCCTTCCTTGTCTCTTGTAACATTCTTTATTTTAAAGTCTATTTTATCTGATATGAGTACTGCTACTCCAGCTTTCTTTTGATTTCCATTTGCATGGAATATCTTTTTCCATCCCCTCACCTTCAGTCTGTATGTGTCCCTAGGTCTGAAGTGGGTCTCTTGTAGACAGCATATAGATGGGTCTTGTTTTTGTATCCATTCAGCAAGCCTGTGTCTTTTGGTTGGAGCATTTAATCCATTCATGTTTAAGGTAATTGTCGATATGTATGTTCCTATGACCATTTTCTTAATTGTTATGGGTTTGTTTTTGTAGGTCCTTTTCTTCTTTTGTGTTTCCCCCTTAGAGAAGTTCCTTTAGCATTTGTTGTAGAGCTGGTTTGGTGGTGCTGTATTCTCTTAGCTTTTGCTTGTCTGTAAAGCTTTTGATTTCTCCATCAAATCTGAATGAGATCCTTGCCAGGTAGAGTAATCTTGGTTGTAAGTTCTTCCCTTTCATCACTTTAAGTATATCATGCCACTCCCTTCTGGCTTGTAGAGTTTCCGCTGAGAAATCAGCTGTTAACCTTATGGGAGTTCCCTTGTATGTTATTTGTCATTTTTCCCTTGCTGCTTTCAATAATTTTTCTTTGTCTTTAATTTTTGCCAATTTGATTACTATGTGTCTCGCCATGTTTCTCCTTGGGTTTATCCTGTCTGGGACTCTCTGTGCTTCCTGGACTTGGGTGGCTATTTCCTTTCCCATGTTTGGGAAGTTTTTGACTATAATCTCTTCAAATATTTTCTCAGGTCCTTTCTCTCTCTCTCTTCTCCTCTGGGCCCCTTATAATGCAAATGTTGTTGTGTTTAATGTTGCCCCAGAGGTCTCTTAGGCTGTGTTCATTTCTTTTCATTCTTTTTTCTTTATTCTGTTCCACAGCAGTGAATTCCACCTTTCTGTCTTCCAGGTCACTTACCCGTTCTTCTGCCTCAGTTATTCTATTATTGATTCCTTCTAGTGTAGTTTTCATTTCAGTTATTGTATTGTTCATTTCTGTTCGTTTGTTCTTTAATTCTTCTAGGTCTTTGTTAAACATTTCTTGCATCTTCTCAATCTTTGCCTCCATTCTTTTTCCGAGGTCCTGGATCATCTTCGCTATCATTATTCTGAATTATTTTTCTGGAAGGTTGCCTATCTCTACTTCATTTAGTTGTTTTTCTGGGGTTTTATCTTGTTCCTTCATCTGGTACATAGGCCTCTGCCTTTTCATCTTGTCTATCTTTTTGTGGCTTTTGTTCCACAGGCTGCAGGATTGTAGTTCTTCTTGCTTCTGCTGTCTGCCCTCTGGTGGATGAGGCTATATCACACTTTTTCATCTAACACTAATGTTAGTCAGGATATTGGTCTCCATGTTGCCAAATTCTGGGCACTTAATGGTCTTTAGTCACTCCATAGCATTCAACCCAGTTGCCTATTGAACCCTTCTGGAAACAGCCTTTCCCTTGCCTTCTACCACTGCACCCTCTTGGTTTCCCTTTGATCTTTCTGCCACTGTGTTTTAGACATTTTTGCTCACTTCTCCCTTCTAACTACTCATAACTGTTGGCGTCCCCCGACACTCTAAACTAGTCCTCCTTCCCCTCCTTTGCTTTCTTACTTTACACTGTCTCCCTCAATGTCTCACCCCCAGGCTTCAATTTCCATCTATAACCGAGTTTCTGATTTATTTGTTAGCCCAGACCTCTCTTCTGAGCTTCTGCCCACTCAACTTCTCCTCTTGGTATCCCACAGGCACCCCACCTGACTTGTCCAAATTTGAATTCATCATCTCTCCTTCCCAAGCCTGCTTCTCAAGTGTCACAGAACTCAGAAACCAGCACCACCATTTGCCCGGTTACTCAGACCAGTAATTCAGAAGCCCCCCTCCACATCCAATTGCCAAGTCAGCAGATTCCACCTCTTAAATGTCTCTCAAAACCATCTACTTTTTTCCAGCACCACTGTTACTACCCTAATCCAAGTCATCATTACCTTTCACCCAGATTCCAGCAGCAGCCTCGTAGTAGTGGATATCCTGCATTCATCCTAACTCACTTTATTTCACTTTTCCCACAGCAGCCAGCATAGTTAAAACAACGTCAAATTCATACCTGATCACATTTCACTTTACACCTCATCTTGCACCACCCTCACCTCTTCAGTGACATAGCCTCACTGGTCTTCTGTCAGTTCCTCCAGCTCACCTGCTCCTGCCCAGCACAGGCACTTTCACAAGTGGTCCTCTCTGGCTGTGACTCCGCCCACAACCCCATCGCTTCGCCTCATCCCTGGTTAATCACCCTTCAGTCACCGTGGAAACTGCATTTCCCCAGAAAGCCTTTCCTACCACCCCAATTGGTTCAGGCCCCTGAACCACCATTTAGACACTCTCCTGAGATCTCACACTTCTTTATGACACTTATCATAGCTGTCATCAATAATTTGGTTAATTTTGTTACACATCTCTCTTCTCCATTAGACTGTATGCTCCTTCATGTCAGGGGCTACATTTCATTCTCTGCTAGAATCTCAGTATGCAGCACTTTGCCTTCTTCATAGCATGAGTTCATTAAATATATATTGAATGAATAAATGTATAAAGAATGAAAGAAAAAGAAATACCAAACATAAAAATTGTTTATGCTTATTGATAGTCAAAAATTATGTTAAATTATATCACATACAATTTTGCCTTCCAGGTTAACAAAAAATTTTTTTTAATAATACTAACACTAGTAAGAGTGCTGGGGGATAGGCACTGTCATTCCTTGCTGGTAGGACTATAAATGGATACAGCTTTCCTAGAAAGCCGTTGGCAGTATGAATGAGTCAAAAGGCTTAAAATAATTTCCCTCCTTGGGTCCATACATTGCACGTTATTATGGGCTGAATTGTGTCGTACCTCCCCCCAACTCCCACCCTGCCAAATTCATATGTTGAAGCCCTACGTGAGTAGCTCAGAATATGACAGTATTTGGGATAGGGTCTTTAAAGATTAAGTTAAAATGAGGCCATTAGGGTGGCCCTAATCCAATCTGACTAATGTTCTTACATTAGTAAGGAAATTAGAGACACTAGGGATATACTCACGCAGAGGAAAGACCATGTGAGGACACAGCGAGAAGGTGCCATCTATCAATACAAGCCAAGGGGAGAGGACTCAGAAGAAACCAAACCTGCTGACACCTTGATCTTGGACTTACAGCCTCCAGAGCTATGAGGAAATAAATGGATGTTAAAGCCACCCAGCCTGTGGTATTTTGTTATGGCAGCCTGAGCAAACTAATACACATATATAGAAACTTACTCTCAAACAATAATCAGAAATATGGTTAAAGATTTATAAAGTTGGATCTTCCCTGGTGGTGCAGTGGTTAAGAATCCGCCTGCCAATGCAGGGGACACAGGTTTGAGCCTTGGTCCAGGAGGATTCCCACATGACGCAGAGCAACTAAGTCCGTGCACCACAACTACTGAGGCTGTGCTCTAGAGCCCGCATGCCACAACTACTGAAGCCCGCGCGCCTAGAGCCCGTGCTCCGCAACAAGAGAAGCCACCGCAATGAGAAGCCTGCACACTGCAACAGAGTAGCCCCCGCTCGCTGCAACTAGAGAAAGCCTGCGCACAGCAACGAAGACCCAACACAGCCAAAAATAAATTAATTAAATAAAATAAATTTTTAAAAAAAGATTTGTAAAGTTGCTAAGATACGTGAGGTAAGTCTGTATAAATTAGTCCATTTACTGCAGGTCAGACGTGGTACTTGGTGCTATGGATAAATTGGGGAGCAAAACAGAGTGGCCCCCTCTTAGAACTTATGTCTGCAATGGAGATAAATAAATGGGGCATATGCCTGCATCCTTGGCCAAATGCTATTAAGGGAATGTTCAAGGTGCAATAACAGGGTATAGCAGAGTAAAACCACATATATTTGGGTGGGTGTTGAGGTGACTGGGAGGATGAGGGAAGACTTCTGTGAAGGTGTGACAAGCTACAATCTGAAGGGTGAGCAGGGTTAATTAGGAAACAGAGAACACTTGTCCGCCTGAGGATGAGACCATACGTGCAGAAGCCCTGCCACAGAAGGAGCTTGCTGGCGTAGAAGGAAGAGAAGTCTGGTAGGGCTGGGAGCGCCTGAGAAGAGGGGGGAGGGCTGGGATGGGTAAGCTGTGGGGACATCATAAGATGGGCAATCTTAAAACATACCCAACTGTGATCAAAGCCTTTGTCTGCAATCTGGGGTTGTTTTCTTCCTACTCCTTTTTAGTATTTTTCATGTCTTCTACAGTGATCATGTATTATATTATCAGGAAAAATACAATACTTAAAATTTGAGACTGGGACACAGAAGGACAAATATTACATAAGGTATATGAAATGGTCGAGCTGAAAGAAGCAAGAATAGAATGGTGGCTGCCAAGGGCTGGGAGGAGGGGGATATGGGGAGTTGCTAATCAATGGGTATAAAATTTCAGTTATGCAAAATAAGTTCTAGAGATCTGCTGCACAACATTGTGCCTAAAGATGACAATATTGCCTCGTACACTTAGAGATCTGCCAAAGACAGTAGAGCTCATGTTGCATATTCTCACCACACTAAGATTTTAAAAATAAAACTTAAAAATGTGAGACTGGGAGTGAAATGCAGATGTTTGTACAAATGTCCTCTTCCATTGAGAGACCTGAAAAAAAATGCAAGAGTTTCCATCACAATATAAATAAACAATATCTCCTTATAGCAGATGAAATTTCCAGTTAGTCTCTTTTGGTGTGGGACCTTGTGAGAAACAAGCTTAAAAGAGTTCTTTAATTGGTTACAGGGAGAAAGCTACCACTTTTAAAAATGTTTACTTACTAAGTAAGCTCTACTTTTGGAATTTTATATTCCCTTCTAATGTAAGTTCCCTCACAAAGACTCGAATCAACGCCCTAAATAGCTGACTTTTTCAAGGTCTGGACTTGTCACCTCCATGGTCATGGACCAACCTTATGGATCTATCTCCCATGCCGTGAAGCAGGCCCTAGAACGTGGAATGGGATCCCCACGCTCCGAGCTCGACACCTGGACTCTCCAGCTCCCAGGCTACAAAGCCTGCAGCAGGCATGGATTTTCTGAGCAATAACCACCCAGTGCCCTGACTCTCACTAGAAAACAGGCCTCTGAAAAACAATGCTGTTTCCTACTGTGGTCCCAGAAAAACATTTCTGTCAAAAAATAAATCCTATGCACTCTCTAACCCCAAGCCATAGGTCCTCACTTAAAAAAAAAAAAAAAAAGTTATGTAACATCTTCACTTCAAGAACTTAACTACTTGATGTTTTTTATTCTGGGTTTAATTGCAATCACCCTTCAGTTGTACCCCTCCTGCCCTCTGAGTAAATGAAAGCACCTGAGCCACCCATCAACAGCAAGATGAGAAACAAGAGGGAGAAAGATCCAGGTGTTGAGACAGTAAGACCCATGTTGAATCTTAGTGCACCGTGTGTGTCAGGGACTCCGGGGACCATGCCCTTATATCTAACCTCAGAACAAATCCTACAAGGGAGTTATTCTTCCCCTTTTACAGATGAAGAAAATGAATCTTAGTTTGGCTAAGTGACTTGCCTACGACATGTGACTAGTGACTTTACAGGAGAGGTAAAGTGCCATGTCTAAGCGTAAGACATCTCTTCCTTGGCTGAATAATCCCAAACTTCTGTCTTCAACAGCAGCAACAACTTCATTCTATTTCTATGTGAAGCTTCCTGTAAACGTGACTTTTAATAATGTACCAGTTGTAACAGAATTCGATCACGAAAGTAATAATAATTTGTAGGTTTTAGGAATTAGTCTAAAAGAATTTTATGTGAGGAATATTTTATAATGTAGACTAATTGCCTATCAACAGAGCCAAGAGGGTTATAGTCAACTAGCTATATATGGCAACAGCATCAGGAAAAAAAAAAGATTCAAGTGTTCAACTGGTAAAACGGTAGGTCAGGGCTTCCCTGGTGGCGCAGTGGTTGGGAGTCCGCCTGCCGATGCAGGGGACACGGGTTCGTGCCCAGGTCCGGGAAGATCCCACATGCCGCGGAGCGGCTGGGCCCGTGAGCCATGGTCGCTGAGCCTGCGCGTCCGGAGCCTGTGCTCCGCAACGGGAGAGGCCACAACAGTGAGAGGCCCGCGTACTGCAAAAAAAAACAGAAAAACAAAAAACAAACAACATGGTAGGCCAGTTACCATCCACTGGGCATCCTTTAGGGAAACTAAAAGACATTTTAAACTCTAACACATAAGAAGGAGGAGGAGGATGGAGAGGGGAAGGTGCAGGGTAGGAGAGGAGGAGAAGTACTTATTAGATATCAGGCACTGTCCTAAGCACGCTGTATACATTACTCACTGGATCTTAACAACACCCATATGACGTATGTACTATTATCATCAATTCCATTTACATAGAGGGAATCTCAGAGAGAGGTTAGGTAACTTGCTCAGAGTAATGCTGCCAGAGCCCTCACTCTTACCCACTCCACTCTGCTCCCTTCCCAGCAACTCCTCTATCTCAGCATCTGGTAGAAGAAACAAGTCCATGGAACATTATGATAAAAGCTCCTCTGTAGAAACATCCCTGATGCCTGAAATTCTATTCGTAGTTTCATTTCTTTGGATTAAGGCATTGTCTCCTCTTAAAATTAAATACAAATTTAATCTGAAAAACAAGGAACCACTGTTTGTCATGAAACTTTAGGGCATCCCCTCTCTCTTCGGGTTTGAGAAATCCTCTAAGGGGGCCATGCCCCACCCCATCCCTGTAGTGAGCAACTACAGGAGGACCACCGCTGCAGTGAGATACTACAAGGACGAGAGTGTGTAGCCACCCTTGGGTCAATCAGGGATAAAAATTAAAATTAGATATATCTTCTACAGCTTTAAATTGAGAATATGAGGACAGAATATAAAATTGGTTAAAGGTGATTATTTTTTTAACATCTTTATTGGAGTATAATTGCTTTACAGGGTTGTGTTAGTTTCTACTCTATAACAAAATGAATCAGCTATACGCATACATATATCCCCATATCCCCTCCCTCTTGCATCTCTTTTATATTTTCAAAAAGAAAAAAAAATCCCTTGTGTGCAGATAGGTAGAGGTTTATTTTGTACCCCTCAAATGATATGATGTAGACCAGCACATGTGCTTATGTGAGCATCAAAGAAGCACTGAGAAAGTCCATGTTGAGTTAGCAAAGCCCCAGGTCAGGGAACTCAGTTCCTCCTTGAAGAGATCTTTCATTCAGCATAATCCTCCCTTCCACCAGGCCCTAACTGTATAGAACAGTGTTAAGAAAACCATGTTAAGCTGAAGGAGAAGATGACTAAAAAGTCAAATAGACTATTTAAAATTCACTTTCAATGAGTAGAATAAATAAGGGATATGGACATTGTTCTACTTCAAGTTTGTATTCCTGTGACGATGGAGGGAGAGGGTAGATTAGTTCTACCTTCATATGAGAGAGTAATAAGAGAGACTTCATATTACTACCTTATTTTTTTTCACCAAGCACCTCAGGAGAGTAAAGTTAGATTTTTTAATTTGCTTTAAATCAGCAGTTGCAGATTATAATGAGTCTTGTCAAAAAGTAGTGTTCTCTGAGAAGGACCAAGTTTTACCCCTTGTCTACCTCATTCTTCCTGCCAAATTTGTGTCTTCCACCAGATTAGAAGTGCCACAAGAACAAACACCATATGTCTTCTTTTTCCCTGTAATCCTATTGTGCCTTGCACAATGCCTGGCACACAGTAGGTGTTCTATAAATATGTTTAATGATTTAATGCTCCATCGCTATGGTTTTGCAAGAATCATGAGGCCGAAGAGCCATAATAGAAACCACATTCAAATAGGAAAGAAGGGGAAAATTCTTCTCTTCCTTTGCATGCAATACTGATGGATGTAGGTTACTAATAGGTTGCAAGAGGGAAGAGCCTTAGAGTGGAGCAGTGGGGAGAGAAGGAAAAAGATAAGGCTAAAAGTAAGCTTTTTTTTTTTTTTTTTTTTTTTTGCGGTACGCGGGCCTCTCACCGCTGCGGCCTCTCCCGTTGTGGAGCGCAGGCTCAGTGACCATGGCTCACGGGCCCAGCCGCTTCGCAGCATGCGGGATCCTCCCGGATCGGGGCACGAACTTGTGTCCCCTGCATCGGCAGGCGGACTTCCAACCACTGTGCCACCAGGGAAGCCCAGCTTTTTTTTTTTTTTAAGGTGTTTTATTGAGCTCAAAGCAAAACACAAAACTTCAAAACCTAATTTTTCTCATATCTCTAAAGTATGAAAAATTTGAGCACATCTTAGAGTTAGGAAAACTTAAGTATCCAACTACAGATTCACTTCACAAATACATGGCATTGTGTGAATAGAGATGAAGAATCAGACCCTCCATTTTCTAGGACTCTGCCCACATCACCCAAGGTCCCCTGATCTGTGTTTTCTCAACTCGGTCAGGTTGTCATGTTTATCCCATGCTTTGTCTCCTTAGATAAACACATGCTTTCTGCATGTTAGCCTGATAATTATGGAATTCACTGTCAACTCAGAGAATCTAAACAGGTTAATTCAGGCAAATGTCCAAAGCCAGTACGAGCAGGAAAAGATATATGGACCCCATTTAGAAATGTTATACAAAATAAATTTTGCTATTCCCCAAGAGCTTAAGGCAAACAATATTGTAACCTATAAGTGGATTCTTTAAATAGGGTAGATTATCCCAGTTTTTAAAGTCTAACAGATACTAAAATTTATTCAAGAAACTATATTTTATAAGTCATGTTTCTTTCTTTGATTTCATAGTTTCTGTGGCTCCAAAGGGCTGTTGTGATAAATAGCGAATCTCATTTTTTCTCTTTGTTTCTTCCTGGTTCTCACTGTCTGGCTGAACACTAGTCATACTCCTGGTTCACACATTATGTATACCTCACTCAATGTAGGCATAAGAGATTGAAATGAGAGTGTGATAAGCAGGTGTTTATTTTATAACAGAATCATGGAAAGCGAGAGCTAGAAGGGTTCTTGGAGATCAACCAGTGCAACCTCTCTCCTTTTTTACTTAAAGAACCTGAAGTTCAATGAGGTGTTGAAATGCGCCCTTTGTCCCTGATTACGCGTTTGGTAAGAGATCTATTTTCAAATATTTGTGTCTCAGAGAGGTCTTATTCCTCAAACTTGATGATCATTGGGCGTAAAAGATTGCCTTACAAGTTTTAATATACTTCACATGCATTATGCTTCTGGGAACTCTGGAGCTAAAAATAAAATAACATTACCCCAAAACTTATTTGGTTCTGGAGTTAGCAGTAGCAGGGGGTTGGAGAAATATTCTCTGGTAGCTGGAATTCTAAGTGACATGTGTACCCACTGCTGAGTCCACACCTGGTCAGGCCCACCTGCTCCCCTCTTGGGAGCTTTCCTGCTCCCCTGACACCGGGTGCTCTGCCTAGCCATGGAAAAATAGTGCTGAGGGTGGTAGAATGTTGGCTTTGTCTCCCACCAGGAAACCAAATGAGAACCAGCAGAAAGAGTGTATCAAATTTATCAGAGGTAGTGATTTATTATGTGGAATCCCCAATTCCTTAGATGTCACCAAATAGTGGAGCTATTTTCAGTATTTCAAAAAGACTATTGGAAATCAAACAGTGATCCACAACAATCCTACACAGACTATAACATCAGGTTTCTTTCCTTTGGCTTGAATTATATTACCACCCAATAGGATTATGCCAGGCTTATCAGGAGCTCTGAATAGCAGTTAAATATATCTTAGGTTGCTAAAAATGAAGGAATCATTACTTAATAGATGAAAATCAGGTCCCTTGGAGGACAAGACAAAATGATAAAAGGGATTTTTGTGAGTATAAAAAAAGGTTTGGAAGTACTCACTTTCAACCAAAGAAAACTTTATACCAAAGGACTCTTAAAAAGATCTAAGAGAAATCCCCTTCCCCTAGTTTAGCTCTCCCCCGGTTCCATCATAATAACTCACTGGGCAGGGCAGGGAGGTTTTCCTGTAACTGGAGTTCTGTGATCCATGGCAGTCCCGAAGTCCTCTCTCATCCTCCTCTATCCAGCTGTGACCCCAGAAGCTGCTCATCCATTTGGCAAAAGACACATCATCATCGTCATCATCTTTGTGCTCCATGTAAAGGTGATTCAAAATATCGAAGGCCTGTTCCTAAATCTGGCAGAGAGAAATATTACCCAACAGGGCTGACTTGATGAAACCCAGGATCTCCCTCAAAAGACAAAACGAAACTGATGTTTTCAAATGGTCTCTGATAATGGAATCCTTAAAGGAGAAAGATTTACTAAACAACCACTTCACCATCAGGCAGCCTCTGGTAATGTCTATTTATAAATTGTGCAGCCCACATTCCCCTCCCCTCTCCCTGTCTTCTTAAATTGAGATGCTTTTTAATCCTTCCATTGCTGGGGCTTGTGCCTCGCAGCCTAAGGGTGGGAAGCACAGTCCACTGCCTGGTTTTCCCTGTGTTTTGTTGCTGATGGCATGTGATGGCATCTCCAGCTGTTAATGGTGTTGGAGCATGACCTTCATAATATGCCTGTCACCTCCAGGCCAGCTCTGAAATGGGGCCACTTACAAGGGACAGACTCAGCCTGCAAGATAGCCAGCTATGGTGTGTCATATCTAGAGCCAGATATTCTCCTAATGAATAAATTCGATATTGATATAAAATCTAGCTCCTGGGACAAAAGAAACAGGAGGAATTTTTTGGGGGGTTGATATATTATTTTTATATGTACAAAGGTAAATAATGTACATGTACAATGTACAAATCTTAAGTGTACAGTTTGATGAACTTTTACATACATATACCCTTCTAATGACCACAACTATGCAGGTAAAGACATAGACTCTTTCCAGTACCCCAGCAGTCTCCTTCTTTCCCCCTTCCAACCTAACCTCCCTCCAAAAGGCTAAGACTTCTGACCTCTGTCACTGTAGATTAATTTTGCCCGTTTTTGAACTTTCTTTCAATGGAATTATATAGTATGTATTATTTTGTGTCACTTAACATTATGTTAGTGAGATTTATCCATGCTTTTATAGTAACAGTAGTTCATGCTGTATAGTATTGCATAGTATGATTATCCAACCTTTAAAAATTCACTCTAATATTGATGGTCATTTCGGGCTATCACTTGGGTTGTTTACAGTTGGGACTATTATAAATAAAGCTTCTATGAGCATTAGAGTCCCTGTCTTTTAGTGTTTTTTTTTTCCCAAGGTAAGGAGAATATTACATTTATTGATCCCCTTACTTTGCACCAGATATGGAGTCAAGTATTTTACGTATGCTATTTTCATTATTAACAAGCCTGTGTCTGGGATATTTTCATCATATTTTATTGATGAGGAACTTGAGATTCAAATAGATCATCATTTCCGCAAGGTGAAATTACTACTAAGCTTCACAGCCACATTTGAGCAAGGAGTATAACAAAGTCCGGGTTCTCTCCACCATTCTGCCAGTATTCCAAGAAACTTCTGATAAATCTCGCTTTTTTTTTTTTGAATGCTTCTAACAAAATGAATTTTATTTATCTTCCATGAAACAATTCAGATATAAACGGCGAGTCCTCAAAAACATCCAGGACGCAGACTCCTTATATCTTTTCATTTGGCATCCCCTGCAGTGTTGACTGGCTAGATGGTCAAAACTGAGTCACCAGCAATTTAGCGTTCCAGCCAGCAAGAATGGGGAAAGATAGAAAGTAGAGGGCAAGCAACTTCCTTTCAAAGGAGCAACACTCCGTTTTGCTCACATCAATTTTGCTCACATTCTACTGGCAAAAAAATCATTCACACAGCTGCAACCGGTTATAAAGAAGCTAGAAAATGTAGTGTTTACCTGGAAAGCTATGTACCTCACTGCAATTCAGAGATTCTCTTACTAAAAGGAAAAAGAGAATGGATACAGGGGACAATTACAGCCTCTGCCAGAGGCAGTGTATCCTGAAGTGTGTTAAGGAAACACTAGTTCCATGAATTGTCCAAAAAACAAGTTCTTTATAGCTGTACTTATCAGAGCCTTTAATGCACTAATGGATAAACTCTATGAGAGAGGAATAGCTCTGCTACATTACCTAGATTTATTTGACCATGGGATCCATTTTTCAAAGGTCAACTCTTAGAGCTAATATGTGGCGGAATACATTTTGGGAAACACTACTCTGGAATACTACTCTTTCTATTTTTTTAATAGATATTTACTGGATTATAATTGCTTCACAGTACAATTAGTTTCTGTTGTACAACAAAGTGAATCAGCCATATGCATACATATATCCCTACATCCCCTCCCTCTTGAGCCTCCTTCCCACCCTCCCTATCCCACCCCTCTAGGTGGTCACAAAGCACCGAGCTGACCTCCCTGTGCTATGCTGCTGCTTCCCATTAGCTAACTATTTTAAATTTGGTAGTATATATATGTCGATGCTACTCTCACTTTGCCCCAGCTTCCCCCTGACCACCGTGTCAAGTCCACTCTCTAAGCCTGTGTCTTTATTCCTGCCCTGCAATTAGGTTCATCAGTACCTTTTTTTTTTTTTTTTAGATTCCATATATATGTGTTAGCATACGGTATTTGTTTTTCTCTTTCTGACTTACTTCACTCTGAATGATAGACTCTAGTTCCATCCACCTCACTACAGATAACTCAATTTTGTTTCTTTTTATGGCTGAGTACTTGCCATTGTATATATGTGCCACATCTTCTTTATCCATTCATCTGTCGATGGACATTTAGGTTGGTTCCATGTCCTGGCTATTGTAAATAGTACTGCAATGAACATTGTAGTGAATGTCTCTTTTTGAATTATGGTTTTCTCTCAGGGTATATGCCAAGTAGTGGGATTGCTGGGTCATATGGTAGTTGTATTTTTAGTCTTTTAAGAAACCTCCATACTGTTCTCCATAGTGGCTGTATCAATTTACATTCCCACCAAAAGCACAGGAGTGTTCCCTTTTCACCATACCCTTTCCAGCATTTATTGTTTCTAGATTTTTTGATAATGGCCATTCTGACCAGTGCGAGGTGATACCTCATTATAGTTTTGATTTGCATTTCTCTAATAATTAGTGATGTTGAGCATCTTTTCATGTGCCTCTTGGCCATCTGTATGTCTTCTTGGTGAAACGTCTATTTAGGTCTTCCACCCATTTTTTATTTTAATTGCTTGTTTTTTTGATATTGAGCTCCATTAGCTGTTTGTATATTTTGGAGATTAATCCTTTGTCCATTGTTTCATTTGCAAATATTTTCTCCCATTCTGAGGGTTGTCTTTTTGTCTTGTTTATGGTTTCCTTTTCTGTGCAAAAGCTTTTAAGTTTAATTGGGTCCCATTTGTTTATTTTTGTTTTTATTTCCATTACTCTAGAAGGTGGGTCAAAAAAGATCTTGCTGTGGTTTATGTCAAAAAGTGTTTTTCCTATGCTTTCCTCTAAGAGTTTTATAGTGTCTGGTCTTATACTTAGGTCTTTAATCCATTTGGAGTTTATTTTTGTGTATGGTGTTAGGTAGTGTTCTAATTTCATTCTTTTACATGTAGCTGTCCAGTTAAATCTTGCATTTTTAAATAGAGGCATTCTTGGACATTTTCCATATAAAAATTCTTCCTTGAGCTGTAAAAATTGGCTTAACTGTAACCAATGTACCTAGAGCACTATTCTACAATTTGTGTTACTAAGGGAAAGTAACCAAAGCACAAAATGGCTTGCAACATTTTTATTTCTTGCTTTAAATAACATGGTGCATGCTTGTTACTTTGTAATATTTTTATTAAAGAATGGAAGAAGCCTGACTTCTCAATGACCCAGATGAGAAAAGAAAATACATAATTCTATGTCATCACTGTTGGTTGTCTCTGTTATTAAAGAAAGAAATCAAATAATTTTTCTTGGGGAAACAGGACCAGGTCTGTCCACAAAAGTTGACTATGGATGGACCTATTCTTTTCTATTCCTCCTAAGACAGAAGTGTGTTTTCTGAAGTGTGTTTCTGAAACAAAAATAAATCTGTGGGCAGGGGATGGAGAAACCAGAGCGGATAATATCTAATTATTACTTCAAAGTATTGCAGGGAAAAGGAAATAGGACTTTATCTTAAAACCTCTTTGAGTAATATCAGTTTCTTGGACTTCTGTGCCCTCCCCTTAATGCCTTATACACAGAAACAATTTAGGGGGCTTCCCAGATGGCGCAGTGGTTGAGAGTCCGCCTGCCGATGCAGGGGACACGGATTCGTGCCCCGGTCCGGGAAGATCCCACATGCCGTGGAGCGGCTGGGCCCGTGAGCCATGGCCGCTGAGTCTGCGCGTCCGGAGCCTGTGCTCCACAACGGGAGAGGTCACAACAGTGAGAGGCCTGTGTACCGCAAAAAAAAAAAAAAAAAAAACAAACAAGAAACAATTTAGATATTGGAAAATGTGCAGGAAAAGAAGGTATATATATATATATATATATATATATATATATATATATATGGAGAATTTATTATGAGGAATTGGCTCATACAGTTATGGAGACTGGGAAGCCCCACCGTCTGCCATCTGCTAGCTGGAGACCCAAGAATGCCAGTGGCGTAATTCAGTCTGAGTCCTAAGGCCTCCAGGGAAAGCAGTGATGTATTGATAAGTCCCAGTCCAAGAGCAGGAAAAGATGAGATGAGATCGCCCAGCTCAAGCAGTAAGGCAAGAAAAAAGGGTGAATTTCTCCTTCTTTTGCCTTCTGTTCTATTCCAGCCCTCAACTGATTGTATCATGCCCACCCACATTGGCCTATTTACTTTATTGAGCCCACCAATTCAAATGTTAATCTTATCTAGATACATCCTCACAGATACACCCAGAAATAATGTTTAATCTGGGCACCGCATAGCTAGTCAAATTGACATTTAAACTAACCACACAGGCACTAATCCCATTCCTGATAGCTCCAGCCTCATGACCTATATACCTTCCAAAGGTCCCATCTCCAAATACCACCACATTGGGGATTAGGCTTTAACATATGAACTTTGAAGGCCCACAGATATTCAGTTCACAGTAGGGTACCTACATGACCAGTACCCAGAAAAACCCTGAGCACTAAGTCTTTAATGAACATGTAGAAAACATTTCACACGTGTTGCCACAACTCATTGCTGGTGGAATTAAGCACATCCTATGAGATTTACCTGGAAAAAGGAATTTTGGAAATTTATTCCTGGTATCCTTCAGACTTCACCCAATATGCCTTTCCCTTTTTGATTTTGCTTTGTATCCTTTGTTTCCTGTGTAATAAATCTTATACACAAATACAACTATATGATGAGTCCCGTGGATTCTTCTAACAAATCTCCAAACTGGGGGTGGCAGTTGGTATCAGAAATGGGATTCACTAAAACAAGCCCAACTCACTGAAATATGGCTAAAGCAGTATTTAGAAAAAGGATGAAGGGGACATAATGATAAACTTTCAATGCCAAGTGGCTACCTAGTCATCTGTGATATGAAACGGCAGCAGAGATGACGTTTGCTATGAAAGGTAGAGATTACCTATGAAATTTTAAAATGATACATCCAACTCCAGAAGGATTGGCTCATTGAGTGTGCTGGCTGCTTTTGGCAATGGTGGCTGAAGTGAGGAGATTAAAAATTGCAATTGCAGCCTGGATGATGCCTTAGGGTTTTGTTCTCTCCTCCAGGTGGGAGGCGAAAAGACTGTCAGTGCCAAGACAAACTTTAGATAAATCAGAAATAAAGGAGAAGGGGAAAACAACATTTTATCCACTGGTACAGCAGCCCCTTGCATTCCAGCTGGGATATCTAAGCAGCTGTAATGTCAATTCTGAAAGCATTGAGTTTACTGCTAGGGGATTGTGTAAACTTGCAATGAAAAACAGAGAGAGAGAAAGGAGAGAGACTTTCAGAAAAATGGCTTTTTATTTTGTGGCTATTGCTTCTGGATGTATGATAAAAATAAATGTAAAATACTATATGCTTATAATTTCATACATGTTAGAGGGATTATCGCAGTCAGGGAAAGCTGCCCAATAAACGGTGTTAGTAGAACATAAATTCCTTGCTTTTTGCTGGAATGGGTTAAAATGTAAACTCTTTTGCTGGATGGGTTAAAATTTAAACTCTTTGGGTATCGAAATCTCACAACTGATTATTTTTGCTAAGATTTTTGCCTGTTGGAGTCTATGGGAAAAGGTAGACAACATAAAAGGAGAGAAAATCTCCACAGGAAAATCAACTTTTGCATTTTAAAAGGCAAGTTTTAGTTTGCTAATAAGTTCTTATAAAATCAGATGTCTACTAGAGTTTGTCATACAGAGTGAAGTAAGTCAGAAAGAGAAAAACAAATACCGTATGCTAACTCACATATATGGAATCTAAAAAAACGGTACTGATGAACCTAGTGGCAGGGCAGGAATAAAGATGCAGATGTAGAGAATGGACTTGAGGACACAGTGGGGGAAGGGTAAGCTGGGACGAAGTGAGAGAGTAGCACTGACATACGTACACTACCAAATGCAAAATAGCTAGCTAGTGGGATGCAGCTGCATAGCACAGGGAGATCAGCTCCGTGCTTTGTGACCACCTAGAGGGGTGGGATAGGGAGGGTGGGAGGGAGGCTCAAGAGGGAGGGCATGGGGATATATGTATACATATAGCTGATTCACTTCGTTGTACAGCAGAAACTAACACAACAATGTAAAGCAATCATACTCCAATAAAGATATTTTTAAAAAAGCAGATGTCTAACCCTTAGAGGCTGATGATTTTCCAGCCTAATGTGCATATTTTTGAATGGGTCAATTTGGACTTTAAGTCTGACAAGATAAAAGGGGCTTAGAAGGACTTGAAACCTCACTGTCTGGCCCAGTAGTCTCTTGGCTTTGCCGCTGCTAAAGAAGAAAAGTCCTTTTTGGAATCCTGAATTCAGAAATCCTATTTGCCTGGACCTATCAGTAGAATCAAACCTCATAATGATTGTGCTGGTCCATAAGGATTGTGATGGACCTCTAAAAGCAGACATAGGCTCAATGAACAGAACTCAGACTCTGGGACTATTGCAGATTTAAGACCCTCCCCCCTTATGGGGCCATAAACTATAAAAACATTATGGATGCTGACTGGACCACACAGGTATCTTGCAGATGCCCATGGGAAAGTGCTTGTTCTCTGACGGGACCATATGAAACCAAGCTTCTAGTGGCTCGATCTGTATAATGCAGGAACTAATTGCATCTGAGATGATTAATCACAAGAAACCTAACTTGTGATTCCTGTCGAAAGCTCCAAGTTGGGAGAGAGCACATTACGGGGAGGGGACCTCTGCACCCACTCCTAACAGATAGGGTTCTTATCCCCTTCCCAGGCATGTCTCACTGCTGTTGACTTGTGTTTGGATTTTAAGATTATTTGAAATTTACAATGGACTGATGACCTGATTCTACTTCACTCACATTTCTTCTTAGTTAGGAATTTTGATTATTAAACATAGCTGTCCCCAGACAGAGATTGGTCTTTTCTGGGCTATTTACTGAATAAATGATCAGGATGACAGGCGTCAGAGTTATGTAAACACATTATGAAAATTCTTGAAAATTCAGGATTTTGTCCTACCAGTTCCTGAACATGATGTGTCTTTCTGGCTAAGTTTATTAAAATTGTTTTTCTATGTAAATTTTTCTATTCCTCTGTTTGGATTTGTTAAATTAATACTTATTAAGTGGAGTGCAGGGTATCAGATGGTGAGTTGCAGTTCAACAGTAGATCACAAGAGGAATTAAAATAGAGAAGTTTATTACTCACAGGTCCTGGAGGAAGTACCTGGCATGCTTTGAGGGACCACATGGGGAGGTCAAGGCAGAGTGCAGACAGAGAGAAGCAGGACCTGGGGAACATGTTTTTATTAGAGTCTACGGGTAGAGTGCTTTGTGGTTCCCGGGCTAAGGCCTGATTTGGTCAATTCAAACCAAAAGAGCAGGGTTCTGATAAATCCCACAAAGGTCTTATTGGTCTTATCTAAGGAGCATATAGGGGAAGGCACTGGGAAGCAGGGGAGATTGTTAATCACAAGGGCTGTTGGGGAGGTCATATCAGGAACTTACATTTCCTTGTGACTCTGTGAGCTGCCATCTGGGGCATGGGTTTGCCTGAGGGGACTAGTGTCAGTTTAAGGTCACTGCTGGCTGCTTGGCCAAACAAAATAGATGCTGAGGCAGCAACAGCATGGAGTAGCTTAGCTAAATTCTCAACACTCTCTTTATACCAAACACTTCCTGCTGAAAGGTCTAGATGAGAATAAAAAATGATTGGGAAAAAAATGTAAAGTTAAGATTACTGTATGAGACACACTGATTTTGTAATAACACAGAAAAAACAAAAAGCCAGCACCTGGGAGATGCAGGGAAAGGTGGACATTAATGATTTCTGTTTTTTATAACTGCTGTTTTTCAGAACTGCTCCTGGGGGAATTCCCTGGCAGTCCAGTGGTTAGGACTCGGCGCTTTCACTTCCAGGGTCCCAGTTTCAATCCCTGGTCTGGAAGCTAAGATCCCGCAAGTTGCACAGTACGGCCAAAAAAAAAAAGAACCACTCCTGAATGCCAATGCTGCCTTCCCAAGATGCTGTAAGGTCTTGAATTCAAACTGACTGCTGAGCCTATGAGCACACCTAACAACACTGACTGTGACACAACAGGGAATGTCCCCAGCTCCTAAATTTCCACGAAGAACACCTGTAGATGTTGTCCCCACTCATGAGGCAAATGAACTGATGTCAAAGACAAGCAAAACTGATTGAAACTGACTGCCTTCTGGAAATCCTTCTAAAACTAGGTACTCAACTGAATTATTTGGACTGGACAGAGAGCCCTAAGGCAGAAGGATCCACAGTGGGAAGCCACACTGGAAGCCTCGTTAACCTGTATTGCCTGACTAATGTGTGTCCTTGTTGGGGTGACTTAACAGTTGCACACTTTTTGTTTCCAAGGGTACTCTCTGTGTGTACCTTGACTATCATGGACCATCTCAGTCCTGGAAGGCACGCAGGTCAGCTTCAACTTACCAGTCAGGATTGTGCTGTGCTTGAATCGATGGCTCAGGCCAGGTTAAAAAAGGTTAATACAAAAACTTAAGGAGAAAGCCACCTAGCTTTCTAAGAATCACCTTTATTTTTAATGGGATTTGTTTAAATTGGCTAAATCCAGGACCCCTAGAGGGCATAACAAAAGTCAATATTACAGGATACTTTCACCCTGCTGCATGGGGTCCTACTGAAAATAATTTTGCTCTAAAAATGCCTTGGCCAAGAAGGTGGACTAGGCAGAAAAGAGGTAACACAGAAGGCTGAGACTGCCTATCCTTAGAAAGGCCTCCTTGCAAGGTTGGCCCTTAACTGGTATCTGGGAACTTGGCTGGTAACCAGTCCCCTGTAGTGATATAAAACTTTCCCTAACTGGAACCCTCCTACACTGTTGGTGGGAATGTTAATTGGCGCAGCCACTATGCAAAACAGTATGGAAGTTCCTCAAAAAACTAAAAATAGAGTTGCCATATGATCCAGCAATCCCACTCCTGGGCATATATCCAGACAAAACTATAATTTAAAAAGATACATGCGCCCCTATGTTCACAGCAGCACTATTTACAATAGCCAAGACACGGAAATGGCCTAAATGTCCATCGACAGTTGAATGGTTAAAGAAGATGTGGTTTATATACACAATGGAATATTACTCAGCCATAAAAAAGAACAAAATTATGCCATTTGCAGCTACACAGATAGACATAGAGATTATCATACTAAGTGAAGTAAGTCAGAAAGAGAAAGACAAATACCATATGATATCACTTACACGTGGAATCTAAAATATGACACAAATGAACTTATCTACAAAACAGAAACAGACTCACAGATATAGAGATCAGACTTGTGGTTGCCAAGGGGGAGAGAGGGCAGGGGACAGTTGGACTGGGAGTTTGGGAGTAGCAGATGCAAACTATTACATATATATAGAATGGATAAACAACAAGGTCCTATTGTAAGCACAGGAAAATATAATCAGTATCCTGTAATAAACCATAATGGAAAGAATATATATATATATACACATATATATATAACTGAGTCACTTTGCTGTATGTACAGCAGTAAATAACCCAACATTGTAATTCAACCATACCTCAATAAATATATATATATATCTATAACTGAATCACTTTGCTGTACACCAGAAACTAACACAACATTGAATATTAACTGTACTTCAATAAAAAAGAAAGATTAAAAAACTCCCTAACTGATGAGAGTGGCCTATACTGCTTGTACAACCAAGGTGATTTATGCTGAACAACTGCTTTCCTTCTGAAAGTCCGGAGTTTTGGTACCTGCCAGGCAGAGCATGCCTACATGACCAGCATCAAATAAAAGCTTAGGGTTCTGAGGCTCCCTGGTAAACACTTGGCACGTGTTGTCACAAAACATTGCTGGAGGAATTAAGCACATCATGTGTGACTCCACTAGGAAAGGACTCTTGGAAGCTTGAGGCAGGTTTCCTCTGGACTTCACCTAAGGGCTTTTTCTGTTTGCTGATTTTGCTTTGTATCTTTTCACTGTTATAAATCTTAGCTATGAGTACATGTTGAGCCCTGTGAGTTCTTTTAGTGAGCCACCAAGCCTGGGGGTGGTCTCTGGGACCCCAATGCAGGAAGGAAAGGGAACTCTTCAAACCTTGGGCCAAAAATTTTCCCAAAGTAACAAGATATAAATTTACCACCAAAAGAAAAAGAATTTGGTCTACATTATATAAAATTAGTCCACCTCCATTTTTTTCCCTAGTTAAGCCCATCTCTTTTAAAGTGTGAGAGAAAGATAGCTCTCCACTTTGCATGTCCTAAAGTTCTTATAACAAATCTAGCACAGCAAAGGAGCAGCAGCAGGTGTCAAGTCTTGGCAGCTGGGGGAGAACTGCTCTTCCATCCTGTCTGGGAAGCCAGGGCGTGATAGGAGGCCATGCCACACCCTGGGAGCCCAGCCGCCAGCTTTCCCTGGCAGGGGCTTGGACACCTGCCTTGAGGAAATGCTGTCAGGAGCATGGGACCAAAGGGAGCTGCCCTTTTGACCCTGCTCTAATGCTCTGCCTTGCCAAGCCACAGTGTTTATGCAAAGTGTCAAGTGGCTGAGATAGCTGCAGTTTTCTAGAGTTTGATTGTCCATTTTCTTATGGTACTTAATATGAAAGGAATTACCTTCTCTTAGAGGGTAGGAAACTAGTGGTGTGTGTTCTCATAAAGTGATCAGACATCAAGGGTGCCCAGGTAATCAGTGACAATGATCCTTGGCCTGTGTAAAAATGAAGTGGCTTTGCAGTGCCCTCTTTCACATCTGCTGCCCCAGAAGACTGCAATAATGCATAGATGATTTTGCCTTTATTTCACTCTCTTTCATTCATTTCCTTTTATTTCATTTCATTCCCTTTATTTCATCCTCCATAGCCCCTATATGTTATAGTAATGTATTTTTTAGTTCATATTTTTTCTTAACAGTTAAAGGGAAGAATTATTCCTCACACTGCTTTCAAGCTTGCCCAAGCCAGTCTCACTCTGGAAAAGAAATGCTATGTACAGAAGAACTACACTGCTACATCTCTTTTTTTTTCCTTTCTTTCTCTTTTTTTTTCCTTTCTTTCTCTTTTTTTTTTGTAGTCAAAATACATCAGTGGTTTTTAGACAGTTTTCACTTGCCAGAAAGCAGTGCTTGAAACTGTGTGCTATGTTCTATTTAATGTCTTGACTGTCAGAATGTTCTTTTGCAGGCAACATATCCTAATGTAATCATCCATTTCCATGATGGTTGTCCAGTTACATTGTGAAGTTTGCAAGCCTTTTGAGGTGATTATCAAGACACAGATTGCTTGTTGCTTAACCAAGTGTCCTAAAGAGTGTATGTGAAGGTACATAATTATCATTTTTTATTCTAAAAAGCTATGTAGCTTATATTATGAAAACTATTTTAAAAATATACCACTGTTGATGTAAAAAATATGTGAGGGAAATAAGGTATGTTTTTCGAGGTTTGCCTACTAGAATATTTGTTGTATAAATATCCAGTTACTTTGGCATTAAGCATCATTGAGTTCTGCAGAATTCTGGCTAATGGTAGGCTTCATCAGAGTCAAAGTTTTTAGATACTGTAATAGGTTTTTATAAAACAATACCTCATCTCTTTCACAAGAGACCTTTAAACACAGCATTGATTCTCATCTGCCAGAAACTGGACCAGAGATGGACCCTGTGCAGCTCTGACTCCAGGAGTGTTATTAATTGTACGACCTCTCAAGGTCTTTTTGATCCCTGAGCACCTATTATTCTATAACAGATTGAACACACTGTTTGTTAAAATTTACCACTATGTAAAAAACTTTATCAGTTCAGCTCATCAGTGTATTATACTTCAGAAAAGTCTTCCTCCCAGTTATTAATTTCACAGCGCAATTTCAGAGTCTAAGGGTAGTGCCTCAGTACTTTTTTTTTATTTGTGAGTTGCAATTTTTTTCCTGTATTCCCCCATTCAATCTGGGCTGCCACAATCAGACACATGGAAAATGTGAGGACACTTTTTTCTTGCATCTGTAGTGGAAACCTTAGCAAACAGGAACTGCTCCAGGCCCGTCAAATAGATGCATCTCAGCACTTTCTTTTAACTTGAGTCCATAAGCCTCCCCATGAGAAGTGCTCGAGAGAAGAACTGGGCTGGGGGAGTTAGACTCTTGTGAGTCTCACTTCTAATAGGGGCAAAATTTTGCGATGTACAATAAAGGAGTGGATCACCAAACATTTAAAGGGAATTGTGACAAAATACTTATGACATTTAGAAAAATAAATTGGAAAAATTAAATTTTGAATCAATAAACAATGGGAAATCTTCAACGTACTAAAAAGAAAAACGTTAATGAAGCATATATATATAAAACAGTGGGAGTTACACAAATGGGTAGCGACTAGATCAAAATGCTATTGAACCACAAGTACTCCGGGAAGATAATAATGAAGACAGCATAGCTTTTCAATCTCTCTGAATCCCCACATAAAAACCAATAGCACAACTGTAAATGAAAATACCCATGGGGCTTCCCTGGTGGCACAGTGGTTGAGAATCTGCTTGCCAATGCAGGGGACAGGGGTTCAAGCCCTGGTCTGGGAAGATCCCACATGCCGCGGAGCAACTAGGCCCGTGAGCCGCAACTACTGAGCCTGCGCGTCTGGAGCCTGTGCTCCGCAACAAGAGAGGCCGCAACAGTGAGAGGCCCACGCACTGCGATGAAGAGTAGCCCCCGCTCGCTGCCAACTGGAGAAAGCCCTCGCACAGAAACGAAGACCCAACACACCCAAAAATTAATTAATTAATTAATTAATTAATTTAAAAAACACCCATGGACAACTCTGCAACAAATATTGGCAACAAGATGTCCTCCACCCCCAAGTGGAAAGTGTGAGGTCACACAACCAACAGCTAAGACCTGATATAGTTGTCCATGTTGAAGGAAGAATGAAGTAAATAAAAGGGCATCCATCAGACCTAAGAACAAGAGGATCACAAAATAGCCAATAGTTTAGAAAGCACAAGGGACCAATTTGAGATTCGTGTTATCCTTCTATCCACAATGTTGCTGAACTATTTTTTTAGAACTAGATTATAGATCTTCTTGGATTTTCTATGGAGTCATATTGTCTATAAATAATAAAAAGTTACTTCTTTGTTTCCACTGCCCTTTTATTTCCCTTTTTGTCTTATTAACACTTCAGTAACATGTAATAAACCTGAAAAGCTTGACTGGTTCTTGACTTCAAAAAGAAAACTACTAATATTTCACTTTTAGATATGATGTTTATTTTATCAAGGTTCTATAATGAAAATGTTTTTCTAATTGCATCACAAGTAAATATGGCAAAATACAACTTTGGTTACATCTTGGTAGAAGATCATGGTAGATTAAAACTAATTGCAACTCTTTGTTACTTCTTCCATTGAGAGTTGGAGTCTAATTCACTCCCCCATGAATCTGTCCTGTTCTTACTAACATGTTTGACCCACAGAACATGGTAGAAGTGAAATTTTGGAAAGCTTTGCAGCTTCTGCCTGGGACTCCTAGGACACACTAGCAGGGAACCCTGAGCTGTCACGTAAGTCTGACTACCCTGACTGCTATGCTGGAAAGGCCACAAGAAGGTGCTCCACTTGATAGTCTCAAATGATTCCAGTCTCCAAGCTATCTTCACCAAGGTGTAAGACACTGAGTGAAGCCTGAACCCACCAGACCAGCCATCCACCAGGAGAGTAAACTCTGCTGACACCAGCAGAAGAAAAGAGTCAATCAAGCCTTGCCCAAATTCCTCAGCAACAAAATTGTGAGATGTAATAAAATAGTTGTTTTAAACCACTATCATTTGGGACAGTTTGCCAAGCAGCAATAGATAACTGGAAGATAGGTATAGAAACTATTTTTTATGGTTTTATATTTTTTCAAAATTTAACAAAATTGAGTCTCCTCCTCATTATTGGAGTTGAGGCTATTTTCCACTGGTTAGGAAAAACAACAAAAGGTAAAGATAGGCAAGCATAGCATAGAGGATCTCAGGTTCAGTGCTAGACCAGTGCAAAGATCAGGTCTGCATGACCAGGGTCACTTAGTGATGGGCCAGCATCTTCATGCAAATCAGAAAATGGAATACCTTTCTCCTGGCAGGCACAGCCTAACACTAGACTGTGATGAACAAAGTGCAGGCTGAATCTCAGTCCCCACTTCTCCCAGCATCCTTGTGCAGGGCACAATTAGTATAACCTATATGCAATATCTTTATAAATTAAAGCTCAAAGCAATGTTTCTACATTTGCAAATGACATAGATTCTTGTGGGTGGCAATGAACTAAGTTGATGAGGATGGAAAGATCTTATGAATCTGTGTGAGTGGGCAGAAAGGTGGCAAATGAGTGCATAAAGTATACATATGAGCTAACAGTCACAGCTAAGGAGAGGGATCTAGGGTTATTGTAGATTGTTCCCTGAAGATAATACAGAGGCTTCTTCTGACAGCAAAAAGAGCAACTACTTGATTGAATCATTAAAGTTCCATTCCCCCTGAGAAGCAAAGTAGTACCACCCACTCAACTGATGCTCTGATGGAAGCTGAATAAGGCAGAAACCATTATGAGAAAGACTGGAGAAAAATTAACAGCATGAGGGCTCAGAAGAAACAAATACTTGTATATATGAGTGGAATACGAAGGACAAACCAAGCAGGTCCTGGTGAAAGCAGCTGCAGTGGTGGAGATGGTAGCAGTGATTACAGCATGCTTAGTACTGGGAACAAGTAGCTGTGATGATGGTGGTGATGCAAGCAGACTATTTCTGGTGATGGCAGCAGTAGCAGCAACTGAGTTGATTTCCCAGCTGATACCAGTGATATTGGACGGCAGTGGTGGCACCAGACCATTAATGCTGGCAACAGGAATGGAGATAAAGCAGTAGTAAGGAAACTGTCAAATACTTCATCAACTCTTTATTCAGCATTGACCACATTTCGGGTATCATGTTGGGTAGATAAATAAATGTTAACAAATACCCATTATATGCCCAGCCCCGTAATAGATGTGGGAGTACAAAGATGACTAGAACATGGTCCCTACCCTTCAGACGCTCAAAATTGAGTATGGGGAGCACACATGAGAACAAATAATCATGGCAATGTGGTAACTGTGAAAAAGAAATATAAACTTCTGTATAGTCCAATACAAAAAGAGAAAACATATTCCCTTGTTTTGACATACAGCATTAGAACAGGCACTGTAGAAGACACAAGATAAATCAGACATAGATCCTGACCTGGGATGCTTATAGTCCAGTCGATGAGGTAGGACAAATGTAATTCTATAAAACAAGTAGAAAAGTGATATGCTTTAGAAAGTTCCAGAAAAAGTATTTTAGGTTTTTAAAGGAAAGCCTGCATATAGCAGACACTCAATATTGTTTTAAGGTGCAATCTACCTATTCAATCTTGAATGCCACTTTTTCCTTCTTTGATACCCTTTAATATAGTTTACTTTAAAAAATCTTTATTGAGTGCCTACTATATTGTGTGCCTGCTATACACTGAATATTTTTGATGAGGTCATGAGGGTAGGACCCTGGTCCACTGGGATTAGTGCCCTTATAAGAGGAGACCCTAAAGAGCTTGCAGCTCTCTCTCCCCTCTGGTGAGGAAAAAAAAAAAAGAAAATCACCTGAGGACACAGTGAGAAGGCAGCCGTCTGCAAGCCAGGAATAGAGCCCTCACCAGAAAGCTAACTGTCCAGAACCTTGATCTTGGACTTCCCACCTTACAGAACTGTAAGAAATAAATTTCTGTTAGTTAAGCCAACCAGTCTATGGTGTTTGATTATAGTAGTCCTAGTAGACTAACACAAGTTTTGGTACAGGGAATGAGGCCCCCAGCCCCCACAAATTGATGTCCTTCTCACCCCAAATTCATGTACAACACAATTCAGTCAAGTTTTTTGACACTTTATTACGAGGATTTCTTTCCTCCAATTTCCAATAACCTTTCCCTCATTTCCATCTGAGTTGTCACTGGAATGGCCTTTATCATCCATATTTCTACCAACATTCTGTTCATGACTATTCATGTATTTCTGTAAGGTGGAAGCTTTGTCTCCTGCTTGCCTCTTTTCTTTCTGAGCCCTCACCAGAATCATCTTTAATGTCCTTGTACCTATCAACAGTTTCTTCACAGCAATCTCGGCTTTTTCTAGCATGGGCTTCAAAATTCTTCCAGCCTCTACCCATCACACAATTCCAAAGCCACATTCACATTTTTTGGTATTTGTTACAGCAGTACTCTATTCCTAGTACCAAAATGTATTGGTATTACTTAGGGTTCTCCAGAAAAACAGAACCAGAAATTTATATAGAAATTTATAAAAGGAACAGACTCATGCAATTATAGAGGCTGAGAAGTCCCACGATCTGCAGTCTACAACCAGAGACCCAAGAGACCTGATGGTGTAAATACCAGTGTGAAAGCTGGCAAGCTCAAGACCCGAAAAGAGCCAATGCTTCCGTTCAAGTCCAAAGGCAGGGAAAGATCAATGTTCCAGCTCAAAGTAGTCAGACAGTTGAAGTTCCCTCTTACACAAGGAAGGGTCAATCTTTTTGTTCTATTCAGGCCTTCAACTGATTATGGCCACTCACTTTAGGGAAGGCAATCTGCTTCACTCAGTAGGATTGATTCGAATGTTAATCTCATCAGAAAAACATACAAACAAAAAAACAAAACAAAAACAACAACCAACCCTCACAGACACACCCAGAATAATGTTTGACCAAATACCTGGGTTCCTCGTGGCCAAGTTGACACATAAAATCAACCATTACACTGAATACCTTCTAGGCTCTGGGAGTACAAAGTGAACAAAGTTTCTATCCTCATGGAGCTTATGTCCTATTGTGGGGTCACATAAATAAATAATTTCAAACACTGATAACTGCTAAGAATGTGGACCAAGGAAAAAGACAAAGTATAAGAAAGGATGTGGGGGTAGGCAGAGACATTTATAGGAAGTAGAGTGAGTCTAAAAGTCTTTGAGCTCAAAATGAAATTGGAGGGACTCTGGTGGCACAGTGGATAAGACTCTGCATTCCCAATGAAAGGCCTGGGTTTGATCCCTGGTCCGCAAACTAGATCCCACATGCATGCCTCAACTAAGAGTTCGCATGCCACAACTAAGGAGCCCGCCTGCCGCAACTAAGACCTGGCGTAACCAAATAAAGAAAGAAAGAAAAAAAGAATGAAATTGGAGTTATGCTTTGGGAAGAATAATCTAGTATCAAGGTGCAAAGTGACACATAGAAGAGAGGCACTACAGGTGGGGAAGCTAATACAGCATTCAGGAAAGATGAATGAAATGGAAAAAAGAGAGAAAAGAAGGGAAGAAACTATTTATTGAGCACCTAATATGTGTCAGACATGCTTTTAAGTGTTTTCACATATTTGAACTGGGACGTGGCAGGGGGCATGAAAAGGAAGAAAAATATTAAAAAGATATTACAAAGAATCATCAAGACTTCACAGCTGATTTTGTGTTTATGTATGTGTATATTGGTACATTTACTTGTACTTGGGTAGATAGAGTTGGAAAAAAGAAAGGTTCAAAAAGGTCTAAGGTTTCAAGTATGGGTAACCAGCAAGGTAATAGTGGTATTATGAGAAGAAAGGATTATACAAAGGAAGAGAATGAGGAGGGAGGACAATGTGTTATATATTTTTTAAATGAGGCATCCAGGCAAAGCTGCTCAATAAACAGTAGGAAATTACAGGGCTACAGGTGAAAAAATAAGTCATACCAGGAGATGTGAAGATAGAGATTATCTGCAGAGATATGGTACCTGAAACAATGAGATGTACTTTGGTTACAAATGAAGAGAATGAAGAGAAAGAAGAGGATATATTTTTATGGATTCTCCTACTTGAGGAAGATCTAGAGGTGCACTGTCCAATATGGTAGCCATTAGCCACATGAAGGGACTTAAATCAATTTAAATTAAAATGAAAAATTTAATTAGTCGTACTAGCTATATTTCAAGTGTCTACCATATTGAATATCAGAGTTATAAAACATTTCCAACATCACAGAAAGTTCTATTGGACAGTATGTACCTAGAGATTCATCAGAGGAGAGGAAAGGGGAGAATTTAGTCTCCTGAAAGCCAGTCAAGTACAGAATGACCCATGGTATTAAGTGCTCCAATAAAAGCATATGAAAGCTAAAAACAAACAATAACTTGTGACTCTTAAAGCAGTTTCAGACTAGTAAAAAAGTTAGAAACTAGATTATAAGAGATTTTGGATGAAATTGGTGATAAATAGGTAGAGGTAACAAGTATAAACAATTCTTTCAAGTAACTTTTCAGTGAAGAAAAAGAGAAAGAATGTAAACCTAAGGAAGAACTGAAAGAGAATCAAGCTGTGTATGTATGTGCCTAAGATAAGCATGTTTGTGGACTCACTGGAAGGCTTGGCTACCAATCAACCAACCAGCTATCCACTAACTCTACCAATCAAAAAAGGCTTTGATGTAGCGATAACAATTGAGGGGATAGAATCATACAATTTTAAAGCTACGAGAAGCTTTAGGAATCATCTAATCTACTGGTCACATTATATAGAAAGCAGGTGCCCATTCACACCCATAGCTTAGTAGTAATAAAAGCTAGAATAAGAACTCAGGTGTTCTGCATCCTAGGCCATTAGATGTTCAGCCTCATTCAAATGCCTCCTGAGACACAGACCAGAAAAGTGAAGAAAGCTTATTCTATTGACTTCCATTAATCTAGCAAGAAAATATCTATGTTCACATATATAAAACTTCAACTTAAAAAAAAGAGACAATTTTTTTACTTCTCGCCTTTAAAATTTAGAAAAACAGAACTAAGCCTTGAGTGTCTACTGTTTTGTAACAAACATTACACTAAAAAGACCTTAAATATCATCTAATTAAATCTTTAATATAACCTGTTTTCAGTATTCACAGCTTAGAAATTTATGCATCAGGTCAGTGAGGTCACAGAGGTAGTGACACTTTTACTCAGTTCTATACTATAATCAATTAGAAAATGGTGGAGAAAATGGGAGAAAAAAGATCAATAGACTAGGGAATGGAAATTAGATGTTTAACAAAGTATAAAAGTAACAAGGACAAATTCATATACATGCCAATCTTAAAAATAAAACCAAAGAAAACCAACCCTTTAGATAAATAATTGCTAATTAAACAAAATGTTTCAAGGAACTCTAACATTGCCTTTGGAGGGAACTGGGTGGCTGGGGAACAGGGTTTTAAGAAGACTTTTCACAGTAACTTTTGAATTTTAACAATAACAATCTATTACCTTTTCCAATAAATAAAGTTTCTTTAAAAACTTTATATGTTTCAGTTCCTACCGGTAGTTTGTAATTACTAGCATTCTACAATTCCCTGAGGCTGCAGAAAAATTGAAATTTTTAGAAAGAAAAATCCTAACTCTGTTCTGAAAAGGCAAGGGAAAAATTACATTAAGAACAGCAGATTTGCCTTTGGGGGTTGGGAATCAGGAAGGGAGAGAAGTCATTGCCTGCAACAATCACTATTTGATCAAACCAATTCTATTGCTATTATTTTTAGCTCATCTTTTTAGCCTGTTGCTAAGGAACCCTACAGCCCGAAAGCAATTTACTCATAGGAACCCACATGAAGCAAGAGAAAAGCAATGACGCTGAAGCTTTCTAATTAAGCCATTAAGTCTATTTTAGTGCCGTTTAATAAATTATTTCTTCTCGATTTTTACGCACCGCTTTAGTGATGTTGAAAATCCTGTTGTACCCAAAAGCAAAATCATTATTTGTAAATTTTCAATATGAGGGTCTGCAAATCAGTATATCTGAAATGGGGAGCCATAGTTCTGGATTCTGATTTTCTATTAATACTTGTCTTTTATTCTTGAAAATACTAAACAATTTCTTGTTTAGTATTTTCTACCAAGAATTCTAAGGGCTTCCCTGGTGGCGCAGTGGTTGAGAGTCCGCCTGCCAATGCAGGGGACACGGGTTCGTGCTCCGGTCCGGGAAGATACCACGTGCCGCGGAGCGGCTGGGCCCATGAGCCATGGCCACTGAGCCTGCGCATCCGGAGCCTGTGCTCCGCAGCGGGAGAGGCCACAACAGTGAGAGGCCCGCGTACCGCAAAAAAAAAAAAAAAAAAAAAAAGAATTCTAAAGAATTTCTTGCAAGGGAAATTTTTGTATTTTAAGAGGTCTGGTGCAGAACATGAGGAAAGGATTTGACAAAGCTATTAGATACATAAAAGCTATGAATTGACATTTCTGCTTGAGATGTGGCAAGAGGGCTGAGACATCTAGTGCAAAACGGCATGACAGTGTGAGGAACAGAGCACTGGCGAGGCCGCGGATGCTCCAGGGAGCGAGGTGTCAAGCGGAATCCGGTATGACACAAATACGTACAAGAAAGGTGGGAACTCTAGGTCTTCGCATTTCTACCCACTCAGTTCGAGAACCTCATAACAACACACAGGCGTCATCGCTTTCGTAATTGGCGCAGACGGTGAGTCGCAGGGACGCCGTTCAAGCCGTTTCAACTGGAGCCAACCTGTATCTGCCCGTTTCCACCGAGTCTGATTTGTGCCACCTTTTGTTGCCCCCAATAACCTCAAATTCGTCCAAACTAAAATCTGGCCATGGTAGAGCTAAGAAGATCGGTGATACAGCGAGCTATCTTCAGCTTTTGGCTCTTTCCTCCCATATTTTTAAAAGTCCTTCCAATCCGTTGGTTTCCGAGGACACGGGTACAGACAACGGAGCTAACACCGCCGGGCTCTAAGTAGCGTCAACGTGGCAGTAACGAGAAAACCAGGGCTCCAAATTCCACCAATAAACAAGGCAGCTCGGCCTACGCCCCGCCCACTACTCCTGCCAGCCAATAATCTTCAGAACTCTTCTGCTACTCCCGCCCATTCTTAGCGCAGTTACAGAGCCTCTTCCTCTGCTCCCCCGAGCACCAAAAACCCGCAGTATGTGCGCCCCTCTTCCGCTTCGCTATACCAGAGAGCCCTCTGCCCTTCTTTATTGAAGGCGTAGGGTACGGCATCGGCTACCACCCGAGGCCCAAGATCCCAGAAGCTACTCTCACAAACAGCAGCAGAACGAAAGAAAACAAAAAGGGCTGCCTGGGACTTTCACCACACGCCCAGTTTACCTTGACCCGGAAGTGATTCACCACTCCTCCTCCCTTCCCACTCCTCCCTCCCTGGTTGAGAAGGGAAAGACGACGGCCAGGTCTGGCCCGGCATGCCTTGGGCTTCCGGTGACCTCTGGCCTTTTTCTGTCGTCCGCTCTTGCTGCCTAGCGTGCTTGTTCGCTCAGTGCTTTCCGTCCTTCCCTCCCTCCCGTTTTTCTTCGCACGCTGCCTGGTGACTGTGGCGCCCGTGAACAGCAAGGAGGCGGTGGCGGAGGACCCTCGTCATGGCCGCCTCTAAGCCTGTGGAGGCGGCGGTGGTCGCAGCGGCTATTCCCGGCTCCGGGAGTGGGGTGGGCGGCGGCAGTGCGACTGCGGGCCCGGGCACCGGGGGCCTGCCGCGATGGCAGCTGGCGCTGGCGGTCGGGGCGCCCCTGCTGCTGGGCGCGGGTGCCATGTACCTGTGGAGCCGGCAGCGGCGGCGCCGGGAGACCGGGGGCCGAGGCGACGCCAGCGGCCTGAAGCGCAACAGTGAACGGAAGACCCCGGAGGGCAGGGCCAGTCCGGCCCCGGGCAGCGGACACCCCGAGGGCCCCGGTACTCACCTGGAAATGGTGAGAAGCAGCCCCGAGCCCTGGAGGTAGAACCCGGCAGGTGCAGCCTTTCCTTGACGAGTTGTGCTCGTCAGGGGGCTTCCCATCAGACGGAAGCTGCCAACAAGCAGCGCGTGGGTTTAGGGAAACTCAGTTCTGGCTGCCTTTATAGGGAATAGAGTAGCCCGAGGGCACAGGTTAGCAACATTCGTTGAGAGCTTCCTTTTGGTTTCAGAAAAATATTTGCTTTTCTTCTCAGTGACACAGCATTTATCCTTAGCGTTGTGGGTACGGGGACATTTGCAAATGTGATGATTGTATTTAACTAACTAATGAAGGAAGCCAAATTCCCTTAACTATCGGTACGTTGTGATGTGAATTGCCTTGGTCATGTCTAAGGCCTAGGACTTAATTAGTAATAATCTTTTAATAACAAGCGAATCCCCTTTTTTGAAGTATTTTAGGGTTGGGGATAGGTAAATACAGTGACTGTTGGTTGACAAGAGTAAAATGGTGTTCAGTGGCATTTATTTCATCTGTGGGCATGAGTTCTTAAACTTTTGGGGTAGAAGCATCTTAAATTCATTTTTAAATTTTACCTGGAAATTTACATGACCAAGCCTGACATACGGTTAAGCCAAGCGTCGGAGTGTCTGGTGAATTAACTGCTTTGTATGGCTTTGTTGAACTATTAAATCCTTCTGGTATCTGACAGCTGTGGGGGGAATTGGCCTGGCTGCATTTAACAATACTGGGGTGAGATGACGTGAGGTGGAGGGTTTTATCTGAGTCTGAGATTGTACAATGGCGGTTACGGAGTAAATCAGAGTTCACAGTAACCTTTGGTCAGAAAACTCCCAATTATATACATTTGCAAGTTATTTCCACATTATATTATTCAGACTGAAGACATGTTTTTACTAAGATAGTCAAATTAATTTTAAAGGAAGTTCTGATGTGGAAGCAAACTACCTTAGTTTAGTGCATCCTATATCTCTGGCGTTGTGCTAGGCCCTGAGAGAGCCAAATAGTCTTTCTAATGGGAGAGTAAGATACTGCTTTAAAAAGAAAATGCATGCAGTACAGGTATGCTGGAAGAACCCATGGATTGTGAGAACCAGGAGAAGTGTGCTTTATATTGGGCTCTCCAACATGGTTACCTTGAGAAAGTCATTTTATCTCTTCGATGTTAGTGTCATCCCTGTAGAATAAGAGAATTAAAATATTGGATCTCTTATATTTCTTCCAGCCCTAAAAATTGGTGATTCTGAGTGCTATTAATGAGAGTGGTAATCAAGGTGATTCTTTGAATTAGTCATCATTTGTCTTGTTGTTTTCATATTTATGAAATTCTCTGGTCATTTCCTATTTCATTTGCTTATTTTAATCACAGAAGAATAGTAGGTGAATGAAAAATACATAAAAGTTCTCTGTTCTATAATAATCACCAAAAATAAAGATAATTTCTATAAAAGAAACAAGGTTTTGATATTTCATTGCAGTTTCAAATACTACCCCACCTCACCTGTTTGGTATTTGATAGAATTCAGCAAACTGTCTTTCAGATTTTAGATTTCCTTAAATCCCATTTTCAGCTTTTCAGCATTGTCTAGGTCAACACTGATAATATTTAAATTTCATGGTGTATTGTAGTTTTATCAGAACATTTTTTTAAATTAACCTGACTGCCACTAAAAATTAGACTTTAACATTGAATTCTTTGTAACTTGAACTGCTTTAAAATGATTCCTTTTGACCCAAAATAAAGCTGAGCAGAACACTTGCATATACTGTTCTTGTGGAATTTGTGGGGTGGTACCTGTAGTCTTGCTTTGGGTTACTAGATGATCCTTTAGTAAAGCAACAGTAAGAATGTCTTTGTCATTTTTTTTAATGGAAATTTGTATTGTAGCTGATGGTGACCAATAAATACTGAAAGACTTTTTTGTCTAGTTCTAGTTCTAGTTCTAGTTCTCAGTCTAGTTCTCAGAGTTATTATTAGACTACCTAAATATAAATGACCACAAATTGTAATTTATTATTATCTGTGGTTGGAGAAATTGCTTTATATTTGAATAGCACCTTTAAATTGTCAACCTCAGTGGGTTTTGTAAACAAGAAAGCATTTGTTTGAACTGATGGAAAAACTGGCAGAATCCTAATGCTCTGACTGTTCTTTCTCCACCTGAGCAATAGCTATAATTTTTAAGGCAATGAAGGAATGGACAAATATTGTCAGTTCAGGGTTCAATATCAGTGAATAAAGTGGAAAATCAGTGGTTATTGTCTGTTGGCTTATGTTTGCCTTAATGTAAAAATGAACTTATAAAATAACTGGGCTTCTGTCTATTGGGTTTGAGATATTCACATGCAAGCAGGCTATATCAAATTATTTTTTTTTCTAGGATAGCATATACTTGTAAAGCAAAAGCAAAAATTCATATTTTTGTTTAATTAATGGGGATTTTAGGATTTCACCAGAGAGGCATCTAATCACAGTTGATAGTGTGTGAGATAGAGGTAAAGTATTAAATCATATTCTACTTCGGGCCATTATAAAATCTACCATGATGTGCCATTTTGCTTTAGTAATTTATTTTGAAAACTTGAGAATTACAGATTTTTCAAAGTTGGCAAGGTTCTTTGCCAGTCATCTAATCCACAGGACTTCTCAGTCTTTGGACCAGAGTTATCACAGGGGAGCATCATGCCCACATATACACCAAGCATGGTATCTGGTTGCACAAATGTCTTAGGTATTTCTTTTTTCAAGCAACCTGTGATTTTTTTTATTCTAATACATTTATTTATTTTTGGCTGCATTGGTTCTTAGTTGCTGCGCATGGGCTCTCAGTTGCAGCAAGCGGGGGCCACTCTTCGTTGCGGTGTGCGGGCTTCTCACTGCGGTGGCTTCTCTTGTTGCGGAGCACAGGTTCTAGGCACCTGGGCTTCAGTAGTTGTGGCACACAGGCTCAGTAGCTGTGGCTCATGGGCTCTAGAGTGCAAGCGCAGTAGTTGTGGCACATGGGCTTAATTGCTCCACGACATGTGGGATCTTCCCAGACTAGGGCTCAAACCCATGTCCCCTGAATTGGCAGGCAGATTCTTAACCACTGCACCACCAGGGAAGTCCCTGTGATTTTTTTTCTAATGTGCATGTATTTATTATTGACTTTATAGTAGTGTTTTATCCAATTGTTTTTAATTTGATGATTTTAAAAAGCAGTTATTCTAGTGTTCAAGTTTTTTCAATGTTACACAAGAATTATCCCAACAGGAAATGTTTAGGAACCACTAAGTCAGTCCTTTAGAATAGGAAGGGAGAGATGTACCTAAACATTTTAATAAAGGGGTCAAAAACTGAGTAACCTGCTGTTATCAGTCATGGTTGAAATGAAATAGTTCTTCCCCCTCAATGATCTGTTTCTAATTTTTTTTTTTTTAAATCAGGGTCACTAGTGACATTCTTATATAATTAAGTCTAGAGAACACCTTTCAGTCTTTATCTTACTTGATGCTTTGCAATATTTCACATTGTCTTCTCTTAATTTCATAATTTTTCCTTTGGCTTCTGAGGCACTATGTTGTCCTGATTTTCTTTGCTTTTTTTAAAACTTTCTGATACCTCTCTTTGCTGATTCCTCTCAGTCTCCTTTCCAGGCTCTTTTCTCTGCCTCTTTTGGTGACCTTCATTGTTCTGTCATAGGCATTCTTATATTCCATACCTTCACTGGATGCTTGCTTGCCCTCCAGAAGCTTCACTTAACACTTATATACTGATGGCCCCCTAATTTCTTGTTTATAGCCCAGACCTCTCAAAAGGCCCAGATTTAAAGGAAATCTTCACCTCATTACCTTACAAGTGTTTCACACCAGACTCCTGTTTCTCCTGAGACTATTCCTTATCATTTAATGTGTGTCATCTAACTAGTTTCCCAAGCCAGAAACTTGGATATCATCCCTAACTTTCTATTCTTTCCATGTTCTCCACATCCAATCTAGAAACATGTCGAGAAAATTCTACTTCTTTTTTTTTTTTTTTTTGCAGTACGTGGGCCTGTCACTGTTGTGGCCTCTCCTGTTGCGGAGCACGGGCTCCAGACCTGCAGGCTCAGCGGCCATGGCTCACGGGCCCAGCTGCTCCATGGCATGTGGGATCCTCCCGGACCGGGGCATGAACCCGTGTCCCCTGCATCGGCAGGCGGACTCCCAACCACTGCACCACCAGGGAAGCCCAGAAAATTCTACTTCTTAAATATCTGACTACTCCTCCATTCCCACTGCTATTTCTTGAGTGAATAACTGATACTCTCATTAGTGTCTTCCTCCAATCCATTTTGTCAGTGCTAGAGTAAATCCTAACAGTCCCATGCTTAGAACTGTTAAGTGGTCTGTTCACTGCTCACCGAGGTAAAGTTCAAATTCATCATGATTTAAGACCCTCTGTCATCTTGATCCTGCTTACCTCTTGTCTTCATCTCTTGCCACTTGTTTCTTGCCTTTGGATGTTCTGTAACAATGCCCAATACCCCTACCTTCTCATCCTTCAAGTCACAACATGTAGGTAATTTCACCTTTTCTGAAACACTTCTACCTAAGCATACCGTTATGTGATTACATAACACTGAATTTTTCTCTTCCACAGCACTTACCACATGGTACTAGAGTCATTTATTCATGTCTTTCCTACTAAACTCTTGACTCTGTGAAGGCTGGGACTGACTCTATCTTTCTCACCGTTTTTCAGAAACTGGCACATAGCAGGTGTTGAGTGAATTAACTGATGAAGCTTCATCATTTGACATTTTTAAAAAATTCCCACAAACTGAATACTTTTTCAAAATTTCCAGCTTTTCACTTGTATTCTACCAGTTTATCCTAGAAATTGGTTTAATAGTCGTAAACCTCATTTAGGCATTCTTTTTATAAATCATGTGATTTTTGTATGAACTACAACCATAATCCTTCAGAAGCAGCATTCTTTTTTTTAATATAAATTTATTTTATTTATTTTTGGCTGCGTTGGGTCTTCGTTGTGGTGCACGGGCTTCTCATTGCGGTGGCTTCTCTTGTTGCAGAGCACGGGCTCTAGGCATGCAAGCTTCAGTAGTTGCGGTGTGCGGGCTCAGTAGTTGTGGCTCTCGGACTCTAGAGCACAGGCTCAACAGTTGTGGTTCAAGGGCTTAGTTGCTCTGCGGCATGTGAGATCTTCCCGGACCAGGGCTTGAACCAGTGTCCCCTGCATTGGCAGGCGGATTCTAAACCACTGCGCCACCTGGGAAGCCCTGGAAGCAGCATTGTTACAAGTAGATTCTTCTTAGGTAAAGAGTTCTCTGTGTTACAATTTAGTAGGTGGGGTGGTTGTAGATTTTTAAATTTCAGGACATAATATGGGAAAGGACTTTTAATATCTTAGGTATCTTTTATCCTAGATTTGATTCTTATAAAAGTAACAATTGGTCAATTAAATACTGAAAGATTGTTTCTCATGAGGTAAGTGTTCCAGAGTTGATTGCTACTTCTGTAAAGTTGGGATCCAAATTTTAAAATATTCCTTTGGAATTTGGTAAGTTTAAGGGAATAAAACCATTTAAGAGAAACATGGAACCACCTCATGTATATTTTAACTGGATGTAAATGTGTAATTATGGTGATAAGTAATATAGTAGTTCCCTCTTACCCGGTCTCAGCTTTCTGTAGTTTCGGTTATCCACAGTAAACGGTGGTCTGAAAATATTAAATGGAAAATTCCAGAAATAAACAACTCATAAATTTTAAATTGTGCAGCACTCTGAGTAGCAATACACAGTCCCACTGCATCCTACCCTGGATGTGAATCATCCCTTTGTCCAGCATATCCTGCCCATTAGTCACTTTGTAGCTATCAGATTGACTCTTGTACTAGTAACCCTTATTTTACTTAATACCCAAAGCACAAGAGTAGTGATGCTGGCAATTCAGATACGCTAGAGAGAAGCCGTTAAACTGCTTCTTTTCAGTGAAAAGGTGAAAGGGAAAGGAAAAATAATCATATGGTGAGGTTGCTAAGATCTATGGTGAGAATAAATCTATTTCTGAACTGTGAAGAAGGAAAGAAATCTGTGCTAGTTTTGCTGTCACACTCAAACTGCAAAAGTTACAGCCACAGTGTGTGTTTAGTTAAGATGGAAAAGGCATTAAATTTGTACAATAATTTGAGAAAGAGACCACATTCACATAATTTTATTATAGTATATTGTTATAATTGTTCGATTTTATTATTAGTTATTGTTATGAATCTCTTATAGTGCCTAATGTATAAATTAAACTTTATCCTTGGTACTTATATATAGGAAAAAATGTATATATAGGTTTCAGTACTATTCACAATTTCAGGCATTCACTGGAGGTCTTCGAATGTATCCCCTATAGATAAAGGGGAGATTACTGTACCTATTTTATTTCCTTACACATGGATTAATGTACCTGATTCTAGCTCATTTCCTTTTAGTGACTATATGTGTATGATCATCAGAGTAATATTTTATAAATACTCGCTAAGAATTTACATTGATTCCTTATTACCAAATTCATGTCATTGAAAGCCGTCTGTAACATAGTCATATTACCATCGCAGGACTTGTTTTAGAGCTCCCTTTCTGGTCTCCTGAATTTCTTCTGTGTCTGTGTGTTGAATAACCCTTTTGGCGTTGTTTTTCCTCCTTGGAGTATTTTCCTGACTGTCGTTTGTTAGTCATTTTCGTTCCAGAGCAGATTGTTCTAAGTAACCTTCACTGAAGTAGCCTTGACTGATGATTCAAACCCTGATTGTTTTCTTACTTTGTATTCTAATAAATTTATGGGGATTGTATCAATACTTTGTTGCTTTGGTGTTTAAATGTAACTTGTTTTCCATAGTAGATTTGCTTCTGCAGGAGGTGGAGGGTAGGTTCCTATGTTTTGTCTCTTTGACAAGTTTCAGCAGTGTTTGTAGTAGAGAAAGAAGACATAGTATTTACTATGTTTCTCATTGTTTCCTTTTAGATTTACTTATTTGTTCCTAATCCTTATGTTTTACCCACATAGTTTGTATGTAAGTATGTGTATATATGCTACTCTTTGAACTAAAAATTTTCTAGTTATTAGCTACACAAGTTTCTAGTCACCTAATGTACATTTTCTTAATGTGAATTGGGGTTTCAGTGTTTGATCAGCAGTAGTTCTTTTGAGAGGCTGCCAGTTCACTTGTTTGTATCCTGCACTGTCTCTAGAGTTCCTTCAGGATAAAGACTATCCTGATGATCGTTGTACAGTGGAGTCACATCAAATGTGCTTTTAACTAAAATGAAATCAGTTACACTTGCTTGGCAAAAAGAAAAAGACCTAATTATGCTGATGATTCTCTTTGTCCTTTTGCTCTGGGGTCAATAGTGAGCAAGATATAATACCTGAACTGTTTCCTTTGTTTCAGTTCCAGAGTGTGAGTCTGGATGTGATTCTGATGATATTCATTTTTCATAAAGTGTGGATGACAATCCATGCAGTATAGAAGTAAAGTTTAGGCAATGTGGAGTCAGATTGCTTGTTTGAATCTTGCCTTGGGCAAGCTTCTTGATCTCTCTGGGCTTCAGTTGCTTTATGTGTAAAATGGGGATAATAATAGCACCTAACTTGCATTTACAGTGTGTTACTCTTCTGAAGAATTTTCAAGAGTAATTTTGACAATTGATTTTTGCTTCATGCATTAATGTCAGGATTCTATACAAGTTTCAGCTCCACATATTATTTGAATTCACTTAGCAGAATCACATGGAGTCATGGAGTTGACTCTGCTGGACAGTTATTCATTATGAAGAGATGAAACTTATTCAAATCCTGGATGGAAAAAAAGCTAAGTTATCTAATAGATTGTTTTAAATAATACTTTGATTGTGTGACATACTAGGCAGAAGTGAATGTCTTTTCTTTTTTAAAATTTGTCTGTATTCTTACCAGTATTCACAAAGTTTCAATTTATGCCTGTGGAAATTGAGTACATAGTACCTGATCGTTTCAGTACCTAATCTTTTCAAACTGTTTTCTTTGAGGAAGAGATTAGTACTTTCTGAATCCACCAAAGTTACATGTGGGAAGCTGGAGTGGCAGGAGTGGAGTAACGGGAGTTTGGAGGCTTATGTATAGGCAATAGCAGTGGGAAGTTACTGGAAAGTTTTAAGCAGGAAATGATATGGTCCAGCTTACTTAAGAAGATCTTTCAGATCAATCAGAAACTAATTTGTTGTAAGAAAAGTAAGAGAAAGATGCATTTTCACAGAATTTTAATGTAAAATATTGTGGAATGTTCGGAACCTTAAAAAGGTACCAAAACCAAGAGTGATTTCCAGTAACATAATGTCTTGATAGTCTTTTAAATCTCCTTAGTAGCTTTTAGATATGAAAATAGACCACATGAAAAGATAATAGCATTTCAGGGTGTTCCCATTACATTCTAGAGCTGTATGTCTTCATTTCTCATTTATGAAATATGCTTTCAAAATTGTCTTTGGGCTTATTTTCCAACTTCAACCTTTAATTCCAAAAGTTCTTATTATAACTTGAGAAGGTAGACTGAGTGGGGGAGAAAGTGACTGAAAAGCAGTGCAAAGGATTCCTGAGAGTTGGAAATAAAATCCCTTATATTGGGCTTCCCTGGTGGCGCAGTAGTTGAGAGTCCGCCTGCCGATGCAGGGGACACGGGTTCATGCCCCAGTCCGGGAAGATCCCACATGCCACGGAGCGGCTAGGCCCGTGAGCCATGGCCGCTGAGCCTGGGTGTCTGGAGCCTGTGCTCCGCAACGGGAGAGGCCGCAACAGTGAGAGGCCTGCGTACCGCAAAAAAAAAAAAAAATCCCTTATATTATAAAGAATTGGTAGTTATATATTTTCTAATTTAAACTTTTTCCTCCAGTGCATTTATTTTGATTTCTACCTGGTATTGGCCTCAAAGCTTGTGAAAATAATGTCTAATTCCTGACACAGCAGAATGCTGGTGTTGATTGATAAGCTGGCATTGTGCTAAGTAGCTTTTTGTCCTAAATTTTACCGGTGGGCCAAAATAATCAGCTTTTCTGTACTGTCGCTGTTGTAATGCCATTCTTTCTCTGTATTTTTGTTAATGAAGGGAAGCAGTTGGACAGAAAGTAATGTGGTGGTGGGGGCGGGGTGCAATGAGCAGAAGGTGATAGGGAGGTTAACTGAGATATTGTTCTCCCCAAACATGGTTTGGTAGCGCTCTGCAGTGACAGTGGGAGAAAATTTGCCATTTGGTGATTTGCCTATGTAATTTGATCCTTTTTCACTCAATGTCATAGCATCTTTTTTTTTTTTTCCAGTACAGTAAGGAAAGGAAATTAAGCAGGTTCTGATTTAGGCCTTAGGTGATAATGAATTTATAATAATTTTTTAAATTTTATTTATTTTATTTATTTATTTTTGGCTGCGTTGGGTCTTCGTTGCTGCACACGGGCTTTCTCTAGTTGCAGCAAGCGGAGTCTATTCTTTGCTGCGGTGCATGGGCTTCTCATTGCAGTGGCTTCTCTTGTTACAGAGCATGGGCTCTAGGTGTGTGGGCTCAGTAGTTGTGGCACACGGGCTCAATAGTTGTGGCTCGCGGGCTCTAGAGCACAGGCTCAGTAGTTGTGGCGCATGGGCTTAGGTGCTCCACGGCGTGTGAGATCTTCCTGGACCAGGGCTCGAACCCGTGTCTCCTACATTGGCAGGTGGATTCTTAACCACTGTGCCACCAGGGAAGCCCCTAGGAATTTATAATACTTTTTAAAGGGAATCTATTGTAAAACTTGACTGAATGGAGGGAAATGGGTAATTGAAAGATTCTCTTGGTTGGTTTTAGGTTGATTTAGACCTTGCTGAATAAAAATTGAAAGTATCCATCTTTCTAAGGAGAGGAAGCCTTGTATACCTATCCAGTTTTCTCTCTGTTCTTTTAACTTGTCTGCCTTTACCATGACTGCTTCTCCTTGTAGTCTGTGTGACATCCTGTAGCCTTAAACTTCCAGTAGACAGGAAAGAGTTCATTGCCTGTTTGTGTTAATGAAACAAGGTCATTACTCTGTCCAAAGAACGTTCTTTTTATTTAATCTGAAAATCTTTAGTAAAAATACTAAATAGATTTTCAATATGTTTGTAGCCGAACATACTTCTCACAGGCATTTGATACATTATTTTCTCTATCAGCAGTCCCTAGCTTATTAGATTGTGTATTAGCTATGTTTTCAATGACTTAGAAACATTGTAAACTTTTTACAAGAAATTGAAATAATGTTTTTCTTGTTTTTGTATTTAACATCAAAAGTAATTGTTTCACTATTTTGAAGTTTTATTAGGCATACAAAGGTTTGTGGTAATGATGTTTTCTTGGCAGATTGTATCTTTTATCAATAAAATTGCCCACAGAAGTGCTCCATCTGAGGCATGTGAATGGTATTTTGTCTCATACTGCCTTTTTGTCTGATACTTCCTTCTTCTTTGCAAGTATTTGCATTCTGTAACGTTTTTACATTCTTTTTTACATTCTGTAACTTTTACATTCTTTTTTGACCTGTCATTTTGTTTTAGGTCATGCCTTATAGGTAGCATGTGGTTATTTTTTATTTTAAATAATTTGGGCTTCCCTGGTGGCTCAGTGGTTGAGAATCCGCCTGCCAATGTAGGGGACATGGGTTCAAGCCCTGGTCCGGGAAGATCCCATATGCCGCGGAGCAACTAAGCCCGCGAGCCACAACTCCTGAGCCCGCGTGCCTAGAGCCCATGCTCTGCAACAAGAGAAGCCACTGCAGTGAGAGGCCCACGCACGGCAGCGAAGAGTAGCCCCTGCTCGCCGCAACCAGAGAAAAGCCTGCGTGCAGCAACAAAGACCCAATGCAGCCAAAAATAATAAATAAATAGTTTATTTATAATAGGGAGATTTAACCTATTCACATTTATTGTTATTATTGACATGTTTAATGATTCCTGCCATATGTACTCCGCTTTTTTGTTTCTTCCTTTACCCTCTCCTTCCTGCTTTTTGTTTTATTAATCATCTCCACTGCTTTGGGGTTTATTTTTAGTGGTAAGGAAGTTGTACACCTCTGTTTCTGTTCTGGTGTTCAACGTTAAATGCTAATTTAGCTAGGTATAAGATTTTAAGTTGAAGATAATATTTCTTCAGGACTTTAAAGTTGTTGCTTCATTGTTTTTAAATACCTAACGTTGGTGACAGTATGACCCCAGTTTGGTTCTTTTTTTCTTTGTAGGTAATCTGGGTTTTTTCCACCTAAAAACTTTAAGGATTTTTACTGTGAAATTTCACCATGATATGTCTAAAAATGTGTGTCTTTGTTTTTCAACTCCAGAAATTTTTCTAATATTTTCTTAAAACACTCCTTTTTATGCCTTTCCTTCTAAAATTCAGATAGATATTGGAACTTCAGTATTTATACTCCATATCATCTAACTTTTCCTCCAAATTTCTCACCTCCCTGTCCTCTGTTCTTGTTGCATTCTGGCAGATTTCCTTGGCTCTGCCTTCTTCTTGTTAATTTGCTCCTCTGTTATGCCCATTCTAATATACAATCCATCCATTGAGTTTATTGTAATAATCCTTTCTAATTTTCAAGATGTCTAATTGGTGCTCTTTAGAAGCAGCCTTTTTAAAAATGTCTGTGATAACCTCTCATTCCTCTCATGTTAAATTTTCTGTTTGCTTTGTTTATCCCGCTTTCTCAAATACTAGTTTTTTATTTGAATCAGGTACCTCTCTTTTATGATATTAATTTTCCTTTATGTTAGCAATTCTTGACAGTATGGTCTCTTGGAAGATAGGCAAAGTATGCTTGTCACTTGTCTCTTGGGTGGAGGGGATCCTCACTCCTTCTGAATGATACAGCCCTACTCCAGTCTGACTTCTCTTTCTCTTAGTGGAGTGGGAGGACTGATGAGGTTGCTTCAAGTGCAGTTTTCCAGCAACTAGAATCCACAACTACATAAGAGAGTCGTAGTTGTCTTCTAGTATGAATGTTTTGTGCTGAGGATTTTTACTGTCAAAGTTTTTGGAAGGTGATTAAGCTATCTACAAGTGGAAGATTTCATATTTATCTGTTACTCTGTGTTGTAGTTGGCTCCTTTCATCCTCCCACATCTTATTTTAAAATGAGCATGTTTCTTCTTGACACTAGCTAGCTTAAACTAGCTGTTTTATATTCTGAACTTAAAGTTTCCTACACATCCTTCTTTGCACACTATAAAAAAAACAAAAAACAAGAAAAACAAAAAATTATAGCTACATTCAGACTAAAGGAGAAGGGAAACAAAAGGTAAATGGGGGGGAAAGGTAGCAAAGAAGAATGAAGCAAGAGGAAGGGAGAAAAAAGCAGATACAGAAGGTTGCTATCCCATCGTCTCTTTGTGACTGAGATGCCCTGGGCCCCAAGCAACATAGCCTTCCCTGTAAGTTAGTTGTGGAGGTAGCTACTTCTGCTTTTGCTTTGTCAATGCTTACCTGTTGGAGATAACACGGGTTCTTTCGTAATCACATATTTGTTAAAATTGATGTTGAAAAACAATAAAGTTTGGGGTGAAGATGTGCCATGAAGCTCTTGGACCTAGTAGCTGGAACCTAGATAACTGGATTTGTCTACAAAGATGTTTCCCAAACATTGACTGAAGCTTTTGCAACTGTCCTCAGTGGGTATTAACTACCAAATCATGAAGTATGTGAGATGGCTCCTCTAGGAAGCAGATTCTGAGACAAAGATAGGAGTCCCCCAAATGTATTTGATTAGCAAACAATAGATTTGGGATAACAATTGTAATGAAGATGGCAAAGTGTTTCTAGTATCTCTTCTACGCTGTTGACAAACAGCCTAATAGAAAAACAGCAATACGTGTGAATAAGTGGTTTTCAGAATGAAAAAGTCCAGTGGCCAATAAACAAACATGAACAGATTTTCAAATTCACTGATAGTGAGGAAAATGTGAATTACAATAATATGTGAACTAGAATTATGTTACACTGGGGTTTTTCAGCCTAGGCACTGTTGACATTTTGGATCAAGGTGGTGGTGTGCAGGTGTTGTCCTGTGCATTGTAGAATGTTAGCAGCATTCCTGGTTTCTACCTACTAGATACCAGTCGTGCCTCCTCCTGACCCCTAGCTGTGATAATCAGAATGTATCCAGACATTGTGAAAGGTACCCTAGAGGGAAAATCATCCCTGATTGAGAACCACTGTTTTATACTCATTAGACTGGCAAAAATTAAACACAGCTATCATATCTCTTGCTGGCAGGAATGGCAGAAAAGTGGTACTTTCAAGCACTACAGCCTTTTCTTGGGAGAAGTCTGAGTGTTTTTCAAGTTAAAAATATATAAACCTTTTGGCTAAGCAATCCTGTTACTAAGACTCTATCCCATGACGATATTTATATGAGTGACTTGCATTGTGAACAGCCATTCTGCCCTCCCATGTTTTCTTCAGTGTTGTCATTTAATCACTGTGATCCAAATCTATTACTGAGTATTGATAACTTTTTCATGATTGTTTCCTCATATTTCAGAACTCTCTTGATAGAGCCCAAGCAGCCAAGAACAAAGGCAACAAATATTTTAAAGCAGGAAAATATGAACAGGCTATTCAGTGCTATACTGAGGCCATCAGTTTGTGCCCTACAGAGAAGAATGTTGACCTTTCCACGTTTTATCAAAACAGAGCTGCTGCCTTTGAGCAGTTGGTATGTATCCTAGGTTGGTTTTTCTGTTCGTTTTGTTTCTCTTTATTTGCATAATGTTTCAGTTAATGCCACTCAAATCTAATAAACTTTTAGAAGTTGTTTTGAAATTACAGGATTTTTGTTTGGTTTTTATATCCTTTAATTACATAGATTTTTAAGAACAAATTTTAGCTCTTCGTGAGAGGCTGCGCGCCGTACCACTGCCTCGAGGCGCGGGGTCTCGTGGGCCCCGCTCCCGCCCTCCGCTCGCCTGGCCCGGACCGGAAGCGGCGTCGCACGGCCTGGGCCTGGCGCGGGGGGCGGGCACCGGGGCCCGGTCGGACATGGGCAAGAAGCACAAGAAGCACAAGTCGGACAAACAGCTCTACGAGGAGTATGTAGAGAAGCCCTTGAAGCTGGTCCTCAAAGTGGGAGGGAACGAAGTCACCGAGCTCTCCACGGGCAGCTCCGGGCATGACTCCAGCCTCTTAGAAGACAAAAACGATCGTTACAAACACAAGGACCGAAAGCGGAAAAAGAGAAAAAAAAGAGAGAAGCAGGTTCCAGGGGAGGAAAAGGGGAGAAAATGGCGACGAATAAAGGAAGATAAAAAGAAGCGAGATCGGGACGGCATGGACAATGAGGCAGAAAAAGACCTCCAGCGTCTGACCCCTGTAGGATCAGACTTGCCTCCTGAGAAGCCTCTTGCAAGCTCTTTAGCCAAACAAGAAGTAGAACAGACACCCCTTCAAGAAGCTTTGAATCAACTGATGAGACGACTGCAGAGGAAAGACCCAAGTGCTTTCTTTTCATTTCCTGTGACTGATTTTATTGCTTCCAGCTACTCCATGATCATTAAACACCCAATGGATTTTAGTACCATGAAAGAAAAGATCAAGAACAATGATTACCAGTCCATAGAAGAACTAAAGGATAACTTCAAACTAATGTGTACTAATGCTATGATTTACAACAAACCAGAGACCATTTATTATAAAGCTGCAAAGAAGCTATTGCACTCAGGGATGAAAATTCTTAGCCAGGAGAGAATTCAGAGCCTGAAGCAGAGCATAGACTTCATGGCAGACTTGCAAAAAAGTCGAAAGCAGAAAGATAGACACCTTGCAGAGTGGGGAGGACAGCGGCTGCTGGCCAAGAGAGAGGGAAGACTCTGGAGACACTGAGGCACAAGGCTTCAAGAGTCCCAATAAGGAAAATAAAAAGTAAAGAATCTTTGGGATATTAAGGTTAAGCTGTCTTTTTCACACCAGTATCGGGAGAAAATACTGATTGGGGGCCTGCCTTGGGTCCATGGTTGGTTGGGTTTTGTCCTGAAAGTCCATTTTGATGATTTGATACCCCTCTTCTCATGCAAAGCATTATATGGAATTGTCCAAACACAGTTCAGAAAATAGTTCTGAATGTCTATTCTGTATGAAAGTAGTTTTAAAACCAGTAAATTACCTTTAGGGACTCATAAAAAAATAAATAAATAAAAGAACAAATTTTAGTTTTGCTCATCACACACACAATCCAAAGTTGTATATATCAGATTTTATGAAATTAGATAATACAGAAAGTTAAAGTTTCTGGTGACCCCATCCTCCTCAACAGTTTGAGTTTATTTCTTCAACTTTTGTCCGCATATATGTAATAGTAGCATATGTGGGGGGAAAAAGACCAAAAGATGAATTCCTGTTACATTGTTTGCAACATATTTTTTCAGTTGCCACTGTATCTTGTACAGCTTCTCATAGCACACACAGATCTATTTCATTCTTTTTAAAGGCTATATGTAGTAGCTGTTACATGGTTGTAACATCTCCCTGTTGATGAACATTTGAATCACTTCCTATTTTCCCTATTGCATTCAGTGTTGCAGTAAATATTTTTGTAAGTATTTTTTTGCATACTTTTGGGGGAATAAAATTCTAGAAATGGAAATAAGATAGTATCAATACCTATTATAGTAATATATGAACATGTTTGTTTTCCAGTATCTCACTGACTATGTGTATTATCAGTCTTAATAATATTTGCCACTCTGGTAGGAGAAAAATTCTCTCTCATTGTTTTAGTTTGCAATTTTTGAGATGTTGGTGAAGTGGACAATCTTTTTCTATGTTTATTCGGTATTTATATTCTCTGCATTTTTTGTTCAACGAAATTTTATTGACTGTTTCGTATATGAAAGGTGTAGTAGGAGCTGGGTCTATAAAAGCAAACAATTATGCATAGAACTCAAGGATCGCAAAACAACTTAAATGACATTTTGATAAATGCTTTGATTCTATAATAGACGAATGAGTGGGGTTGGTGCGTAAAACAGTGCAGAATAGAGTGTTACAAATGGAGGAACAGTGTATGTAATTGCTCTGAGGTAGGCAGGAGTTTGCCATGATTAAAGAAGTATGTATAAAGGATCCTGGGGTATAGAGAGATGAAACTGGAAAGGTAGCAGAGGCCAGATCAGGCAAAGCCTTGCAATGGTAAGAAGGTTGGATTTGATTCTGAGTGTAACGGGAAATATTTAAGGGTTTTAAATAGGGCAGGAACATCGTCTAAAATTGTTCTCACTGTTCTGTCAAGAATATATTGGAGGGAGGCAAGAGTGGAGGCAGGGAGACTAAGGAAGGATGTTGCTGTAGTTGCCTAAGTGGGACATGAAGGAAAGCTGAAGACGAACAGAATTTGCTGTTGTATTGGATGTGAAGCGTGAGAAGCAGGAGTTTTAATAATGGTGGATTGAGGAAGGAGTGAGTCAGCTGACAGTTGAATTGAGAAATGTCTCTATTTTAGGAGTGTGGTTTGGGTTAAAGAGATAAAGTTTGGAGTCATCTAATTTTAGATGTTATATACTACGAGGACAATAGATGTGATCACCTAAGAGAGAGAAGGGATGAGTGCTTGAGCATTCCAGCATGTAAAAATCAGATAGAAGGGGAGAAGTCAGCTACAGAAATTGGGAAGGAGCAGCCGGTGAGGTAAATGGAAATCAAGTAGAGTGGCGACTCCTTGGAGGTTTGGCAATAAACAGGAGCTAAGAAATGGGGTAATAACTGCAGGGAATTACAGAATCAAAGGAGTGTTTTTAAAAGGTGGAAAATACTAAAGCAAGTGTTTTTATGCTAATAGGAATGATTCAATAGAGAAGCAGATTGGTGCAGAGGCAGGATAGCTAACAGTGAAGTCCTTGAAGTGGAGAGAATGTGGATCCATACCACAAGTGGAAGGTTGGCCTTTGGTGAAGAGGGGTGTTTCCTCAGTTTTAACAGGAGGGAAGGAGGAGATGATATCACATAGATGCAGGTAGGTTGTAGATTTGGTGGTAGAAAGATGGCTTAAATATGTCTTTTACCTATTTTTAAAAATTAGGTTGCTAATCTTTATTACAATTATTTATATGAGCTGTTATAATGTATTGTGGATATTAACTCTTTGTATGAATTGGGAATATTTTTTCTGTTGTGGGATTCTTAATATTTGGCCTACTGAGTTTAGAAAACTGATTTCTGTCAAACAGTGCTTCCTTTAGTGTGACTTTTTTTTAATACTTTCATTACAGCAAAAATGGAAAGAGGTGGCACAAGATTGTACAAAGGCTGTTGAACTTAATCCCAAATATGTGAAAGCTCTCTTTAGACGTGCAAAAGCCCACGAGAAGCTAGACAATAAGAAGGAATGTTTAGAAGGTGAGGGTATTTTTGTGCTTATGTATGAAAATTACTAAAGGCTTCATAGTCATTGGTAAATTTGTATGAAACTCTGCCTATGAGTAGAGAAATCAATTGTGTTTAAAAGTTTTACTCTTCCCCAATTGAGACTTTGATTTCTAGTTTAAATTGAGATTGCAGATACTTGAGTACTGTCTTGGTTCCCCACTATGGTAAATTAAATGATTTAGAGTTTATATACCACACATTTTAAACTTGGCAATTAATGAGCATCAGTGTAATTTCATGAATAAGAAATCAGAAGAGAGGTTTTAGTGAGCGATAGTGTTTCTAAGATTCTACGTATTTTTCAGTTAATATCCTATATAAATATGAAATAATTTTGAGATGAATCATTAAAGAAAACATTTGTTTTTTGCCCTTGCAATTTTCAGACATTATCTTATACTCAGTTAGAAATTATGTAATTGATACAAAGCAGCAAGTGAATTTGCCATTCTCAGTAAATATTATAAATATTCTTTGGCCTCTAATTGGCCATATCTGTTGCCAAAACTTCAAATTAGGGTATCCGTCACTGGCCTATAAAGTACAGTCTTCTGGGTGATGTAGAGCTAAACCAAAAATGCAATTTCTGCAGTCGAAAAGTACTTTCCACTACATAGATTTGCTTTAAAAGCATCAATAATCAGAAATTTAGCTATAATTTTTTTTTAGATAACATTATTTAAAAGGGAAAAGCTGTTTTATTTATTTATTTTTTAAAATCAGGATTACCAATTGAGAGTGGTTTAGAGAACATTTTAGAAAAACTTGAGGTTTTGTGGTATCATGTACTTTGATGGTGGGTAGAAGGAGTGTTGCTTTGGAAAAGAGACTTCTGAGTTTTGAACCAAACTTTGAAGTTATTAAGCGATAATTGTAGAGAGGAGTTTAAATGGATTTTAGATGGAGAAATGGGATGGGGAATTGACATTGGCACTAGCCAGATTATCAGGGGAACATACAGCAGATTGACTTGTTTGGAGGAGCAAGGATTTGGAATTGTGAGAAATTGAGTTCAAAAAGAGAGAGACAGCCATTGTTCACTACTTTGAATGAAAAGTTGAGAGGTTAAGGAAACATTGATCTTCTAAATTTCAGACCAACTGTGTGTTGAGCTCTAGCATAGCCAGGTTAAAATGGTATTTTGAAGCAGATTTAATTGAGAGCTCTGTGGCAAGATGGCTTTGGAGACGAGGAGTAACCCTGAGGCCTATAAAAAGACCAGACATAAGAGAGCCACATTATGTTGATTTGGCATATACTTAACCGGCCAGAAAAGAATATTCCTGGATTACTTGTTTTATTTGCTATGTACAATGTTGGAGTGATGAGAAACATCACAAATGGTGTAGTATAGTCCCTTTCATTTCACAGGTGAGGAAAGTGAATTCTAGAGAAGTAGAGTGACTTTCTGAGCTTTGAGTTTGGTCGTAAAGTATGTAAAACTAAAGTGTTAAGAATCAGTTTATTGGAAATGATAGCCACGTAAAGCTATGCATGTAGTTTGGCTTTCTGTGGTAACATTGAATCCATTTGATGCTGCTAATCATGTTTGTGATAATTTCATACTTACTCTTGTTTTCTGCATCATTTCTAGATGTCACTGCTGTGTGTATATTAGAAGGGTTCCAAAATCAGCAAAGCATGCTGTTAGCTGATAAAGTTCTTAAACTTCTTGGAAAAGAGAAAGCCAAAGAAAAATATAAGGTAAGTTAATCTGAATTGGTTAATAGAGGGAGTATACATTGTGAAGGGTCATTTCTAATTTATACTGCTTAAACTTGGGCATGATGGTTACAACTGAAATTAGATCCAGATTATATTTCTTTTTCCTGTAATCTTGGGCTTTTGTGGTTTACTTTTTTAAAATAAGAATGTAAACTATGTCCAGTATTGCACCTGGAGGATATTGAAAGAATTCATGTATATTAGAAGTTGCCAAACAATGGCCTACAGGCCAAATCCAGCCTGCCACCTGTTTTTATAAATAATGTGCCAATAGTGTTTTATTGGAACTCAGCCACTCACACATTGTTTTAGATGCTTTTAAGCTACAACAGCAGAGTTGAGTGGTTGTGACAGAGACTGTATAGCACATAAAGCCTAAAATATTTACTATCTGGCCTTTTACAGAAAAAAATTGCCAACTTGTACTCTTTAAAGTTTTTAAAGATATGCTGTATAAATTGGCATTGGTTTTACACAGTTAGTAGATGGTTTAATTCAAGAAATATTTATTGAACAGAGGTCCATAATGGGCATTTTAGGAGGGTAGGTACAAAGACATGGTCCTTGCCCTTACAAAGTCCTTAATGAGAGGGACCATTAATAAGTATAAAAGGCATGATATTGGTAAAGTGTCATGGAGGGATATAAGTAGAGGGCTGTGGGAGTACCACAGGTATTACTAAACATCGGTAGAGGTTTTCTGCTAAATTTCATAATATCGAGGCAGTTGTTTCTTTTTTCTTTAATAATAACTTGCTTTTCTCTTAAGTTGATTTAATAATCTGTATTTTTAACTTTACATCTCTGAATATTAGCTGAGTAAAACAGTTAAAACAGGTTTCTTCACTGCAGGACTTTCTTGTGCTAGTATGTGTTGTGAATCTCCAAATACAGCTATACTGGTTCTCAGTCTCTTTTAAACTCTGGAACTTATTTCCTTCCCTTCAGCATCTGGTAGAACATGCTGTTTTGAGGAACTAGAACTGGTGCTCCTCAAAATATTTTGCAAAATACCATGTTAGAGTCTCACAAATTGAACTTTGAAGGAACCTCGTTTCCTTGAGTATAATGCTATTGTTGAGTAGTTATACTGGTTGGACTGCAGAGTAGTAAGAAAATATGATAACCTACATTTATATAGGTTCCAGATTAGTTTCCACATATATTTTCTAACCTGTTTGTATTCCACTTTGTAAATTCCACTTTGCAAAATACTTTTCATTTTATTATTTTTATTTTTACAATAACCCTATAAGATAAATAAGGATAGTATTTTTATTGCTATTTTAGAGATGAGAAAACTGAGAATGACGTGTAAGGTCACATAGCTAATAAGTGGCAGAGCTAGAATTTATATCTTGTTCCTTTGATACTTAAGGCCATTACTTATAAAATATTGTTCTCATTTTAAATTTGTAACTCTGAAAGACACGGAAGTGGTAGCTTCATTTCTAAGCTGAAATAGGAAACTACAAGACATTAATGATTTATTCAACTTCAGTAAGGGCTATTTAAATTTCTATTTAAGCTTTTTCCCTGAAGTGGTAGATGATTGCCACTTATATATTCCAACACAGGGTCTTCAGTGGAATACTTAAGTTAGGTGTATTTATCACTTGGTGGTGACCATTTGATTTAAAATGGTAATTAAGACACACTGGGGCTTCCCTGGTGGCGCAGTGGTTGAGAATCTGTCTGCTAATGCAGGGGACACGGGTTCAAGCCCTGGTCTGGGAAGATCCCACATGCCGCAGAGCAGCTAGGCCCGTGAGCCACAACTACTGAGCCTGCGTGTCTGGAGCCTGTGCTCCGCAACAAGAAAGGCCGCGATAGTGAGAGGCCCGCGCACCGCGATGAAGAGTGGCCCCCGCTTGCCACAACTAGAGAAAGCCCTCGCACAGAAACGAAGACCCAACCCAGCCAAAAGTAAATAAATAAATAAATAAATAAAATTTAAAAACTGTACCATTTAAAAAAAAAGACACACTGAGTCTCTCCCCAGAGAGAGCACCAAAAAAAGAGTGTGAATTCCTTAGATTTTTCTATTCAGTTTTCTTATTTACCCCACTCTCATCTATCCTAGATTAGATCATATACTTACAAAGCCAGATTCATTTTTTTCCCCTCCTTCAAATACAAAGACATTAAATCTACCAAAATATTAGAAATGGTATTTGTTATACGTACAATTTAGAATACCGTATTTCAACTCTAAAGTCTTTGGGTTGAATTTTGCAAAGGATCCAAAATATGTTATGAGAGCCCTTTGGTGACATTAGTCCCTTTTCCTTCTTCCTTTAAAACTTTATCATCTTAAGTATAATAAGGAGAAACAAAATACTTCTATGATTATGAATCAGGTTGCCATGGGAAAAAGTAATAATTAAAAGAGGAAATGAGATTTCATTCTGGCTTTCAGTGGCACTTACTCCAGTGGAGATCTTCAGATGCAGAATAAGTAGGGGACAAATGAAAGCCCATGGTAGATGGACTTAACATTTTAGCACCTGTGTAAGACATGGTCCTGAGTAGTAAATTGAGATATTAATCTTCTAGGACAGGAAGATAATTTTAACTCAGAAGGAGATAATTTTAACTCAGCAGTTATTTACCTCCTTTGTTGCAGATTTCACCTTCTTTTAGTGAGTGGTTCTAAGAGTTCTTGACATTTTACATCTTTGGAGAGGGGGAAGGTTCTCATTTAAAACCTACTTTGAACAGCTGGGACTGGCAGCATTACCAGTTCCACTGTCTATTGCACTACGGTTTGGAGCCTGATATTCTTCAGTTATCTGAAAATGAGACGCCAGTTTTTACGACAGTGGTTCTCGGTATTCTACAAAAGCATCTGCTTCTTTGGTTAGTGTTTTCTATTTTGATGTGTATAAATATGATTAAATTTCAGAATCGTGAACCTCTGATGCCATCTCCACAGTTTATCAAATCTTACTTCAGTTCTTTCACGGATGATATAATTTCTCAGCCAATGCTTAAAGGAGAGAAGTCTGATGAAGATAAAGACAAGGAAGGGGAGGCTTTAGAAGTAAAAGAAAAGTAAGTGTCTTGAGTATAGTATCTGCTTAATGTTCTGTGTTTTTTTTGGCGGGGGCGTGGTTGTGGGGTTTTTTGCTGCCATAGAGCCAAAGTGGAACTCTGAGTTATCTCCAAAAAATCTGTTTATAAATAGATATAAATATAACAAAATTATAATATATAATAATATTATAATAATAAAAATACTTCTCTTCTCACACATGTCTATTACACCCTAAGAGTTACCTCTCTGGTGACTCAAGGTTTTACTGCCAGAAGTCTGCCCTGCTTTTAAGGTCCTACATGATATTCTCAAGAGATATCCTAGTGGAGATCAAGTGGTTGATTATATTTGAACAGGGGCACTAACTTAAAAAATGATTGTGTAGCTCAATATCCAGATGTTTTAGTGCAAGAAAGTTTATAATATATAATTTAATTTTTAGGAGTGCCCAAAAGAGTGACTTTCTTCAAGGTTTTTCCTGCATGCCTAGGAAAATGCCATTCTTTGGGTTTGTGTTTGCTCCTGTAGAGAGCTGAAACCAAAGTATAAGATACTATGTTTACAACTGGAGGTCAAGTGATATAATGTAGTATATAAGCTATCTAGCCTGCTTATCCATTTATATTTATCAATACTTTTATCTTGCTGTTGAGGCTAGCTCTCCTCTCTAAGAGAAGGTACAACATTATTACCAACATGACATTTTCTAATGAGTTTGGAAGAAAAGGGAATACTGTTCCCAAAGCAAAGCATAATTTTGCATCTATAGCATATTGGAAGGTTTAAGGAAAAAGATTGCTTTTAAGTTGTATCTCCCAATTTTTCTACCATTATTGGCCACCTTTTAAGGGAGGATACTATGTATAATTGTGCCAAGATGTTCAAGTTTGAGTTAGTTCGTGAGGAATCTCTTTGAGAAGATTGTAGATGGGAAGTAAATGTTTAAGGTGATGCCAATAATTGCCTCTTCTGATTAGGAAATAGTCCTTATCCCAGAAAAACTACAGTGAAGTTAATACCATTATTCTAAAAACTGTCTTGAGAGGTGGCAGGACATAGCTATCTCTCACCAGAACACTAATTGGAATTGGTCCTAAGTTTTTGAATTCTATTTTACTCTGAGCCTTAGCGTCATCATTTTTTGAATGGGGAAGTAATAATTACCTTTGAGGCTTATTGTGAGGTTTAGAGGTCATGTTTGTGAGTATCTAGCACTTAGGTTCTCAATAAATAGGAACCGTTATTACTTCCAATCTGATTTAATAATTATTTTGTCTTACCCTGGTGACCTGAGGAATAAAACTAGAGTGCAGGGAATATTAGAATGTAATTATAGGAAAGGTTAGCACAGAGTTTGTAAGACTTTGACTGACATAACTTTTAGGTCACTTGCCAGTTTTCTCTATTCAGAATATGTAGCAAATGAAATAAGAAAATGTAATTTACAGTGCCCCTTAAAGGACATATAGTATAAATTCCTTTTCAGTTCAAAAAATTCCTTCTACAAGCCTTCTCAATAAAAGTCATCGTCTTAAAAGAGTGATGATATTGTGGTCACTGCTTTTTAAAAAGTAGGGGAAGGTGTTTTCTTTAAGTACTATTTGATGGAAGAGTCTGCTTCTTTGATATTTCCACCTATTCATTCTAGGTCTGTTCTTTTAGGTGAAACAGCACAACTTCTGGATGAGAGCCTTTTATTAATAGACATTTCCCTGCCTCCAGTTCTTGCTCCCTTACAGTCCATTTCCCACAACACAGCCAGAGTGATCTTTACAAAGTACAACTCAGGTCACACCTCTTCCCTTGGGTTCTGTGACCCTAAACTCACTTGATAACTTTCTATTTCTCTGTTCTTTCTGTTAGTCATAAAATAACTGTTGCGTGCCATCAATGCGCCACAGATAAGAAGGTGAATAAGACAGGATCATTTTCTATGTTGCAGATCAGTCTGTCATTAGCTCATCTTTTCATGTGTCTAAATGTTGAAGCCTGGGCAATAACCCTAGGTTTCTGCCATTTTCTCTGTTGTTTCCTTTTTTAAAACTCTTTCTTCAAGGCAGCAAGAAAATCCCAGTCTGCATCAAAAATCCTAATCTGTTACACACACTGCCCCGCATACCACCACCCACACTCCAGTCTCACATTGACTGGCTAACTTGTTTAAGGGGAGGAGGACAGTTGTTTAACTCAGGTATACTAAATGTGGCAAGTTTTAGCATTTGATGCTTTTTTAGTAATTTTTTATGTTCATTTTATTAGTAATAAATAGTAATTTCCTGTGCTTATTTTATTTTCAGCTCTGGATACTTAAAGGCCAAACAGTATATGGAGGAAGAAAACTATGATAAAATCATAAGTGAATGCTCAAAAGAAATAGATGCCCAAGGCAAATACATGGCAGAAGCATTATTACTACGAGCTACTTTCTACTTGCTTATTGGTAATGCCAACGCAGCCAAACCAGATTTAGATAAGGTCATCAGCTTGAAAGAAGCTAATGTGAAGGTACATTTAAAACTCTGTGTGTGTGCATGTGAAAAAATTAATAATAAATAAAAATAAGACTTTTAGGTATGTTTTGCCAAAGTTTTGGCATTTCAGTTGCCATTCTCCAAAAGATTATTTTTTGTTTTGGAAGGGACTACGCCTAATGATGATTGAGTTGGTGCAGTGAAACTGAATCATAAATGTCAGTGATAGATATCTTTAACTAGGAAAGGACCTTTTTTTTCCCCCTATAATATGTGGTAGCTTCAGCTTCCCCGTATAGCTTCTGCTTACTGTATTGGACTATATTTGGGTAGGGGTAAAGGTGATGTAGCAGTGCTATAGGTAGTATTGTAAATAACATGCAATATGTAGTACAGGGTTATAAAATGCATTTAATAAAAAATAAACACATTTAATATATTCTGAAAGATTTTATTTACATGAGGAAAAAACAAGATCTAAAAATATAATATAGAAATATACTGAAATATACCAAAAGTTTTTGCAGTTGTGTGGTTGGAACAGCTTTTCGTTTTCTAAGTGTTCTTGCGTGTATGTAGTTATTTTTATAATTAAGATTCGGTGGGGGGGGGTCTGTCGAATATGAGCCTTCTACTCAGTGTAACAAGAATAGCGGTTAGCTGCCAAAGTGCTGTACTCCTTATTAGATGGTTAACATCTCTTTTTCCTCATTGAATTAAGTGAACTCTGGCTTTATTCACCTCCAAATGAAAAGTATGTGTTAAAAGTCCTTCTCAAAATAGATTTTCAAGTTGAAGATACCCTAGTAATAATTAATTTTATTTCCTGCTGATTCTCCTGATGATTACAAATATGTTCTGTTATGTGTTTTTGTTATTGTTGTGAGGGCATTCTTATTTGTTTCATTGAGGAAGACATTTGTATGCACTTTTGCCTTGAAAAAAATTTTAGAGAAGAACCCTATTTCTTATTTCATGATCATGATTTTTTGTTTTAATGGCAAGTGATGATGCCTGTCATATGCCATGTACAAAAATGAGCTCAGAACGGATCAGAGACCTGAATGTTAAGAGCCAAAACTATAAAACTCTTAGAAGAAAACATACGAGGAAATCTTCAATACTTTAGATTAAGCTGTGGTTCCTTAGGCATGACACCAAAAGCACAAGTGACCAAAAAAAGGGAAAACACATTCCACAGGATGGGAGAAAATATTCACAAGTCATATATCTGATAAGGGGCTTATATCCAGAATATATTAAAGAAGTTTTCTTACAACTCAACAATAAAAAGATAGCCTAATTTAAAACCAGGAAAGGATCTGAATAGACATTTTCCCAAAGAATATGTACAAATAGCCAATAAGGACAAGAAAAGCTGCTTAGCATCATTAGCCCTTAGGGAAATGCAAATCAAAATCACAACGAGGTATCACTTTATACCCACTAGGATGGCTGTAATCAGAAATTTGGACAATTAAAAGTATTAGTATAGATATGGAGAAGTTGGAACTCTCATACATTGCTGGTAGGAATATAAAATGGTAAAATCCCTTTGGAAATTAGTTGGGGTTGGGAAGTTCCTCAAAATGTTAAACATAGAGTTACCATGTGACCCAGTAGTTCCTCTCCTAGGTATCTATACCCACGAGAATTGAATTCATATGTCAACACAGAAACTTGTACATGAATGTTCATAGCAGCATTATTCATAAGAGCCAAAAAGTGGAAGCCTTCTTGGGCTTCCCTGGTGGCGCAGTGGTTGAGAGTCCGCCTGCCGATGCAGGGGACATGGGTTCGTGCCCCGGTCCGGGAATATCCCACATACCACGGAGCGGCTGGGCCCGTGAGCCATGGCCACTGAGCCTGCGCGTCCGGAGTCTGTGCTCTGCAACAGGAGAGGTCACAACAGTGAGAGGCCCGCGTACCGCAAAAAAAAAAAAAAAAAGTGGAAGCAACTCAAATGTCCATCAGCTGGGGAACAGATAAATAAAATGTGATATATCTATACAATGGAATATTATTTAACCATTAAAAAAGAATGAGCTGGGATGAAGTGAGAGAGTAGCACTGACATATATACACCACCAAATGTAAAATGGATGGCTAGTGGGAATCTGCACAGGGAGATCAGCTCCAATGCTTTGTGATGACCTAGAGGGGTGGGGTGGGGTGGGGTGGGGAGGGTGGGAGGGAGGCTCAAGAGGGAGGGGATATGGGGGTATATGTATACATATAGCTGGTTCACTTTGTTATACAGCAGAAACTAACACACCATTGTAAAGCAATTATACTCCAATAAAGATATTTTTAAAAAGAAAAGAATGAAGTACTGATACATGTTACAACATAGACAAACCTTGAAAACATGCTATGTGAAAGAAGCCAGTCACAAAAAGACTGCATTATGTACAATTCCAGTTTGTATGAAATGTCTGGAATATACACATCCATAGAAAGAGAAAAAAAGACTGATGGTTTCTGGGGACTGAGAATTAGGCAGGAAATAGGGAATGCCTGCTAATGTGTATGAGATTTCCTTCGGGAGTGATGAAAACGTTCTAGAATTAGTGGTGACAGTTGCACAACTCTGAATATACTAAAAATGACTGGCTTATATACTTTTAAAGGGTGAGCTTTATGGTACGTGAATTACATCTCAATACAGCTGTTATTTTAAAAAAACTAAATTAGAATAAAAGTAGTAATGATGAATCTTTCCTCATTTGGGGTATATAGCTTCGAGCAAATGCTCTCATCAAAAGAGGCAGCATGTATATGCAACAGCAGCAGCCTTTGCTGTCTACTCAGGATTTTAACATGGCTGCCGACATCGATCCTCAGAATGCAGATGTTTATCACCACCGAGGACAGGTAAATTAATTTTCTTAAAAAGTTCTGATCTTTGAATTGAGGAATTTGATACCATTTTGAGAATGTCTTTAAAGTTTTCTTGCATCACTTGTGATAGCTGTGAACAAAGTATCAGAGTGGTTTACAGTTTGGGTTGGCATTTATTTAGTCCCATCTTGAACATTTGTCCTGATATTTACTTGCGAAAAAAAAGGAAGAGGAAGGCTATAAATGTTGGCTTTTGCATATCAGGTTTGTTTTTCAGGTGTTTCTGCTTCATAGGTTTTCAACATTAAAAACATGTAAAACATGTTTCAACATTAAAACATTAAAAACATGTAGTGACAAAGAAAGAAAATGTAATGAGCATTTTGAGTTAATGCTAGAATCAACAGAATGATTTTTGTGGGCTTCTTGCTGTAAGGAAATATTAGCCTGAATTATCCAGACAGTATCAAAAAAATCTCTTCTGAATGGAGTTTTATAACATGCATATTTGTTTTTTAGTAAAAATATATAGTGAAGAAAACAGTTCCCAATTTCAGCCTCATCTGGAGAAAACACGGCTTTATAAATCTGCTTGTGTGACGTGGCTGCTTGGAATGCGTTAGAGTAGAAAGTATGGGCTAATCCATATAATAACAGAAAAGTCAGGTTCTTTCTAATGGAGAATTTTATCTCATATTTCTGTCTGAAGGGTCTTAAGAAGTGTTGAGATAACCTTAAAATTCTTGGTATTTTGATCCTTACTGGTAGTGTCTTTTAAGATTAATTTGAAATGTAATTATCTACTGTCTGATCTACTTTGACGTTTGAAAGTACAGATACTTCATTTTCTAGAAGAAAAATCACTTAAGAGTGATGAAAATGGTAGGTTTATAGTGCTTTTTAAAAAAATTGGACACTGGTTTTAAGTTTTAGAATCTTTCCTTTAAAATTATAAGATTTTCTAGTTCACTATTTCTAGAAAGTAATTCTATATTGAATAATTTCATGCATAGCATCATGCAGAGCTGTACTAAGAGGCACGGTACATATTTAACTGGTGTACTTGTTATTTTGAACTGCGTTTATCTATGTACTTTTTTTCCTTAGCTGAAAATACTGCTTGATCAAGTTGAAGAAGCAGTAGCAGATTTTGATGAATGTATTAGATTAAGACCTGAGTCTGCTCTGGCACAAGCTCAGAAATGTTTTGCATTGGTAGGTTCGACTTTCTTTTGTATTTTCCTAAACATCAGTATTTCCCATTGATAACAAAAATGAGTATTATTGTCTACAAAATCATCTACTGACAGGGAGAAAAAAATGTCAGTTTAGGAAAGTAGAAGTGTGTATTACTTGAGGTTCTGCTCCAATATTTCTCTGGATGCCTTATTTGGTTCATCTTGATAGATGTTTGTCCCTGATTTTATGCCCCCTAAACAGCACTCTTCTCTCTAATTCTCTACCATAAACCAGTATGAAGAACAAAAGCATTTAGAGGAAATACTCTGCAATCATGACACCATATAACTCATCTCTCATTTCGCCTTTGTAGAGCTATTAATATTCAGAAACACAAAGTTGAAAATTAGGTAAAATAAGGCCATTTCTAGTGAAATCAGATACTTCAGTTAACCCCATACCCTGAGTCCTAAAAGGATTTTCCTTTTAAAGAAAGAAATTGGGTCACAAACACATTTATATTACAGATTAAAAATGTTATCAGATGAAGCTTTATAATACTTTTATTATGAAGTAATAATAAAAAATAATAAAGTGATAATATATTGAATTTAAAATTCCCCTACTTATGTACAAAGTTAACCTGTTACAAGTTAGTTTGTCTTCTTCTAGAATACTGAACATCTTGAAATTGTTTAGTGGCAATGAAGTCCTAATTGTACATAGCCTTTGGATCCCTGCTCTAGAGATATTCCCGTGGAACCCTTTTAGATGCAGCAAATTATGTAGCAGATTGCCTGCTTCTCTGGAAATATTTATGTAATTTTGTGTGACTTTTATAATATGTTAACATTTCCTGAGTTTTTGAGTTCTTGATTTGACCGGCCTGTTTTGATTTTTTTACACAGTATCGCCAAGCATATACGGGAAACAATTCTTCACAAATCCAAGCAGCTATGAAAGGTTTTGAAGAGGTCATAAAGAAATTTCCAAGGTGTGCTGAAGGCTATGCATTATATGCCCAGGTAAATGTCATTTTTCATATTTTTTCACTTGCCAGATCTTTTTTAAAGAACTGCATTCATATCTTGAATGCTAGCCTGGAAATCAGAAAATAGTGCTTCTCTTGTTGCAGCTTTTGTGGAAGCAGATGGCTTTGTTCCTGCTTTGTTTCTCCTGGTCCCCAGGATGGTCCTGGATCATCTTAAGAGGGCTTCCTATGTTATACAATTTGAAAACCGTGGCCCTAAACTTGTAACATGGGGAAGCTTAAATAGAGCATTTCCCTCATGTTTTCATTTGGATTGGATTTGGCGAAATTTAATTATCTTAGGAAAATCTACTGTATGCAATTGGTGAGGGAAATGTCCTTGGAAAGGTTTTTCTTCTATTTGATCACTGTTCTTTTAAATGGTTAGATAGTCTGTAACAGCTCATTTTAATCTCTCCGGTTTGTTTAAAATTCTTGAAGCTTTCCTTGGTTTAGGATTGAAGCTATGGAAAGTAGGATTTAAATTCAGATTATTTTCACTTTTTGGGTTTTTTTTTGGCCACGGTGGGTCTTCGTTGCTGCACGTGGGCTTTCTCTAGTTGCAGCGAGCAGGGGCTGCTCTTTGTTGCGGTGCGTGGGCTTCTCATTGCAGTGGCTTCTCTTGTTGAGGAGCACAGGCTCTAAGCCTTCAGTAGTTGTGGTGTGTGGGCTCAGTAGTTGTGGCGCACGGGCTTAGTTGCTCTGTGGCATGTGGGATCTTCCAGACTAGGGCTCGAACCTGTGTCTCCTGCATTGGCAGGCAGATTCTTAACCACTGCGCCACCAGGGAAGCCCCACTTTTTAAATTATAGTTTGAAGTCTTTGAAAACTTATTTATTAATTTTAAATTATCCATTTAAATGAAAATGATTAACTTCTTATAGCCACAGTTAAAGAGTTTTTCCTCTAAGTAACTGATCTCTGAATGACTGTTTCTTTCTTACTCTTTAAGGTGAAAGCTGCTTTTGGTATCTCAAAAACCAGCCATCTCAAAACTCTATATATTTTCTCTTATTCTTCTTATTCCAAAGAAATGTTGTTCCCCTCCCTCCTTTATCCCCCCAAACATCACAGAAACAGGAAACATTTAAAAATGACCGTCTGTATTAGACTCCTACCTCCAGACATTTTTAGGGTTGTTTTGTTTTTAATTTCCTTCATGTTATCTTTAGTCCAGTTATAAGAAAAGTTCCACAGGATAAAACTTTCTTTTTGAGGGTTTATTGAGAGGGACTATAGAAGATTGATTGTGTCGGATCTATTATATAAAGTCCTACCATCACTGCATTATTAAGGGTTGAAATTCTGCAGTATGAAGTACAACCCAGGAATTCTTTTTTTGTTTCTTTGTTTTTAATATATTCTTTTCCATTATAGTTTATCACAGGATATTGAGTATAGTTCCCTGTGCTATACAGTAGGACCTTGTTCTTTATCCATTCTAAATGTAATAGTTTGCATCTACCAACCCCAAACTCCCAGTCTGTCCCTCTCTCTCTCCCGCTCCTGCTTGGCAACCACAAGTCTGTTCTCTATGTCTGTGAGTCTGTTTCCTTTTTATAGATAGGTTCATTTGTGCCATATTTTAGGTTCCACATATAAGTGATATCATATGGTATTTGTCTTTCTCTTTCTGACTTACTTCACTTAGTATGATATTCTCCAGTTGCATCCATGTTGCTGCAAATAGCATTATTTCATTCTTTTTTATGGCTGAGTAGTATTCCATTGTATATATATGTACCACATCTTCTTTATCCATTAATCAGTTGATGGACACCTAGGTTGTTTCCATGTTTTGGCTATTGTGAAGAGTGCTGTTATGAACATAGGGGAACATGCTTTTTTTTTTTAACATCTTTACTGCAGTATAATTGCTTTACAATGTTGTGTTAGTTTCTCCTGTATAACAAAGGGAATCAGCTGTATGCATATGTATATCTCCATATCTCCTCCCCCTTGTGTCTCCCTCCCACCCTCCTTATCCCACCCCTCTAGGTGCTCACAAAGCACCAAGCTGATCTCCCTGTGCTATGTGGCTGCTTCCCACTAGCTATCTGTTTTACATTTGGTAGTGTATATATGTCCATGCTACTTTCTCACTTCATCCCAGCTTAACCTTCCCCCTCCCCGTGTCCTGAAGTCCATTCTCTATGTCTGCATCTTTATTCCTGTCCTGCCCCTAGGTTCATTAGAACCATTTTTTTTTTAGATTCCATATATATGTGTTAGCATATGGTATTTGTTTTTCTGACTTACTTCACTCTGTATGACAGACTCTAGGTCCATTGACCTCACTACAAATAACTCAATTTCATTTCTTTTTATGGTTGAGTAATATTCCATTGTATATATGTGCCACATCTTCTTATCCATTCATCTGTTGATGGACACTTAGGTTGCTTCTATGTCCTGGCTATTGTAAATAGTGCTGCAGTGAACATTGTGGTACATGACTCTTTTTGAACTATGGTTTTCTAAGGGTATATGCCCAGTAGTGAGATTGCTAAGTCATATGGTAGTGCTGTTTTTAGTTTTTTAAGGAACCTCCATACTGTTCTATAGTGGCTGTATCAATTCACATTCCCACCAACAGTGCAAGAGGGTTCCCTTTTCTCCACACCCTCTCCAGAATTTACTGTTTGTACGTTTTTAGATGATGGCCATTCTGACCAGTGTGAGGTGATACTGCATTGTAGTTTTGATTTGCATTTCTCTGATGACTAGTGATGTTGAGCATCTTTTCACGTGTTTTTTGGCAATCTGTATATCTTGTTTGGAGAAATGTCTGTTTAGGTCTTCTGCCCATTTTTGAATTGGGTTCTTTGTTTTTTTGATATTGAGCTGCATGTGCTGCTTGTATATTTTGGATATTAATCCTTTGTCAGTTGCTTTGTTTGCAAATATTTTCTCCCATTATGAGGGTTGTCTTTTCGTCTTGTTTATGGTTTCCTTTGCTGTGCAAAAGCTTTGAAGTTTCATTAGGTCCCATTTGCTTATTTTTGTTTTTATTTCCATTTCTCTAGGAGGTGGGTCAAAAAGGATCTTGCTATGATTTATGTCATAGAGTCTTCTGCCTATATTTTCCTCTAAGAGTTTGATAGTGTCTGGCCTTACATTTAGGTCTTTAATCCATTTTGAGTTTATTTTTGTGTATGGTGTTAGGAAGTGTTCTAATTTCATTCTCCTACATGTAGCTGTCCATTTTTCCCAGCACCACTTATTGAAGAGGCTGTCTTTTCTCCATTGTATAATCTTGCCTCCTTTACCAAAGATAAGGTGACCATATGTACATGGGTTTATCTCTGGGCTTTCTATCCTGTTCCATTGATCTATATCTCTGTTTTTGTGCCAGTACCATACTGTCTTGATTACTGTAGCTTTGTAGTATAGTCTGAAGTCCAGGAGCCTGATTCTGATTCCTCCAGCTCCGTTTTTCTTTCTCGCTCTTGCTTTGGCTATTTGGGGTCTTTTGTGTTTCCATACAAATTGTAAAATTGTTTGTTCTAGTTCTGTGAAAAATGCCAGTGGTAGTTTGATATGAACTGCATTGAATCTTTAGATTGCTTTTGGGTAGTATAGTCATTTTCACAATGTTGATTCTTCCAATCCAAGAACATAGTATATCTCTCCATCTGTTTGTATCGTCTTTAATTTCTTTCATCAGTGTCTTATAGTTTTCTGCATACAGGTCTTTTGTCTCCTTAGGTAGGTTTATTCCTGGGTATTTTATTCTTTTTGTTGCAGTGGTAAATGGGAGTGTTTCTTTAATATCTCTTTCAGATTTTTCATCCTTAGTGTATAGAAATACAAGAGATTTCTGTGCACTAATTTTGTATCCTGCTACTCTACCGTATTGATTGATTAGCTCTAGTAGTTTTCTGGTAGCATCTTTAGGATTCTCTCTGTATAGTATCATGTCATCTGCAAACAGTGACAGCTTTACTTCTTCTTTTCCAATTTGGATTCCTTTTATTTCTTTTTCTTCTCTGATTGCTGTGGCTAAAACTTCCAAAACTATATTGAATAATAGTGGTGAGAATGGACAACCTTATCTTGTTCCTGATGTTAGAGGAAATGGTTTTGGTTTTTCACCACTGAGATGATGTTGCCTGTGGGTTTGTCATATATGGCCTTTATTATGTTGAGGAAGGTTCCCTCTATGCCTACTTTCTGGAGAGTTTTTATCATAAATGGGTGTTGAATTTTGTCAAAAGCTTTTTCTGCGTCTATTGAGATGATCATATGGTTGTGATCCTTCAATTTGTTAATATGGTGTATCATATTGATTGATTTGCATATATTGAAGAATACTTGCATTCCTGGGATAAACCCGACTTGATCATGGTATATGATCCTTTTAATGTGCTGTTGGATTTTGTTTGCTAGTATTTTGTTGAGGATTTTTGCATCTATGTTCATCAGAGATATTGATCTCTAGTTTTCTTTTTTTTGTGACATCTTTGTTTGGAAGTGTTCCTCCCTCTGCTATATTTTGGAAGAGTTTGAGAAGGATAGGTGTTAGCTCTTCTCTAAATGTTTGATAGAATTCTCCTGTGAAGCCATCTGGTCCTGGGCTTTTGTTTGTTGGAAGATTTTTAATCACAGTCTCAATTTCATTTTTAATCACAGTCTCAATGCTTGTGATTGGTCTGTTTATATTTTCTATTTCTTCCTGGTTCAGTCTTGGAAGGTTGTGCTTTTCTAAGAATTTGTCCATTTTTTTCCAGGTTTTCCATTTTCTTGGCATATCGTTGCTTGTAGTAATCTCTCGTGATCCTTTGTATTTCTGCAGTGTCAGTTGTTACTTCTCCTTTTTCATTTCTAATTCTATTGATTTGAGTCTTCTCCCTTTTTTTCTTGATGAGTCTGGGTAATGGTTTATCAGTTTTGTTTTATCTTCTCAAAGAACCAGCTTTTAGATTTATTGATCTTTGCTATCTTTCCCTTCATTTCTTTTTCATTGATTTCTGGTCTGATCTTTATGTTTTCTTTCCTTCTGCTAACTTTGGGATATTTTTGTTCTTCCTCTAATTGTTTAGGTGTAAGGTTAGGTTGTTTTTTTGAGATGTTGCTTATTTTTTGAGGTAGGATTGTATTGCTATAAACTTCCCTCTTAGAACTGCTTTTGCTGCATCCCGTAGGTTTTGGGTCATCGTGTTTTCATTGTCATTTGTTTCTGGGTACTTTTTGATTTCCTCTTTGATTTTGTCAGTGATCTCTTGGTTATTTAGTAGCGTATTGTTTAGCCTCCATGTGTTTGTGTTTTTTTCCTGTAATTGATATCTAGTCTCATAGCATTGTGGTCAGAAAAGATACTTGGTACAAATTCAGTTTTCTTAAATTTACCAAGGCTTCATTTGTGACCCAGGATATGATCTATACTGGAGGATATTCCATGAGCACTAGAGGAGAAAGTGTCTTCTGTTGTTTTTGGATGGAATGTCCTATAAATATCAATTAAGTCCATCTTGTTGAATGTGTCATTTAAAGCTTTTGTTTCCTTATTTATTTTCATTTTGGATGATCTGTCCGTTGGTGAAAGTGGGGTGTTAAAGTCCGCTGCTGTGATTGTGTTACTGTCGATCTCCCCTTTCATGACTGTTAGCATTTGCCTTATGTATTGAGGTGCTCCTATGTTGGGTACATAAATCTTTACAATTGTTATATTTTCTTCTTGGATTGATCCCTAGATCATTATGCAGTCTCCTTCTTTGTCTCTTTTAATAGTCTTTATTTTAAAGTCTATTCTGTCTGATACAAGAATTGCTACTCCAACTTTCTTTTGATTTCCATTTGCATGGAATATCTTTTTCCATCCCCTCACTTTCAGTCTGTATGTGTCCCTAGGTCTGAAGTGGGGCTCTTTTAGACAGCATATGTACGGGTCTTGTTTTTGTATCCATTCAGCCAGTCTGTGTCTTTTGGTTGGAGCATTTAATCCACTTACATTTAAGGTAATTATCGATATGTATGTTCCTATTACCATTTTCTTAATTGTTTTGGGTTTGTTATTGTAGGTCTTTTCCTTCTGTTGTGTTTCCTGCCTAGAGAAGTTCCTTTAGCATTTGTTGTAGAGCTGGTTTGGTGGTGCTGAATTCTCTTAAATTTTGCTTATCTGTAAAGGTTTTAATTTCTCCATCGAATCTGAATGAGATCCTTGCTGGGTAGAGTAGTCTTGGTTGTACGTTCTTCCCTTTCATCACTTTAAATATGTCCTACCACTCCCTTGTGGCTTGCAGAGTTTCTGCTGAAAAGTCAGCTGTTAACCTGATGGGGATTCCCTTGTATGTTATGTATTGCTTTTTCCTTGTTGCTTCTAATATTTTTTCTTTGTATTTAATTTTTGATAGTTTGATTAATATGTGTCTTGGTGTGTTTCTCTTTGGGTTTATCCTTTATGGTACTGTCTGTGCTTCCTGGACTTGATTGTCTATATCCTTTCCCATGTTAGGGAAGTTTTCGACTATAATCTCTTCAAATATTTTCTCAGACCCTTTCTTTTTCCTTCTTCTTCTGGGACCCATATAATTCGAATGTTGGTGCATTTAATGTTGTTCCAGAGGTCTCTAAGACTGTCCTCAATTCTTTTCGTTCTTTTTTCTTTATCCTGCTTCTTGACAGTTATTTCCAACATTTTATCTTCCAGCTCACTTATCCGTTCTTCTGCCTCAGTTATTCTGTTATTGATTGCTTCTAGAGTATTTTTAATTTCAGTAATTGTGTTGTTCATCTCTGTTTGTTTGCTCTTTAGTTCTTCTAGATCCTTGTTAAATGTTTCTTGTATTTTCTCCATTGTGTTTCCAAAATTTTGGATCATCTTTACTGTCGTTACTCTGAATTCTTTTTCAGGTAGGTTGCCTATTTCATCTTCATTTAATTGGTCTTGTAGGTTTTTACCTTGCTCCTTTGTTTGTAACGTATTTTTTATAATTTCCTTTTTTTTTTTTTTGATGGGTGGTGCTGTATTTCTGTCTTACTGGCTGTTTAGCCTGAGACATCCAGCACTGGAGTCTGCAGGCAGTTGGATAGAGCTGGGTCTTGGTGCTGAGATGAGGCCCTCTGGGAAGCCTCACTCTGAATGATATTCCCTGGGGTCCTAAGTTCTCTGTTAGTCCAGCAGTTTGGACTTGGAGTTCCCACCACAGCAGCTCATTACCCAACCTCCGGCCTGGGAACCAAGATTCCGCAAGCTTTGTGGTGCGGTAAAAAAAAGAAAACAGAAAAAAAAAACAAACTGTACAGTATCAAAGAAAATAAAATTAGAAAGATAAAAAATGTATTAGGAAAAATAAAACTATAATTGAACCAACTGCAACAATGTAAAATAAAACCACACCAGAAAAAAGAAAACAGAAAAGGGGAAGGGGGAACAAGCCAAAAGGAGAGATCACTAGCAAAGTATAAAGAATAAAATAAAATTAGAAAAATAAAAGATTTATTAGGGAACATAATAATATAAAAGAATCAACAACAGTGAATCAACAAGGTAAAACAGAACCCCAATCTAAAAGAGGAAAAAGGAAAAAAAAAAAAAAGCCTTGGCCGTGGTGGCAGAGTTCAGGTGGGGTGGGACTTAGGCAGGGGTGGGGTTTAGGGTGGGGCGGAACCTAGGCAGGTGGGGGGGGTGTCGTTTGAGTGTGGGGTGGAGCCTAGGCGGGGTGACTTTCAAGCATGGGGTGGGGCCTCTGCTTAGGACCTGAATGATCAAGGAAGGGGAGAGGCAGTATGTCCAAAGGAGGGCTTCCGGAGTGTAGAGTTCCAGAGTTTGGAGGTCGGGCCCTGAGTGAGGGTGTGTGGGTGGGGTTTAGGCCCAGCGCATTGGAGGGGTCTCCGAGTGCAGAGGTAGGGCCCTGGGTGGGGGTGTAGGGTCGGGGCTTGGGTTCTGTGGAGCAGGAGGGAGGCTTTAAGGGCAGAGTATTAGGCCTCGGAGCCCAACGGGCTCCCCGGTGCCTAAGTGGACAGGAAAAGCACTGGCCGTGTTCCCTTCTGTTCTTTCGCACCCCTCTCCCAACCATCTCCTCAGGGTCTTCCCCCATTGCTACTGGACTCCTAACTTTGGGTAGGTCCCACTGGGTGTAGGAACTCCTCCCCTCCCCCAGCTACCCCTCAGGGGTGCCAGTCCCATAGGTCTGGCCTTTACTTTTGCTCCCCCTTCCCTGCCTCCCATTCCCTCAGGACCCGTGTGGCTGGAGGGGTCCTAGGTGGGCAGAGGATCAGGCCCGGTATCTCTTACTGGGGGCCCAAGGAGGCAGGGGAAACCTGGCTACACTCCCTTTTGATCCTTTGCCCTCCCAGTGGTTCCCCAATTTCCCCTTCGGATGTGGGATCCCTTCCCCTCCCCCAGCCACCCCTCAGGGGCGCCAGACCCGTCCCACCTCCACTTCTCCCCCTTCACTCCCCCCACACCCAGCATCCTACCCGGTCACTGGGAGTTCCTCCTGTCCCCTTAGTTGACCATGGTTCCCCACTGGTGCCTGGTAGGTACCCTAGGTGTAAGGAGATGTAAATTCCAAATCCTCCTAGTACGCCATCTTGACTCCACCCCCACATGTATGTTTTTGAATCATATTTTGTCCAGGTATATTTCCAGGAGTGGCATTGCTGGATCATATGGTAATTCTATTTTTAGTTTTCTGAGAACCTCCATACTGTTTTCCATAGTGGCTGTATCAATTTACATTCCCACCAGCAGTGTAGGAGAGTTTCCTTTTCTCAACACCCTCTGCAGCATTTGTTATTTGTAGACTTTTTAATGATGGCCATTCTGACTGGTGTGAGGTGGTACCTCGTTGTAGGTTTGATTTTCATTTCTCTATTAGTGATGTTGAGCATCTTTTCATGTGCCTGCTGGCCATCTGTATGTCTTCTTTGGAGAAATGTCTATTAAGGTCTTCTGCCCATTTTTCAGTTGGGTTGTTTGGGTTTTTTTGTTGTTGATTTGTATGAGCTGTTTGTATATTTTGGAGATTAAGTCCTTGTCTGTCTCATCATTTACAAATATTTTCTCCCATTCTGTAGGTTGTCTTTTCTTTTTGGTTATGGTTTCCTTTGCTGTGCAAAAGCTTGTAAGTTTGATTCAGTCCCATTTGTTTAGTTTTGTTTTTATTTCTGTTGCCTTGGGAGACTGATCTAAGAAAACATTGGTATAATTTATGTCAGAGATGTTTTGCCTATGCTCTCCTCTAGGAGTTTTATGGTGTCATGTCTTATGTTTTAAGTCTTTAAGGCATTTTGACTTTATTTTTGTGCATGGTATGAGGGTGTGTTCTAACTTCATTGATTTACATGCAGCTCTCCAACTTTCCCAGCACAACTTGCTGAAGAGACTGTCTTTTTCCCATTTTATATTCTTGCCTCTTTTGTCGAAGATTAATTAACCATAGGTGTGTGGGTTTACTTCTGCAACCCAGGAATTCATTAACCTCAGTTTGAAATCTTATCTGCTCAGTCTTTGTTCTTATAATTCCTAGACAGAAAACAAAATGATACATTGGTTGCTGACTACATGCTCAATTAATTGTGAAAGCATGTATATATAAAATTTTATAGAATGTATAGAAGTTAAAATAGGACAAACACACATTATAATTGTATGACGTTTGTATTGAATAGTACACTTGGGTTTAGGGCTTATATTTAATTAGGAACAAGCCAGAAGGTGACAGGAGCATCTTCATCACTGAAATGAAATTCAGAAAGGCTTTTTTGGTGCAGATTTCTATAAGCAGCTAAAAGAGCAAAGGCCACTGACTAGCTTTTAAAGAAACCAAATACTAGGAACAACTCTTTTGCAGAGGTTTCATGATTGTACATTTCTCCCTCATTATGTTACCTTCAAAACAGGTTTTGGCTTACTTGAGCATCATCTTTTTTTTTTTAATAAATTTATTTATTTTATTTTGGCTGTGTTGGGTCTTTGTTGCTGCGCGGGCTTTCTCTAGTTGCGGCGAGCGGGGGCTACTCTTCATTGCGGTACGAGGGCTTCTCATTGTGGTGGCTTCTCTTGTTGCAGAGCACCAGCTCTAGGCACTTGGGCTTCAGTAGTTGTGGCACGTGGGCTCAGTAGTCGTGGTGCACAGGCTTAGTTGCTCCACGGCATGTGGGATCTTCCTGGACCAGGGCTTGAACCTGTGTCCCCTGCATTCGCAGGAGATTCTCAACCCCTGTGCCACCAGGGAAGCCCTACTTAAGCATCATCTTATCAGCACTAGCATTATTACAAGTCTGTTTGCACTAAAGATTCTGTCTTTTGGTCCCTCTTCTGATGTTTGCTTTACTATATATAGCAAATTTTATTTATACATAGAGAGTTATGTATAGTTACATACAGTTACATAGTATGACTTTTTTCTTTGAACCCTGAAGCTGAGCTTAGATGCTGGCTAACTCTCAGAGTTACAGTTTGATCAGCATGATCTGGTATCCACATAACCAAGCCTTCCATTTCTGCCATGGGATTTGCCTTCAAACAGTTGATTGTAGCTGCTTTCTCTGACCAATCAGTTTTAAGGAATGACTGATAACAGTTAACATACCTATCTGAACTTATCCTTCCAAATGAGTATTGTTTTTAAAGTAATTCCCTTAGGATATATTATGATAAATTATGAATAAGTGACATGAATGTACCTGTGAGAATCTGATATTAGAACTTGCACCAAGAGTGGGATTTTCTGTATTCTAGAGTTTATTAGATCTTCTCCTATTGCATATTACTAACAAATTTAATAAAGAGAACAGTTAAGATTTCATATTTATAATATTGCTATGTAAAAACCCCAATAATTAAGATGCAACATTTTAAATAAGTTTAATCCCCAAAACAATAATTTGGTAATGAATGGTTACATGAAGTAAATTTTAATAATTAATAAGCAGTATACTTTTAACTGCTTAGGGTGACAGTTACCTAAATTTAACTGAAGTATCTCTTCACATAGGCATTAACAGATCAACAACAGTTTGGTAAAGCTGATGAAATGTATGATAAATGTATTAATTTGGAACCAGACAATGCCACAACATACGTTCATAAAGGGTATGTATTTTTGTGGGTCTGTTTGTTCCAGTAAGAAACTAAATTTCTTGCATAGTAGTAAGATGGATTTCTTTTGGTCGCTGAGAAAGGGGACTGTGGTAGATAGTGTCAGTGTTAACTGAAAAATTTCTTAGTGCTGTGCATGCTTCACTGTTACTTTTTCTTTTACTTATGTTTCATTATTATACAATAATTAGTAAATATGCTATTTTCACCCTAGCTTAAGTATTTCAGTTCTGAACATCCTGTCAGATGTTAACTTGTATCAAAATAGGAAACATGTAAGATAAGTTTTTCCTGTCCTAGTATACTTGAATTGTCATTTTAAAACTTCACTTAAATTTATACAGAGTAAAACATTAAGCTGTGCAAAATAAGTTAATAATAGAGCCTAGACCATTGGACACTCTTTTCATAATAAGGAATTTAGACTACAAAACCATTATAAATTGAGGGCAAAAAACCAATTTGATGCTGATTCTGTACTGTTTTAGAGTTTGTTTTTCCATGTAAATTAAATTATAAATTCATTGAGAGCCAGTTGATACTGGGCCATGGTCACATCTGACTGCTGTTTTGCATTTGCAGTTTACTTCAGCTTCAGTGGAAGCAAGATCTGGATAGAGGTTTGGAGCTTATCAGCAAGGCTATTGAAATTGACAATAAATGTGATTTTGCATATGAAACCATGGGAACTATTGAAGTACAAAGGTAACTTCTAGAGTCTGTCCTTAGGAAAGTTAGGGCATCTCCATATTTATCTTTTCATTCTTCTCATTATAGACAGGTTATTGTCAATAATCATTAAATTTTTAAGTCTTAACATGTTGTGCCTTTTGAGGCAATATTCCCTTGAAACTATACAACTTTGATTTGCCTTGTTTAATTATTTTTCCTGTTTAAAAGTCACACTTAAAAGTTGTTTAAGTCAGGCATATACATTAGAAAGGGAAACTTGATCTTTCTCCAATACCTGTTGTGTTTTTTCCTCCTTTCACCTGTATTATTTCTCTTGGAGGGAAAACATCTGCAGTGTACTTAGGCAGTGCAGTGTAGCATAAGGATTGGCAGCCACGTTGCCCGAAGACTTAGATCCTGCTACAGCCAAGTGGCTAGGCAAATTGCACCATCACCTCTGAGCCCCCCGAGTTTTCTTTAAAATCAGGGAGTTGGATAAGAACTTTTGGAATTCTTTCATGTAACTTCTTGTTTTCTGTAAATGTTTATCCAGAGTTGCACTTGAGATCCACCATTAATAGGTGATAACTCTTTATGCCATAGAATTTAGTGTAATGTACCATCTTGATACTGGCATTGCCGTCCATTTGAGATCTACTCTAGGCCAGGTACTGAACTCTAGCTTTCCAAATATTATTTCAATTGATTTTTACCCCAGTCTTTATAAAGGTTGAGGTTATATGATACTCCATTTAATTGAAGAGTGTAGAAACTGATGCCCAGACTGGTTAAAATAACAAGGTTACATGGTAAGCACGTAGAAAGAGGACATGAGCCCATATTTCACTGATGCCGAAAGTAACAGATCTTGCCACCATTGCTTGTCAGGAATTAGTAGGAGTTGTCTTAATAACCTGTCATGCAGTCACTTCTGGGGTCCTCTGTCTTTCTGCTCCAGAGTAGGCAGAATATATATAGGCTGATGAAAATTTTTGTGATTCTTTTTATCCATCTATACTGACAGTTGCATATAAATATTAAATTATTTCTTAATTGCCAGTTTGTTAATGTGTATAAAATATTCTCATACTAGAATATGATGGGGTAATAGTTCTTAATCTTTTGAGCAAAGCTGTGGATTTTTCCTAAAATAATGCACATACAAAAACTCTTTGCAGATAAGTTGTTCCTAGAGCCTGGGTTAAGGACCCCTGATTTATGGGGTTTGATGAATTTTGTTTGTGTGTTAATTGTACTTTAAGAAATCCATTCTGAATCCTGCTTTACAAATAGATAAGTGAATGTGAATGAATGAAATTGCTGATTATCCTAGGATTTAGCAAATCTGCAGTCTACCTAATATCTGAACATGAACTCTCAAAGCTATTTTCTTTTTAATTAAGTCTGTTATGTACTGTATCAATATATGTAGTAGGAGATTGAGTACAGTCTCCCCAGAGGTACATTGTACTTCTTAGATTCTAACTGGCATATATATAGTGGGGACTTAATACAGTATTTATTTTAAGATTACATGCATGTATGCATATATACATAGCCAGTACTAGTTACCTTAAAATAGCTCTTGGTTCTTGGCAAGTATATAGAGCCTGATCACAGTTAGACTGTAAGAGATAAATTATATATTTTTTGACCAAGCATATTCATCCATTTATTCAAAAAATGGATACTAGCTACCAAGCATTGTACTAGGTTCTAGGAATTGAAAGGTGTCCCGTAAGGATCTGGTAAGACTGTGGTATAAACAAATATCAATATATATTCATCTGACTGTGCATAGAATGACAATAGAATCATGGGAACAGTGGGGAGGGAGCGGCCAATTCCTCTAGCGTGGGAAGGGGAGAGTATTTTTCATGAGGATATTGTATTTGAACTGGGCCTTAGAAAGGTGAGGATTTGGCTAGAATCAGGCAGAGAAGCAGTAAATAATCTGAGCATTATGAGCATGAGTGAACTCAGGGAGACCCGTGTGTATGGAGTAGAGTGTTGGGTAAGGGATGTGCTGGTAGGGCTCACACAGATCTGTGAAGGTAAGGCCCCTGAATACCTGTAATGTTCTCTGAGGCTATGTCACTGCTTTCTAAAGGAGCCTCATGGTGGAGTAGAAACAAGCAGAATTTAGGAACCAGATATGATTATGATTTTAAATAAGTCATTTAGTTTCTCTAGTCTCACTGTTCTTATCTGTAAACAAAGACCACAAACAAAGACCACAAGTAGCATAATATAAGCATATAGTATTTGTAATAGTAGCTAACATTCATTGAGTGTTTTCTATATGCTAGGCATTATTTTGTTATAAAGAAGCATTTTATTAGAATCATAGTTGAAACTTAAAGGTCAGGCTCCCTGTAGCTTCACTTATAAACTTCATTGCATTCTGTGAAGTGCTTGTTGAATCTGAAACATTTAAAATTGTTGTTTTAGAGGAAACATGGAGAAAGCCATTGACATGTTCAACAAAGCTATTAACCTGGCCAAATCAGAAATGGAGATGGCTCATCTATACTCACTCTGTGATGCTGCCCATGCCCAGACAGAAGTTGCAAAGAAATATGGATTAAAACCACCGACATTATAAAATACGGGGGAAGGAAAATGACCCTCTTTTTAGGAGTTTACCCCCTCTTCAACTGAACCCTAAAGACACTGTCGTGAACTGCGTTGAATGGTGGAGCTTAGTATTTCTGTCTGTGCTGTTGTCATTTGTTACATCTGTTTCATTTTTAGGTGTTGTGGGAGTGCCTGTTGAAGAAAGTTTGCAGTGTTGCAGCTTTTATGCCCTGTGCAACAAAAGCTTAGAACCTGTTAAAGGGATATTAAAATGAAGTTGCAAAGAGTACAAATGATAATTGGCCATGCAAATAAAAATTTTGATTTGTTGATCTGACTTTTTTTTTTGAGGGGGGTGGGAGGGTGACTGTGTTCTGGATGATCTTGTCTTTGTGTGTGCGTGCGTGTGTGTGTGTATAATATATGAGTATTTTGCAGTTTTACAGCATGTTGGTTTTTAAATTAACATAGTAAGTGCTGTAAAATAAGATTCTTTTAGATTTGATTAATCCCTTTTAGTTAATTTTTTTTTGAAGGAAACAGCTTAAGTGGGGATTTCGTTTTTACGACAGCAAAATTGAGACCCTTTTAACCACTGTCAGCATGCACAATGCCTCTGATTCTGCAGAACGTTAGATGCAGTGGCGACGCTTAAACCTTTGACCCCCTTCAACTATAATGGATAATGTACATCGTTCTTAAAGTCTACAGCAGCTGGTTTTCATAGAGTAAATTATGCAGAAGCAAGATATTCTAATTGATATATGTGCTAGAAGACTGAGAATTAATGGGAGAGCAGACCAGGCAAGAGGTAAGATGAAATGAAAATGTATTTATAATTGCCCATGGCTATTTTCTACAATAGGTATTACTATTTAACAGTGTACTTTTTAAAGAAAATGCAGGTTGGTTGTGTATGTAAAGACAAAGTAAGTGTGATAAGTAGTTAATTAGCTTAAAATTTCTAGTGAAGAAAATGTGGCCTAACAGTTCAAAAAGGATGAAAGTCGGGCTTCCCTGGTGGCGCAGTGGTTGAGAGTCTGCCTTGCCAATGCAGGAGACGCGGGTTCGTGCCCCCGTCTGGGAAGATCCCACGTGCCGCGGAGCGGCTGGGCCTGTGAGCCATGGCCGCTGAGCCTGCGCTTCCGGAGCCTGTGCTCCGCAACGGGAGAGGCCCCAACAGTGAGAGGCCCGTGTACCACAAAAAAAAAAAAAAGAAAAAGGAAAAAAAAAGGATGAAAGTCTTAGATCCAGAAGCATAATATTTCCTGAAGTGACAAGTTTAATGCTTCTTAACTATGGCTACATGTACTTAAGGGATTTTGAGCCAGTATTTTCAAAGATGCTGAGGACACGTGGAGTGCATTTTAGTTTTGAACTAACCTTGGTCTCTAAGGCCTGGCTGACTGACCGTGTCCACACTACACTAAGGTTTCTGACAGCAGATTTTTATTTTGTTTTGTTCATTTTACCTTTACCTCACCCTCTTACTTAGAAATCACTTCGTGTTTTTTCCAATTGTTACTTTTATAGATCATCCTTTTGCTTATATGCTGGATTTTTCTGGTGGGGGTGGAGAGGTGTTCTTAAAGAGTCTCTTGTTTTGAGATATTCAGGGTGGGGAGAGGTTTACTTAAGTCTGAGTATAATAAAAAGAGCAAGCCTTCAGTTGTACTTTTCTGGAAATGGAATCTAATTAGAGTTTACATTGTTGGGAGTAAATGAGCATTTTACCCCTCTTTAAAAGGGTGCTTTATCCTATTGAAACCAAAAGGTTTTGTCAAAATGCTGTCTTTTTAGAAGCTACTAGAAATGACTCCCTTCCAAAGTCAGAGTCTGGAAAATATTGAAGGGGCAATAATTGGTGGGGGGCAGTTAACATAATTTAAGATGGTTTGGATAATGGAATGTTTGAGAGCTCTGCATTTTAGTTTTTAAATTATGCACCTACTATAAGCCCCGAATACAGAAATGTTCTGTATCTCTGAATAACCTCTGACTTTAAAAAGAAGTTTTTATTTGCATGGCTGTATTTACATTAACACTGATATTTTCTTCTCTCTTCTCGCTTCCTATCCCTTGGGGTTCAGTAGAAAACACACCAAGGAAACTGAAGCATGTACCATTCAGTACTAACATTCCACATCCTCATGGACTATTGCCTGTTCTGAAAAATATTTGAAACTGCACTGAAAGCTGCATCTGTCTGTGTCTTTTCTATTGTAAATGATCTCACGTGTAAATTCACCAAATAAATATTACATTCAAGCTTTTCAATCTATTCTTTAAATAGAAAGATAGGTATTCATTTACCATAGTATTGGGTAAATTCATTATCATTCTCTTTGTGGGCTCAAACTAACTTTGAAAAAAGGGACATACTGGACACGTTAGTATCTGAAGCACAGTAAGTTTTCGGTATTAAAGATGGAGTTTCCCCATCCTTCCTCCTGGTGAAGCAAAGCTCTAAGAACTGCTAGTAGAGCCATTTACTTTATTCCTACCTATACCTTACCCATACTTGCACAACAGCCTGGAAGGTTACCAATCAGACCTGAGGCCTGTGACTAAGTTTATACTCAAAACTGGTTTCACCAGTGAGTTTTGATCAGTTTTCAACCACTTGGAGCCTTTAAGAGAGGATACCTGAAAATATCTACCACCGTTGAGTATTTGTGGTACGAATAGGGAATACATCTCAAAGCAATAGTAAGCAGCTTTGGCTTTAAAACACAATTCAGATAGAACTTTCTGCCCTGTGGAGACTCAAATGGTAGTTTAAATAGTCCTTTTTCCCAGGAGAGCTCAACTAATTGTCATCTTCTTAAGGCTGTTTATAAACAGGAAGACTATATAATTTACCCAAGAAATTTTTGAGCATAAAGTAATAATTACTCAAGACTGTCCTGGGTAAGTTGGGTTGTATGGTCTTTGTATTTATAAAGAAATAATATGGGAGTGGTGATGGGAGGGGTAATAATTAATCAAGCCTACCTTTAGTTCTCTGCAAAACTGATTGGCAAACAAAGTGACAAGAATTTTAACTTGATCTATTTATAAGCCTTAACACACTGCAATAGAATGAATAATGGTCCTCCAAAAGATATCCAAATCTTGATCCCTGGAACCTGTGAATGTTACCTATTTATGTGGCAAAAATGGACTTTGCAGGTGTTATTCAGTTAAGAATCTTGAGATGGGGAAAATATCCTGGGTTATCTAGGTAGACCCCAAATATAATTACAAATGTCCTTGTAAAAGGGAGATTTCAGGAGAAGAGAAGACAGTGCGACAACAGGCAGAGATCAGAGTGATGTGGCCACAAGCCAAGGAATGCTGGCAGCCACCAGAAGCTGGAAAGGCAAGAAATGGATTCTGCCCTAGAGCAGAGCTCGGCCCTGCTGACACCTTGATTTCGGCCCAGTGCAACTGACTTCGGACTTCTGGCCTTCAGAACTATGAGAGTGAGTTCCTGTTGTTTTAGCCACTAAATACATGGCGGTTTGTTACAACAGCCACAGGAAACTAATACTCCTTCGGTTATTGTATACAACACAGCTTACAGTTTAAAGGAATTATTTTGAGTATCGAGGAGTTCAGCATGACTTCACATGCACTTAAGTTTTGGCCAAAGGTGTTTTAGGCCCAGAGTGGAGGTTTAGTCAAGAGCTGGAGCATTTGTGATGTAAAATACATATGAGCGTGGTATAATCACCAGGCCAAAAGCCTGCTCTTCATGAGGTAAAAATGTTGAGATGCCTCTGCTGATACCTAGAAGAAACATCAGAAGTAAGATGCTCTTTCCAGGTGTTTTGAAACTCTTAAAATTAGGCAGTATGAAAACTACAGTCTGGTTTATTTCAAGCAGAAGGTGCATAAATTCTGTTGGGGGTTGAGAGCTAATATTAGACTCTTCTAGATGGCCTACATGCTAGAAGGGATTAAAGAGCCTGCTGATCACTGGGACAGGAATGGTGCTAACCAAAGGAGGGGAGGAAGTTCAAGGTGGGAGGAGGCTGCGGGCCAACATGACAGCTACCGTTAGAGCCCAGAGACATGTGGTTCAATTTCTCCAGCATTTTTTCTAGCACTGGAATATACCATGACTCTGCAAGTGCTGTCCTAGAGGCCATGAGAGGGTTTGGCAGACAGGGCTTCTAGAGCAAATAGAGGGGAGGAAGACCATGACTGAAACAGACTCCTGGACACCATTTTGGGGGCTGGAAAGTTTAAAGCAAGGGGGGACCAGATAGAGCAGGTGGGATTCTCTGCACAGATGACCCATAGTCTAAATTTCAGTGAACTGCTATATTAAGGAAATTTTACCCAATTTTATTTCTCAGAATATCTACAAGAACACTGAAGGGTCTAAGATTTTACCCTTCTTCAAACAGCCGTTTCATGAAGGCTAGAAGATGTGAGATCCTGGGTCAGAGACAATGGATTTAATTACTTAGAGCACGGTAAGCAACATGAGCTTCATGTTTGCTTTGCACTCCACATCCCCTGGAGGTAACCTGGAATAATCTAGGTGGAGGCTGCACATGGAGTGGGTTTGTATCACAGCTGAGGAACTCTGAGTTTAGGAAACCCAAATCTTAATGAGCTGGCCACACGCAAACCTGCCTAACTTTTGCATCAGAGGGAAACATTTTTATTGTACTGGTTAGTAAAGAGACCATCTGTCTTCTAAAGCTGTTCACTTTATACAAACATCTTTGAAATACCAGTCTGGAATAAAAGCTCTCAGTGCCTCTATTTGCAAGACATGCAGAAACTAGAGAGACCTATGGAGAATGGACTACCCATCTCTACATGTTCTTAGCTCTTACTAATTCATCTCGAGCTTAATCTTTCATGAGTTTAGAAGATTACAGTGTCTATTTTGGACCACAGCATAGTGCAGAGAAAAGTCTTATTGGTCTGAGGATCAGTTGACCTTTGTTCTAACTAACACAGCTTTCCACTGGCTGTGTGATCTTAAGTAAATGAAGTTCCCATCCAGCTCTAAATTACATGAAGCTATACCATGTCCTAGATCTCCCCAGATTAGAATCCCTTAGGGTAAGGGAACCATTCCAGAATATACAGAAGTTATTTAACCAGAAAACTGGCACATGTACAAGTACAAACTGTAGGAATGAATTCACTGCAACTCAGCATTTACTGAGCACATATTCATTGGGTGGCTCAAGGAGCTCCAAAACTAGGATGAGTTTCAGTGCCATGAAGTTATATACACTGTGGTATGGAAATACATGACAGTAATAAATTCTGCTAGGCCTTGAGTAATAATTAGGATTTAGGTAAGGAGCTTTCTAGAAGATGGGGACATCACAAAACAACACACACAAAAACTAAGTTAAGGGACATTATGAGTCTGAGCTGAAAATAAGCCATCCAAGTTAGATTCCAGCAAGATGAAGCTGTTTTCTTTAAACTGGTTAGGAGACACCAATAGTGGAACTACCTGTGTGAGGATTATCAGCATATACTTAAGACCATGCATGTAGGTGAGATTACATCAGGACAAAAAGGACTAAAAACTGGGAAACATCAACATCTAAGGGACAAAGTTGGCAATGAAAAAGTGGTCAGAGAGATAGTAAGACCTAAGACCAAGGTCACATTGATGGTCTTGCATTTCAAGAGGCCAAATGGACAGGTCTGCAAATAGATCATTAGTAGTCTTTGCCAGAGAAGTGTAACTAGAATGATGAGGGGAGAATCTGTCTAAAAGGGTCTGTAAAGTAACTGAAAAACAAGAATTAACTGGTGAGTAGAAATGACTCCTTTAAGAAACTGGGTGAAAAGAAAAGTTTTTTACAGGATGGCATGGTTTTTGTTTTGAGGGAGAAAATTTCAGAATGATCCTACAGACACAATAGTAGTTAGAATAGTTGCACACAAAGAAATACATTTATAGGGTTTAAAATATTTCAAGAAAAGCTAGGATCACAAACTGCACCTTTACCACCATGCTCCATTCTTCCAGATTCTTATTCATTTGGTGAATTATGAACCAGCTACCAAGGAATCATTGAACAAGAGGTAATGTCCTTGTATGTATGTGTTTTTAGTAATTTGTAGATCTGGGGCTTAATTTTTTACTTCCTGATTTTAACAAGACCGTTTTTTTCCCCTAAAGTGAAGTCTCTTCAACAGCTATATTTTTAATTACCCTCCAGTCTTCACTCAAGAAGAAATAGACCTGAATGAAGATAATAATTTGACAAGAAACTCTTGACACAAAGGTGTTCATAAGGCATAAAGGAGAAAAGCCCATATTAAGCCTGCCACCCTGGCAATATATTTGGTGAGTGCAGACATCACAGAACACATCTTTTCCCTTTCCATCACCTGGCTTTATCAAACCCATTCACCACCAAAACCTATACAGCAGTGCTTAAGGAGCAGCATAAAAAACTTAAAACTAGTGCCAGTGGAGCAGAACATTTGCCCAGAAACCTAAACTTTTAAGAAACAGTAGCTGATAATGTTCTAAATTTGATGAGAACTTAAACCCAAGGATGCAAGACTCTCACAGAACCCCAAGCATAAGACACATGAAGAAAACTACACTAAAGCACATCCTATAATCAAATTTTGTAAAATCAGTGATGAGAAAAATCTTAAGAGCAGAAAGAGAAAAAAAAGACATTACAAGAGGAATAACAGGTACAAATGACAGTACACTTCACCTCTGAGAAAGTAAGCCAGAAGACATTAGAGCAAAATACTTTAATTATTCAAAGGAAAAAAAAAAAAGGTGAGCCTAGAATTTTATAATCAATAAAAATATATTTTTTAAAATGAAAGCAAAATAAAACTTTTTTTCAGACATACAAAAGCTGAAAGAATTAATCACCAGCAGATCTACAGTACCAGAAATGTAAAAGGATGTCCCTCAAGCAGAAGGAAAATGGATCTACTCTAATGAAGAGTACTAGAGATGATAATGTGTTGGTAAACATAAAAGACACCTACCTACTTTTAAAATCTCTTTAGAAGATTACTGGCTGTTTAAAACAAAATCAGCAATGTGTTGTGGGGTTTATATATATGTTGAAGTACAAAATATGACAATAAAAAAGGAGTGAAATTAAGTATACTGCTGTAAGATCCATACATATCAAGTGTTATACAACTTGAAGGTAGACTGACATGTTAAGGATGCATACTACAAACCCTAAAGGAACAATTAAAATAACACCACAAAGAATTATCATTTATAATCCAACAGAGGAGACAAAGTGAATCAAAGAATGATATTCAGTTAATGTAAGAAGAAGAAGACAAGGAAAAAGGGAACAAAGAATAAGATAAATACAAAATTTTAAAATGGTAGATTTAAATGCAACCATATCAATAATCACATTAAATATAAATGGTCAAAAAACCCCAATTAAAAGGCAGAGATTACCAAACGATAAAAAAATGTATGATCCACCTGTATGGTGCCTAAAAGAAACCCACTTTAAATATGAAGACACAAGTAAGTTAAAATTAAAAGAACTGATGGAAAAAGAGGTATCGTGATAATACTAATCAAAAGAAAGTTGGACTGGCATTATTACTATCAGACAGAGTCCCTTTAGAGCAAAAAAAATAGATAAAGTGTTATTTCATAATGAAAAAAGGGCCAGTTCATCAAGATGACACAGCAGCCCTAAATATGCACTAATAAGAGAGCTTCAACATACCTGAAGCAAAAAATGAGAGAACTGTAATGAGAAACAGACAAATCCATAATTATACTCAGATATCAACACCCCTCTAATAACTGATAGAAAAATTAGAAAATGACTACAGATATAGAACACTTAAAAACACTATCACCCAATATGACTTAATTGATATTTACAGAACACTCTACCCATAACAGCAGAATACACATTCTTTTCAACTGCACATAGAACATTTACTAAGAGCATATTCTGGGCCATAAAATATCTCATTAAACAAATTTAAAAGTATTCAAATTATACAGGTGTGTTATCTGGCCACAATGGAATCAAATTATAAATAACAGAAAGATTTGGAAAATCCCCAAATATTCTGAAATTAACATAAATAACAACCCTTGGATAAAGACGATGTTAAAAGAAAAATAAGACAATATTTTAAACTACATGAAAATGAAAATACATCAAAGACTAGGGATGCAACTAAAGCAATCCTTAGAGGGAAATTTATAGCATTAAACAACTTTATAAGAAAGGAGGAAAGGTCTTCAATGACCCTAAGCACCCAGTTTAAGAAACTAGAAAAATAAGAGCAAATGAAACCCAAAGTAAACAGAAGAAAGAAAATAAGAGCAGAAATAAGCAAAACCAAATCTGAAAAACAGATAAGTCAATGGGACCAAAAGCTGGTTCTATTGAAAGATCAACAAAATTGATAAATGACCAGAATAATCAAAATTAAGAGACAAGATACAAATTACCACATAGTTCTCAGTCCATTGAAGAGAAAGAAATACATCCTAAGTCATTCTGAGGCCAGCAGACCCTGATTCCTAAACTAGACACAGGTATTACAAGGAAAGAAAATTCTTAAAATGTAAGCAAATCAAACCCAGCAATTTATTTATTTTTTTAAACAAAGCAGAGGGTTTGGGGTTTTTTTAAAAATTTATTTTTGGCTGTGTTGGGTCTTCATTGCTGCTCTAGTTGCAGCGAGCAGGGGCCACTCCTCGTTGCAGTGCACAGGCTTCTCATTCAGGTGGCTTCCCCTGTTGCGGAGCATGGGCTCTAGGCACACGGGCTTCAGTAGTTGTGGCACGTGGGCTTCAGCGTGCAGGCTCAGTAGCTGTAGCGCACAGGCCCAGTTGCTCCGTGGCATGTGGGATCTTCCCAGATCAGGGCTTGAACCCGTGTCCCCTGCATCGGCAGGCGGATTCTTAACCACTGTGCCACCAGGGAAGCCCAAGCAATATATTTTAAAAGAAACTTAATATATTATGGTCAAGTAAAATTTATCCCAGGAATGTAAGTTTGGTTTATCATTCCAAAATCAGTATAATTCACAATATGTAAACATAGACTAAAGAAGAAAAAAGATAAGTTTGTCTCAATAAGGCAGAAAAGACATCTGGAAAAAAAATCCAACATCCTTTCCAGATAAAAACTCTCAGCACACTAGGAATAGAAGGGAATTTCCCCAACCTCATTGAAGGCATCTTTGAAAGACTTAAGTGCTTTCTTGTAAGATCAGGACCAACACAAATATGTTCACTCACTAGTCTATTCAGAACTGTACTAGAGGTTCTAACCAGTGCCATAGGCCAGAATAAATAAATAAGTTAATAAAAGAACCAGATTGGAAAGGAAGAAGCTTATTTTGTAAACTGTATTTGCAGACATGATCATCTATGTGAAAAATCATATGGAATACACATATAAAAGGCTGCTAGAGTGAATTTAGCAAGGTTTCAGGATAAAAGACCATATACAGAAATAAATTATATTTTATACACTAGCAATGAAAAACTAGAAATGTTTCCAAAACAATACTGCAGCATCAAAACAATTGCAGTCTTCAGGGATAAAATGGACAAAAGTTTGGCATTACCTTTATACTGGAACTAACAAACGCTGCTGAGAGAAATTAAGGAAGGCCTAAATAACTGAGATAGCTCATGTTCCTGAGTCAGTGATTCAGTATGGATAAGACTTCAACTTTCCACCAAACTGTTCTATAGATTCAATGCAATCCCAGTGAAAACCCCGACAGGCTTTTTTTCTGGGGAAATTTACAACCTGATTCTGAAGTTTGTATGGAAATACAAAGGACTTAGTTTAAACCATTTTGAAAAATAAGTTGGAGGACTAATACTATCTGACTTAAAGACTTAATATAAATTTACAGGGCTTTCCTGGTGGCACAGTTGTTGAGAGTCCCCCTGCCAGTGCAGGGTACACAGGTTTGGGCCCTGGTCCGGGAAGATCCCACATACTGTGGAGCAACTGGGCCCGCGAGCCACAACTACTGGGGCCCATGTGCCTGGAGCCAGTGCTCTGCAGCGGGAGGGGCCGCCACAGTGAGAAGCCCATGCACCACAACTAGAGAAAGGCCCACGCGCAGCAGCAAAGACCCAGCGCAGCCCAAAATAAATAAAATAAATTTTTAAAGAAGAGCCAAACCATTTAAAAAAAGAAAAAATAAATTTACAGTAATCAACATAGTAAGTTACTGGTGTAAAGATAAATAGATTAATGAAAAAGAAGAGACGAGTCCAGAAATAGATCAAGATACATATGGCCAATTCATTTTAATAAAGATGCCAAGGCAATTCAGTGGAACGACTGGATAGCTATAAGCAAAAAAAAAAAAAAACCAAAATCTTGACTCTTACCTCACACCATATACAGACAATTACCAATTCAAAATGGGTCATACCCTGAATAATTCAGCCAAAGCAATCTTGAGAAAGAAAAATGGAGCTGGAGGACTCAGGCTCTCTGACCTCAGGCTATCCTACAAAGCTACAGTAATCAAAACAGTAATATTACTGGCACAGAAACAGAAATACAAAGATCAATGGAACAGGAGAGAAAGCCCAGAAATAAACCCATGCACCTATGGTCAATTATTCCATGACAAAGTAGGCAAGAATATACAATGGAGAAAAGACAGTCTTCAATAAGTGGTGCTGGGAAAACTGGAAAGCCACATGTAAAAGAATGAAATTAGAACATTCTCCAACACTATAAACAAAAATAAACTCAAAATGGGTTAAAGGCCTAAATGTAAGACCAGATACTATAAAACTCTTAGAGGAAAATGTAGGCAGAACACTCTTTGACATAAGTCACAGCAATATTTTTTTGAATCTACCTCCTAGAGTAATGAAAATAAAAACAAAAATAAACAAATGGGACCTAATTAAACTTAAAACCTTTTGCACAGCAAAGGAAACCATAAACAAAACGAAAAGACAACTCACAGAATGGGAGAAAATATTTGCAAACAATGCAACCAACAAGGGATTAATCTGCAAAGTATATAAAGACCTCATATAACTCAATATCAAAAAACATACAGGGGCTTCCCTGGTGGCGCAGTGGTTGAGAGTCCGCCTGCTGATGCAGGGGACACGGGTTCATGCCCCAGTCTGGGAAGATCCCACATGCCGTGGAGCGGCTAGGCCCGTGAGCCATGGCCGCTGAGCCTGCACGTCCGGAGCCTGTGCTCCACAATGGGAGAGGCCACAACAGTGAGAGGCCCGCGTACCGGAAAAACAAACAAACAAAAAACATACAAAAACCAAACAACTCAATTAAAACATGAGAAGACCTGAATAGACATTTTTCCAAAGACATACAGATGGCCAAAGAGCACATGAAAAGATGCTCAACACTGCTAATTATTAGGGAAATGCAAATCAAAACTACAATGAGTTGTCCTCACGTGGGTCAGAATGGCCGTCATCAAAAAGTTTGTAAGAGAGTAGCACTGACATATATACACTACCAAATGTAAAATCGATAGCTAGTGGGAAGCAGCCGCGTAGCACAGGGAGATCAGCGGGGTGCTTTGCGATGACCTAGAGGGGTGGGATAGGGAGGGTGGGAGGGAGGCTCAAGAGGGAGGGGATATGGGGATATATGTATACATATAGCTGATTCACTTTGTTATACAGCAGAAACTAACAACATTGTAAATCAATTATATTCCAATAAAGATGTTAAAAAAGATTAATAAAATAATATAGTTTTTAAAAAGTTTACAAATAATAAATGCTGGAGAGGGTGTGGAGAAAAGGGAACCCTCCTACACTGTTGGTGGGAATGTAAATTGGTACAGCCACTATGAGAACAGTATGGAGGTTCCTTAAAAAACTAAAAATAGAGCTACCATAATGATCGAGCAATCACAATCCTTAGGCATATATCTGGAAGAAACCATACTCTGAAAAGATACGTACCCCAATGTTCACTGCAGCACTACTTAGAACAGCCAAGACATGGAAGCAACCTAAACGTTTATGGACAGATGAATGGATAAAGATGTAGTAAATATACACAATGCAATATCAACCATAAAAAAGAATGAAGTAATTAATGGCATTTGCAGCAACGTGGATGGACCTAGAGATTATCATACTAAGTTAAGTCAGCCAAAGACAAATATCATATGATATCACTTATATGTGGAATCTAAAAAACATGATACAAATGAACTTACAAAACAGAAACAGACTCACAGAAGACAAACTTATGGTTACCAAAAGGGAAAGGTGGGGGGGGGGATAAATTAGGAAGTTGGGATTAACATATACACACTGCCATATATAAAAGACAATCAACAAGGACCTACTATTTAACACAAGGAACTCTACTCAATACTCTGTAATCTACGTGGGAAAATAATCTGAAAAAGAATAGTTATATGTATGTATATGTATAACAATCACTTTGCTGTACACCTGAAACTAACACAACATTGTAAATCAACTATACTCCAATATAAAATAAAAATTAAAAAATAAAATAAAATGGGTCATAGACCTAAATTCATGACAAACTGTATTTAAAAAAAGCAATTAATTGGCCTTCATGAAAATTTAAAACTTTTACTTTTTAAATAATACGTTTAAGAAAATGAAGACTGGGCTTCCCTGGTGGCGCAGTGGTTGAGAGTCCGCCTGCCGATGCAGGGGACACGGGTTCGTGCCCCGGTCCGGGAAGATCCCACATGCCGTGGAGCAGCTGGGCCCGTGAGCCATGGCCGCTGAACCTGTGCATCCAGAGCCTGGGCTCCACAATGGGAGAGGCCACAACAGTGAGAGGCCCGCGTACCGGAAAAAAAAAAATAGAAAATGAAGACTTTTTTCCCTCAAACTTAAGAGAATATATTTGTAAAAATTAAAACCTAACAAAGAACTTTTATCTAGAATATATAAAGACCGCTTACTAATCAATAAGAGGATAAATAACCCCATAAAAAGAGGGGAAAAAGATACGCAAAGACACTTCACCAAAGAGGATATACAGACAGCAAAGGAGCACGTGAAAAGATGCTTCAGCATCCTTAGTCATTAGGAAAATACAAATTAAAGCTATAATGAGGGCTTCCCTGGTGGCGCAGTGGTTGAGAGTCCACCTGCCAATGCAGGGCACACGGGTTCGTGTCCCGGTCTGGGAAGATCCTACATGCTGCAGAGCGGCTGGGCCCATGAGCCATGGCCGCTGAGCCTGCGCGTCCGGAGCCTGTGCTCCGCAACGGGAGAGGCCACAACAGTGAGAGGCCCACGTTCCGTCAAAAAAAATAAAAGAAAAAGCTATAATGAAATAACATTACATGCATATTAAAATCGTTAAAATTTTAAAAGCTTATCATACCAAGTGATGAGGATGTGGAGCGCCTAGGACTCTGACAGACTGCTAAGTAAAATGGCACTGGCAGTGAAATACATGCAAGACTCCACCATTCCACTCCTGGACATTACTCAAGAGAAATGAACAACATGTACAAAATGTAGCTAGCAGCTTTATTTGTTAATAGCCCAAAACTGGAAACAATTCAAATGTCTATCAACAGGTAAATGGATAAATTCCAGTACATCCATACAATGGACTACTAACTCAATAAAAAAGGAATGAATTACTGAAGCACACACACGGATGAATCTCCAAATAATTATGGTGAGTGAAAGAAGACACAAAAAACTATAGTATGATTCCACTTTTGGGTAATTTTGGAAAATTCAAACTAATCTGTACTGACAAAGCTGATCAGTGTTTGCCTGAGGATATGACGAGTAGCCAGAGAGATAATAAAAGAGCACAAAGAAGCTTTTAGGGGTGGTGGGTATATTCATTATCTTGATTGAAGTGGTTTCATGTATATACATGTCAAATTTTGCCAAATTATACACTTATTTTTAAAAAGTCATTTGCCTTTTTCACTGTACAACACTTCTGCGTATACAGTGCTGGTTAAACTGCACATGATAATGTCATCATTCTTATAGATAATGGGATGCGTGTTCGTGTATTCTTTTGTTTTAAATTTTATTTTCCAGTATGGCAAATATCTATATATATGTAAACAGTGGTGTGCTAGAGTAGAATTGCACCAGCTCACAAGAGCCAATCGAGCACATCTATTCCCAGCTCTGTGTTTAGAGGTGTTACACTGATAGCTTGAATTTGGCAGTAAGTACACCATGGAAATTGGCAAATGCTACTACAAAATCGACTTCTTCTCAGACAGCTGGTCATTAAACATTTACCAACCCACCACTAGCTATAACATACATAAACCTCAATGGAATTCTTAATTTTTAATTATGTAAAAGGATTCTGAAAACCACTGGGCTAAAAACTTACCTTTATCAAGCTATAAGTGTTACTAGGGAGAAAAGAAAAAGAGACACTCACCCCTATCAAGAAAATCTTTTGCAGAGACTCACACTTTAGTTACCTTGACAAATTATGCTACTGCCATTCTCCCAGGGGGCTCATTATTGAAACAATGTTTCCCCTAAAACTAAGGGGGTCTTAAATAGTTAGCTCCTTCCTGAATTTGAAGAGCCCAAAGGCTGCTAGGAAAGGTGCTGCCATCTCCTCTAGCCAACACCAAGGATCCATCACCTTGCTTTCCATAGCTACTCACAGACCAAAAATGTAACTTTAAGGTACTGCTCAAAGAACAAGTTTTCTACGTAATGGATTCCAACTCCAACAATCAGATAAGAAGTTCATGACACAGATCTATTCATATCTGGTCAATCAACCATTAAGGATACCAAGATCTGATACTTTTACTAATTGCTTTGAGATAACTTGAATATGGAAGACTTACAGCCATTCCCTTGCCTTCTGCTCGTCTATGCCAGCCTGAGTCCTTTTTGACTATTTAATATGGTGTGGAGAATACCAGCATCAGTTGATGCTCCACCATCTCAACAGAGAGCTTCCCTATCCAGGAAGGGAAAAGGCTGAAATTAAAAAAAAACAAAAAAGAATCTCCATTAAAGAATTCAGAAGGGAGTTGATTATGTTGTAGAAACATATCTTCCTGTTTCATGACACGTTGGAAACATAAACATTAGGGCTTTTTCGCCTCCACTGCATAGAGGTCTGAGCGCTTCTGGCTAAAAATGGGGATTTGCTGGCGTATTTCAGCCAACTTCTTCAGGTCTGCAAAAACAGAAAAGTGCACTATTAGTAAGATGTAATTCCTTACCGACCGACGGGAATTTCTTCCCCAAACACTATGAAAACAACCAGAGCCTCAGCAAGTAATTTGCTCACAGGCCTTGTCTGGAGGCACAGACAGCCTGGCAATGTCCCTGTAGTCATTTCAAACCAAACCAAGAAAACTCAGGCTGAGATACAGCCCCAGGGCTTGGCCAGAGAACCAAGGATAAATGAGGAGGGTGGGGCATAAAGGAGCCCCTCCAGGTGACAGGGTTTCACAGCTATGGAATCTGGCCTCAGAGAATGGGGACACCAGAGACCTAAACTGTGCCAGAGCTAATCTTACCTATGTCTGAATACACGATCATTTCTTCAGTGCCAGCTTTGACAAGGACCTCCCCCCTGAAAAAGATTCAGGGGAAGAATGAGTGGATTCTCTGATGTTTGCTGATATTCAGGGTCTCTCTGTTTTTCCTCCCCATCTCACAGGCCAAAGGGGAAGGAATCTGAGATTTAAAACAAGAAGGTAGGGGCATAAATTCCTGTTCTACCATTGAAGTAGCTGTGTGGCCTTGTGGCAAGTCATCTGGAATCTCCATTTCCTAATCCATAAAGTGGAAATATGAGCTCTGTGAGGACTTGGTGAGAAAATTATGGAGTGTATTTTGTAACCCACAAACTGCTAGGGAATGGTAATTATTCTAAGATGTGATGGAAGAAATTTTCACATAATGAGGTATGGGGAAGTCATTCTGGCTTATACATCATTTAACTTAAACTTTATGCTAACTGGAACAGCCTGCCTTGTGGCCTATCACACATACATTGTACATCTGCTTTAACTATTAAAGAAAAGGGTGCACTGTCCAGAAGGAAAGAATGTTCGTTCTGAAGATGGAAATAAATGCCTCCCTTCCTGAGACATCAATGCTAATACTCTTTCTATATAAGGCTCCCTTCCCAAGCACCAAGGCCATACCACTTGCTGTATACATGCTGATCTTTTTTTTTTTGAAATCTTGAAAGAATGTACACCTGTTGTGTTTGACATTCCTTGTTCTGACAAGATATAAAACTGTGCCGCAAACCATGCTTCTTCAGAATAGTTCCTCAGAGCTATGTGAGAGGCTGTCTCAAAGGTTACAGCCCTCAGTTTGGCTTGAATAAAACTCTTTTCTATTCCTATTATAGATTATTTATTATTTCTGTCGACGGATGTAAACATCTGGGAATAGAGACACCTATAACCAACAGGAAGCTCCATCTGTCTCCTCGTGAGTACATTCAAGACCCCTTTACAAGGGGAGTCTGGCTCTGTTTCTTCACACCTCCCAAGGCTGCTACCCAACCATGCGGATGGTGAGACTAGGCCTGGGCAGGGCCCAGATCTGCCTGGATCTCTGGTTTCATGCCTGTGATCCCTGGATCCCTATGTTAATGGCTTTCAGGGTTTGAGGGAAAGGTTTCAACCTATGGGGCCTGGGTAGAAATGGTAGAACCATGCCCTGGCAGGAACCCCACACTGGGAACAGCAACACTCCATAAATCTGAGGAAAAGCTGATTTGGAAAACTCTTTCCCGTGCTGAGGCTCTTGGCCCAAAACAGCTTCAGAAACATATCTGTGAAATGAAATTTCTCCAAAGCACAAAACAAAGTAATCTGATACAACAAACAATCTGACATAATAATTGGTTCCATCTACCAGATGGCCACAAATTTTTGGCACAATGAGCTACAAACACCATCATTAATGCCATTTAACTGAATCCTTTTCTAGTCTCTTCTATTTCTTTCCCATTTGCCCTGGCATTCAAAGATCTCTATGTTAACCCCAGGCGCCTATACCAACGCTGATATAAGCCAGAGGGCTCCCAAACCGAATGGGGGGGGGGGATTCTAAAAAGGAAGAAATAAAGGTAAATCTTATACAACTACTTTGTGTCAGAGCAGCCAGCTTGATCAGTAACAGAGTTCATTAGGAGAACCAGCTGGGGAGCAGAGCTGCCCAAAAGGTCAGGAAGCTGATCACTAACATCTGCAGAGGAACCTGAGTCAAGTTTAATTCTGAAGCCAACTCAATCCTTCCAGTCTTTCAATGCCTCCCAAATCCTAGCGTGCAAGAGGCTCACTGGGACTCTCTCGCTGGTCACATCTTCCAAGGCCTTCCCACCACACACTTTAATCTGTGGGTCCTGTAAAGTCAGCAGAGAGAAACTTTAGGAACCCCACAGTGACGTTTAAGCCTTTTCAGCCTTGTTACTGGTTTATTTATCCTGAAACTGTAGAAATGCATATCTGTGTGTGTGTGCTTATGTGTCTGTAATCATACAGACATATGAGAAGTAGTATGGAATAAATCTCAGTTCTGAATTCAAAAGTCTTGGATCCAAACACCAGTTCTAGCCACTTTATCCTGTAAACTTCAAGTCTACCATCTATAAACTGGGCTAAATAAAGATAAGTCCCTGAGAGTTCACACTGAGATTATGTGTGTGAAAGTACTATGTAAACTATACAAATGCCAGTAAGATATGTCTATTAACATATGTATATGTATCTGGGCAGACTTCCATGCTGGTTTCGCTAAGTAATAAAATGCTTTTCCCTCTCACAGAGGACAAGTTCACAGCTCCCCTTAATTCATCCCATCCTCCACTCTCCTCTAATCATTATGCAGGGAGCAAATCCTCAACCTGCAACTCATTCCTGCCCTAGGACCATTGACCCAGTCTAAATTTTAACCAAAAGCCAAGAGTTTGGGAGCCTCTTTTACTAAAACCACCCACCCGTGACTGCTGCCTTGTTTCCAAGTTTGGTTGACATTAAAAGTCACTTAGAAACTCAGAAGAGGGCTGAGGCCAAGCACTCAGTCAGGAGAGCAGTCTCTCTCACATGGTTTTCAAGTGGAAGCTTCTCTCACTGAGAGACCTGGAGACCTGGCAGGCATGTGGGGAGATGGGGGTGGAGGGAGGGGCGGGACCAGGCAGGAATCAGACAACCCACTTGCCCAAGTGCCATCTCCCGAGCTCCTCGTGAGCCTGTCCCTGTGTAGCCAACTCACCAAGGACTCACAACGGTGCTGTGTCCCCAGGCAACATAGGAGGCTTTGTCATCCCGGGCAGGAGATGCCGTGGCCACGTACACCTGATTATCAACAGCGCTGTAGTTAATGGACAGAAAAGAGGTAAATTATACAGTGATTACATAGATCTGTGACTTTTTATCCTAAGTGTACAGATCCTTATTTCAAAAACTAGGATAGGACAGGCTGGCTCAGATGTGGAAGAAACATCCAAAGCCACAGAACCCTCTCTTCAAAAAAGATCTTATTGCATAAGCCAGTTCTCGAGCAATTCTGCCCACCAGGGGACATGTGCCAGTGTCCGGAGACATTTTTGACTGTCACGACTAAAGGATTGCTATTGGCATCTAGTGGGTAGAGGCCAGGGGTGCTGCTAAACACCGTGCAATGCACAGGGCAGCCCCTACACCAAAGAGTCATCCAGCCCAAGATGTCAGTGCTGCCAAAGCCGAGAAACCCCGGCCTGAGCCAACCTGTAACAGTAAAGAGCAGAGCTTCTCTGGTTAATGCAGTCAAGGTGGCCAGAGAGAATGGACTGGCCTTGCTCTGGGACAACACACCTTGCAGGGCTGCAGGGCCCTTCCATGCCAATGTGGCAGCCCCATTGTCTCAAATTAGGCAAGAATTTCGGGTGGCAGCCCGGGTGCACCAAAGCCACCTGACCCAGAGCCCTCTGGGCTCAATCAACAGATTCATGCCAGACCATCCCAGTCTCTCCCAAGCTTTTCTTCCTTTCAACAAGGCAGCGTTTATTAATACTCATGGGTATCACGTACCCCTACCCCGCCTTCCATCACGCAACCAGCCAAACACTTCTACATCCCCTTCCAATAAAAATTACCATCATCTCCAGACATGAGCTAGTGGCTACCCCTGGGCGGAGAGAAGAGAGTACTGACTGGGAAGGAGCAAAAGGGAGCACTGCAAGGCACTAGAAATGTTCAAGATGTTGATCTTGGTCATAGGTGAATACATATGTAAAAACTCACTAACCTGTAAACTTAAAACTAGTACACTTTTCTGTAAGTATGTAACACCTCACTTTAAAAATCTTTTAATGAAAAAAACTCATCTCTGACCAGAATTTGTTTTGCAGAACACTTTACACAGTCACACTCCTTTCCCCTTCCATGTTACACACACCTCTGCCATCTTCCCTTCACCACTCCTCAGCCTCAGGGGACCAGGGAAACAGCAACTGTGACATGCACAACATAGCTGTGCAACGCTCAGGACTTAGAAGTTAGAAGAGCGAGAACTGATGAGTTTCTTAGCAGAGTGCCAAGACTAACAGGACACTATGGAGGATGGAGTAGGATAAACACCCAGTCTGAGCAGCACAGGGTCCACAGAGTGCAGACCACAAGTCTCTCCCTAGGGCTGTCAGGCTAAAATAACCCCTGCCTTTTCCTTGGCTTCGGACACATACATTCCGTGGGTCTCCAATTCTCTGTAAAAGTTGCTGGCAACTGTATCAGAGACACCAATCCATGCCTGAACACAGAAGAATGAAATTGCTGCCCACCTGATGCAGTGAATGCTCTTCAAAATTCAAAACTCACAGTCCCCAAAATCCATGAGACTGGTGCTGTGGCTTCTGAGGAGAAGGTGCCCTACACTAGAAGCCCTCCTTTTGGGCTGCAAGATGAAAAGAGTCACCTTTTTCAACTGCATTTGGATGCCGGGGCATTCTGAGTCAGAGGCAGCATTCCTTACGGGGAAGGTTGGTGCTTCCACCAAACTGGAAATGTTCCCACAAAGAAACACTGAGACTCCTGAAGGTGTGCTTGAGATGCTTTCTTACCGGCCTCGCTGAAGCAACTCCCAGTGGGCTGGTCCGGTGGTCAAATTAAAAGCTGCAGGATATACCAACAGCTGGCAGCCTTGGGGAGAGAAAGGTCAAAGAGCAGATGCAGGTAGACACCAACCACACGAGCCCCTCCCTCTGTTCCTTACCCAGCAGGGACCAAACTCAAACTTCCCCAAGCATAAAAAGATTCAGCCAAGTCAGACAGGGTCAGCAGCATTAAGTATGGCTCTAAATTCCTCTAGACACACACACACAAAACACATACACACAAGAAAAGTGGTATTGACAACCAAAACCACAACATGTGACTTTGCTTTAAAAAAGTGGAGAACCTGTCATTCGAATTCCTCTCAGCATCATGTGGTCAGCTCCCATGGCCAAGGACCATGTTTTGTGATGCTTGTCAATTGAAACGAGGGGCAGAGTAGGGCTCTACTACTTATTGCTAAGACTCAACTGAGACTGCCAACCCAGAGCCCTTGTGCCTCCACCTTCTGCTGAGCAGGGAGTCAAACCGTTTGCACCCACTTCACTTTCACCGACAGATAAATTGGAATCAGAGTATCTTTGGCAGTCTAGTACGTATGCTAATATTTGTTGAGTACCATATGAGGAATTCTGTAAGTCCTCTCTCCTTAATCTTCACACTGTTCCTGTGGAGATGCATATTTTTCCAGAGATTAAGTAATTTACCCAAAGTATTGTGCCAATTAAGGGGAAGAGTTGGAACCAGAACCCAAATCTTCTGATCTGACTTGGTGCTTCTCCAGGATGGTAGCATGCTCCTCTGGACCAAAATGTCACTGACTACATTTCAACTACCCAACATCTAGGACTAGTAAGTGGTGAAAGCCATGTGCACGCAGACCATTTCTACTGGGCCCCGAGTGACTCTTTCCAAACACAGTAGCAGGAAGGGCTCAAAGGGTAGAGCAGAGGTTTAGTTTAGGAGTATGGCTCCTCCCTCAGCTATGTGGCGTGTTAAATTACAACCCCCCAAAAACCATACTGTCCATATGCAGGAGAAGTCTGAGAATTCATATGGAGGTAGAGAAATTAAGACCTCTCCTCCAGGTTTTCTGACCAAGGGTTCCCTCTATCCACAAAGACCAGCCCAAATTAAACCTCCAAGCATTCACACAACATAACTGTAGTGCTGCCTTACCTCTCTGTGCATAGATTTGTGCCAGCTCTGCAAAGCGGATGTCGTAGCAGATGCCCAGGCCCACTCTGCAGTAAGCTGTTTTCCAAACAGAAAATATACAAACAAAAAGTTAAGCTCCTCCCTCATGGTGCAGCAGGGGAAAGCCTCCAAGATCTAATGATCACAAAACACTGACGGGAATACATTCATGCAGGGCCCATGGATGGAGAAAATGTATAAGCTTATTCCTGCCTGGACCTCACCTCGTGAAGACATCATTTACAACAACAAAGCAGAGATAAAAAACTCGTTCTAACTGAATGCTTCTTATATAAGTGGGAGGTGTTCAATCGTGGCCTAATGGGTACAGGCCGGAAGCTATCATACTAATAAAAGGCTGTGACCAAATGGAAGAGCAAAACCATGTCAAACCCTCAGTTCTCCATCCAGCCCCCCCTTTCTAGATCTCTGACCATTCTCTGCCCTTCTCACTTCTGGCCTTTCAGTCAGGTTTTGTAAAGAGGTTGGGAAGGGAGAGAAGTGAAAAACATAGGACTACCTGATCCTTTTCTACAGGGACTGCTAAAAGAGGTGAATTTATCTGGTACGTACGAGTATCAAATGTGGAGAAACTATCACCAGGACTCAACGTTTTAGATTCTTGAAATGTGATTTTCCCAGGAACATCAATGTCAAACAGATGGAGCTGCATCACAAATAATGGATTCGGTTACCTCTTTTCTGCAGGGTTCATGACAATAATAACAAACATCTTTCCATGGCCAGCAATGGGGGTGTTCTAAGATCAACTGTACAAACAGCACCCCCAATCTGCCCACAACCCACCCCACAAGCTGACTGACATCATATCAAAATGATTTCTAACACAGGGAACTGGAAAAATGATGCTGTAGGTCTTAGACCCTTGTTTCCTTAGTGGTGTGCAAATCAACATCTAGATTTCTTATGGAAAGAAATTAATGTGCAGCTTTTTTACTCAATATAAATGCTAAATGAAGACTTCTCAGAATCAGAATCAAACTGATACATTGGCAGAAGAGGTGGAGAGTGGGTGAGCAATCACAAATAGGTAAAATTTGCAAACCCAATGCAGCAATATATTAAAAAGAAACACATCACTTCCAAATTGGATTTATTCAAGGAAAGCCAATGTGATTTAACATTAAAAAACCAATCAATGTGATTTACCACATGAACAAAATAAAGGGGAAAAGTCATATGATCATCCTAAGAGGTGCATAATGAGCATTTGGTAAACTTCTCCATCCATTCTTATTTAAAAAACGGAACAGAAAAACTCTTCTAGGAAGGGAACCTCCTTAATCTGATAAAGAATATCTGCAAAAAAAAAATCTAAGGAAACATCATATTTAATGGTGAAACATTAAAACCCTTCTCCTATTGAGATCAAGAACAAGGTAAGTACACCTGCTATTCAACACTGTACCAGAGGTCCTAACCAAAGCAACAAGGCAAAGGAAAGGAATAAAAAGGATAAAGATTAGAAAGAAAAAATTAAAAGCCATTATTCTCAGATGATATATTTGTATACCTAAGAAATGTCAAAGGAAATATACAGATGAATTATTAGAATGAATAAGTTTACGCAAGGGTACTATATACAAGGTCAATATTTTAAAAATTAGTTCTACTTCTGTACACTAGCAAGAAACACAAAATGAAAGGGCATCAAGAAATACCAATTAGGAACAAATCTAGTAAATGATATACAAGACTATACCCAAAAAACTATTAAAAAACTTTGAGAGAAATTAAAGAAAGCCTAAGTAAATGGAGAGAGATATATATCATATTCATGGCCTGGAAAACTCAATTCTGAAAACAAGCACTTTAAAGAGTTGGGTTAATAGCCCAATGCTGGGACTTCCCTGGTGGCTCAGTGGTTAAGAAGCCACCTGCCAATGCAGAGGACACAGGTTTGAGCCCTGGTCCAGGAAGATCCCAGATGCCGCAGAGCAACTAAGCCCATGCACCACAACTACTGAGCACCCCTTTATATTGAGACTGTGACAATATAAGTTCAATCGCCACAACTACTGAAACGCACACACCTAGAGCCCGTGCTCCGCAACAAGAGGAGCCATTACGATGAGAAGCCTGCACAACGCAACAAAGAGTAAACCCCACGCTCCGCAACTAGAGAAAGACTGCATGGCAACGAAGACCCAACACAGCCAAAAAATTAATTAATTAATTAATTAAAAAGAAATATACTTAACTTAAAAAAAAAAGAAACATAGCTCAATGCTGGGTCCTCTTCCACTAATGGCAGAGTGGCTCCTATCAGACCAGCTTTCTCACAGATAACTATGAACTCTGGACAAAATAAAAAACACAACTACTTAAAAGCACTTGAGAATAATCAAAATCAGGCAGAAACAGAAGAGAAGTCAACACTTGGAAGAAGGGACTAGTGCTGTGTGAGTTTCCCATTTGTTTACAGCTTTTAGTTGGAGGCAAGGCCCCAGCTGTTGCTAGGAGTGGTGGTGACAACTACGCACAATCATACCAGCTGAGGAACCAGAGAATAGAGTTTCATGGCAGGTGGAAAGTGAGGGGGAAATGCTGCTGAAAAGGAGAAAGCCAAAGAACAGCCCTAAATTTTACATATAAAATCTGTCCAAATCTCTGACTAACCAATGAACTAAAGATGTGTGGGGCAAACTCCAAGCAGCCCAGCTAAAGCTAAACAACTTTACAGTAGAACAGAGCAGCTGAAGTTGCTACCCACCTCACAAAGGAAAAAGAGTTTGGTGTTTGAGTATGCCCAAATTAACTACTTGCTAAAATAAAAAATTAAACACTTTTCAGGGGAATGTAATAGAAGTTAGAATCTCAACAACATATAATCCAATATACAATCCTAATTACTAGATACACAAAGATATTACCCAAAGTCTTAAAGAAAAAGCAGCAATGGAGCAGACCCCAGTAAGACCCAGATGTGATAATTATCAAAGACTTTAAAGCAGCTATTGAAACTAAGCTCAAGAGAGTAAAGAAAAATAAGCTCTTAATGCATAAACGAACAGAAAATACAGTAGGGAATAAAAGCTATGAAAAAGAATGAAATGAAAATTTTAGAACTGAAAAATTCAACATCTGAATTTTTTAAAAATTTCACTGGATTGATTTACAGGAGAGTGGAGATTACAGAAGAAAGACTCAGTGAATCTGAAGATGGGTCAATGGAAAATGCCCAATCTGAAGAAGACAGAGATAAATCATTGAAAAACAAAAATAAAAAACAGAGCCTTGGTGACCTGGTTTGGTGAACAGTATCAAAACTGGAGTCCCATAAGAAGAGAATGGGACAGAAAAATATTTAACAAAATAATGCCCCCAAGTTTCCCAAATACAGTGAAAGACTTAAATTTTACAGATTCAAGAAACACAAAGCAGGACAAATACAAAGAAAACCATATCTAGGAATATAAGAGTCAAAATAGTGAGAACTAAAGATTATGAAAAGACCTTGAAGGCAGGTAGAGAAAAACATGAATTGCATGCAGAAGAACAATACTAATTATCACTAACTTCATATCGGGGGTAGAAAAAGAGGCTAGAAGATAACTGAATAATAACATCTTTCAAACTTCTGAGGAAAAAAAGAAAACTGTCAACCCAGAATTCTATTCCACCAAAAATCTTTTTTTTTTTTGCGGTACGCGGGCCTCTCACTGTTGTGGCCTCTCCCGTTGGGGAGCGCAGGCTCCGGACGCGCAGGCTCAGCGGCCATGGCTCACGGGCCCAGCCGCTCTGTGGCATGTGGGATCTTCCCGGACAGGGGCACGAACCCACGTCCCCTGCATCAGCAGGCGGACTCTCAACCACTGCGCCACCAGGGAAGCCCCACCAAAAATCTTTTTTAAGAATAAAGGCGGGACTTCCCTGGTGGTCCAGTTGTTAAGAATCCACCTTCCAATGCAGGGGACGCAGGTTTGACCTCCGGTCGGGGAAATAAAATCCCACATGCTGTGGGGCAACTAATCCCCGTGCACTCTAGAGCCTGCACGCCACAACTAGAGAGGAGCCTGCGCGCCACAACGAAAGATGCCGCAATGAAGATCCCATATGCTGCAACTAAGACCCGACGCAGCCAAATAAATAAGTATTTAAAAAAAAAAGAATAAAGGCAAAGTAAAGGTATATTCATAAATAAAAACTAAGATAATTCATAGCTAGCAGAGCCTCACTACAAAAATGCTAAAGGAGGTCTTTTTGTTTGAAGATAAACATACCAGACAGAACTAAGATCTTCAGGAAGAAAAGAAAAACACTAGAAATGGTAAGTATTTGGGTAAACACAAAATATTTCTCTCTTAATTTCTTTAAAATACACATGACTACTTAAATTAAAAATTAGTGTTTTGTGGGATTCATAATGTATATAGATGCAATATGTATGAAAACCATACCATAAAGAAATGACCTATACAATTGCAAGATTCTTAAATTTCACATGAAGAAATATATTATTAACTAAGTAGACTGTGACAATATAAGTGTGTATATTGTCACAGGGCAACAACTTAGGGAAAAAAAAGCAAACTACTACTCAACCCAAAAGAATGCAGGAAAGAGGAACAAAGGGAAAAAATAATTAAATGTCTATCTGCTTAAAATCCAACCATATCAATAATTACATTAAATATAAATAGAGTAATCACTCCAGTTAAAAGGCAAAGATTGTCAGAATGAAAAAAAAGCAAGACCCAACTACATGCTGTCTGCAAGAGAAGCATTTTAAATATAAAGAGACATATAGACTGAAAATAAAAGATTAGTAAAAGATGTACCATACAAGCAGTAAGTATAAGAAGGCTAGAGTGGCTATAGTAATATCAGAGCTAAACCTCAAGACAAAGAGTACTACAATGAAAAAAAAAAGACATATAATGATAAAAGAATCAACTTACCAAGAAGACTTAACAATCCTAAATGTATATGCATGCACTTCTACTGCAAAGATGTCAGCTCTCCCCAAAGTTGGATCACTGTATGTTCAATACCATCCTAATCAAAATTCCTGTAGGTTTTTCCTTGGCTGAAATCGATAGGCTGAGCCTACAATTTATATCAAAATGCCAACAGCCAAGAATAGCCACCTGTGCCAACTAATGAAATGCCTGATGTGTGTACCATATGATGAGAGTTACTGGGAACTTCAAAGCAAATTATCAGGAGGCAATGAGACTTGCCACATTCTCTACTTACCTTTCTGTGCTTTACCAGTAAAGTTCCATCGGGCCCAAACACGGCACAGGTATTATATAATTTCCCAGCATCCTCTTCAGGAATGGAACCTTTCATTGAGAGGAGAAACACACAGACATAGAAAACACTCTGAATAAAGCATTCTTTTATGATAACAGGACAAAGGCTTGATAAAGTTCACTGTCTTCTTGGGTCCACAATAAAGTTTACTATCTTCTAAGGGTTAATCATGTTTTTTTCTTCTTGAATATGATTTTTCAGAGACCAACTTCAGAGTGTAGGTGAAATATAATTAGGTTAGATGCCAAAGAAAGGTTTCAAAAATAACCAAACTGTTTCTGAATTCAGCTTTGATCTTGAGCAACACTTCATCTGAAGCATTGGTGCAACACGGGGAATTCACTGTTGCTCAACTTAAATTCACCAGGTCCTGCAACATAACTGTATCCAAAAAGGTCTTGAGGTGGGAATGTAAGCCAGTCTTTCCATCACTGAATATGGTTCCTGCAATTCTATCTCTTCTTGCTTTGCCTTCTTTTCTCCTCCTCTTATTCATTTCTAATTCTTACTATATGATAATAGAGAAATAATTTTGTTTGCTATATTAAACAGTTTTATTGTATTTTTATTTAAACAAACAGAACACTTTATTTAAACAAAACCACATAAATAAAGCTACTTTTTAAAAATTGAAGTATACTTGATTTACAATATTATACTAGTTTCAGGTATACAACATTGTGATTCAATGTATTTTTTTAGATTTTACTCCATTTAAAGTTATTACAAAATAATGGCTCTATTTATCCGTGCTGCACAATATAACCTTGTTGCTTATTTATTTTATACATAGTAGTTTATATCTCATAATCCTCCATCCTTATATTCCCCCTCCCTCCTTCCCTCTCCCCACTGGTAACCATTAGTTTGTTCTCTCTGTGAGTCTGTTTCCATTTTGTTATATACATTCCTTTGTTTTCTTTTTTTAGATTCCACATGTAAATGATAGCATTCAGTATTTGTCTTTCTCTGTCTGACTTAATTCACTAAGCCTAATACTCTAAGCTACCTTTGATGTATGCGGCCTCTTTATGGGAAAAAAAATAATCTTAACACTATATTAATGAAAGACATTCAGATATGGTTTCTCTTTCCACCTGCCCCTGTACTTCCAACTCCTTCTCCAGAGAAAATTATCATCAGTTTGGTGTGTGTCCTTCTACAGTATTTACTATGTCTTACATACATAAATACATATAAAAATATACAACCTTCTTTTGTGTGGGGCATTCATCTGTATGGAAGTACCTGTTCATTTCATATTAAACTTGCTCTTTTTCCACTGAACAGTGTGTCTCAAAGATCCTTCTGCATTCCTAAATACAGATCTACCTCATTCTTTTTTTTTTTTGCGGTACGCGGGCCTCTCACTGTTGTGGCCTCTCCCGTTACGGAGCACAGGCTCCGGACGCGCAGGCTCAGCAGCCATGGCTCACGGGCCTAGCCGCTCCGTGGCATGTGGGATCTTCCCGGACAGGGGCACGAACCCGTGTCCCCTGCATTGGCAGGCGGACCCTCAACCACTGCGCCACCAGGGAAGACCCTACCTCATTCTTTTTGATAGCTAATTTGTATTCCATGATTTAAATGTAACAACAAAAGTTACTCAGATGTTTTTAATGTTTAGGCCATTATACCTTGAGGGTAGGAAGTTACCTCCAATGACATATATGCTGCACTTCTTTGCTACTTCAGAAAGCTTCTGTGTGGAGTCACCAGGAATTTTCTCTGCATATTCAGGAAAATATTTCGTACCATATGGAGAATTAAAGCATTCCTAGAATAATGTTGGAAGAGAAAAAGGGGGAAAAAACACCAAAACACCCAACTCACTTTAAAGTTCTGCTGTAAAAAGACATAGCTCTCAAAGGGGTAAAACACAGCTGATAAGAAAAACATGGACACCTCAGGGCTAAAGAGCCTGTGGACACAGACAGGACTCAGCCCCTGACTCAGGTGGGGCTGGAGGAGACAAGTCAGTGTGCTATCCCAGATCCTGGTCACCTTGGCAAAAGACCGCACTTGCCTCTCCCTGAGTCCGCAGGAGAACTACGCCTTCCCAGCCTTGGGCACCCAGGCCCCACTACCACTGGGCTTACGCATAGGACTTTGGGCATTAGGATGACTCCATAGTCTCAGTACTATATCATTAACTATGTAAAGTAATAAACCCTGTGTTTTTTAAAAATACAGAAGCTTTGAAAGCCACAGAGGTTAGGGTGTTTCCTCATGTACAAAATGATCTATTTCTAAGCTCCCTTCCAGCACTATCATTCTGATCCTGCAAAATCTCTCACTCCCCTGAATATGTCTCAACAGCTCTGTGATAAAAGAAAAGCAAAACTACTAGATTTCGACTCTAGTTCATTCATTTCGCATTTACTGAGATTGCCTGTGCACCAGGCACTGCGCTAGGAAACTCAAGGCCGAGGATCACCAACTTGTACAAAACACGTGTTAGGTAGAGGGGAATTCAAGTGCTTTCACTCCTGGCCTTTAGACTCTTTTACCCCTAGCAACTTAAACCAACAAGAACCCGTTATCAGATGCAAGTACAGGTGAGTCCCATGGTGCAAAATTAAGATCTCGAGCTCCCTTGTTGAAGATTCCTACTCACTGGCCACGTTGTAATGGCCTGGAGCCTAAAATAAAATATAAGGTAGCCCTGAAAATTCTCCAGGGTTTGCAAACGGCTGCCTCCTCCCCATAGTGGGGTACTGGGTGGTCGGGAATAGTTCTCCCACTGACCCCAGCAGGCCTCTGCCAGTAGATGCATGTCCTGACACGTGCAGGACCTTCTCTGGGGCTGACCCTGTATTTGCTGACAAACAAATGTGGCGCAATCTTCAGCTGATTCTGTTCTAAAAGAGATGACGTAGGAGACAGATGCAGAGTCCTACTGGCTTACCACACTTTGGAAGATACCACAGACTTCCTAAATGTCTCTAACAATTTTCAGTTTTCAACAACTTTCAACAATTTTTTTAAATGCTGGAAGCTTAGCGCTAAAATCAATATGTCCTGGTCCTGTAAAGACTAAAGTACACAAGGAAAGAAGGTAAATATCTGAGGCACTGAGTATTTTAGCTTTAGGTTAAGTCCCTCAGCCTACTAGGCTTCTGAACAGAGTAGGTGACCTAAATTAAAAACCTGTAAGCATGCAGGCACATCTTATCACAAAGACTCTTGCTAGGGTCATCTTCCAGACAAGCATGGAACAATCCTGGGGCCCCACAGGACCTTGCTGGACCCCAGGACACAGAAGGACAACCAGAGCTAGCGGACATTATTCTGCTGGGACAACAGTTCCCAGAAAGGGGTGGCTGCCTCCATACTTACTGGCAGAGAAACTATTTTGGCTCCTTGCTTTGCTGCCTCCCAGATAAGGCCACAGGCTCGAGTGAGGTTATCTGATTTGACGGAAGAAACTTGAAGCTGGATGAGGGCCAAGCGGAAAGCTGAGGATGAAGATAAAACAAAACAGCTGTCAGAAGATCTGACTGCTGAATCACATAGAGCAGCATTTCTCAATGGAAGGTTAATTTTGCCCCCCAAGGCATCTGGCAATGTCTGGAGACATTGTTGATGGTCACAGCTAATGCAGTACTACTGGCATCTAGTGGGCAGAGGTCAGGGACACTGCCAAACATGCCATAATGCACAGGACAGTCCCTGACAAGAAAGAATTATCCAGTCCTAAATGTCAATAACGCTGAGGTTGAGCAACCCTGAGACAGAGCACATCCGTGGGCAAAGCTCATTCCAGGCACAAGAATCTGAAGTGAAGCAGGCAGGGCCAGCTTCTGCCTTACAAGTGAGAATGTGGCTTGAAGAAAGAAGACTAGGTCTGAGTACGCGACTATCCCTTATTATGTGAACTCCGGCCTCCAGTCTATCCCCAGTCCAGACGCTGAGCACCTCCCAGCGTAGCAGGTGAAATCCCTTTGGAAGTCTGCTCCACCGTGAGTTGGGGCAGCAGGCCCATGGGAAGTGGACATGCCTGTCTCGAAGTCCCCGTCACCAGCTGGGACACAGTGCACTGGTCCAGCTGCAGGTAGAGGGGGAGCCTGGCAACCAGTGGGCTGCACGTGTGCCTAGTCACAGGGCAGGGCCCCTGGGCAGGTCTGCACTCACCCCATGAGTATTCCCGTGCCCAAAGGAGCACAACATTAAGTAGCAAATGAAAAATACCATGAGAGGTTGAGGGAAACACTGTGGAAGGAAAACCCGAACAGCGTTTTTTCCTGCTATCTGAACAAGCGGCTCCACATTTTCACTGGAGACTCAGTCCCACAAGTTATGTGGCCAGCTCTGCCAACCAGACCTGCTGTCAGCCTTGGGGCAAGCAGGTTAGCGGCTCCTCCAGGCTTACTCCTTCCTTGAGGTAGTAGCCACACCCTACATTTGCTTTTCCTATAGAGTTCTCTTTTAGCTCTTACAGTAATCACCTTTTACTGGTTAATAGTCCTTTATATGAATTCTTTTCCTGTTCAAGTGACTGGTGTGGTTTCCGAGTCCTGCCTGGACCCTGACTGACAGTTTTTGCTTATGGTCTGATGAAAGGCTACATTAAAGGTTCCAAACCATTTTGTAACCCACAAAGTTTTGCAAAACTTCAGGAATTATCAGTAATGGCCTGGCCTCGCTTCCCTACCTGGCCTCTGCTGTGGAGTCTGAAATCCCACCATTCGTGATTTCTCTCTCTGGGTCTCTCCTGTAGCTGTAAAAACATCCCCAGAGAGGCAACACTGACAGACCCTAGCCTTTGATGAAGGCCTGTTTGGCTCAGGGTTAACCCCAAAAGTAGGAAAACTCAGATGTTCCATTCCTTGGCTTCTCCTAAATATACTGAGAGGAACTAAATTTAACCCGGAATGCAGTTTGTCAAATAGTTTCAAAGACTGGATGAAAACCAAACAGGAAACAAAAGCTGGGATAATTACTTTGGGGCAAACAGCCTGAGCTGTCACTAAAACATCACAGACCAACTAAAGGTCTCCACTGTAACTTAGAAGCTGGGTTTGTCTCTGCTTCTGAAGGAGGGTAAGATGAAGTCCACCATGGTTCTGTTGATGGCTTCCTTTCTCGCCCATCACACCCAGAAAGGCAGCTGTCCTGCACCAGGCTTGGGACTGCCCGACATGCTGCAAAGCACCCGCTCCACAGGGGGGCTGAAGCCGGACAATTCTACCACTGGGGAGTTCCCTGAGGCTGAGGACGAGACACTAGTCACTTCATCTCCTCAGCAGTAAAATGAAACTACTTTTCATTGTCAGGTCCCTGGCTGTACTAATATTCATTGTATTCTAAAAATTAAGGACTTACCAAGGGGAACAAAGGATAAAATATCTTAACTGAAGGGACCAACATGGAAACAGCAGAAGGAACAGGCAGATCCTTTACACATGGAAGCATCTGTGAGGTATCATTAACAGTATCTCGTAGATGAGGAAACAAGAAGCTTGCAGAGGAAAAGCTGCACGAAGACAGTCAACAAAGTGAGTGGCACAGCCAGAAGCAAGCCAAAATCCGGACTGTAGACAGAATGAGCACCTTGTTTGTTTTTGGGTGGGTGGGGCTGAGGTCATGTAACTTGAAAACATTCCTCAAGGGAGTCAGATCAACACCACCCTCAACCCCACCAAGAACCACAGCTCTCAAGTCCATCAGCCTCTTCTGAAAGAGACAGTCACACTCAGAGGGAGGTGTGTAAAAGGACTTTTTTTTTTTTTTCTTTTTTGACTGCATTGGGTCTTCTTTGCTGTGCACAGGTTTTCTCTAGTTGCAGCGAGCGGGGTCTTCTCTCGTTGCGGAGCACGGGCTCTAGGTGAGGGGGCTTTAGTAGTTGTGGTGCACGGGCTTAGCTGATCCGCGGCATGTGGGATCTTCCTGGACCAGGGATCGAATCTGTGTCCCCTGCAATGGCAGGTGGATTCTTAACCACTGCGCCACCAGGCAAGTTCCTAAAAGGACTTCTATACCCTGATCCTGAGGGTTCATTCAGCCACCAACTTGCACTGCGCTCCAGGAGGTTGAAATGAAAAACAGAGAGCACTTCCACAAAACTTACCATCTTGAGGGAGCCTCACTAGCCCTTGATAGGAACAGTTTATGTCCATTTTATTTCTTTTTTTTTAAGGGTTTCAAAATAACATTTATTTCTTAAAAATGTCCATTTTAAAGGACAGGAAACTGAGGTCCAGAGAGATCAAATGACTTGTTGACATGGGCTGAGCTAAGGCTGTAATAATCCCGGTCTCCAGACTTTGAGCCTAGAGCACTCCACTGCCTCATGTAAAAGAATCAGGCAAAGATCTGGGAACAAACACAGCTAGAAACTCATCGCTGGGGCTGATCCAGAATGGGGATGTGTAAGTAACATGTAATACCTAACCTGAAAGCTCAAGGTCCAGGTGCAGAAAAAACTTGCCCAGTTTTTTTTTTTTTTCCCCCCAAGAGAAGTGGGCATTCTGCAGTGGGTGTGAGGGGGGTTCACTGTGGAGCAAATTAATCAGTCCTCTTACCACAAAAGCACAAATCAAAGAAAACAGGTGCTTCATTTTCACCTGACAGGACTCAAATTACAAATAATCAGGGTTGGTGCCTTTGCAAAACTCACGTTCAAAACTAAATCAAACTACCACTGGAATTTTTCACAGAACTAGAACAAAAAATTTCACAATTTGTATGGAAACACAAAAGACCCCAAATAGCCAAAGCAATCTTGAGAACGAAAAACGGAGCTGGAAGAATCAGGCTCCCTGACTTCAGACTATACTACAAAGCTACAGTAATCAAGACAGTATGGTACTGGCACAAAAACAGAAAGATAAATCAATGGAACAGGATAGAAAGCCCAGAGATAAACCCACGCACATATGGTCACCTTATCTTTGATAAAGGAGGCAGGAATGTACAGTGGAGAAAGGACAGCCTCTTCAATAAGTGGTGCTGGGAAAACTGGACAGGTACATGTAAAAGTATGAGATTAGATCACTCCCTAACACCATACACAAAAATAAGCTCAAAATGGATTAAAGACTTAAATGTAAGGCCAGAAACTATGAAACTCTTAGAGGAAAACATAGGCAGAACACTTTATGACATAAATCACAGCAAGATCCTTTTTGACCCACCTCCTAGAGAAACGGAAATAAAAACAAAAATAAACAAATGGGACCTAATGAAACTTCAAAGTTTTGCACAGCAAAGGAAACCATAAACAAGACCAAAAGACAACCCTCAGAATGGGAGAAAATATTTGCAAATGAAGCAACTGACAAAGGATTAATCTCCAAAATTTGTAAGCAGCTCATGCAGCTCAATAACAAAAAAACAAAGAACCCAATCCAAAAATGGGCAGAAGACCTAAACAGACATTTCTCCAAAGAAGATATACAGACTGCCAACAAACACATGAAAGAATGCTCAGCATCATTAATCATTAGAGAAATGTAAATCAAAACTACAATGAGATACCATCTCACACCAGTCAGAATGGCCATCATCAAAAAATCTAGAAACAATAAATGCTGGAGAGGGTGTGGAGAAAAGGGAACACTCTTGCACTGCTGGTGGGAATGTGAATTGGTACAGCCACTATGGAGAACAGTATGGAGGTTCCTTAAAAAACTACAAATAGAACTACCATATGACCCAGCAATCCCTCTACTAGGCATATACCCTGAGAAAACCATAATTCAAAAAGAGTCATGTACCAAAATGTTCATTGCAGTTCTATTTACAATAGCCCGGAGATGGAAACAACCTGTGTCCATCATCGGATGAATGGATAAAGAAGATGTGGCACATATATACAATGGAATATTACTCAGCCATAAAAAGAAATGAAATTGAGCTATTTGTAATGAGGTGGATAGACCTAGAGTCTGTCATACAGAGTGAAGTCAGAAAGAGAAAGACAAATACTGTATGCTAACACATATATATGAAATTTAAGAAAAAAAAATGTCATAAAGAACCTAAGGGTAAGACAGGAATAAAGTCACAGACCTACTAGAGAATGGACTTGAGGATACGGGGAGGGGGAAGGGTAAACTGTGACAAAGCGAGAGAGAGGCATGGACATATATACACTACCAAACGTAAGGTAGATAGCTAGTGGGAAGCAGCCACATAGCACAGGGAGATCAGCTCAGTGCTTTGTGACAGCCTGGAGGGGTGGGATAGGGAGGGTGGGAGGGAGGGGGACGCAAGAGGGAAGAGATATGGGAACATATATATATGTATAACCGACTCACTTTGTTATAAGCAGAAACAAACACACCATTGTAAAGCAATTATACTCCAATAAAGATGTAAAAAAAGAAAACATAAAATGGTCATATCATGAAGCACTATGCAGTAGATAAAAGGAATGAACTGGATTTAAGTAGACATATGTCAAAACCAGAATGAATCCAAGAGCTAAGTTGCAGAAAACCGGAAAATTCATTTACATAAAAACTCATTAAAACAAAACAAAACAAAACTCATGGGACTTCGCTGGTGGTACAGTGGTTAAGAAATCGCCTGCCAATGCAGGGGACATGGGTTTGAGCCCTGGCCTGGGAAGATCCCACATGCTATGGAGCAGCTAAGCCCGTGAGCCACAACTACTGAGCCCGTGAGCCACAACTACTGAAGCCCTGCTCCACAACAACAGAAGCCACCGCGATGAGAAGCCAGCGCGCAGCAATAAAGACCCAGTGCAGCCAAAAATAAATAAATTTATTAAAAAAAAAAACTCATACAACAAATGCATTTACCAGGGGCCTGACCTAATCTTTAAGGGGTAGATGAGGAAAGCTTCCCTGAGCATGTGACAATATTGCCTGCTCTTTCAGCCAAACATGGACGGAACATGCCTGCCATGGACACAATTCTGAATAAATAAGTTTATGCCAATGGTCTGCAGCAAAGGACATCAGATGTGACTTTTACTATCTAAAGCTTGCTCAACTGCCATAGCTTGGGCAGGCTGCCATGAACTTAAGACTAAACCAGCTGGTAAAAAAATGGAGCCCAGGACAGGTCCTGTCCTCCTCACCAGAGATCTGGAGGTCATAAATAATAAAGCAAATTGAGAATACAGGGAAAAAAAAAAAAAAAAAAAACCTCTTAGAGGAAAAAATAGGCAGGACACTCTATGACATAAATCACAGCAAGATTCTTTTTGACCCACCTCCTAGAGAAATGGAAATAAAAAAACAAAAATAAACAAATGGGACCTAATGAAACTTCAAAGCTTTTGCACAGCAAAGGAAACCATAAACAAGACCAAAAGACAACCCTCAGAATGGGAGAAAATATTTGCAAATGAAGCAACTGACAAAGGATTAATCTCCAAAATTTGTAAGCAGCTCATGCAGCTCAATAACAAAAAAACAAAGAACCCAATCCAAAAATGGGCAGAAGATCTAAATAGACATTTCTCCAAAGAAGATATACAGACTGCCAACAAACACATGAAAGAATGCTCAATATCATTAATCATTAGAGAAATGCAAATCAAAACTACAATGAGATATCATCTCACACCAGTCAGAATGGCCATCATCAAAAAAATCTAGAAACAATAAATGCTGGAGAGGGTGTGGAGAAAAGGGAACACTCTTGCACTGTTGGTGGGAGCGTGAATCGGTACAGCCACTATGGAGAACAGTATGGAGGTTCCTTAAAAAACTACAAATAGAACTACCATATGACCCAGCAATCCCACTACTGGGCATATACCCTGAGAAAACCATAATTCAAAAAGAGTCATGTACCAAAATGTTCATTGCAGTTCTATTTACAATAGCCCGGAGATGGAAACAACCTGTGTCCATCATCGGATGAATGGATAAAGAAGATGTGGCACATATATACAATGGAATATTACTCAGCCATAAAAAGAAACGAAATTGAGCTATTTGTAATGAGGTGGATAGAGTCTGTCATACAGAGTGAAGTCAGAAAGAGAAAGACAAATACTGTATGCTAACACATATATATGAAATTTAAGGAAAAAAATGTCATAAAGAACCTAAGGGTAAGACAGGAATAAAGTCACAGACCTACTAGAGAATGGACTTGAGGATACGGGGAGGGGGAAGGGTAAACTGTGACAAAGCGAGAGAGAGGCATGGACATATATACACTACCAAACGTAAGGTAGATAGCTAGTGGGAAGCAGCCACATAGCACAGGGAGATCAGCTCGGTGCTTTGTGACAGCCTGGAGGGGTGGGATAGGGAGGGTGGGAGGGAGGGAGACGCTAGAGGAAGGAGATATGGGAACATATGTATATGTATAACTGATTCACTTCGTTATAAAGCAGAAACAAACACACCATTGTAAAGCAATTATACTCCAATAAAGATGTAAAAAAAAACTCAATCTAAAACCTAGCAACAGTCTCCAAGAATCCCACGGGACAAAGTTTCACATTTGAAGAAGTATCATAATTACTGAAAGTGCACAGTCTTCGGGTCGCTGAGCGGGGGCAGCGGTGAGAAACAGGCAAGAATCACAGGGAGGGTGCGGAAGTGGCATTTTAAATGAGCACCTGCCCCCGCCCTTTCCCGCGCAGGTGAATCTGGAGTAGGGGCGACCGGAACGCACCTGGAATCTCTGCCTTCCGTTTCATACAAGCCCAGTGGGACGTAAGGCGCGGGCCCTTCCGGCACGCAGGCCCAACGCTCCCGCGGCCCCTCCGGCCCTCCCGGAAGCCCGGAATCCCCGACGTGCACCGCGCCGTGCTCCGCGGCCTCCCCTCACCGCCCTGCCCGCGCCCACCGGCCTCGCCGCTCGGGCCCCCAGCCCTGCGGCCACTGGAGTAAGGAAGGCCATGGGCGCGGCGGGGACACGACGCGGAGGCGAGGGGCTGAGCCGGCGAGACCGTCCGCCGGCGCCGCGCCCGAAGCCTCCCTCCAGCCCGAGCTCGGGCCGCGGCGCTACTTACTAGCCATGGCTCTGCCAGGAAGCACCACTGGCACCGGAGCCTGAACGGAGGTCTGTGGGTCACCGCGCCGGCGCCGCGAGGGGCGGTGCCGCAGCGTCCGAGGATCCGCCCCCGCCCCGCCTCGTCTCCTGGCCTGCTGTCTCCGCGGAGACGGTGTTTTCTTTCCAGCAAGCCTCAAACACCTATTAATCGCCCGCTGTTTATGTAACATCCTTGTAGTCAGATCCTCGAAAGGCAAGGGACGACCAAAATCCGGGTGGTGCACTAGTCAATGTTTAACAACCGGCCTCTTCGATTCTCAGCGAAAGAACTGAGCCTCTTGCCAGTTGCATCACCTCTGTGGCCAGGGGAAATACCAGAGGCTGATTGCCTTGGGCTATTTGAACAAGTCGCCGTGACGAGGATAGAATTATCTAGGTTAATTTAGGCACTCAAGACAACAGTGGGATTGGACTACAAGGCTGCTACGTGACTGGGGAGGGGAAAAGAGAAACTGGGTTCAGACAGAATATCCTCAACAACAATTCAGTCCTCTAATATGCTGAAATCTGCTAATAATGTTTCAGGATACTTGCACTTATTAGTCAGGATTGCTTTCTGATTTTTGTGTGTTTGTGCTTTTGTCAGGCTTGGGGATCAAAGATCATAAGACGAATAAAGTTTGCTATTCTTAATACTCTGGAATAAACTATATTGAAATGTATCTTAGTTTTTAAAAGGACACTTTATATAAAAAACATTCTGGGGACAATTAGGGACATTTAAATATGAACTGGATATTTGATGCTTTAATGAATTTTGTGTGATAACTGTGATTATGCCAGACATTGTCTTCACTCTGAGGAGATGCATGCTGAAGTATTTAGGGGTGAAGTGTCAGAATGTCTGACTTGAAAATGTGCTTATATAGAGATAAACCAAATATGGCAAAATGTTAATTATTAAATCTAGGAGGAGGATATATAGCTGTTCATGGTACTATTTTAAGACTTTTTAAAAGTTTAAATTTTAACACTTTCATAGTAAACTCAAGGGGAAATGCATAGCAATTATGGGGTTTTTGAAGCTTTAACAGACTATCTGGACCTGGCTTGGCAGCAGAAAGATCTTTAATAACGTTTTAAATTCTGCTATACTTATAGCCTTTTGAGGTTCCTTATTCAATATTAGCCTCTTACAATCTGTAAAAAAAAAAAAAAAAAAAAAGTCACCCTTCATTTAGACTTGGAAGTTTATTGGCATAAAGTTGTATCCAACAATGGTTCCAAACATGGCTGGACATGTTATTGGAACATCCAGGTAGAGATGCCCAGTAGGCGGTTGGACATAAGCCTCAAGCTCAGATGCCCAGCCTGGAGACTGATTTAGGAGTCATCATAAGTTTAGACCAAGATGGAGCTCTGAATGCAAATGACAACAACTCAAGTGGACTGTGAGAGGCACAGGCAGAAGAGGGGCCTGTGAAGCCTGGGAAAGAGCCATCCAAGAGGCAGGAGAAGACCATCAAGCCCAAGAACCGGTGGGTGCTGTGTTCCTTACATCCCATGCAGGGAAACTGCCAACCCGGATTCTAGAGAAGAGGAAAGTAATAAAAATGAAAACTGTTTTTGCGCTTTCCCTTAGAACTTTCTGGGCATAACAGAAAAGCTAGATGCTGGGTTCCAGTTCTGGCTCTGCCACTTATTTTATGTTAACACCTAGGGCAAATCACCTCACTCTCAGGACCTTGTCATCATGTGTAATACAAAAGGATTTAGAGGCAGAAGGAGAGAGGCAGGTGAGCTGAGTTTGTGCAGCCCTTCCACCACTCCACTCCCTGCCCCTTCAACCGCAGCAGCTCTGCCTGCGTGTTTCCATATTCCCTTTCATCAGACATTTGAAAAGCAGCCGAAGAGGAAAATCACTACACTAGATGGATCTCTAAAAACCTAGCTAAAATTCTGCTGTTGCCAACCATGTCTCACCGCTTTAATGTCCATGTCCAGGCTGGTACTGATCAGATTTCCATTTTTACTCCAGAGGACCTATTCCACCATCTCCAGCCATCTCTATTTACATGTCTTGATACCAGTTCAAACTCAACTGTCTGAAACTAAATTTATCCCCTCTAAAAGAGCTTCTCATCCGCACTTTCCTCTTTCACTCACAGGCACCACCCTTTATACTGTTTTCCAGTTCCCTCTGCTCCCCATCCCCTCCTCCCAAAAATCTAAGTCACTTCTGTGTCTTTCAAGTCTTTTACCCCCAACCTCTGGCTAGCGACAGGGCGCTTCTTATTCTCCTGAAGCACCCCTTGATTGCTGCCCCTTTTTCTGTCCCCACGACCACCATCCACAGCAAGGTCTTCCTCATTTTGGGAAGACTACTACAGGCAACTCATAACTGGTCTCCTTTCCACCAGCATCTTACCCTCTAGTCAATCCTTCGTAGTATTAGGCAAGTTAGTCTGGGGGAACATGAGTTCAATTTTGGGGGTGAGGTAGGTATACAAATGACTAAGAGAGATGAAGGACTGAAAATCAGGAGGAAGAATTGGAATCATCTGCACCAGAAAAAGAGAAGAAACTTTAAGAGTGGATGAGATCCTAGAAGAATGTTTGATACTACAAAAAACAAAAGACTCAAACTTGGGAATTATCATATTGGGTTTAGAGCTTTGCACAGGGTGAGAGTCGAAGGAGAGGGGTGGTGTGTGTATGTAAATGTATGTATAACTGCTTCTAAATTTCTGATGCAATTGTCTACAAATCAGAAGACCAGAGTTAAAAACTTTGCTTCATCACCGAAAGGCCATGTAACTTTGGGCAAGTTATTAGCAGCATAGGGATAGCAACTTAAAATACCTACATGGACTAGAAAGGTACCTATGGAGTGAAGCTGGTGACCTGAAGAGAGAAAAGTGAGCAGTGACCTGATAGAGGCCCCTAGCTCTGGCCTACTGTTTCCAGACCCCAACAAAGAAGTCAGGCATAGCCTATCAGTCATGAGCATGAACTCTGGAATTGGATGGTCTGGTTTTAAATCCTGGCTCTAACACTTATTTGCTATATATCTTAGAAATAGTTATCCTCTTTGTGCCTTTATTTCTTCAGCCATAATATGGGGATAATATCACACATAGCCTAAGACTGTTGTGAGGATCACACTATGACCAACTGGGATTTACCCCAGGAATAGAAGGTTGGTTTAACATATGAAAAGCAATTAATGGAATAAACCTTTAATAAAGGAGAAAAGCCACATGACTATCTCCACAGATGCAAACAACTTTTGACAAAAATCCAACACTGTTCATGATAAAAAATACTGTCACAGGCAATGTTTGTGTACCCCTACAATTCATATGATGAAACGCTAATCACTAGTGTGATTTGGAGACAGGGCCTTGGGGAGGTAATTAGGGTTAGATGAAATCATGAGGATGGGGCCCTCATCATGGGATTAGTGTTCCTGTAGGAAGAAGAAAGAGCAAGAGAGCTCTCTTTGAGAGCATAGAGGAAAAGACATACAAAGACTCAGTGAGAAGGTGCCCATCTCCAAGTCAGGAAGAGAACTCTCTAGAACCTAACCATGCTGGTACCCTGATCTCGGACTTCAGCTTCCAGAATTGTGAGAAAATAAATTTGTTGTTCAGGCCACCCAGTCTATGGTATTTTGTTATGGCAGCCTGAGCCAAACTTTAAATAGAACTGTCAACCTATGGCAGTTAGTTTAGTATGTTAGAATATCATGCTAAGGAGTTTTAATGGTCCTGTATGAAACATACCAGTGGCAAAATGGTTGAGTATGTATCAGTAAAAATTTATCATCTCTACTAGAAAACATGTTTTATTAATGGTGGACAAGTGTCATCAAATATTACATAGGGGATTAATTTTACACCTTAATAAGCAATAATAATTCCCAGGGATTGGGGAGAGATGAGGGGGACTTTTTCTTTTCAATTTCTTTGAGCCTTGTTTTTCTCATCTTGAAAATACAGAAAATACCAACCACATAATGCTGCAACCCCTGCAATCCTTAAAGGTCCACGAGAGGTGGATATCCCAGAGTGAATTCTAGTTCTCTGGTTATCGGGACAGTGAAGGGAGGATAAGCTACATAAGTGCCTAATACAATCAATGAAACATCTTTCCATTTGATATTCATGACTAATAACTGGGCTATTTCAGATGAGAAAACTGAAGTTCAGATGAGTAGTTCAAGGGAGGAATTTACACATGTAGAATGTAATGTAATTAGTTTTAAACTACCTCTTTCCTCCTCCCCATCTAGAAGAACAGAAATAGGAATCTAATACTTTCAAACCTAAAATCTGAACATTTAAATTCCACTGAAAGGATAGCCCTCAATTTCCTAATTTTGTTGTATCCATAGAGATTTACAAATGGGGGGAAAGGAAGAAAGAGAGAGGGAGAGACACACTGTCCTTAAGAACAAAGTTTTGAGCAAACTGTACTGATTTATTTACAACTGTAATTTATAAAGAGTAACACAAATATCTTTACACTAATATTATGAAAGAAGTCCCATGGCTGAAATGGGCAAAAAATGAGACTTCAAGACATTTCTAAAAGGGGCACCAAAAGAAGGGAAAAAATGCAATACAACAGTTGTGAGGAGAGTTATAAATATCAAGTATTGCAGCAGGTGCAATTTCATGCAAATGTCTTCAACCACTCAAACTTTATTATTTAGATATTAGAATAAAATATCTTGAATTATGTTGCCTTTTTTTCACTTGATTTCCATTAAGTAAATTAAAATAACTGGCTGTAAACAGAATACATCTAAATATTTCTCCTATCAACCCCTCAGAGACAATCCATTACATTTTAGGACATAGCAGGTTGTGAGGATTTGCTACTTCCCAAACAGATTTTATAAGCAGTCATTCCATGGTCCCAAACGTGTTCCTCGATTTCTTTCACCAAATGTGTCTAATATGAACCTCAATGAATTAAACTGAGAAAGCTGCAAAATAAAGCAGACCACTTTTCAGTTTTGTCATATTAAGAGAATAAAAATCTTTTCAAACCACTGGAACTTTAGTAAGAGAACAAAAACCAAAGAAGAAAAAGAAATTTCAGAAAGTGATGATAAAAACTAGTTTAGACAGCTCTCTGGTTATCTGGCTTTTCTTTAGGTGGATAATAGTGTGGTCACAGACATAATCTCACTGAGGATAAATCCATGTGTACTCAACACCTGTTTTGAAACATTCTAAATCAAATATTCCTCTGGTAATAAAGACCAATGACATTTTTAAAGATACAAGTCAGTCCCCCAAGTGTTAATTTTAATCTTAACATGCCTACCTACTTATTATAATGCTTTTAACTGCTCCTTAGAGACAATTAGGATGAAGTTTAGTATCTGAAGCACTAAGTGTTCAAACTATTAGCTAATGGTGCAAAGATGACCTTAGAAACTGATGTTTCAACATTTCACTAGTTGGTCTGCATTTGAGTTGGCTGGAATCTTCATCCATTGCATTAAAAAAGATTTCACTCTTTTTAAGAACAGAAACAGCAAGCTAATTGTTAATCTATGTAATACTTTTTAGTTTCTGATACTGCTCAGTGGGTAAACCTAAATGTAGCAATTAAAGGGGTCTCTTCAACGAATTCTACCTCTAATTTTCAGTGAAGACACTGCAAATATATATGTGTATGGTTGTTTTTAAATCTAAACTGATGCATGTTCCCTTAAAACAGCTCTTCAAAACAGAACTGCATTCTGCACCCTTAGTTCATAAGGGCACACGGTCAGTTACTTCAAAGTCATTTAATAACTGACCTTTATAAGAAATCATTTTACAAAACCAAAAATGCAAAAGAAAATTTTAAAAAAATTTAACTTTCCAGAGATTGATTGTAATAATTTACACCTTCTTAGACTTGCTATTCAAGCACCCCCATAAGCAAATGAAAGTCTCCGGTTAGTCTTCAGTCAGGAAAATATGTCCATATTTCTCTTGGTTGCCTTAATTTCTTTTGAAATAATTTTCTTTTATATTAACTTTCCAAAGCATCCAAAACTTTCATGATCTGTTGTTTTATGGCTTTGGTAGCATCTCCTGCATTTGGAATCAAATACCTACGGGGGAAAAATATATATATTAATATAGAGCCTTCTGTTCAGGATTCATCTTAGATATCAATTCCAATGTCGAAGTAACCTACAAATCAAGCACAGATGCCCTCCTATGTACTCCCCATCACTTATTTCAACATATACTCAAAAGAGTTATTTTTAAAGAAAGAAAATCTAAATGCAAAAGCAAGGTGATTTTTCATATTGCATAGAGCAAGGTGGAATGAACTGGAGATCAGGAGTCAGGAGGGCTACATTTGGTTCTAACACAAGTGTGAAGACCTGGAAGTCATTCAACCCCTCTGGGCTTCACATTTTTACCTGAAAGATTAAAGATGGTTTAGCTTCGAGAGCAGTGTGGTCTACGGCCCTTGTGCCGGTCCATGAACTGTTTGTCACTGGTACACAATGAGGTAAGGAAGAACTTGTACCAGAATGTAAATTAACTACATCATCCAGCACACTGCTTACTTCGCTGATACGTTTTTAAAACAAGAATTATTTGATGAAGGAAAATAAAAGCTCGTATTTCATTGCAAACCAGCATTTAGTGTAGCACTGGTGTAGATTATTCCTAAAGACCCCTCTGTCAAAAGGTTTGTGAAATTAGCTACTGCACTTAATGAAATCATGTGCTAATGGCTAAACCATATATTACTACAAATTTGTAAGAAAAAAGATAGCGAGAATACTAATAAAAATGGTTCAAGTATCCTGTTCCACCATCCATTCCCCAAAATAGAGAAACAAACCGTGTTTAATAATGAACTAATTCAGTAATTCAGATAACATCAACCTAAGAAAATCTTACCTTTCAATTGCCAGGATTTCTATTCCTGAAGTGCTGCTGTTTCCATACTTGAAGGTAATTAGCTCAGGATGTTTTTTTTTGGATGTTATTTTAACCACAGAATTTAGTGCTTGTCGAGACTGTATATAAGCCAATCCTTTCCGTGAAAGAATCTCCCTCAAACAGTACATATGTGTTGCAGTAACCAACAGATGACTTGAGAGGGACAAAAGCATTAAAAAAACAAAAAGAATTTAAAGAAATGTCATTTAAAACAACTATTACTTCAACAGCCCCAATTATAAAAAATGTTCAACTCCAGATGAAATTACTTTTGAGTTAAAAAGTGAAGACAAAGGATCGTCTATAAACAAATAAGCTATCTAGTAACAGCTTTTAATTTTCCTTTAGTTGTATGCAAAATTAATGTTTTATTAACAGATAATCCTGTAACTGTTTAAGAGCAAAAATTATATTTAATATAATAAAAACTACAATACAATTAGAAATCATTAAAATAATAAATTTTTAGAATCTACTCTATATGGTATTTGGAATATACTACCTTTCAGACTTTTAACAGTAAACTATCCTCATTCAACATACCATAACATATACTTTATGTCAAAGACCACTAAGCAATACCTGGACTGCCTTACATATTTAATAATATTCTGTAACTGGATCCTACAGGCAAAATAGGGATAGAATTATTAATACACACACCCTGCTTTGTGTCTCAGCTCACTTTTAGTATAGTGATAATACTCACACACTTTTATGAAATACAACAGGACAAACATCAGATATCCAGAATGTGGGACATTCTGCAGAACAGTTGGCCTAGACTCAAAAAGGATTCATTCAACATGAAGAAAAGGGGGAAGTGTGGTGAGGGAAGCAGTATTGTTCTACACTGGGTGAGACTAAAGAGAGATAACAGGCAAATGCAATGTGTGAAACAGGACTGGATCCTGGACCAGGAAGAAAAAAACAAAGAGGATAAAAGATACTTTAGAGTCACTGAAAAATTTGAGTGTGTTCTGTATGTTGAATGATGTTTATTAATTTTAAAGTTTTTAAAGATGTGATAGTGCTACTGGAGTTGTGGAGGAGACTGTTCATATTCTTTGGAGATTTATGCTGAAGCATTTAGGGGTAAAGTGTCATATCTATAAGCTTCTTCTGAATGGTATGACAAAAACAAAGTGTATGTGTATGTGTGTATGTATATACAAACATAACGAGAGAGATGGGGTAGTGTGAAAAAAAGTTAAAAGCTGGTGAGTCTGAGAGAGGCTTATAAAGATATTCAATGTACTATGTCTTCAACTTTTCTGTTTAAATTTTTCAAAATAAAAAATTACATTAGAAATATTTTTTAAAACTCAAGACATATAATACAAGTTGACAGAGGGAAATTATATCTCATTGTGTGTTTATTATTTTTTCCTGCACTGCACAGCATGCGGGATCTTAGTCCCCTGACCAGGGATTGAACCCGTGCCCCCTGCAGTGGGAGCTCAGAGTCTTAACCACTGGACCGCCAGGGAAATCCCCAGGAAATTATATCTTATTGTACTTGGATACATAAAATTTCTTCTGCAGCTACCTTTTATATCATTACTTCCCTAAATTCAATTTTACTTCTGAAGAAGGTATTTTAAAAAGTACCTAGGAAATATGTGTCCACTTTCTTTCACTTCTTTACAAGGAAAATGATGCTTGACGTCTGGCTTGTTTATCCAAGTCTGAATGTTTACAACCTCTTTTCTATCATCATCTGACATTGAAGAACTGTCAATTTCATCTATAAAGAATTATAAGATGTTAAAAGTGGGTATCACCAACTTTAAAAATGATACATTTTTTAATAGTCTGAAAAAAATTTCAGTAGTATTTTAAACACACATGTTGGAAAAAAAAAAATTCTAACCCAGCAACTATATTTCCTTATGCCACTGGTACTACTATAAAAGATTATGAAACATCATTCTATATGGTGTGAAAATATACTTTTAAAATATTAAACTATGAGGAATTTCAACTTTTTTTTTTTTTTTTTTTTTTGCGGTACGCGGGCCTCTCACCGTTGTGGCCTCTCCCGTTGCGGAGTACAGGCTCCGGACGCGCAGGCTCAGCGGCCATGGCTCACAGGCCCAGCCGCTCCGTGGCACGTGGGATCTTCCCGGACCGTGGCACGAACCCGTGTCCCCTGCATCGGCAGGTGGACTCTCAACCACTGCGCCACCAGGGAAGCCCTCAACTTTTTTGATTTATATAACATAACTCTAATCTATGACTAGTCTGTTGAGTGATGGCAGAATTGTCCAATAATAATATTAGCATCTATCTTGAGGGCAAAGATGGCAGAGTTCTTTTTCTCTTGCTGGTTTCTTTTTTTTTTTAATTGAAGTATAGTAGATTTACAAAATTATACTGGTTTTAGGTGTACAACATAGTGATTCAATATTTTTATAGATTGCACTCCATCTGCAGAGTTGCTGGTTTCTGATTTTAAGGAAAATAACAACAAAAAAAAAATCCATGCTGGGATAGATAAGTAAAAATCTATTTAGTGGGATTTTTTTGCGAAAGAAATATAAGACATTCTAGTTATTTTGCTTTTCTAACTTAACAAAGGGGAATTACACTCCCTAGAGTTAATAATTGTAAATATTCTTCTCTTTGCTTTTTAAGAAATCAAAATATAAAAAGACATAATAAAAAAATGAAATCTCACATATCTATTCACCTCTAGCTTAAATAAAAAAGTGAAGCACTCATGGATTTCTGCCCAGGCACATCCCCCTTTCTTCTCCACTAAGAAACAGTGACTATGTGAATTTGGTGTCTCATATTTACTTTTAACCCAACATGAAAATTCTTAAATGATATACAGTAGCGTTTTGCATTTTAAGTAAAATTTATATAAATAGTACACTGTTCAATTGTATTCTTCTGCAACTGCTATCCTACTCCCAACATTGTAAAATTTATCCATGTTGACACACATAGCTCTAGTTTTCTTATTTTTCATTACTGTGCAATTTTCCAGAGTGTAAATATATATGTGTATATATACATGTATGATATGTGAAATATACCATCATTTATTCATCCATTTCCCTCCTCCCTTTGTTAATGGAATAACACATATTTAGAGAGAGATAAAGACTGACAGGTAACAGGAAAATGGCAAAAGAGGGGGAGGAAAAAGGAGAAAAGGAAACAATTACAAATAGCACACAGAAGTGCATGAAACAGAAGATAAAGAATAGCTAGAGAAGGTGTTGGGGAAAAATCTGTATAGAAATAAAATACAATGTACTGATTATTTTACTATGATATAAAATAAAAGAAGAAGTATATTTTTGGATTTTATATACAGGAATATAAAAATTTTGTGTAGGAGAAAATAAAAATTCTGCGTATTTGCTTCAGAAAAAAAAGAAATAATATATAGAAAATTACATTTACCTCAATGCAGTTTTCAGGAAGTTGACTCTGTAATATCCATTAAAATGTCAAATGTGAGTCCCTCTAATCTGGCAATCTTACTGTTAAGAATTTACCCTCTGGATATACTTGCAAAAGTTAACCTAGATATATGCATAAAGATAGCCACTGCTATTTGAAACAGAAAGAAAACTGGAAAACTACCAGTGTCAATTGGGAGAAGAATGATTTAATTATGGTATGTTTGTATAATAGAAAGAGAACAGAATGATTTAATTAGGGTACATTTGTATAATAGAAAGAGAATTGTGAAGGTATACAGGCTGAGGTGGAAAATATGAAACATATATTACTAAGTGGAAAAAGCAAGATGAGATTTGGGAGTATTTTTTTCTTATTTTGTACTTTTACATATAACATATACTTTACATACCATACATATTTTAATATATTTTTTCTAACTCAATACACATTAATATTAATTATGATTACTTAAGCAGGGTAATCTGGGCAGTGGGATTATGAACCAAAGTAATAAATTATTTTTTAAAATATAAAGAAAGACAATCACAGAGGATGACAAGCTTCCCTGGCATAATATCCCCATCTTGTGGCCCTTTAGGCTACTGCCTCCAGTTTCAAAAGGCTCTTTTCAGATGTCTCAATTCCCTCAATCTCCTACCTGGGTGGATCAGGGGGATTTAAATCCAATCCCATGGATTTAAATACTATTTATACACTGATAATTCCCAGATTATCACAAGCTTAGACTTCTCTCCTCAGCTAAAGACTCCTATAATCAACCGCCTACTCAGCATTTCTATGGCATAATTTAAGATGTCCAAAACCAAACTCTTAATAGAAAAACCACAGACTCTCCAATCTCCTCTACAGAATTTCACTGTGTCTTTTTTTTTTTTTTTTTTTAAGCAGTTGTTCAGCTACTCCCAGAATTATCTCTATAATCACTCTTGGTGCTTGAAGAAAGCAGTCTATAAATTAGTGTATTGCCATACCTGTGTCATATTCTTCTTCATCCCCAATGCTGAAAACAGGCTTTACACCACGGTAAGGCTTTCCCACTCTGTCACTGCTGCTCACATGCCTATATTCAAAGAATTTTAGGAGGGAAATCATTACTTAAGTTACCAAAGATTTTCACCAAGTATCATTTGAATATTAAAACAAAATACAAATGTTCTGTGCGCCCACCATGTACCACCCAGTTTCAGGAGAGCTATGTTAAGGAAATTGAAACAAGATAAGGAAATTGTTAGCAAAAGTGGCATAAGGTCTTGGGTATGCGGAATGTTTTCAAATCTGTAAAAATTAAATTTTAAACAATTTTAATGTTCACATAAAACCAATGCATTGTGAAGTTCCTTAACCTCTCTGTGCTTCTGTGCCTTATCTGTAAAATGGTGGTAACAATATCTAACCTTCCTGGTTACTGTGAAAATTAAATCAGTTACGACTTCCCTGGTGGCACAGTGGTTAAGAATCTGCCTGCCAATGCAGGGGACACGGGTTCAGGCCCTGGTCCAGGAAGATCCCACATGCCGCAGAGCAACTAAGCCCGTGCGCCACAACTACTAAGCCTGCGCTCTAGAGCCCGTGAGCCACAACTACTGAAGCCCGTGAGCCTAGAGACCATGCTCCGCAACAAGAGAAGCCCGCGCACCGCAATGAAGAGTAGCCCCCGCTCCACGCAACTAGAGAAAGCCCGCGCGCAGCAACGAAGACCCAACGCAGCCAAAAATAAACAAAAAAATTTAATCAGTTAATATTTGGTAAAGCTCTTACAACAATGCCTGGCATACAGCAAGTGCTACATACACGTTTGTTAGACAAAATAGTTTATGAAACCAAATATTCAAATTCCAGTAGGAGTGCCTAATTCTCATATGGGTACAAATGTCTTAAGGTTTTTCCTCTCATTTTTTTTTTCATTACTGTTACTTTTGTTTCAACAGAAACTAAGATGTTACTTCTTTTACATAAATAAACCATGAAAATGAATTTGCCTTTCACTTTCAAGTGACAGAAACATAAACATGTAAATTCAAACTTAGTAAGTTCTGCAGGAAGTATGACCTCTCTCTTTTTTAATATAAAAATCAATACCTCATTACTTTTCAGGTAACCTCAAATAAACCAATAAGTAAACTTAAAATATTTCGACAAAATACCACATGTTTCTGGAGAAAGAGTATTGTATTATTTGTAGAGTAAGGTTCAGCTAAGATATTCTACGATGAAGGAAAACTATGGCTTTTTTTTTCCTTGTCATGTATCGAGAGTTCAATGTGGAAAAAAATCAAGTTATGTGTCTTTAGTCTTAGAATTCAATTTTTCCAGAAGACAGAGATCAAATCTGTATTTTAAATGATTTCTTAATACATATCATCAATAAAAATGAAGACCTAATTTTGTTAAAATATGCTTAAATCTTTATTTCTCCCAAAACAACATTCCTCAACAGAAAACCAGTAAGAGTTGAGTATATAACAGAATTAAGTTAATCAATACACTGCTTACAGTTTAAGTTATAAAATCATTTTTTATGTTAAAGCATATCTAATGTAAAATTATCCAATAAATTATCAAACTATGCTCATTAAAGAAAATGAAAGAAATAATTCAAATACCTATGAAACTCAGATTCAGCTTACTTACAAAAGGCAAAGATAATATAGCTTTGTGTAACAATACTTTAGTGCGGTCTAGATTATAAAATTGTATGAGATTAAGTTATTGGTGCTCTCCTGATATTGAAGTATAAACTACTATAACATAGAAAGTAACAAAGATAATGTTTACAGTAAATGCTTGAACCAGAATATAAATGACATCCAAAAAAAAAAGCTGGACTCTTTAAAAAGCAGTATAGGGCTTCCCCGGTGGCGCAGTGGTTGAGAGTCCGCCTGCCAAAGCAGGGGACACGGGTTGGGGACACGGGTTCATGCCCCGGTCCGGGAAGATCTCACATGCCGTGGAGTGGCTGGGCCCGTGAGCCATGGCCACTGAGCCTGCGTGTCTGGAGCCTGTGCTCTGCAACGGGAGAGGCCACAACAGTGAGAGGCCCGCGTACCGCAAAAAAAAAAAAAAAAAAAAAAAAAAGCAGTACATCTATGCTTTTTTAGCAGAAACAAAATCTACAAGAGTTTGACTAGATTTTAACCTGATTTACTGACCTCAAAAACCAACCCAATTTATTCTAACTTTTCACTAAACTCTATTTTCAAAATGGATATATCTGCCTGTGGACTAGAGAAGATAATTTGAATGTTTAAAGAATTATTTGCGATAAAACTTGGGAGTTAAAATTAGACTAATTCAATGGTCCTGTAACAAGAGAAAACAGAAAGATGATTCACAAATAGATTATAATTTTAAAAGAAGCAACCTCCTTTAAAATTATAATAGAAGGTCTGTAACTGGCATTGGCCAACTCTTATCCGTAAGTTGAAAGTAAACTATTGTTAAAAATGCTACTTCTAATTCACTGAAAATATTGAAAAGACCTGCTAAAAAAGTCAACTCCATTATTCTGAAGCTTAACTTACATTCAAAGTATGATTAGAATTTCTTTTTAAATGTTCATAGGGATTGCTATAATTGATATTCAAACTCAAATTGCAGAAAAATCATGAGTATAAAAACTGTAAAGCCATACAGTATAATGTTCTTTTGTTTATCCTAATTGAAGATCCAGTAGATTTCTAAACTTTAAACCTATGGAATCTAATGATGAGTATCCCGTTTTATTGGGGTCAGAGAAGAGATGGATTATATTTTAACATGTCCACCATGGCCTAATTTCTTTCAAGGAAAAGCAAAGGTAGAACCCTAGAACTATAGTTTGTTCACACCAATTTATATAATGTTAACTTAAATACATACATCTTATTAAGAAAAACCTAGCAATATTATAAAACTACATAGTGTACATGAAATAACAAAAAATTTGAACCACAAACTGTGCCTTTTCTCAGATGCTGTAATTTTCCCTACTGTTAGAGCACAAGACAGAAGTAAATGATCTCCAAAGCTAATACCCTCCTAACTCTGAGACTACATATTTTCTTTGTTTCACCTTCCTCTGTCTCAGAATAAAAACTGCAGATTTTATGAAGTTGTTGGGTTTGAATGTACTTGATTTTCATATGAGGAATGGGAGATATAAAGAAGAAGGCAAGGAAAAAAATTAAAATGATCGAGCAAAAAACCAAAAGGAAAACATATCAGCATCACACACTCCTAAAAGCAGAATGAGAAAAGTTTAGCACTTGAAACAGCTGCATGAAATTTTAGCCAAGACAACATGAGGCTTATAGACAGCATGAAGCATGCTAAAGGAAAAGGATGGTCCAGTAAAGCTGCTCTACTCATTGGCTTACCGCTCGGTACATGTTCTGTCTGGCCAAGGAAGATTGAAAGACATTCTATAGCAAATTGAGGCAGAGGACAGAACAATATGATTATTAAAAATGCAAAAGCTTTAAAACAAAAATATAATCAGTTTTTCTAACCCGGGGGTATATTAAAAAAGAATATTTTGATCATCCCAAGTACAAAGAAAAATGAAGAAAAGTCAGTTTCAAGTGATTCTTTAACGAAGAGAAAATAGTCTTTTCAATTTAGAATTATCACTAGTTCATTTTAAAATAAATTTTAAGTGTTCATGCTACAAAATGTACCAATAATAGTACCCTAGGGCTTCCCTGGTGGCGCAGTGGTTGTGAGTCCGCCTGCCGATGCAGGGGACACGGGTTCGTGCCCCGGTCGGGGAAGATTCCACATCCCGTGGAGCGGCTGGGCCCGTGAGCCATAGCCGCTGAGCCTGCGCGTCTGGAGCCTGTGCTCCGCAGCGGGAGAGGCCACAACAGTGAGAGGCCCACGTACCGAAAAAAAAAAAAAAAATAGTACCCTAATTTAGAATGCACTAACTAAAAGTAATTTTAAAATTAAGGCTTTTGAAAGCAGACATAATTTTAATGAGCAAAAAAAAACCTTTCAGCCTTGATAACAACACTTTAACATTAGTCCATTGTAGACAAGGTACAATTTTTTTGGATTAGTGAAAATAATCTATATCTTCTTTGCTATTTACTAAATGGGAAAAAAAATCTCTGTATGCATATGTCCTTTATTTAATAAAGTGAAAATTAGTAAATGCCTTATATTCAGTTCTTAAAATCAAATACTTCAACTCTCCTAGGGTGCTGCAAGTAAGACATGAGAGTGAAATTAAATACTATAACACATTTCCAAGATCAGGCTTGCTTAGAAAAAATTTCACGCTGGGATTATTAGGTTAGCTTTGAACCCTAAGAACAAGAAAGATCAATGAGACCAACATGTGGAGGAAAAAAAACATACTGTGCCCTCACAGTTCCAGTAAGAAACAATATAACAGACATTCTTAAACTTATCATTTGTTAGCTGGATACTTCATTTGTAATTGGGAAAATAGGGGTCACACATGCTGTGAACAAAATTCTATGAAGATCTGAATTCTTAAACTTTACAAAAACGGGTTTCTGCTTGATTTAGTATGACCAAATTTTCTAGGTTTTAAATTCCTGAAGCGGAGAAAGAGATTCCTGCTATGAGATTACTGCACTTAGCAGATGATTCCCAACCATTTGACATGTGGGAAGCAGCTGCTATATGAAGTATCATATACATAATACCATTGGAATAATTTTTTTCTAATGAATGGCGTGAAGGGGCAGAATTATTACTTGCCTCCTATTCTGAGCAGTGGGAGAGGACAGACTAATCTTTACAGTAAAATTTTATAGCAATAAAGAACATCTCTGTGATGACAACGAAAACTGGAATCATCTAATAAAAAAATGTAATATACGATCCTTTTCTAGAGCACATTCTATTCAACTAACATTTACTGTTAAGATACTTTTCTATAGTTTTAATTACTCATCACAAATTCATACTGTATAAGCAACTCACCGGTCCACAGGAGTTGATGTATTCTCAATAAAACTGATAACTTTTTCCCTGACATTAACGGATTTTGTCTTCAAAGCAACAGTCATTTTATTTACTAGTGATTTCATTCCTCTATCATTTGAGCCATTAGAAGATTCACCCTGAAAAAAAGAAAAACAAACAACAACTTACTGATGGATTAACTGCTCTCCAAATGATTAGCAAGATACGCTACTGCTAAAGGTTATCTAGATGCTATGTCCTGAACTGGGTGCACCCCCCGACCATAAATTCGTGTTACAAGTTCTAATCCCCAGGGTACCTCAGAAAGTGACTGAATACGGAGATAGGGCCTTTAGAGAGTAAACTAAGGTTAAATGAGGTGGGCCCTAGCCAATATGACTGATACTCTTACAGGAAGAAGGGGATACATCAGGGATTCACATGCACAGAAAAAAGGCCATGTACCAACATCACAGGAAGGTGGTACTCTGAAAGCCAAAGACAGAGGCCTTAGGAGAAATTAAACCTGCTAGCCCTTTGATCCCAGACCTGTAGCCTCTGGAACTATGAGAAAATACATTAAGCCACCTAGTTGGTTGTATTTTGTTATGGCAGCCCCAGCAGACTGATATACTGGGTGAAACCATTTTAGGAATGGAAGGTAGAAATGAAAAATGAGGATATATATTACACACATAAATGTGTGGAGGCTGAAATTACCTTATTTATTCAATAAGAAATAAAGTTATTGACCTTTTCTTAACTCAGATTACTCTATAAAGATAAGCAAAATTATAATCAGAATATCATTCATATAGCTAAATTTTTAAACATTTATTCCTTGTAAATTTTTGCTGTTTAAAACATTATTACTTAGGCCTTTAATTTCTCAAGAAAAGTCACTCTTATGTACCTAGTGTAATAGATGTGAGTATAATTCTTGAGTTGTATATAATTGCTCCTTTATACCCTACAGGGGAAGCTGGTAGTAGATGTCAAAAGTTTTAAAATGTGCCTATCTTCTGCTTATTAATTCTTCTTCAGAATTTATGGGGAGGAAATAATCAGAAAATGCCCTAGGATTTAGGAACTATTTGGTGGAAAACTATACTGATACTAAAAAAAAAAAAAAGCATTTAAAAATACTAGAAAATGCTCATATATATGTTCAATGAGAAAGCAGAAAATAAAACTGTATGTACACTCTGATCACTACTCTGATCACTACTTTTAAAATAAAATACTAAAAAAAATATGCATTATAAAAGATTTAAAGAAAATATTTCAAACTATGAATAGCTGTTATCCATGGTTGGGTTATAAATAATTTTGATTTCTTTACATTTTTCATATTTATATATGATGCTACAATGAACATATATTATTCTTATTTTTAAGAGAAGTCATTAACTAAATAACACAAAAATCATGTTCCCATTGCCATATCTAAATTCAAAACCAAATTAAACTGACTGTGGAAATTCTTTGGTACTTCTGAATGTAACACATTTTTAAGACAGTTATCTTTAGCCTCAATCATTGTTTTTCAAATCTGAAGATAAAAAGTTCAATACAAGGACCATCCAAAGCTGTGGACAGGAATATAAATTAGAATAATGTTTTTTGGAGGGAAATTTGACAATAATGCAGAATTCTAAGGATTTTGACATGTAATCTTCTGATCATGTTATTTCACTTCTAGGATGAAATAATCATGTCATAGGCAAATATATTACTACAAAACTTAATTGTAGTAGTGTATATAATAGTAAAAGACTAGAAACAATGTAAATATTCAACAATAAGGGGACTAACTGAACACATTATAATACATCTATACTATTTAGATATTTAAAATGAAAACAGCAAATACTTATTAAATAAATGGTGAGCTCCTAGATACCTAGATCAAGCTGAAAACCTAATTCTCAGAGAAGACTTATGCGCTGATAATTTGGCAATAATTTGCTTTGACTTACATGGCTGAAGATAAGCCTCAATTAATCATCTAATGAGTTACAATTTTATAATAACTACTATAAGATATATAAGTGACAGGTACTACACTTTACATTCACTTGCACATTTAATCCTCATGTCATTATTGTGAAGAAAGCTGTGTTATTATCATCATCCCTATTTGCACAGATGGAGAAACCAGAGTGGAAAAGATCTTGCTAGAGATCATGAAGAAAGTAAACTGTGAAGACAAAACCTGAATACCCAGGTGAGTCAGACTGGTAAGCCCAAGCTTGTAACCATCACCCTGTACTGGAGTTTTCCCTCTATTTCTTTAAAGAATGACCTTTAGGTAGATGAAGACCATTACTTGTTAAGAAAATGATTTAATGACACCTAGTTCAAATGACATGAAATACTGAAAACACACAAGACTTATTGCCCAAATATTTCCAAAGTAGAACAGAATGGATTTACCCACTATTGCAAAACCCTGCAGTAATGTACACCTCAATACCTAAAACTCAAATAAAATGGCATTGGCAACTGGTTCCTGTCTTCCTCTGCCTGGCCCATTCTCAAATATGGGTGGACTGAAGTTTTAATCATGTAGGTATGTGGTGGGGAGGAGAGCTACAGAGACAGTATGCTGGAGATGCAAACATGAGCCTCAGTATTCTCCAGACCCAAACTAATTGGGAGATTCCTAGAACCAGCTCACTTTAGAGTCCTAGCTAGTCACGGGACTCAGAATTATCTCCACTGACATTTAAGCTGGAGTAGAAAATTGTCACTAGGTGATACCAAGCTGCAGCTGGAGAGGGAGAAATCTGAATTCAGCAGGTAGACCACCAGAACTCCTGGCTAGTTTAGCTGTTTAGGCCTGCTCCCACCATTTCATTAACCTCACAATAATATGATTGCTCACTGCATGTGTTTGAATTATTTTTACTCCATTTCTGTTATGGTAGCTGTTTAGTTGTTAATCACCTGGACATTTATCCAACTCTGGTGACATTCTACATATACACTTACATCAAGAGAAGAATTGACACTGCTCCTTGAGCCTGAGGTACTAGCAATCCAATGGCCATATCCATTTTCTGGTCCATCCACATTAATGTCTGCTAGGTGCTGCTGCAGTGCTTAAAGATAAATAGGAAGAAGAAAAAAAAATCCTGACGTATCAAACCCTTTGGAAAGATTCAATACCAGAGAAGTACAATAAACATGTCATAGCTGAATGAAAAGGATCCAAGGGCATAATCACAGGTATTTCTTTCAGCACCTCTGTAAAGTACTAAAAGACCCCAGGCTACAGAAAGCCTTCCTTTTCCTCTTCTTTCTAAAGCCCTCTCTCTATACACATATAACTTTTCTTAATTGACCCTAAGGGTAACAGTAACTATATATATAGGCTTGATGTTTTCCTCTTTGGAAGGTAATCCTTAAAGTATTAATAAATAATCTTAGCAATGGTTTTATGCCATAAAAGATTAATAGAAAACCTACGGTGGCTTTTGTTTACCATAAGGAGACATCAGTTAATCCTTCCCATAATAAAGAAGCAGTCTTAGGCATTAACTGCTATGGAAAGAGAGATTATTCTTGGAAAAGAAATAATTCATAGTTTAGAAAAAAGTTCCTAAAACCTAGGATATCTGTGCTATAAAAGAATACTTTTCAGACTCTCAAAAGTGTCTTGTATCACGACGTTTTGTATCATGTTGTCAGAACTTCCAATAAATAACACTGGGCCTTAGGCCAATACTTGCTTAACACTAGTACTTATTTAAATAAGACCTTTTGTTAAATCACTTTGGGTATGAGCTTCAAGGGTAGTTAGTTATCAGGCCATGATATACAGGAGAAATAATTCTTGCTAATATCAACAAAGACCAAGAAGAAATAGACCCTAACCTAACAAAATGTCTAAGTCATAACATAAGAAAATCATATTAAGCCAGAACTTAATCCTTATAAGACTCTTATGATTCAAACTCAGGATTCTATTGCCTCCAACAAATATTAATTTGATTTTATCATTAATTTTCCTAGTAATTATAGTTCAATATTTTTATATCTCTTTCCCTAATGAAAGGCGCCTTATCTTTTAATTGAAATATATTTGACATATAACACTGTGTAAGTTTAAGGTATACAAAATGTTGATTTGATACATTTATATACTGTAATATGACTTCCACTGTAGCAACAGCTGCACCTCTATCATGTCACACAATTACCATTTCTTTTTTGTGGTGGGAATAATTAAGATCTAGTCTCTGCAAGTTTGGTGATTATAATACAATATTGTCTATATTCACTATACTGTGCATTAGTATACTGTGCCTTAGTACTCCAGGACTTATTTATCTACTAGTTGTAAATCTGTACCCTTAAATAACATAATTTGTAAAAAAAAAAAAAAAGAAAAAGAAAAGAAAAAAAGATAGTCTTTTTTTTTTTTTTTTTTGCGGTACGCGGGCCTCTCACTGTTGTGGCCTCTCCCGTTGCGGAGTACAGGCTCCGGACGCGCAGGCTCAGCGGCCATGGCTCACGGGCCCAGCCGCTCTGCGGCATGTGGGATCCTCCCGGACCGGGGGCACGAACCCGCGTCCCCTGCATTGGCAGGCGGACTCTCAACCACTGCACCACCAGGGAAGCCCAAGATAGTCTTTTTTTAACCTTACTACCCTGACCTACTCCTTCATATATTCTCAAATATTTGCTGGTAGAGATTCTGTCATTTTACTATCCTGAATTACCAGATATTATCTGCAGACTTGAAATTATCAACTTATTTGTTTTATTCTATTCAGTCAACATTTTTTCAGCAGCTAATACTCTCGTGTAGTTCAAAACTAAAATGAAAACAGAACAAACAAAAAAGCAAATAGCGCAAAGAGTATACAGTGAAAATTATTCCTCCTACTCTTGTTTCCCAGTCCTATCTATCCTTCCTTCTCCACAGAAACAAATCATGTGGGGCAGTTTTTCACCCCTCTTTACAAAAACATTTTCTACAAATACAAGCTAATTAATACACATCCACTTCAACAGTCTTCCACTATATATTCACTCATTGCAATTGTCTATTGTGTTTGTCTTTATCTGTATGTCCTGCTGGCCTTGCCTTTTCTGAAAATAGTGAATGACTGAAGAGAAAGTGTACCCATTAACTAATTTGGTCATTCTAAATCAGCTCCAGTGATAGTATAATTTCCTCTGAAAAGTAGGGACAAAGGGATTAATAAATTAAAACCTTACCCATAAATCCTCCACTGGCAATGCTCACATATTCTTTGTTTTTCTGAAATAGAAAATAAAATTTAAAATTATTCCCAAATGCAATTTAATTAAAACTTCTGGGGGCTTCCCTGGCGGCTCAGTGGTTAAGAATCCACCTGCCAATGCAGGGGGCATGGGTTCCATGCCCTGGTCCATGCCACAGAGCAACGAAGTTCGTGTGCCACAACTACTGAGTCTGCGCTCTAGAGCCCGTGCTCTGCAACAAGAGAAGCCACCACAATGAGAAGCCCGCGAACCGCAACGAAGAGTAGCCCCCACTCACTGCAACTAGAGAAAACCTGCGTGCAGCAACCAAGACCCAACGCAGTCAAAAATAAAATAATTAAATAAATTTTAAAAAAATTCTATAAAACTTCTGATAGTTCTATAAGCATTGACAAATGTAATATAAGGTTATATACTAAATTTCTGAATTTCTTCTTTGACATTTTGGACTTTGGCACAGAGAAGTACATACATTTATCGTGTGTACTATAAGGTCTGGTGCTTGAGTGGGAAGAAGTGGACAACTTCATGGCTACTAATGAGACTATGATTTTACTTGTATTATAGTCCCAATAGTGCGATACAGAGTCAAACCAAAATCAGTTACGCTGTATTTTCGGATGTTACTAGAATGGTTTTTAAAAGCTTGCCAAAATATTTTGGGTCTTTTATAAAAAGGAAATACAAAAGCAAATACTACAGCTAATTATGAAGAAATGACAGAACGTTAACATTTTACAAACTACTAAAAATTAATGAATCTAAGCAATGATAAACAAACAAAGACACAAAAAGCAAAGAGATCTGGGCAGTATTTACCTCCTGAGGAAGTACACAATACCCAAGACTTCCTAACCCTCCCACCCCCAAAAGTAATCTAACAAGTCCCTAGGTCTAATTACCAGTTTACAGGAAATACCAGGGATAGAACCTGATAAACAACACCGTGTGAATGCAATCTGCAAAATCCAGATTGTGGGAAAATATAAGACAAAGTAACCAGTTTTTCCAAACAAATATGTACAAGGAAAAAAATTAGGAAAGGGAACCTATAAATTAAAAGAGACTTAAAAGATACCAACCAGAGTGCAATGTCTTGTTTTAGATCCTGAGAAAACCAAGGGAACTTGAACACTCGTTACTTTTTTTTATAATAAAGTGTAAGAGTGATAATGTGGTTATGTCTTTACAAAGAATTTATAGAGTTCAATTCTCCCTACTTGTGGATTTGTTTGAAATTTTCCACAATAAAAACTGGGGGGGGGGAATTTCTAAAACCACATTAAGAGCTCGAATTATTAATAGAAGTCCACAATATTCCAAATTCTTGCCATCTGACACCCTTCATAATATACAGCCTATACCAGGCCATTTTTAGAATAGGTCAATTAAATTTATAAGTAAAATGAGTTTGAGAACCTATTTTTGTTATTCTGTATAAACTTCTAAAATCTTTCCCCCAGTAAAGTATAACTTTACCTTATAATCCCTCTCCCAAATACCTTGCTCCTTCTCTGATTTTGTCTTTCAAGGATTGTCCTTTAGACCAGCGGTCCCCAGTTTTTCTTGGGACCAGTTTTGTGGAAGACAATTTTTCCACGGATGGGGGGTGGGGTGGGGGATGATTTCAGAATGACTCAAGCACATTATATTCATTGTGCACTTTATTTCTATTATTATTACTTTGTACTATATAATGAAATAATGATACAACTCACCATAATGCAGAATTAGTGGGAGCCCTGAGCTTCTTTTCCTGCAACTAGATGGACCCATCTGGGGATGGTGGGACCGCCTCAGCTCCACCTCAGATCACCAGGCATTAGATTCTCATAAGGAGCACGCAACCTAGATCCCTCGCATGCGCAGTTCACAGTAGGGTTTGTGCTCTTATGAGAATGTAATGCTACTGCTGATCTGACAGGAGGTGGAGCTCAGGCGGTAATGGGAGCGATGGGGAGCGGCTGTAAATACAGATGAAGCTTCACTGGCTCGCCCACTGCTCACCTCCTGCTCTGCGGCGCAGTTCCTAACAGGCCACCGACTGGTACCCGTCCATTGCCCAGGAGTTGGGGAGCCCTGCTTTAGACTAATTTTCTCAAACCAGATTCCCAGTAAAGTGGATGTAAATTGAGTGGCTTGTGTAATAGCATTCCTATTGTCTTCCTGATTCCATAGTTCAGGGCCACACAAAATGAGGACTTTAATGTATAAACTACCAAAGAATACCTAATAAACAACCATTTTTATAAAGAAAGAGCCATCACTGAGTGAGGCTTTGTAGAAAAGGTAGAGGGGACAGGTTGCATAAAATCGCTGATACAAATTAGTCGTGCTGAAGACAACATTTAAACACAAAAAGGAAAGGTGGCTAAGTGTCATGAATACATATACATGTACATTTATTCAATTTCAAAGTGAAGATATTAAAATGAATTATATAGCAACTGTAAAAAGCTGAGGCATGAATAGGCATAGAGAAAAATGCAAAAGAATAATCCAGCAATAGACCCTGATTCATTGAGGAATTCAGTATATTAAAGAGGTAGTATTTCATATTGACAGCACAACTGGTTAGCTATTTGGGGAAAAAATTTTTTTTGATTCCTACCTCACTTCTTACACAAAAATAATTCCAGATGGGCCAAGATTTAAACATAAAAGTATAACACATAAGCATGCAAGAAAAATCTGGGGGAGAAGACCTTTGTTGGCAAGACACAAAACCAATAAAGTGTTAAAAAAAAAACAAAACAGATAAATTTGACAAGGTAGACAACAGCACAAAATTACCTAGGAGAATTTCTTAAAGGTGATAGCAGTAACTAAGGAAAACTGAAATAATCTGTCGGCATACCTGTAAAAAGTGTGCCAGGACCATGTTCATATACATGTCTTCTTCCTCTCTGCCACTGCCCATGAAACAGAGGTGCTCCCCACCAGCGATGGAGCCAGACTCAATGGACTGCTTCTGTGCTTCCAGCAGGGATTTTACTGACTGTGCAAACTCAGACGGATTCTGGAGCATCTAGACAATTAAAAATTTTTTTAATGTGGCAAGCCTGTGTTTCTTATACATTTGCAAAACAAAATATTTTCCCAGGGTGGGAAAAAAAACAATATTTATATTGCCACCATGAAAATAAAGCCTTTTTCTGTTTGTTTTGGTCATGCCACGCAGTTTGTGGGATCTTAGTTCCCCCGCCAGGGATCAAACCCAGGCCCTCAACAATGAAACTGCAGAGTCTTAACCACTGGACTACCAGGGAATTCCCCAAACAAAGGCTCTTATAAATAAAATCCCTGGGATAAAAGAAATGTGTATAAATGTACCTATAATACATCAGAAAACAAAAGTTGAAAATTCACAGAAAGATTAAATTATGCAAAGAAAATACTTTACTAGACAAAAAAAATTGTTTTTGCTGTTTGTTTTCTAAGCTTCAGTGTCTTTAGGTATCATGACAAGAAAAGTTTAACACTGAGTGGAAGGGTCCCTGACAAAAACAATACATTGAAACAAGCTATATTTTTTAGTTTCCACTTACATGGCAAACCATGAATTTCTTAGAGGACAGTCAGAAATAGTAGAAGCCATTTATTCATCAGCACTACTCTAGATACTAGAGATATGAGGATGAAAAAATTGATTTCCTACCCTCAAGAAAACAAGTATGCCAATAAATACAAAAATTTGTTCAAAAAACTGTTCATAAAAAGCACAGTGGGGCTTCCACAGTGGTGGCGCAGTGGTTGAGAGTCCGCCTGCCGATGCAGGGGACACGGGTTTGTGCCCCGGTCTGGGAAGATCCCACATGCCGCGGAGCAGCTGGGCCCGTGAGCCATGGCTGTTGAGCCTGCGCGTCCGGAGCCTGTGCTCCGCAGTGGGAGAGGCCACAACAGTGAGAGGCCCGTGTACCGCAAAAAAAAAAAAAAAAAAGCACAGTGAAAATCCAATAGAAAAATGGACAAACCATAGAAAAGCAATTTGCATTGATAAAAAAAATACAAATTAACAGCACACTTGAAAAAAGATGCACAACATCACTAGTAATAACAAGAATGACCATCATTCTTGTAAAGTAAAAAATTGGTAATGTCCAATAATGCTGATGGTATGAAACAATCATTCTCACTTACAGTTGTAAAGTATCAGTTGATTCAGCCTTTCTAAAGGGCAATACGGCAGATTCTAGTAATGTTGTATATGCCCACAACTCTCAACCCCAAAATTTTACTTGTAGGGGTCTATTTTACAGAAATATTTGCACAAGTCCACAAAATATATATACGGATGTTAACTATAGCATTGTTTTATTACAAGAAAACTGAAAACATTCTAGATGTACATCAATCAGGCAATAAATTATGGTATATCTGTACCGTGGACCACTATACAGCCATTAAAAACAATGTACTAAAATGAAAAGATCTCCAAAAAACTGTTAAGTGAAAATGCAAGTGAACTATTAAGTGAAAAATCAAGTGGAAAAAAAAAAAGTGAGTAAGAAATATATAAATACATATTAAAGGTCTGGATGATTAAACAAACTGAGAGTAATTGTCAACTCTGGAGACATCCTTTGAGTTTTTTAAGAATAATCAAGTTATTAATGATGAATAAATTTTAAAAATAAGCATAAAAGAAGGACCATTTAGGTCTTCCTTAGATGAATCAAGGAAGAGAAAGGCCCAGAGTTCACTTTTAGGATGCAAACAAGCTAGGACTGCCTTCTTCACCTATAGCACCCCAAACTCTCTGGGTTGTTTCACCTCCATTTTCCATGAGTTTCCTCTTGATACCACCTAGACCTTTCAACATGCCCTTTCAGCTTCAGTGTCAACTTTTTCAGACAAGTTGGGAAGAAGGGCAGATAGAATAGTCAGCAAAAGAAGTTATTCCTCTTTCTGTCTTCTCCATCCCTGAGGCTCTAATAACCCCAGAAGGGCTTAAATGATGTCAGTCCCAGTCCTACCAAATGCTCTAAGCATCTCTGACAATATTTAATTATCTACTTCATCTAGTCCTTCAATTCAAGTGACCCTAGGACAGCAATTTGAACAACTGAGCCCCTATACACCAGATACCACCCTTATTAAATATTACTTTATTATATGCATAAGTACTCATGATGGAAAAAAAGGCTTATAGACTAATTACCCAATCATAAGAAGAGCTAATATTCACAGAGTACTTACTAAGTGCAAGACACTATGCTGAGTGCTACATCAGGTAGCTCACAGTAAGAAGTTTAGAATTTACTGACATAACAATGGTAAGCAACAGTAAGCCATAGTTAACAGTGCTTTCATCTACCCTTTATGATGCCAAAAGGGTGTCCTAGGTGAAAAGGAAACCTGAGGCAACACTTTTATAAGGTCAGAGACTCCCTCCTTAAGCAGAAAGAAAAACATCCCCAATCTGGTACATGTGTATTTATTTATGGGCTAAAGAAAAGAAATCCATTTCTTCTCTTACTTTTTAAAAATTTTTAATCAGCATTTATACTAACCAGATCTGAATCTAAGTGGAAAGCAGTTGATAAATGCCCAGCATTATACTGTTCTGCAGGACGGCAATCCACCACAAAGAACCGGACTCCTTCCTAAAAGGGAAACATTTGACAAAATAAAACTTGCCATGAGGGTCACATTTTACACAATATAATATTAACAATTAACCAAAGAAGGGGAAACAGATAGATTAGAAATGGATCTCACATAGGAGGACCCATACAGACTCAAGAAAATAACCTCAAGATCTTAAATAGTTTTATTCATTTTAAGTAGTTAAAATACTCTGTATATACTGTTCTTGACTAGAAAGTCTTAAAATATGTAGCAGAAGAATGTTAGTTTGAGCTATAAAACTAATTATACTGGAATTTAGTAATTTAATGTTTATCATGTTAAACACTTTTAAAAACACTATGTAGTTATAAACACAGATGTAGATACAATTCCTGTTTCTGAAAATAAACACAGATGTAGATACAATTCCTGTTTCTGAAAATAAGCCCACACACTTATCAACAATGCAATTCACATAAGGATTAAATAAATGTCTTTTGGGGGTGAGAGGAGGTTCTCCAGTGCCAGTCTGAACTGAAGAAGTTCACATGGGTCTCTTTAAACTAGATTACATGCTCTGATTTGTTTTTAAGTAATAGTTCTAATAAGAAAAATATGTGAAATGCTTGTTTTAAAAAGATCTACTGTAAAAGGCCTGTCTTTCCATGTCCGTTCCTCTTCTCTCCATCTTCGAAATACATCCCATCTTCCAAACACACACGGTTAACTGTTGCACTGTTAGCAAAAAGATTTTCATGAAGACAGCAACAGACAGAAAACCATGGTATATCCTCAATTCTCCTTTGTAACATGCCTTTTGGCATTAAACCATGTAATTCAATTAGCTGTATAAGTATCCAAAATTTAACTGTTAAATGCTAAATCCACCCTTTTAAGTACTTTATATAACATTCAGTTGCTTTGCTAAAATATGAAAAAAGATTTGGCAATTTACAAAAATTGGTGTCAAAATTAATTAGTTGTTGACAAGTAAAATAACATGCAAGCTGGCAGTTTAAAAATGAGCATATGGACAGAAGATTTAACACATTAATCATTCAAAAAAAGCAAAACAACTACATTGTTATAGTAAATTAATTTTGTGAGAATCAACAAACAGGGAGGAAATGTTGATTCCTTGCATTTAAAGGGGATAGTCTTCTGATAAACAGTGGGTTTTTTTTTTACTTACCCCTTGAAGCTGATTTGCTTGAAGGACCTCTGACACGGAGATGGCCAGACAAAGTGCCTGACTCAAATCTGCATCATCATCCTTAATTCCCAACAAAGTACTACCAAAGAGATGGTGATTATCCTGTGTGAAGAGGAACTTTTGAAACATTATGCAGAAAAAATAAAATCAAACTTTTTTCCTAAAACTATTCTCAACAGACCAAGACAAAAGGTAAAATAATTACATAACATCTTTGAGTCATGTGATTTAACATATCCTCTCATATCTTACAGGCTAAAAGCTACAAAAAGTCTGCATACAAAGTCCCCATTAGATTTCACACAAAATGAAAGACTAAGAAAAAATAACACATTCTACACAGCTATTTTCTATATTATCACCTATATTTAAATAGTAAATTTTTAAATGGTTACTCACAACTTTTTATATTTTAATAAAATGAAAACAAAAACATGGCACAAATTGTGTAATATGCTGCTAAAACCTGCTCTAATTAGCAACTGCTAGTGCAGATTATTTATGTCTGAAGAATAAAAGCTATTCTCTTAAAAGACTGGAAAGAAAAGGATAAGACTTCTTTTTCATCCAGTATCATAACCACTACCCCACCACCTAACTTAGTCAACACTGTTGGGAAATGAGGTGTTCTACATAAGGCAATTATTAAAATAGCTGAAACTAGTCCCTAGAAATAAATTTCTTTTGTAATTAATTAGTTTTGAGGGAAATGTTCTTACAAGGTTTCCCTTGTCTGCCTCCTGAACACACTATATTGAACATAATTTAATCTCATCTTAATGTTTCAGTGACACGATAACTTCCAACTAGCAATTATGATGCCAGAATGCCTTAAAAAAAAACAAAAAAACAATAATGCTCTCATGAGCACCTGAGGTCACAAATTGTTTATAAATGGTACTCCTGTGCCTCCCCGTTACTAGCTTTTGCTTCTTAGAGTTTTACTTTCTAGGAGCTCACAGCACTTGGGCTTCTAATCTGGTGTCCTTTCTCTTGAAAGCACTTGTCTGATCTGAGAAAGGTTCTAGGTCTCTATGGAGCTAAGTGACCCTTTTCTGTTTAAAAGACAGCTCAGCAGCATTAAACTTGTGCAAAGCTAAACTCCAGATAAAGAAGGCATAATTATATATCCTCCATCAGATTTTTGTAATATTTATATTTTTTAACATCAAGGAAGCATTAATTTAAGAAGTACCTTATAGTCAATAGTCTCATGATCAGAAATAATAATCAGAGTAGAGGTGAAATGGTTCCTAGAATATTTGTATAGTATCTTTTTTAATGTCTGTTCCTCCGTTAGGGAGAGTATTTACAGTGAAAAAAATCACACAAAACTGTAACACATAAAAAGAAAAGAAGGACAACCTAGAGTATTTTAACTGAAGTGGATACAACATAAACATAAAACAATGCACAAAATGCGAAATACTGAAGTAGGTGATTTCTTGTCTGATACCTTCCTAAATGAAGCTGGTGTTTTACTGCAATAATACTGAGCCAGAGAGAAAAGGTCTTCTATATCTTCTAGATTCAAACTGGATGGAGTATTTTCCAAGAACTCTGAAATATGATTACAAATATAATATTAAAAAGGTTTTTTGTGAAAAATACAGTAATGAACATTATTTACATATCAAAGTTGGTTTATCTTCAACATCTGAACTATATAAATGGAATCTCAACAGTGATGCACTGAAAACTGCTTGAGAAGTGGATTTTCCCCAAAGGAACTGAAACTGTTAATACAGTTCTGCTCTTAGTGAATGATGGTATCTGGCAATCAAATCAAATTCATTAGCCTCGATTGGAATAGTGTGATTTATTCAATGAACACATAATAAATGTCAGGGTCCCTGGAAATAAAAAATGACCAAGAAATGGTTCCTGACTTAAGGAACTTTGTCTGGTTTGAGAAATGTGACTATAAATCATTATAACATAGTGAGACAAACACCGTAACACACACAGTACAAAGTGCCAGGCACTATAGAGAGCAAGTAACTAAATCTGTGTGGGAGCTAGAGTGGGGGAGGACCCAAACGAAGAACCAAGACTTCAACAACGGATACACTTGTAAGAGCTGAGTATTCAAAGGCAAATTAAGGAAGAAGGAAGGGGAGAGTGAGAGGAGGGCAGTTTATCTGAACAATGAAACCAAAGAAAGAGTATATGGAAAAGAATTGAAAGAGTGAAAAATACATAGAAGGAATGAATAAGGGTGGCAAATCAGGGGCAAGAGTCTTTAAGGTCTGTACGTGGAGAGTGTGTAAGAGTTGAATGGAACCTCAGAGCTCTTCTAGAGTATTCTAAATTTATACATGAGGAAACCGAGTTTCAGAAAACTGACTTGAAATGTTTTCTCCACATTAAATAATACTTACGGATAACTTCTTCTTTGCTGTTAGACTCCTGTGCTAAAATGACTTCTCTGTAAAAAGAGAATCAAATGAATTTGAGTTAAATATCAACAGAGCACCCTGAGAACAGAGAGGAAAAAATCTAGTCAACTTAATACTTACTTTGCATTAACAAGGATTATTAACATTAAGAAATAAATAAAAAATGGATCTGCTTGTTGTAGATATCCATCCCATATTGCCTGAGTGACTTCAATGGAACAGTAACAGGAAAAAAGACTTCCAAGCTGTAATCAGGAAATGAAATGAGAGAGATAAACCACTGGCAACGACTTGTTCTTTTAAAAGTATTCAGGCAAATGAGTAACACTATATCAAACTGTCTGTACCTGATATTTAACTTGTACCTTAACTTTACTCTATGTAATCCAAAGGCAGAACATGTGGATTCAAGGCACAATGAAGCCACTTACTAGCTGTATAACTTAGGGTATGTCACTTAACCTCTAGAGCTTCCATTTCTACTTCTGTTTTAAAAAAAAAAAAAGGAATACTACTACCCATCCTCTAACCTAGAGTATATACAGTAACTAGCACATATATACAGTAACTAGCACATATCTGCCACAGCATAATAACCCCACGAGCTCTGTGAGGGTAACTATTATAAGTACTTAACTTGCAAGGTAATTGTGAGGATCAAGCATGGTAATTTGAGTTAAGAGCACCAAATGAAACTGTAAGGACAATTTAAAGGCAAATTGTTCCCCAATCTTACTTGTACATCATTTGAAACAGATGAGACAACATTCACGTCCCTCAAAATGTTTCAGGAGCTCTATGGTTTTCTACTTCAAACAAAAGAATTGTTAATGTGTAAGTTCCTCTAGAGCCCAACTGTGTTTTAAATTGCATAAATTCAGTGATATTTTTAGATTATTCCATTTTTATTAGATACAGAAACAATTCCATCTAGAAGTTAAATTTCAAACAGTCTTAATGGCTAAAGGGAGCTAATGAGAACAAATACATTTAGTGAATATTTTGTGCCAGGTACTAAATTACTGCCACATATCTTTTATTATATATCTCTTATTCTAAATATTCTCACAACAGTCCTTCAAAATAGACATTTTCCTCCCCACATTATAGGTAAGAAAACAGACGTCTATTAAATAACCTTCCTAACATCACAGAGCTAGTAAATGGTGATGTTTGGGCTAGAAAAAGCCTGACACTCCACAGCTGATGTAACTGCTATTACAGCTGACCTCAAAGCTTTTAAAGTACATAATGCTTCGAATGCTTTCTGTAACTGTTTAAAAATTACTATTACTAATACAGAAGATGCAAATACAAACAGAATAGCAAGATATGGTCTTCATTAAATTCAGTTAGCTAAACTAAAGCTACCATTGCATCATTCACAGTTATGAGTTCTCAAAGTTTAGGAATTCATTTTGTTTCATCTCATGATTTAAAAAAGACTCCATCCCATAGACATGATACTAGTAGCAAGAATGAACTACTTGGGGCATTGACAAAGTGAAACTGGTAGTTTCAGTACTCAGTTACAATCTGCTAGCAGCACTGAGTACTACTTCAGAGTTCTGGTCACAGAAATGGCATTTACCAGGCATAATGTGACAAGAGAGATCCCTATTAACATACCAGAATGCTTAAAAGAAAGTTTCTTACTTCAACACAAATAAGTAGATTTAATAGCAACATATGAATCTCAGAGAAACTACAATTTTATTATTTTTTACTCAAAGTGAGAAGACTGCAGCCGAGAAGGAATGAAAGAATAGGCTGCTGCAGTGTGAGATTTAGTATGCCAGAGCTGAAACCAGTTGCGATTCTCTAGTCACCATTTCCTCATTACTCATCTCATCATGTTCTGAGATAGGTACTATTATTAGTTCCATTTTACAGATGAAGAAATCGAAGCTCAGAGGCTAAGTGTATTAAATCACATGGTTAATAAGTGGCAGAAATGGAATCCTTCCTGAAGAAAAGCTAGGTAAGACATGATCAAGGAATACATTAAAAATTTTGAATATATGTATATTCTTCTAGAACCCAATCACTGTTTTAGAAAGATCTTCAAGTTACCCTAGAAGAGCAGTTTTCAAAGTATGGTCTGAGGAGCCCTGGAAGTCCCCAAGAGTATTTACAGGGTATTTGTGATGTCAAAGCTATTTTCATAATAATACTTAGATTTTGCCTTTTTCATATTCATTCTCTCACAAATGAACAACAGAATTTTCCAAAGGCTACATGAAATATGGTATCATCACAGATTCAATAGAGAAGAAGATATGAGAACGTACCTGCCTGTGCCCTAACCAAATATTGAGATTTGCAAAAATATTAAAAAATGTCACTATTCTGATTTTCTTTTTGGAAAATAGTTAATTTTCATTTAAAAATAGGCTATTTATGTTAACATGCATTGGATTTATCGCTACTTCTAAATGAATTAATAAATGGTTAAAATTTCTTAATTTCTAACCAACATAATCCACATAAATTGTGGCTCCTCAATAAACGTTGAGTGTAAGAGGTCCTGAGACCAAAAGGTTTGAGAACCACTGACCTAGAAATAACAGAACTTCCCATTTAAAAATACAAATATAGGGCTTGCCTGGTGGCACAGTGGTTAAGAATCCACCTGCCAATGCAGGGGACACGGGTTTGAGCTACGGTCCAGGAAGATCCCACATGCTGCAGAACAACTAAGCCCGTGCGCCACAACTACTGAGCCCACGCACCGCAACTACTGAAGCCCGTGCGCCTAGAGCCAGTGCTCTACAATAAGAGAAGCCAGCACAATGAGAAGCCCGCACACCACAACAAAGAGTAGCCCCCGCTCACCGCAACTAGAGAAAGCCCATGCACAGCAATGAAGACCCAACGCAGCCAAAAATAAATAAAACTTAAAAAAATAAAAATACAAATATAGAATGACAGAGTACTGAGATGTACTTTTATTAAAATTTTTTTAATTTATTTTTTGGCTGCGTTGGGTCTTCATTGCTGCGTGCGGACTTTTCCTAGTTGCAGCAAGCGGGGGCTACTCTTTGTTGCAGTGCACAACCTTCTGATTGCAGTGGATTCTTTTGTCACGGAGCACAGGCTCTAGGGCACGAGGGCTTCAGTAGTTGTGGTGCGTGGGATCAGTAGTTGTGCCTCGCAGGCTGTAGAGCGCAGGCTCAGTAGTTGTGGCACACGGGCTTAGTTGCTCTGCGGCACGTGGGATCTTCCCAGCCCAGGGCTCAAACCCGTGTCCCCTGCATTGGCAGGCGGATTCTTAACCACTGCGCCACAAGGAAAGTTCCTGAGATGTACTTTATATTCTTTTATATTAATCATTTGATAATCTTGTTATTTTCCTTGTCATTGGATATCAATTCTTATACATACTATCAACAATTTAATCACAGTTTTAAAGTGAACTGATACAGATCATATATTTATATATATTACATATATATATTATACATAAGAAAATATATCACATATATTTACATATATTTGTAAAACAACAAAAGGCTAAACTTCATATTAAATAATTTAAACTAATGTAAGTGAAGAGCAAAAAAAAATCATTTTTGAAGTGCCAATAATTTTACTCCTTTGGTTTAAATAGTAATAGTCTATAATTTAGTGCTTTTCTTTCTCTTCCTTGGGGGGAAAAAAAACACCTAACTATAGTTTTATAGAAAGCTATTTTTCATTAAGTGTTCCTACTTTCACTTTATTACCCAGTTGAGTGCATAGGAGTCTGGAGTAATTTTCTTTGTATCAAGAAAAGAACAAAGCTCTGGCTCATGGTACTGGATGAGTAATCGGAAAAGATGAAATGGTCTCCCCTTCAGAGAACAATCCCTAAAAAACAAAAGCAGCAAAGTTTCTTGCATTAATAGGTCAGAAATGATCATGTCAGTAACCGATCCTCCTGCAATACCCACCTCCCCTCCCTACCACAGAACATCTGAACACCACAGCACTGACAACAGCAAGCCTGCCTGATACAACCGGGCAGACCTCTCTTGCTAACACCTGATATACCTGACCTGAAAGAAGTCTGTAGAAACATCAGGTCTACAGCCAACTCTAGGCAGAGTCTTTCCAGGTGAACCCAGGCAGCACTCAGGAGAAAGGACTACAAGGACCAATGAAAACAGTGGGACCACTTAGGTTGTTTTGATAAGTTTTGGATCCCAAAAGGATATCTGGAGAGTCCTGAGGAAGTCCAGCTCCCTTCTTCCCTGCCAAATAAGAAGAAACTCCTAGAAAGGCTTCAGGTTAGCTCCACAGTTAATGTACTCAATTAGGAATCCTTCAGCAAAGGTACAAGTCTGAAATGGCCACAGATGAACATTCCAAAATAGTGGACCCAGAGCCTTAGAAGCTGTTGAAGTGGCCTGGGTATCAGGTGCTCAGAGTGAATCCTGGGAGGTGCCAAACACTGACCTTATTGAGTAACTGTACTACTTCTTACCTTGTTCCCCTATGTCTCATAAATCATTAAAAATTTAAAAAAATTTAAACAGCTCAAAGCACAGGCCATCATAATAAAAGTCAGTATTTATTGAGGAAATACCATGTGCCAGACACTATAATAGACACTTTACAAAGTTACCTCATTTTATCTTTACAGGCAACTATGAAAGACACTATTATCATCTTCACTTTACAGATGAGAAAAATGAGGCTTAGCTGCGGTCAAGCAGCCCACCCAAGGTCATGTAGCTAAGAAGTGATGGAACTAAGACTTGTACACAGAAACTGGGCATTAAACCATTATGCATACTACCCTTCCACATATGTAATTTAATATTTCAACAAGTGGTACTTTGGTAGATGTACAGTCTAAAAAAAGCAAACTATAAAAAAGCTGAAGGACTTCCCTGGCAGTCTAGTGGTTGGAACTCCACGCTTCCACTGCAAGGGGCGGGGGTTTGATCCCTGGTTGGGGAACTAGGATCCTGCATGCTGCAGGGCATGGCCAAAGAAAAAAAAACACTGAAACAAGGTAAAAGGCTTCATGCAAAAAAGTTAATGAAATGAATGTCAGTTTTAACATAAAAGCATTGATAAGGAATGTTTCAAAGTGCTATTCCAACGGGAATAATGAAAAATAATTTCTACAAAACTAAGCTCTAAGGTCAATGCCAGGATTTGGTATGACCCTCTATCTACCATTTTCTAATACTGCAGATAACAGGGAAGTTTTGTAGAAAAAGCCCTAAATTGGTAATTCAGATGCCCAAAGACAGAAGTGGATTCATATTGGCAAGATTACTTCCTCCTTAATCTGAATACTTTCCCCACTCTACGTATGCAAGGCAATAGACTGCTAAAACAAAACACATAAACACAGGTTGTAAGCAGAGTAGGGACATATGTTGTAAGGACAATTGCCTAGTTTGCCTCAGAAAAAGTGGAACATCTCAGAGAGTCAGCCATTGCAACAGCATCTATTCATTTAATAGCTGTGTATTACAAAGTTACTCTCCACTGCAAAGCACTGTGCTTGATAGAATTCTACCTATGTTATATCTGAATCTGTAATAAGAAGATACATTATAGTGGAGTTGTTCTAGCAGCATTTTGTGGGGCTGGGCCCTATGCAGGGGTATTAACACTGACCCTGGAGCATTGTGTTACATGTGGAACTCATGGAAACAGTAACTGGAGAACCTGACAAGACGGTATGTTACACAGCTCAATGTAAACCCCAATCCTTCTATTAGTAACTACCACCGCCAACATTCTGTCGAGAGAAAGCTGGAATATCATGTCCCTTGCTATTACTAGCTCTGTTACACTGAGAGGTGGTAGAATATAAGCAGTTGAGAGACTTAGTATAACAGAAGACTCCCAAATATGAATTCCAGTCTCAGCTTTACCATGACCTTAGCCCTGTATTCTGGCATCTCTGGGTCTGTTTTCCTAACATGAAGCACTATCGCTTCCAGGTAGCACAGAGGTTCTCCACTCTGGAGTACACTAGAGTCACATGGGAGTTAAAACAAAAACAAAAAAACCCCTACATGGCTCTACATAGTCTATTTATAGTTGAAACTTCAAGAACCAGTATGTTTTAAAAGTTCTTTGGCTGAACAGACATTTCTCCAAAGAAGATATACAAATTGTCACTTAGCACATGAAAAAAAGCAGAAAATCATTAGCTGTCAGGGAAATGCAAATCAAAACCATAATGAGACACCACTTCACGCTCAGTCTGGCTATAATTTTAAAAAAAAAATGTTAACAAGGATGCAAAGAAACTGGGATCTTCATTCACTGCTGGTGGGAATATAAAATGTTGTTGTAGAAAAATCTGGCAATTCCTCAAAAGGTTAAACACGGATTTACCATATGATTCAACATTTCCACTCCTAGGTACATACCCAAAAGAAATGAAATACATGTCCACATAAAAACTTGTACACAAATGTTCACAAATGCACTATTCGTAATAGCTAAAAAGTGAAAACAATCCAAATGTCCAGCAACTGTTGCATGAGTAAATAAAATGTGGTATTTTATATTGTGCATACAATGAGATATTACTTGGCAATAAAAAGAAATAAGTACTGATATATGCCATAATATGGATGAATCCTTAAAACACTATACTAAGTGAAAGAAGGTAGTCATAAAAGACCACATATTATACGATTCCATTTATATAAATTCTCCAGAATAGGCAAATCCATAGAGAAAGATAAGTGGTTGCCTAGGGCTGACAGTATTAGGGGAAAACGGAGAGTTGACTGCTAATGAGTATTGGGGTTTCTTTTGGGGGTGACAGAAACATTCTAAAAGTGATTGTGGCTATGGCTGCACAACTCTGTGAGCATACTAAAAACCACTGAATTGTACCTACTAAAAGGATGAATTTTGTAATATGTGAATGATACTTTAAGCTATAAAAGAAAAAAAAAAGTTCTTCAGTTGATTCTAATAAGCAACGAGGGTGGAGAACCTTATTAGTTAAAGCACAGGTGTCCAATCAAACTTAGGTTCAAATCCTGACTCAGTCATAAAGCAGAAGTGTAATCCTGAATAAGTCATTTAATGTCCTTCTTTGCCTCAGTTTCTGCAGCTGTAAATCAGAGATACATACCTTACAGTGGTCACTGTTTAAATGAGAAAATACACAAAGGACCTACACCTAATATAGTGTGTTACCGCACAGTAAAGCAGAAAAAAATGGTAGTCACTTAACTATCAAGCTCCAGAACAGCTGCACACTGCAATCAAGCGAGAAGCTCTAAACCTAAACAAACATCAGTGCACCAATGTCCTCCTCAGAGATGGGATTTAATTAGTCAGGTATGTAAATGGGCATCAGAATTTTTAAGAACTCCCCCCAATGATTCCAATGTGCATCAAAGGTTCACTGTGCAGCCAAACCACTGGTCTAGATTATGTCAAAAGTCCCTTTTGGCTCTAAAATCCTGACTACCTGATCCACAGCACTGAGAACTACAAGAATTCTTTCTGGCCTCGTAAGTGCAACACCTGCTACTACCCACCCCCCCTTCCCCTGCCCCCCACAATGACCTACACATCTGTCTAGACTCAACTTAAGTGTCACGTTCCCAGAGGTGACCTCCCTGACCTCCAGGGCAAGTTAGGTCACCCCCATTATACATTCCCATAGCACTCTATATTTCACCTTCCTGACACTCAGCGCACTTCTAATTACTTGTTCAACGCCTGTATTTCTAGGACTACATTCCAAGCTGTAACCCCAGCACCTCATTTAAAGTAGCAGCACTCCAGGGCTTCCCTGGTGGCGCAGTGGTTGAGAGTCCGCCTGCCGATGCAGGGGACACGGGTTTGTGCCCCAGTCCGGGAAGATCCCACATGCCGCAGAGCGGCTGGGCCCGTGAGCCATGACCGCTGGGCCTGCACGTCCAGAGCCTGTGCTCCACAACAGGAGAAGCCACAACAGTGAGAGGCCGCGTACCACAAAAAAAAAAAAAAAAAAAAAGTAGCAGCACTCCAAAAATTTTACTTTTTACTTAGACACTATGTTACTGTTCTATAAGTAAAGAAATCAAAAAACTATGAAGAGTTATACTGCATATATAAACCCTAGAAGCATAAATTACTTTTTTTTAAATTGGAGTATAATTGCTTTACAATGTTGTGTTAGCTTCTGCTGTATGACGAAGTGAATCAGCTATATGTATACATATACTCCCTCCCTCTTGGACCTCCCTCCCACCCCACCCCCATCCCACCCACCTAGGTCATCACAGAGCACCAAGCTGAGCTCCCTGTGCTATACAGCAGGTTCCCATTAGCTATCTATTTTACACGTTAATGTATACACGTCAATCTAAAAGCACTGAGCTGAGCTCCCTGTACTATATAGCAGGTTCCCACTAGCTACCTATTTTACACATGTTAGTGTATATATGTCAATCTAAATCTCCCAATTCATCCCACTCCCCCTTACCCCCCGGTTCTCTACATCTGCGTCTCTATTCTGCCCTGCAAATAGGTTCATCTGTACCATTTTTCTAGATTCCACATATATGCATTAATATACAATATTTGTTTTTCTCTTTCTGACTTACTTCACTCTGTATGACAGACTCTAGGTCCATCCACGTCTCTACAAATGACTCAATTTCTTTCCTTTTCATGGCTGAGTAATATTCCATTGCATAAGTTCTTAACTAAAGAATCCTTTAAAAAATGTTTATAACCACAAAAATAAAGTCAAGTAACAATTATGATTCAAACAACCTTAAAAATTATTTGAACCATTTACTTTACCATCAAAATAAATCTAACAACTTTAGTTCAAAACAAACTAGACCTTTATTCATTTTTAAAAGTGTAATAACTAAATAATATTTTACCTGGGAATGTACTTATTCATGATAGCATAAAAGCAGTTGTATAAATCGCTGCGTGGCAGTTGAAGATGCACCAACGGTTTGAGTAGATGTATCCAGCTAAGGGACGTGCTATATTTAATGTTACGTGATTTACAATAAAAGGTAATTACAGATTCAATATCCAAAAGTAATTCTGCTGCCTTCTCTTCGGGCACTGAAAGCTGGTCTAGAAAATAAGTGTCAAAATAAAGTTACCAAGGGCCTGTTAGATGCTCAGTTATTGGACAAAATATTGGGTTACAAACATACAATACTACCTTACTCTATTTAGAGTATGTCAAGGGCAAAATAGAACTACATAAAAGCATATTTTTCCTTATACTTATTCATATTCACTAGGTATTCAGTATTTACTAAGTTAATAATACCTGACCTATATATATATGTTATATAGATATATATGTATCTTATATGTATCTATATAACATATAGATATATACAAGAATGGACAATCTGAAGCAGGAAAGGTAGGCATAACCCACATTCCTGGAAAGCAAAAAAGTGTTTTCCAAATAACAGATTATCATCTGCCCCATAATGGGCAGCTGCCACTATAGCTTTGTCAAGGGGAGGGAAAGTGATTCATTCTCCACCACCAAATTCCCTTTCCTTTGCCCACATCAGCAATAGTGCTTCTGTTGAGGTTAGCACATAAAAGCTTATTTAGTCAATAATTCAACTAAAATGTGACAGAGAAAGAAACAAAAAGACCAATGGACTATAGATGAATTAAAAAAGAAAAATATAAACCAAATTAATTTAATCTTCAAAAGACCTTGTGGGGTGATTGGAAACCTATTCACCCATGATTTACAATACTTTTTCTATAACAGATCATGACTTACGACTTACAGATAAACTTTTGGAACACAGCCCCCTTAAATCTGAGGACTGTATACAATCATACAGATCTTCAATTATCCAAAAAACAATTTAAAACTGCCACAAAACTGTAAAGGTACTTAAAGAATTAAACATAAGTATGTTAATGTTTAATCAAACATAATGCGAAAGAAACACTAAAAATCAGACTCTCTTAAAATATTAGACATTATTTCGTAAGAATTTCAAAAAAGAAGTTCTAAAGCTATTTATTAGCCCTTTACAAATTCAACATATCCCAAATTATAACAAGTTAATTCTACTAAAGAGCAACTCCTCCATCCAAAAATTATTTGAAATTTTTTTCACTGTTTGAAAACAATTATTAAACTTACCAATAAACTCCAGACAATCTTTGTGAATAGTGTTCTGTTCTGGCAGGTCTAAAATACCATCCCAGGATGCCAAACTATCTCCTTTTCCTGCAACATTTAGAGCAATCTGGAAGAAAGATTAAAAAAAGCAAACAGCTTCATATGTTATTTCTCATTCTTGGAAAATATGCTATAATAATGGAGGCCTGAATTTAGGAATAATGCACACTTCAAAGATTACAAAGTAATGTATCTATAGCAAATTTTACTATTTCATGTTAATCCAGTGAATAAAATGAATTACACAAAATATTTACATAATTATATATATAAATTTATTTCAAGCAAACATCATTAATGCTATAGACTGAATGTTTGTGTCCCCTCACCCAAATTCATTTATGTTGAAACCTAATCCCCAATGTTTTGGTAAATACAGGCAGGGCCTTTGAGAGGTGATTAGGACATGAGGGTGGAACACTCATGAATGGGATTAGCCCCCTTATAAAAGAAACCCCAGTTAGCTCCCTTGTCCCTTCAGCCATGTGAGGACACATTAAGGAATTACCATTCTTTTCAATTTAACAGTGTTATGGTTATTTTAAAAGTCTTTATCTTTTAGACTTTCATACTAAAATATTTTAGTGTGCTACCAAGGATCTGCTTTAAAATAGTCCAGTGGGCGGGGTGGGGAGGAAAGGATAGAATACTAATCAAACAAGACTGGCCAAATGTTGGTAACAGTTAAAGCTAAGTGATGGGTAAATGGGGGTTCACTAACAAGTCTCTCTACTTTTGTATGTGTTTTAAATTTCTATAACAAAACATTCAGAATGCTATATACACTTGTAATTCCATTTCTGTTACATATATATGTGCAGAGTGGAAAAAATAAGATGTGTCACCAAGGCATTATTATGTGTTCTACCTATAAGTGGTAGATAACAGATTTTTTTTTTTTTTTGCGGTACGCAGGCCTCTCACCATTGTGGCCTCTCCCGTTGCGGAGCACAGGCTCCGGACGCACAGGTTCAACGGCCATGGCTCACGGGCCCAGCCGCTCCACGGCATGTGGGATCTTCCAGGACCGGGGCATGAACCCGTGTCCCCTGCATCAGCAGGCGGACTCTCAACCACTGCGCCACCAGGGAAGCCCAACAGATGGTTTTTTATCTTATCCTTTGCTTACACGTTTTAACAAAGGGAACTACTTCTTTTTTCATCATAAAAAAATCTTAATTTAAAATTTAAAAATGATAATACACATGTACTAGAGAACAGCTGAAGCGGAAAATAAAGCAAAGGACAATCTCCTGTAATTCTAACACCCAGAGACCTGTTTCTTCTCCCTACCTTTTTTTTTTTAAAACATAGCTGAGATCATTCCATATCTGCAATTATATATCCTATTTTACTCATTGGTTGCATTTTCCCATTTCAGTGAACAATCTTCATAAACATCATTTCTAATGGCTACAAAAGAAAGCACTGCCTTTCAAAACCTGAATTATTAAATATACCAAACACTACAGAAACACACATTTTAGCAAGCTGCTCTGTTTGATGAATTTTCTAAGTGTGGCATGTACTTCTGCAACTAAGACAACTGAAAATAAAAATTCTAAAATATTATTCTTAAGTCATTACATTTTATTTGTTTCAGTTTCTAGTTACCTTCCAAACTTTAGCCCTCAGATCAGCAGGCAGTGGTCTCCCTTGAATTATATTTCTCAAAGTTTCAAGATCACAACCTCCTGCTTCCAAAGCTTCTTCAAGATCTTTTTCCCTGAAAGACAAGTCCCATTTATTAAGATAAATTTTATTTGTTTTTCCTTCCTCAGTACTCATTTATAAGTATGACCTATTAAAGGTTATGTCTAAGAAAGAAAGGTTCTTAGACATAATGCCAAGGCATACACTACATTTTGTTTTCTTGAAAGGAAATCTCAGGTTTCATACAGTCAATTTATTCTTATTTTACACTTAGTTCTAGCAAGCTTAGTTATCTGTTTGCTAAGATTAAAGAAATTTAAAAACAGGAAACAGGGCAAACAGCATTGAGAAGTCATAGTAATAGTAATATTCATAGTAGGGATAATGACTAATAACTTTCTATAGCACTAACTTTGTGCCAAGCACAGTTCAAACATTTCACATGCCTTTAAATTCTTGCAATAACCCTATGAAACAGATTATATCACTGGCCCTAGCTTACAGACATAAAAACTGAGGCAAAGGGCGGTTGTATAGCTTATAGTCACACAACTAGTAAGCAGGAGAACTAGGATTCCAATTTTAACAGTCTGGTACCAGAATTTATGCTCTTAACATTATGCCAGATGGTGGCAAGAAGGAGAAACCATAAAATTGGGCCAAGAATTCAAGGTATGGGAATACTACTACAAAACTATACAGATCTCATGCCTAGAACAATACCTGTCTTACAGTGAATATTCAATAACTGTTAGAGGAACGAAAAAAACTCTAACGTCATCACTGTGTTTATTATATATTAAAGCAAAATAATACCACATCATCAAATAAATTATCAAGTAAATCATCAAGCAGTTATGTTTAGTCTACTATGTTTAAGGAGAAAAGTAAGTATGAAATAAATTTTATTTTCATTTGTATATGGTTAAAATAATACTTAAAAAAAAAACTTTCACAAAGGTATGAATTGTTTTTTAGCCAGGAAATAACTACTTAAAATAGCTAATTCCCTCAGAATTCTCAAAGGCTAAGGTTCCAGTCATTGTTTACAATTTTAGCATACAATACATAAGAAATCTGTACAAATAAAAATCCCTAACTTAGCCAATTCCTAAAATTCTTTGGAGCAGGCTAAAAGGCAGAGCATCCCACTAGGATCAGAAAACCAGGATTTTGTCATTTTTGTGGTTTTTGAGGAAAATAAATTACTCCCATTACATTCTCTCAATAAGATAATGTAAATCCCTTCCTCTACTCATAGGATTCCAAGAATATTAGTTTAACTGTATAAATTTCCCAAAGTGTTGCCCCCTTAAGGGAAAGGAATTAAACGAAAATGTAATCACTTGGGTTCAAATTCAACAGAAAAGCCGTGATCAAATTTGAAAGATTTCTTAACCAAGCTACTACAAACTCATATGTTTAAGAATCTAACTAGTAACCACACAAGAAACATTTCGTTCTTTTGCTATATGGTTACCAAAGTGTTGGACCAGGAAGTGAAAGAAACGTCATGTCTACTGTTGAGACAGTTAATTAAGGTCTATAGTTGATAAAGACTGGGGTTTATCTATTCTATTTGGCCAAAATGTACACGACAGCCTGTTAGAATTCGAAGGATTGTTTGTAATCATTACACAAAGAAAATGTAATGGAATCTTTCTTAATAAATACCATACTTTTAAATGATTAAATGTGTAAATGAACTGAAAACCCCATTTAATGAGATAAAATTCTTTTTACCAAATTAATGAAGAACTAGAATTTTTCCATTTTTCTTTTTTTTTAATATTTATTTATTTATTTGGCTGCCTCAGATCTTAGTTGCGGCACGTGGGATCTTCGTTGCAGCATGCGGGATCTTTCGCTTGCCACATGCAGAGTCTTCAGTTGCGACAGGCGGGATCTTTAGTTGTGGCATGTGGGTTCTAGTTCCCTGACCAGGGACTGAACCCGGGCCCCTTGCATTGGAAGCACGGAGTCTTAGCCACTGGACCACCATGGAAGTCCCTAGAATTTCTGCATTTTTCAGTGTAAAATCTTTGGTTTCTTTTTGAACTTTGCCAAATCCCTTACTATTCCAGACAACAAAGTCAGTACTTTGGGGCAAAATGTCCAATCCTCAGTGTACTTGATAATAATGATAATAATATACAAGCACATCTTTGTTGATACAGCTGCTATTGGATTATTTGATGCTGCCCCCAGGGAACCACAAATGTAGTTTCCAGGAACACAACCATGAGCAAGAGACCAGAAAATGCTCCACCTTAAGTAGTCAAAGGTACTTCTCACAAACTAAACAATTAGAAGTAATGTTACCTTCTGAACAAGGTGTTCAAAGGTTTAGTTATCAGACCTTGAACATTACAAATGTGCATGTAAAATTAGTAAAAGAGCTGAAACAGTGAAGTTAATTCATAAAAGAGTCAATTTCCTAACAAGAGATAGGAACTCTATGGCATTTAGCTCTCAGACAGAACTTTCCTTCCCGGAAAGCAAATTTCTTTTTACTTTTGAACAAGCAATACCTAATATCCAAAAGAAAAATGTACGTCTGGTGGAGTATGACTGGGTGGGTTGAGATTTTTTAAGTCTTCTCTGATTATGGTGGCTTCTTAATATCCTTACAAGATAAAGTTGATAGAAATGTACTGGATATTCAGACAGGTCTTAAAAATAGAAAAGTACAGGCCTTGTCCATTTATCCTAGTAAATACGAAAAGTAAGTAATTGTCTTCTTTGCTCAAAGATTTAAGGCAAAACAAATCCAAAGTTTTAGGGTTAGAAAGAAGCAGAAAGGCATCTCTTCCTGTACCTGTACCTTGAAACTGTAACATTTGTTTGTATAACAGTATAGCACTTCCCTGGTGGCGCAGTGGTTAAGAATCCACCTACCAATGCAGGGGACACGGGTTCGATCCCTGGCCTGGGAAAATCCCACATGCCGAAGAGCAGCTGGGCAGGCCCGTGCACGGCAGCTGCTGAGCCTGTGCTCTGGAGCTCATGCTCTGCAACAAGAGAAGCCACGACAATGAGAAGCCCGCCCACCACAACGAGGAGTAGCTCCCGACTGCGTCAACTAGAGAAAGCCCATGCACAGCAACGAAGACACAACACAGCCAAAAATAAAAACAAATAAATTAATTAATTTTAAAAAAATAGTATAGGTTTCTGTCAATGATCTATCAATGACATATTTTCAAAACTTAAATAAATCCTAATGGAATTTCTCCATACCTGATGTTCTGAGGCAAAATCACCTAATCTAAGCACTGTAACCCGATCTGCTAATCACAGCAAGGCAAACAATGGGACTAAATTTATATGATTTTAATGATTATATTTAAGTTAGCAACTGAATTAGATTTTTCTTCCTCAACCAAATGGTGAGTAACTTCTAGCACACTGAAGCATTTGCACAACACAAGTTAAGGGGGTGAGGGGACATGAATTTTCAAACACTACCAAATTAAGCATTCATTTCTAAATGCTTCTAGGATTAATATATTCAATTTGAAGTATTGTAATTATTTTCCAAATAAGCTGTACATTGAATCATATTTAAAGTTTTAATTTTTAAAAGCAACTAGATTATACTATACGTTGTGTTCCTAAAACTTAAAAAGTTACAGAAAATCTGCCACTGGGAAAAACTAACTATATATTACACTTTTTTCTAAATTCTGTTTTCTTCCTAATCATGTTCTAAACACTTCTCTTCCCTATAATTTCAAAATGTTTGCGAAGTTTAATTGTACACACTCCAAATAGGGGATGAAAACAAGACAGTCCATTGTCTAAAATTTTTTTACATATCTTTCTGCACTTAAAATCCATATTCATTAACAGCCATTCTGAATTCCCCTATACCCACCTCTCAGAGCCTAGCAACCACTGATTTACTCTCTGTCTCTATACATTTATCTATTCTGGATATTTTATATATAAAACCATACATACATGGTCTTTATGTCTGGTTTCTCTCACTTAGCATAACGTTTTCAATGTTGTAGCATGTATCAGCACATGCTATTTATTGCCAAAAGATATTTCATTGAATGTACTATATTTTAACTATTCATCACTTAATGGACATTTGATTTGTTTCAACTTTGTGGCTATTATGACTGTCTCTTTTTTGTTTTTAATTTTATTTTTTTAAATTTATTTTTGGCTGCGTTGGGTTTCTGTTGCTGTGTGTGGGCTTTCTCTAGTTGTGGTGAGCGGGGGCTACTCTTTGTTGCGGTGCGCAGGCTTCTCATTGCGGTGGCTTCTTTTGTTGCCGAGCATGGGCCCTAGAGCACACGGCCTTCAATACCTGTGGCACACAGGCTTAGTTGCTCCGCGGCATGTGGGATCTTCCAGGACCAGGGATCGAACCTGTGTCCCCTGCATTAGCATTGGCAGGCGGATTCTTAACCAGTGCACCACCAGGGAAATCCATGACTGTCTCATAATTTTGAACATTAATATCAATAATTCAATTGGTTAAGTGTATGATGCATACATAATACTTATTAATTATTCATTCTTCCCAAGAAAGTCTGGAAGAATTTAAAAATCAAGTCTATTAAAACTTCACACCCATTAGGATGGCTACTATTTTAAAAAAGAATGAAAGAACAAAATAAATGTTGGTGAGGATGTGGAGAAACTGCAACTCCATGCACTGTTGGTGGGAATGTAAAATGGTGTAGCCACTTTGGAAAATAGTATGGCTATTCCTCAAAAAAATTTAAAAATAGAACTACCATATGCTCCAGCAATTCCACTTCTGGATATATACCCAAGAGAAGTGAAAGCAGAAACTTAAACAGATATCTGTACACTCATGCTCATAACAGCATTATTCATAATAGCCAAAGGTGGATGCAACTTAAATACCCTTTGATGGATAAACAGATAAACAAAATAGGGTGTGTGTGTATACATATACATGTATGTATGTATGCATGTATACATACACACACACACACACACACAAAATGGAATATCATACAGCCTTAGAAAAGGATATTCTGACACGTGCTACAACACGGATGACTCTTGAGGACATTATGCAAAATGAAATAAGCCAGTCACAAAAAGACAAATGATGTACAATTCCACTTATATGAGCACCCAGAATACTCAAATTCATAGAGACAGAAAGCAGAATGGCGGTTGCTGGGGACTGGAGGCAGTGGGGGAATGAGGAGTTTGTGTTTAATGGGTATAGAGTTTCAGTTTTACAAGAGAAGAAGAGTTCTGGAGATTAGCTGCACAACAATGGGAATATAGTTAACACTACTGAACTGTATACTTAAAAGGTTAAAATGATAAGTTTTATGTATCTATTCTACCATAATTTTAAAAATTCAACTATATTTAGTATACCAGAACAGTTCATGGGACTTCCCTGGTGGTCCAGTGGTAAAGAATCCGCCTTGCAACACAGGGGACGCGGGTTCAATCCCTGGTCAGGGAACTAAGATCTCACATGATGCAGGGCAACTAAGCCCACGCACCACAACTACAGAGCCCACGCACCCTGGAGCCTGCGCGCCATGACTAGAGAGAGAAAACCTGCACGCCACAACTACAGAGAAGCCTGTGCACCACAACAAAAAGCCCACGCAGCGCAACTAAGACCTGATGCAGCCAAAAATAAAATAAATAAATCTTTAAAAAAAGTTCATGAATCCAGGCTTTAGATTCAGATCTGAGATCCAATATTGGCCCAACTCAATAGCCATGTAATATTAAGCAAGTAACATATATAGAAGCAGTGCCTATATTAGATCAGTTAACACTTAAACAAATTTCTGAACACAAAGCATTCAGTGCAATACTTGGCACATAATAATTCTTCAATAAATAGAAGCCACGAACACTATTACTGTTGTTATTATTACTGAACAATAGCTGACTTTTTTTTTTGACAAGCAAGTTCTATTTAATTCTCAAGGAACAGAAAATCCTTGTTCATAAAACTTCTTACAGAACAAAGAAAAAGGCCAAGCCATTAAGTTTAATTTTGAAAACAAAAAACAGGTAAAAAATATTGGCCAACTTGACTTATGACACTGAAAAACACAAAGAATTCAAATCTAGCAACGTATTAAAAAATAGTATATTGTGACTAAATTGAATTAATCATAAAAGTGAAAGGAAGTTTCAGTGTTTAAAAAAAATCTTTCACTGTAATTTACCACATTAATGGCAAAGAATGAGAGATTGGGTGATCAATGATAAAGAAAAAGGATTTAATAAAGTTAAGTTTTTTCTTCTCCAGATGGAATCAACTCTTAGAAAACTTGAAATAGGGAATTTTTTTAGTTTTTTAAAGGCTTTCTCCTAAAAACCTGTTGCAGATGTCATTTTTAATGGAAAAAACAAAACTTGAAATTCATTCCTGTTAAGATTGGGAACAAGACAAGAATGCCTGTGTTGCTTCTACTTACCAACGTTATTACCAGATACCTGACCAATGCAGTAAGACAAACAAATATAAGTAGACTAAATGAAATGAAATATATAATTATTATTTCTAAGTAAAATCATTTATATAGAAAACCAAAGAGAATCCAATAGCTGACTTTTAAATTAAAACTGACTTTTTGGGACTTCCCTGGTGGTGCGGTGGTTAAGAATCTGCCTGCCAATGCAGGGTACACAGGTTCAATCCCTGGTCCAGGAAGATCCTACATGCCGTGGAGAAACTAAGCCCGTGCGCCACAACTGCTGAGCCTGCGCTCTGGAGCCCGTGTGTCACAACTACTGAGCCCGCGTGCTTAGAGCCTGTGCTCCACAACGAGAGAAGCCACTGCAATGAGAAGCCTGCACACTGCAACTAGAGAAAGCCCGTGTGCAGCAACGAAGACCCAATGCAGCCAAAAACTTTAAAAAATAATAAATTTTTTTTAAAAAGGCAGGACCAGCATTAGAAAACAAATAATTCGTTTAAAAAAACTGAAAAATAAAAATTGGCTTTTTCTTATCGTAACAAAATCAAAGGGGATTTCCAATGTATTTTGACCTCCAGGAAAAAATGGGACAGGACTGGAACTCGGAGTCCCCAGAAAAGGCAACAGGATATATTCTGATCAGAAGGTGTGCAAAGCCAGAAACAGGCAGAAAAGGAAGTAAAGAACCAAATGGGAAGAGTGAGAAAGGATCTCAAATTAGCACAGACAAGAGGCAGGCACGGTGCAGGTCTTAGATCTGAAAGCAAGAACAACACTATAAAACTTTTAGAAAGAAAAACATAGGAGAAAATCTTTGTAACCTTGGTTACAAAGGAGTTCTTAGATATGTACCAAAAGGATGATCCATAAAAGGAAAAACTGATGAATTAGATTTCATTAAAATTAGAAACGTCTCTTGAAAAGAAAAACAAGGAAAGGACATGCCACAGAATGAGAGAAAAAAATGTAAAATTTCTGATAAAGGACTGTGTCCAAAAAATACACCAAATGCTTACAACTTAATGAAACGGAGCAGGACCTTATGGTCCTTACCCCCATGTCCTCAGCCAGCCTTTTGTGTGTGGAAAAACTTCAGCCAAAGAATAAGTTTAATCAGAGAAGTGAGAAAATGCAGAAACAAAGGAAAACAGTCCAACAAACTAAATAATAATAGTTTAGTCACTAAGCATAGTCAAGGACCTTTAGTTCCTCTTTAATGGCTACAGATAGTATTCTGAGCCATATCCTGTGAGCTGTCTTATAGATACTAAAACCCCCACCAGGTGGAAGAAGTTAACTACTTGACGACCAGCCATGACATAAGCTGCCACAATTCTGAGAACTGGCCTCAAATAAACGGGAACAAACCGACCCTGGAACTGAAGATTAATTGTACTTAAAACAAACAAGATGACGCTGATCAGACCACTACATGTCCAATTTCAAGGTGACTGTCAGAGCTGACTATGCGGTTTCTGCATGTAGTCCCCTCTTTTCACCTATAAAAGCTCTTGCCCACTGACTGTCAGTGGGTGGGAGTTGGCCTATGGGCAGGAGTCCACCCCCCACCCCCTTCTGCTGGCCCCCCAAATAAAACAAACCTTCCTTTCCACCATGCCTCTTTATTGGCTTCAGAGCAGGGAGCAGCCACACTCCCACTTTGAGTAACATTAATAGTAAGACAAAAGCCTGATTAACAAAAAATGGGCAAGTAATTTGAACAGACACTTCACAAAAGAAGACATATGAACAGCAAATAAGTACACGAAAAGCAGCTCAACATCATTAGTCATTAGGAAAGTAAAATAAAAATCAAACCCATAATGAGATAGCACTATATTCCCACCAGAAAAACTGAAAGACTAACAGCACCAAATGTTATTTATTGTAGAGCGAAACTGCAACTCTCATACACAGTTGGTGGGCATGAAAAATGGAACTGAACTTGGTATCCAGTTCAGCAGTTTCTTATAAAGTTAAACATAATTTTTTCCATTCAACCCAGCCATTCAACTTCTAGATATTTACCTAAGAAAAACAAAAGCATATATTCACACAAGGACTTATATATGAATATTCATAGCAACTTTGTTTATAACAGCCTCCAAATGGAAAAATACATATGCCCATCACACTCATCATTGGAAAATCAAATTGTAGTATAAAATGGAATACTACTCTGAATTTCAAAGGCAAAAACTATATGTAACAACATGGATGAATCTCAAAAGCATTATGTTTTTAGTGAAAAAAGCTATAACAAAAGACTAGTATATACTGAATGGTTCCATTTAATTGAAATTTTACAGAAGGCTGAACTATAGGGATAGAAACAGATTTGTGGTTTCCAGGGCCGGGGGTAGGAAAAGGGACTGACTACGAAGCAGTACAGGGAACTTTTTGGGGTGATGGAAGTGCAGTGCTGGATACATGATTGTACACGCTGGGTAAAACTCATCAAACTGCACCCTTAAAATTGGTGCATTTTCTTGTATTTAAATTATATTACAAAAAAAGATAACTAAAAACATGTAAGGGACCTTAAGATTCTTACAAATATATTTCATCAAGTTAATGGTGTTATTATTAATAAAGAACTTGGGATAGCATGTTCCTATGGAATTTCTTTACATGGAATTTCAAAATAATTTAGGGATCACATAGTCAAATTATTTATTTATTTATTTATTTATTTATTTATTTATTTGCAGTATGCGGGCCTCTCACTGTTGTGGCCTCTCCCGTTGAGGAGCACAGGCTCTGGACGCGCAGGCTCAGCGGCCATGGCTCACGGGCCCAGCCGCTCCCGCGGCATGTGGGATCTTCCCGGACCGGGTCACGAACCTGTGTCCCCTGCATCGGCAGGCGGACTCTCAACCACTGTGCCACCAGGGAAGCCCCAAATAATTTATTTCTAAGTTTAAGTTAAACCAAGTAAATAAATGCATTAAAATATTGCCTCTCTTTAAAATGTGAAAATGCTTCTGAGGATAAATTTTCTGCTTTCTTTACTATCTTGGTGAGATTTTTGTTCAGTCATTTTCATATGGAACTGCGCTCCTTGTGACCAGTATTTATGAGTGAAGGAGTAAGGCTTGGAGGGAAGTATGTGGCTCTAAAATGGCTTTTTCTAATTCTGAACAGCTAACTGGTCTATATGGCACTTATATTTTCTATTATGGCCTTTTTTGGTAAAACAGTCAAACAAAAGTCAACACACTATCTTTATATTACTTTATTTTAATGATATTATCCCATTTTTAAAAGTCATTTTAGAGAATTTGGTCAATGTATAAAAAAATATAAAAACCAACCACAAGTCGGGGCGGGGGATAAATTGGGAGGTTGGGATTAACATATACACACTACTATATATAAAATAGATAACTAAAAAGGACCTACTGTAAAGCACAGGGAACTCCACTCAATACTCTGTAATGGCCTATATGGGAAAATAATCTAAAAATGAGTGGATATATCCATATGCGTAACTGATTCACTTTGCTGTACACCTGAAACTAACAAAACATTGTAAATCAACCGTACTCCAATTAAAAGTAAAAAAAAAAAAAAAAAACAGAAACAACCACAATTCTATTACCATAAGATTAACATTCCGTAAATAACTTTTCAGTTCTTCATATATATGTATGTGTGTAAGTGTATGTGTGTGTGTACAGAAACATATATACACATAAAAACTGTTATATTGAATATATGTATATTTTTAATAAGCGTATTTTTTAAAATATTTGTTTATTTATTTATCTATTATGGCTGCGCCAGGTCTTAGTTGTGGCATGCAGGATCTTTAGTTGCGGCATGTGGACTTCTTAGTTGCAGCATGTGTGAGGGATCTAGTTCCCCGACCAGGGATCGAACCCGAGCCCCCTGCATTGGGAGTTTGGAATCTTACCCGCTGGACTACCAGGTAAGTCCTTATATTGAATATATAATTTTATGCTCTGCAGGATTCACTCATTTATATTTTTCAAAAATATCACACACATTTCTCTGAGTCATTCAATACTCTTAATAAAAAATAAGATTTTTAATGGCTGAGTAATTGATTTGGCTGTCCCCCTACTGTTTGGTATTTATGTACTTTCTAAATTTTCCTTGTGCTAATCTTTTCCCACTTATCCTTAGCACAAATTCCCTCAAGAATTATTCAATAATCAATATTCTTTAATGTTAAAAGTTAGGTAATGCAGGCATCAAATATTATTTAGAATTATGATAGTATCCATTTGAACAAAAAACAAAATCGTGAAAGGTGGGTACTTCAGAGAAATGAAATAGGAATGAAACTTTCACTTCTCACATAGCATCAGTCAGTACAGCTTGAGTATACTTATAATACATATTATATTTGTATGTAGTTTTTGAATAATTTAAATAACATTTATGGATTCCTTTTTAACATATATACCTTTCACCAAGCAATAATTAAGAATGAGTAAAGTGAGTCAGCTACAGGCATGTTCAAAGCAGTGCTTATTTTAACTATGAAAAACTACACACAATGTAAGTTGTCCTAAAATGAGGAATTGATTTAAATCAGCAGATGGAATACTAAGCAACAGTTTAAAATGCTAAAAAACAATTAATAAAATGGAAACTGTTTATAATATTAAGGACATGTATTAAGTTTTTAAGAAAAAATTTTAAAATTAACATCCAGGGAGGAACCAAGATGGTAGAGTAGAAGGTATAATGTTATAAGTCATAATTCTAGTTATTACTTTAAAATGTATATCTCAGAAATAACTAAAAAAATAAAATAAAATTAACATCCAAGCATACATGTTTAAAAGAAAAAGTACATTATCCCCACTCCCCACCCAGTCTTTCCCATACACATGGGGAAGGATATTTAAAAAGTTTATTTCTACTGGTTTACTTACAGGGGAATTTTAATTTATTTTGTTTTGTTTTGTTTTAGGGGGGATTATTATCTGTATCCTCGAAAATGCACAAATACTTGCAAGGAGAAAAAAGATGATAAAAATTCTCACCTCAAACATATATGTCCTTGCTTAAAGTATTAAGTATCTACTACTTAAGACTACTTCACATAATCAGTAAGAAGAAAACAATGTGGCATATGTAACATACATATATTAATTTATTTTAGTTCTCTCATACTGAATACTGAAAGTGTAAAAAAAAATAAACAAGTGCAACCCATACAGACAACAAACTTTTCTAAAAGTTTAAATATATGATAAACTTGGAAGGAAGTTAAAAGATGTAAAAATATTTGTTTCTATTTTTGAGCATGGAAGAAAATTAATTTTGGAGAAGGGATATCCTCCCCATGCTTCCTGTGTAAGGAGTTAAAAGTAGAGGGTGGAAGGGTGGCACAGATTTGCTATAAGAACTTTCATGTGGCTTCACTTTATGTCCTCAGTATTAATTCCATGGCCTAAGACTTCAAGCACATTCTTAACACCCTGAACTTCACTCCTCTGTCTTCCTGCCACATTCAGAAAGCTGCAAACTCCTAACAATGGGATAATCTAACCAGTTCTACTTTCTTTGTTCCTATACTCTGCTCACTGAGGACTTCATGGGAAAAGAAATTAAGACAACTTCATGATGCTATCATATATTCACCACCATCTATTTCTTCTAGGCATCAATGTTACCTAAAAATCTTCTATTTACCACTTTCTTCAGACTCCCTACCCAGCCCACTTTACCTCAAGTGACATTACTTCTGACTCCAAAGAGAAAATATAGGACAGCAGGCTTCTCTTCCCTTTGATCTCAGCCACTCTCCAAAACCAAACATAAGTAACTTATTATCCCAGACATCATTTCCTTCTTCCCTATATGCATAGATGTCTAGGTATCCTTTCTCTAGTCCAAGACTGATAACTTCACCTGGGTCTTATCTCCCTCATCCCTCCCTCTCCCACCCCGCCCCACCCCAACTCCTCTAGAGCCATGTGCCACCATTATCCCTCTCTCTCCTATCTTCCACTTCTCTTTCTCCACTGGCTCTTTCCTCTGAGCCATATACTCAAGTATTGCTATTAGAAACAACATCGATAATGACAACCACAAAAACTCCTCCAAACTTTCCTTTCACGTAGGTAACCAAACTCTTGGTTGTTCCTTTCCCAGCAAAGCTTTCTGAAAGTATTCTTGACAACATATGTCACCACTTCTCCCTCATCTTCCACTCAACTCCTCCTCTTACGCACCCAATCATTCCTCCTCCTTCTCTGACACCCACAACTCCAGAGGTACCACTCTCCCTATGCTCCTTCCTAATAATCAAACATTTACCTTAATTTGACCTTTCCAAAGCATCTGACGACTCTCCTTTCTCCAAAATAAAGATACACAGGGGCTTCCCTGGTGGCGCAGTGTTAAGAATCCGCCTGCCAATGCGGGGGACATGGGTTCAATCCCTGGTCCGGGAAGATCCCACATGCCGCGGAGCAACTAAGCCCATGCGCCACAACTACTAAGCCTGCGCTCTGGAGCCCACGAGCCACAACTACTGAGCCTGTGTGCCACAACTACTGAAGCTCTTGTGCCTAGAGCCCGTGTTCCACAACAAGAGAAGCCACTGCAATGAGAAGCCCGGGCACCGTAACGAAGAGTAGCCCCTGCTCGCTGCAACTAGAGAAAGCCCGCGCGCAGCAACAAAAACCCAACACAGCCTAAGTGAATGAATGAATTAATAAATAAATAAATAAAAACTACTCGTGTTTCTTTAAAAAAAAAGATACACAAATAGCCAATAAGTACATAAAAAGACACACATCATCATTAGCCATTAGGGAAACTCAAATCAAAACCACAATGAGAAAAAGGAAAACCCACAAAGGAGATGCCACTTCACACTCTCAAGGATGGCTAATACCAAAAAGTCATAATAGAAACTGGAATCTTCACACATTGCTGGTAGGAATGTAAAATGGTTCAGCTATTTTTGAAATTGGTTTGACAGATCCTCAAAATGTTAAAGTTGCAATATGACACAGCAATTCTACTCCTAGGTATACATACACACGAGAGAATACAATACATACACCACACAAAAACTTGTACATAAACCACAATGAGATACTATACAACACATCCATTAGGATGGCTAGTATCAAAAAAAAAGGGGGGGAGGGGGCAAAAATATGGAGAAATTAGAATTCTTGTGCATCGCTAGCTAGTGGGAATGAAAAATGGTACAGCCAACTGTGGAAAAGTTTGGCAGTTCTTTAAAAAGTTGAACGCAGATTCACCACATTACCTCGCAATTCCACTTTAGGGTATATACCCAAAAGAACTGAAAGCAAGGATTCAAACAGGTATTTGTACATCCATGTTCACAGAAGTATTATTCACAACAGCCAAAAAAGTAGAAACAACCCAAATATTCATTGATGTATGAATGGATAAACAAAATGTGGTACATATATATATATATATACAATGGAATGTTAGCCTTAAAAAGGAAGGAAATTCTGACACATGCTACAACATGAATGAACTCTAAAGACAAATGCTAAGTGGGGGAAAAAAAGTCACAGAAGGGCAAACAGTGTATGATTCCACTTATATGAGTTACCTAAAATAGGTAAATTCATAAAGACAAAAAGTAGAATAGAGGCTGGAGGTAGGGGGCAATGGGGAGCTATTATTTATTAGGTAGAGAGTTTCTGTTTGGGATGATCAAAAATTCTGGAAATAGACAGTGGTGATGGTTGCACAACATTGTAAATGTATTTAATGTCACTTAATTGTACATGTTAAAATGGCAAATTTTATGTTATGTATGTCTTATCACATTAAAAAAGGCAACAACAAAAAACTTCTAAAGAATATTTATTAACAGTACTATATTATTCATAATAGCCAAAAAAGTAGAAACAATCCAAATGTCCATCATCTGATGAATAAATAAAATGTGTATTCATACACTGGAATACTAAGCAATAGAAAGGAATGAAGCGTTGATAACATGCAACACGTGTGAACCTTGAAAATTATGCTCAGTGAAAGAAATCAGACACAAAGGCCACATATGTATGATTTTGTTCACATGAAATGTCCAAAACAGGCAAATGTATAGAGATAGAAAGTAGATCATTATGACCTGGGGTGACAGGGGAATAAGACGGATGCTAATGGGTATGGGGTTTCTTTGGGGGTAATGAAAACACTCTAAACTTAGATCATGGTGATGACTGCTTAACTCTGGGAATATACTAAAACCAGTGAACTGTACACTTTAAATGGATGTATTTTTATGATTCATAAATTACATCTCAAAAAAGTAACTTCATTAGAAATAGTTTACAGACTCTTTAATTTAGGGCTTTAAGAGGAAGCTTTTGTGTCAACCCTCATTTACTACTTCAATGAAGGGAGTGTATCACTATGAAGGGTCCAAGCCTCACCTTAGCGTTGTTAAGGGGGTAACAGCTTGCCTTGCCTCTTTAACTTCTCAAATTGATACTACTTGCTAAATACCGGTGTGGGAAAGGAACAGACTCCTAAACAGTTGCCATGGCAGCTCAACAGCAAAAGCATCAAAAATTAAGAATATAAAGGCTTAGAAACAATGTGTTACAGAGAAAATAATATAAAATTTAAAATCAGAAAACATGACATCAGATTCTATACAATTTTAACAGCCGTGTGACCTAAGATACAAACTCAGTTTCTTCACCTGTAAAACAGGGATAGTATCAGATACCATCCAATCAAAAGAGGTGGAGAGTATTTATACAACACATGAATTATCTCCTGTTCTACTAGACTATCACTCCCACTCCTCTTTCATTCCATCTTAATGACTACACCTTGCCTGAATCTGTCCTTTCCAACTTTCTTTTTCAGGACCGTCTCCATACAAGACTCCACAGGCATTGAAGATTCACTGTTTCCCCAAAAAGAAGTGTGTCAGACAGTGAGTTGCTGTTCACATGAACCACTGCTGGGTACATGTGACACAAATCCTGAGGCACAAATGAGACAACAGTAAAGTGTGGAAAAAACTAAAATTAGAAGACAAGCGAAAACATGCGTGTAGGAATACTAAGTAACTCTTCATTTAGTCAAGATTAAATCTTTAAAGGCAAAGTAAGCACTCAATAAGTTTTTTTTAATAGAAAGCATACATATGAAATAATGAAGTAGCCCTAGAATTAAGCAATTAGTAATCATTCCCAGCAACTTATTAGATGGCCTGTATGACTTCCCAAAGCCTATTCAACTTCAAAATAGACTCTTGTCACCCAAAAGCATACTGAGATAAATTGCTAAAACACTTAGGACAGAATGTTTTCTGGGTTGGAAACAAATCGTTTTAATTCATCAAGCTTCTCAGTCTACCAAGTAAGCTAAGTCAACTTCACTAGTTTTCAAAATTCTTTAAAATCCAATCCTTTCCTGTAATTATTTAAAAAATCAAAGATTATAGTAGTTCAAAAAGACCACTTAGGGGCTTCCCTGGTGGCGCAGTGGTTGAGAGTCCGCCTGCCGATGCAGGGAATGCGGGTTCGTGCCCCGGTCCGGGAAGATCCCACATGCCGCGGAGTGGCTGGGCCCGTGAGCCATGGCCGCTGAGCCTGCGCGTCCAGAGCCTGTGCTCCGCAACGGGAGAGGCCACAACACTGAGGGGCCCGCGTACCGAAAAAAAAAAAAAAAAAAAAGACCACTTAGGACCTAGAAATATACATAATCACCTAAGCTTAAATGCAGAGTACAGAGAAACTAGAGAAAACCCAAATTACCGATTTTTTAAAAAATTAATTTTGTGTCTTAAAATGGTCAGGATCTAAGATACATTATTATGTGATTACAAGAAAAATACAAAAACCGCATTACAGGGGAAATCAATAAAAGCCCAACACCTGCTGTGTAAACATCTTAAATGTGTTATTTCTACTGCAAAGGATATCGTTCAAACCTCTGACTGCTAGCAGTAGTAGAGTCATCCCTCCGTATCGGTTGGAGATTGATTCCAGGACCCGCTGCAGATACCAAAAACCCAAAGATGCTCAAATCCCTTATATAAAACGCCATAGTACAGTCGGCCTTCTGTATTCCCGGGTTCCAAAACTACAGGTTCTACACTCCTGTATATGGAACTCAAGGATACAGAGGGGTTACTGTATTAAACAGAGCCAAGAGATAAAATGGACTCAGAACTCTTCACTGAAAGTATTCCTAGCATTCAAATATATAAAGAACAATATAGTCTATGATTATTCTCCTTTCCCCCAATATTTCCACATTTGCTTATTCAAAAGGTCCTACATGTGACCTCCCTTTCAAAAAGTCATCTCTCTCTTTCCCTTTACGGTTCAACGCCCTGCAAACTGTAGTCTCCACTCGCCTCCACGTTGTCTCTTCTCATTCACTCAAACTCTCCACTGCTCTAATAAAACTGCTCCAAGGAGTCATTAGTCATCGTTCCTGGTCCTCATCTTCTTCACATACTCTGCAAAGTTAGACTCTCTCATTAAAACACTCTGCCTTCAGTTTGCAGTACTTCTCCTGTAACTCTCTCTAACCCATGCTCTGAATTCTTTCCTCCCTAACAAAAGTATTCTTTTTTCAAATCTTCAATAAATATGTATTGAAGCACCTACTACATGCTAGCCACTGTGTGAGGCACTGAAGATCTAGCAGTAAACAAAGCCGGTGCTCTCATGTAGCTTACAGTCTAGCTGGCTCCTCCAAGGTTTTAGCCCAGGTCCTATTATCTAATCCCATTGAACAGAGACAGGAGCGGCTCTTTTTGAGCTGTAGTTCATTCCAATTTGTTTAGAATGTAAACTGCTGATGAGCACAGAGTAAACAATGACAGGCCAGCTTGCTCATGTATACACATTATACCCAGGCACAAGGTTCTGATCAATTATTTAAAACTCAAAAATAGCCAGCTAACTAGTCCTGAGCACCAGCAAATTGTGTAACAGTGACAAGTTGCACATATTGAGTTGTGGTTTCATGACTTAATTTTGCCATCAGACTTCTGGTTATTTCTTAATGCCCAGGTCATGAGACATCAGCACCAAAGCTTTGTCTGAACTTATTTTGCTACTATTGTTAGCACACTTGTTACAAATTACTACCAAACCAAAACTCCTTACTTTGTTCCTGAATATTTTGTGTGACATTTGTTCGAAATGGAAATACCAGAACTTTGTTACAGATTTGCTTGTACAGTAGATATGGATGGAGTTGACCATAATATGTATTATGCAACTTATTTTAAAATACCAATCTCAAATTTTCAAAGCATTCTAACAGCAAATAGTATTATGGCACATTTGGAAATGACCATGACACCTTACAGTCCATGAGAGCACAATTTGTTAACTGCAAAATCTTGAAGTTATCTGGATTCTTGTCAGACACACTGTTACAGTATTTTAACAAAATGTATATTTGAATGCCAAGGGGAAAAACACCCCATCCACCAGCTTGAAAAAAAAAAAATAGTGAAACTATGTATCAGGATCAGATCCACAAAAGCAGCTTTGGGAGATTCCCCTATCAAATACTGTAATCCTCTGCAGAATTTGTGTTTAACTAGGATCTTGGCCAAGTAAAGAAGGTGCTAAATCTAGTCCTCTTGGCTTGAGATGACAAACAAACATGATAGCTACAATATTTCAGCACTGTGCAATAGGCAAAGGAGACAGTGATCACAGACTGCTCTGTAAACTACTAAAATTAACTACAGTACAAATGGACCAGATGCTTTAAATTTTCATAAACTTATTTTTTATCCATAATCCACATAGATCAAATTGCACCAATGGTATACCTTCTTCTGCTAAGAAAAAACTCAGGAATTTTTGTGTAAGCATTTAAAAAAACCGCTGCTTATAACTTTACCATATGTGTAATGTTGCAATGCATTTTCTGTAAGACTTGGCTTACAAAATGGAAGAACATCTCTCTACTAATGAGTAGTTAACTTTAGAGAGTGTTCTAAATCCTTTTCCTCTTCCATGCTTCCTCAAAATAAAAAGTCCCCAACACACTGTTCTTTTCTATACATATAAGGTGACTTTCTAGCACGCTTAAGGCAAAAAGAAATGCATCAGCGTCTTTTCCCTCACCCCCCAACCAAAGCACTAGTTTATCTGGAAACTGAAAATAGTGTATACCTTTTGCCTCAAAGAAAGAATGGGATGAAAACAGCACAAGTCAACACAAAACAGCAAATTACCTGTTTCTATTACAAATTTCCACTTTACTCAAAATGTAATGAGAAAAGAAATACCCCCAATAATCCTTTTCTTGAAACCATCATTTTGGAAGATAAAGGAACAATTACTGCAAATGAAGTGACAATATTTGCAACATTTGGGCAATTCTTTCCAAAGGTACTTTACCAATGGAGATCATAGTTTGGCAAAGAAATACATAACGGATTTATTTTTTAAACCTGAATTCCAACATTAGTGAGAACTTATTCAATAAAAAAGGCTCTCATTTATTTTCATGTCAGTGGTTAAATCTAAATGGAATCTACTAAATAAGCTCAAGAATGTTTGGTATTCAACTGCACACCCCTATGAGATGAATACATCCTTCTATGCGTCACTTTTATACTTCAAAACAGAGACCAGAAACTCTGTAGAGGGACAATAACCACAAGGAAGCGATTTTAAAAGCAAGTTTCTTATTTCTCCTACATCACTGAATAAAAACAATGAAAAAATTACTGAGGTGAGAGTTATTAAAACTGTGTAATTGTTTACATGTTCTAATTAAATACCACTACTGTGCTCTCACAAACTAAATAAGTAAATCAAAAATTATAATTTTACTTCCATAAATGATACATATAATTGTATTACTTATATATTTACATATATTTAATATATAACTTATTACATAAATACATTTAAATATATAACATATTATATATATAATCTAGATGATATTTTTAACCATAATAGCTTTTTAAAATTTATTTATTTATTTATTTTTGGCTGGGTTGGGTCTTCGTTGCTGCGCGCGGGCTTTCTCTAGTTGCAGCAAGTGGGGGCTACTCTTCGTTGCGGTGCATGGGCTTCTCCTTGTAGTGGCCCCTCTTGTTGCAGAGCACAGGCTCTAGGGCACGCAGGCTCTAGAGCACAGGCTCAGTAGTTGTGGCGCACGGGCTTAGCTGCCCTGCGGCATGTGGGATCATCCCGGACCAGGGCTCGAACCCATGTCCCCTGCATTGGCAGGCGGATTCTTAACCACTGCTCCACCAGGGAAGTCCCTGTAACCATAATATCTTAAGATAAAAAACTAATCTATTTATGTGATTTTTGGCAAGAGATATGAGGACACATTATGAAAACCATAGAGATATAAAGTTATAGTATATAATGCTCTGTATCATATCCCACCATATCACTCATGAATTGTCCCTTCCTGTGGATGCAAGAAAAATAATGTGTTTCACAGCTTATGCATATCCTTAGAGCCTTGTAAAGTGCCACAGAAAATACACACCATATGTTCAACAAAGCACAACTTTGCATATTGTATGTTTCAAAACACATGGTCGATTGGGTATAGGATTAGCATATTTTTAACTGGGTTCTCTCTAGCTGTCTGTTAAAGTATTTGTGAACTATACACTGTACACACAATCAACTTTAGAAAGAGCACAGGGCTTAAAGAGCCATGACTTTAAGTTCCAGATTTTCCACTCACTGGGTCTATTGTCTAACCTCCCTATGCCTGTTCTCTCATCTCTAACAAGGAAAGGACAATAATTCATAATTTCCCTTCTGCATAGAATTGTTCTAAGAGCCAAAATGAGATAGTATACAAAAGATAAAGCTCTACGTAAACATAGTATTTTCTTATATCTTCTTAGTGAAATTATTAAATACCACCATAGCAACTAGCTTTATGTAACAACTGCTTTAAAGTAATGAAAGCACATGCTACAGGGTTCTCACCCAACTACGAAATGCTATGTCTGCTTAGGGATAAGAAAAACCTCCTTTAACCTTGGAGAAGAAGGAAGATGTGAAACAAATTATTTAATTAGTCATCATTTTCTCGACTCAGGTCAAAAGGTAAGACAGACTCTTAAAAACAAATATACATTAAATTTCAGGAAATAGGTGTTTTTTTTTAATTGGCTCTTACTGCTCTTGCATTTCCACAAACAACAATTTGCTCTTATGAACCTAACATATGGGACTGATTTGTTTTCCATGTGTAATTCTCAATATCTAAATAAGTCACTTCAAGCATTGTCCCTTTTCAAGCTGTATAATCCTATACTACTCTGCTAAAGCATGTAATTTCCAACAACACAAGTACTTAAGTATCTTCAGAAGATATCTTCATGTATCTATTCCTAGGGCTAAAATGATGAAAAACTGCAGTGCCCAAGAATGTCAGAACAATGCACAGTTCTGGTTTTAAATGTTTCAAATTTTTTCTACAACACTACATAGCAGCTTGAATATAACCAGTATTTAGTTAATGTTTACTGAATGAATTAGGAATGCTTTGCCTCTATTTTGCTTTTTGATACATGGGGCGGGGCAGGGGGGCACTGTCTTTGGTTTATACCAAGTAGAATCCACATTTCACCATAAGCAGCAGAAAAGATTTGCCAAGCATACTTTATCAATTCTGTTCAGAAGACACCTACTCATGAGTTGGCTGTGTATCGCAGTACACTTAACTCGTGCTCCAGAATTACCTGAAGTGCCTCACTATACTCAGATAGGGAATGCACCTGTATTCTCAGCAGTGAGTACAAATAAATAGAAATAAATTAATTGAATACATTTCTTTAGCGTGCAAAAACCAATTACTAACTCTTACCTGTGGATATTAAAACATCCACAGGAACAAAATCCTAAAAGTGTGAATTATTATTTAGGAATTACCTCTAAAAACAGTAAAATCTGAATTACAATAATAACATTAATGTAAATACTATAAACAAAATAAGTCTTAATGTCTAATTTTTGTCTACCCTCTACTTACAGTTTACAAAATCTAACAGTTGTCACTTAAAAACTCCTAATTCCAGCCAGTAAGGTTCATTTTCTCTTCATTTTTTGTAAGGTAATATCTAGTCTTGCTATAACTACAAGCTACCAATATTCTTCTTAAGCAATGGGTTACATTCTCTTTCATATTAAATGTATTTCTTTATTGATTTTATCATGTCTGAAATTGCAATCACCTGCTCCCTAAGTGACCCTTTAAATCTCTATTTCAATGCTTATGAAATGGAAAGCACTGAGAGTACTATTCACAAAGTGCACAAAACTCTGAAAAAGACCCCATTATTCTCAAAACAATTCCTATTCGCATTTCAAATTACAACAATAGAAGCTTCTTTATGGAACTGATATTTCTACAATTTTAATAGAAGTTTAGCAACAATTTAAGAAAAGTTGTACAAAAAATTTTAACTAAGCAAACTCAGAATACCAACAGTTGTTGTACAATCAATCTGTACACCAAAGAGAAAATTTTTTTTAATCATGACTTTAGATCTTAAGGAGTTATTTCAGAAAGAAAGCCTCAGAAAATGAAAGCCTCAATTTCAAAGCTGGTTTCTTCAATACCAAGAAGAATAATGACCAATCTTTAGACTGTAATAATTTAACATTTCTTTTATTTTCAAACCTGTAGCTTATACTAACTTTTTAATTAAACTTAAATCATTTCAAACTGTAAACATTTTTACAAGGATTTCTCCATGCCCTCTGAGCTTATATGGCTGCAATTTCAGAAAGTTTGAGAGCTGACACAGTTTCTGATAACCCTGGTTTTCCATAAAAAATGAGCATTACACCAGCAGACAATTACACAGCTCACAAAAACAATGGAGTCAGAAAATTTATATGAATTGACAGCTTGGTATATTACTGCACATGATTTCACAAAAGTCTGTATTCATTCATACACACATTCAGACAATAAACATTTACTGAGCCACCTGCCCATGAGAAGTTCGCTAGCTAAAGAGCAATGATAAATCATGTAGTCAGATAAATTATAGTATAATTATGTAATATATATAGTATAATGTATTAGGTGATACACTATAACATACAGAGAGATAACATACATACAGATATTCCTCTGACCAACTCATTCGAAGATACACATTATCTAGAACCTTGATAACCAGAGTATGGTTCATGAACCAGAAATGCCATCACCCAGTAGCTGGTCAGTCAGAAATATGGAATCTCGGGTCCCAAGCAAATCTACTGAATCAGAATCTGCATTTTAACATGCTCTCCAGGTAACCCCAATGCAAATTTAAGTTTTGAGAAACACTGATCTAGAACATAATTGAAAAACTGTAAATAAGTAAAAGTGACATCTTGTACTTTTAAGCTCTTCAGGCCCCATCCTGAGCCTTTTTACAAATGAATAGATAATTTAACAAGTTCAGTTACTTACCTTCACAGATCAGGAACAAACTGGGAGATACCACTGACAACAAAGAAAGAAAACAGGAAAAACTAATAAAAAGCAATCTCAAAAAGGGATGGCTATAGGGGACCATTTAAACAGCAACAATCTACCCTTCCTGCCTAAATAGGCCCGAAAGGTGTCAGTGTGTTACAGAAATATAACAGTTATTGATGTTCTTAAATGTGTCTCCTCTAACTAGTCCACAAATTCCTTGAGGACAGGGACCTAGTTTTATTTATTTATTTATTTATTTATTTATGCGGCACGCGGGCCTCTCGCCACTGTGGCCCCTCCCACCTCGGAGCACAGGCTCCGGACGCTTAGGCCCAGTGGCCATGGCTCACGGGCCCAGCCGCTCCGCGGCATGTGGGATCTTCCCGGACCAGGGCAGGAACCCGTGTCCCCTGCATCGACAGGAGGACTCTCAACCACTGCGCCACCAGGGAAGCCCTAGTTTTATTTTTATACACTTACATTTGTAAACTGAATGACCTTAAATCATTAAGATGAGTTTGGTTAGGCAATGAGATATATAATATATTTCACAAAAATTTCTATCTAAAAAAATTACAATAAAAATGTCACAGCATTTTTTTTTAAAAAAAGAATAAAGCCTCTCCATTCTATAACAACCCAATTAACAAGCACTCTGAGAACAGAGGCTTCACTGAACTTGTGGCTCCAAATCCGAATCTTTTCTGACTCTATTCAAACTCACTTCTAGGGGACCAGTGCGTGGAGGGAGTAGAGAAAAAGATTAGAAGAGAATGGAGGGAGAATAAAAATCAGAGAACACTCAGGGTTCCTCCACTCATGAAAATAAAAAGAGAAAAATGGGAAGCCTCACCAAAGATACAGAAATGCCAGAGAGAATACTACCTCTAGCAACCATTCACTCCATGGTCCTTGCCCCTGTGAATCAGACACCTGCTCACAATCCTCCTAACCTAAGAACTTAAAGACACCTTAGCTCTAGAAACACTTCCCCTTGTGGCCTTCAATCAGCTATTACAGCCAGTTTATAATACAACAAATTCACTCTTCCAAAACAGCAAATTTCATGATGTTCTAGTCCTTACGCTCCAGACAAATCATTAGTTTTCTTGCCTATGTCCTTGCTCATGCTATTACTTCATAGAGAACTTTCTGCTCTGTTAATCTGACCCTACATGTTAGCCACCAGCCATGTGTGGCTATTTAACATTTGAAATGTGGCTAAACCAGACAGAGATGTATGATAAATGTAAAATACACATCGAATTTTAAGACTTGGTACAAAAAGGATGTAACAGTATTGTTTTTTTAAACAATGATTACATGTTGAAATAATATTTTGGATCTATTCAATTAAATAAAATAGATAATTAAAATTAATTTCACCTGTTTCTTTTTAATGTGGCTACTAGAAAATTTAAATTACATGTGTGGTACACGTTACACTTCTATTGGACAGTGCTGGTCTAGATCCTACTCATTCTTCAAGGCCTAATTCAAACACTTCCAGCCCTGTAAAGCTTTCCCCAATGACTCCAAGTGGACATGGTTTCTGTCTCCCTGAACTTTCATATCACTTTTCTTCACACTCCCAAAGAACCAGAGGAATTTTACCTTCTTACTGAGTGTTCCTATTACAGCTCCCCAACACCAAGATAAGCAAATCGAGAAAAGAAACTACATCTAGGTCACATAAATTTTCATCCTACACCTTGGAGAGTGCATGTACTAAGGTGATGCGAGATGTCTGCTAATTGAGACTTGAACTTCTCAATTACTATATTATCTATCCCTTTCACCGATTTCCATTTCTTCCTGAGGAATTAAACTCCATGTCTACAAATGTCCTGGATTATAATTAGAGTGCCAGTGAGCTGTACATATATGATGAACAAGCAGATCTAAAACTAATACCGGCAGTCAATACACTTACATCAATTGTAAAAATTCTACAAGCCTCTAAAGGTTCCACTTTTTTTTTTTACACTGCTGTCCCTAAAATTGTATTGTGAAGATCAATTAATTCAAAAGTAGGAGACTTTCCCAGAGATTAACAACACTGGGTGACTAAAGTCTACCAAAAATTGTCCGAGATCCTCCCACAACCCTGAGAATAGACCAGGTAAGCATACAAAGGCTTGAGTAAAGCAAGAACAGTGTCTTATATCGCAACCAAATCTCTGAAATCGAGCTGTGAGGAAAGTGGTAGGAAGGGAAAAGACGACTTGTGTGCAAGAAACGAAGGGTGTTAACTATTGGAACGCGAAACGAGAAATAAAACCTAGCACAAAAAATGTCTGAATTATGTGGGAGGGATCCTCCCTGGGTGTATCTCTCAACCTCTGAACCCTCAGGCAAAGGTCGCGGTGGTCATTTCAAGGGTCTTTTCTTCAAATGGTATTCCAGTGCCTGAGATCTGCATCCGCGAATCTTCCTTCCTCACCAGCCTATTCTGACTCCCCGGGCCAGGAATTCCGGCCAAACCCAACCCTGAAGCCACCCTTCTCCAGCACAGTTTGGAAACCGGCGGATGAACCAGGAGGGCCGAACTGAGACCCAGCAGCTGGACGACACCCCTCTCCCATCGAGTCCGGGCTTAGCCCCTTGGGCAGGACTGGGCTGACAGAGGAGAGCCAGTAGGCAGAGGGGGCGGGGCAGGGCGTCGGACTTCGAGGACGGGTCTTCCCGTTCCATGCCGGCGCCTGCCGGTGCCGCTGGGACCCGCAAGGTGGTGACAAGGCAGAATAGAAAAGCAGTGCAGAGCAGCCCGGGGCTTTCACTCACCAGCCGTCGCCCCCCGACGTTGGCAGTGGCAGGACCTCTTCTCCTTCCGCCATTGCTGTTGACGTCCACGTCACTTTGCCGAAAAGTGGACCTGGCGCCGAGGCCGACTCAGACCCAACGTCGTAAAAGGTCCTCGGAAGTCTGGGACTGAGCTTCTGGAGAGGGAAAGGAAGAGGGAAGAGGCGACAACGCGAAGAACGCAACGTCACGACGTCCCGAGGGCGAAAGGTAACTTGGAGGAGGAGACGTGGAGAGCCGCTACCCCATCCAAAGACTACATGTCCCAGGATGCCGCGGGGACCGGGCCGGGCGCAGTGGGCGGGGCTTGGCGAGGGCGTGCGTCCCAGTAGGAGGCCCTTGAGAGGGTCGCTTCTTGGCGTGCAGTTAGCGTCTTCTTTGCGTCTTGGCGTCCTGCTTAAAGTCATGTTTGACTGTCTTAAATAGTGGAGAGGCGAGGGGAGGGGGGAATCCTACAGGGAGGGTGGAGATAGGAGCATAGCCACATTTGGGCCATTTCCTAGTGCAACAGCTGTGTTTGAGAAAAGAGTGGGATGTAAGGAAAAGGCACGCTCACCTCTGTTTGTGGGGCGCGGTCAGAAGTACAAATGGAGGCCACGTACTTTATGTTTGAATACTTTAAAAGTTTTTTTTTTTAAAGCTAAACAGTAAAGGAAATATGTTCTAGCCTCCCACCTTTATAAACATATCTTTCTAACAACATAGAAGGGCAAGTCCAAATTTAGAATTCTAGAACTCTGGATTTCCAAGCAGGGAGAGCTGCCAAGTTTCTTCTCTTCCCACCCTACTTCCCCTTCACTCCACGTGGGTGGACTCCTCGGCCTCCACATCCAAGCTCGGTGTCTACCATCACCAGCAAAGCGCCGGCTTTTAGTTTCCCCTTGACCATACCTGGGCCTAGGGCTGAGCACAGGGTTCAGGAAGATGGACCTAGGGAAATGCTTTTGTAAGCCCTGGACCTAATGCTGATGAAGTAAAGCCACATGTAACAATATGGATTAATCTGGAAAATATGATGTTAAATGAACAAAACATTGTGGAAGGGTAGGTAAAGTATGGTGTCATTTATATTTGGCTTTAAAAATAGGCAGAACAATATACATTTTTATAGAATGTATGTGCTTTTAAAAAATGCACAAGAATGATATATAGAAAAATTGGAATGGCAGTTCTCAAAGATAAACAAAACCAGACATTAGTTAAGTAGTGAAAACAGATGTTATTCAGAAACTACGGACAGTAGGGGCGTGGGCTGAGCTCCATTCTGATTTGTGCAGAGGTGATTAGGGGTTTTAAAGGGAGAAAGAGGGAGCAGGGAGAGCGGGACTCAGAGGCAGACAAGTGAAAAATTACAAAGCATTGGTCAGTGTAATTGTGATTAGACCAGCTGTGTCTGCTAGCTGGTAATTTTCGAGGTTAGGATTCTTCCCTCGCACAGAGCCTGAGAGACAGAGACCCTGCCCTTCTTGATGATTACATTTCAAAGGAATGGCTCTCAGGTCCTTGAGAAGGACACGTCTAAGTTGTAATAGATACATATTCACAGATGTAAGCCCTTTGTAGTAAATGCTCCAAGAGACGTCAGTAACCTATCATCAGGTGTTGGCTAGATCAAACAGTAAACTCTGCTGGCAGCCATTGCACTTTCTCAATCAGGCATTTTAATGGGGTTCATTGGAGGCCAGGGTCATCCTAGGGACACAGCCTTAAGTTCTGCAGTTCTCACAGTTACATTTGTGGGAGGAGAGGAAATGGCTTCAATTATATTTTTAATATTTTGTTTCTAAAGAGCTGAGAAATGGCTACATAGGTGTTCAGTATTCTTTATAGAGTCTATACTTTGGTGTCTAAAATGTTTCATAATTTTAAAAACTATTTGATTAAATATGCACAAAGCATAGTACAGCTCTTTCATTTACAACCAAAAACATGTTCATTCTCTTCCCAAAGGGGAAATAATACAGAGCCACATTATTGCACCTACTTCTAAGCCAAGGATCTCTGCATGATGTTCAGTCCTTCTATGGGGAAACATTCTTTTTAATATGGAGTGAGAGTTTAGATAACAGCTATCAAAAAGAATAAAAGACATGAATCTAGGTCAAATTACTATCCTGATATTCAGGACCTCTGCTGGGTCTCTTCAATTGCTGTCAGTGGATTTTCAGAAGTTTTCTAAAATGTTTTGTAAAACTGTTAATTCAGTGACATGACAAGCAGTTGTTCATTGATTAAGGTGATCATAACCCTCAATTGTAATTCATTCTCAGTGTAATTAAAACAGTGACTGCTTAATACTCCATGTGGTAAAAGTATTATTCCATTTAAAATATATCAAGTGTTTGCTTGTGTTTGATATCCAGGCTCCTGAGTTAGCACAGACTCCGTGGTTGATGAGTTTTCTGATAAGTCCTTCCTCTTCATTTGGATCCAGTTTGTCCACATTTTCCCCAACATGCCTCACTTCCTGAGGTGACAAGGATATCACTATGCCCAAAGAACATTTTATAGATGGCTACAAGTTTTTATGGGTGTAACTTTCTGAGTATTTTTGTGCTTTAAAAAAAACCTCAAAGTCCTGCCTTTTACCTGGATTGTTATGAGCTTTAAAAAATATAAGTATGGGATTACAAGTAGAATTTGTTAAATTCTAGTAGTAAATCTCTGCTTAAAAAAAAAAAATTTCAAGAGCTAGAGAAGATTTTATTATGAAATTATCTCCCTGTATTTTCTTTCTTTACTCTTTTCTCCTAATTATGAGAAGATTCCATCAATGACACTAGAAGCTCTCTCTGCTTTTATATATCTTTCTGGAACAGAGGAAGTTGGAATTTCTTTTTTCATAGACCTGGTGATGCTAATAGTGCTGACCATCTGGATCTGTGCACAATGCAGGCATTCCAAGATATATCTTCATGAAAGGCACATCCTATCACCCACATAGGGTGTGTTATCGGCCTGCACTTCTGCAGCTATTTGTACTCCCGTGCCCAAATAGAAAAGTATGGTATTATTCTATATTATCCTTGGATAAAATCAAACTGCATTTTTATAAAGGGAAAATTAAAGTTTCTTGGTTTTGAATGAAACTGTAAAAAAAAAAAAAAAGAATATTTTTCATCTATTATTTGGTGTTGCGTGCCATATAACTATGTAATTATGTAGTTCATATTGTATTATATGTACTTAAGTCATATTATGACACAGTCTATTCTCAATAAATATTTGTTAAATGAACTGAAGATTTTTTTTGAAGTATTTTGGAATAGTTGAAGTCATTCAGCTATATAGAAACAGCTGGTTGGGATTGGGGGCAAGTGTTGAGCAAACAGTGATAACAAAATATTTCTCCCTTATCCTTCTAGTAGTTGTCTTTGCTAATTGAAGTTGACTCTTAATAGGTTATATAGATGGACCCAAAGTAAACATTTGGACAGGGATTGACCCATTCTTGGGTTTGGGATAGTTATGCTTTAACGTGGGAGCCTGTTTCACTCTTTCCTCATTCCAGATTTGCTCCCAAATGTTCCAGACAAAAGGCTCTTATTAGGGTTGAGTCACTGCTGGTTAGAAACAGAGATTGTAAACAATATGTTAGCTGGAACTAGCCTTCATTTTAAAAACTTAACTTCTTGCCTTTTGTGAGTTCACACACTCACAATATGTAAACAGTATCTTTAGACAATGGCTGTGCTATTCTTTACGTATAATCTGTCTCCATTCACCTCATACACTTATACTCACCCTTCCTTTTCGGCATATGTCTTTCCAAATAAAAGAGTTAGCAAGCAACCATCTAAGGTAATTGGATGAAATCGCATGATATATGCTTTTAACGATATGTGTAAGAAATACAGGTATGTATTACAATTTCTATGAATATGTTATTTACAGACTGGTTTCTCTAATACCCATGCTAAATTGTACAGCTTATCCCACTCCTGGGCATATACCTGGACAAAACTATAATTTGAAAAGATACATGCACCCCCATGTTCATAGCAACACTATTCACAATAGCTAAAACATGGAAACAACCTAAATGTCCATCAATAGGTGAATGGATAAAGAAGATGTGGTACATGTATACTATGGAATACTACACAGCCATAAAAAAGAATGAAATAACACCATTTGCAGCAACATGGATGCAACTAGAGATTATCATACTGAAGTACGTCAGAAAGAGAAAGACAAATACATATGATATCACTTGTACGTGGAATCTAAAATATGGCACAAATGAACCTATCTACAAAACAGAGAGACTCACAGACATAGAGATCAGACTTGTGGTTGCCAAGGCGGAGGCAGGGAGGGAGAGAGATGGACTGGGAGTTTGGGGTTGGTAGATGCAAACTATTACATTTAGAATGGATAAACAACAAGGTCCTACTGTACAGCACAGGGAACTACATCCAATCTCCTGGGATAAACCATAATGGAAAAGAATATTTAAAAAAAGAATGTCCATATGTGTATAAATGAGTCACTTTGTTGTACAGCAGAGATTGACACAACATTGTTAAGTCAACTACACTTCAATTAAAAAAAGAAAAAAAAAGAAATTGTACAGCTTATCACTGTCATTACTACATTCCAAATTCACATAAGAAGAATTAAAAGGGCTTCCCTGGTGGCGCAGTGGTTGAGAGTCCGCCTGCCGATGCAGGGGACACGGGTTCGTGCCCCGGTCCGGGAAGATCCCACATGCTGCGGAGCGGCTGGGCCCGTGAGCCATGGCCGCTGAGCCTGCGTGTCCGGAGCCTGTGCTCCGCAACGGGAGAGGCCGCAACAGTGAGAGGCCCACGTACCACAAAAAAAAGAATTAAAAAATTAAGTAAAAAGAATTCTTAGGATATAATGAATATGAAAATGACCACAGAAACAAAAGCATTTAAAACATTTAGATGAAGAATTTCTTCTCTATAATTTTGCTCACACTTTTTTCTAGACAATATCAACTACTTCTGTGTTGTTAATTGCCATCTGTAACTCCTAAATCTGTATTTCCAACCCTGTTCTTTTATAGTTTGCATCTATGAATCTAGCCATCCGCTGGGAGCTTGCACTTGGATGACCCACAAACACTCCAAACTCAATATTTCTAAAACCAAACTCATTATGTCTACCTGCTCCCCAGTCCATTCCATTTCTATAGAGGTAAATGGTTTTATTATGTATCTAGTCATCTAAGCCAGAAACTTGGGAATTATTCTAGCTTTCTTTCCTTTTTATTTCCCATGGGTCATCATGGACCTATGCGTATTTTCCTCCCTAGGTATCTTTCAAGTCAGGTCGTTCTCACCACCCCTGCAGTTTTTATCTTGCTTTTGCTCCTCATTTTGTTTTGCATGAAGGGAGTTTTTAATTAGTCTCCAACCTCCTTCCACTCTCTTCCCCAAAGAGTCAACACAGGCTCTACACTAGGGGTTCAAACTGGCAGCCCTCAGGCTAGATTTACTTAGCAACTTATATTCTCTTGTCATTTTTAATCACTTGAATATCTTTATACACTTTTCAGTTTGTCTCCTCCACCACTCCCCACCACTTGAGACCAGCCCCCAATTTACACATTTTTTACTTGCTTGATCCTCAGAGGTATTTGAATTTGTGACTCTTGTTTCATATTTCTAAAATGGAAGTTTACCTAAAATCCTTCGATTGCCCATTATCCCCTATAAAGAATGTCTAAATTCTTTATCATGGATACAATACTCTCAGAATCTTGAGTACTTTCCCATCTTCCCTTTTAACATATGCTTCAGCCATTCTATATTTTTTTAAGTCAGTTGCTTGATTTTTTAAAAATATTTATTTGGCTGCGCCGGGTCTTAGTTGCAGCACACGGGATCCCTAGTTGTGGCATGCGAAATCTTTCTTCTTTTAGTTGCGGCATGCGGTATTAGTTCCCTCACCAGGGATCAAACCCAGGCCCCCTGCATTGGGATTGTGGAGTCTTAACTGCTGGACCACCAGGGAGGTCCCTCAGCCATTCTATATTTACAGGCCCCAGATATGCCCTGCTGCTCCATGACTTTATGTCTTTGTTAAAACTTGCTTCCTCTGCTTTGTTACATTCTAACTTCCTTCAACTGGTTACACTTAGCCATGTGGCTTGAGCAACATTTTCTTTGTAACCCTCTCTCTCAAGCAGAATTATTCATTCCTGCCTTTTGCTATCACTTCCCCTTAAATATTCCTCAAAATTATATGCTTATATATTTGTTTTCTCTACTAGACCTGATATCCTTGGGACCAGCTTAATATGTCTTTACATTTCTAGTGCATAGCATAGTACTTGATACATAGCTGTAATCTGCTGTATGAGTAAATGGATGAATGGACTGTGTGCATGCGTGTGTGTGTGTGTGTGTGTATGTGTGCGTGTGTAACATTATTACTGCAAACACTTATAGACCATTTATCATGTCCTAGGCATTGTTCTAAGCACTTCTGTTAACTCATTTAATCCTCCCAACAGCCCTATAAATTAGTAATGAATAAATATGAAATCAAGTTAGATCAAATAGGCAAGTAGTTTTCTATTATGATTTAAGAAGCATTTCTTTAGAAGTAGAAATGATTGTCATGTTTGTATTAAATTAAAAAAATAAGTTAATGAAGACACACAAAAGAAGAAGAGGGAGGACATTACTTCAGGGTCCTTATGCATCACAAGTAGGTGCAATTGCTCGATTGAGTGTTTCTGCTTCTGCTTAATGAAATCCTTCCTGGGAGAGGCAAAATCTTGTGTCATCCTTTCTAACCTGAAGTAAATTAATTTCTTCCTGCCATAAAAACGTTATTATTTTTTAAATCTTTGATTTGTATAAAGCATTTGGTGATAATCTGTGAGCAGAGACAAAGCCTATATCCACAGATAATGATATCTGCTTCAATTCTGTCTAGTCACAGTCTTTTTTTTTTTTGCAGTACGCGGGCCTCTCACCGTTGTGGCCTCTCCCGTTGCAGAGCACAGGCTCCAGAGGCGCAGGCTCAGCGGCCATGGCTCATGGGCCCAGCTGCTTCGCGGCATGTGGGATCTTCCCGGACCAGGGCACAAACCCGTGTCCCCTGCATCAGCAGGCAGACTCTTAACAACTGCACCACCAGGGAAGCCCTAGTCACAGTCTTTACAATGTCCTAAGAGGCTCTACATAATCTGCAACCCCAGTGTTCCCTCCATCTGGAAATCTCTTTGCCCAGATATATTTAGGCTCAGTGGGTACATAGTTTTCAGGTAGGCAGAGATAAGGAAAAGAACTTCAGGGAGGGACTGACAAGATCAAATGCAGAAAAGCACCAGGCATGTTGGTGGTTCAGAGAGTAGGCCAGTGATGGGAGAGACAGTTCAGCCAGGATCTGGCAGGGAATGGAGAGCAACTGAAGGTTCTCAAATATTAGAGGACTCTATGACCCAAGGACAGTTTTACAAAGATTAACAGTTGGATTGAAGGTAGACAAGATCAGAGACAGGGAGGTCAGCCAGGGGCCAGTAAGATCCTAAACTGGGATATTAGCCATAGAGCTAGAAAAAAGTAATAAAAATGAGAAAGATTGTGGGAAGAGAAAGATTATGAGAGACCGAGTTCCTGATCAGATATGAGACAAAAGAAGGGGTATGTGGTCCTGATGATAGTAGCCACAGCAGGAGCAGAGCCCTCAGGAGGGATCTGTTGCAGATAGAGGTTTGATGGAAATGGGATATATTAGGCAGTTGGAAATAGGGCTGTGGCCCAGAAAATGGACTAGCTCTAAGGATACAAATCCTGTAAAATTCTGATTCTGGTTCTTTCTGTAGGATGAGAGGTAACCAATCAGGAGACAGAGACTGGCAATGGGCACTCTCATATGCCACTATGGGAAGTGAATTTGTGCAAATGTTTTTGGATTAGAATTTGGAAATACTCATCAACATCTAAAGTATACGTACCTTTTGAAATATTCTCTGTAGAATTTACCTTACAGAGATATTTGCACAATTGAGGAAGAGCATATACAAGGATGCTCAATGATGTACTGTTTGGCTTGTAATGGCAAAAAAAATTGGAATCAACTTAATTGTCCATCATTGGATGGTACCTCTATATGATGAAATATTATGTTGCTGTTAAATATAATAGAATGAGGTAAAGCTATATATAATGACACAGAAAGGTGTCTACCATGTATTAAGCAAAAAAAAGCAAGTTGTAGATGTGTTAATTAACTAGACGGGAGGAATCTTTTCACAATGAATAAGTGTATCAAGTCATCACCAAGTACACTTTATTTTTTTCATGTACACTTTAAATATCTTTCCATTTTGTCAATTATACCTCAATAAAGCTGAAAATTTTTCAATTAAAAAAACCTCTTGGGCTTCCCTGGTGGCACAGTGGTTGAGAGTCCGCCTGCCGATGCAGGGGACACGGGTTCGTGCCGCAGTCCGGGAGGATCCCACATGCCGCGGAGCAGCTGGGCCCGTGAGCCATAGCCGCTGAGCCTGCGCGTCTGGAGCCTGTGCTCCGCAACGGGAGAGGCCACAACAGTGAGAGGCCCACGTACCGCAAAAAAAAATTTAAAAAAATAAATATAATGCAGTCCTTCTCCCAACACTCCCAATATTTAAAAACAAAAAAAAAACCTCTTAAAGTTCCCCTCCCACCCCATGACCACTAACAGAAGAGTTCAGTTGGTGCATGTTCTGGTTCTACCTAGCCTTGAAAAGCTGGGTCCAACAGCAAGTCGCTTCTCCATGCCCCAGGAATTGTGTTAACCATTTTCTTTATTTTTAAATAAAACAGAAGGGTGGGGAGAAAAGCAAGTTGCAAAATGGTGTGTCTAATATAATTCCACTTTTCAAAAAAAGTGAGATATATATTTGGACATGCACACAGAAAGGTCTAAAAGAATATGTGGAATTGTTAACTGTGATAGTTTAGGTTGGGCACGACTTAAGGGGACATTGACCTTCTACAGCTATAAATTGTTAGACGTTTTTTCCACTGAGCATGTATTATTTGTAATAAGAATAAAAGTTTGGAATTTTATTAAAAAAACACTTTCAGACTTTCTTAAGGAGGTCATTCAGTCACTGGTACTAAAGGTGAGATAAAAGTAGGTCAAAGCAAGGCAGGAAAACGTGCGGTGGACTGAGTATGTGAAAGTGGTACATGGTGTGTATGTATTGATATATGAAAACGAGCGGACGGGCCCTGACTGGTTTGGCACCTCCTGAACATCCTAGTCCCCTTTCATAGCACCTTCCTCTCCCCCTTACACTGGCCTCCTCTCTGTTCCTTGAATAAGCCTTTCAACACATGGCCTCTGCACATGCTATCTCTGCCTGAAAAAATCCCCACCCCAAACACACAGCCTCCGACATGTACACACCTTGCTCTTACTTCACATCTCAGCTCAGTTGTCACTTCCTCAGAGAAGTGAGAGGGCAGCCTTTCAGAATACAGCAGGCCCCTTTGTTACATGTGTTTCTAAATACGTTACACGTGATTTGAATGGGAAAACAAGAAATTTAAAACGGGAAGGGAGAAGGATGGCAGAGAGTGACTAATGCTTTAATGGTATTCATGTTTTGAAACCTTCCTTCTTGATCTATATTGTCTAGTCTACCTGCTTTTCCTACTTTTAAGTTTACTTGTGGTTTTTCTTAGATATTTCCTATGCAGGGCGGTAAGAGAAGCCTGAAATCATTAATAAGACTGTGAATTCCTGCAGTATCATTGTACAATTTCCCTTTGGACAAATTCCTTTCTGCACTCGTTTACTGAGCGCTAAGTTCTGTTCAAGACCCTGGGTGGAATAACCTTATCTACCGCCCACCTTTCCTACTTTTTCCTCTTCTACTCTCTTATTCAGTGCAAGCTCAGTCCATCACTGTGATTTTCAATCTCACGAGCATTGGAATAACCTGAGGAGCTTTTAAAAAAATGTGGGAGTTCACCCTCAGGGATTCTGACTCTGCTGGTCTAGGGTCAGACCCAAGCACAGGGGTGTTCTGAAAGTTCCTTGGGTGATGCTAATGTGCGGGTAGCATTAAGTACCACTGGCTGAGATTAATCCTGAAACAGAAACTTTACTTGGAGAACTGGAGAACACCTGACTTATGGAAATCAAAGCCTGGGTGATTCCAATGGCATCAATCTCTTAGATGGGGTCAGACTTGCTTTGTTCACAAAGGTAGAGGCTCAAGGCCAAAAGCATAAAAGGTGACAGCTGAAGCATCACCCTGAATTAAGGCTGATGACTTTGGACCAGAGCACTTGCTTGTAGGAAATAGTTGGATCACTTGTACAGCTGGATTAGTGGCAGGCGTTCATGGAGGAGAAGAGCAGATTAAATGCCTGTGGGGACCCATATTAGCTTTCAGATTCTGTTCTCTGTTACTCATGTGTCTCAAAGACTTTCAGAAAAAGCAAGTATTATTTTAGGAGTTTAATGCATGGGGCACCTGAGGCCCTGGAAGTTTTATGCCTTATTCTTCAGCACAGTTCATCTCCCAGGACTCCTGACTCCCAAACACCAGAGGTTATGACCAGGTGTCCCGTCTGAGGCAGGACATCTGATTCCTAGTCTTGGCTTAGCCACTAATCACCACAGATGTGGCCTGCTTAAGTCACCTCTGCTCTCAGGGCCTCGGTTCCTTCAGATGAGGTAAGTTGAACTATATGGTCTATCCAAACCCCCTTCAGCAGTAGCAAGTGACACTAGGTGGCACTCATGTAACTCCAGTGGGGAACGGTTGGAACATGTTGGCTGCCAGCCTCCTTCTGTCCCTTAAAAGACCCGAGGACATGGTAAGTGCAACTTGGGAAATAATACAGTTTTAGGAAGGCTGCTTGGGCCTCCTTTCACCAAGAAGAGTTTTTGAACCTGTGGATGTCTATTATGTTTTACCAGCTACTTTTACAATGTACTTTTGATTTCATATTCCTCTCCTTTTTATCATCTCAAATTTTAAAATATTGCAGAGAAAGCTATTTCCTATGGCTTAGCTACATTTGTAATCTTGTCCAGACACACAGGCTTGTGTGACATAAGAGCATGTGGTATCACCTTAGCAAGTACCAAGTTCTCCCAGTCACATGCCACTACGCAAGTAACTTCTAGGAGAGAAACCCACTGTCCCAGCACTGAACTTCAAGCAAATGGGATTCTTCCCTGCGATGAGTCGCCCCCGAACAGGGTGACCCAGACATGGCTTTTGTTCAAAGTCTTGCTCCCCACAGCTGGTTGGTCCTGATGTTTCCAAGAGGTTCCTTTTGGTCTCGGTTCATTTCAAGAATGCGGTCTGGATCAACCTGGCTTCAGAACTTGACCTTCATGATCAGGATATTATCTCAAAGGTGATACTTTCTTCATTGGCAAAAATCACCCAAGACACCTTTCAGGTGCTTCTCCCTCAATCAAGGACCACAGTAGTAGTACCCAAGGATTTAGCAACAAAAATAAAAGATAGAGGAACTAAGTTTGGCATCTAAATCTGTGAGATCTAAGAAGAGATTTAAGAAGTTTCATACTGTTAATTCATGTTGGGAGTAATAGGTGGATCGCAGTGACTGCATCACCTGTCAATATAAGGGACCCTGGACTTGGGTGAACTTCCTGGGTGGAAGTAGAGTCATGACTTCCAGACCTAGGGGTGGTGTTAGAGTCAGGGTAAGGGATTGAAGGTACATATATGTATGCACTGGTAGACTACAAAGACCTGAAGCCAAAATACTAACAGCAGTGGCGTTATGGGTGACATTTATTGTCATCTGCATACTTTTCTGTATTTCTCAAATTTTATTTAATGATCATGAATTTGTTTTTGTGTTTTATTATTTCAAAATTCAAAAGAAAAAAGAAGGAAAGAGAAAAAAATGATCAGCAGGTTTCAACAAAGAAACAGTTGTTTGTAAATTACCTTGTTTATGACTTGAAAAAAAGCGAGTATGATTTCAGAAGGCGATTGTACTATTTCCCTTGGATGTGGAAATTACTTGACTCTGGTCTGATCCACTGATGGTGAAGTAACACCTGAAAGACTCACATTAACATTACAATTGTCCTCAACATACACAAAAGGAACCTTGAAAATGAATACAAATAATTTTTTAATTTTATTTTATTTAATAATTTTATAATTCTCACACTTTAAGTGTGAGATTGCTTTTTCGACTATGATGTTTTTTACTTTTCAACGTCATGTGAATTCTACAAAGCTTGGCAGATACCCAGTTGTGACTTCCTTTAGGACTTTTTGTTGCCACTCATTATTCTTCTTAACATTGCCCAAGGTAAAGAGCATGAAGCTTGGAAAAGGTTTGGAGAAAGTTTCTAATCCAGCTTTGGTACAACCTAGCAGTGTAAACATGGTCAGGTTACTTAAGTGTCCTGGGTTTCCGTTTTTCAATTTGTAAAGCAAAGCATGGCTGTTCGTACTATCTCTTCCACCTCAGTTATTATAATGATAAAATAAGATAATGTTGAGGATAAAATAAGATAATGTATGTGACAGGACTCAAAATTCTATAGGTGAGCTCTTTTGGAAACTGATGGTGAGATAAAGTATGGAGTAAAAAAGGTTTTCTGAGGGATTGACACCTGTAAAAGAAAAGGGGAGTAAACAGGATTGAGCAGGGCAGTGGTCAGAGCGCACTGCTTTCTCTGCCAGCCCAACAGGGAGCACAGAGCTACGATGGCCAGTTCAAGAAGTCCGTGTTGGATGGGAATGGCCAGTTCCTTATACCACTGCCTTGCTTAGTCATTGGCTGGGGGGCCACTCCATAAACAGTGACCTCAGCTCCAACACAGAGCAGGTCTTGAAGGAGCTAATAGCTGGAGGCTGTCAGCTAACCACACTTCTTGAAGCTGAATAGCGAGTCCTTTCTGGAAAGGAGGACATGAGTGGTATATCTCATGTCTGCCACACTGGCCCCTAATATGACTCTACTTGGGGCCACCAGTTGAGATGGGTGTATATTATATCTCAAGATTATGAGTTCCCTTTCTCTGACCACAAACTTCTGTCCTTTGATATTGTCCACTCCCTCTCTGAGCACTGAGCATGCTCTCCCCACCCTCCGTGACCCCTATCCTTCTCTCCCTATCTTGACAGTCACCTCCTTCTGATTTCCCTGGCCTCTCTAGCAAGGTTCACTAGCTTGGAGTCAAGGGTCTGGGATTTTATGTTGCCTTCTCTTGTTCCTCTAGACCCTTTGATTTTTTCTCATGCTTGTCAGACTGATTTCTGAGTCACCCCATGGTCTTCTTTCCTCTGAAACTTGAGTGATGAACCTTACTGGAAAATTTCACGTGGGGACTTCCCTGGCGGTCCAGTGGTTAGGACTCTGCGCTTCCACTCCCGGGGCCCCAGGTTCCATCCCTGGTTGGGGAACTAAGATCCTGCAAGCTGCACAGTGCGGCCAAAAAATCATTCAGTACCATCTACTGAATGGTAAACTACACTTCAATGACAGCCAATTTCGTCAACACATTTACTGCAGCAATCCTTTTACCCAGTTCATATTGTCTCCCTGTTCCACTTACATTGTGTCTAACTTGTAAGAGATGATTGACATTTATCCAATTCTGCCTTATGCAGAAGGTATCTATGTACTTGATATATTCCCTTCCACTCTTCTCCCTCCAGCTTTATCTTTTAAAATAAATTTATTTATGTATTTTTGTCTGTGTTGGGTCTTCGTTGGTGCATGCGTGCTTTCTCTCGTTGCAGTGTGCGGGCTTCTCATTACGGTGGCTTCTCTCGTTGCAAAGCACAGGCTCTAGGTGTGCGGGCTTCAGTAGTTGTGGCACTCAGGCTCAGTAGTTGTGGCTCACAGGCTCTAGAGAGCAGGCTCAGTAGTTGTGATGCACAGCCTTAGTTGCTCCATGGCATGCGGGGTCTTCCCGGACCAGGGTTCGAACCTGTGTCCCCTGCATTGGCAGGCGGATTCTCAACCACTGCACCACCAGGGAAGCCCCTCCCTCCAACTTTTATATGGTAACTCTCTAGGTTACCATAGGAGCTAGGACTTGCACTATCCTGACTCTTGTTCAATACCCAGAACAGTGCCACAAGCTTACCTGGCACTGAAAAAAATTGTTGAGTGAATAAATAGTTGAATGAAGAAGAACAACAAAATTTGTTTTGTTATATGCCTATTACAGGCTAGAGACAATTTCAAGTATATTATATGTCATCTCAATCCTCATAGGACTCCCATTTTGTAGGTTTTAATCTTCCTATTTTATACATTTATTTGTTGCCTGTCTCTTGCCACTAAATATAAGTTCCTTGAGGGCAAATATCATGTCTGATTCGTTTCTGTAGCTTTGTAGCTCCACTTCCCAGGTGATGCCTGACACATAGATGATACTCAATGAAAGTTAGATGAAGGATCAGATAAGTGAGGGAACCACAAATAGAGGGTCAAGTTAAGACTGTGTCCAACACCAAAGCCTGTGCACTTTGTACCATGTCATGTGGCTCTGTCTGTATTGTGCTGTTAACTGCCCAAGGCTTCACAACAATTTAATGACCAAATTTGAATTAGAAGAAAATGATCCTCCATGCCATACTTCAGTCAAAATGGTGACAGAAATTATAGTTGTCACTTGCTTTATTTACTTCTAAAGAATGTACCTAATATCATACGCAGGATAATTGGCCAGTTCATGAATTTTCTGTTTCGAACATCTGACTGTAATTGTTTCTTTACCTTGTTCTGATGTTATCCATGACTCAGTATATGTTTGGGTATTATTTGGGACCCATCTGAATTCATAAGCCTTCTATTTCTTACCATGAGAATAAGATTAGCCAATATTTGCATATGCTAACACTAGTGACAAAATTATAAAGAATGAGTTAAACAAAATGTCACTTAGCAGAAAGTGATAATTAAGCTCTTAATTAATCTTTCTTTCTGCCAGAATTTGGCTTTTAGTCAACTGATACCATTTGATAATAGTGTACATAATGTGGCAAGCATCAGAAAGAAGCTTCTAGACAGCTCATGGATACTAAAAGTATGCAAATCTTTGAACCTATAGTTGGAAATTGAACAGCAATAGAGGTGAGATTCTAGAATTTCCATTCCCACCACTACTTATAATGGAACCAAACAACTGTGAATGCATTGCAGAGATTACTGAGGCCCTCATTTATAAAGCATTTTATGAACCTTTTAGTGTAAATGCCAGCTATTTTTAAATCTTATGATTCCCTGATGAAAATATTTTCCTAAACAATTTGGACCACTCCATATAGTTCTAATGGTTTCCCTATTAAGTACCTTTCAAATATAGCCACAACGTATCTTTTTGAAATAGATGGGTATTAACCAAATGGAAGTGTGCATTGAAAGTTTCTGCTAAAGCAATGAAACCAAAATAGTCTATAAAATGAGGGATTTGAACTAATATCTCTAAGTTTGCTTTCAGTCATGGGAAAAAAAAATCTATGGCTGTAACCGTAAAAAAGTTTAGTCAATGCTAAAACCTGAACACAATTCACATGCCCTGTTATTCATGCCTTACATGATAAATTCTTGCCCATTAATTTAATTCAAATCTGAAGGGAAATTAGCAATTCTATGTGAATTCATCCATTTGTTTTTATTAACTCATCACTCTATCTACATGTTTAATAAAATGTTCACAACGTAACAAGAGCTTCTAATTAAAGGAAGAGGCATTTCAGAAATTTTTTTTTCCTTATTTTTCTGCAAAGGTGATGACAGAGTTTCAACCCCCAGCTTTATGTTCCACCATTATAATTTTGTGCCATATGTACATATAAAAAAGAGCTGCTATTGCAGCACCTCTCCCGATCATAATATCTTACATTCATACCACACTTTACAGTTTAACAAATTGATTTTTTAGTTATTTATTTATTTATTTTTTGGCCACGCTGCACAGCTGGCAGAATCTCAGTTCCTTGACCAGGGATTGAACCCGGGCCTCTGTAATGAAAGCCCAGAATCCTAACCACTAGACCACCAGGGAACTCCCCAAATTTATTTTTTCAGTTTTTAAATTTCCTATCACATTCACCTCATTGGCTCCATCACGCATCATTGGTGACATCACACCTTAAGCACCTAGTCTCCTTGACCCCTCATTCTCCACCTTTGATCCCCTTAGTGGCCCTGAGGAGAGAGCTTGGCAGATATTCAGTCAGAAATAAGCAAACCTGGGGCTTCCCTGGTGGCGCAGTGGTTGAGAGTCTGCCTGCTAATGCAGGGGACACAGGTTCGAGCCCTAGTCTGGGAAGTTCCCACATGCCATGGAGCAACTAGGCCCGTGAGCCACAACTACTGAGCCTGCGCGTCTGGAGCCTGTGCTCCACAACAAGAGAGGCCGCGAGATAGTGAGAGGCCCACGCAGCGCGATGAAGAGTAGCCCCCGCTTGCCACAACTAGAGAAAGCCCTCGCACAGAAATGAAGACCCAACACAGCCATAAATAAATAAATTATTAAACTCCTACCCCCAACGTCTTCTTTAAAAAAAAAAAAAGAAATGAGCAAACCAAAGCTCAGGGAAATGAAGAAGCTAGCTGGTGGGTGATGATGCCTCAGATTACAATTTATATTGCATCCGTAAAGTTAATTTGAATAAAATTTTGAATGAAAAGGAATCAATCATTTGGGTAATTCAAAATGGCTGAAACCATTTTAGGAAAGTTGATAATTGATAGATCCATTTCAAGACAATTTGCCCACCCACAAGGATCCACAGTGACTTCTAAACAGAACTTAATGTCTCCCCATGTGTATTCTTCCTGCTACAATGTAGACAGATCACTCAGATGGGTTTGAATTTAGGCACTGCTGACTCCCTAACTCTGTGACACGTTGGATGGATTTATTGCCTGGCATATAACTGAACAAATATTTGTTGAGTTAATAAATGGCTTAAAACTTTTAATAGGCGCTCATTTTTTATTAGCTGTTTCTTTGACACAATTCTTTTGGAAAACAATAAAGCAACATATAGCAAGAACCATAGGAATGTCTGTGTGATACTCTTTGATTCAGAAGTTCTACTCCAAAGAATTTTTCATAAAGAAAAAATCTGGTAGGAGTAACAACCTTGAAGGTATTCTCAAGGTTATCAATCATAGGCAAAATACGAAAACAGTCTCAAAGCCCAGGATACAGTGTCTATGACGGGTATGATTTCTGGCTGCTAAGCATGTTTCTTCCCTATCACTTCCTTAAACATAAGGGTAGGCACATGACCTGAAGTGACCAATTAAATTGTCCCATCTCCACAGCCCACAGTGATTGGTTTAGGGATGAGCCAATAAAAGTCCGTTCCTAGGAATTTTCCTTTAGAATTAGTTAGGAAGACATCCTCTTGCATCTATGGTCAAGGACTGGAAAAATACAGCTCTATGTTGCCAGCCACATGAAGAAAGCCTGGCTGCAGCAAAATCAAGTAAGGCCAATACACAAACAGACACAAGAGGTGAAGAGAGACAGAGACTCAGCTGGCACATTCCTGAAAACATAATTTGAGCCCTGTTTCCTAACATCTCTTCCACTCTTGTCTATTCCAGTTACACAGGCCGTTAAGTCTCTATTTTCATTAAGCTAGTTTAAGTTGGGTTTCTGTCACTTACAATTAAGAGCCCTGATTACTACATCCACACAAAGGAATGCTATGTAGCCTTTAAAACAGCAATTTTGCAGAAACATGGGAAAATGTTTACAACAAAACGTTAAGTGGTAGCAACAAAAGACAAAATAGTAGGTGTGTATGTATGAGTATACAAGGAAAAAGGTGTTAACAGTGCTTACTCCTGAGTGACAGCGAAAAGGAATAGAACGTTTCCCTTTCCTTTATCTACTGCTTGAAAATATTTCAGTGAGCATGTATAATATTGCTCTTGTCATTTAGAAAGAAAAAAAGTACATACCTTAAGATTACCATGATATAAATATACTTAATCACCTGCAAGATAATATAAAAATAGTTATTGTGCTAAAAAGTGAGATTTTAGCTGTTTAAATTTTTTCAAAAACATCTTGAGATGACTTTACTTATTTATTGGCTTTTCAGTAAGAAAAGAAACATTTTAAAGAATAAAATGCATAAACTCTGTCATGTGATAACTTTAACGATTAAAACTAACAAAGGAGAAGAGTAATCTCATCTATTGGGAGCTTGCTTATAAATTATAATTCCATTTTCAAATTAACGTTTTACTTTAACATTATAGTGCTTGTGAGGACATTCAGGGCTAGATTGTTGGTTTTCCTGCCATTGCCTTACCACTCTCTCCCCTAGCTCCTTTTAACGACTGTATGATTGTAAAATTTGTCCAAGTTAATTTATACCAAGATTAGTTGTGAAGGAAATCGTTTCTTTTGCTTTATATTAGTATTAGCCTTGGTAGTTAATTCCATGTAAGATATTTCTGCTCTCTCCTACTCAGTTTTCCTCATATGGAAAACGAGAACTTTAGGTATACCATTTTGTATATAAAATATAGATTTTACCTGAAGATGTGATTGGTTGTTTGGTTTGGTTTACTTGGTTTGGTTTAGAATAAAAATTTACTAGTGAATGATTTTAGATGGTCACTTCTTTTGGTAAATTTAGAATAGTAAACTTCTGTATACTCTATTTTTACTTTTACTAAGAGGAGTGAAATATACCTTTACTCCATTCTTTCTACCTGCATATTGGGATGTATAAATTGTTGGTATATAATTAGTAACATGTGATTCTAAAGCACTACTTCCTACAAAGAGGAAAAAAAACCACAATTAAGACAAGGCACAACATTTCTTCACCTTCAATACAATAAAGCACTGTTTTAGCCCTGATCCACAATGTGAAAAGTAACTTAAGTACTTTAAAAAGGTCATTTATCTTCTCTTTACCTCATTTTTTTTCAGTTATAAAAGAGACCTAATAATAGTTTCCTTGACAACCTCCTAGGATTTGTGTATCTATTGAGATTAAAAACAAAGATTATTAGAGGATATCAAAGAGAAAAGTGCACATTTTAGAATTGCATAGCTTGATAAAATTTTACCAACTGAGCATGCTCATGTAATAATAAACATGCCAAGACAAGAAACAGAATGTCACCATACCCCAGAAATATCACTCACACCCCTTCAAAAGAGTGTTCACTACCTTGATCTCTAATACTATAGATTTTGCTTGTGCTTGAACTTTATATAAAAGGACCCACATGGTATGTATTCTTTTACGCCTGACTTGTTTCACTCAGCATTATGTTGATGAGGTTCACCCATACCGTGTGCAGTTTACGGATAATTCCTTTCCCCTGCTGTATAGTACTGTTTTATAAAAGTACCATGATTTATTTATACATTTCCCTGTTGATGGGTATTTGAATAGTGTTTGCTTCTGGCTTTATGAATGGGAGAACAAATATGTTCATTTCTGTTGGGTATATACCTAGAATTGGGATTTCTTGGTCATAGCTTGTATGTATTGGGCTTTAGTAGATACTGCCAAACAATTGTTCAAAATAGTTGATGCAGTTAACACTCCCACAGGTAATGTATGAGGCATCTGCTTGCTACACATCTTTGCCAACAGTTAGGATTTTTCTCTGTTGAGATTTTAATATACATAAAATAATTTCATAAACCATAAATCTCCTTCAAATGCAAGACGTTTCCTAATTTTATTTTACTAGCTTGTCTTGTTCCAGAGTAATTTAAGGTGAGTTGAACGTAAGAATGTGTATGCCATTTCACTACTCACAGCTTCTCTTCAGACGGTTACTGCTCTCTGGGGCAGCCTTAATTAAGCTATGCCTTTGTTAATCCAAATAAAAGCAAGCCCATAAAAAACTAAAAATAGAACTACCATACGACCCAGCAATTCCACTACTGGGCATATACCCTGAGAAAAACATAATTCAAAAAGAGTCATGTACCAAAATGTTCATTGCAGCTCTATTTACAATAACCAGGACATGGAAGCAACCTAAGTGTCCATCAACAGATGAATGGATAAAGAAGATGTGGCACATATATACAATGGAATATTAGTCAGCCATAAAAAGAAATGAAACTGAGTTATTTGTAGTGAGGTGGCTGGACCTAGAGTCTGTCATACAGAGTGAAGTAAGTCAGAAAGAGGAAAACAAATATCATATGCTAACACATATATATGGAATCTAAAAAAAAAAAACAATGGTCATGAAGAACCTAGGGGCAAGATGGGAATAAAGACACAGACCTACTAGAGAATGGACTTGTGGACACGGGGAGGGGGATGGGTAAGCTGTGACAAAGTGAGAGAGTGGCATGGACATATATACACTAACAAATGTAAAATAGATAACTAGTGGGAAGCAGCCACATAGCACAGGGAGATCAGCTCTGTGCTTTGTGACCACCTAGAGGGGTGGGATAGGGAGGGTGGGAGGGAGGGAGACGCAAGAAGGAAGAGATATGGAGACATATGTATCTATATAACGGATTCACTTTGTTATAAAGCAGAAACTAACACACCACTGTAAAGCAATTATACTCCAATAAAGATGTTAAAAAAAAAAGCAAGCCCAATAACCAAACTGAATTAAATTTTCCTAATTTTTCTAGAGTGTCTCTCAGAAATGCTAATTATGTCCTTCAGTTCTACAGGCAAGAGACTAATTCCTTCCAATCTGTGAAAATAAGGAGGAGCTCAACTCTATACCACAGGCTAGGAAAATTTAGTACACAGCAAATATACTCATTTAAAATGTAAATCTAATTTCCTATGCAAAGTTAGTAACCCAAACACTAGGACAGAATTCATCTCATTTCTTTAACGTCCACTACCTGACTTCACTACATATGACTTTATGGGCTCTTTTAAGTAGTTCTACCAGAGTTTCTTTTTGAGAATAAGAGCGATGTTGGATAGAGGAGAGGAAGGGAAAAGCCTGTACTTAACAATGGCTATGGTTACTAGCAGACCAAGCTCAATTGTGGGTCTATTCTGTGATCTGACAAAAATGCTCAAGCTCTGGGAAATCTAATGACCAACTGTCATCTTCCTCCTCACGCTTTTCAGTTGTTGACCCTAACCTTCCTTACTGCCGGTCTTCCCCTCCATTTTCTTTAAATAGATGAGGTTTTGCTCAGTTACCCTCGTTTATACAACATAACTTCCAGTGGAGAGTGTGACTCTATCCTGAGCTGCTGTTTTAATTAGTTAATTAACAAAATATATACTTACGGACTACATTCCATGTGCTTGACACTAAGACCCCAGAGGCAAATAAGAGCCTTTAAACAGTTCACAGCCTAGTGAAGGAGACAGATTGGTACACATCTGGCTACAAGTACTAAAATAGCAATAATAAAGCAAATGTAAACATGAAAGGACCTTATTTTGTTACACAAGTGGATTTGGGACAAATGAGAAAGATATTTTATGATCCCTCCTACTGCACTTTCATTTATGTTGTTACCTCAGTCTCAGGTTACAATTACAGTAATTTATTCAAATAGAAAGAAAACCACAATCTGGCAAATATATGAATGTAACATCAATGATGGAAAATGCTCATCTTTCATATTCTTGTTTCTTTGTTTTGGTTTGGGGTTTTGTGTGTGTTTCCTTTTTTTTTTTATAACAATCTTTTTAAAAAATAAATTTATTTATTTATTTATTTGTCTGTGTTGGGTCTTTGTTGCTGTGCACGGGCTTTCTCTAGCTGTGTCAAGCGGGGGCTACTCTTTGTTGCGGTGCATGGGCTTCTCATTCCGGTGGCTTCTCTTGCTGTGGAGCATGGGCTCTAGTCACGTGGGCTTCAGTAGTTGTGGCATGTGGGCTCTGTAGTTGGGGCTCATGGGCTCTAGAGCGCAGGCTCAGTAGTTGTGGTGCACAGGCTCAGTAGTTGTGGCTCGTGGACTCTAGAGCACAGGCTCAGTAGTCGTTGCACACAGGATTCATTGCTCCGTGATATGTGGGATCATCCCAGACCAGGGCTCGAACCCATGTCCCCTGAATTGGCGGGCAGATTCTTAACCACTGTACCACCAGGGAAGTCCCTGTTTGTGTTTCTTTTTTGGTGTGCTTTCACAGTTCTTCCTGCAAACCACTTATTACTCCTGGACTTGAAGCTCATGAGCTATATTTCACTGGTCATTTCTGATTGATGCAGGCTCAGAAGCTTCTCCAAACAACTCGTTCATTGGCCTCAACTTTTATGTGTCCATCCCACGCTTTCTATCTCCATCCCCCGTGTTCACAGGCTTATTACATATATAAGAACTTAGTGGACAAAAATAAAATAAAATAGAAGACCAAGAGATTGGTATAGTGTAGACTGGTACAGTGTACACTAACAGGTCACAAATCTTAAAGTGCATAGGAATCACTGGAGTGTTCTAAATGCAGATTTCCAGATCCCACTCCAAGAAATTTTTTTTTAATTAATTAATTTTTGGCTGCATTGGGTCTTCGTTGCTTCATGCGGGCTTTCTCTAGTTGCGGCAAGCAGGGGCTACTCTTCGTTGTGATGTGTGGGCTTCTCATTATGGTGGCTTCTCTTGTTGCAGAGCATGGGCTCTAGGTGCACAGGCTTCAGTAGTTGTGGCACACGCAAGAAACTTTGATTCAATAGTTTTGGTCCAGGAGTCTGCATTTAATAATCAACCCAGTTGATTCTTATGAAGGGGTTCTTAAACCTCATTTTGAGAAACCCCACTTTGGTTTCCGTTTAACAAACACACAAATACTCCACATGATTGAGAAGATGCAGATCTCTGCCTAGCCCTTTTTTTATGCATATAGGCATTACCAGTCCTTTAGTCAGCAGGGTTTTTGAATTAATACAATTTATTTTTTTAGAGACGTTTCAGATTTACAGAAAAATTAAATAAAAAGTACATAGAATTCCCATAGATCCCCTAAAAATCTTGTGTGGTCCACCTATTCATCCTTCCTTCCCTTCTCCAGACCCTTGGCAACCACTGATCTTTTCACTGTGAGCATTTGGTTTTGTCGATGCCTGGATTTTAGCCATTCTAAGAGGTACACAGTGCCATCTCATTGTTGTTTTAATTTGCAGTTCCCTAATGACATATGATGTTGAGCATCCTTTCATATGCATATTTATCATCTGTATATGTAACTTCTAATACCATCTGACTCCCAGTCTGTTTAAATATCTCCACTGGGCTGATGTCTTTTAATTCTTTCTAATCCCAGGGTGTTGTCAGCTTCAGGTTGTCCATCCCCAATAGACATCTTGTTCCTTACATCCTCTTTATTCCTACACTTCATTGAAACTGAGGGCCCTGGATTTTTCAAACAATATACCAGTTCCTCTAGAGGCTTTGACTTGGGTTGCTGACAGAGAAATCTTTATTAAGTCTTTTTTTTTCACTTTTAAAAGTTGAGATTTATTTCATTTAATACAAAGGGTAAGAAGCTACAATAAGGATTCAATATTGGTAAGCAAATCATATAGGTCAGGGAGAAGCTTATGGATCACATATTCTCATATGTCAGGCAACCATCTTCCAGATTACAGGAAAAAAATAGAGATCATAATAAGATGCATTGGGGATAACTGTCATATGTTTGCACACTCTTGCAATGCATTTTTCCTATACTAAATTTTTCACAGAAATAAATATAAAGCTGCCACTCACATTTGTTCAACAATAATTAGTCATCAGTCATTTTGAATAGATGATAACACTGATTATTCAATAGGCAGTGAGGAGAGATGCCTGCAAGAAATATGTCTAGTTCAGGCTGTGAAATCTCGGTTGCTTCATAAGAGAAGATGGATGCAACTGGGAATTAAGATTTTATTTATCTTATTTCTTGAGGTAGGCTTGTATTGCTATAAACTTCCCTCTTAGAACTGCTTTTGCTGCATCCCATAGGTTTTGGATGGTCATGTTTTCATTGTAATTTGTCTGTAGGTATTTTTTGATTTCCTCAGTGATCTCTTGGTTATTTAGTAACATATTGTTTAGCCTCCATGTGTTTGTGTTTTTTATGTTTTTTTTTCCCTGTAATTGATTTCTAACCTCATAGTGTTATGGTCAGAAAAGATGCTTGATATGATTTCAATTTTCTTAAATTTACTGAAGCTTGATTTGTGATCCAAGATGTGATCTATCCTGGAGACTGTTCCGTGTGCACTTGAGAAGAAAGTGTAATCTGCTGTTTTTGGATGGAATGTCCTATAAATATCAATTAAATCTATCTGGTCTATTGTGTCATTTAAAACTTGTGTTTCCTTATTAATTTTCAGTTTGGATGATCTGTCCATTGGTGTAAGGTGTTAAAGTCCCCCACTATTATTGTGTTACTGTCGATTTCCTCTTTTATAGCTGTTAGCAGTTGCCTTATGTATTGAGGTGCTCCTATGTTGGGTGCATATATATTTATAATTGTTATATCTTCTTCTTGGATTGATCCCTTGATCATTATGTAGTGTCCTTCTTTGTCTCTTGTAACATTCTTTAAAGTCTATTTTATCTGATATAAGTATTGCTACTCCAGCCTTCTTTTGATTTCCATTTGCATGGAATATCTTTTTCCGTCCCCTCACTTTCAGTCTGTATGTGTCCCTAGGTCTGAAGTGGGTCTCTTGTAGACAGCATATATAGGGTCTTGTTTTTGTATCCATTCAGCAAGTCTGTGTCTTTTGCTTGGAGCATAATCCATTCACGTTTAAGGTAATTATCGATACGTATGTTCCTATTACCATTTTCTTAATTGTTACCGGTTTGTTTTTGTAAGTCCTTTTCTTCTCTTGTGTTTCCCACTTAGAGAAGTTCCTTTAGCATTTGTTGTAGAGCTGGTTTGGTGGTGCTGAATTCTCTTAGCTTTTGCTTGTCTGTAAAGCTTTTGATTTCTCTGTTGAATCTGAATGAGATCTTTGCCAGGTAGAGTAATCTTGGTTGTAGGTTCTTCCCTTTCATCACTTTAAATATATCATGCCACTCCCTTCTGGCTTGTAGAGTTTCTGCAGAGAAATCAGCTATTTACCTTATGGGAGTTCCCTTGTATGTTATTTGTCGTTTTTCCCTTGTTACTTTCAATAATTTTTCTTTGTCTTTAATTTTTTTCAATAATTTTTCTTTGTCTTTAATTTTGTCAGTTTATCTTATGGGAGTTCCCTTGTATGTTATTTGTCATTTTTCCCTTGTTGCTTTCAATAATTTTTCTTTGTCTTCAATTTTTGTCTTTAACTATGTGTCTCAGTGTGTTTCTCCTTGGGTTTATCCTGCCTGGGACTCTCTGTGATTCCTGGACTTGGGTGGCTATTTCCTTTCCCATGTTAGGGAAGTTTTCAACTATAATCTCTTCAAATATTTTCTCGGGTCCTTTCTCTCTCTCTTCTCCTTCTGGGACCCCTATAATGCGAATGTTATTGTGTTTAATGTTGTCCCAGAGGTCTCTTAGGCTGTCTTCATTTCTTTTCATTCTTTTTTCTTTATTCTGTTCCACAGCAGTGAATTCCACCATTCTGTCTTCCAGGTCACTTATCTGTTCTTCTGCCTCAGTTATTCTGCTATTGATTCATCCTAGTGTATTTTTCATTTCAGTTATTGTATTGTTCATCTCTGTTTGTTTGTTCTTTAATTCTTCTAGGTGTTTGCTCTTTAATTCTTTTAAGTCTTTGTTAAACATTTCTTGCATCTTCTCAATCTTTGCCTCCATTCTTTTTCCTATGTCCTGTATCATATTTACTATCATTCTTCTGAATTCTTTTTCTGGAAGGTTGCCTATCTCCACTTCATTTAGTTGTTTTTCTGGGGTTTTATTTTGTTCCTTCATCTGCAACATAGCCCTCTGCCTTTTCATCTTGTCTATCTTTCTGCGAATGTGGTTTTTTTTCCACAGGCTGCAGGATTGTAGTTCTTCTTGCTTCTGCTCTTTATTAAGTCTTTAAAAATGATATTATTCAAGTGACACAGAAGGGAAATGAGTGATGAGAAGAGGAGGTACTATTACAAAAGTGGTCCCAGGACATTAGATTTATCACAAAATCCTTTCCATGAGTCAGTTCATCTTTTCCATTTTAGTTTCAGGGAGGATATTTGACCCCTTGGAATTAGGAGTCTTCTCCTACTTTCACCAAATTACTAAAACCAATGAATATTCAAGTGAAACCTTATCCAAATTTGGGGCTTGCCTGACTGCAGAGGACCCTCTGCCTGAGTTATTGCTCCTGAAACTCACACAGCTATCTCTGGAGAGCACAGAATGGAGGCTAGGTTTCTTGGATGAGATGCAGTAAGTTTTCCAAGGATGTGGTTGATCCAAGAATATACACAGCTAATTTATAAAAAAGCAGCTACCTTGAGGATAACACATGAAGGATTCCAGAGGTCAAGAATTGACCTCAGTCCATATGGGGAAATCTCACTGGTGTGAACTGAAAAAGCTTACATGAAGCTATAGGCTATCTAAAACCTCTGACAATGGTATTTTATGTTTCAGACAGAAAGAGGTCAAAGATGAAGATCCTGAAATACAGACTCTGTCTCTGCATTAGCAGGGAGACTGATGGTATCTGGGCTGGCTGGAAGGAGGCTGGGGAGTCGGAAATGCCTTCCTTCTGCTGGTGTTAGTCCTGATCCTAGGATTTAAATGTTATTTTCAGTTTAAAAGAGTCCGATAGGTCTATATATTTTAATATATTTTTATAGAAGAGGAGAATTTTTCCACAGTCTTAGAGTCTCTCTAGAAGCCAATAAACCATGTTAAAAGAGGCCCAGATTATCTGTCTTCCTTCATCTTAATGCCTCTGCAACATCATGCATTACCTCATAGGATTGGTATGTGATAGATTCTATTTTGAGTCTTCCGATGACTCCTTCATTTAGTCTTTCTTGAGAAGCAGAGTTCAGAAAAATCTGTGCAACTGGAAGTCGTCTCCCAGTCCCCTGGATCTTGCAGTCCTAGTTTCAAAGAGGTCAGTGTCTTCTTAAGGGTCATGTGGAGGCTCCAGTGTGTTCCCAGGAAAATGCATTCCTTGTGCTAAGAAGTTATCTACAGAGCATCTTAGACGGAGTTCTGTTCGGTGCTGTAGTGACATAAGATGTCTGTGCCTGAAGAACCTTTTGAGTTGTTAAATAATGGGACTGTTTTAGTGAACCCAATAAGCCCTAGTTAATAAAACTCTCCATTGATGTGGACAGTATTCATTTCCAATAAAACTAGCAAGACAGGAACCTCACACAACAAGCCACGCTGTTCTAACTTGTTGGAAGATACTGCAGCTGAAACCTACAGCCATTTTCACTCCATCTTCCTTACTGACATTTGGCTTGATCAAATGCTTAACACCTGTGCAAAAGCCACTCAAAAAGACTTTTTGGTATCTGTCATTCTAAATTCCAAGCATGGCACACTGACCCAGAGATTTTTTGTTTGTTTCGGTGGTAAAATACACATAACATAAAATTGACCCTTTTAACCATTTTTCAGTGTATAGTTCAGAGCCCTTAAGTACATTCATATTGTTGTGCAACCATCACCACCATCCATGTCCAGAACTACTCCATCTTCCCAAAATGAAACTCTGTACTAATTAAACAATAACTTCCCACTCCCCCCTATCCCCAGCCCCTAGCAACCACCATTCTACTTTCTGCCTCTATGAATTTGACACAGATATATCATATAAGTGGAATCATACAATATGTGTCTTTTTGTGTCTGGCTTATTTCACTTAGCATAATGTCCTCTAGGTTCATCCATGTTGTAGCATGTGTTAGAATTTTATTGCTTTTAAAGGCTCAAATATATACTGCTGTGTATAATACATATAAATATATATACACACACACACATACATATACACACACAGTGGACCCTTGAACAACATGGGTTTGAACTGTGCGGGTCCACCCATATTCAGATTTTTTTCACTAAATATGTACTGCAATATTACATAATCCATGGTTGATTGTTCCTTGGATCCTGAACTGTGGATATGAGGACAGGTGAAAAGTTATATGCAGGTTTTTTTTTTTTTTTTTTCTGTACGCGGGCCTCTCACTGTTGTGGCCTCTCCCGCTGCGGAGCACAGGCTCCGGACACACAGGCTCAGTGGCTATGGCTCACGGGCCCAGCCGCTCCGCGGCATGTAGGATCTTCCCGGACCGGGGCACGAACCCGTGTCCCCTGCATCGGCAGGTGGACTCTCAACCACTGCGCCACCAGGGAAGCCCTATATGCAGGTTTTTGACTGTGCAGAGGGTCAGCGCCCATAACCCCTGAGACATACAAGGATCAACTGTATGTATATATCTGTCTGTATATATGTGTGTATATATATATATATATATATATATATATATATATATATATACACACACACACACCAATACCACATTTTGTTTATTCATTCATCTGTCAATGGACGCTTGAGTTGCTGCCACCTTTTGGCTATTGTGAATAATGCTACTATGAACATGGGCATACAAATATCTGTTAAGAGTTCCTGCTTCTCTGGGTATATACCCAGAAGTGGAACTGCTGGATTGTACTGTAATTCTATTTTTTTTTTTTTTTGGAAAAATCACCATACCATTTCTCACAGTGGCTGCACCATTTTACATTCCTACCAGCAATGGGTTCCACTTTCTTCACATCCTTGTCCACGCTTGTAACTTTCTGCGTTTGTTTTTTGTTTGGTTTTTTTGATAATAGCTATCTTAATGGGTATGAAGTGATATCTCATTGTGGTTTTGAAATGAATTTCCCTAATGATTAGATACTGAGTGTCTTTTCACGTGCTTAGTAGCCACTTGTATATCTTTGGAGATGTGAAGTCTTTTGCCCATTTAAAATTGGATTTGTTGTTGTTGTTGTTGAGTTGTAGTTTAAAAATATATATTCTGGATATCAATCCCTTATAAGACATACAATTTGTGAATATTTTCCCCTATTCTGGGGGTTTCCTTTTCACTCTGTTGATAGTGCCTTTTGATGCACAAAAGTTCTTAATTTTGATGAAGTCCTATTTAACTATTTTTCTTTTCTTGACTGTGCTTTTGGTGTCAGAAAATCATTGCCAAATCCAACGGCCTAAAGCTTTCTCTTTTTTTTTTAAATCTTTTTTACTATGTTTTCTTAGAAGTTTTAGCTCTAACATTTACATCTTTGATCTTTTTTTTTTTTTTTTGCGGTACGCGGGCCTCTCACTGTTGTGGCCTCTCCCGTTGCGGAGCAACAGGCTCCAGACGCGCAGGCTCAGTGGCCATGGCTCACGGGCACAGCTGCTCCGCTGCAGTGGGATCTTCCCAGACCGGGGCCGAACCCGTGTCCCCTGCATCGGCAGGCGGACTCTCAACCACTGCGCCACCAAGGAAGCCCTTTGATCATTTTTTAATATTTATTTATTTATTTTAAAATATTTATTTATTTAATTAATTAATTTATTTGACTGAGCTGGCTCTTAGTTTCAGCATGCAGGCTCTTAGTTGTAGCATGCAGGCTCTTAGTTGTGGCATGAGGGATCTAGTTCCCTGCCCAGGGATCGAACCTGGGCCCCCTGCATTGGGAGCATGGAGTCTTATCCACTGGACCACGAGGAAAGTCCCACATCTTTGGTCGTTTTGAGTTAATTTTTGTACATAGCGTAAGGTAAGCGTCTAACTTAATTTTTTTTTGCATTTGCATTTTTTTGCATTTGGAGATCCAGTTTTCCCAAACCATTTCTTAAAAAGACTGCCTTTTTCCCATTGAACAATTTTGGCACTCTTACTGAAAATCATTTGACCATATATGTGAGGGTTCACTTCTGGGTTCTCTGTTATATTGCATTGGTGTATATATCTGTCTTTATGGCTGTACCACGCTGTTTTTTTTTTTGTTTGTTTTTTTTGTTTTTTTTTGCGGTGCGCGGGCCTCTCACTGTTGTGGCCTCTCCCGTTGCGGAGCACGGGCTCCGGACGCGCAGGCTCAGCGGCCACGGCTCACGGGCCCAGCCTCTCCGCGGCATGTGGGATCTTCCCGGACCGGGGCATGAACCCGTGTCCCCTGCATTGGCAGGCGGACTCCCAACCACTGCGCCGCCACGGAAGCCCATACCACGCTGCTTTGATTGTCAAAGAATTATAGTAAGTTTTGAGATCAGGAATGTTAGACCTCCAACATTGTTCTTTATTTTCAAAATTGTTTTGACTATTTGGGGTTACTTGATAAAATTCCATTATAATTTTAGGATGAACTTTCTATTTCTGAAAAAGAAGTGTTGAGATTTTGATGAAGATTGCATTGAATCTGTAGATCATGTTGGGTAGTATTGACATCTTAACAATATTAAACCTTCTAATACGTGAACATGGGACGTGTTTCCATTTATTGATGTGTTTAATTTCTTTCAGGAATGTTTTGTAGTTTTCAAGTGTAATTAACCTCCTTGGTTAAGTTTATTGCCAAGTATTTCATTCTTCTTGATGCTACTGTAAATTGAATTGTTTTCTTAATCTCCTTTGGACTGTTCATTGTTAGGGTACAGAAGCACAATGGATTTAAAAACACACACACACACACACAACAGATTTTTGTGTGTTGATTTTGTATCCTGCAACGTTGCTGAATTTTCTTATTGGTTCTAACAGGGTGTGTGTGTGTGTGTGTGTGTGTGTGTGTGTGTGTGTGTGTGTGTGTGTGTGTGTGTGTGTGATCTTTAGGATTTCCTACATATAGGATCTTGTTACTTGCAAGCAGAGATAATTTTATTTCTTCCTTTCCAATTTGGATGCCTTTTATTTCTTTTATCTTGCCCAATTGCTCTGAATAGAGCTTCTAGTACCACGTTGAATAGAAGTGGTGAAAGTGAGCATTCTTACCTTATTCCTGGTCTTAGAGGAAAAGCTTTCAGTCATTCACCATTGTATATGTTGGCTGTGGGTTTTTCATATATGGCCTTTATTATGTTGAAGAAACTTTTTTCCAATCCTAGCTTGTTGAGTTTTTTTATTATGAAACGTGTTGAATTTTGTCAAATGTTTTTTTCTATATCAGTTGAGATCATGGACCCTGAGATTTTGTAATGAGAGAAATGGCTTTTATTCTTAGCCCCTAACCCCTGCACACAAATTGGGGGAGGCCTCAGCAGTTAAGAACTTGCAGTTTTATTTCATGAAACTCTGTTCTCTTCCGTGCCTCTTAGTGAAGCCAACCACTGTTGTCAATTACAGCAATCAGATCCAGGTATTTACTTTTCTTGACCTAGCTACTGGTTTTTTTTTAAACGCAACTATAGCTAACTATAGCATCCCCTCTTTCTTGCTAATAATTAGACGAAACAGTAAATCAATTTGGACTTACTGATGAATGACTGGCTAGAAACAATATTTAATGGGATGAATTTAATTTTTAAATGGCCACATAGTAAAATGAACTTTTTTGGGCATGTATAGTTCTAGGAGTAAGTGCATGTACAGATTCATGTAACTACCACCACAATCACGATACAGCTCAGTACCATTGCCCTAAAAAGACTCCTGCATTCTATCCTTTTATTATCCTCCCCCTACCTTGAATTCCTGAAAACTAATAATCACTATTTTATCTTTTTGAGAATGTCATATAGTGTATAACATATATCTGTGAGGGGAAGCTTAAGTGTGACTGATGGCTTTGCTAGCAGTCATTCTGAATAACAGAACTATTCTAAACCATGAACCTGGTATAATCATCATCATGGTAGGAGAGAATAATCATAGATTCACATGTTGTATCAGCCTCAGAAACTTCTATCAGTCTGCTAGGAAGAGTGTTAGCCCAATTATAAGACTAATGGTTGAAGACTGGTGCCAATCTTTGAGCAACTGGATCATAAGAAATAAGAAATAACAGAATGTGGGCTTCCCTGGTGGCGCAGTGGTTAAGAGTCCACCTGCCGATGCAGGGGACGTGGGTTCGTGCATCGGCGTCCACCATGGCCGCTGAGCCTGCATGTCCAGAGCCTGTGCTCTGCAACGGGAGAGGCCACAACAGTGAGAGGCCTGCGTACTGTAAGGTTAACCTATTCTATAGGTTATCTGTGGTACATGGCCATTTCATGGACTATTACATGTTATCATCCACACATGAAGGACAGTGAGGAGGAAATGTATTAAGCTGAAAACTACAGAACTGCACAAGAGATGATTTCCAACAGCTTATAAAGGAATTATGCTTTGGGACTTTCCCGGTGGCACAGTGGTTAAGAATCTGCCTGCCAATGCAGGGGACATGGGTTTGAGCCCTGGTCCACATGCTGCGGAGCAACTAAGCCCGTGTGCCACAAGTACTGGGCCTGTGCTCTAGAACCAGCGAGCCACAACTACTAAAGCCCATGCGCCTAGAGCCTGTCCTCCGCAACAAGAGAAGACACTGCAATGAGAAGCCCATGCACCGCAACGAAGAGTAACCCCTGCTCGCCGCAACTAGAGAAAGCCCAAGCGCAGCAATGAAGACACAACACAGGCAAAATTAACAAATTAATTAATTTTTTAAAAAGGTGAATTATTTTGTTTAAAAAAAATCAACTATGCTTTGTTTCCAATGCAGTGATCAGCGATATAATTTTCTGGTCAGGTGAAACACATCTAGTGCAGTAAAATGGAAATAGTCATATTTCATCTATTAGGATGATTTGGGCTGCAAGTAACAGAATATCCAGCTGAAAGTGGATATCTCACATAAAAAATATCTCATATAGGGCTTCCCTGGTGGCGCAGTGGTTGAGAGTCTGCCTGCCGATGCAGGGGACGCGGGTTCGTGCCCCGGTCCGGGAAGATCCCACATGCCACAGAGCAGCTGGGCCTGTGAGCCATGGCCACTGAGCCTGCGCATCCGGAGCCTGTGCTCCACAATGGGAGAGGCCACAACAGTGAGAGGCCCGCATACCACCACCACAACAACAACAACAAAAAATCTCATATAAAAAAGTCTCTAGAAGTAGGTAGTTCCAGAACTGATTGAGTGGTCTCAACAATATCATGAAGAATCCAGCTCTTTCCAAAAACCACATGATCATCTCAATAGATTCAAAAAAGCATTTGACAAAATTCAGCACCCATTCATGATAAAATCTCTCACCAAAGTGGGTATAAAGGAACAAATCTCAACATAATAAAAGCCATTTATGCCTAACCCACAGACAACATAATACTCAATGGTGAAAAACTGAAAGCCTTCCCACTAAATTCAGGAATGAGACAGGGATGCCCATTCCACCACTTCCATTCAACATAGTATTAGAAGTTCTAGCCACAGCAATTATACATGAAAAAGAAATAAAAGGTATCCAAATTGGAAGTGAAGAGGTAAAACTGTCAGTATTTGCAGGTGACATGATACTCTAAATAGAGAATCCTAAAGCCTCCACAAAAAAACTATTAGAATTAATAAATGAAGGTAGCAGGATACAAGATTAATATACAGAAATCTCTTACAGTGAAATATCAAAAAGAGAAAGTAAAGAAAACACTTCCATTTAAAACTGTCAGGGAGTTCCCTGGTTTCCTAGTGGTTAGGATTCTGGGCTTTCACTGCCATGGTCCCTTTTTTAATCCCTGGTTGGGGAACTGAGATCCTGCAAGTCACACGGTACAGCCAAATCCAAACCAAACCAAAACAAAAAAACCAAAGAAACAAAAAACACTGTGTCAAAAAAAATACCTTGGGGGGCTTCCCTGGTGGCACAGTGGTTGAGAGTCTGCCTGCTAATGCAGGGGACACGGGTTCAAGTCCTGGTCTGGGAGGATCCCACATGCCGCAGAGCAACTAGGCCCGTGAGCCACAACTACTGAGCCTGCGCATCTGGAGCCTGTGCTCCACAACAAGAGAGGCCGCGACGGTGAGAGGCCCGTGCACCGCGATGAAGAGTGGCCCCCACTTGCGACAACTAGAGAAAGCCCTCACACAGAAATGAAGACCCGACACAGCAAAAATAAATAAATAAACTAATAAACTCCTACCCCCAACATCTTAAAAAAATAAATAAAGTTACACCTCATTGTAAAAAAAAAAAAAAAAAAAAATCTTGGAATAAACTTAACCAAGGAGGTGAAAGACCTATACACTGAAAACTATAAAACGTTGATAAAGAAAACTGATTCAAGAAATGGAAAGCTATCCCATGCTCTTGGATTGGAAGAATTAATATTGTTTAAATGTCCATACTACCCAAATAAATCTACAGATTTAATGCAATCCCTATCAAAATACCTATGACATTTTTCAAAGAACTAGAACAGATAATCCTAAAATTTATATGGAACCACAAAAGCCAAAGCAATCCTGAGGAAAAAGAACAAAGCTGATAAACCTTCCAGACTTCAGACAATACTACAAAGCTATAGTAATCAAAACAGCGTGGTACTGGCACAAAAACAGACATATGGATCAATGGAACAGAATAGAGAGCCCAGAAATAAACCCACACAACTATGGTCATTAATCTACAACAAAGGAGGTAAGAATACACAGTGGAGAAAAGACAGTTTCTTCAACAAGTGGTGTTGGGAAATCTGGACAGTTACATTTAAATCAATGAAATTAGAACACTCCCTCAAACCATGTACAAAAATAAACTCAAAATGGTTTAAAGACCTAAATATAAGGCATGACACCATAAAACTCCTAGAAGAGAACATAGGCAAAACATTCTTTTTTTTTTTTTTTTTTGGCAAAACATTCTTGGACATAAAATCATAGCAATATTTTCTTAGATCAGTCTCCCAAGCCAAAAGAAATAAAAGCAAAAATAAACAAATGTAAATCTAATCAAACTTAAAAGCTTTTGCACAGCAAAGGAAAACACCAAGAAAAAACAAAAAGACAACCTACAGAATGGGAGAAAATATTTGCAAATCATGCAACTAATGAGGAGTTAATATCCAAAATGTACAAACAACTCATACAGCTCAAAAAAACCCAAAAAACAAAACAAAACAAACAATCCAATCAAAAAATGGGCAGAAGACCTAAACAGATATTTCTTCAAAGAAAACATACAGATGGCCAACGGGCACATGAAAAGATTCTCAACACTGCTAATTATTAGAGAAATGCAAATCAAAACTATAATGAGTTATCACCTCACACCAGTCAGAATGGCTATTATCAACAAGTCTACAAATAATAAATGCTGGAGAGGGTATGGAGAAAAGGGAACCCTCCTACACTTTTGGTGGGAATGTAAACTGGTGTAGCCACTATGGAAAACAGTATGGAGGTTCCTTAAAAAACTAAAAACAGAGCTACCATATGATCCAGCAATCCCACTCCTGGACATATATTCAGAAAAGACAAAAACCCTAATTAGAAAAGATACATGCACCCCAATGTTCATCCAGCACTATTTACAATAGCCAAGACTTGGAAACAACCCAAGTGCCCATCAACAGATGACTGACTTAAGAAGATGTGGTATACATACAATGGAATATTAGTCAGCCATTAAAAAGAATGAAATATTGCCATTTGCAGCAACACGAATAGACTTAGAGAATTCTATACTAAGCAAAGTAAGTCAAAGACAAATATTATATGATATCACTTATATGTGGAATCTAAAAAATAATACAAATGAATCTATAAACAAAACAGAAACAGACTTACAGACTTAGAAGATTTACAGACATAGAAGATAACATATGGTTATCAAAGGGGGGGATTAATTAGGCTGTGAGATTAACACATACAGACTACTATACATAAAACAGATAAGCAACAAGGATTTACTGTAAAGCACAGGGAACTATATTCAATGTCTTGTAATAACCTATAATGGAAAATAAGCAAAAAACAACAACCACCACTATATATATAACAATCACTTTTCTGTACACCTGAAACTAGGACAATATTGTAAATCAACTATACTTCAATTAAAAATAATTAAACGAAAAGAATCCAGCTCTTTCCATCCTCCATTCCACCATCCTCAGTATGAAAACTTTTAACCCTCAGATTTTTTGCCTCTTGGTTGCAAGACGGCTGCTACAGTTCCAGACACCGTGTCTTCATACAATTGCATTCATATGTAGGAAGCAGGGGGCAGGTAGAAGACAAGAGAGCTCTTCTTTTCCCAATTCTGCCAACAAACTTTCTATTATTAACCATAGTCAGAACCGGGTCCTTTGGCCATTCCTACCCACAGGCAAAGTGTATATCTAGCATTTTATCATTTATCATGTGAAGTGGGCTTTGAAAGGAGAGAAGAAGGGTAAGGGAAGTGACTCCTGGGAGGGTAACAGACCTGTCTCAACCCATTGTTGTGAAAGATTAAACACAGTAATGTGGGTAGGGCATGTCTAACTGGGCCAGGCACATCCTCATTTCTTTGTTCCATTTCTCTCTTTCTCTCCTTCAGGTTTCCTTCCTTATTTTTCAGCCTTAGAAGAAAGATGGAAATCCAAAAGATTTGCTCACCTTCCCTATACAAAGGCACTGCTTGTCTCTTCCACCCCAACTTACTTTTTGGATTTCTGCAGCTCTAGTTTCCACAAACCATTTTGGAATCTCCCTGACCTCTCAAGAAAGTTCTTGACCTCAAACTGAGGAATATAGTTTTATGGCCAATTCATGGATGTTGATTATAAGAAACAGAGAAATCTTTATAAACAAAAAAGAAAAAAATCAACAGAGTCTAAGTTATTTCTGCCATGTTAGCCTGCACTAAAAATCATCTGTTTCAGTGGAGTGCAGCTCTCTCCATACAGAAAAGGGGCGAAAGGCACCCCGACGCCTGTCTGCAGCGACTGCTGGCTCTGTGGGCGCCACAAGATGTTTCTTGCCATCAGAGCAATGACTTCAGTTTTTCCATTCCAACTGTGGTGAAAATGAATAAGAAAACTGGATCCTGCCTCTGGAAGCAGGATACAGGCTCCACACTAATCAAAAAAGGAAGATTCAGTATAAGACAATATTTCACTCCCCAGACTTTGTCAGAAGTGGCTCTGAGTCATCTCACTGACCGCCACAGGATTAGAATGGGGATATTGTACAAGCCCGACCCTTCGCAGGAAAGGTTTTTTTTTCTTCCGCCTAAATGAGCTTCTCTTGCAACTGAGTCATTGCAATCCAAATCTCATAATTTTACATCCTCTCTTCTAATTGTTTACCAGATAGCTAGCTATTTTAAGGGGGCTGGCAGGGGGAGTGGAGACAAAAAGTGGCTCAGCCTTGAATTCATTTATTTAAGAAGTGTCAAAGAATACTGACACTGTAAACAGGTAAAAGGAGAAGGAAGGTTTTTGAAACCTGGTCAGTAGTGACAAAGACTTCAAAGGCCTGCGCTTATTTGCCAAACCAAGGCTGATTTAGCAACGGACTCCTGAACCAGTCCTGAGGGGAGGGACCCTGGGCTGAGCGCCTGAGTGACTCCTGGCATCGAGAAAGGGGAATGGGCTTCCCTGTGTTGCACCCAGTGGAGAAGCCAGGAGAAATCTGCTCTGCAGTTCTATCACTTAGGAACATCCAGAACAAATACATGTTGACAACTGCAGGCTGTGGCGCTGTGGGATCCTGCTGGACGTCCTGTGAAGGAAAACCACCAGCAGCTGTCTGAAGCTGGTTTTCGTATATTAACATTTGGTTAATAAAGCCTCTACTGTGAGACAAACCAGATGAAAAACCAGGCTTCATGAGGAAGGCCTTAGGGCAGGCTGGGAAGGATTACGGTTTTATCAACTTCAGGACACCTCTGTGCGCTCAGCATGGACTTGGGTGCTCTGAGGTCATACTCGGAGGTGGGGAGCTGGTGCTGTCCTGAGGGAGCATACTCTCTCTTCCATCCTGGAGGCCAGACTGACATTTAAAGAAGCTATGTGAAACCCATGTAAGGCGAGTGTGGGATCCATGCTAAGCTGTGCAAGTGGGATTGGAAGGACACAAAGACCTATGTGAGATGAGTCCCTTGGGAGCAGGACCTCAGCTGGCTCATTTTGGTATCCTTGGCATTGTGAATTTGTCACATAAGGTAGGGGTTTAATTAGTTAAATTTCAAATAAAGGTTAACTCTATACTTTTATTTACCCATAATTTCATCCTACCCAACTTTTTACCTGCTGCCTCTGTGCATGTACTTAGAATATACACCTGAATAAAAGCACCTAAAAACCCCAATAGTGGAACTTCCCTGGTGGTCCAGCGGTTAAGAATCCACCTTCCAATGCAGGGGACGTGGGTTCGATCCCTGGTCGGGGAACAAAGATCCCACATGTTGCAGGGCAACTAAAGCCGTGTGCCACAACTACTGAGCCTGTGCACCGCAACTAGAGAGAAGCCCCCGCGCCGCAAAGAAAGATCCTGTGTGCCGCAACTAAGACCCGACGCAGCCAAAAATAAATATTTTTAAAAACCCCGATAGTTTCCAAACAGTCACACTCACAGTCACACACACTCACACAAATGCCTGAACACACTCACACACACTCACAAGCTCTTATTTATTCACATTTTTGTTCTTTGTCTCTCTTGATCTCATGCTCACTTTTTCTTGCTCCAGAATTGTTGCCAGGAGTTGCAGAAAGAAAAGCTAGTTTCACCAACCTATTCACAAAAGCACAAGGATGAAGAGCTAGAAAAGTGGAGGAAGAAGACAAGAGCAAGATGATGGGAGAAGGAAGACAAAGAATAAGAGAGAAAGAAAGCCAGAAAAGTTCCCCATTGTGGGTGGGGAGTTAATTGTGAATGATGGGGCTCTTCCCCTAACAAGGATTAGAAGGACGGCTCCCATCTTTTATAGCAGGGTAAGAAGGAGTCTTACAAAGATAAACTGCTTTGGGCTTGATGACTTGTGGAGAAGCAGAAAAAAGGAACGACACTTCCATTCTGTCATAAATTCCAGTCACTTAACTTTTCTTAAGTAGTTTATTTTCTGGTGTGGATAGACTTGCTTTGTATAGGAGCTTTCCACGGAACCAACTCTAGTGCAAAGTGAAATGAGGAGTACTTTTTTGGAAAAGTCTTGACTACTTGGTGAATGCAGATGCCTTCTGTGATGGTTAATTTTATGGGTGAACTTGACTGGGCCATGGTGCCCAGATATTTGGTCAAACATTATTCTGGATGTTTCTGTAAGGCTGTTTTTGGATCAGATTTAAATCAGTAGACTGCATAAAACAGACTGCCCTCCATAATGTGAGTCGGTCTCATGCAATCAATGGAAAGCCTGAATAGTACAAAATGCTAACTTCCCCTGAACAAGAGGGAATTCTCCAGCTGACAGCCTTCGTGCTCCATCTGCAACATCAATTCTTTCAGGTGTTCCAGCAGACTGTCTTTTGGCCAAATTTAAAAAAAAAATTTTTTTTTATTGGAGTGATAGGTGATTTACAATGTTGTATTAGCTTCAGGTGTACAGCGAAGTAAATCGGTTATACATATACATATATCCACTCTTTTTTTTAAGATTCTTTTTCCATATAGGTCATTACAGAGTATTGAGTAGTGTTCCCTGTGCTATATAGTAGGTCCTTATTAGTTATCTATTTTATATATAGCACTGTGTATATGTTAATCACAATCTCCCAATTTATCCTTCCCATCCCTTCCCGCCTGGTAACCATAAGTTAGTTTTCTATATCTGTGGCTCTGTTTCTGTTTTGTAAATAAGTTCATTTGTACTTTTTTTTTGGATTCCACATATAAGCCATATCATAGGATATTTGCAACACAGTATTATTATTATATATTTTTAAAATAAATTTATTTATTTGCGTTGTGGTGCATGGGCTTCTCATTGCAGTGGCTTCTCTTGTTGCGGAGCATGGGTTCTAGGAGCGCGGACTTCAGTAGTTGTGGCACGCAGGCCCAGTAGTTGTGGCTCACGGGCTCTAGAGCGCAGGCTCAGTAG